>NC_090931.1:81949047-83199047 GCF_040938575.1 Ambystoma mexicanum
AAAAGAGGTGATGGCTGGAATGTTTAAAATTAATCTTAATCTCTGGCATTGCTCTGGGCAACCCTCCCGACCATTGTTCTTCGCCTGCCAAGCCAATAATAAAAAATTGGAAAGACCATATGCAAATCAGGCTTAGTTCCATCTCAAAAGGAGTATTCCAACCCGAACTACTTGGTCACCTTCCGTATGCACAAGACCACAAGCTTCCCAGACATGTTGCTGCCTTGTTGGGCCTCATCAGTGAGGAGTAGCTTTGGTCTCTAGGCCCAGAAGGCATGGGACCCACGTCTGGGCATACCCGTCCCACTCGGGGTGACAAAGTGTAGTGCTTATGTGCAAGAAAGAGCTAAAAACAACATAGTGCCGGTGCGCGGCCATTTTTGACATTCACTTCCATTACTGCGATGAAAGCCTACATTTTCTTGGGCTCAGTAAATGTGCATTTCTGCCTGTGATATAACCTTCGCGGCCTTTTGTACACTAGTTCAGTCCGTGACATTATCTTTGATTTTGCTGTCAAACTAAAGCAACTGTATATATCAACTTTACAAATTTCCATTTATGTGTTGTTGTTTATGTTTTCCTGTGCCTAAATCAGGCCCAATGCACAGCCTCTATTGTCTGTTTGCATAATCTTTTCACTTAAACTGTCTCTTTCAATAAAGAGACCCTCTGTGAATGTGTGGATACATCTGATCCTCTAGACAGTAAGGGATAGTCAGTGATAGTCTAACCCATATTTGCCAAATCATTTTTCTTTGTATTTTTTGAAAAAATTAAACAATTTCTATTTTTTTGTTATTTCATGAATGATCACCTGTATTTATTATTGTTGAACTTTCATATGGATAAAGACCTTCAATAGAACTAATGTGTTGTTTGTATACCATCTGATGTGGTGTTGGACTTTTACCTCTGACCTTTTTTTCATTTATGTATGATTTTGTCCTCTCCTATTCTACGATTGAAAGAATCATGTTCCATCTTGTAGTTTGAACTATATATGTTTATTTGTGTAATTCCTGTCTATATCTACAACCATCTATTCGTCAAATTGGTTATTTTTATAGACAATAAAACAAAATAATAATTGTTTTCATACTTTTTGTACCTACTCTTTTGTTGGAGTATCATTTGATTGGTGAGATAACTAAAATATATACGAATAATTACATGTTTTGTTCAGCTTAAGCTACCAGTTGAATAAGTACCGATAGATTTCTAAATAATACCATAACTTAAGTTTGTTCAGGAATACCCTTGTGTTTTAGGTTGGTTTTTGTGCTCCATTGAGTTCCTGAATGTTTGGGAGTGCTTCTCTTGTATATATCATTTCTGCAGCAGAAGCAAGGTCACATAATGATATCAAATAAACTAACTGGGGAGAATAGTTGCTGTATTGTCCGTTGAAGGACGAGCTAGAAAGCGAGTCAGAGTGCTCTGCAGGTGCAGTGAAAAGGGGTTTTGGGAACGAAGGCAAGCTGTGTTTTTCCACTTCTAGCTGGATTTTTCCACTCTGTGCTCCTTATGCTTGTGGTCTGCTCTTCGGCCGAGGGTAGTCATATCCAAGAGGGGCAGGGATTCCCCCATAAAGAGAAGAGGTATTCCTCTTGGGAAGACAGTTAGAATCTGGACCCACGGGTGATGAAGTCTCGCTGAGAGGGATGAAGCTCAAGCTCCAGACCCCGTTAGCATGAGTGATCTCTCTGCCTACCTGCTCTGGGACTAAGCAGTGTTGTGGTGGCCGAGATGAAGGTGTCTTCTGCAACCATTATAACAGTGATGCATTTTCTTTATGTTTTTGTATAACTGAATATATGTTATGTGTTAGTTATGTGTGTATGTATATGGTGTGAATAAAAGGCCTATAACGAGCCATTTTCCTGTCTTTTAACTGTTGGGTTAAGTGTGATTTGTTGCCTATCTAAGTCTATTAACTTGCTTTGTTAGAGTCTAGGGGGATGTCTATTGGAGGTCCCTCCACATGGCCAAGCAAAAGCAAAACATTTTGGCACTGTGAGCAGGGTATTTGTGCTGGTATTGATGCCAAAGAGCCCTACCAATCTGAGACTACATAGTTTTGGACTCATAAAAGCAACAGCTTGAGAAAGGAAAGGTGTGTTGTGAGGTATTGACGATAAGGGACGTGAAATATCCATTTGGTCAAATGAGTTCCCTTTTTAGGAAAAAAGGAAGCTCTGCAGGCGGAGACTGTCCTGAAGTGACTATTCCAGGGTGGACAAAGAGTCTGTATGACAAAGTCTCACTGACATGGGCATGTGGTGCTGGTCTGAGCGAGACCTGTATACGAGTATAGGAGAGGTGAGTCTGGCCAAAGTTGTGGGCTGCCTGCAACAGTTGCCGGTGGAAAAAGGAAAAGAGTGTTCAGCTTTAGGTAGGAGGGGCTGGATTTTGTTGCACGCATTTCGAAAGATGCACTAAAAAAATTTGCAATTGCAGGCGAGTGTCCAGAAATTGGAAAAGGAGCTGGCTGCTGAGAAACAGATTGCATTAATACAGCAGCTCCAAGTGAAGTTATATCATGATAAGGCGGACAAATATCAAGCAGTAGCCGAGCAAGCTGCTGTCAGGGTTGCCCGTTACAAATATAGAAAGAGACGAGGGAGAGTGAATTTGCATAAGGTGGCAACTGTGATTGCTTCTGCAAGGTTGGATTGGGACCCTGAACCTGGGCCCGAGATGTATTTGACAGCACTTGTACAGAGAGTGGTTCGCAGCCCAGGCCAGAATCTGGCCATAAGGAGGTAACTGCTAAACCAGTGATACACAGGCAAATGGGTCCTAACCAAAAACATCCTGGAGCAAGGATGGTGGATATGACAGTGCTCGAGGATTATTCGAAACAAGAGATTGGGGACATCATTAGACGATTGAAATAGAGGGCTGGGGAACCCTTGTTAACTTGGATGGTCAGATTTCTTGATGGAGGGGCAGCGGGTCTCCGTGTAGATGTGACCGACTCCGCCAGGTTTTTGCCTCTGACACAGGAAACCCAGGTCCAGGAAATGTTATGCGTAGGCCCCCCTTGGGAAGATGATGGGGCAGAGGTTGAAACATCTTTGTTAGATTTAGTGGCCCAAGGGTGTAATCGTAAGTATCCGCTCGCCTCAGATTGGCAGAGCGAGGAAAAGAAGTGGTACACGTTGAGAGAGTCCATACAACGAGTGAGGGAATATGCCAGGAATTGTGGCATTATCTGTTTCCGCTAGGAATACCATTATTCAAACTGCTCAACCAGCGTATAAGAATGTCATTAGGACATTATTGGTGGGAATGACAGGTAAAATGACTGATGAGGTGGTGGATGCGATTAGACAATTGGCATACCTAGAAGAATGGGAAAAGGCAGAGGAATGACCCTGAGAAAGGGAAAGAGAGGAGCGAAGCGAAAGACGTACCCCTGGGAAGAGATTCGACAGTCGAGATTCTCAGGTATCTAGAAAGGATGCGTTCTTGGCACTGCTAAAAGATGGAGTGCCGCGGGAAGACATTGATGAGATTGAGATGAGGGAAATGTATCAATTGTATAAAAAGTGAGGATTAGATGGGAACGAGTGTTACAAACCAGTGAACCGACAGGAGGTACACAAGTCTAGGAGGGAGGTGTTCCCTTCTGCACCACCTCTTGAGGAGGGAGATGATGGGTCCCTAGGGATGTCTCCACATACCTCGCCAACTTATGTGTACTTGAGGAAAATGGTGAGTGCGATGGTGGAAAGGGAGTCTAAAAACATGCACTCCAAGTACGAATAGGACAGTGGTCGAACTCTGGTAACAACTTCACACATTAAGGTGGACAGACGCCCTCATGTAAAGGTGAAATTATTTTGGCAATCAGGAAACATATAGGAGGTCCGCACCGTAATTGATACCGGGGCAGAGGCCTCATTGATACATGGAAATCCTTCAAGGTTCAAGGGACGACATTTTACTATCACAGTTTTAGGGGGAAAAGAGACCCTTGCCATCCAGACTAAATTAGACATGAAAATTGGAAATTTAAAAAGAGACACCTATCAGGTGTTAGTTGTCCCTGTTCCCAAATACATTATTGGATTTTACATTTTAGAGGGGTTAACCCTTGGATTGGGAGATAAACTTCATCAGTTTGGGGTGAGTGCTTTCATTTGTACCCCCGTCATTGTGGGACGATTGAAAATGCCCCAGTGCAGGTTCCGATAGCCACAAAAAGAGTGTCCATGAAGCAATATCAGATTCCCGGGGGGCAAAAGGAGATTTTGGAATCCAAGGCTATGTAGAAGCCGGTGTGTTGCGCCCCGTAACCACGGCTTGGAACAATCCGATTTGACCTGTTAAAAAAACAGATGGAAGCTACTGTATAACTGTTGATTATCGCGAGTTGAATAAACACACTCCTCCGTTAATACCAGCAGTGCCTGACGCAGTAACTTTGATTGAAAATGTACAAAAATTTGACAGAACATGGTATGCAGTGTTAGATTTGGATAATGCCTTCTTCACCGTACCAATTGCAGATGAATGTCAGGAGCAGTTTGCATTTTCCTGGAATGGGAGGCAGTATACGTTCCAACTTTTACCAATGGGTTACATGCATAGGGGGTCATTCCGAGGTTGGAGGTAAGGGATAAACGATGCCGGTAAAGGATTACCAGCATTGCTTACTGCTCCGGGCTATTCCGACCAGCCAAACCGCTATTAGTGGCACCGTAAATAACGGTGCCTCTAGTAGCGGCATGGGTGCGGGCACGCAGGCCATCATTCTGGCAATAGCGGCATGCCATAAACTGGAGGAGATCACAAGTGAAACGGACATGCAAATACCGGCATCATGAAGGCGTTAAAAGTGGTTTCCGGCATGCCGTAAATACTGGCATCTCTGACCAACCGTAAAATGCTATGTGCAGTGTTCCCAAATGCCACAGGTGCACACCATCAGCACATGTAGAGGCAATGGAGTCTGGGCCTGACCAAAAGGAGCACACCCACACACCACACCCCTTTCCACACCAAGATCAATCCAATAGTAGCATCAACACTTCAGCCGGAGGACATGCATGCATTGCAACACCAGCAACAAGACCAACACCAACTGCAGGCACCACAGAGGAGACGCAGCAGGAGAAGGAGGGTGAGACAGGCGCTGCATGCCCCACCAGTGCAGCCAGCGTAACCACACATGCAGCCCCCAATCCCAAACATCAGAGCCAGTCCCTCCAACCCAACCCTGCAGCACAACCACACCCTATACCATCTGGACCGGGATACCATCAACACCATTGTGGACATGATACACGATTGTCAGCCTCATTGAAATACGCACCGCCATCCCCCCTCTACTGAAGGTAGTGTTGGTGCTCCACTTCCTTTCCACAGCCACCTACCAGCACATAGTGGGGCACATGCATTGCATATCACCACCCTCATTCACTTGCACCCTGAAGCAAGTGCTGGATGCCCTCCGCAAGCACACAACGGAATACATATCTCTACCACAGTCTCCCCAGGAGATTCCTGAAACAAAAGGTGGCCTCAATGCCATGGAGGTGGTTTACCGCAGTCGCAAACTATACCACTACAAACAGGTGCAGATGGAAGGTGACGCAAGCAAGATCATCACACATTGTTGTGCCCGATATCCCGGATCAACCACAGGAATGCTGCATGTCATCATGGGAAAAATCAGCGCAGAATGCCTAACATTGCAGAGCCTACTGCCAACGCTCTCCATCAGAAAATCCTACAGAACACAACACATCACTTAATTAACACAACCACAGCTGTATGCATACACAATGCATAAGCTACAAGACGGCAGAGCACACCGTGTATCATCTTGAAGATTCAACCCACACCATTATTCCATGGCACAGGACACATTGAGGGCCTCAAAATGGCGTGCATACAACCAGGGACATGTGCATGTGACCAACGATAATCTGCCGACATGTGTGACTAGTATAGCTGTCCATCATCAATCGACTGACATATAGCTTTCAATGCCTCCCATGCAGGTGACAGTGGCTATCCCTTGATGCTGTGGCTCATCACCCCTGTCCGAAACACACAGAACAGGCATGAGGAGGACTACAATCGATCCCACACCCTTACCCGTGTGGTCATTGACCAGACCTTTGGCCTGTTGAAGGCATTGTTTTGCTCCCTTAGGCCGTCAGGTGGGGCACTCCTCTACAGGCATGAGAAGGTGGCCAAGACCATCATGGCATGTGTTATGCTGCACAACATGTGTATCCAACGCAACGTGCCCCTGACCTCTGACATTGAACTGCTACCACCTGGTGATGATTAAGGGGATGAAGAAGTGGCTGCACATCATTGCGGTGCCGATGCACAGGAGGGACGTGCTGTGCGTCAGTCAGTGATTGCACAATATTACTGTCTGTTACTTACCGCTCCGTATGCTGATTGGAGCCTAGGTAAGACAACCTCGCGGAGGGAGGTAGGATTTAACAGGTTCGGGTTCAGCCTCCAGAGTTCCAGCTCCACTGAATTCTATGATTCAGGCTTCCTCTAAGAGGGGCTCTTTTCTACGATGTACCTCTCTGCCGTTTGAGTAAAAACCAGCAGAGATGTCTATCGCCTAAAAGAGCGGGAGAACACACACCGCCAATAACCAATGCTGCAAAGAAAACAGTGAAGCCCGGCCGCGTAAAGGGCGAGTGCGAATTTCCTGCTGTTTGGCTGTGCTGCGTTGTGGACTTGTTGTCCTTTTGGAGGGACGTTGTCTGCACAGTTGACCCAGCATGTGCTCCTCACGTCCCTCGCTCTACGAGGTAGACTGAATGCGAGTAAGAGAACCGCCGCATCGCCGCATCGCGGGTTGAAGCCCCGCCCACCCTGGTAGCTCCGCCCATTCAGGAAGTGCGGGGATAAAACTGGACCCCAGCAACCCTTGCGGCGTGAAGCCCGGCCGCATAAAGGGCGAGTGCGAATTTCCTGCTGTTTGGCTGTTTGCTGCTTGCTGCAGGTTGCAAGTGCTGCTCCACCCATTCCAAGCCTCAAGCAGGTAATCCCTTGTATATACCTTGATATCCGTGTGAAAGAGGAGCTGCAGCGACGTGCTACGGTCTGCTTTCTCCCGTGGCCAATTGCTGTGCTGAGACTTATCCTTCTCCTTTTTGCTGACTCCACCTTAAAGGTGTATGTAGGCGCGGAGCGCTGCACGGAGTCCAAAGGAGAGTTTAAGTCCACCCTAGACCATACCTAGATCTACGGTCTTACGCAAAAATACATTTTACAATAAAGGTTGGCCCTTATAGGAACGGCCGTATGAGTAGCCGTAGTGACACTCGTGCGATGGCCCCACAGACCCGGCTAAAAGAGAAAACTCAACTCGAGTCTGTGCGCCAGGGTTCCCTCGTTTTATCTCCCTCCCCATCCACCGCAACTCCCTCGTCTCAAGCGATGGCTGGTACTCTTGATCTTGCTTCATTAGTGGTGAGTGGAGGAAGTACGAAGGTAAGCGTTCAACCGTCAATAATGTCCTTATTGCCTAATAATCTACTGGATGAGTGTACAGTGACAGGTACGGTGTCATCGCTTTTGAAATTGACATTGGCGGCCATTGAGAAAGAAAAGCTGCTTACACGCCTCAGACTCAAGCCAGTTGCCGGTGCGTGTCTGAGTTCAGTAAAAATTGTGTACCCACTGGAGTGTCTGGCTTCTCGGTCAGATGCCGTACTGCTTTCCTCAGCGTTTAACAAAAACGCATTTGCTTACGAAAGTACCAGCGTAAATGAAAATACAGGGCTGAATGCTAATACAACAAATGGCGACCTTATAGCTCCACTGACGTTAATTCCTGCAGCCGCTCTATCCTTGACATCTGTGGAGATGAATTTGATTGAAGCACATTCTGCATCTTGTCAATCCCCCTTTGATGTAACTGATACAGAGTTACTACAATTACAAGTATCTGCTGATAACTCGAACATTCCAAATCTTGTGTTCACACGTCCATTTGTTCAAGATGAGATCGGGCAGTCTTCAAACAATTCTAATAAAACACGAGATGATAAGGTGGCGGATGTACAACGTAAAGCAACTATAAAGACTAACTTATGCTTTGAGAAATCAAATAGTGAATATAAAATCAAAAGGGACCGGCGAAAGATTCACTCTGCCATGTAATACGTCTATGACACTTTCAAATAATGACGGCATACTAAACAGTTTGCGAGGGCCACAGACTAAAAGGTCTACAGTCTTATACTCCATCCAGTCAGTCACCAAGAATACTTGACCTGGCAGGTCGGGAGGCTCGCCTCACTGAGAGGCTCACGGCTGACGGCTGACTTTCAGTCCATTAAAGAAAAGCTAGTACAAGGCTTTGTTCATTCACCATGTGACAACCTGGTAAAGTCAGTACGAAGTGGACGTGATAAAACTGATATGGCAAGACGGTCTACTGAAGAGCAAATGAGGCTGTCTCAAATTAATTCACAAAATGGATTACTGTTAACTCAAACAAATTCGAGTTCTATTTCTATGGATGACAATTTCCCACAGATACATGGTGTAAGGTGGCCTAAAAATACAAATACGGACGTAATGGAAATTGAAAATATGCCACAAAATGCTGAGAAACATGCCACATTAGATGACCATCGACCAGAAGTGCATTCACAATCAGTATGTGATAAACTAGCACAAGAGCAATTGAGCAAAACCAACCTGTCGGTGGCTGCCGGCATCCAAATACACAATAACGTTCTAGCTGCAACCTCCCTAGCGCTTATTTCTTCCATGAAGTTATACGAAAGTTTAAATGACTCCATAAAAGATCAAGGAACTCAAATTAACAACTTAAATACAAAAGTAGACGCAATGACACATTTAAACAGTGCTCTACAACAAAGATTAGAAAGAGAATCAGAGATCTCCTCACAATGGCAATATCGCCTTGGTGATCTGGCGACAAGTGCACAGGCAGAAAATTCTACTCTAATGTCAGCAACATTAGAATGTATGAAATGGCTGAGACACAACATACATACAAAAGGTGATGGGATCTACGTAGTACACAACATTGACACTGTTGGAAAAGAAAGTAGAGCCCATCTACATCCAAATTGCCATAGTTTAGGTCAAATGCAATCTTCAGGAAAGGCCGCTCAGTCAATAAAGCCTACTATATTAGTGGTAAACGCAACACAGGCAAGCAGTCTGGATCCATCGGACGAGCAGGAAAGCTCGCAGGCTGTACCTGTGCTGCCTTTAGTCGAATCCAGTGCGCTAGTATGTGCAACAAATACCACTGCCGAAAATGGCCAGACACAAGACCCTGAAAAACCTAGTGCCATATCAGATGTAACAGCAATCACTGTGAAGAAGATGACCTTTGATATCTTCACTGGTGCGGCAAAGAATCTGCCCACTTGTAAGGTCACGACAGAGAAGATGACTGCAACAAAACAACAACCTGCTTCAAACAAAGTAAGAAATAAGTCGAAAAAAAAGTCCTCTTCACAAGTCAAACAATTTGTTAGAAACTTGTCAACCCCACATAAGCTTAGCCTATTTGAGCGCACACCACAAGGGCAACCGACAGACAACTCAACAAAGGCACAATTGTTGGAGTTGAAATCTCAGCCTAAGAGTGCAAAGCCCTGTTTGAATCAAAGGCAGAATCCAAAAAAACGGCTAAGATTAGATTCCGATAATCAACAAATAGGGGAAAACGAAGTTTCGGTGGAGCTATGCGACTTATCGACTTATTCAATCGAGTCAGAAGTTTCATCATCCTCACATGAAGAAACAAGTGCTGGAGAAAGGACATCAAGAAGTCTTGATCTTACCTTTCAGGCGAGATTGACTAAACAAATAAATACAAAGTGGCGGAATGCAGATGGAGTACCCATGTTGTCGTCAGTTCATGATGAACAAAGCACGTCTTTGAAAGAACCTGCCGCACAGCCAAAGTTGTCTACAAAAAACAGGAGCTGGAAGTCAGCTACAAATCTGAATCCTAGAATGACTGCTGCTCAATTAAATAAACATCAACCAATGAAAACTAAAGATCATGAAAAACACCAGATAGAGAGAAATCATAAATCATGGAAAATCAGAGTGGAAAATTTGTTCCCTGAAGAAAGTGAAGTGAATTTAAACAGACGTAATGTGATGAGATTACTTCACAATATTCCGTCCTTACGCACAATAACTACAGAAGATATTCTGATTGTAGAATACATCTCTGAAAAGTCAGCTGACAGTGTCTTTCTACACATTAGATCAACCGCTGTGGAAAGAACGCTCTTATCGGCAAAGGATGAACTCCTATCGTATGGTTTCGAAATAAAATCTGAGAGAAATGTGAAACAAGTTTCCAAATTAACAGAACAAACTTCTTCAAATGAACATAGACGTAATGGTTTGAGAACGCACTTCTCTGAAAGAGCCCCTCGGTCTCCAACGATCTATACTTTGAAAGATTCATCTGAAATCAGAAGAAGAGTTGACGCCAACAAAGTCCATCGAACGTAACCATCATTAACCATAGGAACGGAAACATGTGGAATTTTATCTTGGAATACGAGAGGATTTACCCATTTATTTCAAGAATTTCCAATCCTGCAGATAAATAACTTTATAATCTGTTTACAAGAGACTTGGCTGAGAGAAATCCCAATAAAGGACGGGTGTACCATTGTGCTAAACAAAGCAAAGAAAAATCATTGTGGAAGACCCTTTTCTGGTCTAATCACAATGGTAAAGAACACCTTTGGCTGGGAAATTGTCCAAACGTATACGCCAAATATTTTTGTACAAGGCTCACTGTTACAGCTGAAGCCAATATAAATCAGACTTCACACTTACTGGTAATTAATCTATACTGGAACCCAGCAATGATTTCGACAGTGAGTTTCATCAAAGCAGTGACAGGCATAATTGATCCATGCTTAACTTTATTCAGAAACTTATTAATATTAATCTGCGGAGACTTCAACTTCTCCTGGTTTAACGCTTCTTCAAGTACTATGGTGGAAACAAGTTTGACACATACAAAGGGCGACAAATGGAGGAAAGCGATGAAAGCGAGAAGTTGTGAGTTGGTAAACGGACACATTTATGGAGATATGCCACCACGACCTACTTGGCAACGAAAAAACACTCATAAAACATTAGACTACTTTTGGATCTCCTCGTCTTTCTGGCCAAAAGTAAATACAATGGCAGTACATAGACTGACAACAGCGACCATAGCATTTTAGAATTAACCTGCACAATAGAGCGGTTTCAAACTCTGCACAATTACAACTGTCCTGTAGAACCAAATGAAGGCAGGAATCGTTTGCGAATTAAAGATCATCATATCTGCCAGTTGAGAAATCGATTAAAAAATGAGCAAACAACTGCCGCTGCAAAAATAAATTACGCCCCATTACTACAACAAATATGTACGAAAAAAACAATATCAAAGTCCCACCATCAACAACCTAAATATCCCTTTAGTATTCAGGTCAATCAGCAAAAAAAACAAATGCATAAGACCATCAGGCAATTAAAAAAGAAAGATAGCACAACGAGTGAAACAAAAAGAGCTATCACAAAATGCAAAATGAAATATCGAAATTGGCTCAAATCGTTCAAAATACTTAGAGATCAAGAACGTGCAGAATTGATGCTCGGTCTGATAATCCAACGTAAATCAAGAGACATCTGGAAAATTCTCAATACGAATAATTCCCAAGAAGCAATTCTGGTTAATGGAATATCCATGGCAACATGGGAAGATCATTCCAGAAAAGTATTTGCTGGCACATCCACTGATGACATAATAAAGTTCACACAATCTGTGGAGCCCTGGGATGTATGTGAACCCAAAGATAGACTCCTTACACTTATAAAGCACCTTAAGAACTCGCGTGCTGCAGGACCTGATGGGTTAACGAATGTTATGATAAAAGAGAAAAAGGAGTTATGGGCTGAATTTATTGCGGATTTATTTGAAGTAATATCAGTGTCCAAATATATACCCAATTCATGGAAGTCAGCTGTCATTGTGCCTATTTTCAAGAAGGGCAATAGGGAAAATCCTGCCAACTATCGCCCTATTGCCCTCTTGGACATAATAGGGAAAATCTTTGCGACTTGTTTACAACAGAAAATTACAGCTTGGGCGGTAAATAAAAATCTATTAGATGTCCGCCAAGCTGGTTTTACTAAAGAAGTTGGAACAGAAGTTAATCTTCTAATTGTGAATCTGTTGAAGTTGGAAACCTTAAAGACAAAGAAAAAACTCTTTGTAGCATTTATAGACATGCGTCAAGCCTTTGATCGAATAAACCGCATAAAATTGTGGAACAAATTAATAACATGGGCTTGCCCCCCAACTTTACTGGAGCCGCTAATGGCTTTACATGAAGAAACTTCAATAAAAGTTCGCACTAACAACAGTGGTAGCCTGACAAAAGAAGTTCCAACAATCCATAGAGTTAAACAAGGATGCCCGCTAGCAGCGTTACTGTTCAAGCTTTATATTGCTGACCTGCCAGCAGCTTTCCAGAACATATGCTGTTTTCCACCAAAATTGAACCATCAAATGATAAGTTGGGCCTTATATGCCGATGATATTGTATTAGTCGACCAAACTGAGATTGGGCTTCAACGGCTCCTGAATGCATTGGTCATCTACCTACAAGTCAACGATCTTGAAATAAATGCTGCAAAATCAAAAATTGTAGCTTTTGGCACAAGTCAAAAAAGAGCCCTGAATAGATTTGGGTGGTCAGTGAATGGTGAAAAAATCGATGCCGTCTCCATAATACGGTATCTTGGGAATCAGATCAATCAATCCATAAGAGAACAAGACTGGATAATTGATTTGAAGCATCGGATGGCATCCTTTACACTGCAGGGAAAACAGTTACATAATGAATATGGTAAATTCACCTTCATTCCGATAATGACATTCTATCAGCAAAAAGTTATACCGGCGATAACATATGGGGCGGAAGCTGGATTAAATTTGGATAATCGGATCTGGCCGATTCTAGAAGGTCAGTTTTGGAGGAGAGTTTTGGGATTACCATCCTATGTTTCCATTGTAATAATACGATATGAATTAGGCCTGGAACCTTTAAATGGGCTAATCCAATGGAAATCAATTGCCTTACTATGTAAAATGAACCTCAGTACCGTTGCTCCTGCCCATGAAATTTTAAAGGAGTCGGCCAACAATCCATACACCAGAGTTCTGGAAATTTGGGCCATGAAAATACATACGATTCTAAAAACTATTGACATTGCTTGGGAAACTGTCATAAATATGCCGCAAATTGCAAAAAAA
Organism: Ambystoma mexicanum; assembly: GCF_040938575.1. Classification (NCBI taxonomy): domain Eukaryota; kingdom Metazoa; phylum Chordata; class Amphibia; order Caudata; family Ambystomatidae; genus Ambystoma; species Ambystoma mexicanum. The sequence goes on from NC_090931.1 coordinate 81,962,360, forward strand.
AAGCTCAAACAATGGCATTGGACAAAAAACACGGAAACACGTGACGCCATGCCGTCTGCACTTAATCTGGGTATAACATGCAACAAACTAGATAAACTACCTAAGTATTTAGAAAGGTTTCCATCCAGATATCATCGTAATAAATTCTTGAAATTACGACTCAACATCTATAAAACTAAGGAGATGATGTGGCAGAGACACTTCAAAGAAGTAACAGATAATAAATGTAGGTTTTGCAAGATTGAACCACAATCCTTAAAGCATTTAATTACTGAATGCAGTAATATATGTATCCAGCGTACATTATTTTTTCACCATCTGACATTATTACATCATAATCCTGAAGACTGGTGGCATACATCTATAGCTGGAAATAACGTGAGATTCATATGTGCCTTAGTAGACTTTTAGGAAAATGTGCTTCAAATAGATCCATCTTGATGAGATGATATAGCCGTTTTTCTTGGTTAAATGAAGAGGATTGGACAGTTTTGTATGTTTGTAATTAAAGTTGTGTAAACAACTAAATGTTACAATAAGAATAAAAAAATAAAAAAATAACCAATGCTGCAAAGAAAACACAGTATGATTAGAAGCAATCAGGAAATATGGAATTATTTAGACAATCAGATATTTCTCTAAGTACCTAGACAATGGTTGAGGTTGTGTTAGACCTTAATTGATGAACCTACAAGAAAACCCAAGACTATGAGTATGCACAAGTGATAACTACACACTCACTATGACTGATACAACACCCAGCAGACCTGATAAGTGGGATTGCTAGGGAAAATGGGTACTAGTTGAAAGGAAAACAACGGCAGGTACAAAACAACAAATGGGAAGGTTAGTAAGGAAGAATATACCCGGGCGGCACGAGGGTCGCACTAGTGACGGGTTGGTGCATACACTGGAAAGCGTCACTTCTATGCACTCGGTTAAGCTAGAAAAGGAAAGAATAAATGATATAGTTCCAGGAATCCGCACGTATGAGAAAGGCTGATGATTTTCAGGTAATGAACAATACAGGGGAATTGGATGAGTTTTACGTTGATTGCACAAACACAGGCCACGTTGGCGAAGCAGTCTTGTAATGTGCAGCGTGGTACTCCGCGTAGGAAGATAGTTCAAATTGCATAGAGCGGCAAGAAAAAGTAATCTCACCAGACAGGGCGAAAGCACAGTGGAAATCCAGGGACAGTCCGAGGTGGCCAGCAGGGTTCCCGGATCAGACTGGAGGAAAAAGCAAATGGAATCCAAGGACAATCCGAAGTCGGCAACAGAGTTCAAAGTCAGGTTGAAGAAACAGGCAAGGACAATCCAAGTAGACAAAGGTGGGTCGAAGATCCAGGAAGTCAAGTAATCAAGAGGGAAAAGGGAATAAGCACCGCAACGGGATGAAACCGAAGGAACGTAATGCCACAATTAGCAGCAACAAGCCGCTTAGTCCCCTCGGCTTTTATGGAGCAGGGGGGCGGAGCCTCCTTACGTGTTCTCTGCGCACGGGACGTCTCAGCTGATGCGATGTTCTCTGCTGCACGGCCAGACGCCATGGCAACCGATACCGAAGCCACAACGAAGTTCTGGAACGCGCTTGCCCCCGTATGTGGCCACAAGAAACGGGAGGTATTGCAGGACGGGGCCCGATATGTAACACTGACAGTAATTATCAAAAAGGGCACCTGGTTAATGCCTTACTCTGCCCAGGCGGGTAATATTGTGAGTAGAACAAAATTGAGTAAGGTCATGAGAGTCTGGCTGCTGAAAGCCGGATGAGCACACTCCTAAATATAAACCACCTTTCAGTGGTGGCGGTGGTAAACTAATATCAATAGTTGTGACAAATATTTGACAAGACAATTCTGTAGGCTGCAATGGGATTTTAATTAAATTGCAGTGGGTGTTTTCAATACACATAATCTGGAGCAAAAGATACATCAGCCAGTGTACATTTTCGAGGTTTAGTAACCAGTTTGTAGGGTACAAATGCTAAATATTTGTGGTATCAATCTATTGCTTCTACGTCCACAGATGTGTCCTTGGGAAGGAGACCAGCAGACTTAGTGAGGTGATAACACATTTAGCGATGGACAATGCGTCAGAACAATGTAGGGTTGAACAACAACAACACACAAAATACATATGGTCAACACGACAGTGTTTCGGCCAGGAGGTGAGCTAAGTGAGCTCTAGTGGAGTGGCCTTCATCAGGACAGGATGATTCCATGGGTGGAGGTATCTTTTGAGGTCGGATCTTTGGAGCGCAGTGGCTAGATAGGCACGGTGCGCCACTTATGGGATTCGCGAATGCCTACAGGCTTACCTGCTGCTGCTTTCTACTGTCCGACCTTGAGTCTTCCACCTTGGCGGATTCACACAGCGTTACTTAACGCCCACCTGACGCAACATGTTGTTCTCTGCTTCAGGCCACCCATAGGAACGGGCACACCAAGGACCTCAAAATCCTCACAGTGTACTTAGACACTGCCACCTCTCTTGTCACAAGTCTCTCCCCTTCTCACCTGTTTTTGTTGTTTGCTAGAGACCTTCTTTGGTGACTTCTTTCGCATGGTCCAGGGTTTGTATAGACCCGTGCGCTGGTCTTCGGATTCCAGCGTGAGAATGACAATCCAACTCCAGGATACGTTCAGATGTCCAGGACGGAGACCAGGAAGGAGCAATGTCTGAGCTCGGAGACACGGAACGCCGTGACCCGAGCGCGGGCGAAAATCCAGGAAGTTCAAAGGTAAGTTTGAAGAAAGGAAGGAAGGGGGATTCAAGGAACCGGGAAATAGGATGCAGATGAAAACCCTGAGCGAACTCCGGCAACGCACGTCCAACTACAGCAAGCAGTAGCATTGAGAGGCGAAGAGCCACGGGGGCGTGTCTGTTTAGTAGAGCGCAGAGCGTGGAGTGAAAAGACTGGCAAACAGCGTTCCGTGTCCGGTGGCCATGTTGGAAGGATTACTGTATTCAATCCCCTATGTGTCAGGGACCACGAAGTCCAGAAAGGACGTAGGCGACGGTTCATGGCATCTCTAGCCACTGTGCTCCAAAGATCTGACCTCAAAAGATACCTCCACCCATGGAATCATCCTGTCCTGATGAAGGCCACTCCACTAGAGCTCACTTAGCTCACCTCCTGGCCGAAACACTGTTGTGTTGACCTTATGTATTTTGTATGTTGTTGTTGTTCAACCCTACATTGTTCTGACGCAATGTCCGCCGCTAAATGTGCTATCACCTCACTAAGTCCGCTGGTCTCCTTCCCAAGGACACATCAGTGGACGTAGAAGCAATAGATTGATACCACAAATATTTAGCATTTCTACCCTACAAACTGGTTACTAAACCTCGAAAATGTACACCGGCTGATGTATCTTTTGCTCCAGATTACGTGTATTGAAAATGGAATTGGGTAGCCGGACGCCCTGCCTCCATGACATCGGCTATGCGGCATAGTACCTGGCGCAGGGTGGAGACCTCCTTGCAGAGGCGGCTAGTGTTTTCAGCAAATATTTTGCCCATGGAGGCGGTGTTCTCAGAGATGGTCCTGCCTAGAGAGGAAATGTTCTCCCGCCACTCCTGCCTAGCCTGTGTGTTGTCCTCAACGAACTGCCGCACAAGGGCAGTCAGCTGACATGCACGATGCGGCCCTACGGGTGCACCTGTGGAGGTGGATGGTTCCTGGATGCCCTGCTCAGCCTGCTCAGCCTCAATACTAGCCACTATCGGACTGAATTGCCCTTCAATTTGCTCCCGCCCAGACTGCTCCGGGGTGGTGGCGTGGTCTGTTTCAAGGGATGATATTTGGGGGGATGCCACTGGACTGGGTGTGGGGGGCAGTCCCGAGTCCTCAACGGGCACCCATACCTCATCCTGTGGGTCCTCCACAGCCCGGGGTGCTGTAGCTGCCACCTCCCCAGCCAAACTTGACTCCTCAGAGTGTGATGCCTCGGCTGATTCGTCAGGCTGGGCAATGGGTGTTGGTGTTCGGCCTCTACGGCCCTTGGCGGCACCAGTGTACTGGCAACCTGGGGTGTCTTGCCTGGTGGTGCACGGCGGCCCCTGGGTTGTCTCTTCGAGGTCGAAGGGCGGTTGGCGTCATCCCGGCACCTCTTCTGGGGTGTAGTCTTCGCGGGGGTTGCTTCCTGGCCATCGCTGTCATGGTCAGAGCCTGTGGGGGTCGAAGAGAGGGACGGCATGAGTGATGTTTTGATAGGCGTCATACATACATTTGGACTATTGATCATCAACACAATTGAGGGTAATAGGCGTTTGAGTTTGGATGATCACGTTGTTTGATACATGGGTGGGTTATGCAGGCATACGTCGGGGACACTTATGTTGGCCAAGAGCTATGCTATCTGACATGCATATTTGTTGGGGCCTGCATGCTGTGTGACTTATGGAATTTACATTTTTGTGTGGTATGTGTCAGGTACGGCATTGCCTTGCTGCAGGCATCTGCATGTGTCTGTGATGCGTCCGCCTAGTTTGCTGGGAGTATGTGTGTGTTGAGCCATGGCTTGCCTCTTTGGATTGACATATTGGTTGACTTTCATCAGACTCTGCATTACAATGTTTTCTTAGGACACTCACCTCCATCGGCTGATGTTGTGGCGCCACACTTCATCTCGCCGGCACCTTCTTTCCCCTCCATTCCTATCATGCTGGCGCAGATGTCCTCCCATGGGGTCAGCTTGATGGGTGAGCTGGGAACTCCTCATGTTGCCATTGCCTGGCTCCTGCTGATGGAGAGTATGTTCCTTACTCTGAGTCGCAAGTCATCCTAGCGCTTATGGCAGTCTTTCGTGGTGTGTGGGGTGTTTCCAACAGCACTAACTTTCTGTGCCACAAGTGCCCAGATTTCTTTTTTTTTAAGATGGCCTCCCTCTTCATGCTGTTGGCAAAGACAATCCCAGCATGTTCCTGCAGTGTCCCGGCTAGCATCTCCAACTCATCCTCGTTGAATCTCTCCTTGCGCTGGCGGGCAGCTCCCTTCTTAAGGGCCTTGGGCATTGTGGTGTGTTTGGAGAAGGTTTTCTGACAAACAGCAGAGTCCCACAGGTCCTGTGTGCTGAGGATGGCAATGGATTGTGTTTTTAAAGATGGCACCTGTACTCCTTCCCGTTCCTGTGCGATGTCGCTACTTTCGGTTCTGCTTATTTACGGTGACCGTTATTAGCGGTTACCACTAATGCCGCATTGGTTCTTGCCGGTAGTGCTATCTGCGCTATGCATGATGCCGCTAAGGTCATTTTTCGTGCCTTTAACAGCATGGCAGGAATGCCCTTACCGGCATGGCACAAAGCTCGTGCCCGCGAAGTCATAATAGCCCTCTATTAGCGGGCTAATGACTCCACGGATGCGCTATTTACGCCATGCCGGTAAGGACCATTACTTACCTCCAACCTCGGAATGATCCCCATAGTCTGACAATGTGTCACCGGCTGGCAGACAAGATTCCATGCAAACAATATGTGCAAATTGTACATTACATTAATGACATATTGATTCAAGCAAAGATGAGCATAGTGTGCGAGTGCATCTAGATCTTATGAGGGAAGGACTAAGGAAGGAGGGGTGGGAGATTAATGACACTAAAACCCAGAGTCCGGCAGAGACAGTGAGCCTCATTCCGAGGTTGGCGGTAAAGGGTTAACGGCGCTGGTAAGGGTGCTGGTGCCGTTAACCCCTTACTGCCGCATTACGAGGTCCTTTAGCAGGTCCCGCTAAGGGCGGCTGGTTTTACCAGGCGCCCTTGGTGGGAGCCCCTAAAGGACCAGGGAGCTAACAACGGGCCCGTTATTAACGGGCCCGTTGTTAGCTCCCTCCCCATTCCCATTGAGCCCTATGGGGGCTCGAATGGGAAAATACCGGGTCCTCCAAGGTTGGAATGGCCCAGTATTTGTAATGACCCTTGCCCCTGGCCCTCAATGGGAAGTCAGCCTTCCAGTTAGGGCCAGGTCAAAGGCCTTAAAACCTCATCCAAGACTCTCTTGGAGTCAGTCCTGGCGCCTCTGGCGCCAGGCTCATAACCATCATGAAGACCAACATTAGAATTCAGCCAACATGGAGGCACTCACATAGCTCAGTTACAAGGAACTGAGCTATGCGGTCTAGTCTTTTGGGTGTGGCAGGCCTGGGACTACTTTACCTGGACTAATTTACCTGAGACTATTTAACCACACCCAAACAGCAGAACATGCTTTGCGTTATTCTGCTGTGGGCAGCGTAACGCTCACCGTGTCCAGTTCTTTGATGCCAGCTTACCTGAAAGCAAGGACCTGCACAGAGAGAAGGAACACTACGAAACTTACCTGGAATAGTATCTTGTCTTCAATCCATCGCCAAATTCAGTTCCACTCACCTGAAGGTACAAACTCCATCATCCGGCACCGCATGCATCCTGGAATACCATAACCTGGAAAGAGGAGAAAGAAAGACACCATTAGTAAGCGTTTATTCACGTTTCCTTCTGAATGAAGAAATCCACACAATTCTTACCTGGGTAGTCATCTCCTGGTCAGTATCATTGCTGGAACATTACGGCGTTTGGCGAGGAACATCGCAACCTGCAAGGAGAGAAAAGACACAGGTTAGCAATATAAAAGGCGAAACAGTGCTGCGCATAGAGCATTAATCACCAGACAGCATCGCGTACACCGTGCTTTCTCCTACCGGCCCATGCTCATCTTCAAACTGCATGACAACTCCAAAATACCATTCCATACCTAAAAGGAAAGAAGCAAGACATTATTATTCGAACTAAGAGGAACATAAGAACTGCATTTAAATACTGTAAAGCAGCAAACCTACGGAGTCGCAGCATGCCTGGATTCCCACGGTGGAGGGGCTTGCACCAGTGAAGGAACTTGGTTGTTGCTCGCCCCCCACATCTACGTGCCCCTGCCACAAGGAGCAGGACGGAGAATCCACCTTCTACAATATTAAGACCCATCTTTAACCAGAGGCCTTACCAAGGGACCGGGAGAGGGTTTGAGAGTGCAAATCATCCAACCAGAGCTGGGTGGTGTCCCCGTGGATACTTGGTGAGCGTAACAGTATTTCCCCATTCAGGAAACCCGGACCCGGTATGCGGTATGAGGGTAGCCATAGCGCTAATAGCACCATGGCTACCTCCATACTCGTAATGACCCCCAGTGATTTTTCTGGGAATATAGTGGCACAACGGACATCGCGAAATGGTGCCTAAAGCCAAGCAAAAGATCCTTGAGTTTTCTACTCTGAGGACTAAGAAACAAGCTGAGCAGTTTATTGGGCTGTTTGGTTTCTGGAGACAACATATACCACATTTGGGGCAGATTCTTGCGCCCCTTTACAAAGTGACATGCAAGAAATTCTATTTTGAGTTTGGAGAGGAACAAGATAGAGCGTTCCAACTAGCCAAAAACACCATTCAGAAAGTGCTTGTTTTATGGCTGTTGAGAGAAGGAGAGATGGAACTCAATGTGTCCGTACAGGATGTTTATGCCAACTGGAGTTTTGTGGCAAAAAGAGGACAGGCAGCGCGTTCCTCTAACATTCTGGAGTCGAAAGTTGACTGAAGCTGGTGACAGATATACTCCATTTGAGAAACAATTGTTAGTAGGTTATTGGGCACTTGTGGATAGGGATCTAATTACGGTGGGTCATGATGTATTGATCTGACCGGAAATACCGATTATGCAGTGGGTACTGAGCTCCCCCAATACGCATAGAATTGGGCATGCATAGAAACCCCCCCTCCTGACGTACCCCCCTGTTCTCACTGACACCAGGCCTGACCCCATGGTGCAGGCACAAAATTGACACTGGTGACAGTGTACCTGTCAAAAGCAGGTGCTATCGAATGCCATATACCATGAAGAAGTATATCCAGGCTGAGGTCGCCAAGATGTTGGATCTGGGTGTAATTGAACCATCGATCAGTCCCTGGTCCAGTCCAGTGGTCCTTGTCCCCAAGGCAAGTTCCCAGGCAGGTGCCAAGGATTGGCGGTTCTGTGTGGACTACAGAGGGGTCAATGCCGCCACCAAAATTGATGCGCACCCATTGCCCAGGGCTGATGAGCTTGTGGACACCATAGGTGCTGCCAAATTTTTGAGCACCTTTGACCTTACCTCAAGCTATTGGCAAATAGCTTTGACGGACCATACCAAGGAAAAGACTGCGTTCTCAACACCTGAGGGGCTCTACCAGTTTAGAGTCATGCCTTTTGAGTTGAAGAATGCACCTGCCACCTTCCAAAGATTAGTCAACCATGCGCTCAGGGGGCTGGAGGCCTTTGTGTGGCCTACCTAAATGACATTGCTGTCTACAGTTCCACTTGGGATGAGCATTTGACTCACTTGGATCGGGTGTTGCAGGTAGGTATCATGAGTATCATGAGATAGGAGGGGGTCAAATCCAACCTCTCCCCATTAAGGTACAGGATGTACATGACTGGGAGACTACCACTGCTCAAACCCAGGTGAGAGCTATTTTGGGCCTCACTGGGTATTACCGTAACTTCATGGCGTACTATGGAACCATAGCTGCCCCTCTGACAGCTCTGACTTTGCCCAAACAACAGAGAAAGGTTAATTGGAAGGAAGACTGTCAGAGGGCATTTGTTGGCTTGAAGGAAAATCTGTGTAGGGCACCTCTGTTGTGTGCGCCTGACTCCAACAAACCCTTTATTGGTCAGACTGATGCCTTGACACCGGAATTGGAGCTGTCTTGTCCCAGTTAGATGACAAAGGGAGGAAACATCCTATCATATTCATCAGTAGGAAACTAAAAGGTAGAGAGCGTAGGTGGGCTACTGTTGAAAAGGAATGTTGCAGTATAGTTTTGAGCCTTAGGCATTTTAGACCCTACCTTACGGGGTTTACCTTCAAGGTCCAAACAGACCATAAGCCACTAAAGTGGCTTATCCGGATGAAGGGTGAAAACCCGAAATTGCTCAGGTGGTCCATTAGCCTGCAAGGGCTAGACTTCACTATTGAGCATAGACCAGGGAAGAGTCATGATAATGCAGATGGCCTTTCCGGGAGGTATGTTGACTGTCTGGGTGAGGGCGTCAATCTCGTGGGAGATTAGACCATCCTAACCTCAGTCTGGGGGGGGGAGACTGTGATGCTGGAAATGCATTGGAGGGACAGGGCCTCCATGTCCTTGTCCTGTACTCCCTTATCATGTGTGTTCTGTATTGTTTTCTGCACAGGATTCCATGTGGGACTCCTGGCAGTGCAGCTCTTCCTCTTTTTGGTTGTGGTGAACAGACCCTTGGGATACCTTTATGGCACCCATGGGTGGGAGTACAACCCTGTACCCCTAGTGTATGTTTTTGGGCACCTGTGTGTGGCGCACAGAACAGCGTATGGGTTGGTGGCAGCTCCATGCTGAAAGTGACAGGTGCTCTGAGTACCCTCCATTTTGGGATACCCAAGCCCTGCCATTGGAATCAGTTGATTGCTCATAGGAGACAAGGTGGCCCCTGTGGCCTCTTGCTTTCTATTGCCTGTTACCTTGTTTTCCCCAAGTCCTGGGAAGCCTTGATTCTGTCCCTTTCCCTGACTGGGTGTTGGGTGGAAGTTCCATATATGGTATTGTGGGGAAATCCGGGCCAGACTGGCTGGAGCCTTCTCAATGACTGTATGTTGTGGGTACACCCTTGGGGTGGGACCTGGGTGAATGGAGTGTGTGACCAATATACATTTCATGTTATGGGTGTCAGGTTTCTGGTGTGTGACACAATTAAAGAGACAGCCCTTCCTGAAACTGGTATGAATGCAGTGCAGTGTGCTGTGCTGAAAGCCTGGGTGCTTGCCCCAATCCACATTCCTTGTTGTGAGTGTCTGGATGGAAGAGAATGGCCTGAATGCACTGTGAACCTGATTGGCGGCCTGCCTGCTGAATGCCCCTTTGAATGTTTGGCTGCTTGAGTCTGGCTCAGCAGTGTGAATGAGAGATAGAACAGTATATCTCGGGACCTCTCACTTACCAGAATTGTTCAGCAGCTCAAGTCGAATATTGATGCTTAACTTTGAAGCCCAGCTGGAAGAAGAAGAAGCATCTGTTGCTGCTTTCCTTTGACGCAATCTGAAAGCTGTCATGTCTCCAAGAACTGATCCAAGAGAGGACCTGGCTAGGATACCTCTTCCCCAGCTACGAGGGAACATTGTACAGAACACTTATCTTCACCGAGGTACAGTGGAAGTTAGTCCCGAAAGACTGTCGACCCGAGACGGGACCGCCAAGGAATACTGAAGTGAAGCACCCGGACATCGAAGTCCAACATCGTCGACCAGGGTTCGGAGGATCGCCATAACCGCTGGAGCCCATTGAGTCATGTTGCCCCGAAGCGGGGACAGCTCGACGCCGTGCTGCCGACAACCGGAGTTGCAACGCTCCACCTTTGCCTAAGACACTTTGAAATCAAGGACTCCCTTGTCATCACCGTCGACCGCTTTGTCCCGCCGGAGAAAGTCGAGGTCGTCGACGAACCGAGAAGAATCCACCGGCGGGTTTCCCGCCACCCGAAGCCCTCTGCTGGGCCTATGTTCTTCAGCAAGTACTCTTTGCGGCAAGGAACCCTCGTCATCGAGGTGCCCTGCACGCCTCATCTTCACAGGTCGTCCACTACCAATCGTCGACAAGCACCGCGAAGATCGAAGCTGCTGTCCTGACGACCGTGTTCACATTTCTTGAGGAATCTTGACACCCTGTGGCTCCTGCTTTAAAGGGAGTTCACCCACGAGGATCTGTCTGCCATTGAGACTGTCAGCAGTTGGTGCATTTTAAAGGAGTCAAGAGTTAACTGTGGTACCACATAGACATTGTACATCATATTAGTATTGCCTAAGCACAAAGTGTGTTACTGATTGTGTATATATTCTGAAACTTATTTAAATAAAGAACTGGGCTATCACATAACATAGTGTGTGGACATTCCTTTGTGGGGGCTTGGGGACTACACTGTACTTAAGAACCTGCCTGCATCATCTCCTGAGAGCTTAAGCCTTGATTGCTCGCCCATTGCTACCGCATAGAGAATCTTGGCTGAAGTGCTCTGTGATGCGCTTCTACTTGGCCATATAGAGGGCAGGAGTACAGAAACCCCCCCCCAGTCTTTACAGTAATCTTCATTACTTCTGTACTTTCCCCACTTCTTGCTACCTATGAAGGCCTGTGCCATCATAAAAAGTTACCGGGACAAGGAAGTATGACGTGGGGTAACGGTTGCACCGGTTGACTAAGCTTGCAATTATTATTATAGATTTTTTTTTATCGTGCCTAATGGTGGCCTCCTCCAGCTTGTAAGCCTTAACCAGGGGTCGAACCCATGTTACAAAAGCTCCTCCCGTGGGGTTATGTCAAGGCCTATGGACCAGCAGATATAAGATGCAAGTCGCAGAGTCTTGAACAGAACCCTCTCCTCAGTGTGGAGCATGTGAAATGCTTTTTGTGCAAGAATGTGTGGCATGATTACTTACCAGTAATCTTCATTACTCCTCCTCCTACTCTGCCTCGTCACAGTACTTACAACCCTCCTCACCCACCCTATGGGATGAGTGGCCCATCATCCCAGTGGAAATTAATTGATGATTGAGGGTAGCCGATGCATTATGTGCCTCTAAGAGGGAAGGAGGGGAGGGAACATTTTTAGTTATCAAATGATTCCTGTGAAGGAGGTAAAAGTAAATACCGTGACGAGGAAGAGGGATTTAGAGGTAATTCTCTCTTAACATTAAACTAATAGTCATCCTAAATAAGTGTGTGGGAGCCTCTCTACTGAGCACGAGCATCGATTAAATACCCTGGTCTGTGGAATTTCTCCCACTCAGGAGGGCTATAACCACGTTTTAGCTCAGACTGGACTGCTCTTGTGGGTGAGACCAGACTGCTATGCAAATGGATGTTTCTCCTCTGCAAAGGCTGCAGTGACCTTAAACGTGGTTGCAGACCCTCCAGAATGGAAGAGATTCTATAGACCAGGTTATTTGAACCATGTTTGTCCTCAGTAGAGAGGCTCCCACTGTCATGTCTCGGCAAGGGTGGCGGATTTGGAACCGCTGGCGCTATGGTCCACCATAGCTAGTTCCATTACGTTCTTCCTCTTGCGGGTGTTATCGGTCTAGTGTTTGCATGCGCACGTACCCAGAGGTATTTATTCAGCCGCTTCCGGGTTACGGGCGCGTTGCAACGTTGCCTGGTTACCCACCTGTGTTGCCGTCGCTCTCGCTGTGTTTTGTTTTTTCCATTTCGGACCTCGCGTCCCTTATCACCCTCTCCTCTCCCATTCTCCTCCGGGAGCCCTCTTACCTTCTTTTCCACTCTCTTGCTCCTCCTTTACTCGCTCCTTCTCTCTCACTCTCTCTTTCGTTCCGAATCTTCCCTTCTCTCGCTATTCATCTCTTAGTCATTGCCCTTCTCTGGTATCTCCCTCTTCCTTGCCTTCTTCCTCCTTCTTTCCTTTACCCATGCCTTCCGCCTTGTACTCATTAGTCTGCTCGTGTACCAGTCCTCTGCCTGCCTTTTCGGATTGCCTCTGCCACGTACCTTGTACTCTTCAGCCAGCCCGTGTACCAGACCTCTGCCTGCCTTTTCGGATTACCTCTGCCACGTACCTTGTACTCATCAGCCAGCCCATGTATCAGACCTCTGCCTGCATTTCGGATTACCTCTGCCGCTTTCATTCTACCTTTGGTTCTACTTCATCAGCTGGTTCACTAAAACCTGTTCCTCGACCACAGCGTGGAAGTCTCTCAAGGGGTTTTTTATGCCGTTGGCTTTTTCCCCTATCTGGACGTTCCCAGAGGTTTAACCCCCGTCACACCTGTTACGGTGGCACGGTGGCATCCTTCCGTGGACGTCCCTATCTACATTAAAAAAAGGAGAGACCCAAAAGCGACGAGAAGAGGAAAACCAAGAAGAAGGACAAAGGTGAGGAGCTTGGGAAGGGTGGTGAGACAGAATCTTCTTGTGAAGGAGAGGATATTTCAGAACCCTGTGACACCCACACTCTTGTTTGATTTTGTTTGATTTGAAAAAAGTGGGGTTTCACCCTACGTAACCCTGGGTAATCCAGATGTGGACCCCTTGCTCACTGTGCCTTAGAAAGGCTCAGCTTCACCTTACTGAGGAACCCCAACAAGGCTGAAGCACGTGTCTGGGGTTGCCGATGGTACTCTTGTTCAGAGGACAATTGCCTAGCATTTCGGTGCTGGACTGCCCTTGTGGGTGGGACCAGACTGATATGCAAATAGTTATTTTTCCTCTGTGAAGGGTGCAGTGAGCGAAAACGTGGTTGTAGACCCGCCTAAGTGGAAGAAATTCCATAGAACAGGTTATTTGAACCATTACTGCTGTGGAAATTAATGTTTTATATTGCTTTGAATTATTATACTTGTGAATCTCTGGACTATACATGTATAACAATAGAATTACAACCATTTACTTATTTTGGCTGACTTTTCAGCTCTACGGTGTGCAGAGGACAGGAGTATCCAAGACTTTTTGTATTAATCCACATGTGGAGAACCACTTGTTCACTGTGCCTTAGAGAGGCTCAGCTTCACCTCCCTGAGGAGGCCCAACAAGGCTGAAACACTTATCTGGGGTTGCTGATGGTACTCTTGTTCAGAGGAAAATTGCCTAAAATGTGTTTGCTGGACTGCCATGGTCCTCTAGAGTGATATGCAAGCAGATATTTCTCCTCCGGGAAGGATGCAGGGAGCTAAAAACGTGGTGTAGACCCCCCTGAGTGGAAGAAAATACATAGAACATGTTATTGGAACCACGTTCGTCCTCGGCAGAGGGGCTCCCACACTTGTGTTCAATAGTCATTCTAGCATTGTGATGGGCCAGCAGCAGGTGCTTTAGACTTCTTTTGTCTTATTGGCTGGCTCACAGATTTTTCCCCCGCCTGAATTACCAATCGCCCCATTACTTAAACCCCCGTTTGCTTTTCCTTTATTGCTAGATCCGAGTTTTCTGATAAGAGTTACAGGTGGTGTTGACCTGGGCGTTTCACAAGTCCACCTGCTCTGGCAGCTGCTTCGTGTCCACCTGCACAATATTGGTGGGTGCTGTGTGCTTTTCACTACTCAGTGTTGACACACAGCGTTATCTTCAGGGCATGTGTGCTGAGAGAGACATCACTGTGTCCTTGCCACATAAATGACTTTATAGCAGACAGACAGGCCTCTATGGCGTGCGTGAACCGGAAACCATCGTTGAAAGGCCCGTGTTTACCACTGATTGTAAACATGACCCTGTTAGTTCAGTGTTAAAAAAATAACTCTTGTTCCCCATCCTCAGAAAACAATACCTGCTATAGTTATTGTAATTCTCAATGGCTAGCGTTATCGCTCTTAGCATCACGCATCCCTGTATATAGCAAAATAAGATATCAAACCACTAAGGTATGGCTACAACCAGCCAGGTAGGGAAACATAACGGACGCAGACACTTGGTATCACCCGGCTTCCGTAGAAGCGGAAAACGCACACACGCATGCACGCGCAGGTGGTGTGTGACGTCACCGCACACGAGTGAAAGAGCTGGAGACTTAAGAACGAAAAAAGAGAACAAAAGAGAAATGGAGACAAAAGAGACAAAGTGTGTGGGAGGGAAACATGCAAAACTACATATGTACATGGATGGATCGCAAAATCCGGTGAAAAAGATATATGCAAAATGGAGAGAATAACGAAAGGGGTGTTTATTTGCACAGCATTCTCATTGCCATGAAGAAAATCGCCCTGGACAATAAGGAGCCAGAAGTCATGATATTCTTGGGTTCTCTGAATTCAGAACTTGGAGAAAATGCAAGACATCGGGCCTCATTATAACTCAGGCGGTCCGGAAATAACGGTGGAGGTAAACCGCCGCCACCGTTGTTTCCGGACCGCCTGATCCCGACTCCTGCAGGCGGGAGGTGATGTTCCCGCCAGGTCTGACCTGGCAGGTTTAACACTGCCCGCCTGCAGGCGACCGAGGAAACACCGGCAGCATTACGAGATGCTGCCGGTGTTTCCATGATCCCCATTCCCATCGAGTCCCATAGGACTCGATGGGAATGGTGATTAACACCATTCCGCCTCCGTGATTCCCAGAAAACCGGGGTTGTAATGCCCCAGTAATTCCGGGAATCACGGAGGCGGAATGGTAATACGAGTCCGGCGGTAACCAGGTGGTTTTACCGCCACGGTTACCGGCGGACTCGTAATGAGGCCCATTGTTTTACATGAGATACAATGGTACAACAGGCACGGACTGGCGTACAGGCCCCCCTACCTCACCTCCCTCCTCTCCATCCATTCTCCCTCTCGTCCTCTCCCTCTGCTAATCACTTCCAACTCACTGTCCCGCCTGCGCCTTGTACACAATCCTGTTTCCGTTCCTTCCAACTTCTTGCACCACTTCACTGGAACCTTCTCCCTCTCCGCTCCATCACCTCTCACTCCTCCTTCCACACTTCTCTAAAACCCCACCTACTCTAGTCACCTGCCTGACAGTTATCTCCTGATTGTGACCACTGTCCTGCCTTGCACAATTTTATACCACTGACTAAAGTGTTCTGTATATTATTTTCTGCTTCATGATTCATGTAAAGAATTCAATTTGCTTTGCAATGTATTGCTTGTTGTTCTATGTAAAACGCTTTGGCTAAAAGTGCTATATAAAATTCAATAAATACACGTACAAAACACAAAATGCTAGTGTGGGCAAGTATTTGGGGTCAAAGTGGGTCACCTTTCTGGCCCAGGAGGGCCACTTTGCTAAGTCACTTCACCACGCGGCTAGCTGTTTTGAGCAGTGCTACTGAATTCATATTTTTTTTAATGCACAATAGTGCAACCCACTTCATCAACAACCTTACCCTTGGGTACTACTCAGGCAGTCTGTCACAAAAGGAATGAATTGCCATTTGCAACCGTGGGACACTTTTTAATTGGTGCCCAATACAATTGTATGCCCCCGTCCACTCCGATCCTGGGTATAATCTAGGAATAAAGCAGGGTATTAACATAGAACTGGCATGGTTGCAAAGTCATTCAGGTGTAAAAGGCAATGATATGGTGGGCATTGCAGCAAAAGAGGGTATGGAGCACGAGAAGGTAGGTGTACGTTAGAATGCCTCTAAGTAAAGGAGAAACAAAAAGCATACTTAAGAAGGCAGTTATGTCAGAATGGCAGAATAGAAGCAATAAGCAAAGGGAGGCCTTTGATTTACAAAAGGAGGTTAGAGTTAAGAATAGGGGTCAGAAGTCCTTACCCAGAAAACATGAAACAGAATCCGTTTGGGTCATACTAAATTAAACTACCAGACCGTTATTCAAGATGGGCAGGCATACATCAGGAGAGTGTGGCTATTTCGGACAAGCAGAAATATATAGCACTTTCTTATAGAATGCCCAGAGTATGATGCTCAAAGAATATCAAAGAAGGCCTAAGGAATAGGGAATAGAGGTTGGCTCTGTTAGAGATATCTTATAGATTGCCCAGAGTAGGATACTCAAAGAATGTCAAATAAGGCCTAAGGACATTGGGAATAGGGTTGGCTCTATTAGAGATATTTTATAGAATGCCCAGAGTGTGATACTCAAAGAATGTCAAAGAAGGCCTAAGGAATTGGGAATAGAGTTGGCTCTATTAGAGATATTTTATAGAATGCCCAGAGTGTGATACTCAAAGAATGTCAAAGAAGGCATAAGGAATTGGGAATAGGGTTTGCTCTATTAGAGATATTTTATAGAATGCCCAGAGTGTGATACTCAAAGAAGGCCTGAGGACATTGGGAATAGGGTTGGCTCTATTAGAGATATTTTATAGAATGCCCAGAGTGTGATACTCAAAGAAGGCCTAAGGACATTGGGAATAGGGTTGGCTCTATTCGAGATATTTTATAGAATTCCCAGAGTATGATACTCAAAGAAGGCCTAAGGACATTGGGAATATAGGTTAGCTTCATTAGAGATATCTTGAAGGGGGATGGGAATGAAAACAAAATAGAAAGAATCAGGCGACACTACGCAATGTGATTGAGACAGGGAAGGGCATGAAGCTGCAATAGACAGACATAATAAATGAGGATTGGTGCAGATTATCAATATAGTGACGGCATTTGATTAGGAAAACCCTAATAAATAAGAAGAACAAGCACACGAGCGGAACCTCTTCAGCGGTGTCTGCGTTTCTCTTTTATGTAGTACGCTAGAATGCCCTGCCATGCGGTCACTACAAATAGATGGATTATCTAACCACAAATTAATCAGTGTTTAATAACAAATTAATCAGCGACCACTGCAAATCTGACGTTGCTGCATCCTTCTTTTTTTTAAACCTTTATTTATCTTGCACAGACAGACACTTTACAGTACTTTCAATTACATTGTCCAGTGTCATACATATAAATCAGTTTATCACCATATTAGTACACAGTTACAATTCACGTTTGTTCTGTTCTTCTTCTCTCAGCCTTTTGTCCGGCAAGTATTGCCTGAACCTGCTCCAAATATCGTTCGGACGGTTTGTCATTGCTAAGAGAGCGGCATATGTCTCTTAATTATCGTTTGCCCAGGTCATGTCTCTTACCCAGTCCCCTAAAACCGGAGGTACCTTGTTCGTCCATCCCATTAGTATCACACGATTGGCCAGTAATAGACTTAAATTGAGAAATTTGCGTTGGGGTGGGTTCATTTTAGATACAATGCCCAATATACATGATCCCGGCTCCCACTGCATTGGGTGATCAGACATTGCATTTAGCTCATCACAAACATCAGCCCAGTATCCCGCAAGCTTTGTACACAACCATATCATATGAAAAATGCCAGCTTCCTCACTCCTGCATCTGGGACATGTCCCTGTTGCCGTGTCATATATGCTTTTTAGACGTGCAGGGGTGAAGTGCACTCTGTTGAGTATTTTGTAGCGAATTAGCTGGTATCTGGAATTACAAGATATGCTCTTTGTCAATCCGCATAAGCGCGACCGGTGTGTGTCCGCGAGGGTAGTCCCCAGGTCTTGTTCCCATTCGCTTTTAGTGTTAGGGGTTTGAGATGCTCTGATTTGTAAGAAGATTCAATTCAACACTACAGCTAAATCAATTCCTAATCTGGGATACTGAATGGAAACCCTTATTGATATATATTTATGTCCAGTTCATGAGTTCTGGACGACTACCCCTATATAACACCCCTCTCTTAGAATCCCCCTGACCCCACTGAGCCAAGAAGTAGTTCTGTTTTGCAAGTTTAAAAGGTTTATTTGAGAAATATAACGGTATATCTATCACACTCTTATAATAAATTAATATTTAATATCACACTTAAGAATATGAGCAGTAATCAACAATGAATAATGTTCTACTAGTAAACTGATTTGGTTACTCAGGAGTAGTATAGAGGATGATGTAGCACACTTGTGAATAGGAACAGAAGAATAAAGGGGTAGAGAATGCTTTATACGGTTCAAGGAAATGCAAGGTGGAATAAATGCAGTACAGAAATAACTTGATATGACTTCAACAAAACAAGCAATCACTTTTCTTTGACAATTCACCCCCCCTTTATGCAATGTAAGGAGATGAAGAGGAGAGCACACAGTTCTTAGAAATGCAATCAAATATAATTCAGTTCAATTCCCCCCCCAGCATCTTAGAGAAATCAGGTATGAGTTTTAAAACACCGGCCCAAGTGCTTTGAATGTGGTGGCAAGGAAGTGACAAATATGCCGAAAATGGTTTTAATTCCCTTTAGGAGGTTCAGGGTGAGTGAGAGATACTTGGGATGAGTTCAGGCTCACTTTAGCAATGATTCAGAGATGGTGATTAAGAGGCAAACGAATTTTTAGCAGCAAGGAAAGAAATGACTGCTGATGGTTACATGTGGCTGGATTTTTAAACAAATCGCAAATCGCTGTCAAATTCGCAAGTGCGTGAATGCGATTACGGCAAAAGTATAAGGAGTGGCAAGTTTTGGGTTCGTTGGAAAGCTGAGATCCTAAGCTTCCAGAGGAAAGTTAAACCAAGTTCCTAGGACGAATGGTTCCAGAGATATGAACGATTTTGTAAGGGTCGTTTTTCGGATTTAAAGTAACTCAAATTGACAAGTGACAGCTATGCAGCTGTAGAATTGACAAGTGATAGTGGTGCAGCTTTACAAAATGACAAGTGACAACTTCTAGGAGGCAGTTCTGGTTAGATTAAAATAGTTTGGATTAGATTATTTTAAACTAAGAGCTTATTTCTGTCACAATCTTACCTAAGTACTCACAATATATTTTGGAAGGACTGGACCTCGTCACGGATCTGATCAATCAGGCTAGCGGCACTTCACAGCGATCTGGTCTCTGGGTCTGCAGTTCTGCATGGTCTGGTCTGGTCTGGCACTGGTCTGGTCTGTCCGGATACAGCGGTCTCTGCACGGCTCCTGGATCTCTGCACTGGTCCTGGCAAAAGTTCTTGGCAAGGGATTCAAGCAGCTCGCCCGGCTGTGAGTAGCTTGTAATGATTTGAGGCCTGCTGCAGAGAACTCAGCTTGTGGTTTTAGGCCTCTGATTTAGGTTCTAAAGTATAAGTTCTAGGTTCTGGAGTATGTAGCTGGAGTCAGTCTGGAACTGCTATCTTCTGGATGTTGTGTGGTCCGGCAAAATGCTCCAGAGCAACTGGATTTGAATGTCCTCTCTAGCTTCCAGTGGCTCTTTTTATGTCTTTTGAAAGTGGGTGTGTGCACAGCATCACTAAGCCAGCCCCTCTCTCAACTGATCATTGGTCAAACTTTTCTCTCTTCCTTGATAGGGAAAGGAAATGTGAGTCATGGTGATGCTGTTTTATGGCCTGCAGAAAGGACACTCCCCTGTCAAATTGCACACAAATCTATATTTGACCCAAATACATATTCCACAGATACACAGTTGTTTGTCATTGCATACACACATCATGCATTACTGATGGGAGGCACTGTTCCGACCCTGGCGTTTCTAGGAGCTTGGGTAAAGAAATGGCAACTTTTTGCGCTTTTTAGTAGCTTTCCCCATATCAGATTTTTCTCCAAATTTATACAATTGTGTGCAAGGCATGTGGGCATTTAGATAAGGAAGTGTCAGATTTTTAACATGCATCCATTTAGAGTAACAGCCTCTTTTCCGCTCGTAAACCCCCAGATCATACCACCGGGTCCTAAAACCTCTTAAAATGTGGGCAGAAAAATCACACGAATTATGGTATCATTTAGATAATTTTGACAAGTCCGCACCATGAGTTATACATCTTTCTTATAATCATATTCTGGCCAACAGGGGTGTGTCTTCCCAAGTCACATGGTGGAGAAACCAGTCTATCCACTTTCTTTAAGCTCAGCCTGTCCTCAGAGGGGGCTGCCCCTCCCCGTTTCTGCCAAGAGGAAGCCACTTTACGACCCCCCCTATAAACCATCTGCCTGAGTCAAGGAAGGGCTTTGTTCAAAAGGAAGCCATTTACGACCCCCCCAATAAACCATCTGCCTGGGCCCTTTGTTTAGTTTCCAGCAGTCCCCAGGTAATTCAATCAGAGAGTGTGTGAACTCCTTTTGGCAGGGGCAACAGAATGCAGCCAGGCCTGGGAACCTGCTGATCAAGTTTCAACTCCTGTGGGGGTAGATGTCAGGCAGAATTGGAATCTCTTTAAGCCAGTTTTTAGCTACATGTCATTTTGGGTTCCCAGTTTAAATCAAACTTACAATTTTTACACATGCAGCTAGAATGCTGATTCTAAGTTCAAAACTATGACATTTCAACAGTGACAAACTATGTGACACTCAAAAGTAGTTCACTCATGTATTCTAAACATTTCGATTTTAGTGTCTTTCAGTTCTGTCTAGCACTCAGCCAGTCTTGTTATCAACATTATTTTGGGCTCTTCATCTTCCCAGATTTTGTAGGCACACAAAACTTCATTCTGACAGATGTCTGCTGGTGTTCAGTGAGATTTTTTGATGTGTTGCAATGTTTGGAAATAGGCATTTTGAGTTGGCATTCAGAGAAACCAAAGGTAATTTTAAAGCTTTTTTTTTGTTGAGCTAACAGGCGCTGCTGTTTTACCTTTGGCACCCATTCCACTCATGGCACCCTGGCCCATCATGCTCGCACTGGTGGGTGGCAAGTTAGGCAACCATTTTGGTATGCGCACAAACTGCGTGGTTCTCCTGGATTCTGGCGCACATGTGGGCTTTTTGGCCATCTTGGATTTTCTAAGCCCACAGCACCAAATGTTGCAGCATGATAGCTCAAACGTGGGTCAGGACACCCAACAAGGCCTCCCCACGGCACTGCACTTTGAATTTGAGTCGATGGGGAGTCGGGTGCACAGAAGGTTTTGACCCACGCACTGGTATGTCTGCATAATCTTCTTCCAATTCTGCAGATGGCACAGTTCAGCATCTTTTCCTCCATCCGGTACTGATCGATTGGTTCTCCTCGCCGGTCCTGATGGGAATATTGGGCGGTACCCCGGGCCCCTCGGATCTTTGCTCCCGGTCTCCGGATCGTCCTCCTTGGCCAGTCTACAGGTTTTCTTTCTCCTAGGACGACAAAGGAAGAGCGGCAATACCTATTCATGGACATTTCTCCCCCACCATTGATATAGTGGGGTGGCATATATATTTTAGAACTCAACAGATATGAACATGCACATTTTTTTAAATTAAGAGACTGGAACACACAGAATTTGATAGGCTATATGTAGGATATTTTAGGGTTGGAATTGAATTACTCTGGAGCGGTACCCTCTGGGATTGCAGAGGACTCCTCCAGTTGCTGCAAAGTGTGCCTGGGATGGCAACACTTCAACTGGTTTATGTGGACCCACTTGTCCTCCCCCTCTGCCAAACCGCCTTTGGGGATGCGGATCTTGTAGGCCACAGGGGAGATCTTGTCTATAATCTCAAAGGGTCCCTTCCATGTAGGCAAACATTTGCTGTTTGGCCTGGTTCCTTTGGAAATTGTATAGATAGACCCGATCACCCACCTTATATTCCTTTCGGGTAGTTTTTAAATCATAGTGGGTCTTCATGCTCTCGGCTGATCTTTCTAGATTCCGCTGACCATAGGCAAAAGCATGCTGAAGGTGTTTCCTTAAATTCTCCACATACTCATGAGTTGTGGAGGCATTTATCAGTGTCTGCTCTTGGATTCTGTAGAGCAAATGCTGGGGAAGCACCATCTTGCGCCCGGTCATCAACTCAAATGGTGACATTTTGGTTGCAGATGAAGGAGTAGATCTGATGGCCATTAGGACCAGAGGTAATCGGATATCCGAACTTGGCCCAGAATCTGCCACAAACTTTTTTAAGATGCTCACAATTGTCCGGTTGTAACGTTCCACTGCTCCAGAAGAAGCTGGCCTATAAGCAATATGTAGCTTTCTTTTGACCCCCAGTATCTCCCACATCTTTGTCATTACTGGTGAAGTGGCTACCTCTGTCTGACTCAATCCTTTGAGGTAGACCAAAACGGGAAAAGATGTGGTTAATCATCAGGGCAGCAGGTGTGTGAGGGATGTTGGCTGAAATTATGCACACACAAGACAACCCTTCAAATATTGCTTGAGGTCCTGGCCCATGTGTGGCCAGTATGCAACCTCTCTTAAGATTTCCAGTGTTGTGTGAAACCCCCTATGACCGGCGGTGGCCGCATCATGGGCGTGACTTAACATCAGGCTTCGGAATGAGGTAGGAACCACCCACTGATCATGGCCAGCTTGGGATTTCCTTACCAACAAGGTCCTCTTCCCCAATGTAATCGGTATCCGTCAGGGGAAAGTTCTCAGGGTCCTCAAGGTGTTGGTAAAACTTACCAATAATTGGATCCCCCTTCTGAGCTGTAATCAAATCAGCATCAGGGGTCTCCTTGCTCCATTGGGCAGTTGAAAGATCATTGTGAGCATTTGTCTGGGACCTAGTGATAGCAGTGACCTGGATTTCCCCCAACAGGGACTCTATTTCGATTAGATCCCCTTGGATGGCCCCGGTTTTGGCCAGCTGATCAGCTAAGTCATTTCCAGTTTTGTCTGGTCCCTCTACTTTGGAATGACCCTTGATCTTTTTCCAGTAGATGGTCATCCCATTCGATGTGACCAGATCATCAATGTTTTGGATTAACTTCCCATGTTTCAAGGGTTTGTTATTAGCACATAACATGCCTCTGGTTTTCCAATTAACCAGGTGCTCCACGAACCCGTTCCATACATAATCCGAATCGGTGATTATGACCAGTTTGTGGAGTTGATGTTGGACAGCAGTGAGGATGGCCTGATGCACAGCCATCAACTCTGCCACCTGACTACTTCGGGGACCAATTTTGTATCCAGCGGAGGGTTCTGGAAACTCCTTCACCCAGGCATTCCCTACGCCGACCACCAGTTCTTTCTCCCCGTTGTTGTCAACATGGTACGAGCATCCATCCACATAGACAGTGGGCATTCCCTCACACTTGTCTTCTTCAAAGACTTTGTGTGGGGAATTAAGGTATGCCTCCGTGTTGTCCTTGATTTTTAGACTTTCGTCCTCGAGACAGTTTTCTCTGGTACAATCATGCAAGTCAGCCAAACCTTGCGCGAGGCGACTCTTCTTGTTTTGGCCATATCTGACCTCCACAGGAAAGGCTTGCATTGAAAGAATCCAGGAAGTAATTCGGGAATTACTCACATTTCCGGCCCGGATTCTGTCACTTTGGAGATATTGCAGAGGCTGGTGTGGAGTCTCCACTATGATGTGTTCCCCATGGATAAACGGGCGGTAATTCTTCAATGCCCACACCGTTCCCAGGAGTGCCTTCTCACAATCGTTGAATTTTTCCTCCACAAAGGATAAAGCTTTTCTCGCATAGGAGATTACTTTATTGACCTTGTCATGCTTTTGGTATAATACTGCCGTCAAGCATGTATTAGAGAACCCTGTCTCCAGGAAGAACTCCTTGTTTCTGACAGGGTAAGCTAGGCAGGGCACTTGTGAGAGGCTTCTTTTGAGTTGTCTTACTGCCTCGGCTTGTTCTGGACCCCATTCCCACTTGACCCCCCCCCTTCAAGAGATGAATCAGGGGTCTAGTGATCTCTGTGTAGCCTTCAATGAACTTTCTGCTGTAATTAGTCAGTCCAAGGAGGCTCCTTAGTTCCCGCAGAGTAGTGGGGTCTTTCAGTTTCTGGAGTGCTTCCACTTTCTTTTCTTGGGGACAGAGACCCTGAGGAGTAATCTCATGCCCCAAGAAATTAACACGGGTTCTACACCACTGTGCTTTCTGAAAGGAAAGTTTTGCTCCGGCGGCCCCCAACTGTGTCAGAACATAACGGATCTCCGCTATGTGTTCCTACACAGATGAACTTTTGATGAGGACATCATCTACATAAGCCAGGTTACCCTCGCACACAGGTCGGGCATGGCCTTATGTAGGAAAATGTTGAATTAATTGCCGGAGTTGAGGTATCCGAAGGGAGTCCGGGTCCATGTGTACTGCTGGCCCCCAAAGGTAAAAGCCAGTTTGTATTGGTCCTCCCTACTGACAGGCACGGTCCAGTATCCATTGGTCAGGTCTATTGCTGTGAATACCTGTGACCCCTGAAGCTGGGCGAGCCCTTGGTCAATGTAGGGTAGAGGCCATCGGGAAGTATGGACCCGTTTGTTGAGCTCCCTAAGGTCGACTCAGAGTCTCCACTGGCCGTTTGGCTTCAATATTCCCAGCACCGGATTATTGAAAGTGCTGTGGACTGGACGGATTATTCCCCCGGACTCTAGGTTCTTCATTATTTTCAGTAAGGGACTCCATGGATGCGAGAGGCAAGCGATATTGCTTCACAAACACTGGAGTCATTCCAGGGTCTGTGGGAATTGTTGTGGTGTGGATGTCGGTGCGACCACAGTCATATGAGTCTACCGCAAAGAGATCTTGGAAATCCAAGAAAACTTGTTTCAACTTTTGCTTCTGTTCCAGAGTCACACAGGCATCAGCTAGGTTGACTCTCTCTTCCACCATCTGCCTGAAGCCTGGAAAGACTTCTGGTTTGGCTATCTCAGCGGCCTCCTCCAGCTGGGTGGAGAAGTCCCTGGTCAGAGTGCAGATTTGGACTGGAGGCCTCAGGTGGGAAAGGCAACCCTCATGGACCTGGAAAATCACCTCATCCCTCCTGAAGTCACAAGTCACATCTTCCTTACTATAAGGGCAGGAAGTGTACACCAGGAAGTTCCCCCCATGCCGGGTAAAAATCCTGTCTGGTGTTGTATTGTCATCACTGTCACTGTCAACACAGTCCTTGGGGATTGGTCCTAACAGTTAATTTCCTAAATCAATGGAGAAATGTCGGTCATCAATCGCCATTCCAATAAGGGTGCCTGCGCCTAGAGTAATACTCCTTAAGTCGCTGTTATCCACCTCTATTGGAATGGTGTCATGTTCTATGTTGACTAATGGTGTTGGGTTTACCCCTAACCCTTGCTGTTGGAGAGAAGCATTTAGATGAATATAAGCATCAGGGTTTTTCAATTTTTGTCCTCTTTTAGCTTTCACTCCCAGGGAGAATTGTCGGGTCCTTTCTGGGATGGTGACTTCCTCTTTGATCTGAATTTCAACTGCATAAGGTAGCAATTGAGCAGACCTAAATGCTTTTTCTGGATCATCAAAGCCCATGGGATTATCCGCTAATCGGGACCAAGCTTTGAAGTTTATTAGGTCCAAACTAATGGCAAAGCGATTGAGAATGTCACTGCCTAAGTAAAAGGCGGCAGTGACATCTCGCACGACCCAACAATTAAGGACTATGCTCTTGTTGCCAATGGAGATTTTGGTGCTTCCAGGTCCATTTCCCATTTGTCTATCAGTTTGAATGTGGGAATGGCTGGATCTTTTGGGAGTTGGCGGAACATGGCTTCGCTGATGAAGCTCTTACCGTTGTTCGCACACACTCGAGCGAGAACAGAGTCCTTCCCATCATTTAACTGGACAGGGATGAACAACTGCTCTCCAATTTGCTGAATATCAGCCAAGCTCTTGGCTGATTTCACATCTTTCTGGACTATAGGAGTGGGAGTTTCTGATTGTGGATTAGTAAAGAATTTCAGGGTGTTTCCTTCCAGTGTGGAATACCACCTTAAACTGGAAGGAAGGTTGATTTTCAGAAATAGAGAAGACCCCCCATCACCAGTCTGTTGTCCTACTGCTATTACTGTCACGTCTGGAATATGGTTGTTCTGGAAGTGAAATTCTACTTGGTCAGATTTTTGTTCAACCATGTGGCAGGTGCCGTTTAAACTAACATGGTTGACACTCTGTTTTAATTTTATTGGTCGGCTAGTCTGGGTCCAGAGGACCTTGTTTACGCAATCTATTAGGGGTGACAACCTTCTCAGGAGGTCATTCCCTAGTAAACAAGGGGTGCCCTCTGGAGTCACTACTATGACCGGGTGTTTCACCTTGTGTCGCCCAATTTTGATGTCCAAATCTACAGTCCCCTCGACAGGAATTTCCTTCCCGTCAAAGTTCTGCAGTTGTCCAGGAAGAGAGGTGAGAGGAATACGGTAATTCTCCCCCTTCCTGCATTTAGTTCCTCAAAGACCCTTTTGGACAGAAGGCTAGCTTGGGATCCAGTGTCCACCAGTGCCAAAATTGTACCCTGCCCCTGTACTTGTACCGGGGCATAGTATCTTCCCTCCTTCTCCTCAAGGGGGCACAGATAATGCACATTTTTGGACAAATGGTGGGCTAACTTTCTGGTTTTGGACATTGCTAGCGAAGAGATTTGGGCAGAATTCTGTGGAGAGCCTTGGGAATCTGAAAGAAAAAGTTGGCAACTGGAGATCAGAGCCATTGTGGGTTCCCCTGGTTCCGGTTCTGGGCCACCCCCCCCTTTTTGGAGGCAGTCACCAGGATGGGATTGAACCAGGGGATTTCGGTATTGTGGGTTCTGGGATGAGATGATGGGCAGCGGTAGCTCAGTCTCCACATCTCCCCAGTTTGGATTGGAATCCCTTGGGACCCATTTTTCCTTGGGAGGAGTTCCCCCATCTCTGAAGGAGAAGATCCTTTTCCCAGGGTCTTCTGAGGATCCCTCTCCCTCAAATTGGAAGACCTGTACCTCCTCCACAAAGTGGGTCTGTTTGGGTCCTTTGTTTCTCCTACCCCCCCTCTGCTCCTTGGGAGGCAGGCTTTCAGGGGCAGGAGATTTTGTTTCAGGTTCCTGGTTTTCCAGGGGCTGTTTACAAGTTGGGAAGGAAGCTTCCTCCAAGGCTTTACACCCCCCTTCCCCTTGTGCCTCCTCCCTGGGAACCGGTGGGTTATCGGGGTGCTGCCCCGTCATTTTTCTGGAGCACCATGTCCAGAGTTTGGGGCATTCTGCGGTGGCATGCTCATCTGAGGGTTCTGTTGAGCCCTCAGTATGTGACCCAGATCTCGTGCCATATTTTGGACCTGGCGCTCAAGTTGTGAAACCCGCTCATGCTGATACAGGGCTCTATTTTCTCCCCTGGGCTGATCCCGGGAAGGGTATATATCCCTTCTCTGGTAGTACCCCTGGTTGGGAAGATTTTGGTACCCCTACACCCTTGGCCTCCCCTCTCCCGTATTAGGTTGTCTGGGCTCAGGGAATTGGGGAAAGAAGGATGGATGATTTTGGGGCTGGAAATTGGGTGGATACCTGGGGAAAAAGTTCTGCCCAGGATTTGGAGAATTTCTGACCTCCTGTGGGAAGTTGGGAGGGAAGTTCCCTGGGTTAGGTGCTTGGCTGGATCCCCCCCTTGGGCTGGAGGAGTCCACACATAACCCAGGATTGGTCTGTTTCCCTTGTAGCGGGGACTTACATAGTCAGGGGGGCGGGGGACCCCATTTGTGGGACTACCTCCTGGACTCCCTGTCTGCGACTGGCCTGAGGGCCTTCTGGGCTGTGAATTATTTGGTGCAGGCAGGTTTTTAGGCCCCCCCCATCTCCAAATCTAAAACAGGGGCAACCTTTACCTCTGCCACCTTGGCAGCAGCAGGGGTGCTGTTGGTTTTGGGGTTTTTCGGCGCGTTATTTTTATTTTCGATAGGCTTCTGCACCTCATAGATCCGGGTAGGCTGTTCAATGACCCATTCTAAAGATCTTTTCTCATGAAAATCTCTCACGAGCTGGGTCATTATATATTTAGGGAGAGCATGGAAAAATGTATTGACAAACTCTTTGCCGTCTGTGCGCACCCTTCTGGTGGTCTGCGCAAAAGCACGTTTTAATTCTTGCACAAACTCTTGTGGGCCCTGATCCTCCCCACATTGCAAATTGTAGGCTGCCTTGCGAGCCTCTTGGGGATTTCTGTGCACAGAAAAATGTTTCAAGATGGCCGCCCTGTATGTGGACCACCCTGAATGATTTTGGTCCTCCAGCCCCGCAAAGAAACTGGAGTACTCTGGTGAGAAGGTCCACTTTACATATTGAATACAGCTTTGGCTGTCCTTCAAATGAAAAGTCTCCATCATTTGCTCAAACAGCTCTAAGTGCTCCCAAACAGAATACTTGGCGTTCTTATGATAAGGCGTGATAACACTCCTTATTGCCTTTATTCGCTTCAATGGGTCCTTAAGCAAGGCCCTTTTTGCCTTATTGGCCTTTTTGGTTCGGGTAACCCTGGTCCATTCATCCTCTGACTCAGAGGCACTGCTCCCAGAGGTTCCTGTCTGATCTTCCATGTTTTCCCGGATTCTGCGAGCCTGGGAATGGCTGGCAGAATGTGGGGACCTGGTCTCCTTTGTCCTGCGCTGTTCAGAGGAGTCTTCAGATTCCTCCTTGCTGCCAGGATTTGATGGGTACCCCCCCCACTGACCTAACTGGGCAGAAGTTTTCAGGATGCCCTTAATGGGCCTACTCTCCTGGGGTTCCCCACTAAATTGCACTGTGCTTGGGTGCCCATACCCGGATGCCCGCCCCTCCATTCCTGGGTGGTACTGGCCTATGGCCTATGAGCCCCATACTTTTAGCTGGATAGTAATCTGCCATCCCTGTGGCCCGGTGCTCATGTGCGCCAGGCAGCATGGGGGTGGCAGAGTCCAGGGACTGGTAGAGGTGAAGGCCTCTGGCACTAGGGCTCCTGAGGTTATACTCAGGAGTTTCTCTTTCCCAGCGAACCTCATCTCTATCCGCCCCTGTTCCCTGTTGCAATGCAAGAGCCCGCGCTTTCAGTTCCTCAGTTAAGGCCTTACTAGACTCTATCAGTCTCTCCTGCATCGCTACCTGTTGCTGGAGCCTATCATTGTGCTGACAGAGAGCCTCATTCTCTCTCTGTGCCTCCTGATTGGTCCTGGAGCACTGGGCCAGTCTTTGCTGTAGGAGGCTTACCTCCTGAGCTGTGTCCCTATTGGCCTGCTCCTTTCTTGCCAGAGCATCCTCCACCCTCCTGGTGTGCTCTAACAAGTTCTGGTGTTCTTTTTGGAGGTCACCCAGTCCCTGGAGGGCCAGGTGATTTTCTTCCATTTTCCTTTTTAAGTGGCAGACTTCCTGGCCTAAGGTATCCCTTTCCTGACCAAGAGCCTGCATTTGTGACACCAGGTCATCCCTCTGCCTTTGAAAGGCACCAACTTTCTGGCGTTCTTCAACAAACTCTGCCTGGGTATCCAGGTCTTTCAGAATCAATTTATTGCTCTCCGCTTTTTCTCTGTCTAGTTGGATTTGCAGGGTGGCTACTTGCTCTGAGCATGCCCTGTTGAAATTGATCTGTTGCTCCAGCCTTTTCTGGCACTGCAGTAAGGAGTCCAAACTGTCTTGGTGCTCCTTCTGCAAAGCCAGAATTCTGGTATCCTGGTCAGCCTTTTCCTGTTGCAGTCTATCCATGTCCTCTTTTATTTTAATGATATACTGCCTACTATCATTTTCTGACTCCTGGCTCCTCTGCAGCCTCTGCTCAGAAGAGACCAGGTCAGATTGGGCCTTTTCTAATGCCATCTGTTGCCTACTTGCCAGATCTTGGCCTTCAGCACATTTGTCCTGCATTGCTCCCATATATAGATACAAATATGCCGCTATCCTAACCATCTTGTTGTGTTCATCTTTAACTTTAGGAGCCATGTATAATTCACTCAGGGCCACATGTAATGGACCCTGATCTCTCCATATATCTGACTCTGTTTCAGTGACCTGTTGCGCGATTGCCTGCAGCCAGACCGTTTGGTCCTGATGAGTCCACTCACCTCTCACAAATAGCTTATGTAAGAAGTGCTCTCTGGCTATTTTCATCTCTACCAAGGTTGTCATTCTGGAATTTGAGTTCCTTCCTGACTTACAGAAGTTTGTATTTTATTTTTGCAAAACAGACCTTTCCCTTAGAGCGTCTGTTTGAGGAGTGCTTTACAGCGTAAGACAGCATGGTGATCCGACGGGATGTATGTATCTTGTCAGTTAGCTCACTGTATTAATCTGCACAAGTGATAGATCTAATCCGGAATCCCCGGCTACGAGCCCCCAATTTTTAAGAAGATTCAATTCAACACTACAGCTAAATCAATGCCTAGTCTGGGATACTGAATGGAGACCCTTATTTATATATCTTTATGTCCAGTTCATGAGTTCTGGACGACTACCTCTATATAACACCCCTCTCTTAGAATCCCCCTGACCCCACTGAGCCAAGAAGTAGTTCTGTTTTGCAAGTTTAAAAGGTTTATTTGAGAAATATAACGGTATATCTATCACACTCTTATAATAAATTAATATTTAATATCACACTTAAGAATATGAGCAGTAATCAACAATGAATAATGTTCTACTAGTAAACTGATTTGGTTACTCAGGAGTAGTATAGAGGATGAGGTAGCACACTTGTGAATAGGGACAGAAGAATAAAGGGGTAGAGAATGCTTTATACGGTTCAAGGAAATGCAAGGTGGAATAAATGCAGTACAGAAATAACTTGATATGACTTCAACAAAACAAGCAATCACTTTTCTTTGACAATTCACCCCCCCTTTATGCAATGTAAGGAGATGAAGAGGAGAGCACACAGTTCTTAGAAATGCAATCAAATATAATTCAGTTCAATTCCCCCCCCCAGCAACTTAGAGAAATCAGGTATGAGTTTTAAAACACCGGCCCAAGTGCTTTGAATGTGGTGGCAAGGAAGTGACAAACATGCCGAAAATGGTTTTAATTCCCTTTAGGAGGTTCAGGGTGAGTGAGAGATACTTGGGATGAGTTCAGGCTCACTTTAGCAATGATTCAGAGATGGTGATTAAGAGGCAAACAAATTTTTAGCAAGGAAAGAAATGACTGCTGATGGTTACACGTGGCTGGATTTTTAACCAAATCGCGGTAAAATTCGCGAGTGCGTGAAACGCGATTACGGCAAAAGTATAAGGAGTGAAAGTTAAACCAAGTTCCTAGGACAAACGGTTCCAGAGATATGAACGATTTTTTAAGGGTTGTTTTTCGGATTTAAAGTAACTCAAATTGACAAGTGACAGCTATGCAGCTGCAGAATTGACATGTGACAGTGGCGCAGCTTTACAAAATGACAAGTGACAACTTCTAGGAGGCAGTTCTGGTTAGATTAAAATAGTTTGGATTAGATTATTTTAAACTAAGAGTTTATTTCTGTCACAATCTGACCTAAGTACTCACAATATATTTTGGAAGGACTGGACCTCGTCACGGATCTGATCAATCAGGCTAGCGGCACTTCACAGCGATCTGGTCTCTGGGTCTGCGGTTCTGCACGGTCTGGTCTGGTCTGGCACTGGTCTGGTCTGTCCGGATACAGCGGTCTCTGCACGGCTCCTGGATCTCTGCACTGGTCCTGGCAAAAGTTCTTGGCAAGGGATTCAAGCAGCTCGCCCGGCTGTGAGTAGCTTGCAATGATTTGAGGCCTGCTGCAGAGAGCTCATCTTGTGGTTGTAGGCCTCTGATTTAGGTTCTAAAGTATAAGTTCTAGGTTCTGGAGTATGTAGCTGGAGTCAGTCTGGAAGTGCTATCTTCTGGATGTTGTGTGGTCCGGCAAAACGCTCCACAGCAACTGGATTTGAATGTCCTCTCTAGCTTTCAGTGGTTCTTTTTATGTCTTTTGAAAGTGGGTGTGTGCGCAGCATCACTAAGCCAGCCCCTCTCTCAACTGATCATTGGTCAAGCTTTTCTCTCTTCCTTGATAGGGGAAAGTAAATGTGAGTCATGGTGATGCTGTTTTATGGCCTGCAGAAAGGACACTCCCCTGTCAAATTGCACACAAATCTATATTTGACCCAAATACATATTCCACAGATACACAGTTGTTTGTCATTGCATACACACATCATGCATTACTGATGGGAGGCACTGTTCCGACCCTGGCGTTTCTAGGAGCTTGGGTAAAGAAATGGCAACGTTTTGCGCTTTTTAGTAGCTTTCCCCATATCGGATTTTTCTCCAAATTTATACAATTGTGTGCAAGGCATGTGGGCATTTAGGTAAGGAAGTGTCAGATTTTTAACATGCATCCATTTAGAGTAACAGCCTCTTTTCCGCTCGTAAACCCCCAGATCATACCACCGGGTCCTAAAACCTCTTAAAATGTGGGCAGAAAATCACAAGAATTATGGTATCATTTAGATAATTTTGACAAGTCCGCACCATGAGTTATACATCTTTCTTAAAATCATATTCTGGCCAACAGGGGTGTGTCTTCCCAGGTCACATGGTGGAGAAACCAGTCTATCCACTTTCTTTAAGCTCAGCCTGTCCTCAGAGGGGGCTGCCCCTCCCCGTTTCTGCCAAGAGGAAGCCACTTTACGACCCCCCCTATAAACCATCTGCCTGAGTCAAGGAAGGGCTTTGTTCAAAAGGAAGCCATTTACGACCCCCCCAATAAACCATCTGCCTGGGCCCTTTGTTTAGTTTCCTGCAGTCCCCAGGTAATTCAATCAGAGAGTGTGTGTGACCTCCTTTTGGCAGGGGCAACAGAATGCAGCCAGGCCTGGGAACCTGCTGATCAAGTTTCAACTCCTGTGGGGGTAGATGTCAGGCAGAATTGGAATCTCTTTAAGCCAGTTTTTAGCTACATGTCATTTTGGGTTCCCAGTTTAAATCACACTTACAATTTTTACACATGCAGCTAGAATGCTGATTCTAAGTTCAAAACTATGACATTTCAACAGTGACAAACTATGTGACACTCAAAAGTAGGTCACTCATTTATTCTAAACATTTAAATTTTAGTGTTTTTCAGTTCAGTTTAGCACTCAGCCAGTCTTGTTATCAACATTATTTTGGGCTCTTCATCTTCCCAGATTTTGTAGGCACACACAACCTCATTCTGCCAGATGTCTGCTGGTGTTCAGTGAGATTTTTGGATGTTTTTCAATGTTTGAAAATAGGCATTTTGAGCTGGCATTCAGAGAAACCAAAGGTAATTTGAAAGCGTTTTTTTTTTTAGCTAACAGACGCTGCTGTTTTACCTTTGGCACCCATTCCACTCATGGCACCCTGGCCCATCATTCTCGCACTGGTGGGTGGCAAGTTAGGCAACCATTTTGGTGTGCGCACAAACTGCGTGGTTCTCCTGGATTCTGGCACACATGTGGGCTTTTTGGCCATCTTGGATTTTCTAAGCCCACAGCACCAAATGTTGCAGCATGATAGCTCAAACGTGGGTCAGGACACCCAACTGTGTGACAGTCAGAGCTTGTATAGGGTGGAGGCGGATTTCTTCGTAGCACTCAGAGTACGCACATATCCCAGGTTCAAGCTGCATCCTTCTTTTTGAACACATATTGACCTACGCCAAGCTTTGGCTCATCAGATGCTCAAACCATGCCATTGTCTAGATTAAACTACATAGGTCCCAATCATCCTTTTTAGCAAACACTCTTTGGATTCGGGGAATTGTAGGCTCACTTTCTATATAGTTTGCTACAGGCCTACAAATGTCCTAGCATGCAGATTCATGTTGCTAAACCGTAGGACTGGCTGAAGGCAATCATCATTTCTCTATGCAGTTATCCTGCTCAACATCTGTCTTTCACATGTCTTTCTGTTTTTACCAATCAATCATGTTTCTTTTCTATACTTATTACCTTTTCTTTTCACATAGAAATAATAAAACTCTTTCGATGATGTCAGTATGATATGGGGTCTCTTAAACAATTTGTATGTACTAAGTTTGTAAAAATTGTTAATCACGATTAGATAAAAAAAAAATTGTATGTGTAAGGTTATCACATCTGACAATGTGATCTACAGGGTCTGCGAGAGGATCAGTAATATCTTCAAAATCACTGGCCTTACTGTGTTCCCCAGACTTCCCTTCCTCCTCCTCCTCATCTGAAGACGTGGAATAGTCCGACTTCTTTCTGTGGGAAAGTCTGACGTATGGCTTCTTCTTTTTTAGAAGGAAGGGTCTGCCTCGGAAAGAAGCCACCGTGGTCTCTGTGAAAGAGAGACCTACCGATGCTCCCCTCCGCGACAGCCAGAAAAGGGGAAAAACCGTAGAACGGAAAAAACCCTGGGTCCAGAGCAGTGGCAGGTGATGGAAGTCCGCTGTATCCGAAGCGACGACTGGAGTCTCCTCAGCCGGGGAGATGGGAACAGCGACCAAGCCTGGATCCAAACCAGAGGTACACTGCCAGAGCACAAGTAAACTTCCTCAGCCGAGGATACGAAAACAGAAAGGCCAAAGCATCCGACAGACAGGTAGGTGAAACTGAATGAAGGAGAAGCCAATGTACAGATCGAAGGATTTGCGAGAATAGGGAAGTCCGAGCAGACCAGGGAGCAGAAGGGGGAGAGGCAAGAGAACCAGAGTGAAAACGGGAGGCAGGGAAGTAGTAGCGAATCCGGGGAATCCCAAACGAGGAGAGAAGGGGAAACCAGGGACGCTGAGCAGAAGGCAACAAGGGGGCAAATAGAAGGAAAAACTAGCGCACGCAACAGAACAGAGAAAAACTCAGTTGCAACGCGCGGAACGCTGACTGCCGAATGTTGATAAACGATCGGCGGCCGCCATCTTGAAAACAACTAGACCGAGGCCGGCAGAAGGGAGAAAACGTGACGGCACAATCTAATGGCGTCCACGTTTCCACCTTCTCCACAGGCTCCAGCCGCCTGCGGCCGTGACAAAGGTTGTCTTTTTCGTCTTTAAATTTTGTTATGCAATGAATACTTGTTATTCAGGTATGCTAATCTAGGTATCTCTCCGCCCCCTCTCTTCTCTACCCGCCCCTTTGCTTTCTTTCCTTCCCAATTGTTTATGATTCATTTTCATATTATAGATCTGATTTATATTCTTTATTTATATCGTTGCAGTTTTATTTTCTTCTTGAGGTATCTTTCTCTTGTAAGAGAATTTGTAAATGAAAATCTTATAAATAAAATATTTGTTTTAAAAATAAATAATATATATCCCCCATTCATACATTTCCAGATAAATGGAAACTTTGCCATACCATCCAATCGTTATGCCTTAAGATGTCAGCATAGTAACTATTTATGGTATAATATGGAACACACATTAAGTTTAAAGATATTGCCGCAAGACACAACTCCCCCGGAAATGCGCCAACTATCAAACCACTTACAACGTACGGAATCAACCAAACTGCATATTGCATATTACCCAACCACACCACTCCACACAAACACTTCTAAACCCTGCACACCCCAATAGCATCCATGGTGGCTGACACACAGGATCCCAAATCATTCCCCATACAAGCCTTCAAACTACAGAGTGACTCCAGGATGGGTGCAAGGTTGGGGGGGGGGCACAGACCTATCAGCCTCTACCAGTCCTCACACATACCACCAACAAACATTCCAGCCAGGTGGATACGCCTCCCGCAAATGCTAACCTGACCTATTTTATGCAGGAGATGGTATTCCATTTATTTATTTATTTGCAATCTGAGACTTGCTGTACTCGATTTAGAATGGGGCATAGTGGTTTGCCCACAAAATCTCGGTGATTGACTCCACTAATATGCATACATTTCCAGGGACTTGGTGTGGCTGCTTGATCCTTGGGGCTCCCTAGGGAAAACCGCAGTTTACTAGCTAATACTGTTTTCAACCTGGACAGCCACAACTCCAACTCCTATACACATGTGTGTTGTAAATAGCGTCACAAGAACGCTGCGTACCTGTTCGTCCGGTTGGGTTCCTTGGTGATGAGGCCAGGCTGTCAGATGATCCGAGGAGACGTGACTGATGGCGCGGGGAACCATCCCAACACCAGCCCGAATGGAACCGGATTGGAGGTAAACCGGCTCCCAACGCCAGGGGTTGGCTCACCCCTGATTTGCGTGGCGTCAGGACAGTGCAAGCACTGGCAGGGGGAGCCTCTGAGTAGAAGGTTCAAGGTCCACAGGAGGCAGGGTGATCCCGACGGAAGCTGATGAAGATCAGGAGACCAGAAGCAGAACAGTACCTCCAGGAGCGAAGACTAGGCAGCAAGAGGAGCAGGCTGTTAAATGAGATGAGCACGGGAACCAGAAGGAGCAGTGGGAACTCAGAGCCAGATGGAATCAGGAAGGACTGAGCCGGACAGGCAGGAAAGGAATGACAGGGACCAGAACCAAGGAGGGCCAGTGGGAACTTAGAATCAGGAAGGTAGCAGGATGGAGGGAGCGAGGCAGAACAGGTAAGGAGACAGGGGTGCCCCAGGCAGAACAAGGGCAGGAGGAAGACAACAGGAAAACGGAAAGGCAACACAAGGGCAGCAAAGACACGATCCGTACAAACCGCGTTGAGACGCGGTTTGGAAAAGGATCAGGGCTCCTTAAATAGGCCCACCAGAACCTGGGAGACTTGCAACGCAAGCCGTGCCGCCTCCCAGGCATTGGATAACCCACAACGAGGCTTGAGCCGCAGATCTCCCCGCATCGAGCATCCTGCGCCCCGCGCATGCGCGGAGAGCGCACGCCAGCGCATGCGCAAAGCAGTACGCACAGGAGACCCGGAAGCGCCCGAGACCCAGGACAGCTCCGGACACCGAAGCCGAAAGCGGGGATACAACCTCCAGGACGGGGAGCACCGTAGCGGGTAAGGAGACCCCAGGACAGGCGGCGTGACACTATGCCCCCTCCCAGAAAGACCCGGGCCCCCAGGTTTCCAGGGAAAACGAAGAAAGAATTCACGGATAAGCCGGGGAGCGTGCACATTACAGCGCGGCTCCCAAGCGCGATCACAAGCAGGATAACCCTTCCAATCAATTAAGAATTGGAGTACACCCCGACGAATCCGTGAATCACAGATCTCCTGAACCTCAAACTCAGGAACCCCCTGTACCAGAACAGAGGAGGGTCGTGGACCAGAGCGCCTAAAGACATCCTTCACATAGGGCTTCAAAAGGGAGACATGAAATACAGGGTGTATTCTCCAAGTGAGGGGCAGCACTAATCGAAAAGCCGCTGAAGACAAACGTTTGGCAATCCTGAAAGGCCCATAGAACCGGGGTGCCAACTTAGTGGGTAAATTGCGAACAGGCAGGTTCTTGGAAGACAACCAAACCAGATCGCCCACCTGGAAATCGGGCTCTGTGGTTCGGCCCTTATCAGCCTGCTCCTTCATGCGCTCTCGTGTCTCCGTAAGGGTACACCGGGCCAGGTCATGCTGTTTCTGAATATTGAAGACCAATCGATCCGCAGACGGAACAGTGCTGGGCACCACAGGTGAGAAGGGAACCAGCTTGGGATGTTGTCCGGCTGAACAAAAAAAAGGACTGATGCCGGTGGCAGCATGGGCCGCATTATTATAGGAAACTTCCGCCAGATCCAGGTACCTTAGCCACTTTGACTGAGTGGCATTGGCATAGCAACGTAAGTATTGCTCCAGGGTTTGATTCATCCTTTCGGTCTGACCATTGGTGTGTGGGTGATAGCCTGAGCTCAAGGCTCTGTGGATACCTAGATGATTCCACAGAGAAATCATCTAGGTAGAAAGAAATTGTGAACCACGATCAGAGATGATCTTCTCTGGGAGTCCATGTAACCGATAAATGTTGTGTAGAAATGCCAAAGCCATCTGGGAGGAAGTTGGGATCTTCATGAAAGGAATGAAGTGTGCGTATTTAGTGAAACAATCCACGACTACCATGACACAAGTGTGACCCTTAGAGGGCGGAAGCTCAACAATGAAGTCAGTGGCGATAGTATGCCAAGGGTAGGGTGGTGTTTCAGTAGGCTTAAGTAGCCCCAAAGGCTTTCTTCTGGGCGTCTTCGTCTGAGCACAGATTGGACAACTTTCCACATACGATTTTACTTCTTTGGCCCATCCAGACCACCAGAATTGTCTGGAGACCAACTCCTGGGTAGCCTTGATACCACGATGACCAGCCACTTGAGAATCGTGAAAACCATGTAGAATGTCCAAGCGAAGGGCAGTCGATGGTATGTATAACCGGTTCAGAAAGAACAAAAAACCGTCGCGTTCGCAGATCTGGGGTTTCTTCAGCAGATTGACACGTTCTGGATCCCTCAAGGTTTCTTGAATGATCGTCTGGAGATGCGGAGCTAAGGTCAGTAGAAAGTGTTTGGGAGATATCATAGGCGTGTTCAAACCGACTCCCACTTCTTCCTTTTCCAGGGATCGAGATAAGGCATCAGCCTTCTGGTTCTGGGAGCTAGGAATGTATGTGATATTAAAATCATAGTGAGAGAAGAAGAAGGCCCATCGGGCTTGCCGAGCAGTGCGACACTGCAATGATCATAGGAACTGCAAGTTGCGATGGTCAGTACGAACTTCTACAGGGAAACGACCACCAAGTAAGTGATGCCTCCACTCTTCGAACGCCGTCTTGATGGCCAAAAGTTCTTTTTCAATGACTGCGTAGTTCAGCTCACAGGAGGTGAGTTTCCGTGAGTAATAGGCCACAGGGTGTTCGTCGCCGGACGTAGGATGCTTTTGCAGGAGGACCGCTCCAACAGCGAAGTTGGAGGCATCTGCTTCGATGATATATGGCATCTCATCGTTAGGATGACGCAAAACAGGAGCTGTACTAAACGCTGTCTTTAAGCACTCAAAAGCTGTTGATGCCTCTTGATCCCAAAGGAAAGGTATCTTAACACTGGTCAGACGTGTCAATGGGGCCGAGACCTGTGAAAACTGTGGGATAAAACGCTGATAAAAGTTGGCGAACCCCAAAAACCGCTGAAGGGACTTCAAATCATGTGGTTGTTTCCAGTTCTGAATAGCCTTCACTTTGCCCGAATCCATGTGTATACCTGCATTGCTGATTACGTATCCCAGGAACTCCATGCTATTCCGGTGAAACAAACACTTTTCGGCTTTGGCGTACAGGTGATTACGTGACAATCGCAGAAGTACTTCACGGACATGCGAGACATGTTCCTTCAGATTGTCCGAGAAGATCAGGATGTTGTCCAGGTAAACCCAGACCGAGATGCCAACCAAGTCGCCAAAGACGTTGTCCATAAACCGTTGGAAGACGGCTGGGGCATTACACAACCCGAAGGGCATTACCCTGTATTCGTAGTGCCCAAAGGGTGTCTTAAATGCCGTCTTCCACTTGTCGCCCTCTTTGATTCTAACCAGGTGGTAGGCTCCCCGGAGATCCAACTTAGTGAAGATATTGGCAGAACGTAAGGACTCCATGATGTTCCGAATCAAGGTAATGGGTGTAACGCTCACCTGATTCCCGTAGAGGCGCCGGTCTTGACTGGGCGTATACCGTATCTTCAAAGGTGATGTGTAACACACGGCTGGCTCTTTGGGCTGGACCTCTGTGCACTGTATGTCTGACTCGAAGGGTAAGATGTCTGCAGATAGAAAATATGGGATTAATGAACTGGGTTATTGAATGTCTCTCTCTTCTTCCCTTTCTCTTCTCCTGTAGAACCCCAAAGGTTAACGCTCTCACCTTAGGTAAGTGAACGCCGTGCTCTCCATCTGCCTCGGGGCAGGGTGCTGTAACCAGTTTCTTCACTGGATAAGGGGAGCAGGCCTCTTGACTTCAGAGGACTGCTGTCCGTCGTTTACTGCACGAACGGTAAGTTTCGAGTAATTCTAATGTCTTTAAAAGTCTTTAGTAAAGATGTCTCTTGTTTTGCAGGGTTCCGGCGATGGCGGATGACGGGCTGAAGTGAGTTGAAGATGGAGCCCGTGTGATGAATAGAAGCGCCTGGAAGCACGTAAGTAAGCGCTTGTTGCCTGCTTCACGATGCGCTCTAACTGTCTTTTTATTTTGCAGGTAAAAGTTCGGAGCGGCTGCAGGGTGCCGGAATACCCACTGAGTTAGATGTGGAAAGGAGTAATGGCACGTGAGTATTAAAGTTCCCCAATGTCTTTAAACGCACCTTGTTTTGTCTTTCAGATGCGGGATGCAGCGCCGAAGGCCTCCGGAGCGTGCGAAGAGTTGGTAAGCTTTTGTCTTTCAGATGCCGGAATGCAGTGCGAAGACCTCCGGAGCGCACGAAGAGTAGGTAAGCCTTCGTCTTTCAGATGCCGGAATGCAGCGCGAGGCGTTGGTGACAGCCGATGGACCAGGTAAGTGAAGCGCTGTCACTGAAGACCGTAATGCTAACCTGTTCTTTCTTGTCTTTATAGGTGTTGCTGAAGACTGGATTCAGGATGGTAAGCCTTTTTCCTTAGGCCCAGGATCAGATGCAGAAGACACGATGAGCGTTCTGCTGCAGAGGATGCAGAATAACGCAAAGCAAGATTCATCCATCGGGTGTGGTTTAAATAGCCTCCTGTAGTGCTTAGGTGTCTCCTTCCACAGCCATGCCTAGGTAAGAAAAGAGTTCCTGCTTTCCAGAAGAGTTCCAGTGTTCTGAACCTAGGGAGTGGCTCCTGCCCCACCCAACAGGAAAAGTAGTTCCAAACAGAAGAGGATCAGAGGCTCAACTGGCAGGCAAGTAAGCAGCATGGTCTGCTGCAGGTAAGTCCACCCAAGCATTATGAGCCCGGCGCTTCCAGCGCTGGGACTGGGCATGTTTATGAGCCTGGTGCCACTGCCGCCAGGACTGGGTCCAAAAGGTCCCAATTGGGACTGGTTGGCACTCGGAACCTGGGTTATGGATCTGCTTCCAAGGGAGTTGGGAAAACCCTGACCTTTTGGAAGCAGAGATCATGACAGTACCCCCCCTCAAGGCCCCTCCCAAACCGGGCTTCTCCGGGGGTTTTGGCTTGTCAGGAAATGTTCGGTGAAATCTTTTGATTAGACGAGGAGCGTGGACATATTCAGCAGGTTCCCAGGATCTCTTTTGGGGGCCGTAGCCTTTCCAGTCAATTAGGTAAAATAGTTTAGCTTTGGAGATCTTGGAGTCCAGAATGCTTTTGACTTCAAACTCGAGTTCTCCATCAACTAGGATGGGTTTTGGAGATTTAGTTAGTCGGGTTTGAGGTTGCACGGGTTTTAATAGAGAGACATGGAAGACCGGATGTATCTTCATGTGCGGGGGCAAGTCCAACTTGACCGCTACTGGGTTTACTATGGTAGTGATGGAATAGGGACCAAGGTATCTTGGGTTGAATGTGCGTGGCCCTTTTAGAGGTAGATATTTGCTGGATAACCAGACTTGATCCCCTACTTGATATTGAGGGGCTTCCTTCCGATGTTGATCTGCTCCTTTCTTGTATTGTTCTTTAGCCCTTTGAAGGTGAGAAACAGCTTCCTTAAAGGCTTGGGTGATTGTAGAATGCAGGTAGTCTACTGCTGGTGTTTCAAGATCTTGGAGGGGATCCAACTCCGAGGTTCGAGGGTGACTGCCGTATAAAAGAAAAAACGGGGTTTTCCCAGTTCCCGAATGGACAGAGTTATTGTAGGCATATTCGGCTATCCAAAGGATGTCTTTCCAAGTTTTTTCAGTTTGTTGCAGCATGCAGCGTAAATACTGTTCCAGAGTTTGGTTGGTCCTCTCGGTTTGTCCGTCGGTCTGAGGGTGGTGACTGGTCGATAGTCTCACATCAATTTGAGCCGACCGACAGCAACTTCGCCAAAAATGAGAAATAAATTGACTACCTCGATCCGAAATTAGAACCGAAGGAAAACCGTGCAGTCGGACGATGTTTTCGAGAAATTCTCGGGCCAGAGTTGCTGCTGTTGGCAAGCCTTTGAGCGGAATGAAATGCGCCATCTTGGAGAACAAGTCCACGATTACTAGAATCGTATTGTATCCGGAGCATGGAGGTAGATCGGTGATGAAGTCCATAGAAAGCGTATGCCAAGGGCGAGGTGGGATGTCAATAGGGCGCAAGAGGCCTGCTGGTCTTTCCTTTTGACTCTTGTTTTGGGCGCATACTCCACAGGACATTATAAAGTCTCTGATATCTTTTTTCCAAGACGGCCACCAGAAGTAGCGCTTGATCTTTTCTGAGGTCTTGGCCATACCGGGATGTCCTTCCATTAAAGAATCGTGATAACAAGAGATTACTTTTTTCTGTAAATCTATGCTGGGCAGGTATAATCGTTCTTGGAAATACAATAAGTTGTCCTTTACTGCAAAGTCCTTTCCCTGCAGATGCCAATTCTGTATGTCTGCTGGAGTTACAAGTTGCCTGGCTTTATCCTTAACTTCCTCTATGGATTGTGTGGCGATTACACCCAGAATACTTTGTTCGGGAATGATTGGTACAGGTTTAGGGTTGATCAAGTGTTCTTCCACTCCCATCCGAGAAAAGGCATCAGCTTTACCGTTTTTTGTACCAGGTCGATAGGTAATTATGAAGTCAAACTCGGCAAAGAATAATGCCCAACGGAGTTGTCTAGAGGATTGGGCTTTTGCGGTTTTCAAATATTGCAGGTTTCGGTGATCCGTAATCACAGTAACGGTGTGTCGGGCCCCCAGCAGATAATGCCGCCAAGCCTTAAAGGCAGACTTGATAGCCAGAAGTTCCTTGTCAGTAATCGTGTAATTGATTTCAGGAGGCGAGAATTTGCGGGACCAAAATGCCACAGGATGCAACTGATTGGTTACCGGGTCCTTTTGTGATAGAACTGCCTCCATGGCAAGGCTTGAAGCATCAGTTTCCACGATGTAGGGGAGTTCGGGCCGAGGGTGTTTTAAGATTGGTGCAGAGATAAATTTAGTCTTCAAATCCTGGAAAGCTTGTTCCGCCTCGGTAGACCATTCAAAACGTTTGTTTTTCTTTAACAAGGCAGTGATGGGCTGGACTATTCGAGAAAATTCGGGGATAAACCTGCGGTAAAAGTTAGCGAAGCCTAACATGCTTTGCACACCTTTTACCGAGGATGGTGATGGCCATTTGAGAACTGCATCGACCTTCTTTGAATCCATACGCACTCCGCTAGGTGATAATATGAATCCCAAGAATTCAACTTCAGTCACGTTGAAAACACATTTTTCCAACTTAGCGAAAAGTTTGTGTTGACGCAATCTTTCGAGGACCATTTTCACGTGTTTCCGACGTTCAGATTCCGATGAAGAATAAACGAGGATGTCGTCAATGTAAACAACAACACACACATCTATGAGCTCTCTGAGGACATCGTTCATAAAATATTGAAAGGCGGCCGGGGCATTGCAAAGTCCGAAGGGCATGACCTGATATTCAAATAGCCCATATTTGGTGCGGAAGGCCGTCTTCCATTCATCACCCTCTTTTACTCGTACCAAGTGGTAGGCTCCTCTAAGATCCAGCTTTGTATATATGCATGCTTTTCTGACTTGGTCCAGGAGTTCAGGGATCAAAGGTAACGGATATCTATTCTTGACGGTGATCTGGTTCAGGGAGCGATAATCTATACAAGTTCTAAGGTCTCCTTCCTTTTTTGGAACGAAGAACAAAGCTGAAGAAGCAGGGGACTTGGAAGGACGAATAAACCCATTTGCCAGGTATTGATCCAGGTATTGTCGAAGGTGAAGGTTCTCAGGCTCGGTGAGGGCATAAATCCTACTACAAGGAGGAATAGATCCAGGTATCAGGTCTATCTGGCAGTCATAAGACCTATGAGGAGGTAGAGAGTTATCCTGATCCTTCCGGAAAACATCTTGGTATTCTAGGTATTCGGGAGGTAACTGGGGAGTCTCTGAAGAAATTGCTGCCAGTGCAACACCAGGTGGAGGGTGACAAGTAGAGACACATTCTGGAAACTGGACCGTTCTTGCTC
This sequence comes from Ambystoma mexicanum, assembly GCF_040938575.1. Classification (NCBI taxonomy): domain Eukaryota; kingdom Metazoa; phylum Chordata; class Amphibia; order Caudata; family Ambystomatidae; genus Ambystoma; species Ambystoma mexicanum. The sequence goes on from NC_090931.1 coordinate 82,006,388, forward strand.
ACCAATCGATCAGAGGATTGTGTTTCTCTAACCAAGGTATTCCTAGAATAATCTGAAACTGATGAGCCTTGATCACATCGAACACGATCTTCTCATGGTGTCCATCTTGACTTACTAGCGTCACTTCTTGAGTGGTATGCGTTACTGGTCCGGAGGCTATCTCCGTTCCATCCACCGTAGTAATGACGTCCTTTACAGCCTTGGGACAAAGAGTTAGATTCATCCTCAAAACCATTTCATGATCCACATAATTGCCGATGGCACCGCTGTCGACGTAAGCTTCAATTGCATGTAATCGATCCGGATTATCAGGGCTAATGAGGACCATAGGTATCACGAAATGCGAGGTCATGGAACTGGTTTTCACGCTCGGCAAGAGGACCTTTATTCTTGTCGGGCGAGGTCGTTTCCCTGCTCAGAGTTTGTAACTTTGGTAACTGCAGCTCCTACTACCTTCTTGGCAGGTTTCACCGGACAGTCTCGAAGAAAGTGCCCTGAGTTTCCGCAATAGAGGCATAATTGCAACTGTTTTCTCCTTTCCCGCTCCTTTTGTGTTAGAGGACCTTTCAGGCCCCCTATTTGCATGGGTTCCCCGGAGTCTACTCCTTTGGAAGGAGTTGGCGGTTTGGAAAACACTCGAGCATCAAACTTGGAACGATCGGCCTTCCTGTTCTGCAGTCTGTGATCTATTTGAACGACTAAGTCTATATAGTCCGAACAATCTCGTGGGGGATTCACTACTTGGGCTAACACATCTTTGAGCTCTCCACGTAGACCTCTATAAAACAGCGTAATCCTTTTGTCCTCAGGCCATTGAGTTTCCACTATCAGTCTGTTGAAAGATGCAATATAAGCCAAAAGGTCTTGATTACCTTGTCGCAACGAAAGAAGCTCATTGTCCAAGGCCTGCCCCTGTGAATGTCTTGCGAACAGTTTGTCCATACTGAGCTGAAAAGCTTGAAAATCATGGAGGACCGGATCATCTTGATTTACTAGAGGGATCGACCAGTCTGTCGCATTGCCACTAAGGTACGAAAGCACGAAAGCTACTTTAGCTTGATCAGTTGGAAAGGCTGCTGGCCGGCATAAGAAATGCAACCAGCACTGATTGATAAATACTGCAAACCTCTTTGGGTCACCAGAAAATCGTTCGGGCGGAGCCAGAGGTACATTCCCAGGTAGGTTGATCTGCACTGGATTCATAGAGGATGTAGAAGGAAGATTTCCCCCAGATGCGGGTAACGGGGTCTGTCCGGCTTGTGACTGTAGCAATTGTCTAGCGAGATCATCTGTTCGCTCCTTGGAAATAATCAGTTCCCTTCTTAGAGCGTTCATTTCCTGACGGGCTGCATGCACTTCTGCCCTTAGTTCCCCAAGTAACTGGGCTAGCTGGTCGGTATCCGAGGTTTCCATAGCGCCTGGACGGGAGTTTTGCGGTAGGCTTTGCGTTCTGTAACGCTCACCTGATTCCCGTAGAGGCGCCGGTCTTGACTGGGCGTATACCGTATCTTCAAAGGTGATGTGTAACACACGGCTGGCTCTTTGGGCTGGACCTCTGTGCACTGTATGTCTGACTCGAAGGGTAAGATGTCTGCAGATAGAAAATATGGGATTAATGAACTAGGTTATTGAATGTCTCTCTCTTCTTCCCTTTCTCTTCTCCTGTAGAACCCCAAAGGATAATGCTCTCACCTTAGGTAAGTGAACGCCGTGCTCTCCATCTGCCTCGGGGCAGGGTGCTGTAACCAGTTTCTTCACTGGATAAGGGGAGCAGGCCTCTTGACTTCAGAGGACTGCTGTCCGTCGTTTACTGCACGAACGGTAAGTTTCGAGTAATTCTAATGTCTTATTATTATTATTATTATTATTAATTATTATTATTATTTTAAAAGTCTTTAGTAAAGATGTCTCTTGTTTTGCAGGGTTCCGGCGATGGCGGATGACGGGCTGAAGTGAGTTGAAGATGGAGCCCGTGTGATGAATAGAAGCGCCTGGAAGCACGTAAGTAAGCGCTTGTTGCCTGCTTCACAATGCGCTCTAACTGTCTTTTTATTTTGCAGGTAAAAGTTCGGAGCGGCTGCAGGGTGCCGGAATACCCACTGAGTTAGATGTGGAAAGGAGTAATGGCACGTGAGTATTAAAGTTCCCCAATGTCTTTAAACGCACCTTGTTTTGTCTTTCAGATGCGGGATGCAGCGCCGAAGGCCTCCGGAGCATGCGAAGAGTTGGTAAGCTTTTGTCTTTCAGATGCCGGAATGCAGTGCGAAGACCTCCGGAGCGCACGAAGAGTAGGTAAGCCTTTGTCTTTCAGATGCCGGAATGCAGCGCGAGGCATTGGTGATAGCCGATGGACCAGGTAAGTGAAGCGCTGTCACTGAAGACCATAATGCTAACCTGTTCTTTCTTGTCTTTATAGGTGTTGCTGAAGACTGGATTCAGGATGGTAAGCCTTTTTCCTTAGGCCCAGGATCAGATGCAGAAGACACGATGAGCGTTCTGCTGCAGAGAATGCAGAATAACGCAAAGCAAGATTCATCCATCGGGTGTGGTTTAAATAGCCTCCTGTAGTGCTTAGGTGTCTCCTTCCACAGCCACGCCTAGGTAAGAAAAGAGTTCCTGCTTTCCAGAAGAGTTCCAGTGTTCTGAACCTAGGGAGTGGCTCCTGCCCCACCCAACAGGAAAAGTAGTTCCAAACAGAAGAGGATCAGAGGCTCAACTGGCAGGCAAGTAAGCAGCATGGTCTGCTGCAGGTAAGTCCACCCAAGCATTATGAGCCTGGCGCTTCCAGCGCTGGGACTGGGCATGTTTATGAGCCTGGTGCCACTGGCGCCAGGACTGAGTCCAAAAGGTCCCAATTGGGACTGGTTGGCACTCGGAACCTGGGTTATGGATCTGCTTCCAAGGGAGTTGGGAAAACCCTGACCTTTTGGAAGCAGAGATCATGACAATGGGTACCTGTCCTTGAGTGTTATGTCATTCAATTGGCGGTAATCGATACAGGGCCGCAGGGTCCCCTCCTTTTTTTTGACAAAGAACAGCGGGAAACCGGCGGAGGATTTGGAAGGTACGATGTAACCCTTCTTAGAACAATCATCCAGATAATCCTGGAGTACCTGTTTTTCAGACTGAGTTAGAGAGTAAAACTTCCCATGAGGAATCACAGCACCAGGAATCAGGTCTATGGGACAGTCAAATGTCCTGTGAGGAGGAAGAGGTATTTCTCCGGGCTCAGAAAACACTGTACAAAGGTTGGTATAAACATTCGGTATCTGGGACAGGGAACATAAAGCAGATGAGTCCCCTCCCGGGACTAGAGGGATCGAGGTAGTAGACTTCAAGGATGTGTTGTGGCAGCAACATTCACGGAGGCAAAAGGCAGAAACAAACTTCAAAGTGCGGGACTCCCAATTGATTGTAGGATTGTGTCGCAAAAGCCAAGGCAGTCCCAAAACCACTGGATATGAAGGTGACTTGATGACGTCGAGGGCTATCCTTTCTTCATGTCCCTTGATCTGTAATAGCATGCCAACTGTATGCAACCGGATGGGACCGGAAGCCAAAGGTGTACCATCGATGACCTCTACCGGTATAGCAGTTTTTCTGGTAAGTAATGGCATACCAATGTTGATGGCGAATGCCTCATCTATATAGTTTCCGGAGGCCCCGCAATCTAATAGACCATGGACATCAACCGTTTTATCAAGCCACTTCAAAGTGATCTCTAGAACCATCAAGACGGCAGGCTGCATTGGGGGCAGTTGTAACCCAGGGCTGGAAAGGTCTGAAAGCAAGAAAGGACCTGTCGTAGCCTTTCCCTTAAACGACAGGTCTTCTAGTTTCCCCCTTTCTTGATAGGACGCAGAGGGCAGGTTCCCAGAAAATGACCAGCACCTCCGCAGTACAAACACAGTCGCTGGCTTCTCCTGTGCTTCTTCTCCTCTTCCGATAAAGGGCCCCTTACAGCTCCCAGTTGCATTGGTTCCTGGGTGGAATCCGAAGGTGCTGACATCCCAGTAGGTAGAGACAGTGGTCTGGGGTTTGCCTTCTCAAACCGTCATCTCTCTCCTTTTCTCTCGGCCAACCTCTGGTCTATCCTCAAAACTTGATCAATAAGTTTCTGTAGATCGTCAGGTTCAGGAATGTGTAACAATTCATCCTTGTATTCCTCTCTTAATCCCCGGCGAAACAAGGTCTTTTGCGTTACCTCTGGCCATAAGGAGTCAGTAGCTAATTGACGGAAACGGCTGATGTAAGAGATGATGTCAGTATTGGCTTGTTGTAGGTCCATCAATTGGTTCTGTGCTGCTGAAGCCAGATTGGGGGATTGAAACACATCCAAGAACGCCTTCTCGAAGGCTACAAAATCATTCAGGATTGGGTAATTGGTAATGACCGAAGGAGTTGCCCAGGCAAGCGCGTTTCCAGACAAGTTGCCCAATATGTATCCGATCTTGGCCTTGTCATTGGTAAAGTGAGTTGAACGGAAGAGAAAGTGTATGCGGCAATGATTACAGAATTCACCCACACGGCGGGGATCTCCATCGAACTTGATGGGAGCAGTGCGAGCCATGGGACCTTCAGGCTGTGGAATGGCACCAACGTTCTGTGTCACCATTTGGCGTAAGGTTACATTCTCCTGACGGAGTGCCGCCATCTCAGCACGAAGCGCTTGAAGCTCATTACGAAGACCCGGATCCTCTTCCATCGCAGAGTCCGAGGTGTCAGAAGACAGGCGTCTCAATCTGTTGTAAATAGCGTCACGAGAACGCTGCGTACCTGTTCGTCCGGTTGGGTTCCTTGGTGATGAGGCCAGGCTGTCAGATGATCCGAGGAGACGTGACTGATGGCGCGGGGAACCAGCCCAACACCAGCCCGAATGGAACCGGATTGGAGGTGAACCGGCTCCCAACGCCACGGGTTGGCTCACCCCTGATTTGCGTGGCGTCAGGACAGTGCAAGCACTGGCAGGGGGAGCCTCTGAGTAGAAGGTTCAAGGTCCACAGGAGGCAGGGTGATCCCGACGGAAGCTGATGAAGATCAGGAGACCAGAAGCAGAACAGTACCTCCAGGAGCGAAGACTAGGCAGCAAGAGGAGCAGGCTGTTAAACGAGATGAGCACGGGAACCAGAAGGAGCAGTGGGAACTCAGAGCCAGATGGAATCAGGAGCCGGACAGGCAGGAAAGGAATGACAGGGACCAGAACCAAGGAGGGCCAGCGGGAACTCAGAATCAGGAAGGTAGCAGGATGGAGGGAGCCAGGCAGAACAGGTAAGGAGACAGGGGTGCCCCAGGCAGAACAAGGGCAGGAGGAAGACAACAGGAAAACGGAAAGGCAACACAAGGGCAGCGAAGACACGATCCGTACAAACCGCGTTGAGACGCGGTTTGGAAAAGGATCAGGGCTCCTTAAATAGGCCCACCAGCACCTGGGAGGCTTGCAACGCAAGCCGTGCCGCCTCCCAGGCATTGGATAACCCACAACGAGGCTTGAGCCGCAGATCTCCCTGCATCGAGCATCCAGCGCACCGCGCATGCGCGGAGAGCGGAGAGCGGACGCCCGCGCATGCGCAAAGCAGTGCGCACAGGAGACCCGGAAGCGCCCGAGACCCAGGACAGCCCCGGACCCCGAAGCCGAAAGCGGGGATACAACCTCCAGGACGGGGAGCGCCGTAGCGGGTAAGGAGACCCCAGGACAGGCGGCGTGACAATGTGGGAGCTTGCACTTATATTCACAGTGATAGCTGGACTGTCTATGCTGTCAAATAAAAACACTCCATCTCTCTTAATGTATATATAGAGTTTGGTTTGTGCAAACAGGTTGCACAATTTCACATTCATGAATGGTTCATAGCAGATTTTTGGAGAAAGAAATAGGCCTATAGATGATTTTGGGTTCAAAGTTAAATTAGATTTTTGTGAAACAATCTTTGAGTCAGATTTTGCACATCATTGGGATTATTATTATTAGGGTATTCATTATTTATTTTGCAATTCATATAGCGCACCCAAACTGGAGGCATCATTGAGTGCAGACCTGGCTTCGGGAAGCAATGGAGCGCTTTACAATGGTAGGGTTTAGTATTCTTGACTTGGTCCACTTTAGTATAGTGAGCATTTTAAATATTTTATTCAGATTTATGAAGCCCTCAGTATACACGTGTTTCGTGCCATAGCTGCCTCTTCTCCAGGATTGTATGGTTACAAATGATGTTGGTTTTTCCAGTGTAGTTGCACAACATAAATAAAGCATGTATGCTAGCTGGTTGAGGTTAATGCAGCGCAACCAATCTACAGGAGCCATCATGCTAGGACCGTCAGGAACTTGCCTTATTTACACTTGCTAGTTTCTAGTTTCAAGAGACAAGCTTGTCCTGCAAACACAGTGACAGGCTGAAAAACGATATGTGCAGGGAATTTTCACATGAATCAGTGCCAGTCTCTGGCAGGGTCGTCATCATGAGTTAAAGTTCAATAAAAGTTTGTAAAGAAAAGGGTCCCCAAAACAGAGTCACTCACAGTTCTTTGAATTTTGTGTTCACTTGTGGGATCTTTGGCAGAGAGAATGATTGAGAGGTTTTTCAAGTGACCATTAGATTCTTCCCATTCCATCTCAGGGATATTTTTAGCCTTTTGCCATGAAAGCCCGCTGCCAACCGCAATGGCTCATCGCTCTTCTTCTTTACTTTAACTTGTGAAATCCTGGCACATCCTTCTTCCTCCTTCGGGTCTTATTTAATTATTTATTTATATATTTGTGCCGCGCACAATAGACCCGTAGGCGTGATGGTGCAACAAGACATACAATACATAGAATCCAGACAACAAATAAACAAAAAAGGCGCTATTCCTATCCAGAAGGTACAGTATAAACACTGGCAAAAAAAGTAAATGATGAATGTCTAGATCTAAGAAATCAGTTCAATACAATGTTCATCTTTGATCTTGGTGATAGGTGGTTAAAGTTAGCCAGTCTGTGTAGGAACATGGGTAGACTGCTCGATCCACATCCCACCACAATTCAGTCCGTATTGACCAAGCTACACCAGCCATCAATATGCATTCTTCGTAGGACTCTGAAATCTGAGGGTCTAACACAGTTAGGGGTCACTTTTATATTAAGCCAGGCTAAGATTTTATTCTTTAGGGCCTCCCTTGTTTCAGGATGCAAAGATTACTCTACGCTGGTTATTACAAGGTTTCTTGAATCCAATGCAAAACTGCATAAAGTGGGGTCGATGATTTTGACCATTGTTGATTTTTTAAGGCGGGGAACCCTATAGGTTGTATGTAATGGTGCCACTGGCCCGGTAGGCGATGATATACCGTTCAATGGGGCTTCAGGCCCGGGACAGATGATAGAGACTACTTCCTTCATCCGTGCGGGTGGTGCCGGGTGAGTAACAACTAAGGGATCTGTTTGGGTTCCTTGGTGAAGTTCTATATGGCCAGGAAGTTTTCTTGACCTAATGGTCTCCTCAGTTGAAAGTTTCTGCAGGTTGGGCCACAGTGATTCAGATAAATTCCTCCCAACAGCCGTCAACCAGGAAAAAAGATCCTCAAGATTATGGCATGCCCCGAGATCATGCAGGCACTGGTGCTTGTAGGCAGTCCAGTTAGAGTGAGCCATAGGGGTGACTGTCCCGCAACTGGTGCTTTCTAAGGTTTTATTACTTGACTGTTTGATCGAAAACGCTGATGTATGGGGCAATTCCAAGGAGTGGGGCAGTTCTAGAGAGGCGCAAGATTGAGGAGATATCGCTCTGGAACTATCATTAATATTACTATTGAGCTGTTTATTGCTACAAAGCAGCTCTGAGAGAAGACTTTGTTCTTTTTGGAGCATCTGTCATCTCTTGGCGCTTAGTGCTAGCACCTCCGAGAGGCGATTGCCTCTCCATGGAGGGTCCATCGGGGAAGAGGGAAAGAGATATGCCAAATGAGTTGCCCCCTCCTCTACTTTCATTCGATTACCAAACGACTGCGGTGAGGAGCCCAGTTCCGCCTCTAAAGAGCGGACTGTGTCCATATATTTACTTGTCATATACTGCAGTCTGGTAACCGGCATAATATAAGATTTAAAACGGTCCCAGAAGCAATAACAATGTAATCACCTGGAAGTCACCCCAGGGACTATTGTGGGAAAACGGAGAGTCTTACATTTATTTATAGAACTGGCCTCAGTGATGAGCAGCTGCACTGTTTGAGCGGTGACGCGAAAGAAAGGAAAAAAGGAGCCGTTGACAAGAGCTCTAGGTCACCAGAGACTGGGAAGGACCAGTGGCTAGCGTCTCTCTTGTCTGCTTGTTCAGATACAGTTAGGTTTGGGCCTCACCAGCTCTCGACCCGAAGTCAATAAGGCTGTCAACGGATTCAGCCCTGATACTTTGACCATCTTCCAACTAATGCCCCACTGGTTTCCTTCCACCTCCTGACTCTTAGTCTATCAATGCACTAGTCCCTCCAATGTCAATGGCCAAAGAATCTGTCGTAAAAAGTAATTTTGCCCCTTGAAACACTTGTGTATAGGCGCGTTATAAATGCCATATCATATCATATCTCTTAGCCTTCTTGCCTTGGCCAATAAAGGGTTTTCCTTGATCCACCCAACCTAAACTTCTCCTCTGATCCACTCTTTCTCTAAAGATGGTTTCCTTCCTGCTCCTGATCTCTCCCTTCCCAAACCTCTCCCTTTCCCTAACATGTGTCAAGGAGTTCCCCCCTTCTCACCTGAGTTCGATCCTTGCTGGATTTCTTGGTCGATGCCTTCTTGCGAACTGATCGAGTCTTGAATAAAGCTGCACGAGTCTCTTCTGACTCCAGCGTGCGTTCAAGGTTCCGGGATGCAGGGATCCAGGAGTCCGGGAAAGTAACAAGGTGCGCAACAAGCACACGAGTCCAGGAACCAAGAAAGGAAGGAAAGGGACTAGGATGGGGTAAGCTCGAAGAAGCAAAGGATACAATACCGCGAGCTACGGAGCACACGTCTGGTCGCTACTTCGCAATAGCATTGAGACACGCAGGGCCGCAGGGGCGTGGCACATATATGGGACGTACAATGTCCGCCATGAAAGCTGGTGCGAGGCGTGTCATGTGATACGGCCATGTTGGAAGAAACAATGAATACAAGCCCCGTCGCGATACAGACCAGGAAGTCCAGAAGGGGCGCGTTCTGTGGGTCATGACAACATGTCTTCCTCTTTCAGTGAGATTTGTTCCTTTGTCATTGCCTTTATCTTCCTAACCTCTTCCCTCTGCTTTCCTCCTGCTCTTGCCCTCCTTATGCTTGTTCCTCTCCCTGCTCCTTGCTCCTATCTTTCGGTCTGTCTCACTAGATCCAACTTCTATTAGACTCTCCCACAGATGGCCTTAAAAAGACACAGAGTCCAAGTGAAGTTTAAGGGGTTTCATTCTTCAAAAATCAAGACAACGTCGGGATGGGCTGTTTCTTGGAGACTAGATTGTTCAGCACAAAACAGGCAGATGGGTTAATAGGATGCACCAGCTTAAAAAGGGGTTTGGGAATTGGCACTAGCGCCATCCCTGTTTCTCACATCTCCTGCGTGATTCCCTCCCTAACCCAGACATCTGCAACCCCTGTTTAGTGTTACCGACTGGTAACCCCTCCTGTCCACCATCACCTTCAGCTACAGTTGTCTCCCTAAAATGTTGGATCTCCTGCTCCCTGTGATGAATCCTGCAGAGTCATCAACAAACAATGGCCTAAAATCTCCTCCGATGTGGCCTGGGAAAGGCAGCTGCTACCTGATCCTAACCCTGGGGATGGTATCGGGGGTAGGATCACATGGGAGGAGACGGCTATCCGGGGGAAGTGGTGACTCCGCTAGGAGAGACACAGTATTCATCTTCCTCTGAGGATAAAAGTGAAATCATTCTCAGATACTTAATGGCATGCTACCAATGCGCTAGTCCCTCCAATGTCAATGCCCAAGGAATCTGTCGTAAAAAGTCATTTAAACAGAACAAAGTTGGTGCCTCAAAGGTTCAAGAATTAAAGGTAAGAACCTTGAATTGTCATAATTCTGCCTTAATGAGAAATCCTCACTCTAAAGTGGAGTTACAAACTCTTTCGACAACCTCCCCTTATTCTGACAACTCTCAGTTCATAGAGCAACATGGATTAACTGAAGGTAACAGGGAACAACCCAATGCCACTTATGCTTCTATGGACTTCAGTTCCCATAATGCTAAAAGTACTGGGACGAGGAAGAAGAGCTCAGAGGCAATGAGGATTCAGAATGGTGAATATTCAAAGGTTTGGTCTAGTTGTTGCCACTCAAAGCACCTGAGCGGGATATTTAAAACCGTAGATAAGGTTCGAGAATTAAAGTGAAGCAGAAGAAGAAGTGCAGGGAGCACTGGAAGGCCGTGCGGGAGGTGGAGCTGAGGACGCTGAAGCCATCCGAGGTGCAGGAGTCACCATGGAAACAGGCCTGCCAGCTGAAGTCACCACGAAGGATCCAATTGAGCAGAAGCAGAGATGCAGAATGCGCGCAGCAGAAAGCGGCGTACTAAGAAGAAGCCCAGCTGAGGAGAAGTGTCTCCAGCGCAGCGTGTGGCAGGCCGGTGAAGTTGGAAAAGATCAACGGCACTGCTGTTGCTCCCGAAGACAGACGTGCAACTTAGGGGAGGTTTGCAGAAGCAGGAAAGTAAGCAGAATGAACGCAGGAGGACCGTTGCGAAGCCAGATAGCAAGAGGAAGCCGCCACAGAGAACCGGTGAGTTGGCCGAGTGTGAATGCTGACGCCGAGGCGCTCCAAACAAGAAAGTTGTCACAATGCAACCGTTTTTAATACCGAGCAATTGATAAATCAAAGCACACACTATTTTCTGAATATCAAATAATTAAAGAAAATGAAGCAAAGCGGCAAAGGCGAAAGTTACATAGTAAGGAACTCAAAGAGGGGAAAGCTTATGACCAGCATTGTTAACAGCCAATAGGCTGTCAAAAGACTTCAGGCAAACTACCAGTGGGGAAGGCCTCTAACCAGTACTACCGACAGCGAAGAGGTTGTCAAAAGACTTTCGGAGAACTACCAGTAGACAAAGCCTCTAACCAGTATTACCCACAGCCAAGAGGCTACGAGAAACCCCTACTAAGACAACCACTGGTTAAAGCTCATAACCAGAATTACCATCATCCAAGATGTTGTTGTCATGCATTCTGCTACACACACCTCTGACAACCCTAGGCTTCCCTTTGGCCCGCCCATGTCCCTCAACCTCTCCACATTCCCCTCATAAGGTTCGGGACTCACGTTTACAGCTATTTGCCCCTCGAGTACGGGCGTGGCATGCCACCGGCATTGCGCAGTCCCGTTTGCGCCCATTCTTTAATTGGCAATTGCCTTGGCGCCTGGGAGACGGGAGAATCAAACGAGCACTTCTGCGTCACATGACCGCCGACTCCCGCTCACGTGATCCGGGATCCCGTTCACGTGATGCGGCTACGCGTCACGTGGCCAGGAAGTAGCGAGTATTTAAGCATTGTATTCCCGTACGGTCACCGCTCACAGCTGTTCTTCAAAACTCTATTTGGCGTCACATACCTGTTTTGGATCTTTTGGAAACTCGACCTTGGATTTGAACTCACAGACTTCTTTTGGATTACCCTTATTGGCTGCTGGTACTTTAACGTTCAACTGGTGAATGACCTCGGACTGCCTCCTGGACTTTCTCGAATTCCCCTCTTGTTTTGAATCTTGTTATCCTGACTTCCTGGGAACTGCTCCACAGGTACCTGGCTCTTGGCTTTCCTTTCAGGTGGGCATTACCACCGCAACACCTCGGTGGGCCTTTCCACTGTCAACACCATAATTTGGAACTGCTGCCCACGTGAGTCCCGGAACCTCCTGATCCCAAAGGATTAGCAGTGCCCTTCCTGCCCTTCCTTGGTAAGCCATTTATTCCGCTTCTTTCTGCACTAGTATCAACTGTTATTGCCTGGTACTTAATTACTGTTTCCTTTGCAGCGGTTGCAGAGTCTCCAAAGTTCCGTGGCTCCGGAGTTCAACATCTCCCACCTGTGGCCTCAAAGGCTGCGCAGAGAGTGGCTTTGGTTTCTTTCTGTGCAGCACTTGGGGACGGAGGTCTCTCCTATCTACACGACACTCAAGTCACGACAGACTGTGAAGCCCTTGTCTTGTTATGGAGGGAGCCACGGACGACCCCATGGCCGCTATGGTCCAGGCTATCACAGTTCTACGGGCTGATATGGCCGCTGCTAACACAGCTATCCATCAGCGCCTTGGTACGATACAAAGTGTGCAACATCCCCTACCTGCGGATCCAAAATTTGGGGACACAACACCAGGCCCACAACCCCGTCCGCCTCCTGTTCCCCGCTCCCAAAACCCGTCCCCGTGGTACTTCCCTCTCCATCCCCACTAGCGGCCCCCGAGAGGTACCATGGTGATTCTAGAAAATTCAGAACTTTCCTCAACCAATGTAAATTGCATTTTCTGTGCAGACCACTGGCCTTTCCTGATTCTACCACCAAGGCAGCATTCACGTTATCCTACTTAGCTGGCACGGCCGCAGCATGGGCCAACCCCCTACTAGAGAAAGACAGCCCTACTGTTTATGATTTTGATCTTCTCGTGGCTGAAATGTCACAGGTATTTGACACTAGGCACAAAGTCCAATCCCGAGACCTAGGGCTGTTGGATTTGAACCAGGGGAGGGAGTACCTTATCGAATATATAACCCAGTTCAATCAGCTGTCAGCATAAATGTCCTGGCCCGAAGGCAAGAAGGCGGTAGTGTTCTATAGAGGGTTAAGCAATTCCATGAAGGACGCACTCTCGGTTGTCCCCTCATTACCAACTCAGTTCCCGGATTTAGTGAATTTGGCCCTCCAGGTAGATGCCCGGCGATCCGAACGCAGAGCGGAAGCTGGGTTTACCCAATCAACGGCCTTGTCTGCCCCCTCGTCTCCTTCCGAATCCTCTGGGGAACCCATGCAGATCGGGGGTATAAGGAGTCCTATCACCTCAACAGAAAGAGAACGAAGAAGGGCAGACCACGCTTGTTTCTATTGTGGGTTAAGTGGCCATTTCGTTACGGAGTGTCCTCGTCGCCCAAAACCCAAGACTCATGTTTTTCAGACTGCTCGATCATAGAACCGGGGGCTGGATCGACCACTTCTTGTTTTATCCTGAATCTTGTTCCCGCTTTTGGGCGCATAAGACCCATCCATGTACAGGCAGTCCTGCAACCCACCCCAGAAATCACACACCCAGTCACCATTATCATTGATTCAGGAGCCACAGGCAATTACATTGACATTACATTGGCCCAATCTCTGAACCTGCCCCTAGTGAACAAGACTCGACCAGAACTTGTACAGGCGGTTGACGGTACTGCCTTAGTCTCTGGTCCCATTAAGCAGCAGACGGCACCGTTGCTCCTGACGATCCAGACTATCCACAAAGAAACGATAAGCTTTGATCTAATATCCATGCCACAGTTCGGTCTTATATTGGGGATACCCTGGTTGCAGGAACACAACCCGCTTATCGATTGGAAGTTGGGTCGGGTGCATTTCGAATCAGACGTGTGTCAGAACTTCTGCCTTCCCACGTCCATAGGGGACGAAACGCCAGCACAGGCCTTGGGGACTATCGCTCACCTTACCTTGGAAGACGTTGCGACCCATCAACTGGTTCTCACATAGTAGGGATGGTTGCCACAAATGTTCCCGCAGAATACGGGGATTATGCAAAAGTATTTGACCGTTGCTCTTCTGAGGTTCTTCCACCACACTGCCCCTACGACTGTCCCATTGACCTGATTCCTGAGTCCGCCATACGTACAGGTTGTATCTATTCTCTCTCCCCTTCAGAAGAACAAGCCTTGAAAGAATATTTGCAGAAATCTCTATGATTAGGGCACATACGTCCGTTCACCTCCGCGGCTGCTAGTCCGATTTTCTTTGTTCCTAAAAAAGAGGGTGATCTTCGTCCATGTGTGGACTATCGCCGGCTCAATGCCATCACGAAAAAGAATCAATACCCAATACCTCTCATTACACCACTACTCGATCGTTTGACACACGCATCCATCTACACTAAATTGAACCTACGGGGTGCGTACAATCTGGTCCGGGTCCGCAAAGGGGACGAGTGGAAGACCGCGTTCTGCACCCGGTATGGTCTATACGAATATTCAGTAATGCCATTCGGCTTGTGCAATGCCCCGGCCACGTTCCAGAGATTTATGACCAACATCTTTAGCGACATCCTGGACTTGTTCGTGGTCATTTATCTGGACGATAAACTTGTCTTTTCTCAGAGCCTGGACGAACATGTACGGCATGACCGAGAGGTACTTTCACGTTTGCAAAAACACTCCCTGTTTTCAAAACCTGAGAAGTGTCAATTTCATGTGGATAATGTCGAGTTCCTGGGGTTTCATATCACGCCTGGTGGACTGGCTATGAACTATTCTAAGGTGCGGGCAGTTTTGGAATGGCCCACTCCTCTAACTCTTAAGGCCCTGCAATCCTTCTTGGGCTTCGCAATTTTTACAGGCGTTTCATCTCCGGATTCTTCTCTATAGTGGCACCCCTCACTGCTCTGACCAGTCCCCACGCACCATATCAATGGTTGGAGGAACATCAGAGGGCCTTTGATGCCTTAAAGACCGCCTTCACCACAGCCCCAGTTCTCCAATACCCTGATCCGGAACTCCCTTTCATTGTTGAGGCGGACGCCTCGTCTTTTACATGAGGGGCGGTACTTTCGCAGGCTTGTCCCACCACAGGTCAGTTACATCCCGTTGCCTTCCATTCCCGCAAATTTAACTCCACCGAGGCACATTACACAGTAACAGAGAAAGAGCTCTTGGCAGTGATGGACGCCTTCCGGGTTTGGTGACACCACCTCTTGGGAGCCAAACACCGGATTACTGTGTTTTCGGATCACCAAAACATGCAAGATCTGGCCTCCCTCAAATGTGTCAACAGTAGACAGGTTAGGTGGCACCTATTTTTTGCAATGTTTGATTTCGAAATCAAGCACTGCTCTGGTACTGCACACGGGAAGGCCAATGCTTTATCCCATTCTCCTGGGGGGGGTTGCCTTGCCGGTCTTTCCTGACACCCTTTTAGATAAGAGTAATGTTAGCTGCCTTTGTACTCCATCCTTGCCATTGTTGGACGCTGTTCGTAAATGGGTAGCTCTTCATCCCGATCAGTTGTCAGACTGGGTGTATCATGACAGGTTGCCTTCCGTGCACAACCGATTAGTTCTGCCCACCACTGACACCCGCAATCTGGCCCTAGAATGGTCTCACGATGCTGCCATTAATGGACACCCTGGCCAGAGGCGAACCCTGGCCCTATTACAACGTTGGTGCTGGTGGCCTTCCATGAAGCGAGACGTCAACTGTTATGTAAACACCTGTTCCATTTGTGCTCAATGCAAACACCGTAGGGGTCGCCCAGTAGCCCTATTGCAACCATTACCCGTACTCCCGAAACCTTGACACACTCTAACATGGACTTTGTGACGGATCTACCCCAGGTGCAGGGATTCGATACCATATGGGTGGTTGTTGACTCTTTCACCAAAATGGCTCGCTTCATTCCATGTAAGGGAATTCCTTCGGCCCCTGTGTTGGCTAATTTGTTTTTTTAGGCCGTTTTTTGCTTGTTTGGGTTGCCTTCCATTCTTGTCTCTGATAGGGGATCTCAATTCACATCCCGCTTCTGGCGGGCATTGACCAGGTTGCTTGATGTTGACACGAGGTACTCCTCGGCCTACCACCCAGAGACGAATGGTCAGACCGAGAGGATCAATCAAACAATGGAACAATACCTATGTTGCTTACCGTTGCAGCAACAGGCAACCTGGCTACGCGTCTTGCACCTCACTGAGTTTGCTTATAACAACGCTGTTCATGCTTCCATGGGGTTCTCCCCTTTCTATGCTCTATATGGTCAGCACCCCCGCGTCCTGCCCATCCCTGACATTTCTCTTCCTGTGAATCCTGCTGCAGATGCCTGTGTGAGGGACCTATCCTCTGTCCATGCCCAGACCATTGCTCACTTTCGGGAAGCTCAGGCGTCCATGAAATCCTTGGCAGACAGAAAGCGAGTGGCGGCCCTGATCCATTCTGTGGGTTCCCGTGTCTGGTCGTCCACCCGACATCTTCGTTTGGTGGGTTGTCGCAAGCTCCTGCCCCATTTTGTCGGTCCCTATGTGGTTTCCCAGGTGATCAATCCGGTGGCGTATCGCCTCGTGCTCCCGAGTTCTTGGCGGGTTCACCCCGTTTTCCCCACCTGCCTGCTCAAGCCATGACCCGGCCCCTCCCGGTTCCGTGCCCCAGCCGCCCCGGTTTCCCTGGATGCCCCATATGTGTTTGGGGTCTCTGACATTTTGGGCTCCCGTGTGTGTAGGGGTTGTTTGCAGTATTTGGTGGATTGGTCGGGTTATGGCTCGGAGGAGCTCTCTTGGGTACCTGCTGTGGATGTCCACGCTCCCCGGTTGGTGGCCCGTTTTCATCGGGAAAATCCGTCCTGCCCACGAGGTCATGGGCCTATGGGGGGGGCTCTGTCACGCATTCTGCTACACACACTTCTGACAACCCTAGGGTTCCCTTGGCCCGCCCATGTCCCTCAACCTCTCCACATTCCCCTCATAAGGTTCGGGACTCACGTTTGCAGCTAGTTGCCCCTCGAGTACGGGCGCGGCATGCCACCGGCATTGCGCAGTCCTGTTTGCGCCCATTCTTTCAATGGCAATTGCCTTGGCACCTGGGAGACGGGAGAATCAAACGAGCACTTCCGCGTCACGTGACTGCCGGCTCCCGCGATCCGGGATCCCGTTCACGTGATGTGGCATGCGTCACGTGACCAAGAAGTAGCAAGTATTTAAGCGTTGTATTCCCCTACGGTCACCGCTTCACAGCTGTTTTTCGAAACTCTGTTTGGCATCACGTACCTGTTTTGGATCTTTTGGAAACTCGACCTTGGATTTGAAATCACAGACTTCTTTTGTATTACCCTTATTGGCTGCTGGTACTTTAACGTTCAACTGGTGAATGACCTCGGACTGCCTCCTGGACTTCCTCGAATTCCCCTCTTGTTTTGAATCTTGTTATCCTGACTTCCTGGGAACTGCTCCACAGGTACCTGGCTCTTGGCTTTCCTTTCAGGTGGGCATTACCACCGCAACACCTCAGTGGGTCTTTCCACTGTCAACACCATAATTTGGAACTGCTGCCCACGTGAGTCCCGGAACCTCCTGATCACAAAGGGTTAGCAGTGCCCTTACTGCCCTTCCTTGGTAAGCCATTTATTCTGCTTCTTTCTGCACTAGTATTAACTGTTATTGCCTGGTACTTAATTACTGTTTCCTTTGCAGCGGTTGCAGGGTCTCCAGAGTTCCGTGGTTCCGGAGTTCAACATCTCCCACCTGTGGCCTCAAAGGCTGCGCAGAGAGTGGCTTTGGTATGTATGTATGTATGTATTTTATTTTATATAGCGCCGGTAGCCCGTGGGCATCAGGGCGCTTGCCCTTACAATACAGCAACAACAAGACAGACATAAAGTGACAAACACTGCGGTCTATTTAGGACCCCGAAACATTGCTTTCCCCAGGCTCTTCATCTGAAGAGGTATGTCTTCAGGTGCTTCCTGAAGGTAGGGTGGTTTGCCTCTGATCTCAGCACTTCTGGCAGGCTGTTCCATAATATGGGGGCCATCACCACGAAAGATCTGCCCAAGCCAGATTTCAACTTAAAGTTAGGGACTGACAGCAGACATTTACCCTCCGAGCGTAGACTTCTCCTCGGTGTGTAGGGCACTAGGCTCTTTTTCAAATATACCGGCGCTGAGCCGTAGAAGCACTTGTGCACCAAGCAGAGGGCCTTAAACTTGATACGCTCTTCAACCCTGAGCCAGTGTAATGATAGTCTAGCTGCTGTGGTGTAATCTTTCTTCTTTAAGTTCTTGACAAGCCTGACCGCATTATTCTGGATCACTTGGCAGCTAGATAAGTCCTTAGAAGAGGCCCCCAGCAACAGGGCGTTACCATAATCAAGCCGTGATAGAATAATGGCTCTCGCTATCGTGGCCATATTACCTTCATTAAGAAACGGCTTAATAGCTTTCATTAATCTCAGGAAATACGCTGTGTTCTTTTGTAGGTAGCTGGTCTGGGCATGGGAGTCAACCGCAGAATTGACCATCATACCCAGAGTTTTCACTGTAGGCACCACCTGAATGGTGGCATTTTTGATTAGAAAAGAATTGTACTCAGGCCCCAAATTTGCCAGCTGGCGGCTGGAACCGAACATCATCAATTCGGTTTTTGAGTCATTTAGGCACATCCAGTTTGCCTGCATCCAGTCGTCTATTGTCATGTAAATCCTGGCGATCAGTTCACTGTCCATAGCGTGGTGTCTGCCCCCCAATTCCAATATGAGTTGGGTGTCGTCCGCGTAATTCGTGAACGACACACCTGCTTCCCCCAATAAGCTACACAAAGTGAGCATGTATATGTTAAATAGCATGGGAGATAAACTAGCACCTTGGGGAACTCCAAAAAGGATGTCACAGGGATCAGAAAAACTGTTACCCCAGTGGACTCTAGCTTGGCGGTTAGATAGAAATGACAAAAGCCATTCCAGGGCTCCTTCAGAGCACCCCACGTTTTCTCTAAGTGCCTTGATGAGTAGATGATGGTCCACTAGATCGAAAGCGGCGCTTAGATCAAGGAGCATTAACAACCCTAACTTGTTCTTATCGAGCAAACTCAGCATCCGAGTCTGCAGGTCCAGCATGGCTGTCTCAGTACTATGAGACGCCCTGAAGCCTGACTGTTGCTGGTGCAGGACTTCCTGGATTTCTACAAAATGTTGGAGTTGCTGTGTTGCGACCTTGTCTAGGAGTTTAAGTATGAAGTTCGAGTTAGTTATTGGACGAAGGTTAGCTGGGTCCTTGGGATCCAAGCCAGCTTTCTTTACAAGCGGTGTGATAGTAACTTTTTTCAGATCTCTAGGGACTGTGCCCTCTTGGAAAGATGCATTTACTATTCTCCGAAGGACCGGGGCAAAAATGTCTTTGTGTTGGAGGATGATACTAGGAGGAAGGATGTTTTCTGCACAAGTAGTAGGATTCATATTAATCAGCAGCTCGAGCATGTCTGCCTCCGAAATGGGGTCAAATTTGAAAAGCTGTTCTCTGATAATTGCCCTCATTTGTGTTGGTGGCAAATCCAGTTTAGCTGAGGATCTAGCCTTGATAATATTTTGTCTGGCTTTGTCCGTTTTGGCTTGAAAAGCATTTAGGACCGTATTGCAATCTGCCTCTGTGGGCATAAAAGGAGGAGTGATAGACGCAGGTTTTTCAATGCTCTTCAGAATATTGAAAAGTTTGCTGGTCTTGTTGTCTGCATGCTCTATTTCAGAGTTGAAAAATTCCGCCTTAGCTGTCTTAATTTTGTCCCTATATTCCTTATCTTTGCTTTTCCATTCATTTTTGCTAACCTCAGATTTATCTATGGACCATTTTCTTTCCAAGGACCGTTTTTCCTTCTTCAGTGAGTGGAGCTCTGGTGTAAACCATGTTTGGCTGTTGTTGTTTTTCCTGACAAACCTTGTAGTGAGGGGTGCTTCAGACTCCACCAACTCGAGAAGATGCTTGTTATATTTGTCTAGAAGAGTATCACATGTGTCGTGAGCCTGAAAGGAACTCAGTATTTTATCAATGCATGTCTTTAACTGTGGTTTATTTAGCTTTTTGAAATTTCTAGTAGCTGTTTTAATATGTGGGTTATACTTATGTGCGAAAGAAGGCAATTTTAAATGAGCCGATATCAGAGAATGATCACTCCAGATACATGGTGTGGTTCTGCAGTCTTGCAGGGATATGTTATATCCACACAACCAATCTAACTGGTTACCCTGAGGGGTAGTGGGATCCTTGTTAAGTACATTAAAATCTAGATTGTTCAGTGCTTTTTCCAGAGCGATGGCTCCTTTGTCCTTCTTATTCCCTCGCCATAGATTCAGGTCTCCCATGATGACCGTCGATACCTTAACAGATCTTAGCATGTTTAAGTTTGGTTTCTTTCTGTGCGGCACTTGGGGACGGAGGTCTCTCCTATCTACAAGACACTCAAGTCACGACAGTTGTGAGAAAACCTCAATAAAGCAGCCACAACACAAATACTCTTACAAAAGATATACTTTTGGGAAATCTCATATCTCATATTGCCAACAGCCAAGAGACTGTGAAACCATAACAAGCCGCGAAGGGCACAATTCTGCTTTTTTGGGATTTCAACTGGAGGAAGCTTGTAACCCAAACTGCTATCAGTCAAGAGGCTGTCTAGAAGAGATTGAGAGTTCATTTGAAGAAGGTTCTTTTTTATAATTTGTTCTCTGTTTAGGGAATACTGGAACACAAGATGTCAAGAGTCAAGAGACTATAAAAGGCAGTTATTGAGAGACCACCAGGGGGTGTGGGGAAACATGGCTGCTTAAGATACGACTCCCACACCCTCCAGCATAAATGCAATGAGGAAGAGCAGATCCGGTTCATCCCAAAACGGAGAAGCAGGGTGGCGGTATAACAGAAGGGGTTCTGAGCCCCCAAGTGAAATAAGAAGTCGCAGGCTCCAGTGGGCGAGGAGACTGGAGTATTGGCCTGTTCCAGGTCGACACGCCATGGAGGGTGGCGACAGAAGCCTTCCCCGGCACAAGGCGATGACCCGAGCAGGTCTCCGGTATGCGGTGGAGGAGTTGTGAGGGGTAGGGTGCTCCACTTGAGGCCCACGCCAGCTTGATGCAGTAGAAGCATTGTAGAACTGGGACCCGGGGGGCTCTCTGCCTCGTGGTTGCATCTGTAAAAAAGGCATGGTATCAAAGCAAGACAGAGACAAGTGATCACAGTTCAAGGGTGTTTATTAAACTGTAAAGTGGGTGAGATAAACGCCTAATCTAAACCGAAATCTAATATGGCAGCAAGCTACGAATACAGTCCTAGTGGAGTCTAGTCAAATAAAAAGGGCCTATACTAAGAAAACATATTGCCAATCCTTACTGCTATGCTATACAATAGTGTGGGATAATGTTCATAAGAAAATAAAGAAGTGTTCACAAAATAATAAGTCAGGATGTTATGGCCGGGGTCTCCCTTCCCCAAGTTTTTAGCACGGGACAAAGCAGGACTCCTGAGCACAGCACACTCCTGGGCTTCTCTGGGACGAGCTCACAGTTCCTTTTCTCTATATCAGGACTTTCTGTACCCTAGTCTCTTCTCATGCAAAGTCTCTTGCTTCAGAGGCCTGATATGCCAAAACAACAAAACAAATGTTCCTTTTGATAACCTTCACGTAGGGTGATTACCCTTGACCCTTGGATCCCCTCAGCCAGGCTCCGATCCTTTTCTCAGTGATTAGCCTCCCTCAATCGGGCTCAGACAAACCATTCACTCTAGACGTCCCTCAGTCGGGTTCATACTTGATGTCACAATGTTGCTCACTTAGCTTCTTCACTACTTTTCTCTTGACGTCCCTCAGTCGGGTTCACTATCGTCTTCTAATCACAATTTACTTATTTGTAATATTCAAGAGTCTCAATGTCTTTTTAAACAACCACCCTTTAGTTAGGTTCCCCTCATCTTCACAATAACCAGTTCTCACAGAGTTCCCTCCGATGGGTGCAAACGGCAAACGGCTTCCCTCAATCGGGTTCACAATTTCACAAACCTAAAACTCTTTTGCAACGTGTCAAGGACTTTCGATTGTACAAGGGGTTTTCCGTGACCCGTGTATGACCACCTTGACACCTCACGTCAGCCTTCGCTATGGCCTCTTGGTCCTGGTATTCTCCTTCCCCTTTTGGCTTAATAGCGTCTCTTTGTTCAGGAGAGGGGTACTAGTAAGATTCTCATACACGCGCCCTCCTGGTGCCGGACCACTCTATTTCTGGTACCAAGTTTGCACACAAAGGACCTCTGTCTCTTTATCTTCTTAAGGTTGCCACTGCAACCTTGAGTCTAACACAGTTCGGCCCACTATCAGGTCCGTCCCACTCACTGGCTGTGCTGAACTCTGAAACTTTGGCGTTTCTTTTTCTGCTGGTGTTAAGGACGATACCACGATGGGAACCGTGTCTCCCTACCCTGGATATCAGTGTGGGAGGGTTCCATGTACCGCTGACATCTGTCACACCATTGACCAGCTGCGATTCCGGTCTTATGTTTCTTTTGACGGGGGCTTTGCAGGTCTGGGTTGAAAAGGGCAAGGGCAACTCCCTCCTTGACGTCCTTTCAGGTCTCGCCGCCTTTCTCCTCAGTTTGAACTGCTGTCCTGGAATACTGGTTTCCTCGTGCATTCGGCCTTGCTCGGAGTGTGCTCTTGTGCTTCACCTTTTATCCCAGAGAGGAAGGGAAAGGGCAGTCAGGTGTGTATAGTTGTCAGCAATTGCCTGACTCTGCCTGACCCTTGCGTTGGGACATATCAGGTAAACGGCTCTGATATTAGTCTGTTGTCGCTCGCGGGGTAAGAAAGGGTTTGTGTTGGAAAAGGCGGGGGATGAGTAGAGTTTCTAAGTATCCTACTGGACAGGATGGGGAAAAGGTGTCATAAGAAAGGGGATTCCGTATCTCACACTTCAGTGTCCCAATTCCACTCCCCGAAGACCCCCAACCAAGTGATCCTCCCGCACTGGTCCACCCCCAGGAACTGGATCCAATAGAGATTGCCGTGTCCTGGCCACCTGGATGACAGATCCCCGGGCAATATTAAGTAAGACACCTTCAGGTTTCTCACACATCCCGAGGCATCGCGCGCCGGGAAGGCTGACACTGTGAGACAGCGGTAGGAGGCCCTCCCGAGCAACGCATAGAGGAGAGCGTCCGGGATGGCACCCAGCATTTTCGCCCAGCCTGGCCAGAGCTGGAAAGGAGCAGAGACCCACTGTCGGGACCCCCCCCTGCATACCGGATATATACCTGTGAGATCAGTCCTCCTGGGTCTCGGGGTCCGGGCCAGGTAGTGCACTCTAACAATGGAAATCGCCACAAATATCCAACCATGGCTATAATGCATATAACAGACAGTTTGACCATGAGAGAGCCAGTCCATAGGACCGGGAATACAGTGGTTGCAGGGTGCAATAAACGCAGGAAAGCAATGGAAGGAAAAGAGGAAACAATGAAAAAAACAAGGCCCAGGGCCAGTTTTATCGGAGGGTCAGGGAGGAGCCTTGCCACCTGTAATATTACCGGAACTACAACTCCCATAATGCCTGGTTCTGAACACCGTAACTACATTAGGAACCTAAAAGTCCCAAAACCGCACACCTGTAAAATACACAGTAAATGCTTTCCTTACCATGGGGACAAAAGAATGGCCAGAGAGAGAAAACAGGGTTGGCGGGTTGAGGAAAGGGAGAAACGGGGAGGCGGGGTAAAAACAGAGGAAATGCCAAGCGCACCAAGAACGAAGTCGGGAAGAGGGAGTGGCTGAGTCGGAGGAGAGGGGAAGAATTGATTACACATGGTGATGAGGGAGGAGGTGGGGAAAGAACGCACAAAACCGCATGTGTGGACTCAAAAGGTGTGGTTGTTTTTCCAGGAACAGAGCGAGAGCGGTGAAGAGTGGACAGAGGAGGTCGCAGGCAGGGCCGATCTTTGCATCAAGTCATGCAGGCGGCTGCCTTACATGCCAGGCTCTAGAGGGTACCTGTCCAACTCCTCCAAAAGGTCTCCAACACCACCATCTTGCATGATGATTGATGCTGCAATGCTGCATTATGTCATACGCGGCCGGGCCGATTGGCGGGTACTTCCGCATTGGAGGCTCTGGCGCTGACCGTAGTTCCAGCACGTTGCTTTCGCTTACGTGCAGCCGCGGTCTAGTTCTCCGGCAACATGGTGGCCGCCGGGAGGTATTTCAGTCTCTCACTCCCGGCGATCGCTGCGTTGCAACCCCTATAGTGTTTTGTTTCCTGCTTTGGGTGAGAACGCTAGTATTTCCCTTATCGCGGCTTGGTCCGTACCTTTCCTTTCGCCTCTCCTAGTTCCTTACGAGGCTTCTTCCTCTCTCTCTCTCTCTTCTCTCCTTTGCTTCACTTTCTTTCAGCTTTCGCAGCTCTCTCTCGCCGCCAGCTCGAGTCTCTCTCACTACTCATTCTTACGAGGCGTTTCCTGCCTTGTTTCTGCCATCATCAGCTGTCGTCTTCCTCCTCCAATCGGCAGTAGTCGTATACCTACTCTCCTTCAACCACAGACGACGTTCCATACTATCTCCTTGGAAGACTCCGGCTTGGCTTCGTTCCTTTCAAGGGTTTTTTCTGCCATCAAGGCTTTTTCCCTTGTCGCCTGCTACGGGAGAGGAGTCCCAGGACTGCTTGTTTCAAGCATTCACTGTGGCTTCCTCTCGTGGTAGACAAGTATCTTCAACCACGAAGAGAGATTTCTGCTCACGTCGGCATCTCAATACAGAAGAATTGGAGGAATACCGATCTGGTGAGGAGAGTGGGGAGGAGAAGGAAACAAAATTGGACAGTTTGCAACGCCCGGAGAACACAATGTCAGCCGAAGAACAGATCCAGGAACTCTGGAAGGCGGTTCAGGGCCTGTCACAAGAATTACAGACGGTTAAAGCTGAAAACGTGGTTCTACGCCAACTTGCCACAGCTCGGGAGGTTTCGCCTGCTGAACTACCGATAATGTCGCTTCCTTCGGGGAAGTTTGATGGTTCACCAAAAAAGATAAAAGAATTCATGGAGGCTTGTGTAGTGTACTTTACATTTCGGCCTCGTTCCTTTGCCACCGACCAATCCAAGGCAGGCTTTTTGATCTCAAATATGACTGGTAACGCCCTTTCTTGGGCCACGCCATTGGTGATCAGTGCTAACCCCATATTACATGACTTTGCCGGGTTTCAAGCCGTGCTGCAACAGACGTTTGAGAGACCGGAACTAACCTTCACTACATGTGAGGATTTGTTGGATGTGCGACAAGGGTCCTCAGATGTTCTAACCTATATAACCCGATTCAAGACTCTGGCGGCAGGAGCAGGTTGGCCGGAACAAGCCCAGTACACCATATTCAGAAGGGGCCTAAGAGAAGAGATTAAGGACGAGCTTGCCCGGTCCTCTCGCCCACCGACTTTCGCTGATCTGCTATCCTCCACATTGCAAATTGAATATCGTCTTCAAGAACGCCGAGCAGAACGCCGCAAACATTGTGTATCAACAAGCCCTCATACATCCAATACTTCTACGTCCTCTTCTCACGCCTCCTCCCACTCCCTCGAAGAGCCAATGCAGATCGGAGCTACTAGGGGTCCGCTTTCATTTGCTGAGCGAAGAAGGAGAAAGGAAAAGGGACTGTGTGCCTATTGTGGGTCTGAGCAGCACCAGCTCAAAGATTGTCAGGTGGTTCCAACCAGGTCACAGGGAAACGAACTTCCTCGGCGCCAGTAGGGACTTGGTTCCGAGGATCAACTTGCAACCCATTTAGTCCCTATGTCTCTCTCCATTTCAGCTCCCAACACTTTGGAGGGTTCCAGGTTGATGGTTATTCCTGTACAAATTGAATCCCGGGGAAGGTCTATAGATGCCCTAGCCCTCCTGGATTGTGGGGCGGCCGGAAACTTTGTGGACACTCTTTGGGCAGAGAAGGTGGGCCTTCACAGAGTAGCCCGCAAAGAGGATCAAAAGGTAGAGGGTGTGGACGGATCTCCCCTCTCGTCGGGTCTGATAACCCATACCACGGAAGAACTAGGAGTTACCATCTTCCAACATAGAGAAGTGCTAAAATTCGACATCATTCGAGCAGCGTACTTTCCTATAATTTTAGGAGTTACCTGGCTTCGCAAACACAACCCTCAGGTAAACTGGACTAGCAACCAGTTGAGTTTTTCATCTCTGTACTGCAGACAACATTGCCTCTCAGGACCATTCCATGGGGAGTCCCTGACTTCGACGGTGTTAACAAGTGATCATGTGGGAGTTCACGTATTACCGCATTATTGTTTACCCTATCAGGAGGTCTTCAAGGAGACTATACCTGCGGATCTACCCCCACACAGGCGTGAAGATTGCTCTTTAGAGCTGGAACCTAATGCTTTAGTTCCTTTCGGCAGGATGTTTTCCTTAACCCAAACCGAGAGACAGGTATTAAGGAACTACTTGGATACCAATTTGCAAAACGGCCTTATCCAACCTTCCAAGTCTCCGGCAGGAGCTTCATTGTTTTTCATAAGAAAGAGGGACTCCACCGATTTGCGTCCTTGCATTGATTACAGAGGACTAAATAAGGTTACAATCAGAGACCGCTATCCCATGCCGCTCATATCTGAGATCATAGAGGCCGTACAGGGGGCCCGTATTTTTACTAAACTGGACCTTCGGAACGCATACCATTTGCTCCGCATTGCCAAGGGAGATGAATGGAAGACGGCCTTTCGCACCCCGTTCGGACTATACGAATACAAAGTAATGCCGTTCGGATTAGTGAATGCCCCGGCCATTTTTCAGCGATTCATGGATCGTTTATTTTCCGATCTGTTACTGGTTACTGTCATCATCTACTTGGACGATATTTTGATTTTCTCATCCGATTTGGAATCTCATATCATTCATGTGACTCAAGTGCTGGAGCGTCTACAACGTTATAAACTTCTGGTCAAACCCGAGAAGTGCGTTTTTGCAGTCCCCTCTGTTCACTACCTCGGATACGTTCTCTCGGAAGAAGGAATTTCCATGGATTCAGGCAAGGTCGCTGCTTTACTCGATTGGTCCTCCCCGGACAGTGTAAAGGAGGTACAAAGATTTTTGGGTCTTGCAAATTTCTACAGGAGGTTCATTCCAAACTTCTCAGAGATAGTACTTCCCATTACGCGACTCTTAAGGAAAGATTCAGGGCCTTTCCTATGGTCACTCGAAGCTGAACAGGGTTTTAGGAACTTAAAAAGATTGTTCTGTTCCGCTCCGATTCTTCGACATCCGGATCAAAACCGACAGTTCATCGTGGAGACTGATGCCTCTGCCTTGGCTATAGGGGCAGTTCTTTTACAAACCTACGGTGGTATGGAACATCCAGTAGCCTATCTCTCAAAGACTTTGTCTCCCAGCCAACTGAACTATTCGGTTTTAGAGAAGGAACTACTCACCATGAAGCTGGCCTGTGAGGATTGGCGACATTTACTGATGGGTGTGCGTCATCCTTTTCTCATTAGGACAGACCATAAGAATCTCAAGACATTACAAAACATGGAGTGTGTTAATTCAAGGCAAGCCCGATGGGCTTATTTTTTCGCCCAATACGACTTTCATATTACCTATCTACCAGGTTCCTCAAATAAAGTCGCAGATGCCTTATAAAGGAAGGAGGTTCCTGGAGACTATACCCCTCATTCTCGAGAAACTATGTTCAGAAGAAACAAGATCCTGGGACTGGTCAACGTTTTCTTTCAAGAAGTAAAGACTGCGTTGGCTTCCGAAAGGATGAAACTTTCTAAGCTACGAGGAGGAAAATATACCGAGAAGGAAGGTTTAGTGTTTTACGAGAACCGACTGTACATTCCAGAAGGCCCTTGCCGTAAGAAGATCATTCATTTGGGCCATGATCCACTTACCTCGGGTCATAGAGGAGTGCAGAACACTACTGAACTTATCACAAGAAAGTTCTTCTGGCCTGGATTGAAAGGAGAGGTTAAGGATTACATCAAGGCCTGTCCAATAAGTGCCAGAGCTAAATATCCATCGGGCAAGCCCTTAGGTTTGCTTACCCAACCCGAGATGCCTACACGCCCTTGGGGTCTCATCTCTACCGATTTCATTGTGGATCTACCAAAGTCCGAATCCTGCACTTGCATTATGGTGACGATAGATACTTTCACTAAATTGGCACATTTTTCCCCGCTACCTGGCTTACCTACCACCACTCGGATGGCGGAGACCTTCACACGAGATGTTTTTCGACTACATGGCTTGCCTGACAAGATCATTTCCGATCGAGGTAGTCAGTTCATTTCAAACTTCTGGAAGGCTTTGTGTACTAGAGTGGGCATGGAGAGAGCACTATCATCTGGTTTCCACCCTCAGTCGAATGGCCAGACAGAACGACTGAATGCCACCTTGGAGCAATATCTGAGATGTTATACCAACCGACACCAAGACAACTGGGTGTCGTTGTTACCCATCGCGGAATTTACGTATAACAATTCTACACATTCCGCGATAGGTTTTACTCCTTTTTTTTGCACGTATGGAGTGCATCCTCGAACCATTTTTCCCGTGATTTCAGCTCCTACAAACTCTCCCACTGCGGAAGCAGTGCTTCAGTCCATTGCGGAGGCGCATAGGATTGCAGAGTTCAGTCTCGAAAGGAGCAGAAGCCGGATCAAGGAACAGGCGGATAAACGTAGGCAGGACTGTCCCGATTGGAAGGAGGGAGACAAGGTGTGGCTCTCTACTAAATTTCTGCCTCGATGGGTTCACCCTTCCAAACTTTCTCCTCGCTTTTTGGGACCTTTTTCTATCCTATCTAAGATCAACCCTGTCGCTTTCAGATTGAAATTGCCTCCCGCTCTCAGTCGCATTCATCCTGTTTTTCACTCTTCCCTTCTCAAACCTTTTGTTCCGGATCCTCACCTAAGATCTCTTCCCCGTTTGCAAGTCCAAGGTTCGGGAAGTACGAAGGAATACGAAGTTTCGGCCATTCGTGACTCCAGATACTACAGGGGACGATTGGAATACTTGGTCTCGTGGAAGGGTTACCTGGAGTCGGAGGACTCTTGGGAACCAGTCTCCCACATTCATGCTCCCCGGTTGTTGACTGGGTTTCATCAGTGTTTTCCGGGAAAGCCTGGGGGGTTCGCTTTGTGAGGGGGCATACTGTCATACGCGGCCGGGCCGATTGGCGGGTACTTCCGCATTGGATGTTCCGGCGCTGACCGTAGTTCCAGCACGTTGCTTTCGCTTACGCGCAGCTGCGGTCTAGTTCTCCGGCAACATGGCGGCCGTCGAGAGGTATTTCAGTCTCTCACTCCCGGCGATCGCTGCGTTGCAACCCCTATAGTGTTTTGTTTCCTGCTTTGGGTGAGAACGCTAGTATTTCCCTTATCGCGGCTTGGTCCGTACCTTTCCTTTCGCCTCTCCTAGTTCCGTACGAGGCTTCTTCCTCTCTCTCTCTCTCTTCTCTCCTTTGCTTCACTTTCTTTCAGCTTTCGCGGCTCTCTCTCGCCGCCGGCTCGAGTCTCTCTCACTACTCATTCTTACGAGGCGTTTCCTGCCTTGTTTCTGCCATCATCAGCTGTCGTCTTCCTCCTCCAATCGGCAGTAGTCGTATACCTACTCTCCTTCAACCACAGACGACGTTCCATACTATCTCCTTGGAAGACTCCGGCTTGGCTTCGTTCCTTTCAAGGGTTTTTTCTGCCATCAAGGCTTTTTCCCTTGTCGCCTGCTACGGGAGAGGAGTCCCAGGACTGCTTGTTTCAAGCATTCACTGTGGCTTCCTCTCATGGTAGACAAGTATCTTCAACCACGAAGAGAGATTTCTGCTCATGTCGGCATCTCAATACAGAAGAATTGGAGGAATACCGATCTGGTGAGGAGAGTGGGGAGGAGAAGGAAACAAAATTGGACACATTATTAGATTTTATTGTGCTAAAGTTAAGTACACTACATTACTAGCTACGCACAAAACAAAGTGCTACTAGAAAACAGACTCAGTGGGAAAAGCCAGGCTAGCAGTGCACCTGGGCTCTCCATGGCATTTTTATGATCCTAGTGAAAAGCAACATTTATTGCTTACCAGTTCTTTGGGCCCGGACTGGCCTGATTGTATGTGCCTCCTCATCAGTGCATGCGCTGCAGTCAGGGGGTGATTGTTTAGCTGGCTGGGCTTTTCAGGCTGCTCATACTTTGGCTGGACAGCAGGGACCAGACGCTCCAAAGAGATTAATCACCATCAGTCTAGAGTCAACCTCGAAAATCCTCCAGTGTACTGCTGACACTGCCACTCCCTGAGCCACTGCGCTCCGAAGTTCCGGTAAGCACCGGTCCTTCATGTATTGATACCTCTACCTGTGCTAGTTTTCAACTAATGTGCCGACTCCTATCTCAACAGACCTCACAAGATACTTCCCGCCTTGGAATATCTCGTCCTGATGAAGGCCACACCATCAGAGCTCATCCAAGCTCACTTTCTGGCCGAAACACTGTCGTGTTGACTGTTATATTGTCTGCGTTGTCCTTGTTCAACCCCTCATTGTTTTGATGTATATGTGCTGACTATTACATGCTATCACCTCACTAAATCCACTGGTCTCCTTCCCAAGGACCACTCAGTGGATGTGTAAGCATTGAAAAGACGTTACAAATATTTGAAATTTGTCACTCACAAACTGGTTACTATACCTTCAAAATGTGTAAATACTGTTGTATCTTGTGTTACTCTCAATCAAGTGTATCTAAAAACACGTAAACTGCAGTTTTATTAAAAATCTAACTGCAGCACTCAGAATTGTCCTGATATATTTTTGTCAGAAGTCATTCACAGTTACTTGTACACACTTACCAAGGTGTAACCCCCATAGGTGTGTGTTCACCCTTCGTTAATCAGCCAGGTATCCTATGACCTTGCTCAATTTTGCTCTTTAATACTCTGGGTTAGTCTGACAGTACAATGTTTGAAATATCAAAATTTACTTGCAGGATTAAAAGCACTGCATTAGTACCCAAAAGCAGGTTTTGCTCAATTCTTGTAGCAGAAGCAGACACAGCTACTCATACATCGGGACGTATCACAAGCGGCGACAAACAACCTACATTCATTATTGTCCTTTGAGGTATGCAATATTCTGCCGAGCTAAACTCAGCCTGGCCCTTCTCAGCCTGGCCCTCTTGTTTCAGTTACAGACAGTTTTACCAGCAAGTGAGATGATAGTCTAACACTTGTCTTCTGCAGTGAGTACATTATAGATTGCACTAGCGCTCCACAAGCAGTGTCATGTTATCTAGGTGCTGTAATGGTATCCCCAACAGCGGGATGAGGACGGGTAACAGAACAGAGAAACCTTTAATGTCTTCCTAAGCAGAGATATCATATATCCTATGCATGTAATTTATGTAAATAGTCATTTTTAAATCATATTCCAGTGGCGTGATAGAAAGGCCGAGTGTAGATGTTCACTAGTACAGCGGGTAAATGGACCTCTGCGGTATCACGCAGGTGAGTCAGACCCCCAACCCCAAGTGAAAGGACCAAGTTCTGCGCCAAGATTTATTTCAGGCAGGCCAGATTTGAACTCTCAGGACAGGAGACTGACCTCTGGGTCATGCCACTTCTCTAGATATGAAGCTTTTTAGATCACTGCAAAAGAGGGTGGTGAACTATAGATTCTGAGGCCTCTGTAGTTTACATGGGTGGTGAATGAAGACTGAAGGACTTCTTACCTAGCGAAGCCCATGGTATTCAAGTACAGGGACGGCATCTGGGCCTTTCAACTTTTTCAAATGAAAGGTCTGTTGAGCCTCACAGGGCCCCAGCAACTGCCCCCAGGTTACCAGTCAGCAATATTGCAATATATTCATTTCTAAAGCTGTATTTTCACTTCCCACAGGGTATACAGATGTGTTACCACCTCAGTGCCTTCTAACACTGCTTCCTCCTCATCAGCCATTTGCTGATAAAGAAGGGTTTAGAGCTCTTCAGTGGGCATTTCATGTCTAAGCTCCCTGGCAGCTGATGATCTTGTGATAATCGGTGGCTATTAACCTTACCTTTGTCGCCATTGTGATGAATGCAACCCACAGGTGCTGCAGAGTGTTTTCACTCTAAGCAGGGGTCATGCAACCATCATGTTGAAATGGGCCCCCACAAATCTTCAGCCAGGCCTGCTTGAGTAGAGTGGTCATCAATCTACAGTGTGGGTTACTCTATTTTATAATTGGTTGACTACACCTTGTACGAGAGCAGGGTGTTTGGTAGGGCAGTTTCACAAATACCGTAATGATAACGATATGTTGTTTATATAGAACTTTTTAATAGCGTACACCATGCAGGCCAACATATCTATTCCAATCAAGGGATGATAGGTTAGTCCTGCTTTTAACTTTGCATTCTGGGACTTGTTCTGGATTTCCCCATTAAAAATCCAGGACTACAGGTCCCAGAATGCAAAGTTACAGTGTGTACCAGGCTAGCTTCTCCCTAATAGAATGGATAATTTTGGCATGTATGGTACAGTAGGAACTGAATAACTTCTAGGCTCTTCAAATTTTGACAGATAAATCACAGTGATATAAAATCACCTGTCCAGGATCACACACTTTGCAGTGAAGCTAGCATTTGAGACCAGTCTGTAACTTATGCACTTAAGCACATGCTTTCTGGTCTAATTGTTAGAAATGTGTGCTTATGCTTGGAATTTGCAATGTCAAAGTGTGAGAGTGGGGAGAGGTCTAATTGTTAGAAATGTGTGCTTATGCTTGGAATTTGCAATGTCAAAGTGTGAGAGTGGGGAGAGTGGGGATGCACCAGGTACGGCGAAACAGGGCGAGGTGCCCTTTCCTCTCAGCCGATACAGACGGCTGCGTCGTACCCAGACTTGCTTTTGCCTCCTGCGGATGTGGCGAGGCAGGAGCAGCTCTGCCCGCGGCCGCCGCGGAAGGCAAGGCGAGACTCGCTCTGGCCGCGGCCGCCACACACAGCCAGAAAGGAAAACTCTCCCTGCTCGGGGTGTGACCGGCGACACGCAGGGAGACACATACAGGAGAGCAGTGCCCCCTGCATTGCCCGCCAGACCGCACCGGGGGGAGAACAACAAACCCCTTACCCCTGCACTTACCTGATAATCCCGCGGCCACGGCCTCCATGGCCGCCGCAGCTCCACAAGGAAAATCCAATGGCGGAGGGCGGGGCCAGAGAGACGCCGGATGGGAGTGTGTAGGGGCTGGACACCGGAGTGATGTGGAGAGACGGGAGGGGCTACAGCACCAGGATGAACACAGGATTGGAGGGGGTCCAACCTAAAGGACTCCTGGGACTTACCCCTACTCAAGAAACCCACCCTAGACCCCAATGTCCCCACGAATTACAGACCTATTTCTACTGTGCCCTTCCTACTAAAAATCCTGGACAAGAGCTGCCTTTCTGCAGATCCAGAACCACCTTGAGAAAAATAACTTGCTTGGACTAAGACAATCGGGCTTCTGCCCCAAACACGGCACAGAGACAGCCCTGCTCGATCTAAAGACACAAATGGACAACCTCAAAGACAACGGTAAACTAGCCCTTCTTCTCCTCCTCGACCTGTCGGCTGCCTTTGACTTGGTAAATCATGATATTCTCTGCAAACATTTAACCTCAGCAACTAAATTCTCCGACAAGGCCAATGCCTGGATTCAGTCCTTCCTGAACAATAGATCCATGAGGGTCTTTGCTCCCATGGTCTCTGCCGAACCAGCCCCCGTTACATGTGGCGTCCCCTAGGGCTCATATGTTTCCCCCACACTATACAATGTGTTTAAGAAACCCGTCTTCGACATACTGGATCACTTGAGTGTCATCTACACGACCTACGCAGACGACACTCAAATACTCATCCCTCTAAAAGGCGATTATTCCACCGACAACACAGTACTCAACAACATTTATTCCATTATTCAAGAATGGATGGCCAAACAAGGCCTTTGTCTCAACGACGACAAGACCGAGCTCCTACTCTTAGGCTCCCAAAACAGACTCAATAAACTCGACAAACATTACCAGACATTCACCATTGACGACAACAACATTTCTGTCTCCAACAGCGTCAAAACTCTTGGGATTTACCTTGACTCCTCCCTTGCACTGACAAGACAAATCAATGCCATTTCATCCGCCACCACCTACACATGTAAACTCATCAATGCCAGCAGACTTCACTTATCGACCTCCAACTGCACTACCCTAGCCAGAGCACTAGTACTCTCCAATGTCGACTATTGCAACGTCCTCTACCTGGGTACCAGCCAAAAGAACATCAACAAGCTCCAAGTTATCCAAAATAATGCACTAAGAGCTGCTATGAACATACCCAAACATGAGCACATATCTAATGTCAGACGCTCTTGTCAATGGCTATCTATACCCCAGAGAATTGAACACAAAACACTCTCTCTCACACACAAATGCTTATCTAACCAAGCACCTAGATACCTTTCGGACAACTTCACACACCACACTCCATCACGCCCAACTAGATCAGCCCAAACACACTGCCTAAATATCCCCAGATTTAAGCTCCAAAAAGTAGGCGGCACAAGCTTTCCTGTGCTTGCCGCTAAACTTTGGAACTCACTACCGGCCGATCTCAGATCCGAATCATCCTTTCACCGATTCAGACACAGTGACAAAACTTGGCTACTGGCCAAAGAAGCTTAAAACACCAACTTATTATCACATTAATGTACATATTGCCTGTATAACCTGCACAACTACTATGCATGCTTCAATGTGTATACTACATACTGCCCTTCCTGTATATTCTGCACAACTACAAACCGTGTAAATACGTTATAATGTGCATTGTAATGTATACTAAAAGTAACTGCTCTATGATGTCTACATTACCTGTAATGCTTAACTACTGACCATGTCTGTAATTATCTTTGGCTACATTGTAACCACGCCAAGCTCCTGGATGCCCCAGGGCCAGGTGGCGCCATATAAATAATAAACTAAACTAAACTAAGGGGCCTATCAGGCCGTGAACCCCAACGGCAACATCCCCTATGCTGAGATAAAGAAAGCAGTGTTGGATAGGCTGGGCCTAGACGAGGAGGCCTACCGGATGCAATTAAGGGACACTAAACTGAAACCCGGGGAGAGTCCCCGACAGCTGTTTTATCGAATCAAGGACCTGGTCGAAAAATGGCTTCAGCCTCTCAACCCAGCCATCCAAGACATCCTGGATAAAGTTACGTTGGAACAGTTCATTGAGGCCCTACCTCCTCCCATGTAGAGGTGGGTACGGCAACATAACCGGCCATCACTGGCAGAGGCCGTAGACATTGCCTCGGCTTACCAGAAAGCTGGGGGAAACAGACCATTCGTAACAGGCCCCTCTATCAGAACCCTGTTACCCCTCAACGAACCTCACCAACCTAGAGGAACACGAGCCCTACTGCCCAGATGGATAACTTCTGAAGAATGCATCCCTCTACCTGAAGAAGAAAGGAGAACCGGTAACGAAGGAAGACCCCCTGGAGCCACACCCAGGTTTCGCCAACCTCAATGTTATGATTGTGGCTCTTAGGGCCATATTGCCCGATTTTGTCCCAAAAAGAGGCGAGTAGAGCCCATGGAGATCGGTTATATGAAAGCTGACTCAATACAACCCCTACCAGCACCAGATACCATGGACATACGTGTGGATGGGATCCCCTCCAGGGCACTACTAGACAGCGGGAGCCGACAGACCGCCATTTCACCAACTGTGAGTAGCACCCCTTACTTACCTGATGTACATGTGCCTATTCATTGTATACATGGAGACGTAACAACATATCCTATGAAAGATGTAAGGGTAGAGATAGGCCATGACACTGCTAAGATACGGGCTGCTGTCCTACCCTCCTTACCCACCCCGGTGGTTATAGGGACATACCTACCCCTCTTCCATCAAACCATGAAAACAATGGACCCGGCTTGGTGGTCAGAAGCCCCTTTTTTACAAGACCATATAGCAGCAGGTACAAAGGGACTAAGGAAAACAGAGGGGGGGAGAAGAGGGAACCGACTAGCATACTGCAGATCCATGTATGCCACCCAGAGAATAGAATGGAACCCGGAGGATCATGAAGAATCCATCCGGGGAAACCTTAGCTGATCCCACGCTTTGAGTCACCAGAGAACAGGCAGTGCTAGAACCCAACCCTGACATAAAGAAAGGTCTGGCCTTTATATCCAGAAATGACCTATTATACCGAGCCTATCAAGCAGAAGATGGAACCCAAAAGGAACAATTACTCTTACCAAAAACCCATAGGATGATCATACTACAGTTAGCCCACAACCATCCCTGCGGAGGCAACATGGCCTCTCTAAAACCCAGCAAAACAGAGATCTATGGCGATGTGGCCAGGTTATGCAAGGAATGTACAACCTGCAGTTAACAAGTGGCGAGAAACCAGCCAAAGCACCCCTACAGTGCATGCCTCTGATCACTGTCCCATTCCAGCACATCGGAATGGATCTAGTGGGACCACTGGAACCGGCTTGCAGAGGGTATAAATACTTACTGGTCATAGTCGACTATGCAACAAGATATCCGGAAGCCTTTCCATTGAAAGGGACATCAGCGAGGCAGATTTGTGACCAACTCATTCCATTCTTTTCCCGCGTAGGAATACCCTCGGAAGTCCTCACGGATCAAGGGACTAATTTCATGTCCACTGTCATGCCCCAAGTGTGTGATCGCTTACAGATAAAACAGCTCCGGACTTCGGTCTATCATCCTCAGACCGATGGATTAGTGGAGCCATAAAACAAAACAATTAAAAAGATGTTGAGAAGGGTGACGGGACCCAAAGGGAAGGATTGGGATAGGGTTATACCCCTGATCCTAATGGTACTAAGGGACACACCACAGTCCTCAACAGGGTTTTCCCCCTTCGAATTACTCTTCGGGAGACAGCCCTGAACAATTATGGACGTAGTGAGGGAAGATTGGGAGAATATCCAAGACACCTCCTTGACAGAATATAATGAAGAGCTAAGAACAAATCTGACGGCACTAAGGGCATTGGCAGAAGCCAACCTGGGGCAAGCCCAAGCCAACCAGGAACGAGCATACAACAAAGGAAGCCACATGAGTAGTTTCCAACCAGGGGAACAAGTGCTAGTGTTATTGTCATCTAGCACTAACAAACTCCTAGCACGGTGGAGGGGCCCATACATGGTAAAGGAAGTCCTAGGACCAGTTCATTATAAAATACACCAAGCAGATCGAAACCCACCCACAAACGTTTACCTCATTAACCTCCTAAAGAAATGGACGGAACCCACCCACATGGAAGTGTTGACCCTTGTTGAGTTAGGTAAGGACTCTACAGATGAAGAATCACCAGGCCTCTTGGGAGACGTACAATGGGGAGAAACCTGACAACCAAGATGAAGAGCGAGTTATCAGAAACCCTAGATGAACACCGGCCAACCTTCTTGCCCTATCCGGGAAAAACACATATAATGGAACACTGCATCGAAACAGCACCAGGTCAGACGGTACGGCTGCATCCCTACAGGATCCCAGAAGCTCGAAGACAGGTCATCAGAAATGAGATCGAGGAAATGCTACGGTTAGATATCATTGAGCCCTCTGCTAACGCCTGGTGTTCCCCTATAGTACTGGTACCAAAACCGGATGGGTCAGTGCGGTTCTGCATGGATTACCGACAGCTGAACTCCATCTCGCAATATGAAGCCTACCCCATGCCTACGATGGACGAACTACTGGAAGGACTTGGGTCAGCCTGTTACCTCTGTACATTGGACTTAGCAAAAGGATACTGGCAGATCCCTTTGAGAAAATCCGATAGGATAAAGACAGCTTTTTCCACGCCTCAGGGACTGTTCCACTTTAAAGTACTACCCTTCGGTTTACATGGAGCTCCTGCCACGTTCCAACGATTGATGGATGTGATTCTACAACCAAACGGAGGCTACGCAGCAGCGTCTACAGTAACACTTGGGAAGAGCACTAAAAACATTTGGAGGAAGTGGGCCAGTCTTTAAAACGTTCCGGCCTCCATATCAACCCAAAGAAAACAGTGCTTGGCGCCCAGGAGACCAAATACTTGGGTCACGTGGTGGGGAGGGGAACCATACGTCCTCAGGTTTCCAAGTTTGAAGCTATACAGAACATACCCATACCCTCCACAAGGAAACAGATAAGAGCCCTTCTGGTCTTAGTTGGATATTACAGGCGCTTCATCCCCGATTTCTCAACAATAGCAGCCCCTTTGACGGATGCTGGTGAATCGCCCAATCTGTCTACCAATGATGCGGCCCTACGGGCCATTGAATCCCTCAAACAATGTATCATCTCATACACATTACTGAAATGCCTGGACTTCAGTAGACACTTCTTTCTACAGGCTGATGCATCTGGCCAGGGTCTGGGGGCAGTTCTTTCTCAAGAATACGATGGGATACTCCGTCCAATGTGCTTCATAAAACCTAAACTCTTGTCTCACGAAGTTGTGTATTCAACGATTGAGAAGGAATGTTTGGCGATCAAGTGGGCGGTGGAATCTCTACGTTATTACCTGTTAGGAAAGAGATTCACGTTATACACCGATCACGCACCCCTACAGTGGCTGGCTAGACACAAGGATTCCAACCAGAGGGTGCTACGTTGGTTTTTGTCCTTGCAACCCTTTTACTTTCTTACCCTGCACCGTCCGGCCGGGTTCCAGTTGGTTGTGGACTACATGTCCCGGTTTTCGACCCTACTCGATTGGCCTGGGTCTGTGGTGGGGGTATGTGAGAGTGGGGAGAGTGGGCATGAGCCGGGTACAGCGAATGCAGGGCGAGGTTCCCTTTCCCCTTAGCCGATACAGACGGCTGTGACGTACCCAGACTTGCTTTTGCCTCCCGCGCTGCGGCGAGGCGGGAGCCGCTCTGGCACACAGCCAGAAAGGAAATCTCTCCCTGCTCAGAGATTGTCCGGTGACACGCAGGGAGATACATACAGGAGAGCAGTGCCCTCTGCATTGCCCGCCGGATCTGCACGGGGGGGAGAACAACAAACCCCTTACCCCTGCACTTACCTGATAATCCCGCTGCCACGGCCTCTGTTAGGGAGAATTCTCCTTCTAGGGCTAATTTCCCTCACCTAGTGAGTCCCCCAGCAGCTTTGCTGGATTTCTGGAGTTTATTTTTCCACCTGGTAAGAGTTTACATCTTTTTTCCACTCTTACATGTGTTTTGGCCTATGTGTTGTTACTCATTGTGTGATCTTGGGCACTGGAGCACACCACTCCAAGTGCCCCTGTTCTTGTATGGGTTACACTGCACCTTTAGTGTAGTAACCCAGGGTTGTCTTTTAGACTTCCCTCTGACTCCATTTCGCGGGGGCTGACTACTGTCCCCCAGAGAAAGGTAAAGTTGCCATTTACTTTAAATAGTCATTTTTACCACAGACCCAGTACACCCCATCTTACATGGAGTACTGGAAAGGGCTAATCGGTAACCCTTTTCTGTCTCTACCTCCCTGAGCATTGTTTTGCTCTTTTAACATTTAGACTCGGCTGGTGGCAGTGGTATCTACCCTAACTTTTCTACCACGATTATATTAGATAAATGTGGTACTGTTCTTGGATATTATGTTAGCCTCGAACATAAACCCACTTGACCAAATCGTCTTTCTTTTGGCTCCGTTTGGGTTTATTCACCATTTATTTTTGTTAAAGTCCTTCTTGTGTTTTACTTTGCGCGGCAATCTAGTTTCGCCTTCTTTGTTCACCGTCTTTTTGCCGGGCTTCTGCAGAGAAGCCCTCCTCAAGGCGCCTGGGTGTCTAGGTGGGCTGAATGTGAGGGAGGGGTGTAGTCACCCCCCCTGCACAGGGTATCCTATGAAACCCAAGTCGTAGTTTGCCATGATTGGCTGAGGTGGTTTTCCCGGCTGGACAACCCCCCTGCTGCGTGATTGACAGCCAGGCTGTGTGAATGGGGGTTTTGCACATAAAAGGCAGGTCCCTTGGGCTAGAAGTCAGAGTCGCCTCTGGAACTACAAGGAACCGAAGAGAAGCGGAGAGAACAACGGCTGCTGCAACTACCTCATCCCGGTGAAGCCCTGCTGCAGTCCTGAGCTATCTACCCTTCGACGACTAAGAGAAGATCCAGTGCGGAGTCTTCTTCCCTTGAGCCTGGTGAGGATAACCAGCTCATCTTCTTCAGCCAGAGATCTCCGCCGTGGTCGAAATCGCTGCACACTGCTGTAGTGGTCCGGATAGCCACCTCCTGAGCCTCTCCTGTTTTTAAGGAGCACATCCTTTTCGTTGTCGCTGCTGCCGGCTTCATCCCTGTGTGGTGCAGACCCCCTTCAGACGTCCTCCTTCACAAAGAAGCTCCAGGAATCGTGGGTCTGAGAGAAACCAACAGGAACAACTGCCAGGGCTCCAGCTGCATCGTGGAAATAAGGTACTGCGTTCTACTCGAGGAAACTGGGTGAACCCCTTTTCTTCAGCTCCAAGGCTCGTCCTTGTCTTCTCTCCTTCTTATAACTTTTGCTTCCGAACATTGACAATATTCAAGTACTCTTGGGCTATACGGAATTGTGATCTACGGCACAGGTCTCCGGTGTCATCTAAACCTGGCTCTGACCCTTTAACCTTTGAACTCCTGTTTCATTCAAACACAGGATACTTACCTTGAGACTTACTGAACAAAGTGAATTGGTTTGTTGTAGTATATTTAATGTGTGGTTTTGTTTAAAGTTTAATAGAGGTGTTGTGTTTATAACTGATGGTTTAAAAATAAATGTACTTATATTTTTTACCTGAAACCTTGGGTCAGTGTTTGCTTGAGTCACAGTAATTGAGGTCCCTTTGTGTAATCTCTGCTACTGCTCATATACTCTTGAGATAAGCCTGGCTGCTCTGCTACTGCTATCACTATAACTTAGTAGTACAGGCTTGTACTAAAGGTAAAACTTGTATTGCCACTGTGTAGTGGTCCCTAAGGGCACTGCACAGGATTCTGCCTAACAGTCTTCATGGCCGCCGCGGCTCCACGAGGAAAATCCAATGGCGGAAGGCGGGGCCAGAGAGACGCCGGATGGGAGTGGGGAGGGGCTGGATACTGGAATGATGTGGAGAGATGGGAGGGGCTACATCACCAGGATGAACAGAGGATTGGAGGGGGTGGTTCGGGTCTGCTATCTAGTACAGCTGGAGAGGAGGCGAGGACGGCAACCCCCCTTATAGGGATTGAACCCTCTAGTCAACAGCCTATCAGGATGGGGAAGCCAGGGAATACTTATGATTGGTGGGGACCAGAGCCTATCACGGGGTATATTAGGAGTAACGTGAATTCTCCTTTGTGTGTTATTTTCAGACCCAGGAGAGAGAAGGTGAATTGTGGGCCCTTCCGGGCACATGTGAATAGAAGGAGGCTACAGAGGGACAATCTAACCCTGAGGCTTTGGGAGTAGTGAAGGAACTACCTCCATAGCCAATTATTGTTTTACGCCAGGAACAAGAATTTGTTTGAACATTAAGGCAAAAAAGTATTGTTTGAAGCATCAATACCGTCTCCTGTCGTGTATCTCACATAAAGGGCCTCATTACGACCCAGGCGTTAACCAGCCGTTAAGGTAGGGACCCGCCAAGGGACCTCGTAATTAGGCGGTAAGGGGTTAACGGCGCCGCCACATTATACGGCGCCGTTAACCCCTTACAGCCTGGGTCGTAATGAGGCCCAAAGTCAAGAAAAGTTACTTTTTGGACACATAATACAGGTAACATTCTAAGACTGTCGCCTAGTATCGAATGTATGCATTTTGTATAAAA
Organism: Ambystoma mexicanum; assembly: GCF_040938575.1. Taxonomy (NCBI): domain Eukaryota; kingdom Metazoa; phylum Chordata; class Amphibia; order Caudata; family Ambystomatidae; genus Ambystoma; species Ambystoma mexicanum. The sequence goes on from NC_090931.1 coordinate 82,047,932, forward strand.
TGTCCATCTGGTTCTTTATGGAGTGCCCCATTAAGAACATTTGTAACATACAATTTTGTTGTTGTCATTTTTTCGGGGGCGGGGGGCGCCAACGATGCTTCCCGTCTGGGGTGAATGGGTCTAAAACCGGACCTGGCGGGAAGGACACGGTCACACCATCCACCACACTTACAGCAGATTTTCAATGGGCTTATTAGATCGCAGAGCCCCAGGCACCGAGAAAAGCCTTATGCACGACCCAGCGCCATGAAAAGCAGTGTGACCTTTTAATAAGTGGCAATTGGGTGCCGGGCAGCGCTATTAAGAAGCTAAAGTGAATACTTCTCTGGGACATTCGTTTTTTCCCTTTGTGCCCGGAACCAGCGCAGAAATAAGACTTTATAATACTGCAACTGCCAGTTGCTACACCTAATTAACGTCTGCAAGACCACTGATTGACAAGCCCCCGGTTGGCAGCGGTGAATACAAAGGAAAAAAAAAAGAAGGCAGCAAAGCAAAAAAAGAAAATAGAAACACGGGAGAGTGCGGCCTGGGCCTACTGCAGTGACACAGCTGCTGGGGCAGACCCAGGGAGGCCCATTGGAATTGGGCAGGATCACTAGCATCAGGGCCGGTGAAGCAGGGAGGAGTGGGAATAATACTGCATAAGCAGCAGCGGATAGAGGAGGGTGTAATTGCGAAACTGATTGAGGGGCGCTTGCTCATAATAAGGGGTATTTTAGATGGGATAAGGGTGGTGCTGGTGGGACTCTATCCCCCTAACCAAGGCCAAGCTGTATTCATCTAGGGGGCCCTAGTGTCATGCCGCCGAGTTCCTGGCGTTTGTGGGTCTGCTGGCGACGCGGACTCTAGTCCTGTCTCACTCAGCCGCTATCAAGCCACGCCCCTTCCTTGTTTTTCCTTCTGTTCAGTTTCCATTGGTTGTGACGCTCCGCGACCCGGAGTTATAACCAGCTCTTTCTGGGTCGCAGGTGCGTCGCAACGCTACCGGTTTCCTTTCCGCTAGCCCTGCATTGCTGTGTTTCTCTGGTTGCTCCCCCTCCGTTTTTTCCAGTGCTCTTTCCTCCGGTTGGGTCCTCGCGCCCAGTCTGGAATCCTTTCTCTTGCCTTCCTTTTTTTCCGCTGCTTCGCTCAGCTCTTTCCTTGCTTCCTGTGCCTTTGCCCTGTTCCCCGCCTTCTTCGCCCTCCTTCCAGCCTGTGCTTACCCTCCCTCCTTCCCATCTTCGTTCTGCCTGTTCATCCTTCCTCTCGGCTGCGCTCCTGTTCTCCCGATTCTGCCTTCCTGTTTCCTCCTTTCTTCTCTCGTCCTGCAGTACCATACTCCTGTGTGCCAGTTCCAAGCCTGTCTACTGGATTGTCTATTTCTTACCGTTCTGGATACCTCCGCTGTGTTGAATTCCTGTGTGCCAGTCTCAAGCCTGTCTACTGGATTGCCTGTTACTCTACGTTTGGATCCCTCTGCTGAGCTTACTTCCTGTGTACCAGTCCCCGGCCCGCTTACTGGACTGCCTGTTCTTGCTGTGTACGCTTTCTCGGTGTACCTCCGGACCCTCTTGACCAGCCAACAACTCCTCAAGGGTATCTCGACTCCGCTCCTCCCGAAGAGCATTGTGATAGCTCAGGGGTTTTTTGTGCCTACGGGCTTTTTCCCCTTTTGGACGGTCCCGGGGGAGGGGCCCCCTTGGTCTCCCTTTTGGGAGGCACGGTGGCTTCCTTCCGGGGTCGTCCCTATCTACATAAAAATAAGGTGCAATCACGAAAGGAAAAGAAGGGTTCTTGGAAAGAAGAAGAAGGTGAGGAGTCAGGGGAGGGGGAAATTTCTGAGTCTACATTGTCTGACGAAGATATCACCGATCCTGGTGACCGTTTGCGACGCCAAAAAGAGATGGCCACCCCGCAGCAGGTGCAAGAACTTGTTGCCGCTGTCCACAGCCTGAATCTGGAGATGCAGAACCTCAAGGCAGCCAATGCCACCCTACAACAGCGCCTGACGGACCCTGAAAGACCCTCAACGGATTTACCCCCACTCCCCCTTGTGTCGGGAAAGTTTGATGGCTCTCCAAAAAGGGTCAAGGAGTTCCTGGACGCCTGCAATCTACACTTCTCTTATCGCCCCCAGACCTTTGCATCTGACCATGCCAAGGTGGGGTTTATGATTATCCACATGACCGGGAATGCCCTGGCTTGGGCCACCCCCCTGGTAAACCAGCCCGACCCGGTATTGCAGGACTACAATGCCTTTAAAACCCTGATACAGCAAACCTTTCTGCGAACCGAAAGTACATTTCTGGCCTCGGAGGACCACCTTGATATCCGTCAAGGAAGTTCAGATCTCTTAACCTACATCACCACCTTTAAACAGGTGGCAGCTGAAGCTGGTTGGGAGGAGCAGGCTCAGTATGCCATATTTCGGCGGGGTTTAAGGGAGGACCTAAAGGACGAACTAGCTCGGATTGAAAGACCTGTGTCCTTTGCTGAGCTCCTGACCGCTACCCTCCGAATTGACTTCAGAATGACAGAAAGACGTCAAGAAAGGAAGAGAACTAAGTCAAGTGTACCCCCTCTCTTGGACACTCACCCATCCACGTCAATGCCCTTCCAACGGACCGTTAAGGAAGAACCTATGCAGATCAGCACTACTCGAGCCCCACTTACACCTGAAGAGCGGAAACGGCGAAGGGAGAGCTCCCTGTGTATGTACTGTGGGTCTTCCTCACACTTGCTAAGAGATTGCCCAGATGTACCGCCCAGAAGATCGGGAAACCCACGCCCTCGGTAAATGTTGGGACACACTACCGAGGGGCTGGTCCTAGTCCCTACGCTTCTCTTTCTGTGTCCTCGACGGAGGTGTCTGAGGACTCCCGGTTGATGGTTCTCACGGTTACTCTCAGAGTAGACACCAAAGAAGTAACCACATTAGCCCTACGCGATTGTGGGGCAGCGGGTAATTTCATGGATACGCATTGGGCAGAAAAGCAGGGAGTGAAGAGAATCGCTAAGCAAGAAGATCAGAAGGTGGAAGGGGTTGATGGCGAACCTTTGAGCTCGGGCATGATCACTCTCACCACAGAAGCGCTTATCTTGTCCATACAACAACATACCGAAAGTATCACATTCGATATTATCAGAGCTGCTCACTTCCCCATAATCTTGGGGATATGCTGGCTACGCAGACATAACCCCAGTATTGACTGGTCTAGGAACTTTCTAGGGTTCCAATCCTCTTTTTGCAAGTCAGAATGCTTACCAGAGCCCAAGTTCGAAACTGTCAAGACAACGACAGTAGCCGGCCCACTCCGTCCAAGGCCCACGACTGCAAGGCCATTTCCTGTTTCTTGCCTGTGGTCATTGGCACCTTCACAACCTAGGAGCAGGAGTTCCCCGTCCAGGCCTAGCCACTGCAGGAGCAGGGGGCACCTTTCCTGCAGGCTGCTCGACCCGCGCCGAATTTCTCCACCAGCGCTCTGGCCTGAGCGCCTACACACACCAAATCACCCCACGAGCGCCGGAGCCTCCATAAATGAAGTTACGCCGATGCATGGAGGAGGAAACAGGCTTCCGTGCCTGAAATAGCGGGAATCACTATCTTTGTACCTGTCCTCCATTCAGGTATACCAGGGATCACCACATTCAAAGATGGCCGCCCACCCCTTTGTTATTTACCAAGGAGCCTAACCAGGCCCACATCAGCCACTTGCTGCAGCTGATTGGCTGATACTGTCCTTTAACGCTCTGATTGGTAGCCGGCTGGCGTAGCCGGCCCACTCCGTCCAAGGCCCACGAATGCAAGGCCATTTCCTGTTGCTTGCCGGAGCTGCCGTCTGCCAGTCCCCCTGGCCCACACAAGCAGGCAAGCCCTACAGTGAAAGTGCAACGCGACCTCGCTTGAGGCTACCTGGTAAGAGATACACCAGCATTCCTTTGGCACCCTCTTGCTCCCATAGTCTAACACCCTTCCCACGTGTTAACTCATCACCAGGAGGTCCGCAATGTTTAGTGCCCTAGAGCAATGAAAATATTAGTAGTGCGCCCTGCGCACGCTCAGCTACCCCACACACGGTCACCATTGATGTGCTCCTCCTAAAGGCACGACCACGTAGCTGTAGCTGTTGCTGATGCTCTCACGTGACTCTCTATCTACGAACTTGGGCCTAACGCCCCACCTGCTCACCCCAGCGCTGCTCGCTGCACCTAACCACACAGTTGTTTGAGTGATGTACTAATGACTTGAAAGGTAATCTAACTAATCTGATTGCTTACAATATATTTATTATTACTGCCACGGAATTATACTGCTCTGTCCCTGTACCTTGATCCATCCGGCATGCCCAGTCTGCTTCACCTAGCTCCTTAGCTACCTGCCAACCTGTGAGAATTACAACTGTTCCTTAATGCCAGTGACCTGTATTCTACATTTGCGCCATATGCCTGATTCCGAACCTAGGTACCACTGCCTATCTGCATACTGCATTTGTGCCAGATTTTGAACCAAAGTGGATTGTTACTGCTTATCTGCATGCTGCATTTGTGCTGCCCTGCCCTGAATTGAATTGCACGTGATTGTATTGCATTTTTCCCTGCTCTGAACAGCCATGTTATTCAGTTGCTGAATTGCATTATCCCTTGGTCCGAACTGCCATCTCACTGTACTGCAGTATCCTTGTGCCCTAACTGCCAAACCACTGAATTGCATTATCCCCTGCCTTATTACTGTACTGCAGTACCTCCTGATCGGATCCGCCATGCTACTGCGCATTGAATTTAGTCATTATTGCACCTCTGAACTCCACTGACTTGCAGCTGGACATTTAGACTGTCAACCTACCCTATCAGTCCTGCCTATACCCTACCTCCTAGATTGCATCCACACTGCTATTCCCGCTCTGCTCACACAATGCCAGCGCTGATTTGCAGAAAATGCTAACTGTATTACTCACCTTCTGTGCGATGGCCACACTCGCATCCCCTGATATTCCCACTCAGGATACCGACTCAGAAGCCCCCCCCTTTCAGCTAGGCACCAGTCCGCCCAACGATTCCTACATAGCAAGCCACTATTCTGACCCTTCTTGCCCAAGGTATCATCGCAGATCAGAATCAACAACCCTTGCCTCCCGCCCTTGCCCTACCACTGAAAGAAACAACAAACTTCGCGCTAGACTCTCTAAACTATATGAGCCGCCCCGAAGACTCCTTTCTGACTTCAAACACAAATCCAAAAGCTACCATACTAGAAAACCCATTGCCCTAAACCACCAGCCTGCCCCACAACTAAGTCCAAACCTATCTCCCATACAAACATTTCGGTAAAAACGGATGAACATTCCTATAAAGGAGCTCTCCTTAATACAAGATCACTGGTCGCGCATGCACTTGATATAGCAGACCTAATCATTAAAGACAAATTAGATTTTATTGCTCTAACCGAAACTTGGCTCCACAATGCAGCAGGCCTGTCTCTAATGTTGGCCATCCCAGATGGCTATACCATATCCAGGCAGGAGCAGGTGGGCAACCGTGGCGGCGGCATTGCCATCATATCCAAAGAAAGTTTAGCTCTCAGACTAACCCCGACTCAAACCCTGCAATCGTGCAAATCCCTCACTGCCAAACTCCCTATAAATAACACCCAACCCCTCACCATCCACCTGGTCTATAGACCACCTGGTTCGCTCGGGACCTTCGAGGAAGATTTACATAGCCTACTATCTAACAATGCGAAAACCACCTCACAACTACTGCTACTAGGTGACTTCAACCTAGGGTTTAACGATCCAGCAGACATGCATGCCTCCACCATAGCCAATACCATCTCATCATTCGGACTCTCACAAAAAGTCAACCTACCCACTCACCTGAAGGGAAGAACCCTAGACTGGGTTGCCAATGCTAACTGCTCAGCGGTCATCTCCTCTACCACACCACTACCGTGGACCGACCACTCCCTGGTCTCATTTAACCTACTGACCTCCAGACCACCTACCACAACTGTGTCACTAGCACCACCCTGCCTAACAAGAAATAAGAAAAATATAACAGTAGAAAGAATCATCCCAGCCATCCTTCCAACGCTAAACGCATTGCCAGACAATCTAGATCCCAACACACTAGTTCACGAATATAACAAAATTATGTCAACTACCATGGACAAAATTGCCCCACTTAAACTTCGCACCAGCAAGCCCAAAACCCATTTAAATAAATGGTACACACCTGAACTCAAAGCCCTCCGCCTAAAAAAGAGAAAATGTGAATCTGCTTGGAAACTATGCCCTTCCAGTGAAAAGAAAGCCATTCTCGATACGATTTCTCGTCAATACAAAGCTGAAATCTGTTTAGCTAAACGGAACTCCTATAACAATCGCATTGCCAATTCCAACTCAAGTATGAAGGAGCTCTTCTCCATATTGAAGGAACTTGAGCACCCATTGCCACACGGGACACCTGCACCAAGGACCAGACCTGGTGCGCAGACATCCAACAGGCACTAGCAAATAAAATAAACACCCTACAAAACAAAATTCAACTAAAAAAAAGACTCCTTAAACCTCACCAACCCTCCCACACCTCCGCCTAATGTTTTACCAAGCACACACACTAATTCATTCTCCTTCTCTAAAACTACCACCCTGGAGGTCGAGAAAATCATACTTTCTCTCAAACCCTCAAACTGCAAAGGCGACATCTGCCCTGCACACATAATCAAGGACGCAGCCAGAGACCTGTCGCCCTTCATTTCCAAACTTATAAACACTTCTTTTTCCTCAGGTAGTATCCCTTCCAACTTAAAACAATCCTGGGTGCTCCCCTTCTTAAAAAGCAGACGCTTGATCCTCTCATCCCCACCAACTACCGCCCCATCACCACGGTACCCTTTCTACTGAAAATCTTGGACAAAGTGGCCTACGTCCAGATTCAAAAATACCTAGAACTACACAAATTACTAGGCTCCAGACAATCAGGTTTCCGCCCATTACACTGCACGGAAACAGCCCTCATTGATTTGAAGACCCAAATTGATGATCTGAGGGACAAGGGAAAGACAGCACTCCTCCTCCTACTTGACCTCTCTGCGGCATTCGACCTTGTCGACCACAAGGTCCTCTGCAGACACCTGGATTCAGCTGCTCATTTCTCCCCAGAAGCCATCAGATGGATTGAATCCTTTCTGAGTGAGAGAACAATGAGAGTCTTCTCCCCATCAGCAGCAGCACACCCCTCTCCTATTACTTGCGGAGTCCCGCAGGGCTCATGCGTCTCCCCCACATTATACAACATCTTCACCAAACCTCTGTTCGACGATCTGGATCATCTGGGTGTCAGCTACACCAACTACGCAGATGACACTCAGATTTTCCTCCCACTTTCAGGGGATCACAGTAAGGACAGAGAGTTGGTGAATAGGGTGTATCTCATCATTCAGGCATGGATGGCATCTCATGGCCTATGCCTGAATGATGACAAGACAGAGCTCATCATCCTGGGTACCCCCGCTAATATCAACAAACTAGGCCTTGAATATGCCGAATTCAACATAGACGGCAACATTAACAAAGTATCTAGGGATGTAAAAACCCTCGGCTTTTACCTGGATGCCACTATGTCATTCACTAAACAGGTCAACTCACTAGCATCCACCACTGCGTATACCTGCAAATTAATAAGAGCAGGCAGACCATTCCTATCCAATGATAGCTGTATGATCTTGGCAAGAGCACTCATACTCTCCAGGCTCGATTATTGTAATGCCCTATACAGCGGTGCTAACAAAGCCATTAGCCATAGGCTACAAATCCTACAAAATAATGTCTTGAGAGCTGCCCTCGGCATTAACAAAAGAGAACACATTTCCACTACCAAACGCCAACACAAATGGCTCTCCACCGACAACAAAATCAAACTAAAGTTGGCCTCCCTAACCCATAAAGCCCTCAACAATGCTGCCCCTAGTTATCTGATGGACAAAGTAAAGAGAAAGTCATCTATCAGACAAACAAGAACTATCAATTCCAACTGTCTGATAATTCCCAGATTCAAACTCTCCACCATTGGAGGTAACAGCTTCCCTGTGAAAGCTGCTACATTTTGGAATTCTTTGCCTCACAACCTGAGAGCCGATCAACCCTACTTGCACTTTAGAAGGAATCTTATCAGTCATTTGAACTCCAACAACCCCCGTATTTAATTGTATATTTTATACCTCTGTATAGATACTGATACTTTCTGTTTGAGGCCTTTGCTCTCACCACAAACAGCCCCTGTACATATCTGTATATTTCACTCCTTTGTATAGATATTGATATTTTTTATGTGTGAAGATTTGTATACTTCTCATTCCTGCAATCCTCAATTGCATATGTCTATAATTATATTTCAACTGTATATTTCTGTAACATTGTAAGCCTCGAACATTCTTGCTGCCTGCACCCTGCTGCCCCTGGGTATGGTGCACCATATAAATAAATAAACAAACAAACAAACAAACAAACGAACAGCTGTGAAATCAGAACGGTCCACTGTCTGCCACACTACCTTAAGGAGTTCAACGAGGTAGCAACGGAAAAGACACCCATTGAGCTCCCGCCGCACCGGCCCGAGGATTGTTGCATTGATCTTACCCCAGGAGCACTGGTGCCTTTCTGTAGAATGTTTTCACTGTCTTTGGAGGAGAAACAATACCTCAGAGAGTATTTGGACAGCAATATGAAAAACTGACTCATAAGACCATCGAAGTCCCCCACAGATGCGTCCATGTTCTTCATCTCTAAGAAGGAATCTAAGGAGTTGAGGCCGTGTATTGACTATCGCGGCCTAAATAAAGTCACCATAAAAGATCGCTACCCTATGCCTTTGATCACCGAAATCCTACAAGCAGTTCATGGAGCCACGATCTTCACTAAACTTGACTTAAAAAATGCCTATCACCTTCTCAGGGTTCAGGACAGAGACAAATGGAAGACGGCATTCCAGACTCCATTCAGACTTTTTGAGTACCAAGTAATGCCTTTTGGGTTGGTTAACGCCCCGTCGGTGTTCCAACGGTTCATGGATAGATTATTTTCTGACCTACTGTGTCAAACCACGTTGGTGTACCTAGATGACATCCTGATCTACTCCAGCGCTCCTGAAGATCACGAAAAACACGTCAAGGAAGTCTTCCGAAGGCTCAGAGACAATCATTTGTCCGTCAAGCTTGCCAAATGCGTGTTTGCAGCCTCCTCCATACCCTATCTGGGTTACATCCTGTCGGACCACGGAATATCTATGGATCCACACAAGGTGTCCTCCATCATTGAGTGGCCTTCCCCCACCTCGGTTAAAGAGATCCAGAAATTCTTGGGGTTGGCAAACTTCTATCAGAGGTTTATTCCCAATTTCTCTCAAAAGATATTACCCATCACCTCTCTCTTAAAGTAGTCAGCAACCTCTTTCAAATGGTCGGTAGAGGCCGAAGACAGCTTTCGGGATCTCAAGGACGCTTTCTGTTCCGCGCCCATCCTGCAACAACCAAACCAAAACTTGCCCTTCATTTTGGAGACTGACGCTTCATCAGCCGCCATAGGGGCGGTGCTTCTTCAAGAAGTCCAGGGAGTAGAACATCCGGTGGCTTACTTCTCGAAGACTTTAAACATCAGCCAAAGGAACTATTCGGTCAAAGAACGAGAACTATTAGCCATGAAGGCTGCTTGTGTGGAATGGCGTCACCTCCTTCAGGGAGGCAGGTTCCCGTTCACCATTCGGACAGAACATAAGAACTTACAGGTTCTAAGACAGTTCGAGTGCTACAACACTGACAGGGCCGATGGGCCCACTTCTTCACCCAATTTGATTTTCATATCACGTACATCCCAGGCAAACTGAACGTCGTGGCCGATTCTCTTTCCTGCCGATGTGATTACATGCCAGAGGCAGATACGCCTCCTGAACGAATGTTCCCCCTGGCCAAGACTGTTGGAGTTGTATCAACGTTTCTCAGGCAGGTTCAGGAGGATTCTGGAGGTCGCTTCGAGGTGGAAAGACATCCTAAAGACCTGACCTATGAAATTCGGGACGGCCTTTACCTTGTCAAGGGAAGGCTTTATTTACCCACTTCAGCCTTCCGCAAAATGCAGGACATCGGTGCGGAACCGGCACTCTCGAATATCTCCAACGGCATTTCTACTGGCCAAAGATGAGAGAGGATGTGGATCGATACATTCGGTCCTGTGTCGTCTGTCTTCGGAGCAAGTCTTCTCGTCAACGACCAATCGGTTTACTCGAACCATGTGCGGTACCTAAGGGCCCCTGGAGCACCACCTCAACGGACTTCATTGTGGATTTACCCCCGTCTCAAGGATGCACATGTGTCATGGTGGTTGTGGATTTGTTCACTAAGTTGGCTCACTTCTCCCCATTGCCCGGGGTTCCCACGGCAGCCAGAATGGCAGAAGTATTTCTCCAGGACATTTTCCGGTTGCACGGTATGCCTAATAAGATAATCTCGGACAGGGGGAGCCAGTACACCTCCCGGTTCTGGAAGGCGCTCTGTGCCAGACTGGGAATCGAAAGAGCTCTAACTTCTAGATTCCACCCGCAATCTAACAGGCAGACCGAACGCCTTAACGGAACCCTGGAGCAGTACCTAAGGTGCTTTATCAACTCCCAGCAGGACAACTGGTGCCAGTTGCTCCCTCTAGCAGAATTCTCCTATAATAATTCTGCACATTCCACTCTTGGGTTTAGTCCTTTTTTCGGTACCTATGGTTACCATCCTCGCTCCATCCTTCCAGTCTCTGGCCTTTCTACTAGTTTACCATCTGTCGATTCCTCACTCTCCCTCCTTAGAGAGACACACAAGAAGGCAGAGGAAGGCCTTAGGTCGGCTCAAGCGCGGTATCGCATTCAAGCCAACAAACACCGCCAACCTGTCCCGGGGTGGGATGTGGGAACCAGCGTTATGCTCTCCACTAGATACTTACCTCATTGGGTCCATATTTTATCTCAGTCATATCTAATTGACTTAATTGGTAAAATCAGTAACTCAAGGGCACCGGGTCCAAATGGGCTTACACATAGGTTTTCAAATTGAATCTGCCACTTAGGGCAAAAATCCTTCACTCCTTATTCCTTGACATTTTTGAACTTGAGCAATTTTCTCCATTGTGGGGTAGTGCCCACATCATCCCCATTTATAAGAGAGGGGATAGAGCGTCGCCTTCCAGTTATCGCCCAATAACCATACTTGACACTGACTCCAAATTATGTTCCTGCGTCCTGTTGCAACACCTGGAAATCTGGGCTAATAGCCAAAATGTAATACCTAAGTGGCAAACTGAATTCAGGAAGGGAATGGGTACCACTCGAATGGCATTCTACTTAAATGCATACAGGTTCACGCTTGGTCAAAGGGGAGTAACTCGATTTATCTGGCCAATTATCGACCTCGCTACAGCATTTGATGCGGTCGTGAGATCGTTGCTGTGGCTTAAACTTCAGAAATTGGGTATTTCACCAGGTCTATTAAGACTAATAGTTGCGCTCCATAGCCATTCGACTTTACAAATAAGTCTGACCAAGATTTACTGTCCCGTCCAATTAAAACATACAGAGGTGTAAGGTAGGGGTGTTTTCTAGCCCTCTGCCTATATAATTTGTACATGGCAGATTTAGACCAGCATTTACAGCCGATGGCCCTTGCAACCCCAAGAATAAGACCTTTATGGAAAGGCTATGCAGACGACTATATAGTCTTTGATAATACACCCATTGGCCTTCAGCGACTCCTGAATGGGTTTGCTGCCTTTGCAAAGGCTAATTCCTTAACATTGATTCCAGTAAAGATTAAGGTGATGCAACTCTCTAATACCCGGAAACAGGTTAAATTCAGGTGGAGGGTTCAGTCAGAGGTGGTGGAGAGGATTGACTCTTTCCAATATTTAGGCTTTAAGATCGATTCCAAACCCTCGCACACGTCCATTCGAACATGGCTTTTATCTAAGGCCACCAAATTGGCATATTAGTTACAGAGAGTGGACTCCAAATTCGGTAAATTCTCTTTACTGCCCTGTAGGCGTTTCGATGAGGGCAAGACTGTCCCAAAATTACTCTATGGATAGAAGTATATGATCTAGTACTGATTGATTATTTGCCATTTTTGGAAGCCTCAATATGGAAAAGGGCCTTGCATCTTGCATCCTCAATTCCTCTTTCAATCATCCGGTACGAATTGGGGATCATTTAATTGTAGACGAGAGCATTTTGGCGCTACTTATCCTTTCATGGGAAAATGTCAACTGCATCAGAGAACTCATTGATGGGGGATCTTAAACAGGCATGTGAACGAGGTGAACTACGCCCCTTGTCAGAGTTAAGGATGCTGGCACATCTTCTTTTGACTGAGTCGGGATGCTCTATGTTAGATCTTATTGGCAACCCAGATAAAGTAAAGAAGGTACTCTCTGCAGCAGACTTGGCCAACACTATTGCAGAAATTCATGCATATCCATCCCACAGCCACCTCAAATATGATCGTAGAATACAGGGAACATTCAGGTACGATCCACCTTTCTTAGATTACGGTTGAATTTGGTTCGAACAAAGGAAGTTCTGTTGAGATATGGACTGACAACAATGGACACAGCCTTCTGTAGATTTTGCAACAATCAAATACAGTTGGAGACAGCTAGGCATGTATTGCTTGTGTGTGATGCTTTAAAACATATTAGGATAAGAGCATTCTATAAATATCAAAATGAGTATGCAATACCAGCAGAATGCATGTGGAATTACTGCTTGTCAGGCTCAAACACATGAATTGTAAACAGTGTCTGATCTTTCTTTGATGTAATCCTAAATGGGAAGGAAGGGTAGTCTATCTGTAAAATGGAAATAGGAATGGTCTGAAGTAGTTGTGTTGACTTTTGTTGACTGTAAACGCAGCTTCACTTTTAGGTGTTTTCTATTTCTTTTTAATATGTAAATGAAAAGATGAATTCATTGTTTGATTTGATTTAACCGTTTTTTCTTTCTTTTCTTTATTTGATTTCCCTATTTCTTTTTGCGTATTTCAGGTTTGTGTTATGTTGTTGGTAAAGGTTGAATTGAATTTTAACCAATAAAACAAAAAAAGCAACAACAAAAAAATGATATAGCGCTGGTGGACTTCTCTAAGGCCTTTGACACGGTCAATCGGGATAGACTGTGGTATAAACTAAGGCTTTGGGGGATTCCACTTGCACTATTGGCCATATTGGAGCATATCCATCAGGACACTAGAGTGCAAATTCGGCTTGATGAGATGGGACACTTCACTGATGAAATAAAGGTAAAGAGAGGACTTAGGCAGGAATGTATACTGGCCTCCTGTCTTTTCAATTATATTTGGCGGATCTAGATGAAACATTGAAAGGGGCAACATTTGTCAGTCTGAAACTAGGCAACTATAGTATATATTGGATGGCATATGCTGACAATGTCGTCCTGTTAGATATGACCCCCGTTGGTCTCCAAAGAATGTTAAGCATCTTGGGGGATATGCCAGCATTAACAAATTGGTTATCAATCAAAAAAAGCCAAGTGTCCTGCACCTCTCAAAGTGTCCAAAAAAAGGGAGTGGTCATAAGTGGTTTATAGATAGAGGCATATATTAGTAGAACGCCCAGCTCTTAGTGATATCCGAGCTATTAAGATGGACGCGCAGGGCTTTTTAAATCATCCAAACTGGAAAATTAATTCTTAAATTGGGTGTCTTTTTTTACATAATGTGATCTTAATCAATAATTTTATTGTACATGAGTATATGAATATATGTATTTTCTATTTGATGAATTTTTTTATTGTGAACATTAATTAATTTTAGGAATTTGTATATGAAATCTGATATGCATTTTCCTTTTATGTGTGTTACTATTGATACATTTGAAAGATACCATTTTTAACGAAGCAAATCATTAAATACATGAAATAAAATGTGTAGGTATTAGGCTGCAAGTTGCAGTCTAATGATTTCAATGTCCCAAACCTGAGAGGGACTAAGGACTATAAAGGGCCCCCTCAGGTGCAGGCCATGAGTAGCAGTAGTAGTAGCAGGAGAAGCAGAGGGTGAAGTACTTTGCGTGACTCCATGTTGCAGCAGCAGCCGAAATTGAGGGGCAGCAGAGATGCCGGAGCCGCCTCTGATTGGGAAGTGGATGCCTAGGGTCTCTACCCTTAAGCACTGAGTATGCAGAGATTGCATGGTGGGAAGCGTTAATTCAGGGAGTGCTAATTTCAACTGCTTTCCCCAATGTGAATGGTGCTCATGTGGCAGGCTAGCACCAGAGCACTTGTGGAGTGAGGAACGCTCTTTCCCTGACCAGCCTGGGCCTCAGGGCGCAGAATAGAGCAACCTACCTTGGAGCGGGAAGCAGCGAACGCAGAAGACCCGAAAGCAGCAGAGCAAGCGGCCGCTTATCCAGCACCCAGTGAGTTCACTAGTTCAATGTGACTCCGGAACGCTCTGTGATCGCCCGCTGGCCCGTGTTACTCATTTTGAATGCCGAACTAAGGTTGAGAAGCAGAAGTGGCAGACTGGGCATAACTTTATATACCAAAATGATGCTTACCAGTGAAAGTGGCAGAATAAGAAAAATGGGGGAAATTGTAATCCTAAAGGGGATCAAAAACACGATTGCCAAAGCCAAAAGAGGACAACAGTAAAAGACATTAACAGCAGCCAATATTGCCCCAGCCAAAAAGGGCTATTAAGAAGACCAATTGTAAAGGCTTTTGTCGCAAAGAGGAAGAGGCAATAATTAAGAAAGACCCACACAAGCATTGTCTAAGGCCAAGAAGAGCAAGGGTGATAACAAGCCATTATCAGCATTTGAATGATGTAAGAGTGGGGAAACAAGTGTGGCAGAAGAGCTGCCCTCCTGATAGCCAGTATTCGGGAGGAGAGGAGCGTAATCTGCATTGCAGGTGGCAATGCCAAGGGTGGAACAAACAACATCAATGTGTTTTATGTTTTCCCATAAGAGGTAGCCCACACTGAAGCTGAAGTTGTTGACACTGATATTGATGAAAACTAAAAGACTTTGTTGTAGCAGAAGAGCTGCCCTCCTGATATTCATTAGCATTCAGGAAGAGAGGATCACAATCTGCAATAAATGTGGCATAAACAGCACCAATGCCTTTCTAGAAGAGGGCCAGAGATATTTTGGAGACTAGGGGCCTCATTATGTGAAGTGCGCAATGCGTTTAACTGCGCCGGTAATGGTGCCGGTCCCACGAGGGGACACGGGAGCTAACAACGGGCCCTCCTGTAATGGGCCCGTTGTTAGCTCCCTCCCCATTCCCATTGAGCCCTATGGGGGCTCGAATGGGAATGGGGAAGGACCGGGCCCGGGTTCCCTGAAGGAGGAAATACCGGGCCCTCCATACTCGGAATGGCCCTGTATTTCCCCATTCAGGGAACCCGGACCCGATTTTGGAGGCAGCCATGGCTGCCTCCAAAGTCGTAATGAAGCCCTGGGTCATTTTTCTTTAGTTTTAGTTTGCGAGGCAGGGACCTCTCTATTAGGTTAGAGAAAATTAGGAAAACTTTGAGAAAACATTACCTTTGTGTCCGTCTTGCATTTCTGCCCTCTCACATCCCCCAGGGACTTCCTAGCTGATCCTAGCTGATCCTACACTACTGAAAGTTAGTTCTAATGGGTTGGGGTATGTAAATGCTGTTTGATCTTTAATCCCTATATCTCTCCTTACTGCTCTCCTTCTCCCGCTACTCTCCTCCCTCGACCTCCACACACCATCTCTCCTCTATCTCTTGGATGTTTCTCTCTACTTCTACCACCTACCTCCACCCTCTGATGTTACTACCTCCTTTCCTGTGTAATTGGTGAGTGGGCACAGCTGCCTTCTTCAATTTACCTGTGGAGTGGCTTTTTGTAATTCTTTGCTTTTTTGCAAAATAATGTGAGTAGGGTGCAAACCCTCTAATTTGTGCCTCCGTGCTGGACACTGTAATATAACTGAGAAAAAGGACCAAGGCTGACTAGCCGTCAGTTAGGGCTGCACTCCCTGAAGACCCCTTAGTGGTTTTTACAAAAACATTAAATACATTAGTTCATATTCAGTGGTAGTGAAGATGTAAAGAATTGGGTTCTAGAATGCGACTTTTACTAGTGATTGCATATATTCTGTCACTTTCTAATGCCGATGCTTAGTGTGCTGAGGCATTTCAGACTCGCCAGGGCAAAGCTCAATATCCTGATCATCACAATGTCAACCATCCAAGGTCATAAACAGTGTAAAAAAACATCATCCAAAAGAATCATGGGAGTTAGGTCCAAATCATCAAAGGTAATGTGTCAAGAAAACGTTTCAACATAAGTAAAGTCAAATAAATCAGAGAGGGGCACTAGAGAGCCCAGCCAAGATGGCCGCGAGCCTGTGAGCTACTAAGCACCCCACACTAATCCAAACAAAATCCTGACATTTCCCGGCCAGTTCACACCTTCATTTTTAGTGTCCTGGTGTGTGAATAGTTTGGCCACAAATGTGTGCAATGTTGGGTCCCCTGTGTATAGAGGAGTGAAGATACGAGTAGCGACATCCAGAGAACCTCTGATCTGCGGCATTGGCGTCGGACTATGAGGAAGAGGGCTTTAGCCGGAAAGTGTTGGAAGTGTATTACTGTGTGCGCCCAGCCGAGGAGACTGCGGAACAGCAGCAGCAGGGACACCGCAAACGGATTATTCTGTTGCGCTGTCCCTGGGAAGGTTGTTGGACCCATCGCAAGAGGTGAGCAAAGTCTCTGGTGCCCGGAGGGAAGAGCTCCTGGTAATCACAGAGGGCGTGGAAGAGGAGCCTGATACGAACGACGGCCGACCCCAGAGAGTACCAACGTGGAGAGCCTTTTCCCCACCCCTTGAAGATAGGAGAGCAGAGGTTTATTAATAGATGGACTCTAGGGAAAGAGGGTTAAAGGCAACTGAAGAGTGACACACCCGGCCGAAATTTATAACCACAGCGTGCTGGAGATGAGCCTGCTGCAGCGCGCTGGGCAACTGCAAGAAGCTGCAAGAAGCTGGACAAAGGTGCGGGATAGGGCTCCAGTGACAACTGCCGATGGTCTAAAACAGTGGGCACTACTCTGGGGGTGACACATATAACCGGATCATCAAAGGGTGGATGAAGAACGATCACATGGAGTATATCTTGAAGCCCCCTCATCTGGGCATTGCCTGCTCAGGGTCATTTGGAAGCGCAGCACTGAGGGAAACAATTTAGAGTGGGGACAAACTGTGGTGGAACAAGCAAGTTTGGAGGAAGCAGAGAGGTCCAATAGATGATGGGGTAACCCAGTGTTGACAAAGCTGGTACACATACCCGGGCTGCCTAACAGTGGAGGACCTGCTCCCCCGACCCCTGGATCAGTGTCAAGTTATTGGTGGTGGAGTCATCCCCTTTGTGTGACCGTGTAATCACTACTGGGCCGAAGGCTGGCACATGTAAAAAGAAAGGCCCAGTGGAATAACACAGAGCATCAAAAGATTGTGGCTGAGGGAGGAGCAATAGGGTGCCACCTGAGTTGACTCACCGGGTCCAAATGGGCTTACACATAGGTTGTTCAAATTGAATCTGCCACTTTGGGCAAAAAATCCTTCACTCCTTATTCCTTGACATTATTGAATTTGAGCAATGTCCTCCATCTTGGGGTAGTGCCCACATCATCCCCATTTATAAGAGAGGGGATAGAGCGACGCCTTCCTGTTATCACCCAATAGCCATACTTGACACAGATCCCAAATTATTTTCCTGCATCCTGTTGCAACACCTGGAAATCTGGGCTAATAGCCAAAATGTAATACCTAAGTGGCAAACTGGATTCAGGAAGAGTATGGGTACCACTCTGAACGGCATGCTACTTAAATGCATACAGGGTCACTCTTGGTCAAAGGGGAGTAACTCGATTTATCTGGCCACTATCGACCTCGCTGCAGCATTTGATGTGGTCAACAGATCGTTGCCGTGGTTTAAACTTCACAAATGGGGTATTTCACCAGGTCTATTAAGACTAATAGTTGCGCTCCATAGCCATTCAACTTTACAAATAAGTCTGACCAAGGTTTACTGTCCCGTCCAATTAAAACATACAGAGGTGTAAGGCAGGGGTGTGTTCTAGCCCTCTGCCTATATAATTTGTACATGGCAGATTTAGACCAGCATTTACAGCCGATGGCCCTTGCAACCCCAAAATTAAGACCTTTATGGACGGGCTATGCAGACGACTATATAGTCTTTGATAATACACCCATTGGCCTTCAGCTACTCCTGAATGGGTTTGCTGCCTTTGCAAAGGATAATTCCTTAACATAGATTCCAGTAAAGACTAAGGTGATGCAACTCTCTAATACCCGGAAACAGGTTAAATTCAGGTTGAGGGTACAGTCAGAGGTGGTGGAGAGGATAGACTCTTTCCAATATTTAGGCTTTAAGATCAGTTCAAAGCCCTCGCACACGTCCATTCGAACATGGCCTTTATCTAAGGCCACCAAATTGGCATATCATTTACAGAGAGTGGACTCCAAATTCAGTAAGTTCTCTTTACTGCCCTGTAGGCGTTTCTGAAATGAGGGCAAGATTGTCCCGAAATTACTCTACGGATAGAAGTATATGATCTAATACTGATTGATTATTTGCCATTTTTGGAAGCCTCAATATGGAAAAGAGCCTTGCATCTTCCATCCTCAATTCCGCTTGCAATCACCCGGTATAAATTGGGGATCATTCCATTGAAGACAAGAGCATTTTGGCACTACTTATCCTTTTATGGGAAAATGTCAACTGCATCAGAGAACTCATTGATGGGGGATCTTAAACAGGCATGTAAACGAGGTGAACTCCGCCCCTTCTCAGAGTTAAGGATGCTTGCACATCTTTTGACTGAGTCGGGATGCTCTATGTTGGATCTTATTGGCAACCCAGATAAAGTAAAGAAGGTACTCTTTGCAGCAGACTTGGCCAACACTATTGCAGAATTTCATGGATATCCATCCCATAGCCACCTCAAATATGATCATAGAATACAGGGAACATTCAGGTACGATCCACTTTTCTTAGATTCCGGTTGAATTTGGTTCAGACAAAGGAAGTTCTGTTGAGATATGGACTGACAACAATGGACACAGCCTTCTGTAGATTTTGCAACAATTAAACACAGTTGGAGAGAGCTAGTGTCATGCGCCCGAATTCCTGGAAGCAGTGTAATCGCTTCCGTTGGGGCGGCCATTGAATGTGATGTCACGCTTTCTCTAATCTATGGTGGCGGTGTAGTCTTTTTCTTCCCAGGCGGTCGATGCGCGGCTGACGGGGAGGTACTTTACTGCCTTCCTCCCAGCGGGTCACGCATTGCAACATTTGGAATTTTTGCTTTTGCTTTCTCTCCGGTCCTTGTTTCAACGCTCCCTCTGTTTTCCCTCATTCTCCACGGGCACCTGTATTTCTGGCTCCCGTGTACTCTCTCTCTACCTCTCTCTCTTCCCTCCTTCTCCGTTTCTCCTCTTACCTGCTCCAACCTTCCCCGCCACTCGCAGGCTTCCATTTTTCTTACTTACTCTCTTTCCTCAGCCTCTGTTTCCTTTTCTGCTTTCCGCTGCCAACTTCCCCTGGATTCATCTCCGCAAAGGCTGCTTTTATCCTTTCCTCGCCAGAGTGTACGGACGTTAACATTCAGGTTGTTACCGCTTGGATTGCACTTACCTTTCTGGAAGAAGAAGAACATTCCTTCGAACGCTCCGCTTCTGCTCCACATACTTCAGGACGACTTTTTCACCACAGGGTTTTTTCTTCCAAGGGCTGTTTCCCCGGATATTCGCCTGCCTCGGCGAAGGGGCCTCAGTGCTACCGTTCACAGGTGGCCACTGTGGTTTCTTATCGAGGCAGGCATTTGTCACCACAGCTGCAGCCGTATAGAGAGAGCCCTGTACACTATCATTCGGACCCCAGTTCTGCAGGTGAGGAGTCGGAGGGAGGTAGTGGGTCAGAAGACAACAAATTGAGCGCAAGAGAAGGTGACAGCATTGACAGATTTGACAGCTAGGCATGTACTGCTTGTATGTGATGCTTTAAAACATATCAAGATAAGAGCATTCTATAAATATCAGAATGAGTATGCAATACCAGCAGAATACATGTGGAATTACTGCTTGTCAGGCTCAACCACATGAATTGTAAACTGTTCTCATCTTTCTTTGATGTAATCCTAAATGGGAAGGACGGGTAGTCTATCTGTAAAATGGAAATATGAATTGTCTGAAGTAGTTTATGACTTGTGTTGACTTGTGTTGACTGTAAACGCAGCTTCACTTTTAGGTGTTTCCTGTTTCTTTTTAATATGTAAATGGAAAGATGAATTCATTGTTTGATTTAACAGTTTTTTCTTTCTTTTCTTTATTTTATTGTCTATTTCTTTTTGTGTATTTCAGTTTTTTGTTATGTTGTTGATAAAGGTTGAATTGAATTTTAACCAATAAAACAAAAAAAAACAACAACAAAAAAGTGATATAGGGCTGGTGGACTTCACTAAGGCCTTTGACACGGTCAATCTGGATAGATTGTGGTACAAACTAAGGCTGTGGGGGATTCCACTTGCACTATTGGCCATTTTGGAGTATATCTATAAGGACACTAGAGTGCAAATTCGGCTTGATGAGGTGGGGCACTTCACTGATGCAATAAAGGTAACAAGAGGATTTAGCAGGGATGTATACTAGCACCCTGTCTTTATAGTTATATTTGGCGGATCTAGATGAAACACTGAAAGGGGCAGCATTTGTCAGTCCGAAACTAGGCAACTATAGTATACATTGGATGGCATATGCTGATGATGTCGTCCTGTTAGATATGACACCCATATGTCTCCAAAGAATGTTAAGCACCTTGGGGGGATATGCCAGCATTAACAAATTGGTTATCAATCAAAAAAAGTCAAGTGTCCTGCACCTCTCAAAGTGTCCAAAAAAGGGGCTGGTCATAAGTGGTTTATAGATAGAGGCATATATTAGTAGAACGCCCAGCTCTTAGTGATATCCAAGGTATTACGATGGAAGCGCTGGGCTTTTTAAATCGCCCAAATTGGAAAATTAATTGTGTGTCTTTTTTTTTTCAACAAAACATTTTATTGAGTAATTCATTTGAATAAACAATGACATCACAACAGTACATTTGCAACATTACGATTCACATCACAGGTTAGCTCAGAGGCCGTTTCATTTGCGGGAATCAGGCTCAGTGTCCAATGCTGTCCAGTTGTTATGGAGGCCATGAGGCCATGTAGGATGAGTGCTCCTTCCACCGTTCCCCCCCAATAGTATTTTCCCATTAAACATTTCCATCGTAAAGTGCACCAGGGAAGCCACAACATAGCATATATCTCCAATTGTCACCATGCCCCCAGCCATACGCACCCCAGCCATTTCTTTTAACAGGGACCGTTCAAGGGGGGGAGGGGCGTTGTATCCCATAGATCCCACTTAGGGGGCGGGGATAAAGAGTTTGGATGCCCCCAGTCCTCTTCGTTGGTGTTCAGCTTTGTCAGCCCTGTAGCCATCGAGTAAGTGGGGGCCTTCGGGTGAGGCCTGGATATTTTTTAGAGTAGTCCATAAATGGTGCCCACGTGTTCAGGAAGGTGTTCAGGTTCCCAGCGGGTATTGCCGTTATCTTCTCTGCCACTATGATTTCCCAGCATTTCCACCACCATAGTGGGATTGAGGGGTCCTCCGTGTCTTTCCATAATCGGGCCAGTGCAATTTTCGCTGCCAGCAGGAGGTGTGTGCATAGGCGAGCCATTTGCCCTGAAAGCGGGAATGCCCCACCTCAAGTATCCCCCAGGAGAATTATTCCAGGATTCCACAGGATTGTTAGCCCTGTGATTGTTTTAATGTGGCCTACCACTTTCCCCAGTACCTTTCCGCTCTTGGGCAGGACGATAGGAGGTGGAAAAGAGTGCCCCTGGCCGCACAGCCCCACCAGCAGTTTGGGGGGATTTCCGAGTTGGCTCTGTTTAACTGATCTGGAGTGGTATAGTACCTATAGCAGACCTTATAGCCCCCTTCCTTGTTTGCGATGCCTTGTGTACTTTTATGTAGCCTGGTCCATATTTCCCCCCATTCGTCCACCTCTATACTCGGCCCAGGTCCCGTTCCCAATCCAACATGTACTTTTCTTTTTTGGAGGGGTCTGTCTTGTCCAGGAGTGGTAGAGTGCGGATATCTTCCCCTTTGGGTTTGCTGCTACAAGGGTGTGTTCTAATGCAGTTAGATCTCTTCCCCCCTTTTCCCTCACTATCTTGTGTGAAGTCCAATGCCGCAATTGAGCGTAGTGGAATCTTTCTGTTTCTGTTACCCCAAATTTGTCCTAGCACTTTTCAAAGGTTAATGGGGAGCCCTCCTCTAAAAAGTCTGACAGCTTTCTTAGACCTCCCTCTTGCCATGCTTTGAAACTATGTGGAGGAATTCCAGGTGTGAATTCTGGGTAATTCCAGAGTGGAGTGAGTGGACCTAGCGGGCTTTTACAGCCCCATTTCCGGGCTGCTGCTCTACATTTTTGCACTGTGTTCAGTGTTGCTGTGACGGGACCTAATTTGTCCTGCGTTTTCATCGTCGGCAAGTGCGGAAGGTCCCCTAGGAGGACTGGGCACCAAGCCTCCTCTATTCGTCTACAAAGAGGTTGATCAGATGAACGTTTCCATGCGAATGCGTGAGAGAGCTACGCTGCCAGTGAGTATCTAGTTACATCTGGGACACCCAGAGCACCCAGAGCTCTGCCCCGGAGCATGATTTTCTTTGCTATTCTGGGTTTCTTACCTCCCCAGATACATTTTTCTATGTTTCTCTGAAGAGTATTTAGCTCTCTTTCTGGAATATTGACCGGGAGTGCCGCACAATAGTACAGTAGTCTAGGGACCAGGTTCATCTTTACCGCAGCTATTCGGTAAAACCAGGAAATTTACTGGGTCTGCCAAAGCTCTAAGTCGAGGCCGAGCTCACCGAACAGCTAGGGGAAGTTGGCCTGATATATTCGCGAAGACTCTCTGAGGATCTGAACTCCCAGGTATTCGATCGCTGAGTCTGCCCAGGTGATCGGTAGTGTTGGACTCAGGTCCACCTTTTGTTTTTTGGAGAGGTTGATTGCCATTGCTACTGATTTATTCAGGTTCACCCTGAACCCTGATACCCTACCAAATTCCTCAATCCCTTCCCAGAGTGGTCCCAGGGAGGAGTTTGGTTTGGTCGTAGTTACCAGGACATCGTCCGCAAAGAGCGTTACTTTATACTCCTGATTCCCTACCTTAAGCCCCTTTCTCACCGGGTTTTGCCAGATCCTATTTGCAAACGGCTCCATGGATAGGGCAAAGATCATCGGCGATAGAGGACAGCCCTGACTTGTTCCCCTGCAAATGCTAATTATTTCAGATCTGTAGCCATTCATCCGCAGTTGCGTGGTGGGGACTTGGTAGTTATCCATTACCCATTTAATGAAGTTAGGCACAAAGCCCCAATGCAGTAGGACTTTCTGGATATAGCCCCAGTTCACCAGGTCAAAAGCCTTGTGGGCGTCCAATGAGATAACTAGCATCCCTTCCCCTGTCCTATTTGCGCTTTCTATGAGGTTTATGGTGCGCCTAATATTATCATGCGTCCCCCTCCCTGGGATAAATCCTGTTTGGTCTTGGGCTATAATATTTGGGAGATAGGCTTTTAGCCTGGCTGCTAGTATTTTTTTTATAGATTTTTCCATCATTATTCATTAACTATGAACTATTGTAAGATAATAATACTACATCATTATGGTATGCACCTGGGAAACCTGGGGACTGGCACAGGGGCCTTTCATGAGAATCGTTTTTGGGCTGTGTGTATTGTCCTCCTGCACCCTGATTCACTGCATCTGTGGCCTTTCATTAAAATCATTTTTGGGCTGTGTGTATTGTCATCCTGAACCCCGATTCACTGCACCTGTCTGTATTGTGAGAAACCGGAAGGTGTCTCACCCGCTGGTCCCCGGAGATCTGTCGTCCAGGTGGCAAGGACACGCCCATTGCTATGGGATCCAGTTCCTGGGGGTGCACCAGTGGGGGACGATCACCTGGGTGAGGGGTCTTCGGGAGTGGAAGTGGGACACTGAGGGTTGAGACGCGGTATACTCTTCCCTGTAACACCTTTTCCACATCCTACCCTGAATGATATTTAGAAGCATCACCCCCGCCTTTTCCCACACAATCACTTTCTTACACAGTAACAGACAACATACTTAACACCAGAGACGTTTACCTGACATGTCACAACACTTGGGTCAGGCAGAGTCAGGCGATTGACAATAACCACGCACACCTGACGGCCCTTTACCTTCCATCCCCAAAGGGATAAAAGGAGGAGCACGAAAGCACACTTCGCGCAAATCCAAACGCACAAGGAGACAGCTGGCATGGGGCGTCAGAGTGGTCCTACAAGGGTCACGTCAAATCCCTTGTACAATCGAAAGTCTCTGACCCGTTGCCAGAAGAAAGCTAGGGGAAGGGAATCCCGCTTTCCAGTACGATTGTAAACTGTGATTATTGGCAAATGTGAACCCAACAGAGGGATGCTGAATGAGAGCTAGACGAAAGAAACCCTGCTTTCTGATGAAACAAAGCAATACATGAACTGTATTAGGAATACATGAACTATGTTGAAGAAAGGATGTAGTGAACCCAAAGGAGGGAGGCCCAAGTTGCAAGAAGGATCCGAGCCCGGCGGAGGGAGATCCGAGGGACGAAGAGCAATCAGCCAAATAACTTTTGTTTGTTTATTTGTTTGCCGTTTTATGAAAAGGGGTGAAGAATAATACACCCTAGAACAGTGTGTCAAGGCGAGTGAACCAGGAAGAGGGTTGTCCACCTTGTTGTTTGTCTAACCGGACATTAAAGCTCCTAAAGATTACAAGCAATATCTGAAAGGCCGCAGTGAACCCGACGGAGGGAGGCCCAGTTGGCAAAGAGCATCCGAGCCTGTCGGAGGGAGGTCCTAGAGGCGAAGAGCAATCGCCCATGGTGCAAGAACACCAAGAGAACTTTTGTTTCTTTGTTAGTTTGAATCAGCAAACCTTCTAAGGCAAGAGACTTTTGCAGGAAAGAGACTTAGCCTCTGAAGGGGTTTTGATATTGTTAAACTGAACTGTGAACCTCGTGCTGTCGAGAACCAGGAGTGTGCTGTGCATGAGAGTCCCACCTTGTCCCGTGTTTCAAATGTGGGAAAGGGAGACCCAGCCCTACCATCCTGACTTATCATTTTGTGAACACTTCTTTCTTTTCTGGTGAACATCATCCCACATTATTCTGTAATTTAGTAAAAAAGATTGGCATTTTCTTTAGTATAGACCCTTTCTATTTGACAAGATGCCACTAGGACTGCCTTACTATTATTAGATGGTCGTAGCTTGCTTCCATCTTAGATATACATTAAGATTTGGCGTTTATCTTACCCATTTTAAAGTTCAATATACACCCTTGAACTGTGATCACTTGTGTCTGTCTTTACTGGTGCCACCATGAGTTCCTTACAGTTGTGAGAAACCAGAAGTTGTCTCACCCACTAGTCCCCAGGGAGCTGTCATCCAGGTGGGCAGGACATGCCCATCGCTTTTGGATCCAGTTCCTGGGGGTGGACCAGTGCGGGAGGATCACCGGGGTGAGGGGTCTGCGCGGAGTGGAACACCTGATGGTGAGACGCGTTATCCCCTTCCCTATAACACCTTTACCCTATCCTACCATGTAGACTACGTAGGGACTCTACCCCCCTTTTCCTACACAAACACTTTCACACGGACAGCCTGCTCTGAGAAAACAGACTAACACCCAAGCAGTATACCTGACGTGTCCCAATACAATGGTCAGGCGAGGTCAGGCAATTACTGACCATCATACACACCTGACTTCCATTAAACTTCCCCACACAAATGAAAATGCAGAGCACGAAAACAAACTCTGAGCGAGGCAAAATACACGAGGAAATAGCAACTTCAAGACAGCAGCTGAACGAGGGATGAAAGGTGGTTAACTATGAAAGATTTGCAAGGAGGGAAATTCCTGTGACCTTTCCGCCAAGAAACTGTTACTTTTATGAGACCTCAAGAATTGGACATCTTAAGGCCACGAAACCAGTCCGAAGAATCCTGCATTGTGTGCCAGAGGTACCCGTGCTCCACCTACATGACTAATCGAGTCGGGGAGAAGCAGCAGCCACCATGGTATCGTCCTTGGCTCCAAGAGCAAAGTAGCAACAAAGAAATCAACGTAGCCGGTTAGTTGGAGCGACCGATACCAGACCGCTATGTTTGGAAGCCAAGGTTGCTAGCAGCAACATTGTATAATGTGAGAAACCTGAAGGTGTCTCCATGACTAGTCCCCAGGGGACTGTCATCCAGGTGGTCAGGACACGCCCATCGCTATTGAATCCAGTTCCTAGGGGTAGATCAGTGAGAGAGGATCACCTGGATGGGGGATCCTCAGGCAGTGGAAAGGGGACACCGACGGGTGAGATGCAGTATCCCCCTTCTTCCGACAATTTTCCCCAACCTACAACGTAGGATACACAAATACTTTACCCCTGCCTTTTCCAACGCGAACACTTTCGCATATTATGAAGGACGACGACTAACCCTCAAACTATTTACCTGACATGTCCCAACACCAGGGTCAGGCAAAGTCAGGCAATTGACCAGAACCACACACACCTGACAGCCCTTTCCCTTCCCCACAGAGATAAAAAGTGGAGCACAAGAGCACAAGATGAGCAAGGCAGACCGCACGTCCAGGGAGCTAACATAGCACGGCAGTTCAAGATGTGGAGAAAGATGGCGCATACTGAGAGGGTGACAAGGAAAGAAGTAACCTTGTCCTTTCCGACCAAGGCCCATGAAACCTCAGCAGAAGGAATCGTAAAACAGTGAACAATAGCCAGCGTGTGTTGCAGCAGATGTCGACGGTACATGAAACCCTCCTCTGCTGATAACCAAGCTGGTAAGAGACGCTTGTTTCCATGGTGCCAACCTTGACTCCAACCAGAAAAGAAGCCAGAAGCCAAGCGGTTCATCGCAGCCGGTGAGTCGATGGGAGCGCTGATAAGAAACCAAACTGTGCTGAACGTAAAGTAGCAAACGGCTAATTGAACTTTGAAAGCATAATTTGTGATTGATATGAAAGGGGAGGGAAACTAGCAACAGAGGAGTCCGGCACCACGTGGGTGCTCACTCAGGCAACTCTGGTCGATTACCCGATAATTGAAACTACCGAAACCAGAAGGCCTTGGGAAAGGCGAGACGAGGGGTCAAAGTGGTCAAACGGGTCTTGTAAAATCCCCTGTACAGTCGAAAGTCTTTGACCGATAGATGATTGTGAAGGTAAGGGACGTGAGTCCCTGCATCGTAAGAGTTGAATAAGAAAAGGTGCGATTGACAGATTGGCAAACATGAACCTGAACGAGGGATTCCGATAAAGAGGGGACAAAGTCTAAAGTCCCAAAATACAGTGTGACACTAGTGAACCTGGCCGAGACATGTCCACAGTGAACAAAAAGACATTAGGATTTGTGAAAGTCACCAGATAAGTTGCTTTGAAAGCCATAGTGAACCCGATCAAGGGAGGCAAACAGTCAAGTTAGATCTGAGCACAGAAGAGGGGGATCCAAGGGTGCAAAGGCAACACCCACTGACCCGTGAGTGCAACAAACCAAAATACAGAGGGAAAGCCTTTTTGAATGCATGACCTGCCAGAGACGAAGAGAAGTTATATTTGAGAGGGGTCTGAGCCCAAAAGAGGGGGAACCCATTGGTAAAGAACTATCACCTGAATAAAGATAAGAACTTTTTGTTGAATTTTTGTTTTGATACTTCGAACCTGACAGGTCCTCGAAAGCAAGAGAACAGAACTATCTGAGGTCCTGGTATCATTATGGAACCTTCTAGGGATCTGCGCCAGATCCCTAGAAGAGGGGGATCCAGGGGTGAAAAGCGCCACCCAATGTATATGTGAAAGGGAACTTTTTTTTAAAACTTTTTTTTTTAATGTTTCACTCAAAACTGTTACAAAACAACCACACCCACATTAGGGTATATCAACCATGCGCCTTCCAACATTTAATTCGCTCCTCCAGTCCACCGAGATCGTTAATAAGCAGTCTCTTCCTCAGTGCCTATCAGTAGTTGTGCAGGATCCTGTGTTTGGGCAAGTTAGGTATCGATGTCTTGAGTGCTTTGTCTTCCCGACGAGGATGAGGTGTCTTCTCCTGCCTCATTGATTAAGTATGTGACGAGTGGACCCCAAATGTCGGGGGGTCGTGCATGTTGGGGTAATGTCTTTATGAAGTCTGACTCCACATCTTGGTAGTAGAGAATGTCTTTACGCCAGTTAGCAACTGTCGGGCTGGTCCCCGACCCCAGGACATGGCGACTCTCCTGCGAGCTAGAGTCATCAGCACCCCTGCCAGTTTCCTTATTGTTGGTGAGAGTTGTTTAGTCATACCGAGCAATGCCACCGTCGGGATGGGTTGTAGCTCCTCTCCCACTATTGTTGATGCGATCTGTAGGACCTGGGTCCAGAATGGGGTGAGCGTGGGGCAGTCCCATGCGAGGTGGAAAAATTTGGCTGTTGCCTTTCCGCATCTCTCACACCTAGCTGGTGACTCCGGTTGTTGTTTGCATTTTTTTGCAGGGGTGAAGTATGTCTGACGCAGAAAATTAAAGTGGATTTGCATGAGATGTGAGTTGAGGGCGATTTTTTGCATTTTGTCCATTCCTCATCTGGGATTACTATTTGGAGGGACCTCTCCCATCTTGTTTTTGTGCGAGTATTGATGGGTACTGCGTCAGTTAAGATAGACTTGTAGATGGCAGAGACTAATCTGCCCTCCCCTTGTGCCTGAATCACATTATGTAATAGTTGCCATGTTGGAGGCTGTTGTGGGAATGTGGGGAAAAGTGCTTAGAGGGTATATCTGGTTCTAAAGTAGTCGAACTTGTCAAGAGAAGTGTTGCCCCCTCTCTCAGTTGCTTGTTGGGGAGTTATAAAGGTTCCCTCGCTGAATAGATCACCCAGTGTGTTTATCTGCAGTTTCTCCACCCATTGATAAAAGACCCTTTCCGAAGTCAGAGGGATTCCTGGTATGAATTTGATCGGGAGGAGGGGAGAGAACCTCACATGAACTTTGTATTTTTGTGTGATTCTCTTCCAGATCTCATATTTTTTTTATTTTTTTTAAAATAATGTTATTAATTTTAATCAAACAAAACAAAACCAAAATACAACCAAACACGCAGTGCATGTTACAAAAAAAATAATCATATTAATGCTTAATCCTTCCACTGCTTATCCCCCCTCCCACCCCCAATCATGAGCCTGTCTGTTTATCGTTCTCTGTGTCTGCCGCAAGCGGCGGGGTCTCGCTTCCTGTAGATTCAGTCAGATCTTGTATTGCTCCAAATAATTCAGCTATGAGTGATTTCCATGCCATCAGGGTCCCTATCTCTTCTCCCCCCCCTACAGTGTTCTACTCTTGCCATACTATCGTTTCTGCCTCTGCCCATTTCTGTAACTCCTTCCACCATACCTCCACCCGTGGCTTGTGACAAGTTTTCCGGCCCATGGCGATCCTCCGTTTAGCAAGCACATATGCTAGGTCTTTCAATTTATTAACATGCTTAAGTTTTGATGGTCTGGGGTACACTCCCAACAGACAAGCCCAAGCTGTGTCTATAATCAGCGTGACCCCTTTCTCAGCTAACTTTTGTGCCACTTCTCCCCAGAAACGCTCAATCACCGGGCATGACCAGAACATATGTGTCATATTCGCGTTCTCCTCGTCACATTTGGGACATGCTTGTCGTCCAGCGTTTTCAAACTTGGATATCCTCAAGGGCGTCATATATGCTCTGTGCGTTATATATAGTTGTATCTGTTTAAGTTTAGCATTCCTTGACACCTACTCATGGTGTCCGAGTGCCCGTTCCCACATCCCATCCTCTATCGGGGTTCCCACCTCTGCCTCCCAGTCTAGCCTCAGCTGCGTCAGATCCCTCCCAACTTTAGACATCACCATCTCATATAGCCTGGAAATCTCATGCCCCCCATCTGATATATCATATATTATTTCTATGATGGCATCGGGTTCTTCTCCTAACACAGTTTCAGGCCACGTCTCCCGTATTCTCTGAACAATTCTGTGGTATGTAATGTATTGGCCCGCATGCAATCCTGTCTCCTCCCCAAGGACCTCAAAATCCAAAATGGCCCCCATCTGCCAGACATTTCCTAGCGTCACCAGCCCCACAGATTCCCAATGGGTCCTGAGTATAGCTCTCAATTGCAAATCTTCCCCTGCCAACGCCACCAGGGGCACTTGCGGGGAGCAAGGAAATGGGTTCTCCATCATCCGGCACGCCCTGCGCCACATCTGCCATCCAAGCATCATCATCCTGGGGCGCTCTCTCATTTCGGCCTTGGGCAACCAGATCATTTCCCGCAAGTGAAATGGGGTACAGTCATGTCCAAATAACCTAGATTCAGGGGACGCCTCATCCGAAAGACACTGAGCCACATACTGCAGCTGACTTGCTACATAATACACCTCAAAATTGGGCAGTCTTATCCCCCCTTTTTCGTAAAAGTTCTGCAGCTTCCACAGCGCCACTCTGTTCCGGGTACCATGCCACAAGAAATCCCTGCACATACTGTTAAGCTTAGCAAAGAACTTCTTGGGTATCATGTATGGGACATTGCTAAAGTAATGCAAACGCCTCGGCAGGACCACCATTTTCAGCATTGCACCCCGTCCCATCATAGCTAAGGGCAACTTAACCCAAAACTGCATACACTTCTCAATTTTCCTGAGTGCCACCTCGGTATTATGCTTGTGCTCCTCCTCCACCGTATGGTACACATCTATCCCTAGATACCGGAAAGAGCTAACCTCCCACGGTATTTGTAACACCGGTAACCTCGTCTCAGGGGTTCCCTTATAGTCGCCTAGTGGAAACATGCTGGATTTTTGGGGGTTTATCGCTATGCCGGACAGTTCTGCATACCTCGCCATCACCTCCAGTATGTACTGTAGATTTTCCTCTGGGTATCTTAAGTATAGCAACAAGTCATCTGCATATAAGGAGATCAGATGTCGTTCTCCTCCCACTTCAATACCTATCGTGTCGTATTGCTGTCTGAGGTATATCGCTAGGGGCTCTAGGGCTAATATGTAGAGCATCGGGGACCAGGGACACCCCTGCCTAGTGCCTCTACTCAATTGCCACCTCTCAGATATTACTGCACCCGTTCTAACTCTGGCCAGTGGCTCACTATATAGCATCGTCACCCACCTCGTATAACCGGGCCCCATGCCATACTTCTCCAAGGCCGCCAACAACCACGGCCATTTGACCGAGTCAAAAACTTCGACCGCGTCCAAGGACACGATCGCCATTTCGCCCTCAGCCGTACTACCCCATTCAATCACCTGTCGGAGTCGCCTGTGGTTATGGGTTATATTCCTATTCGGGACATAGCCCGTCTGGTCTGGGTGTATCAGCTTGCTGATCACTCTCTGTAATCTGTTTGCCAGGACCGCCGTCAATATCTTGCTGTCCTGGTTTAACATTGAGAGAGGTCTGTAGGAGCCGCAGCTGTGTGCAGGTTTATTAGGCTTAGGGAGCGGTATTATGACCGCCTCTCTGAGTGTTTCCGGCAACCGTCCCACCTCAAACGCTTCGTTGAGCATGTCCAGCATTGGGGGGAGCACCTCTGCCTTGTATGTCTTATAGAATTCACTCTGGAACCCATCCGCCCCTGGGGTCTTGCAGGTAGGTAATTGCCTCACCACTTCCTCCAGCTCCTCCAGGGTGATCGGTGCATCTAGCTCCTCCTTTTCCTCCTCGCTTATCATGGGTAGTCCTATATCTCCTAATGTTTCCAATATTTCCTCTCGGCTACTCCCCATCTCATCCGCATACAACGCTTTATAATATTCTGCAAACTCCTCGTTGACACCCTCTTGGGTGTCCACCACGCTACCATCTTCCCTCATTATTGATCTAATCGGGGGCCTTGGCGCTTTCGCTCTTATATAGCCACGCTAACAACCGTCCTGTCTTATCCCCATCCGCATGCTGTCTCTCAATGTACTTCTTATAATTAAGGTTGCTGAGCCTTTCCCAGTGTTCCGCACATTTCTGTTGCAGCCCCAGTACTCGCTCCATGTCTTCGCATCCACCCTTCAATATTCCCTCTAGTTCCTCTTCAGTCCGTCGTAGATCAGTTAGAACCCCACCCTGCAGGCCCTTTGATTTTGCTATTGCAACCCCCCGCATCACTACCTTGAAGGCTTCCCATAATGTACCTATCGAGTCAACGCTGCCCGTATTCTCCTCAAAGTAATTTGCGATCTCCTCCCTCATGTCCTCTCTAAAGACTGGATCCTTGAGCGCCTCAGCACGAAGGCGCCACGTCGGGATACTTGCCCTCGGGGGCGGTACTGCCACCCCAGAACCAATGGCGAGTGATCAGAGAGGAGCCTCGCCTAATATTCTACCTGGGCAACCTCCACCATCACATCCGACGTGGCAAAGATATAGTTCAGCCTCGAATGTAGCTGATGAGGGGCGGAATAATGAGAGTACTGCCTTTCTTGGGGGTATGTGGTTCTCCACACGTCCACCAGGTGATAATCGTCTAACAGTGTCTGCAATGCTTTCGCCGCTGGGGAGGACCTATCAACCCTGCCATCCAATCTGTCTACGTTGGGATTAGGTACACAGTTAAAATCACCACCCCAGATCACTGCGCTACCCATACATATGCTGAGGTTGGCACTCAGAGTCCTGAAATAGGCCGCTGTGTCCCGATTGGGGGCATATGTGTTTATAATGCTGATCTCTTTATTCTCCACCAATCCACTCAACAAGACCATCCTGCCATCTGTCTCCGCCAACTCCTGCAATAGTTGGAACGGAACATGCGGCGCCACCCAGATTAGTATTCCCCTAGCATACGCAGAGTATGTCGAGCCCACCGCCACCCCTTTCCATTTCTTAACAATCAGCTCCATCTTCTCCCGTGTCAGGTGCGTTTCCTGCAGCAGCTCGATATCTATCCTCTGCCTCCTCAAATACAACATGACCTTGTTCCTTTTCAGGTAGCTGTTAAGTCCCCTGACATTCCACGTAATTATTTTGAGGTCCCCCATAGCTCATTCCCGTCCTCCATTTCAACCTCCAGCAAATCCCACCATCCTGCGAGACACGGATCCAACCATACAATCCTGCTATTTGGGCTCATGTTGAAACTAAAACACAAACTCCCCAAAACTATATACATATCAAACTCCCCGCCTCCCTCCCCTCCCCCCTCCCATCCCTTCCCCAACAACACCCTTCCCAACTGTTGCCCAGCTCCATCCCTGGATCTCAGGCACCCCCACATCTAGCCCCGACTAATATACTCAGAGCTCAGTAGGGTGAAGTCGCCCTAACGGCCACTTAACAATTAATACTAAATGGGGGTGTTAAGACTAGCTCTGCTAGGCTCCTTAAGAAGCACCAGTTTCAGTGCGCACGACACATTATCTAACCTAGTCTGGTCTCATCCACTAACAGTTCATATCAATGACTATAGTCAAGTCCCATGGTCTTAAACCGCTCCCTCTCCCAGTGTTCTCGGTGCTCATTACTTATCTCTTCCGTCTTCTTCTTCTGTCTGGATACCGGGCTCCTGGGGGGAACCCTGCATGTCAAGCCATCCCATGGCATCTTCTGGAGTGTCGAAAAACAAAGTCTTGTTCCTGTGAAAAACTTTCAATTTCGCCGGGTAAAGTAGCATGTATTTATGACCTGCTTCCCTCAGTCTTCTTTTGACCGCCCCAAAGTTCATCCGGCTCCGCTGCACCATCAGGGTATAGTCTGGGTAGGCCGTTATGCTTGCCTCCCCCCGCTTAATTGTTCCACCTTTGCGGAAGTGTTCCAATATCCTCTCTCGGTCTCGGTAGTTAAGGATCTTGGCGATAACTAGCCTAGGCGGGTTGCCCGGCGGCGGGCTTCTCGTTGGAGTCCTATGCGCACGTTCCACAGCAAATCCCTGAGACAGGGCTCCTCCGGGTATCTCCTGCAGCAACATGTTCTCCACAAACTCCGTAGGGTTGTGGCCCTCCGTCCCCTCAGACAGACCCACAATGCGGATGTTGTTCCTTTGGGCGTGTCCTTCCGCTTCCTCCGCCCCAACTCTTCAGATTGCCCACTCTCTGTATCAGGATATGCAGTTCCGACTTGTGTGAGACACAATCCGCTGTGTTCGAGCTCGTCTCTTTCTCAAGGTTCTCTGTGCGAGCCGCCAGAGACCTTACGTCCTGTCGGAGTAGATTCACTTCTTCCTGCACTT
The DNA here is from genome assembly GCF_040938575.1 of Ambystoma mexicanum. Taxonomy (NCBI): domain Eukaryota; kingdom Metazoa; phylum Chordata; class Amphibia; order Caudata; family Ambystomatidae; genus Ambystoma; species Ambystoma mexicanum. The sequence continues at coordinate 82,082,346 of NC_090931.1, forward strand.
CCCCGACCTTAAGGTCCAACGCAGTTTTCAGCTCAGACACCACTATTTTGAGCTTGGCCTCCCAGGCCGCTTTCAAGTCCGCTTTCAAGTCTGCAATCGCAGCTAGGACCTCCTGATTCGTACCCGAGGCAGCCATGCCGCCTGCGGGGGGCTTATCTTTGCTCCTGGCGCTTTCCGGGCCCAGCGGTGTATTGGCAAATTTGTCCAGCGTGGATTGCTTTGCTTTTAGTCTTGAAGGCTTGCTGGACATGGCGCTGCAGCCGTATGCTGTGGTGCAGCCCGCCTCTTGTGTTCCACCAGTGGGGGAGGCACCCACTCAGTTTCAATATCTTAGGCCTTGCCCAGGCTTGGACGCATCAGCTCCACACCAGCTCATCCGGCCTCTCCCCTTACACATCCGGATCAGGCTGCAGTACCTAACAAATCCACTCACACGCACCCACTGCTCTCACTGAGTGCCCTCCTGCCACTGATACCGTGTAACGGAGTCTCTGTACCTCCTTGTGTAGTGGCAGCTGTGTTTGCCTTAAATCGTAGTTTGGTTGGGCAATAATTTGTTCTGGCCGCCTTGCGGTCACTTAGTGATGTGGTCCTGCGGTGATTCCCATGACTCCTGTCTTGGCACCTCTTGCCGTCATTTCACCACACCGTGTGCGTACCACGTTCCATCTCCTTGGAACCCCGGAACCCTTAGTCCATGCTATGCCCTGCACCAAATGGGTTGTGGCCCCCCATGTATGTAGCTATTGCGATGTATCCTGGCATGCCCTCTCCGGCCCCTACCAGGGCCTTCTGGCACCCATGTGTATTAGTTGCGCAGACCACGTTAAAATGTATCCTCCGGCACCCTTTACCGTATAATCTAGGTGCACCAGGGCATGCAAAGTATGCTGGCTCTCAGCGTCTCCCTCTTTACACCATGGTTCTGGTTTATGTTCGTGTTGTACTTGCTTTTCAGAGCTGTCTATTTGTGAGCCCTGCAAGCATCCATCATGATCACATAATGTACTCCATCGTTTTAGTACATACAGAGCTTCCCAGTGTCACGTTCAGGTGCTGATGCTACTGGCAATTGCTTTTCAGCTTGCAGCTCCCCACCGCTCCTTTCGAGCACTACCTCAGCACTTATCTCAGAGACGACGGAACATCCGATGCCCTCAGGTCTGCCCAAAACCTCCGTGTGCATGAGGGGCAGCTCCCCCGCTCGGGTTCTGGGCTTGTCTCCCGGGCCCGACCTCTCCACAGTAGCACTGCGCGCCTGCTCTCGATGTCTGCACGCCTACGCCCCTCGCTCCTCCTCGCGGGGGAGGGAATCCGCTGACTCCACTATCTCCGCTCAGCTGATCCTCCGACAGGCGTCTGATTAGTGCACCGCCGTGTCTCATCGTACAAAATCCAGCTATGGGTCGTAGGAGTACATGGTGTGGCCGCACGGTCCTCTTTTCTCATTATTGCGCCACTATCAAGCCATTCACAGGCTTCCAGCCCGCTGCGTGCCAGATTGCAGCATTCGCTCACCAACGCCTCCTTTGTTCGTTAATTTATTTTCAAATTTGTTTATTGGCATTTCTTATTTAACACATTTGCAGGACAGCATATATGTCTAAGGTTCAAGGATAATGAGCATTACTGGGAAAAATAACAACAAACGAACGATACAACATTAACTTTCTCCCATTGATTTGCGTGTTGAGCAGATGCCGCGCAGTGGGCTAGGGGGAAGGGGTTCCTGGTGGGTTAGGGAGGGGGGAAGAAAGAGAACGAAAGAAAGGCGGGGAAGCAGCATGAGTACTTGCGAGCTCTAGTCCCAGGTCTGTTTTACGGTGGACACATACCAGTTCATGGGGGCTTGTCATCTGAGGGGTATAGCAGGGAGTCTGTGAGTTCCTTCCAAGCTTCCAGGGCCATACTGGAGTCATCTGTGGATCTGGTTACACTGTCCTCCCAAGCCGAGGTTTCTGCTCGTATCCAGCGTTTCAGCTCAGAGTACCAGCTTTTCTGTTGGGGCCCAGCTGCTTTCTTCCAGGACATTGCCATAGTTCTTTTTGCCAGTATGCACATAATGTCCATCAGTCTGGTGAAATGCTTTAGTTTAGCTGGCCTAGTATATGTGCCCAGTAGGCACTCCTCTGGGGTCCATTTGTATCCGGTCGCCCCCATGTTATTGCTTGTCTGCTGTACGGCAGTCCACAAGGACTGCGACTTAGTGCACCTCCAAAACACATGAATCAGGTCCGCATTACTCTGTCCACACCATGTGCAATTGGAGGTCACCTTGCTATTGAGTTTTGACAGCCTGGATTGCGTCAAGTATGTTCTATGTAGCAGGTTAAGTTGTATTTGTCTGAATCTGTGGTTTCTAGAGACAGATTTAGGGAATGACAAGGCCCTCTCCCATTGTTCATCAGATATTTCCCGGCCTATGTCAGCTTCCCATTTACCTCTCAATTGGCGCTCCGTGGGTTGGGGATGTCGCTTAGTTGGGCGTATATCTGGGACACCGGTTTCCATCCTTCTCCCAAAGCGTAAAGAAGCATGATTAAGGGGTTTGTTTCCGGTTCCTCTGGCCATGACGTCCACTTGGTACGTGCTACGGCCCTCAACTTCTGGTACCACAGGAACTGGCCTGTGTGGACTCCCTCTTCTTCCTGGAGTGTTACAAAATATTTAAAAACCCCGTCTGTAAACAATTCCCCCCATGAGTATATCCCCTTTCTTTCCCAGTGTCTGAGGTGATGCAGGTCTGTGACGGACCTGTGTCCGGGGCGTACTGGTGCTAGGAGCATGTAAGGGTTTCTGTCCTGCGCCAGATTTTTTGTCCCAGGGCGGCCATGAAAGGGGCATTCCGCATTAGGTGGGAAGGGGCCCAGATAAGTTCTCTCAGGTGCAACGGGGATACCAGGGTCTGTAGCAGGGGGGTCTCAGATGTGACTTCGTCTGCTAGCCATTTGGTGACAAAACTAAGCTGTGCCGCCAGATAATACTTTTCGAAGTTTGGGAGTTGGATTCCCCCTGGGTGTATGGCAGCATCAGGGTGGAGAGTGCAATTTTGCGTCTTCCTGACCCCCACAAAAAGTCCCGGATTATCCTCTCCAACAGGTAGAAGAAAGGCACATTGATGTAAAAATGAATATTCTGAAACCCGTATAAAAATCTGGGAAGGACAATCATTTTAATTATTGCCGCTCTGCCCATCATGGATAGGGGAAGTTTCGCCCAGAATTGCATGGATTTTCTCAGGGCAGGAATCGCAATCTTCGTGTTGTGCTCATGCATTAGAATAGAGGAGTGCATTATGTGTATCCCTAAGTACTTGAATGAGGCAAGTTCCCATTGTATTCCCACCACCGGGAGATCTGTTATGTCTTTCCCCTTGAGGCCTGCCAGGGGGAATAGGCAGGATTTCGCACTACTGAACTGGATACCAGAAAACTTTGCAAAGTTATCTAAGACGTCTAACATCGTGGGCACGTTGTGTAGTGGGTCCCTGACATATAGCAGTACGTCGTCAGCATAAAGGGAGATAATATGATCAACTCCCCCCAGCCGTATCCCAGCGTCAAAGAATTGTTTACGGAAGTAGATAGCAATGGGTTCTAGTCCTAGCACGTAAAGCATGGGGGAGAGCGGGAATCCCTGCCTGGTGCCCCTACATATATCCCAGGCCGCCGACACGTATTTTCCTGTTTTTACTCTGGCTTTAGGTTTGTTATACAGTAACTGGATCCAACTAATGAACCCCGGGCCGAAGCCGAAGCCAGCCAGAACCTCCACCAGCCACTCCCAAAATATTGAGTCGAACGCCTTAATGGCATCAAGGGACAGCAGTGCATACGGCTCCATGCTAACCTCTGTCTGAGCAATAATCTGTTGTACTCTACAGAGGTTCATGGTCGTGTTCCGACCCGGTATGAAATCACATTGGTCCCCATGCACTACCTCCCCTATAATTTTGGCCAGTCTATTTGCTAATACCGTGGTCAATATCTTCACATCATAATTAAGCATGGCTATCGGGCGGTAGGAGTCACATTTGTCAGCGGGTTTATTAGGCTTGATGATTGGAATCAACAGGGTCTCCCTCATACCATCAGGAAGTATCCCTCTCTCATGTGCTTCTTGGAAGACCTCAAGCAGCAAGGGCGATAAGGAGGCCTCATATGCCTTGTAGAACACGGTGGGCAGGCCGTCGCTCCCAGGGGTCTTACCAGTGGCTAGAGACTTGATTGCCTCAGTTATATCCTCTGCTGTGATAACTGCGTCAAGAGCTGCAGCTTGTTCCAAGGAGATTTTGGGGAGTCCTATTTCCTCCAGGGTGTCTATAATTTTTTCTCGGGGAACCTGGAGACTATGAGAATAGAGAAGTTTGTAGAATCCCTTAAAAGTGTCATTTATATCTTGCTGGGTCTGTACTACCGTGCCTTCTTCAGTCTGTAACTTGGTAATAGTGTGTTGAGGGTGCTCTTTCCTGCATAGCCAGGCCAGCATTCTACTAGGTATATCAGCTTCTCTGTGTATTCTATTTGTTTTGGTGGCATAATCAAATTTAGCTAGTCTTTCCCATGCAAGGGTACATTTAGTTCTGAGTTCCTTAAGGTTGTCTTCCCTCTGGTGAGTGCTCACCGGGGTGGCTTCAAGCTGCTCAACCTGGCGTTCCCACTGATCCAACTCTCCCCTCAATTGTTTCCTAATGCCCCCTGCTTTTGCGATAATTTCTCCCCTCGTCACTACCTTAACAGCGTCCCACATCGTACTCAGGTTGTCAACGCTCCCCCTATTTCTTTCAACAAAGTTATCTATGAATTCCTGTAGTTCTTCCCTGAACGCAGGGTCACTGAGAGCGTCTATCGGCATCCTCCACATAGGGATGGGGGGTCTGGGGCCAGTTTGATTCCATTCTATTAAAAGCGGGGAGTGGTCAGAGATGGTCCTGCCTAAATGCTGTGCCTCCTCTATTTGTGGCAGGTGTTCTTTGCCTATGAAAATGTAATCTATCCTCGTGTGGAGATCATGCGGGGAGGAGAAATATGAGTACCCCCGGGAATCCGGATGACGTTCCCTCCAAGTGTCGGCTAGATTCAATCTATTTGTTAATAGGGACAGAGCTGTGGTTGCCGGTGAGGGGCCTTTCGGGTGGGGCAGGGATCTGTCTAGGTTCACATCATGGACACAATTAAAGTCTCCCCCCCAGAGAAAAACTCTATGGGCCTCATTCCGAGTATGGCGGTAAGGGATAGCGGCCACCGCTAACGAGAGCGGTGGCGGTAATCCCTTACCGCCATACTCCGAGTTCCCTTAGCGCCATGGTGCTTTTAACACCTGCTTTTAGCAGGCGTTAAATACCATGGCGCTAAGGGACCTTGATGTTAATTACGCCACCGTAATTTACGGTGGCGTAATTGACGCCTTCCCCACTCCCATTATGCCCTATGGGGCAAGAATGGGAATGGGGAAGGGTAAATGGGGATTGGGGAATTACCGCCCCGCCAACCTTGGAATGGGGCGGTAATTCCGCCAACCACCAAGGCGCTGCCGGTCCGGGTACGGCGTCAACCAAGGCGTTAATAGCGCCATTGGTTAGCGCCGTACTCGGAATGAGGCCCTATGCCTGTAGGGTGCGATTTTAGCATACATGGCGTTCAAATGAGCTGGGATGTTGGTATTGGGGAGGTAAGAGTTTATTATGCATACTTCTTCGTGTTCCAGTCGACCCCAGAGTATGACAAACCTCCCCTCAGGGTCAATATCCGACCTGATTAGATGGAATGGGAGTTGGGGGTGGATCCAGGTGTACACACCCCTTGCAAATTTGGAGTAGCCGGTGCCCACTCCCTGTCCTCCCCAGTGTTCCCCCAGCCTGGCCAGGGAGTCCGCCGTGCAGTGGGTCTCCTGCAATAGTGCTATTTGCACTTTTTTCCTGTTCAAGTATGACTTGATTCTATTTTGGCGTAAGTAGGTTCCCAATCCCCTCACATTCCATGTCATTATCTTTATTTTTGCGTTGGATGCCATGCCGGGTCACTCAGATTGTCACCGAAACAGTCCGGCACCCATCGATACCTTCTGAACAATTCTCCCGGTCCCAACCATCCCCACTCCTGTCCACCCTCTCCAGCAGCATCCGTTTCGCACGTGGGAGATTGTGTAACTTGAGTAACTCCCATTACCTTGAATGGGGAAGATGAACAAAGCAAACTAAACAAAACGGTAAAACCATGAACTGCCCCCAGCAGTTGCTTCGAACTTGCAACGCTCAGGGGTCCCGAGCCTTCCAGACCAGTCCTGGTCATCCGGATCGGGCGGCGTGTAGGTAGACTACCAACACAGTTTCCGGAGGGGTGGGTCATTCTGCAGGTGCTCGTGCGGTGCTTGGAGTTCTTGCCCGATCAAGCGTTCGTCTCAGTAGGACTCTGGTATAGTGTGAAAGTTTGCTTGACTAAGCTTGCGGGTAGGGATCTCGGTATACCTCTTAATTCAGTGTGGAGATGATCATCCCATTTCCGACCTCGGAGGGTCTTCCTTGTCGTCGGCCAGGTTGTTATGTTCTAGCCACAAATTTGCTGCGGCTGGGGTCTCCAGGAATATAGCTCTTCCTTTATAGAGGATCTTGAGGCGTGATGGATAAAGCAGCATGTATTTTAGGTTGAGCTTTCTTAGTTGCGCTTTTATTGGAATGAAGGAGTTCCTTGCTCGTTGCACAGTGGGGGTGTAATCTGGGTATATGACTATTGTCGAGTCCTTCCGTTTGATCTCGCCTCCTTCTCTGGAGTATCGCAGTATTATTTCCCGGTCGCGAAAATTCAGAATTTTGGCTATAATTGGGCATGGGTGCAAGCCTGAAGGTGGACGTTTCTGGAGGGATCGGTGGGCTCTTTCCACAGAGAACCCCTGTGAGAGGTTCCCTGGGCCAATTTCCTGCAGCAGGAGTGTTTCAACAAATTCAGTCGGGTCTGAGACTTCCAGGTCCTCGGGGACCCCCAGCAGGCGGATGTTATTTCGGCGGGCTCTGCCCTCGGCGTCCTCCGAGCGCGCCTCCAGCCTTGCCACCTTTTGTTCCAGATCCTGGACTCTTGACTTCAGATCCTAGGTGCCTTCCACATTCTCTTATAGGGTGTTTTCTGCTTCTGTCACCCTCTCCGTGAGGTTGCGGGCATCCTGACGCATGAGCTGCATATCCGATCTCATCTCCTCTATCTTCCCCTCCACTGACGTGCGGAGGGCCGCTATCGCCTGCAGGACTTGCACATGCTTAAGGTCTTCACCCGTCTGAGGGGGCTCTTCTAAGGTTTCCTGGGCCTGTTGTAGTAGCCTTTGGGGCCTGATCGTCGTAAAGGAATCCATTGTGACCAACTTCGGCTTGGTTTTGGTGGGAGACATCACCCTCCTTAGGTCCTTCTGCTTCTGGACCAGGTCCTGCTTTACAAGGCAAGAGGGTCTCGCTTATGGCCCTTGATCAGTGTTTCAGAACTGGAGCTACCCGCTGAGGTTTCACAGGCAGGGCCCCCTATCTGGCCAATGTCCAATAGCTACAGTTATGATGCGGACCTTGCAAGTTCAATTTCCCGGCCCACAGATGCACGTAGAGGGGGTACCGTACAGGCCAGCTTCTGGCTATTTCAGGGGGGTTCAGCTTTCCGTGGTGTTTCAGCTGCAAGTACTTTTTTGTTGTTCCGGGTGCCAGCTCCAGCAGCAGGGGGCCCCTGGGTCAACCGTCTAATTGGTAGTCTTTCCTCTGTGCTTGTTATGCCGCCTGCTTAGCTCCAGGGGAACCCCTGCCTGCCAGTGGGTATCAAAGTATGGCTAGGAGAGCCCCGGGCTCCAGGCGAGCCAGCGAACCTAGCCACCTTCTCCTTAGTTGTTCGGAGACCCACAGGTCGCCACGGTTTCCTCTCCGCAGCCTCAACGGCGCCGCCGTGGCCGATCCAATGGTCTGCGCTCACCCCCTCGGAGGAGCCGTAATGTTCGTGGGCCACTCCGTAACGTTGGGGCCCTGCCAGTGTTCTAGGGGTCAAGTTGTAGGCACCCCGCTTGCCAGGCAGCCGTGCAGATTGGGGTCAGGGGCCCCCGGTAGGGGGGTAATGGAAGGGGCGCCCTGTGCCCTACACTGCGTTATGCAGCAGCCCACCACCACCTCAGCTCCGGAAAGCCCGCTCAAGTGTGGTTCCAATCAGGCTCACCTGTGTGTGGGCAGCATCAGCTCCTCAAGCCCGGAGCCTCGTTGCCGTATCCTCGCGTCTCGGCGGTCAGGCATGTCTGCCCGCTTCAGCATGCCTGGTCCTCCAGTGCGTGCTGTCATCACTGGAGCCGCAGGGCACCAGCCTCGATCCCCCGATTATGTCTTCTGGTCGCAGGAGCCAGGGGCAGCCCGCCGCCGCAGCAGTCCGCCAGGCTTCTCAGGAACGCAGCCTCACATTAGCTTCGGTCCTCGGTGGTCGTCGCCATCTTGCGAGTTCTGGGAGCGCTAATTCCGGCTTCCCGATTCGGGCCTTCGGTGTTGTTTTATGTTAATGTCCTTTGCCCTCTTGGACAGGCAAGACCGCTTGAGCGCGGCACCAGCCTCTCCGATGTGCGGACCCAATCCACTCCCCCTCAGCCCAGCGGGTCCTCCACTGCGTTCCGACGCCGTTGGTGTCGCAAGGCTCCTGCCCCAATCTCTCCGTCTCCTTGTCTCCCCTGCTGGAGCTGGGATACGGTCAGGGGAGCCGGCGGGCGGCCCCTTAACGTCAGAGCCAGAGAAAGCTCTTTGTCGTGGCGGTCTGCGGGGCATCCTGGGTCCGCCGCGTCAGTTAGCTTCTCTCCTTCGCGGGCGCCGCCATCTTGTGGGTCCGGGGGGCGCGAGTTCAGACTCCCCGTTTCGGGTCTTCTGTTTTCCGATTCGCCTCAGCAACGCAGTCGGGCTCAGGAAATCGGATCCTCTTCCGGAATATGTATTTGTTTTATTCCGCAGAGTGGTTTTTGGTGATAATTATTTGGTTATCAAGGATCGCGGGACGGAGCTCCGAAGAAACCTGTCTTCACGGCATGCCTGCTGGCCACGCCCCCCCTCCTTTGTTCGTTAAGCCGCCATTTTGTTATTATTGTTTTGTCGCTCCGGCTCCCGATACAAAGTTGCAGATCGTCTGCTACTCTGCCTCTGGCATTCTGTCGATCCTTCCGTGTTGTGCCCGTTCACACGTTTATTCTTGCGCTCTGAGGTCGGAATAAACCGCCAGACCGCGCACTGCGCATAGGATCTTCTTGTCGGATCACGGAGCCCACAGACAGTGCAGCCTACTCCATGGCTGCCTAGCCACGCCCCCTCTTCCAGATCTCATAAATTGCGAGGACCACGTTCATAGTGGTGTGGGATACTGGGAGCTGACTAATAATAACCGCCCTCAGTAAGTTAGGAGTCGCTAAGGCACGTTCTATTTGAACGTGTGGTCCTACGAAGTGTGTTGCGTACCAATAGCTGAGGAATTGCGCCTGAGCCGCCCAGAAGTATCTCTCCAAATCGGGGAGAGCTAATCCTCCACTGGATACCGGTAGTATCAGAGTTGATTGAGCTAATCCTCCACTGGATACCGGTAGTATCAGAGTTGATTGAGCAAATCTGGCTGGTTTGCCCGCCCAAAGTAGTTCAAGGAGTAGACTTTTAATTCTTTTCAAAAAGGATTGCGGTATTAAAATAGGAATGTTGGTAAATAGATATAGTAGTTTCGGGAAGATCACCATTTTCACTAGCGAGGCTGTCCCCCACAGGGTCAGCGGGAGTGACTTACATCGGTTTACTTTCTCCTGCAGTGTTTTCGCTATTGCGTCATAATTATCTCGGAATACGTCTTGGTAATTTAGCTGCATCAATATCCCCAAATAGCGTACCCGTGAGGTCTCCCATGCAAATTGATAGTCGTCTGTGAATGCCCTGGTGGCTGGGGTCAGCGGGAATATGATCGATTTAGAGTGATTGATTTTTAGGCCAGATATTGCCCCAAATGTAATTACTTACCTCATGACTGGGTTTAGATTTTCAATGGGGTCGCGTATAAATAACGCTATATCGTCCGCATATAGGGATATTATCAGCTTGTGGGGACTGATTTTAAGCCCTCTATAGAGTTGATGGGAACGTAAATCCGACGCCAGGGGTTCCATTATCAATGCAAATATCAGCGCTGAGAGCGGGCACCCCTGCCTGATGCCTCGTTGTAACCTAATAGGGGAAGACCTAGCTGAGCCCACGACAATGGTAGCTTGGGGGTTGGGGTTGGTGTATAATAAGGGGATTAAGTTGATGAATCGGGCACCTAGGCCCATCTGGGTGAGCACTGCAAATAGGAAAGGCCACTCTACAGAATCGAAGGCCTTTTCGGCGTTGAGCAGGACTGTGACGGCCTGTTGTGTAGGGTCTAGCGCTTCGACAATACCAAACAGCTGTCATGATCACTGCTTCCAAGGAGCCAGGACCAGCCCAACGTCCTTGGAAGCAGGCCCCTAACCCTAATCCTAGGCACCAGCCGGTCCCCACTGGGACCTTTTGGACCTTGTCCTGGCGCCGGTGGCACCAGGTTCATCAAAACCATCGGTCCCGGCACTGGAAGCGCCAGGCTCATAATATGTGTGAAGATGCTTGGGTGGACTTACCTGTAGCAGACCATGCTGCTTACTTACCAGCCACTTAGAAGTCCTCTGTGAACAGGAACTACTTTCTTACCTGGGTGGGGCAAGCTCCACTCCCTGGATACAGCACTGGAACTCTTCTGGAACTGGAACTCTTTTCTTACCTAGGCGGGGCCGTGGAGGAAGACGCCTCATCACTCCAAGGCTATTTAAACCACACCCGATAGATGAAACGTGCTTCGCGTTATTCTGCATCTGCAGCAGAACGCTCACCGAGTCTGTTCCAGCCTTTCTTCTTTCGATCCTGAACCTGCAAGAATTATACTTACCATTCCTGTATCCAGTCAACAGCAGCACCTGCAAAGAGAAGAAACAACAGGTTAGCAAGCCAACCTTTACTCGCAGTGCTTACTCACCTGATCCATCGGCTGCGGCCTTTTCTTCACGCTGCACCTCCGCCTGTGAAGACAAAAGCATTGTTATTACTTACCGGCACTCCGCGAATTCCGGAATTCTTCACGCTGCATCGCCGCCTGTGAAGACAAAAGCATTGTTATTACTTACGGGCATTCCGCGGACTCCGGCGCTGCAACCCAACTTCTGAAAGACAAAAGAAGAGACATTAGTCAGGTATTTACTTACGCCCATCGCGCTCATCGCAATAGAACGCCTGCCAATACTCCGGCGTCTCTTCAGCACAAATTAAGCTGCAAGGGAAAAAGACAGTTAGAGCGCTTGCATTTACTTACGCATTTCCAGGTGCTCACTCCATCTTCCATCTCAAGAGTCCTGCAAGACAAAAGGGAAAAGCATTATACAGAGTCCTGTTCAATATTAACGTGCCACGCACCTAAAGACTATAAAGACTAAAAAGGTGTCTGGAAACTCACCGCTCATGCAGTTAACGACGGTAACGATCCTCTGAGTTCAAGAGGCGTATGTTTCACCAGTGAAGGAACTGGCAACGGCACCCTGCATCAGACGCAGATGGAGAGTCCAGCATTCACCTATCTAAGGTGAGCACGTTGACCTGGGGGCTCTACGGAGAAGCTAGGAAGAGAGAGAGAGAGAGAGGGACATTCAACAACCCAGACCATTAACCCCCACATTTTTTCACCTGCAGAAACCTCACCCTACGAGTTCGACACACAGTGTGAAGAGGTTCGACCCCAGAAGCCAATCGAGTCCTGCACATCACTTTTCGAGTCACAGACACCTTCCTGCCAAGACCAGCGCCTCCGTGGGAATCAGGTGAGCGTTACAGAACGCGAAGCCCACCGCAAAACTCCTACCCAGGCGCAATGGAAACCTCAGACACTGATCAATTAGCCCAGTTGCTCGGGGAATTAAGAGCAGAAGTACATGCAGCTCGTCAGGAAACAAACTCTCTAAGAAGAGAACTGATAATTTCCAAGGAGCGAACAGAGGACCTCGCTAGGCAATTGCTACAAACGCAGGCAGGGCAGACACCTCTGCCCGCTCCAGGAGGAAGTTATCCTTCTGCATCATCTTTAAATCCAGTGCAAATCAATCTACCCGGTAATGTGCCCTTGGCTCCGCCCGAACGCTTTTCTGGTGACCCAAAGAAATTTGCAGTGTTCATCAACCAGTGCCGCCTACACTTCTTATGTCGACCAGCTGCATTCCCAACAGACCAGACCAAGGTGGCTTTCGTGCTTTCTTATCTCAGTGGCAGCGCCGCAGATTGGTCGATCCCTTTAGTCACCCAGGATGATCCGGTTTTACATGATTTCCAGGCCTTCCAGTCCAGCATGGAGAAACTGTTCGCAAGACATGCACAAGGGCAGGCCTTGGACAATGAACTTCTGTCATTACGACAGGGTAATCAAGACCTCTTGACTTATATAGCCTCATTCAACAGACTTATAGTGGAAACTCAATGGCCCGAGGATAAGAGAATAACGCTTTTCTACAGAGGCCTGCGTGGAGAGCTCAAGGATGTGTTAGCTCAAGTTGTGAACCCTCCACAAGAATGCTCAGACTATATTGACTTAGTTGTCCAATTGGACCACAGATTACAGAACAGGAAGGCTGATCGTTCTAAATTTGATACCTGAGTGTTTTCTAAACCACAGACCTCTACTAAGGGAGCTGACACTGTGGAACCCATGCAAATAGGGGGCATGAAAGGTCCTTTAACCCAAAAGGAGCGGGAAAGAAGAAGACAGCTGCAATTATGCCTCTATTGCGGGAACTCAGGGCACTTTATTCGAGATTGTCCAGTGAAACCAGCTAAGAAGGCTGTAGGAGCCGCAGATACCTGTACCACAAGTTCTGAGCAGGGAAACGACCTAGCCCGGCAAGTGTAGAGGTCCTCTTGCCGAGCGTTAAGATCTGTCCCGTGACCTCGCATTTCGTGGTGCCCATGGTCCTCATTAGTCCTGAACGTCCGGATCGTTTGCATGCAATTGAAGCTTACATCGACAGCGGAGCAATCGGTAATTATGTGGACCGTGAAATGGTATCAAGGATGAATCTACCCCTTGTCTCTAAGGCAGTAAAAGACGTCATTACTACAGTGGATAGCACGGAGATAGCCTCCGGACCAGTAACGCACGCCACCCAAGAAGTGACGCTAGTGAGCCAAGATGGACACCGGGAGAAAATCGTGTTCGATGTGATCAAGGCCCCTCAGTTCCAGATCATTCTGGGAATCCCTTGGTTAGAGAAGCACAATCCTCAGATCGATTGGCGAGCAAAGACGGTTCAGTTTCCAGAATGTTTTACCACTTGTTATCCTCGGCCTGATATTTCACTCGCTGCAATCTCTTCTGAGGTTCCCAAATTACCTCCCGAATACCAGGAATTCCAAGATGTCTTTCGGAAGGATCAAGCTAACACCCTGCCTCCTCATAGGTCTTACGACTGTCAAATAGATCTGATACCCGGAACAACTCCTCCTTGCAGTAGGATTTATGCCCTCACCGAGCCAGAGAATCTTCACCTCAGACAATATCTGGACCAATACCTAGCTAACGGGTTTATCCGTCCTTCAAAATCTCCAGCTTCATCTGCTTTGTTCTTCGTTCCGAAAAAGGAAGGAGACCTTAGGACTTGTATAGATTACCGCGCACTGAATCAAATCACTGTTAAAAACAGATATCCGTTACCTTTGATCCCTGAACTCCTGGACCAAGTCAAAGACGCATGTATATATACAAAGTTGGATCTCAGAGGAGCCTACCACTTGGCACGAATAAAAGAGGGCGATGAATGGAAGACGGTCTTCCGCACCACGTTAAAAAGGTTCTCGAGAGATTGCGTCAACATAACCTTTTTGCTAAGCTTGAAAAATGCGTTTTCAACGTAACTGAAGTTGAGTTCCTGGGATTCATATTGTCACCTAACGGAGTCCATATGGATTCAAAGAAAGTCGATGCAATCATCAAGTGGCCATCACCAACCTCGTTAAAAGGAGTTCAAAGCATGTTAGGCTTCGCTAACTTTTACCGCAGATTCATTCCTGAATTCTCTCGGATAGTCCAGCCCATCACCGCTCTGTTAAAGAAGAACAAACGTTTTGAGTGGTCTACTGAAGCAGAACAAGCTTTTCAGGACTTAAAAGCTAAATTCATTTCTGCACCTGTTCTAAAACATCCTCGCCCAGAACTCCCCTACATCGTGGAAACGGATGCTTCTAGTCTTGCTATGGGGGCAGTTTTATCACAAAGAGATCCGGTCACACACCAATTACATCCTGTAGCCTTTTGGTCCCGCAAATTCTCAGCTCCCGAGATCAACTATTCAATTACAGACAAGGAACTTTTAGCTATCAGATCGGCCTTTAAAGCCTGGCGGCATTATCTTTTGGGAGCCAGACACACAGTCACCGTAATAACTGATCACCGCAATTTACAATATCTGAAGACGGCCAAAGCTCAGTCTTCCAGACAGCTTCGCTGGGCTCTGTTTCTGGCTGAGTTTGACTTTATAATTACTTATCGACCAGGCAGTAAAAACGGAAAAGCAGATGCCCTCTCCCGGATGGGAGTAGATGAACATTTGACCAATCCAGAACCAATACCCATAATCCCAGAACAAAGGATTTTGGGTTTGGTCAGCGCTCAATCCTTTGAAGACATCAAGACTACAGTCAAATCACTCCTAACTCCGGCCAATTTGCAGGACTGGCAATTAAAGGGAAAAGAATTCTCAGTGGATCAAGACCTACCATATTTCCGAGGACAATTGTACTTGCCCTGTGAGAAAATACAAAAACAAGTAATCTCCTGTTATCACGACTCTCTAATGGAGGGTCACCCTGGCATTACCAAAACCATGGAAAAGATCAAAAGACATTTCTGGTGGCCATCATGGAAGAAGGATATTAGAGACTTTGTAATCTCCTGCGGTGTGTGTGCCCAGAAAAAAAGTCAGAAGGAGAAACCAGCCGGCCTATTACACCCTCTAGACATTCCTCCCTGTCCATGGCATACCCTGTCCATGGATTTCATCACGGACTTACCTCCATGCTCAGGGTATAATACCATTCTAGTAGTCGTGGATCTATTCTCCAAGATGGCTCACTTCATTCCCCTGAAGGGCCTACCTTCAGCTTCAGTATTGGCCCGAGAATTCTTAGAAAACATCGTTCGGTTACACGGTTTTCCCTCGGTTTTAGTCTCCGATAGGGGAAGTCAATTCATCTCCCACTTTTGGCAAAGTTGCTGTCGTCTAGCCCAAATTGATGTAAGACTTTCAACCAGTCACCATCCCCAAACTGACGGACAAACCGAGAGGACAAATCAGACTCTAGAGCAATATCTACGTTGCATGCTCCAACAAACTGAAAACCCTTGGAAGGATATTCTTTGGATCGCTGAATACGCTTACAACAATTCGACTCATGCTGGAACCGGAAAGACTCCCTTCTTCCTATTATACGGACACCATCCTAGAAACTCTAACCTGGATCCTCCCCAAGAATTCGAAACACCTGCTGTGTATTACTTGCACTCGGAGATCACCTGTGCTTTTAAGGAAGCCACTGTCCATCTGCAAAGAGCTAAAGCTCAATTCAAAAAAGGAGCAGATCGACACCGTAAAGAGGCCCCTCACTACACAGTAGGAGATCAGGTCTGGTTATCCACTAAGCACCTGCCTCTAAAAGGACCCCGCACCTTCATCCCGAGATACCTTGGACCCTACCTCATCTCTACCATAGTTAATACGGTGGCTGTCAAATTGGAATTACCTGCGCATATGAAAATACATCCAGTATTCCATGTCTCCTTATTAAAACCAGTACAACCAGAAACCCGATTAACTGAACTCCCAGAACCTGTTTTGGTAGATGGAGAACTTGAATTCGAAGTAAAGAACATCCTAACAGCGTTACAACAGCCTTCTAATGCCGAATGTCGTGCTGCGTCTGGGCACAAAACCTGCCTGGTCCACGAGCAACCTGTTTGTTAGAATTTTCACCAGTATCTTATTATCGAGATTAAGTAAGGATATAGGTCTATACGATGCACATTCTTCGGGAGGTTTGCCAGTTTTGTGTAATAGGATTATATTGGCCTCACTGGTGGACTGCGGGAGGGACCCTGTTTTTAATGCCTCATCGTACATCTCTGCAAGAAGGGGAGCCAGAGTGCTTGCAAAGGCCTTGTAGAATTCTCCTGTTAGGCCGTCAGGCCCCGGGGCTTTGGTGCTTAGGAGGGTTTTGATGGCTTCTATTATCTCATCTGTCTGTCGAGATGGGTTCATTGAGGGGTTCACGTAGTTCCCTCTCTACCCAGTAGAGTTCGGTGTCCTCGAGGTACCTGCGTAGGGCGTCAGAGTTAGAGTTGTGTTTTGAAGTGTACAGGTCTTGGTAAAAGGTTTTGAATTCTTCCACAATTTCCTCATCCGTGTGCACAACCATGCCACATTTCGAGCGTATCCTTTCGACTGTTGTCGGTTTCTTGACAGCATTTAACAGTTTTGCGAGGAGTGCACCTTGTTTTTGGCCTTCGCCGTATTGACGGACCTGCCGATTACAGCAAAGGAATTTTAGTTCACGTTCTGCCGTGGCTCTTAACATCTGTAGTTCCCTTTTAAGTGCTGCTTGGGAACGTGGATCATTTGTGGTGGAACACTTGAGTTCGAGGCACTTTAACCGTCCCTCACTGGAGGTTAGTTCACGTCTGATCAGTTTGAGGATGCCGTTCTCCTTGGCAAGGCAGACACCCCTGATGAAACACTTTAGCGTTTCCCAGATCGTGCTCATCGAGGACACTGTGCCCAGGTTTGTTTCTATGAATGCAGAGATTTCGTCCCGTAGCTCGGATGCAAACACCTGATCTTGCAGAGGTCCTGGCTTGAAACGCCAGTGCAGCAGATGTGATTTGGTGATGGACGGATTGCAGACGAGGGTCACCGGCGAATGGTCAGAGAAAGTTTTAGGAAGAATCTGACAAGGCCCCCAGTGGAGAGGACCTCTCGCGGAGACTAGCAAGTAGTAGTGCTTGTGTTGTGTACTGCTGAGTGAAACGTGTAGTCGCGCTGCTCTCAGTTACTGCATCTCCACACATCCATAAGATCGAAGGCTCTGCATATTTCCTGTACCTGGAGGCTGGCTTTGGATATTGGTAATTCTGTGTTCCGTGACCTGTCTTTCGCGGGGTCTAGAGTAGTGTTCAAATCGCCTCCCCATATGATCGTCGCAGAGTCTTTTCCTGAAAGGTGTGTGAGAAACCAGTCGAAGTTGTTTTTGAATGGGTTTGGCTGATGGGATTCTATGTGCTCTTTCAATGACAAACAAGCGAGAAAGGTCCTTGCGGCTAAAAAGGGTGGTGCATAGCGTTTCAACAAAGTCTTCCATTTTTAATTGTGGCTGGTGTTCCCTCACTCCGACAATTCTGATGTTATTTCTCCTGGAGTGACCTTCCAAGTCTTCACACCGGGCGTTGGCTGCCTTCATTTGGGACTCCAGTTGGGTCACTCTGGCCACTATGGTTGCCGCGCCGTCATCTAGATTGGACACACGTTGCTCTACCTCGTTCAGGCATTCAGTGTGAGTGTCCAGACAATGTTGTAGGAGATCGACTTTGGAGGAGAGACTGTCCCTCTTATTATTTAGATTCCCTATGCTTGCTTTCAGTATTAAGAGACTCTTAATGTCTGTAGGGCATGTCTGACGGGGGCTCTGGTTCTTCCAGCAGTCTGGGCGTTTTGGGGGCTGAACCTGTTTCGAAGTTTAGCTTCCTCTGCGATCTATCGGTTTTCCCCATTTGACTCGTGTTGGTGGAGGTATCTTCGTGTGGAATTTGGTTGTGAGTGGTTGTTGCAGCACTAACAGTCACTTAGAGAGGAGGCGTAATACGAGTAGTGTAGTAACAAATGGTTGGAGAAGTGTGACACTCGGGAGCGATGTTGTCGGTTATGGCATTTGGCTTTGATTTAGTTTGCTGTTATATACTTCCTGGAATGGCACGTGAACCCACTGGAGGGCTAGGGGGGAAGAGCGCCGTCCGTGAGGCGGTAATGCGCCAAGTCCTCTTCCCTAGGTAGTGCGGTTGGACCTTGAGGGCTGTGCTCGCTCCTCCACCCCACCTCATTGAGGGTTGGAGAACTGAGTTGCTGGCTCTTCTTCAGGGTGGTGTGTTCAAGTAGCGGTATGGCCAGCTAGGAGGGTCTCAAGGCTTGGGTCTGAGGTAGTCTAGGCATGCGTGAGGGGACCTCGGCAGATATGGATATGGGATCTAAATGCTTGCATCCCCAGCGTGCGCCGTACCGGTAATGTTGTGTGGGCCGTGTGACACACGGCACGGGTCACTGCCAGTCCTTCTGGAGCTTATGTAGCTCTACTGCTGCACTGGGAGCCGCCGCCCAAGGCCCCCAGATCATGCCTCCAGGCTCAGCCCCTCTCGCCTGGCGTGGAGAGGGGGAGGTGTCGTGTGCCGCGTTGGTATCGGCGGCTCCGCTCTTCCCTTGTTAGGAGGGGCGGGGAGCTGGGAAACGGTGGGCTCCTGCCCCCGGTCAATTATCCTCACCTCTCGTGGCAGCCCGGGCCGAGCCCGCCGCCCCAGCAGTCCCCGGTGTGTGTCTCCGTCTCCGGGTGTCCGTGGCTGCCGGGGTTGCAGGGACTGCGTAGCGGATCTGTTGTGCTGCGCGGTGGGGCTCCAGCACCGGCTCGAGGCTGCGGCCTGCCGATGCACGTCTCTGCCACTCCTCTCCTGGGCGGGGTGGAGGCGGGTTGTTTTCTTCTGCCCGGTCTCTGCACGGCCGCAAGGCTGTCTCCTGGTACTTAACGGCTCACTGGGCCTCCCTGGGAACTCTGGGTTCCAGGCTCGTGAGTCAGCATACGAGGTCGCCGAATCACCGATTTCGCCTCAGTTTTCACAGAACGGGGGGCAGCACATTGCTAGCTAGGATGGCTTTAGGTCACGGCGGCAGAATTCCGAAATGGGTAGGATGAGACAGGATTTATTCCGGGCCATGCGGGAGCACACTAAGATGCGGCCATCTTGGTTGGCTCTCTAGCAGCCTCTCAACTCTTTGTTAATTATTTGAATACATCAGGCCACAGCGGCAAGAGACATTTTGATAGAAAAGTGACTTAACCACTGAATGCCCTGATTGCTGAAAGTGGAACTGTTAGCTCATGCTGGGAAAGCTCGAGTGTGGGCTGTGCTCCAAGTCCCACCTTGTCCCGGGCTGAAAACGTCGGGAAGGCAGACCTCAAGTACTACATCCTGACCTATTATTTGTAAACACTTCCTTGTTTCTTAAGAACATTATCCCATACTTGTTTTTGCATTTACTGTAAGGATTGGCAATATGTTTTTGTTATTATGGGCCCTTTTTATGTCGACACAATGCCACTATGACTGCCTTATTATTATTTGATGGTGCGAAGCTTGCTCTCAACTTAGATGTAGGTTTAGATTAGGCGTTTTTCCAACCTACCTTGACAGTTTAATAAACACCCTTGAACTGTGATCATTTGTGTCTGTCTTTATTGTTGCCACCATGAGTTCATTACATATGGTGTCAGAAGTGGAATGTGATTGAATTGATAAAAATTGAAACCCATGCTAATAAGTGTAGTACCTCCAGAAGGGGAAAACAGGATTGTTGAACTCCTCGACTCCGACCGCGTATCCACACTCAAAGAGGCGTTGTTCTCGCAATACATATCCCGACTGGTCAGCAAGATCTGTTCTTTAGGGCTCAAGTATTATTAGACACCCTTCCTCTCTCACACTATAACATACAGCAGTGGGACTGAATAATTTTGAAGGTTCAACCCATTTTTTCTTTTGTGAGACCTAGCGCCCTAAACCCTCCTCCCTGTGAACCTTTTTTTTTGGCACCCAATTACAATCTGTGGCGGCACTATCAGGGCTAGAGATAAACCTACCAAGGTCCAATCCTTCGGCAGATTCAGACTCTGAAGAATCTGAAGATTTTGAGACTTTATCTGAAGGTATTGAGACTTGTTTCTTTTCTTATTCTGAACCATCCACAGAGGGGACCCTTAGACCCCCAGAAGAGATGGCCAATCTAACCAATGTCATTGCCCAGTTACCGGACCATCAGATACAAGCTGAGGTTAGACTCAAAGAGAATTTGACAAAACGAATTGAGTTGCAAGCAAGACCCCTATTACCACAAAGGGTACATCAACCATATCTGGAGGGCGAAGATTTAAGAAATGTTTTCCTAAACTTTGAGCGTCTAGCGGCACTGCTGGGATGGGAAGAGAATCTTAAAAGATGTTATTTGGGACCCATGTCAATTACAAATCTCATACCAACTACTAAATCTCGCCCAAGGAGCTACCTTTCTTTTTTTTTAACATCTTTATTTAGGACTGACAAGTGCATAACAAATAAGCATCATTTACACAACATATGTGGATTTTGTAATACGTGGCATATCCGTACAGTACATGCTATATAAACAACAGATAATTTTAATTCGGCTAGCATTCTCAATAATATCAAGGAAAAGTAACAATATTCATTATACAGACACCAGATCCGGATCAGTCTCCTAACTGTACAATTCATTCTCCGATGTGTCCAGAGTGGTCTTCAGGTAGTTCCGCAGGCGGGCCAATATATCTTTTGGTCTGCAGGTGGCCACGACACTCCTAGCAAAGATCTCTTCCGACTCTTGAACTTATACTAAGTCTCTCAACCATGCCTGCCGGGTGGGAGGGTCTCTAGCCTTCCAGGATTGTAGAATGTTCCTCTTGGCGACGGCCCCGGCCACCGCAAAAAGGCGCCTTTTTCTGATCGGGACCTTGCCTATGTCTCCAAGTAGATATTTCAATGGAGTGGCTGGGATTTGGAGGTCAATAATATCACTGACTGTCTCAGCTACCTGTCCCCAAAACTGCTGGAATGAAATGCAGTCCCAGTACATGTGGAAGGAATTTGCCGCTGGTGCCTGGCACTTGGAGCACTCTGGCTGTGTCGCAGGGTCAAATTTAGCTATTTTGCTTGGGGTGATATGCAGATGATTCAGTATCTTGAATTGAATTAGCCTAAGGTTCGTATTTATCGAGATAGATTTCCTGTATTGGCAATATCTAGTCCATTGGGTGTCATCTATAAAGATTTCCAGGTCTCTTTCCCAAACAGCTTTCATTGTATTTTTGGAGGGAGTGTGTCGTGGAACAGCATTGTAAAGAGTGGAGATGCCGCCCGTAAAGCCCTCTGGTGTCATAATCTCAGTTACAAATGGATGGGTGGGGGGGGGCTTCCGGGAAGGAGGGCCACTTCTTCCTACATGCTGCCTTTAGCCTATGGTACTGCAATGATGTTACTAGCCCAGCTCCCAACTTCGCCTGGACGTCCCTCGGGAAAACAAATTTACCGTCTGGATATAGGTCTCCCACCCGCATTTCCTTCCCAGGGTCCCATTTTTTCTGCAGTGCTGTGTCTAGGGTGGGTTCAAGATCAGGGTAGTGCCACGCTGAAGCATAGGGCCAAAATGGATTAACACATCCCACCCTCTCAAAAAGTTGGGACCAGGCTCTTACAGTGGATTCAACCGGGTCCACCTCCCCATAGTTTCTTTTGGCCTTGGTGAACGGCATCGCTCTAAGGTTCAATGGAGCAGCAGCAAACTTTTTGGCTTGTATATGGGCGTATGATTGAACATCTGCAGCCCAGTATTTTGCAAAGTGTGCCTAGGCTGCCTGAAAATATAATAAAAAATCTGGGGCAGCTAGGCCCCCTGATTCATACCTCTCGCACAGCTTAGGCCACTGTAGTCTGCTTATGCCCCCAGACAAAATTCGAGGCGAGTTTCTGCAGTGCTTGAAAAAACGGCCTGCCGGGCCATATTGGAATATTACAGAACAGGTACAATAGTTTTGGGACTACTACCATTTTAAGTAGTGCTATTCTTCCGTATAATGATATTGGAAGTCTATCCCATACCTTCAGTTTATTTTCTAAGAGGACCAGATAGGGGACGTAGTTATTGATGTATAATGTCTGTTTGTCATTTGGACATTATGATCCCCATGTAACGGGCAGAAGTGGGTGACCATTTGAATTGTGTAGTGGCCTGGGACTGCATGTAGAGGGTGTGAGTGGGATTATTTCGGATTTTGTTTGGTTAATCCGGTAACCAGAATATTTGGAGAAAATCTGTATTTCCTGCATCACCAGGGATAAATTGGTATCAGGATCCCTGAGGTATAGAATCGTATCATCTGCGTATAGGGAAATGAACTGGGGGGGCCCCCTTATGCGAATACCCCTCCACCCATGCTCATACCGTAATTTGGCCACCATACCCTCTATGGTGAGCGCAAATATGAGGGGTGACAACAGGCAACCTTGTCTGGTGCCTCTCTCTAGTGCAAAGCTTGCCGATAAGGAACTGTTAGTTCTAACGTCTGCTCTGGGATCAGTGTATAAAACTCGGATGAAGTTGATGAATGCCGGGCCAAACCCCATTTTTCCCAGGACCGCATACATATATCGCCATGATACGGAGTCGACTGCTTTTTCAGCATCTAGGGTAATCGCTGCGGTCTTAACTTTCGGGGCCATTTGCGAGGTAATAGAAAAGAACCTCCTGAGGTTTAGTGCTGTGGAGCGAATAAATCCCAATTGATCAGGGTGGATTAATTTATTCATATATTTTATGAGCCGGTTAGCAATTGCTTTTGCATATATTTTGGCGTCCAAATTGATTGGGGACAAGGGCCAGTAGGAGGTAGGATCTTGAGGTGGCTTGTGCGGTTTGAGGAGTACAATAATTATTGCTTCCCTCATAGTATTGGGCAGTGATCCCCTTTCCAGTGCCTCCTCCCATACCTCGAGTAGCTTGGGGGCGAGTTCTGTTTTGAAAGTCTTGTATAGGTCGACTGGGATACCGTCGGATCCAGGGGCCTTACCAGCTTGTAGGTCCATGATGGCTTGTTCGATCTCTTCGACGGTCAGGGGTAGGTCTAGTTCGACTCTCTGTTTCATCTAATTTGGGCAGGTGAAATGAGTCCATGTAGTCACGTAGTTCCTCACGGGAAGCCGTATCTTTATTCTGATATAGTGTACTGTAGAACTTACGGAATATCTCGTTGATGTCGCCCGGCTTCGCATAGACCTTCCCGTTGGTATCAGTTATGCTGGTCATATGTCTCATTCCCTGTTCCGCTTTGATAAGGTTAGCCATCGCACGGCTTGCTTTGTTACCCTCTCCATATTTCCTGGCCCTCATGGGCTGTGTCACGTAGTGAAGTTTTCGTTTAGCCAGTGAGTTACATTTTTTCAATTGCTTGGATATTTCTAGGAGATGGGTTTCGTTTTTGTTCAGAGCATATGCAGTCTCAAGGTCCTTTAGCTTACGTTCAAAATGATCCAGCTCTGTCCTTATTTCCTGCAACGCCCCATAT
This sequence comes from Ambystoma mexicanum, assembly GCF_040938575.1. Lineage (NCBI taxonomy): Eukaryota > Metazoa > Chordata > Amphibia > Caudata > Ambystomatidae > Ambystoma > Ambystoma mexicanum. The sequence continues at coordinate 82,105,807 of NC_090931.1, forward strand.
GACTGCGACATTAACTGCCCTCTAAACCAAACTTTAAAAGTTTCCCAGATTGTAGCCACAGCCCCACCTGAGCCGGAGTTGCACTCATAGAAGTCCACCAAATCCGTTCTCAGTGTTTCTGTTATAGTATCATCTCTAAGCAGGGTAGGAGGCATTCTCCAGTTACGGCTGGTGGTTTCCACGTTGTGCGGCAGTAATTCAAGCAGGACTGGGGAGTGGTCCGACATTGTCCATGGGACAATCCTCACATCAGCGATAAGGTTAAGAGAGCACAGCCAATAATCTATGCGTGAGCAGGAGCCATGCGCACTCGAGTAAAAGGTATACCCCCTTGAACTTGGGTGTAGTTCTCTCCATGCATCAGCTAAGGGGAGCGTAGACATGGCTTGTAGAATAGTCAACGCTGCTTTGGATTGGTTTTTGCTGCCATCTGACGTACGGTCTAGAGTCTGGTCTAAGGCCGTATTGAAGTCGCCGCCCCATATTACGTTGGCACGGCCAATTGGTAATATTAGGCTCAGAATCTTTAAGTAGAAAGAAGGAATGTCAATATTAGGGGCGTAGGTATTTATCACTATCATTTCTGTGCCGTGTAACGTCCCCCATATAATAACATAAGCCTTCAATATCAATTTCGGACCTGGATAACTAAAAGTTTGTCCGTTTGTGTACCGCAGTGAGCACACCTCTGGCCTGAGTCGAGTAGTTTGTGGCCACTTTCGTGGATCCCCATGTTGGAGCAAATGTGTATGTGATTTTCTTGGTAGCATGAGTCCCTTGTAATCGGAGAATATCATATCAATTTTGTGTCTATTGGCATACGTTAAGAGTTTCCTTGCCTTAATCGGATGAGCCAGACCCCTGATGTTCCATGTCAGGAGTCTAATCCCTTGTGTTTGCTGTGTCAAGGACATTGCTGGTTTATTTTACCTGTGCTTGCGGAGTTCTTCACCGGATCTGGTGTCGTTTTTTCTGTGCACTTGTCAGTTGTTTTCATTATTTCCACTAATACAACGTTGCTTGGACGATGTACAATATAGAATGAATACCATAGAGGCTGTATGTGAATAACATCCATTGAAAGTTCTCAACCCCAACAAGGAAACTGGCCTTTTCCCGCCTCCGTCCTCCCACCCTCACCATCCCCCCAACTGGACAGTGTAACCCCTTGAAACTGTTTCAACCTTTGTAGCATTGGGTGGCTTATGTGGGTACCACCTATCTGCGACTATCAACCCGCCCCAGACAGAGCAGCGCAATTGTTTAGCTGAACAGAAACTGTGTTGACTGTCTTCAACTCCACGGACCTCAGAGCGCCTTCAAGTGTTGGAAGCGGATGATTGAGCCCTCTTGTCCGAACGGGAGTCTGGACGGGAAGAGCATTGCGTAGGGTATAGACCGGGCTCTGAGTGCTTTCTTTACCTGGTCGAATGATCTTCGGGCTGATTGCACCCCACTAGAGAAGTCCGGATATATGTGTATTCTGGCGGAGTCATAGGTGAGGGACCCCCTCTCTATGGACTTCCTCAGAATCAGGTCCCTGTCTCTGTAATTGAGCAAACGGGCTATTACCGTTCGTGGTGGTGCCCCCGGTTTTGGGACGGCGGGGCAGAGGACCTGTGAGCTCTCTCTATTAGAAATTGTTGTGAAAATTGCGTGTCAGGGAATACTGTACGGATTACCTCTTCTAGGAAAACCTGCATAGTAACGTTAAGGGCTTTTCTGCTAGTCCAAAAACCCTTATGTTGTTACGGCGTGATCTCGATCGAGGTCCTTGTATTTAGTTTGGACTGCTTTCAGGTGTTTCTTAATTTCGTCAATATCTTTTCGGTGTTTAGTTGAGTTGCCTTCCAGTTCTCATATCCTGGGGTTTCTGTTTCTGTAACTCTGTTGTTGACTTATTGCAGGTCAGATTTAATCAAGGATATTGTGCTCCCGTTGTCATCTAATGTACTCTTGACAGCTGCAAATTCAGCCTGGAGCGCTGCCATGTAGGGTCAGAGGCATTGCCAGTAGGGCTGTTTTCCTGTGTGTCTGCCGGTTGTGATGTCCCTTCAACCCGCGCCATCGTATTTGAATGAGTGTAGGCATCCATGGGGCCCTTTCTGCCACTCTTGTTGCCCCTGGGCATATCTGTCGGAGATGAACGAGTCAGCGGGCCTACACCCCCCGGTGTAAGGTGAGGTACAGATTCGGAGTGTGAAGTGTATGGGCCTCATTCCGACTTCGGAGGTAACCACGCCACTATTTGCAGCATGGCTGCCTCCAAAATCGTTCCGATTCCGGCCTGGTGAATGGAGTAATTACTGGTCTATTCCGAGGTCAGAGGGACCGGTAATTCCCCATTCACCAGGGCCATTCCCCATCCCCATTTGAGCCCCCATCGGGCTCAATGGGAAGGGGGAAGGTGGCAATAACGGTACCGTAAATGACGGTACCGTTATTGACCCCGGTATCCCTTTTCAGGTCACGTCCTTAACACCTGCTAAAAGCAGGTGTTAAGGAAGGACCCGCAAAGGGAACTCGTAGTAGGGCGCAAAGGGATTACCGGCACCGGTGTCATTACAGGTGCCCGGTATCCCTTTGCGCCCTACTTGTAATGAGGCTCTATGTGCCACTTCTCAGTCTGCTTGGTATTAAGCTGTACTCTTCACGGTAGCAACCATTTCACCACAATACATTCAGGTTTAATGTGCCAGAGTTGCCTCTGTTCGTGCCAGTATTGCGCTCAGGAGTATCAGGGTAACACACAATGGCCCTCATTACGACCCTGGCGGATTTCGCGGTGCTAAATGCACCGCGAAGCACGGCGGAAAGCCGTCGATAGCGCCATGGGGGTTGGCGGATTTACCACCCCATGCCGACCTTGGCGGAGCGGTAAATCCCCAATCCCCATTCTGCCCTTCCCCATTCCCATTCTTGCCCCATAGGGTATAATGGGAGTGGGGAAGGAGTTAATTACGCCACCGTAAAATACGGTGGCGTAATTAACAACGAGGTCCCGTAGCGCCATGGTTTTCTCCGCCTGGTAAAACCAGGCGGAAAACGGCGCCATGGCGCTACGGGAACTCGTAGTGGGGCGGACGGGTCCGCCGCGAATACCGCTGGCGGAAACCCACTCCGCCAGGGTCCTAATGAGGGCCAATGGCAGTACACGTTCTGCTTCCCCTGGAGGTGTTTGGATGACAGAGCAGTTGTTTCTATCATTTAAACTGCAATCCAGTGGCAGGGGAATCTGTGGTGTTGCCGGGAATGGGATTACACCCCCATTCAAGAAAGCTTGCTTAGTGGTTTAGCGATCACAGCTGGGGTGCACAGTGCTGCAGCGGCTGGACAGCCATGTTGTTAGTGGAAGGCGGGCCCAGCTGTGTCCTTCTTTGTTCTGCCGCCCGGGGCTGAAGAGAGGGGTCCCCCCACGAAGGATCCCCTACAGAGACCGGAGCGGGCGTGCAGCTCCACCCCCGCGAGCCACGGGCAGCCACTCTATTATGGGGGACTAATGGGAAACACACCTAAGCAGGTGAGCTCTTCAATGCGGCCGCCCAGCACAAGTACGGCTCATGGAGCATGCTGGCACATACCTGTATTCACACTAGCAGAATTCGTAGGGGGCCCCTCGAGCCGAACGTCTTAGCCGCTCATCCTCAGAACACACAGCGGACGCCGGGGAGGGAGCCCCGTATGCCCTCCTTCGCAGAAGGGCACTTCAGTATCTCACATCTTGGTTCCGCCTGCTTGTCCTACTATTTTGCTCCCACTGCAGGATGTCAGACACCCGCCTTACCCCTCGAGGTCCCGTGGGCCAGCACGTGCCACAAGTTCAAGCCCGTCCGGATACAGGCAGTCTCCCGCAGCTTCTCAGCGCCGCCAGGCCGTGGATGGGGGAGGGGAGTCACGGCCTTCCTTCGCGTTACGGAAGAATGTCGATTTACTCCACAATTCGGGCTCCGTGTTGGCCACAAAAGCAGCCCCCGAAACGCCAGAGCATCAGTTCGCCAATTCCGCGTAGGATACCTTACAAGTTCGTCTCTGTTGGCAGGATGGAGCTGGAAGGATTTGGGTATGCGGCACAGCTTCACAACTAGGCGGCCATGTTTGTCAGCGTCCCACAGCACTCCCCTCAGGAGCTACCTTTCTATCCATCAAAGAGGGGCTGCTAAAAAGAGTGGGGAAAACCTGCAATTTTTATCGGCAGAAGGTGAGAACTATTACATTAAATCCAGGAGAAACCCCCTTAGAGATGGGTGAACAAATTAAATATACTGTGGTTCTATGGATTAATGGTAATAATTTAGAAGAGCTAACAGAAATGATCACGCTGGAACAGTTTACAAATGTATTACCCCCTTTTCTGCAAAAAGCTGTTCTTCAGTTAAATCGGCCTACCCTGGCTACAGCCATTGAGACTGCGCAAATCCAATCAGACGCAGCTAAAGATTTCCATTCGGCCCACCGCTGGGAAGAATGGAGGGATCAAAAATCGACCAACCAACCTCAACCTCACGGAATAGAGATGCCAGGGGGATTATATAAAGGTAAGGAAGGGCTGCTACGAGAAAGAACTGACATCAAAAGAATTGATCCCAAAGCCAAAGATGAAAGCAAAAAGGAAGAAATAAAAGGAAGCACACCATCTCATCCTGTCTGTTTCTCCTGTAGAGAAACCGGACATGAGGCGCAACACTGTCCAAAGAATCTGAGGGATGAACCTATGGAAATAGGTTGCCTAAAGAGTGAAGAATGGAATGAACCCGAGGAAGAACTAGAAACCTATAGTATCTGTTTATGTCAATCATCTACAGATTTTACATACGAGAAGGCTTGGTAAGCGGAAGACAAGTAAGGGCCTTAATTGACTCAGGTAGTAAGCAAACTGCTATCCAAGCCAATTTAGTCTCAACCAAGGACCTAGAAAATGTGGCCCTGGTTAGAGTAACTTGTGTGCATGGTGATAACGAAGTGTACCCCACGATACCCGTACGCATTAACATCCGGGGAGAATCTTGTGAAATATTGTCAGCCATAATACCTGGGCTCCCAGAACAAGTTATCCTGGGATGAGACTTCCCTACTTTTTCAAATCTCTTACAGGAAATAAAACCTCCATTTGTAAATTTTCTACCCCAGAACAGGTGGCAAGCAGACTATTCTGCCCAAAGCTCTCCAATATGGAACTGGGAGAAAGCAGAATTCATAAAACCAGAGACAACCCTCAAACCCTAGTTTATAGGCTACTGTAGGGAAATCAATAAATCCTCTAAACCTCGACAAAAACCAACCAGCATCAAGCAAGAGGATATGCGAGAGTTTGAGGATATCTCTCGTCCCTGTCCTCTTCCAGATCCTGGACAAAGACAGACATATTCACCCCACATAGGGGAAGGGTATGTGAGAAACCTGAAGGTGTCTCCCTGACTAGTCCCCAGGGATCTGTCATCCAGGTGGCCAGGACACGGGCATCGCTATTGGATCCAGTTCCTGAGGGTGGATCAGTGAGGGAGGATCACCTGGATCGGGGGCTCCTCGGGAAGTGGAAAGGGGACACCGACGGGTGAGATGCAGTATACCCCTTCTTCTGACAATTTTACCCAACCTACCACGTAGGATACACACGCACTTTACCTCCCCTTTTCCGATGCGAACACTTTCGCATATTACAAAGGTCGACGGACTAACAATCAAGCTATTTACCTGCCATGCCCCAACACCAGGGTCAGGCAAAGTCAGGCAACTGACCAGAACCACACACACCTGACAGCCCTTTCCCTTCTACACAGAAATACAAGGTGGAGCACAAGAGCACAAGACAAGCAAGGCAGACCACAAGTCCAGGGAGCTAACTCTGCACGGCCGTTCAAGAGGAGAAGAAAGACGGCACATACCGAGAGGGTGACAAGGAAAGAAGCAACCTTGTACTGTACAAAAAGACATTTAGATTTGCGAACGTCACCAGATAAGTTGCATTGAAAGCCATAGTGAACCCGATAGAAGGAGGCCAACAGTCGAGTTAGATCTGAGCCCGGAAGAGGGGGATCCAAGGGTGAAAATCCAACACCCACCGACTCGTGAGTGCAACAAAGCAAAATATAGAGGGAAAGCTTTTTTGAATCCATGATCTCGCAGAGGCAACCCAACAAAGAGAAGTGATATTCGAGAGGTGTCTGAGCCCGAAAGAGGGGGAACCCAGGGGTGAAGAACTATCACCAGAATAAAGAGAAGAACTTTTTGTTGAACTTTTGTTTTGATACTTCGAACCTGACAGGTCCTCGAAAGCCAGAGAACAGAACTATCCGAGGTCCTGGTATCATTAAGGAACTTTCTAGGGATTTGCACCCGGAAGAGGGGGATCCAGGGGTGAAAAGCATCACCCAATATATATGTGAAAAGGAACTCTGAACTGTTAGCTCGTGCTGGGAAAGCTCGAGCGTGTGCTGTGCTCCAAAGTCCCACCTTGTCCCGGGATGAAAATGTGTGTGGAAGGGAGACCTCAAGTACCGCATCTTGACCTATTATTTGTAAACACTTCCTTCTTTCTCAACAACATTATCCCATACTTCTTTTTGTATTTAGCGTAAGGATTGGCAATAGGTTTTTCTTAGTATAGGCCCTTTTTATTTTGACACAAGGCCACCACGACTGCCGTTTTATTATTTGATGGTCGAAGCTTGTTCCCATCTTAGATTTAGGTTTAGATTAGGTGTTTTTCCAACCTACCCTGGCAGTTTAATAAACACCCTTAAACTGTAATCATGTGTGTCTGTCTTTACTGTTGCCACCATGAGTTCCTTACAATAACGAGCGCTGAAATGAACATTGTTAAAACTCATGTGATGAAAGACGTGAGTAAAGTTAAACTGCTGATGAATGCTTGATTTTTGAAAGGGAAGATGCAATACCGTTGACAGAGTGCATGCTCAATCGAAGGTTGTTGTAAGGTATCCAGTCTAGAAGTGAAAGATAAAGGGCCTCATTACGAGGTGGGTGCAAAGGGATACCAGGCACCGTTAAGGACACTGGTGCCGGTAATCCCTTTGCGCCCTATTCCGAGGTCCCTTAGCGGGTCCCTTCCTTAATGCCTGGTTTTTACCAGGCGTTGTGGACGGGGCCCGTTAAGGGACTTCAGAGCTAATAACGGTACTGCAATTTGCGGTACCGTTATTAGCGCCTTCCCATTGAGCCCTATGGGGCTGAAATGGGAATGGGGAATGGCTTTAACAATGGGGACTCGCCGGTCCCGCAGAGGTCAGACTGGACCGGTAAGACCCCAATGAACAAGGGCGGACAAGGTCCCGTTATTGGTGGTAGTCATGGCGCTAATAGCACAATGACTAGCACCAACCTTGGAATGAGGGCCAAAGAGTTGTAAGCCGAAAGAGTTTGTAAATCAGAGTGGTCCTGCAGCGCACAGTCGAAAGTCTTTGATTTTTTATACAGAAACGAAAGATTGGAAAATGAGATGAAGTAGTCCGAGCCCGATCGAGAGAGGCCAATTGAGAACACTGTGTTAAAGTGGATCTGAGCCTGATGGAGGGGGACCCAGGGTGAACAGTGAATCACACGAGAAATTGTACATGTGGAAATCCTGAGAAGAAAGGTACGTTAATGTTTGTTTGTCGCATCAGGCCGTCTGTAATAAGAGACGGTCCTGATACTGAGGTTTTGAACTGCATCCTCGTGCTAGAGATGCCAGAGTGTGCTATACTCGAGTGTGCCGTCTTGTCCCATGCTGAAAACGTGGGGAAGGGAAGCCAACGGCTCAGCTATCCTGACATATCGTTTCTTGAACACTTTTCCTTTGCATAACATTGTTTCCCACACCATTTGTATTTAGAAGTAAGGATTGGTAATAGGTTTATTAGTATAGGCCCCTTTATTTTGACAAGATTCTACTAGGACGGCATTATTATTTGATGGTTGAAGCTTGCTCCCATCTTTAGATTTAGGATTAGGTAGGCCTTTTTCCAACACATTGTAAAGCTCAATAAACACCATTGAACTGTGATCAACTGTGTCTGTCTTTACTGTTTAATACCATGCCTTCCTTACAGAGTGGACAAGCGAGGGAGGATCACCTGGGTAGTGGGTCCTGAGGGAGTAGGGGAGAAGCACCCAATGGTGAGAGATGGTATCCCCCTTTTTCTACAACCCATCTAACCCCTATCCCTGTTTATTTTAAGGGAACCTACAACTCCCATAATTCCTCCCCACTTTGTCTTGACAAAAGTACTGCACCGAAGAAGATGAGGAATGATGTCAGAAAGATTACCTCCCCTGGCCTGCATTGGCCCTGTCCCTGTACTGAGACTGGGCAGAGTCAGGCACATAGGTCTAATAATGTACACGTGCCACTTATTAACACTCCCTGTGAATGTAAAAGGTGACACGCAAAGGCACATTTCGAGCGAGTCTGAGTACGAGAAGGAACAGCTCTTCTGAGGCTGATGCAAACCAGGATGTGGGAGTTGGAAAGCCAACGGGCTAATCAACAGTTCAGAGGATTGCGAGAAAGCCAGTCAAGATTTCCAAGCTTTCAGGAAGCCATGAGTGTTCAAAAAGCAGAGCTGAGCGAAACGGCACGCAACTCTCCCAGGTGAACAGCGGAGTTGGGGAGGAGCAGAGGATGCCATGATAACGGCCTTGAGCTGTGGGAAAAAGATGAAAGAAATTAATTTAATACAACTGGTGAGTTATCGAGGGCAACAAAAGTCTGGTTGATGTTAAAGGAAAAGTGACTGTGATTTGAAAGTTGAAGGTTGCACGTGTGCCGATGAAACGCAAATGAAGAGAACCATTGTTAAAAGAAAAGGATACAATGTAGCAGAATGGTCCTGCGAGAGGAAGTCGCTCATTCAAAAATCTCGGTTAAATGTTATGAACTTTTGAAAGATATTACAAGTGGAGAACAAAGGAAAGAAAGTTAAATAAGAGGAAAATGAAATATATGAATTGTGAAATATGCCAAGAGGGCAAAAGTACAATATACAAACTTTAGAAAAGGCCAAGAAGGCAAGTGAAAAAGAATAAGAACTACAAGTACCAAGAGGCATTTGTGTCGCAAGAGAAAATTGAGAATTCAAGGATTATTGAAAGAGGGGTCGAAGTGGTCATGCAGAGGTCTATGTAAATTCCTTGCAGTTTCGAAAGTCTTCAACAGTGAAAGATATCTTAGATAAAACATGAGGAAGGGAACCCCCACGTAGAACAAGACAGGCTTGAACCCGGCAGAGAGAAGCCTACGCATAACTGTGTGACAAAGTGAAGCAAAACAGGCTTGAGCCCGGTAAAGGGAAGCCTGTGCAGAACTGTGAGAAATTGAGAACATATGAACTGAGTATTGATGGCAAGGCGGGTGAAGCCTAAGGAAGTGATTGAACTACCAGAAGTTGAAAGCCTAAAGATTGAACTGTTGAACTGTACCAGTAAAACAACACATGCAAGACTGATCGAGCTGTGCAATCCACCTATTTCTTTTGTTTTATTAAGAGACTCTCTAGACCCTGTGGGTTTGAACCTGGGGAAGGGAGTTAGTACAGAAACCATTCTGACATTTCTTTTTGAGACACTATTTTCCTTTTTGTATTCCCTTAGCACATTTGCTATCTTGAGAAGGAGGGTAAGGTCAAGTTTTTTTAGTATAGGCCTTTTTATTTTGACCAGACTAACTTGTTATCAGGATTTATAGAGCGCACTATCACCCAGAGGTATCATGGCGCTCGCGTAAGACATTCAGGTAAGACAAGAAGTAGGGGTCTACCGAACTTCGGCTTCGAGTAAGTATTCAACCGAATTCTGGCTGAAAAAAAGCTATTCGGCTCCGGCCGAATAGTTTCTAGCTATTCGGCTCTTGCCGAATACTTTGACATTCTCATTTGAATACAATGCAACATGAACTCAGAAAGGCAAATACAGACTTCAGTTTGCAAAACTGAATAGAAGTAGACCAGACAAACTGCTATTACACAGCTGAAAAATATCTTATATTGTAATCTGCAACAACAGGAACATCTGTGCATAGATACTTTCAGTTCCTGTCATGTCAATTCCCATTGCGTACGTCATAATCCCCCCTCTTTCTTTAAGGACTTGAGTCCTGAGTTTAACATCATCTGATATTTTATCCGGAAATTATAAGTTGCATATGTGTTGTGTATTTATGAAAAAGAGTGGCTAGGATAAGTGAAAACTGAGCAGCATTTGTGTGGGTGGCATGAATAGTTGCGAGATGTAGTTCACACATTTCAGATTTCCTCTTGACTCGTCTCCTGCATGAGCCGACATGAACCATTTTATACATTTCTACTATCAAAACTCAACCACATCGACTTTGCAACTGGATAGAGAATGCAATGCATCTGATTCAGAAAGGCAGTCCTTTTGCATTTGTGAAGCCTCCTACTTTAACTGGCACTGAACATGCAACAATCTTCTGTACATTTGGTCCCTTCATTTTGGTTAAATTTGCTTTATTTCGGCTTTTATACTTTAAATAAAGATGCTACATTAATTACAATGAAGAGAAATAAAAGTATAGAATGCATTTCAAATTGTGCTTTATTTGTTTTTTTAATAAGTGTGTTTTGTTGAAGTTTGGAACATGATTTATTAAATAAAGCAACTATTCGGCTTCATATTCGGCTTCGGCCGAATAGTTAACAAACTATTCGTTATTCGGCCGAATACTAAATATGCTGTTCGGTACAGCCCTAACAAGAAGACACCGGCTCAGAACAGAAGAGTTTTCAGGAAGCGCCTGAACTCGAGATGATTAGGGATTTTCCTTAGTGGAGATGGCAAAGCATTCCAAAGTTTGGCTGCTGCCACTGAGAAAGCACAGTCAGTAACCCTGACAAACCGAGAGGAAGGGACAGAGAGCAAACAAGCAGAAAAAGATTGAAAAGCATGAGTGGGCAAATAGTGCACACATTTGTCCTGGAGGTAGCTTGTTCCAAGGCCATAAAAAACCAAATGTACCAAACAGAGAGATTTGAATTAGATTTGTTTTGCCACCGGGAGCCAATGAAGGAAACGGAGCACCAGCGTGATATGATTTCCGTAAGGGATATTCATAGCCACAAAGGCGGCAAGATTCTGCATTAGTTGAAGTTGGCGAATCAGACTTTTGGGCTGTGCCAGATATAAGGCATCACAATAGTCAATGCAACTCAATACAAGAGCAGCATCCATCGTAGGATGAATGTGAGGAGGAAGCAGAGGAAGGACTTTCCTAACAATCTTCAGATGCAAATGTCCAGATCTGCAATTAGTAGCCACCTAGGCATTCAAAGAAAGTGTGGAGGAAAATATAACACCTACATTTCTAACCATTGTTACCAGTGAAGGAAGAACACCCAGTGCCGGAGGCCAGAAAGCAGGAGTTCACAGTGAAGGAGGGGGGGACACCAACCACAAGGACCTTTGTCTTGTCACCATTAAGCTTCAGCCAGTTGTGATTCATCCAGCTTCCGGCAGCAGCCAGGCATTGTCTAAAATGCGATGTCACCTCAGCCTGGTCAAGGTCTTAACGGACCAGGATCTGGGTGTCATCAGCGTAAGTGTAGCAGCAGAGGCCGAAGGAGTGGATGAGATTTACAAGAGGCTGCATATAGATATTAAACAGCATAGGCGACAAGATGGAACCCTGGGGAACAACAAAGGAAATGCAGGAGAGGGCTGAGAAGAAAGGAGGAAGAGCAAGTCTTTGGCTACAATCCTCAAGGAATGAGGTAAACCAGGCCAGGACGGGCCCAGCCAGGCCAATCTTAGCCATGCGAGAGATCGGAGTAGGGTGGTCGGCAGTATTGAATGCTACTGAAAGGTCTAATAAAATCAGAGCACCCATCCCACCTCCGTCAACCAGCCTCGCAGATAGTCCTGAATCGATACCAGAACGCTCTATGTGGCCCATCGCGGGCGGAAGCCAGACTGGAAGGGATTAAGGGCATCGGAAGTCTCCAGAAAGGAAGAAACAATGGGAGAAATCGAGGCCTCCAGCAATTTCATAAAGAAAGGTAAGAGAGAGATGTGACAAAAGCTGGCAGCAAGTGCAGGGTTAAGGGAGGACTTTTTCAGCAGAGGGATGACATTTGCAGGTTTTAGTTCAGCAGGTATATGGCCGGTCTGACAAGACAAATTAACTGCTTTAACGATCCAGGAGATAAGGCCCAGAGAAATATCCTTAATGATGGACAGGGGGATAAGATCTGAGGGGGCTGCAAACTTCAGCTGGGCAATAGCCTTGCTGATGACATTTGTTATAAAAACAGAAAAAGGACGACCACTCCTGATGAAATTCAGCATTTGTAGGGTTGAAGGCTGAATCAGAGGGACAGCGGAACTGATATTGGAGCGGATGGTTTACATTTTGGTGATAAAATAGAGTGAGAGAGAATCGCACAATTCTTGAGGGGGTACCACTGATGCAGTGCGCTGAGAAGCAGATGACAATGATCTGACAACAGAAAAAAGCTCCTTAGATTGGTTAAGGGCCTGATCAACTTTTTGAGTGAAAAACCAATGCTTAGCTTCTTTAATTAGAGTGTGATAATGACTCGCACAATTTCTATAGGCGAGCCTCTCAGCAGGTCCATAAGTGCAGCGCCACCCACGTTCAGCCTGACGGTGCTAAAGGCGAGCAGCTCTAAGTTCTGCTGAGAAGCAGGGTTGGCCGATTACGTACAACAGTCAGCTTGGAAGGGGCAACAAGGTCGTCTGCTGTCTCAAAGGATTTTACGAGAACCTCCAAAGTCAACTTCAGAACCTAGTAGAAACTGGGTAACATTTGCTATCAGAGGGGGCGTGGCTTGGCAGCCACAGAATAGGCTGGGAAACCTGTGAGCTCCGTGATCCGATTACTTGATCCGACCAAGAAACGCATATTTATTTGATCAGCAGAGGCCAAAAAAGTATGTACAGGCGTGGGAAGGCACAGAGCAGAGCATGAGCAGGCTGGCTGCACGTTTATAGCGGAGGAACAGTCGGATTGATACTTTGTACCGCGAGGCCGGCCGCGAAAGGGACATCAAAATGGCCGCGCCGAGAACAAAGAGATTCCGAGGGGCGCACCCCTGTGCTGTCTCCGTTCGACAACAGCAGAGGCGAATGGCTAGTGGTACAAAATAATTATTACATTGCCCAATCCGGGCGGCTGCAGTGAAAGAGGGTCCCCGACCTGCACAGCCGAGGACCTTGATGAACAGAGGAGGCATACCGATCGAGAGATCCCGTGTGCACTATTAAGGCGATGAGCGGCTCCCCAACGGCTGGGTGCAGCAGTGACAATACTCCCAGTGAGGCAAAAGGGAGCGACGCGGGTGGAGTGCCCTGGGAGCGGAGCACGGATGATCAAGGGATCCAGCAGATACCATCGGCCCTTTGGGGATAGCAAGAACCCACCCTTGCTGGGACTGAAGATCACGGGTGAAGGGGCTGACCCATGACTCACAGACACAGCGCTATGTCTAATAAACCCCCAAGACTGAAGGGTAAGCAACCCACATTAGACGAATACACTAAGACGCCGCCCGGCCCGGAGGGAGCCAGGAGCAAAGACAGAGCCCAAGGTGGAAGCAGTGCCACCATAGGCACGAACCAGGAGTTCCTTGATGCGATCGCCAATCTGAAGGTGGCTTGGGAGACCAAGCTTGAACTGGCGGTGACAGAACAAAAAACAGCGATGGAGCTCCAGGTTGGGGCAGTGCAAGAGGACGTGAATCTACTACGGCAAGACATTAGGTCTCTGGTGGAGCGCACGGAGAACCTCGAGAAGGAGATGGGTCCGAACACGGCGGACTGTCCTTCCCACCAGTCGGAGCTTCACGCCCTGGTACAGTGAGTTGGTAATTTGGAGAGTAGAACGGAGGAGGCAGAAGGACGAGCCCGGAGGAATAATATCCGTATTGTTGGACTGTCGGAAGGAACAGAAGGCCATAACCCCACAGAGTTCATTGAAATAATGTTGTTACAGGGAATCACTGGAGGAGTGCTGTCTCAGGGGTTTGCAGTGGAAAGGGTGCATAGGGCCCTAACGAGAAAACCACCGCCAGGGAGCCCACCTAGGCCGGTGATCGCCAAGATACTTAACTACAGGGATCGAGAAAGGATCCTGGAACACTTTCGCAAAGGTGGGACAATACAAAGAGGGTCGGCAAACATAAGGGCTTACCCGGATTATACCCTGATGGTGCAGCGGAGCAGAATGAACTTTGGGGCAGTCAAGAGAAGATTGCGAGAAGCGGGACATAAGTACATGTTGCTGTACCCGGCTAAGCTAAAAGTTTTTCACAAGCACAGAACTTTGTTTTTTGAAACTCCGGAAGAAGCTATGGGATGGCTCGACATGCAGGGTTGCCCCCAGGAGTCGGACGTTCGGACGGGAGAAGGAGGTGATGCGGACAAGTAATGAGCGAGAGGGGCACCGGGGGGGTGTCAGAACTTAAGACTATGGGACTTGATTATAGTCACTGAAGCAGCTTGCTAAATGGTGTGATCAGGCTGGGGGAAACACATGATCCGCGAATATTGCGATCATGACTTTGTCAAGGAGCTTTGCAGGACCAACCTTTACATCCCCCATTTAGAGTTTAGTTAGGTCGCCGATAGTGCGGTGACACCCTGCTGGGGTCTTGCCCGGGGTACCAGCGTAGGCCCAAACGCGGGGGAGCCTTAGATCCAGGGATGGAGCTGGGCAACTGTTGGGGTTGGGGTAGGGTGTAAGGGTTTGTGTGCTGTGGTTTGTTATAGTTGGGGAAGAGTTATGGGGTGAGCCTACACCTCAGGGAACATGAGACGAACCATGGTAGACCTTAAGATAGTCACTTGGAACGTCAGGGGGCTCAATAGTTATCTGAAGCGGAACAAGGTAATGATGTACCTGCGCAGACAGAAAGTGGATATAGCCCTGTTACAAGAAACTCATTTAACGCAAGATAAACTGGAAGTGATACGGAAAAAGTGGAGAGTGACAATGGTGGGGGCAACATACTCTGCCTATGCAAGAGGGGTAATCACATGGGTGGCCCCACATGTTCCGTTCCAGTTGCTGAGCTCGCTGGTAGAGGCGGATAGTAGGATGGTGATCATGAAAGGGATGATGGAAAATAGAGAGATCTGCATCGTAAATACTTATGCCCCAAACCAAGATACAGCTGCGTATTTTAGGACCCTGTATAGTAAACTCAGTGGCAGCGTGGGGGGAGCTATATTGTGGGGGGGAGATTTCAATTGTGTGTTGAACCCCAACATAGATAAATCAGACACTAAAATAGTTAGACCCACCCCGGCTGCAAAGGCACTGCATGCACTACTGGCGGATTTTGGGCTGACAGATGTATGGAGAACACGTCATCCGCAGGATAGACAATATTCACACTATGCAGCCCCACAGGGCCTATATACGAGACTGGACTATGTATTTGTCACGCAGGAGTTACTGACCAAAATACCGCAGGCGGAATATAAAGCTAGAGTCCTCTCAGACAACTCGCCACTGCTGCTAGTGTGGCAATACGGACCCCCAAGGGGGAGGATACCCACATGGCGATTGCATGCAGAAGCACTTAAAGATAGCGTATTCAGGGAGGATATGCGAGAGGAAATAATACGTTATTTCAAGATAAATACTGGCAGTGTTAAGACAGCGGGCACACTCTGGGAAGCCTTTAAAATAGTAGTGAGGGGAATTGCCATAGCAAAGTCTAAAGGACTGCAGAATGGGATTCTGACCGAATTGCAGGACTCTGAAATGGAACTGGAGAGGGTATTGGAACGGGGCAGCAACACTAAGGCAGATACAGAAATGGCACTGGGCCTGCAGCAGAAATGTGCAGGATATTGGGAACGATTATGTAATCTTAACTATCAAAAATACATAGAAAGACAACATGCTGGAAGCGACAAACCAGGAAGACTCCTTGCGTGGCTCTACAAAAACGAGACTCCTAGGCCCCCAATCAGAACAATAGTGAAAGATAAAGGCGACATAATGGATACGCAAGAGGGGGTTAATTAAGAATTTGCAGAATATTATAGACGCTTGTACGGGGATGAGACGGGGAGTAACGGGGGAAATAGGAGACATACTGGAAGATATTGGACTACCCCAAATTAGTGTAGAGGAGAGGGAGGAGCTAGATGCGCCGATCACCCTAGAGGATCTAGAAAAAGTGGTGAGGCAGCTGCCCACGTGTAAAACCCCGGGAACCGACGGACTCCCAAGCACATTTTATAAAACATATAAAGCAGAGATTCTCCCCCCACTGCTGGAAATGCTAAATGAAGCATATGAAGTTGGGAGACTACCGGAATCACTGCGCGAAGCGGTTATCATACCACTTCCCAAGCCCAATAGGCCTGGTAGTGACTGCGGATCCTATAGGTCCCTATCGATGTTGAACCAAGATAGTAAGATTTTAACAGCGGTTCTAGCAAACAGACTAAAGAAGGTCATCAATAAATTAATACACCCTGATCAAACAGGATATGTCCCAAATAGGAATATCTCGAATAATTTGAGGCTACTCCATCGAGTGGTCGAACATACCGGAGGAGATAGTAGCGAAATGGCGATAGTATCACTGGATGCGATCAAGGCATTTGACTCGGTCAAGTGGCCCTGGCTGAAGGCGGCCCTAGCTAATTACGGTATGGGGCCAGGATATCTTCACTGGGTAGAACTTCTATATAGTGCGCCATTAGCGAGAGTGAAGACAGGAACTCTGATCTCTGAAAGGTGGCAACTTGGTAGAGGAACCTGACAGGGATGCCCCTGGTCCCCCGTGTTGTATATTCTGGCTTTGGAGCCACTGGCGATTTATTTAAGGCAGCAATATGACGCAATAGGCATTGCCGTCGGGAAACATCACATTTAGTTTCACTATACGCAGACGATATGTTATTGTATTTGTGCTACCCAGAGGAGAATCTGCAGTTTGTGTTAGAAGTGGTGGAGAGGTTTGCAGAACTTTCAGGTATAGCTGTGAACCCCAGTAAATCTTGTGTGTTCCCGCTGGGCAGATATAGGGGGCTCTTGGTGGGGAATTCCGGTACTACAGATACCGTGGGAGGCCACAACCTTTAGATATCTTGGGATAGACATATACCATACAGTAGAAGCCGAACATAGGCATAATACAGAAAGAACGGTTCAGAAACTGGAAAACAGCATGAAGTTCTGGGCGAAACTCCCCTTGGCAATGATGGGGCGAGGGGCGATGCTCAAGATGGTGGCATTGCCCAGGCTGTTGCATTGCTTCGCAAACATCCCATACTCCATACCCCGGCAATTCTTCATTAGGTTGGACAGCATATGCAGGGAATTCCTATGGCACGGGATGAGGAACAGGGTAGCCCTGTGGAAACTCCAAAATCTGCATGAGAAAGGGGGCATTAAATTACCAAACTGGGAAGTATATTATGTAGCGAGCCAATTGCAACATGTAGCCAAATGGCTCTCTGCAGAGCCTACCTTAGAGCATAGGCTGCATCAAGGAGATTGCACCCCATATTTTCTGAGAGAAATGATATGGTTATCCAAGCGGGAGCTGAGAGGTCGTCCGGGGATGTTGGGCCTTGGGTGGGATGTGGCAGAGGGCGTGCCAGTTGATGGACAAGCCGGCCCTGTGCTCTTCGCAAATCCCATTGGTTACAATGATGGGAACAGAGAAGCAACTAAGGTTAATGATTAGGAAGTACTGGGAACCGGTAGGAATAGCAACGTTGGGGGATGTGTAGCAAGAAGGGAAAATATTGGAATTTGAGGAGCTGGTGGAACAAACGGGCTTTAGTGCTGGGCAATATATCAGGTATCATGGGATGGTTCAACGAATCAAAGATACCTGTTCCGAGGTGGAACTAGCAGATGAACCGGACACCACACTAGATACGTTATATGATATAGCGGAAGGGGGGCATGAAACGTCTAGAGTATATGAGATGATGATGACTCAAGTGGGCAAGGAAGTGGTGCAATTTAGACTGGACTGGGAGGAAGGGGACCTGATGGGTGATGGGATGTGGGAAAGGGCTCAGGGGTATCATAAAAAAGTATCGAGAAATGCTAGGCTGCAACAGGTACAGTTGTATATAACTCACAGAGCATACCTGATGCCACTAAAGATAGCCAAATTTAAGAACGCTGGAAGCCAAGTGTGTCCCAAATGTAATGAGGAAAACGCAGGAATGGTACATATGTTCTGGGCATGCCCACTGATAGCGAAATATTGGAGAGACATAGCACAGAAAATGGAAGACAAGGGAATCTGCATGAAGGTGGATACTGTGTGGGCTTGTTTGTTAGGAGGTTTCCCCAGATCGCGGAAGCTTAAACATGTGAGTAAATTGAAAGATGTGGCGTATGTTCTGGCGAAGAGAAGGATTGCGATGGGATGGAAAGCGTGTCACAAGCCCAAAGTGGAGACATGGTGGAGGGACTTGCAGAAGTGGGCGGAGGCAGAAACAGTGGCATGGCAGGAAGCGTGTAGAGGGGACATAGAGGGCGAAGCTGGAGCCCTAGCGGGTTGGAGACAACTAATAGCAGAACTATTTGGGCCTTCGTATGATGGACCAAGCGATGATGACTCAATAAGCGTGGCGGAAGAGGACTCCCCACCACAAGAGGTGGAGACTAACAATGGGAGAAAGTAGGCTCGGGAGGGGGTAGGGACGGGAAATACAGTGGGCGAAAATGTAACAATGTATGTGTATTTATGAGCAAGTTATGTACCCACTGTAAATTGAGTTTGGTTTGTTATTTGTTGTTTGAATAAAATTAATAAAATTATTTAAAAAACAAAAAAAAAAACATTTGCTATCAAGGAGTCAAGGTCAGCATGGCACCAATTCCGGTCCAAAATTTGAGGGAGGGTATGCCTAGGATAGGGCAGGGGCGACTGAGTGAAAAAGATACTAAAAAGTGGTCCGACCAGAGAACCGGTGTGAAGAAAAGAGCCCAATCTATGAGCCCTCCTGTCTGCTGCACATCAGGAGGACAGATAACTGGTTTAAAAAATTCCTTACATTTATCAAACTGTATTGCACAACATAAAAGTACATATCATGTTCTCAAAGATAAAATCCAAATTTGCTTTTTAATGAATTAATATTCCAATATATTATGTAACATCCAATACAGAGATATAGATGCTGCTCAACACGTTTTGGGGAAATAATCCTAAACTGTAAATAGCAAAGAGAAAACATACATTGATCATCCATAATTCATTACAATGAAAAAACTTCAAAGCAGCTATTGCCACCTCCAAAGATAAAAAAAATCCCTCAGCATGCCAATGTATATGTACAAATGTATTTGTATTTTCACTGCTTTGTGTCAGGGCAGGTATTCCTCTTCTGCACCCAAACATTCCTAGAATTAGACCATTGGATGGTCTAGGTTGAAGTCTTTTTCAAACACTGAGTGCACTGCAAAATATTTCCTTGGACCAGCGAACAGGGTCAACAAGAAGATTAAGAGGTAAAGGGTCTTTTGCAAACACAAGGCCAAGCGTATTGCCCAAGTTATGCGTAGGCACATCCACAAGCTGCTGGAAGCCAAAATCCACAAGACTGTCAAAAAATAGACTGGATGCCGGCACTGGAGGATAGCTAAATTTAATATTAAAATTTCCAAGAATAAACAAAAGGGAGAATTTCGAGTGTAAATCAGCGACCAAAGCAACAAAGGGGGTTAGAAAGCTCATATGTGAGGCCAGAGGCCTATAAACAAGCAGAAAATGCAGAGAGCAAGAGGCAGAGACCTTAATTCTCACTAGCAGTGCCTCCATAGACACTGTGCTAGCGAGTGGTATAATCACAGTATCAAGAAAAGATTTAGATGACAGCTATGGACCCACCACGATGCAAAGAACTCCTATCAAGGTGAAGAATTGTATAATCAGGAGGGAGGGCTTGAAGGAAGGGATCTGGTGTTCAGTAGGAGAATAGACAACAAGGGCACACCCACCTCTGTGAGCTTGGGTCCACTAGTCTGATCAGAACTTCAACCAGCAGGAAATGTAGTCAAGGCAGGTGCAAGACTCAATAAGATTATGGCGGGACAAAGCATGCGGCTTCCTGCAGTTAAGCCTGTCCTTGGCCCGGACGGGCACAGATAGGCCTAACTTTGCCACAACTTCAGCGGGCGAAGGGCTCTTTCCAGCTGCGCTCAACTGCTGTGTTGTCTGCAAAGGATGTGCAAAAATAAACACATTGTATTACCATTAGCCTATCCCGACGAGCTGCAAGAAGACAGTGAGGATAGACTCCCTTCCCACTGGTGTGTGAAACAAGAAATACAAAGAGAACTGGTTCGATCTGAGCACAAGCCTCAGATTCCTCAAGAGTCCAGACACCCTCCAATGCCAGGAAAGGTACCCGATGTAAGGAAGGCATGGCATCAAACAGTGAAGATAGACACAATTGAACAAAGTTCCAGGGTGTTAACTAAACTTCAAATGGGTTGGTTGAACACCTATCTAGACTTAAATCTAAGGATGGGAGTAAGCTACGACCATCAAATAAAAATAATGCAGTCCTAGGGGAGTCTGTCAAAATAAAAGGGCCTATACTAATAAGCCTATTGCCAATACTTACTTATAAATACAAAATGGTGTAGGATAACAATGTATGCAAAAGAAAAGTGTTCAAGAAATTATATGTCTAGTAAATGACTGGCTACCTGGTGATGCAGCACTCCCACATATCAGTATAGAAGTGTCCGCTATGCACCCTATCTCACCTCTCCAGGCTCTATACACGGATGGGAAGGGGGGAGTGAGAATGGCAAGAACGTCACTTCATGTTCGCCGCACTTGGAGGGAAGCACATGGACACATCGGCTGGGAACGGAAACCAACACTAGCGCAACCCCTATGGCACATTGCCCCGAAATACAGAGAATGGGATGGTTTGGGACCTGGGAAAAACAGGGTATATGTACATTAGCACACACTGTCCATGATGGACGCCTATTAGAATTTGATGCCCTGAAAGAATAATTCGCTTTGCAGCCCATTGACCGTTTCATATACATACAGCTAGCTCATGCCATGAAAACCCAGCTTCCAAAACTGTCTGATGTGCCCCCCTGCTCACCCCTGGAAACCAATGTTCTCCCAAACCGCATTCCCTCCAAGGTCATTGCCACACTGTACCAGGCCCTTAACTCTTTTGGCACTAAATAAATCACTAGCTTGAAAGTAAAATGGGAGGAGGACCTGGGTAGGCTGGAACTGGAGGAATGGGTGGAAGCATTAATGTTCCCCCGGGATATCGGCATTAATGCGAAATTGAGGCTGATACAACTCAGAATACTGCATCGTTCCTACTACGCTCGAACAATGCTAGCTAAATGGGGAGGAACAGAGGATGACATTTGCCTTCGGTGCAAGCACGAGAGGGGCACCTTTTTCCATACTATCTGGGGCTGCGATGTGCTGCAAACTTTCTGGGCGAAATGCATTGACAGGGTCTCTAAGACGCTGGGGTCCTCCATACCAATGGACCCAAAGCTGATATTGTTGGGGATATGGGGGGAAGTGGACTTTACCAAATACGAAAAATTGTTTCTGGCTGTTGTACTTGGTGTGGGGAAACGACTAATAGCTGCAACTTGGGGCTTGGCAGAAGTACTGTGTCTAAATCGTTGGTCCAACGAAGTGAGCAGGTGTGCATCCATGGAACACCGTATTTACAAAGCAAGGGGCTGCCCTCAAAAGTTCAGAAGATGGGGGGAAAATGGACGGATGATTGAATTAAGCCCCCCGCCCCTTTTAGATGGCTGTGTAAGCCCGGGGTTACCAGGAACATGCTTACGACTGTTGTTACACTGGACACACCACTTGACCCTGCTGCCTTTGACTTATATATTTTTATGTTTGATTATGTTGGTTTGTTTGTATAAAACTTAATAAAAAGTTTTATAAAAAAAAAAGAAATGATATGTCAGGATAGTTGAGCAGTTGGCTCCCCTTCCCCATGTTTTCAGCATGGCACAAGGCGGCACAGTTGAGCTTTCCACACACTCTGGCTTCTTGGCCACGAAGATACAGTTCAAAGCATAGACATCAGGGCCTTCTGCCAAAGCCTCTTTTCCAATAACAGTCTCTTACTGCAGAGGATCTGTTCTAACAAACAAAGTCTCAAAGTACCATTCCTATCAGGATGTTCACACTTTCAATGTTCATCGTGAGTCTCCCTCTTCAGGCTGAGACCCCCTTTTTATCACAATGTTCACACCTGGTCTCCCGCTCGGACCATGGATCTCCCTTGTTCGGGCTTGGATCCTTTGAATATGGATCTTCCTCATTCGGGCTTGGATCCTCTGGATATGGATCGCCCTTGTTCGGGCTCGGATCCTCTTAGTATCAAAATCGAAGACTTTCGAATGTGCGATGGGTTTTGCTTAAACCGTTGCAGGACCACTTTGATTCCCTTAACATAATGTTCTTACAATTTTCAACTTTTGTTTCTCTTAGCGTGATACCTTAAAGAGACCTTCGATTGACCACATTCACAGTGCCGGACCACTCTGTCAACGGTATTGCATCTTTCCTTCTCAAGTTCAAACATTCATCAGCAGTTTAGCTTCACTTGCGTCTTTTATCACACACGTTTAACAATGTTCGTTCCACAACCTTGACTTCGACACAGACCAGTCTTGCATCGGTCTCCCCAACTCACTGGCTGCGTTGATCTTTCTGATGCTTCTTTGTTCTTGGAAACAGGGACGATACCATAGCGGCTGCTGCTGCTCCTTGATCAGTAACGCGGGAGGGCCTTTAGTATCTCCGACATACAGTGCAGGATTCTGCAGTCTGGTTTCATGGCTTTCTGCTTTCTGCCTCGAAGGTTTCGTGAAAGTAATGGTGTCTTGCCGAAAAGGTCAAGGGTATTTCCCTCCTATCAAACCCTATGAGAGGCAAAAGACTTGAAATTAGTCTTTTGCCTCTCGTTCAGCTGACAACTCCCGGAGCGGACTGTCTGTGTGAAAGTGCTGGAGAAGGGAAAGGGGCCGGGGGGGGGACTTCCTGAGTATCCTACATGGTAGGATGGGGTAAAGGTGTTGCAGGCGGAGGGATACTGTGTCACGCCATCCAGTGTCCCACTCCCACTCCCCGAACACCCCCCACCAAGGTGATCCTCCCGCACTGGTCAACCACCAGGAACTGGATCCAAAAGCGATGGTCTTGTCCTGGTCACTTGGATGACAGATCGCCATGGACTAGCGGGGGAGACACCTTCTGGTTTCTCACACCGATTACTAGGAACCAATAAATGAATCAAAATAAATACATACAATTAAATAATGTGCATGCTGGTAAGTAGCGCCCAGTCAAACGCCGTAGTATGAGTAGCAATGACTCGCACTTAAAAGGAAATACATTCTGAGATTAATAGTAAAGGTATACACATGCACTGGACAAATGCCTTACCGTCTATAACCCTGGACATATTTGTAAATATTATTGTTTAAAGGTCGAGATTACTCACATTTTAGAGTTCGGGCCAGTTAGGAATACTACCAACCCAACCAAATTAGTAAATAAAGGTTTTCGAAACTTGTATTCATTCTGTCTGTGTCTACTGCTTGGTACCATGCCTTCCTCACATAATGGGATGCGATTCAATTGATAAAAGTTGAAGACCCCATGTTCATTATTGTTTTACCACTAGTCAGGGAGAAACCAATTGTCGACATTGAAGCCTCAGACCGAATACATACCACAAAGAAGTCCCTTTTTATACAAGCTCACATCCCTGTTAGACATCAAGATCTATTTTTTCAATCCCAACTGTTGCTTGATACATTGCCTCTTTCCCATTACCAACTACAACAATGGGACTGTATAATCCTGAAGCTAAGGTCACCTCATACTTTTATTAGACCTAGTGCCCTGGAATCCGTACTTAAAGGGAAATCCTTCCTCACAGGGAGCTCCCCTTCCACCTCTGCCTTACCAGTAACAGACCCAAAACTTCAAACCATAATATCCCAATCTGGTTTCGAAACCGAAGACTTTGATTCTTTTTAGAGCAATCCCGAAGAAGAAGAAGCTGGGTCAATCCTTTTTCCCTCAGAGTCAGGAGAAGAATCAGAGAGAATTTTAATACCCTTGTTCTGGTCTTCATGGTCGTGCCGATTATTGAATACCTCTGTCCCCAAGTACCACACAGGCAGAATGACCAAATACTGTCTGTGCAATCTTTGAGGCCACAGGTGTAGTGAGCCGTCAAGTGGAACCAGGAAATGCCGGAAGAACCCCTTTGACCACTGTAAGGCAATAGACGGTTATCAAACTAATGCAATATGGACACGGCAATAAGGAACTGATTGTAACAAGGCTTACCTAGACGAGCTGTGAGCCAGGTCGTAATGCATTAGGGGCAACCAGCAGAGACAGTGGGCCGGGTTCCAGAGGGGCTTGGGTAGTAGTTCCACACCTGGGCAAGTTGGCGCAAGAGGAGTCCACAAAACACGTAATGGGGTCAGAAACCAGTTCAAAGCACAAGGTCCAAGCAAAGGGGCAGTCCGTTTGAGTAATCCGTGAAGTAGGTGCAGGGTCGAATATCTTTAGAAGCAAGCAAGAAGTGTTCCAGGGTAATTGTAACGAATGAAGCCAGGAAGAAGTAGAATATCCAAGAACAGTCCGTGGTCGTAGAGCCGATGAATCCTTGATGAAAACAGTAACGCCAAACAGTCCTTACGAGAAGCAGCTGAGAAGCGCTACCTCCGTGGCTTCCGGCGCTTTTGACTGTTAGTTGTAGTCACATGATGCAAAAATGTGGAAGCGTGGGAAAGTCACGTGATGGCAGAGGATGAACGTGATTGGCAGCAGTTCACCTCACGTGACGCGTGAATCGCCGTGTTCCTCGGCGGTGCTGCAAGGCATACGGGAGTTTCCACGGGAGTTGCCAGGACAATGAAGGTCGGAAAACACCTGGAAAACCAGTCCTCCTTCTCCAGTGTCGAGCGTAAGGCCGTGTTCCTGTGCCCCGATGTGCAGTGAGTGATGTGCCAGGTAAGTGCGGGCTGATCGTGGGTTGCCTAGTGGGTTGCCTAGTAGCGAGCACACTGGGAGACGTGACAACCCTGTAGAAATATGGCTACTATTGAAAATGCATTAGCCCAACTGGCAGCCCTTCAGATACAAGCAGAAACCCGCCTTCAGTCAGGTTTGGAACAATTAATTAAACACACATAGGGAAGTCCCCCAGATGAACCATTAATCAAATAGTTCAATGATCCAGTCTTAACTGATACTGGGTCCTATTCCATAGGTTATTTAAATCACAACAAGGAACACAACACACAGTGAATAGTATTTCTCTTTTTGTACTAAAACGTTCATAATTTATTACATAGGCCGTTGGTCCTATGGTTACAAGCTAAAAAAAACACATGAATACATATATCAATATGGAAAATGCATGCATGTATCCATTAACATTTTATGAATAAATCATTCAAAACTTTGGTGGCACGGTAAAGAAATCAATTCTGAGGAGAGAAACTGGCAAAGACACTATCTTGCTGGCCCTGTCTGGCTAATGAGTCACAGACATCCTCAATTTACCAATGTCACCTATTTCATGTTCTAAAAATAATTATTCATGACCAAAAAACACATCCCGGGTCTACGTCCTTGGTAACGTTGTTAAACCGTACAGCATAACTTGAGAACACAGAGTTATACAGGGGACGTTTCGGCAGGACATCAATTACAATGCCTTCGTCAGGACCCCAAGGGAGATGGAGCTTATGTGGGGTAAAAAAATTCCCCAAGAAATTGTCGCTGCAATATTGTCAGGAAGATGTAAGTACTCCAGAACTTCATGTGTGGATCCACACACAATGGTGTCACTGAATGGCAAAAGTGGACATTTTAATAAATGTCCCTCTATTCTAGATCTCCCACAATGGAAACCAAATTCTTAAGTGCAGAAGCTTGGGATGAGTGTAGAATGGATCGTCACCGATAACATGTCCCCAACTGTGCGTGCCCGTAGCCCACCCCGTATGGAGCGCCGAAGTACCAGAGCATCCGAGCCGTAGAACGCTGGAAACACGTCTGAACAATTAATTGCCATCTACACCAAACCCCTGTTGCCTTAGGGTATTCTACAACCATACCTAGAAGGTGAAGACTTCAGGAATTTTTTTCTTAACCTTGAACGATTGGCAGTGCAGTTTGGATGGGATAATCATTTAAAAATCTGTTACTTGGGGGGGGGGGCTCTGTTGAGCAGCCCGAAAATGGCTGCTTAGTCACAGAGCTCCGCGTGGACCTGACATGGATCCGGTAGTATCAGCGGACTGATTACGCATCGACATCTCCAACTGGTCTGAAATATTGCTAATACCCTGGTGGATCCTCGTACCTGAGCTTGACTGTAGCCAGACCACCGAGGCCCTGCAGTGACTGCTGACAGTTTGTGGCCTGGCCGCGTGGGCAGACCTCGGCGTCGCGTAGCCTCCGGCTCTGGCACACTGTCTCCTGCAGCGGTGAGGGGCTGCGCCTGCTGCGGGCGGCACACCAAAGGTCTCCCCACTTGAGCCCTGCACACCAGCGAGTCATGCCGCGGCCCCCCCCGAGTCTGCGGCGATACCAGCACTGAGACGTGCCGCGGCCCCGGGGGTGCCTCTATTTTTTATTTTCAAATTTGTTTATTGGCATTTCTTATTTAACACATTTGCAGGACAGCAAATATGACTAAGGTTCAAGGCTAATGAGCATTACTGAGAAAAATAACAACAAACGAACAATACAACATGAACTTTCTCCCATTGATTTGCGTGTTGAGCAGATGCCTCGCAGTGGGCTAGGGGGAAGGGGTTCCTGGTGGTTTAGGGAGGGGGGGATGAAAGAGAAAGAAAGGGGGGAAAGCAGCATGAGGTCTTGTGAGCTCTAGTCCCAAGTCTGTTTTACGGTGGACCCATACCAGTTCTTGGGGGCTTGTCATCTGAGGGGTATAGCAGGGAGTCTGTGAGTTCCTTCCAAGCTTCCAGGGCCATACTGGAGCCATCTGTGGATCTGGCTACACTGTCCTCCCAAGCCGAGGTTTCTGCTCGTACCCAGCGTTTCAGCTCAGAGTGCCAGCATTTCTGTTGGGGCCCAGCTGCTTTCTTCCAGGACATTGCCATAGTTCTTTTTGCCAGTATGCACATGACGTCCATTAGTCTGGTGAAATGCTTTAGTTTAGCTGGCCTAGTATACGTGCCCAGTAGGCACTCCTACGGGGTCCATTTGTATCTGGTCGCCCCCATGTTATTACTTGTCTGCTGCACGGCGGTCCACAAGGATTGCGACTTAGTGCACCTCCAAAACACATGAATCAGGTCTGCATTACTCTGTCCACACCATGTGCAATTGGAAGACACCTTGCTTTTGAGTTTTGACAGCCTGGATTGCGTCAAGTATGTTCTATGTAGCAGGTTAAGTTGTATTTGCCTGAATCTGTGGTTTCTAGAAACAGATTTAGGGAATGACAAGGCCCTCTCCCATTCTTCATCAGACATTTCCCGGCCTATGTCAGCTTCCCATTTACCTCTCAAATTGGCGCTCCGTGGGTTGGGGATGTCGCTTAGTTGGGCATATATCTGGGACACCGGTTTCCATCCCTCTCCCAAAGCGTAAAGAAGCATGATTAGGGGGTTAGTTTCTGGTTCCTCTGGCCATGACGTCCACTTGGTGCGTGCTACGGTCCTCTTCCTGGAGTGTTACAAAATCTTTAAAAACCCTGTCTGTGAACAGGTCTCCCCATGAGTATATCCCCTTTCTTTCCCAGTGTCTGAGGTGATGTAGATCTGTGTCGGACCCGCATAGATCCGCGAGCAGTGGTATGTCCGGGGCGTACTGGTGCTTGGAGTGTGTAAGGGTTTCTGTCCTGCGCCAGATTTTCTGTCCCAGGGCGGCCATGGAAGGGGCATTCCGCATTAGGTGGGAGGGGGCCCAGATAAGTTCTCTCATGTGCAACGGGGATACTAGGGTCTGTAACAGGGGGGACTCAGATGTGACTTCGTCTGCTAGCCATTTGGTGACAAAACTAAGCTGTTCCGCCAGATAATACTTTTCGAAGTTTGGGAGTTGGATTCCCCCCTGGGTGTATGGCAGCATCAGGGTGGAGAGTGCAATTTTGCGTCTTCCTGACCCCCACAAAAAGTCCCGTATTATCCTCTGCAACAGGCGGAAGAAAGGCACATTGATGTAGAAATGAATATTCTGAAACCCGTATAAAAATCTGGGAAGGACAATCATTTTAATTATTGCCGCTCTGCCCATCATGGATAGGGGGAGTTTCGCCAAGAATTGCATAGATTTTCTCAGGGCAGGAATCGCAATCTTCGTGTTGTGCTCATGCATTAGAATAGGGGTATGCATTATGTGTATCCCTAAGTACTTGAATGAGGCAAGTTCCCATTGTATTCCCACCACCGGGAGATCTGTTATGTCTTTCCCTTTGAGGCCTGCCAGGGGGAATAGGCAGGATTTCGCCCTACTAAACTGGATACCTGAAAACTTTGCAAAGTTGTCTAAGACGTCTAACATCGTGGGCGCGTTGTGTAGTGGGTCCCTGACATATAGCAGTACGTCATCAGCATAAAGGGAGATAATATGATCAACTCCCCCCAGCCGTATCCCAGCGTCAAAAAATTGTTTACGGAAGTAGATAGCAATGGGTCCCAGCCCTAGCACGTAAAGCATGGGGGAGAGCGGGCATCCCTGCCTGGTGCCCCTACATATATCCCAGGTCGCCGACACGTGTTTTCCTGTTTTTACTCTGGCTTTAGGTTTGTTATAAAGTAACTGGATCCAACTAATGAACCCCGGGCCGAAGCCAGCCAGGACCTCCACCATCCACTCCGAAAATATTGAGTCGAACGCCTTAATGGCATCAAGGGACAGCAGTGCATACGGCTCCATGCTAGCCTCTGTCTGCGCAATGATCTGTTGTACTCTACGGAGGTTCATGGTCGTGTTCCGACCCGGTATGAAACCACATTGGTCCCCATGCACCACCTCCCCTATAATTTTGGCCAGTCTATTTGCTAATACCGTGGTCAAAATCTTCACATTGTAATTAAGCATAGCTATCGGGCGGTAGGAGTTGCATTTGTCAGTGGGCTTATTGGGCTTGATGATTGGAATCAACAGGGTCTCCCTCATACCATCAGGAAGTATCCCCCTCTCGTGTGCTTCTTGGAAGACCTCAAGCAGCAAGGGCGTTAGGGAGACCTCATATGCCTTGTAGAACTCGGTGGGCAGGCCGTCGCTCCCAGGGGTCTTACCAGTGGCTAGGGACTTGATTGCCTCAGTTATATCCTCTGCAGTGATGACTGCATCAAGAGCTGCAGCTTGTTCCAAGGAGATTTTAGGGAGTCCTATTTCCTTCAGGGTGTCTATAATTTGTTCTCGGGGAACCTGGACACTATGAGAATAGAGAAGTTTGTAGAATCCCTTAAGAATGTCGTTTATATCTTGCTGGGTCTGTACTACCATGCCTTCTTCAGTCTGTAACTTGGTAATAGTGTGTTGAGGGTGCTCTTTCCTGCATAGCCAGGCCACCATTCTACTAGGTCCATCAGCTTCTCTGTGTATTCTATTTGTTCTGGTGGCATAATCAAATTTAGCTAGTCTTTCCCATGCGAGGGTACATTTAGTTCTAAGTTCCTTAAGGTTGTCTTCCCTTTGGTGAGTGCTCACCGGGGTGGCTTCAAGCTGCTCAACCTGGCGTTCCCACTGATCCAACTCTCCCCTCAATTGTTTCCTAATGCCCCCTGCTTTTGCGATAATTTCTCCCCTCGTCACCACCTTAAGAGCGTCCCACATCGTATTCAGGTGGTTAATGCTCCCCCTATTTCTTTCAACGAAGTTATCTATGAATTCCTGTAGTTCTTCCCTGAACGCAGGGTCACTGAGAGCGTCTATCGGCATCCTCCACATAGGGATGGGGGTCTGAGGCCAGTTTGATTCCATTCTATTAAAAGCGGGGAGTGGTCAGAGATGGTCCTGCCTAAATGCTGTGCCTCCTCTATTTGTGACAGGTGTTCTTTGCCTATGAAAATGTAATCTATCCTCGTGTGGAGATCATGCGGGGAGGAGAAATATGAGTACCCCCGGGAATTCGGATGACGTTCCCTCCAAGTGTCGGCTAGATTCAATCTACTTGTTAATAGGGACAGAGCTGTGGTTGCCGGTGAGGGGCCTTTCGGGTGGGGCAGGGACCTGTCTAGGTTCACATCATGGACACAATTAAAGTCTCCCCCCCAGAGAAAAAATCCATGCCTGTAGGGTGCGATTTTAGCATACATGGCGTTTAAATGAGCTGGGATGTTGGTATTGGGGAGGTAAGAGTTTATTATGCATACTTCTTCGTGTTCCAGTCGGCCCCAGAGTATGACAAACCTCCCCTCAGGGTCAATATCCGACCTGATTAGGTGGAATGGGAGTTGGGGGTGGATCCAGGTGTAAACACCCGTTGCAAATTTGGAGTAGGCAGTGCCCACTCCCTGTCCTCCCCAGTGTTCCCCTAGCCTGGCCAGGGAGTCCGCCGTACAGTGGGTCTCCTGCAATAGTGCTATTTGCACTTTTTTCCTGTTCAAGTATGACTTGATTCTATTTCGGCGTAAGTAGGTTCCCAATCCCCTCACATTCCATGACATTATCCTTATTTTTACGTTGGATGCCATGCCGGGTCACTCGGATTGTCACCGAAACAGTCCGGCACCCGTCGATGCCTTCTGAACAATTCTCCCGGTCCCAACCATCCCCCCTCCCGTCCACCCTCCCTAGCAGCATCCGTTTCGCACGTGGAAGATTTTGTAACTTGGGTAACTCCCATTACCTTGAATGGGGAAGATGAACAAAGCAAACTAAACAAAACAGTAAAACCTTGAACTGCCCCCAGCAGTGGCTTCGAACTTGCAACGCACAGGGGTCCCGAGCCTTCCAGTCCTGGTCATCCGGATCGGGCGGCATGTAGGTAGATTACCTACACTGTTTCCGGAGGGGTGGGTCATTCTGCAGGTGCTCGTGCGGTGCTTGGAGTTCTTGCCCGATCGAGCGTTCGTCTCAGTAGAACTCTGGTATAGTGTGAAAGTCTGCTTGACTAGGCTTGCGGGCAGGGATCTTGGTATGCCTCTTAGTTCAGTGTGGAGTTGGTCATCCCATTTCCGACCTCAGGGGGTCCTCCTTGTCGTCGGCCAGGTTATTATGTTCTAGCCACATATTTGCTGCGGCCTCCAGGAATATAGCTCTTCCTTTATAGAGAATCTTGAGGCGTGATGGATAAAGCAGCATGTATTTTAGGTTGAGCTTTCTTAGTTGCGCTTTTATTGGAATGAAGGAGTTCCTAGCTCGTTGCACAGTGGGGGTGTAGTCTGGGTATAT
Organism: Ambystoma mexicanum; assembly: GCF_040938575.1. NCBI lineage: Eukaryota > Metazoa > Chordata > Amphibia > Caudata > Ambystomatidae > Ambystoma > Ambystoma mexicanum. The sequence continues at coordinate 82,137,189 of NC_090931.1, forward strand.
GACTATTGTCGAGTCCTTCCGTTTGATCTCGCCTCCTTCTCTGGAATATCGCAATATGATTTCCCGGTCGCGAAAATTCAGGATTTTGGCTATAATTGGGCGTGGGTGCGAGCCTGGAGGTGGACGTTTCTGGAGGGATCGGTGGGCTCTTTCCACAGAGAACCCCTGTGAGAGGTTCCCTGGGCCAATTTCCTGCAGTAGGAGTGTTTCAACAAATTCAGTCGGGTCTGAGCCTTCCAGGTCCTCGGGGACCCCCAGCAAGCGGATGTTATTTCGCCGGGCTCGGCCCTCGGCATCCTCTGAGCGCGCCTCCAGCCTTGCCACCTTTTGTTCCAGTCCTGGACTCTCGACTTCAGGTCCTGGGTGCCTTCCACATTCTCTTGTAGGTTGTTTTCAGCTTCCGTCACCCTCTCTGTGAGACGCATGAGCTGCATATCCAATCTCATCTCCTCTATCTTCCCCTCCACTGACGTGCGGAGGGCCGCTATCGCCTGCAGGACTTGCTCATGCTTAAGGTCTTCACCCTGCTGGGGGGGCTCTTCTAGGGTTTCCTGGGCCTGCGGTGGTAGCCTTTGGGGCCTGACCGTCGTAAAGGAATCCATTGTGACCAACTTCGGCTTGGTTTTGGTGGGAGACATCGCCCTCCTTAGGACCTTCTGCTTCTGGACCAGGCCCTGCTTTACAAGGCAATAGGGTCTCGCTTATGGCCCTTGATCAGTGTTTCAGAACTGGAGTTACCCACTGAGGTGTCAAGGCAGGGCCCCCTATCTGGCCAATGGTAGATAGATACAGTTATGATGCGGACCTTGCAAGTTCAATTTCCGTACTTCTGGCTATTTCAGGGGGGTTCAGCTTTCTGTGGTGTTTCAGCCGCAAGTACTTTTTGTTGTTCCGGGTGCCAGCTCCAGCGGCAGGGGGCCCCCGGGTCCCCTGTCTAATTGGTAGACTTTCCTCTGTGCTTGTTCCCCTTAGTTGTTCGGAGACTCACAGGTCACCTCGGTTTCCTCTCTGCAGCCTCAACGGCGCCGCCGCCGTGCGCTCACCCCCTCGGAGGAGCCGTAATGTTCATGGGCCTCTCCGTAACGTTGGGGCACTGCCAGCGTTCTAGGGGTCAAGTTGTAGGCACCCCGCTTGCCAGGCAGCCGTGCAGATCGGGGTCAGGGGCCCCCGGTAGGGTTGTAATGGAAGGGGGGCACCCGCGCCCACCGCAGCGTTATGCAGCAGCCCACCTCCACCTCAGCTCCGGAAAGCCCGCTTAAGTGTGGTTCTAATCAGGCTCACCTGTGTGTGGGCAGCGTCAGCTTCTCAAGCCCGGAACCTCATCGCCGTATCCTCACGTTTCGGCGGTCAGGCCTGTCCGCCCCGCTTCAGCGTGCCTGGTCCTCCAGTGCGTGTTGTCGTCGTTGGAGCCGCAGGGCACCAGCCTCGATCCCCCGATTATGTCTTCTGGTCGCAGGAGCCGGGGGCAGCGCGCCGCCAAAGCAGGCCGCAAGGCTTCTCAGGAACACAGCCTTACATTAGCTTCGGTCCTCGGCGGTCGCCGCCATCTTGCGGGGTCTGGGAGAGCTAATTCCGGCCTCCCCATTCGGGTCTTCGGGTTGTTTTATGTTGATGTCCTTTGCCCTCTTGGACAGGCAGGACCGCTTGAGCGGCACCAGCCTCTCCGTTGTGCGGACCCAATCCGCTCCCCCTCAGCCCAGCGGGTCCTCCACTGCGTTCCGACGCCGCTGGTGCCGCGAGGCTCCTGCCCCGATCTCTCCGTCGCCTTGTCTCCCCTGCTGGAGCTGGGATACAGTCAGGGGAGCCAGCGGGCGGCCCCTCGACATCAGCGCCAGCGAAAGCTCTTCGTTGTGGCGGTCTACGGGGCGTCCTGGATCCGCAGCTTCAGTTAGCTTCTCTCCTTCGCGGGCGCCGCCATCTTGTGGGTCCGGGGGGCGCGAGTTCAGACTCCCCGTTTCGGGACTTCTGTATTCCGATTCGCCTCAGCAATGCAGTCGAGCTCAGGAAATCGGATCCCCTTCCGGAATCTGTATTTGTTTTATTCCGCAGAGTGGTTTTTGGTGTTAGTTATTAGGTTATCAAGGATCGCGGGACGGAGCTCCGAAAAAACCTGTCTTCACGGCATGCCTGCTGGCCACGCCCCCCCGGGGGTGCCTCTATATCCAGTCCGGCGCTTCAGACACTGCGCCCGCGCACTCGACGGTGCCGCGGGCCAGCTACCTCTGCTGACTGGGGTCTGCACCGTTGGGCTGCGGGCCCGACGTCCCTGGCGGTGCACGGCCGGGACTCCTCACCCCCTGATGCCATCTGTACGTCGCACGGGTGGACGCCGACTGAGCCGAGAGGCTAGACCCCGCGAGCAGGGAGGAGCGCGCTCGCGGGGCAGGTGAGGAGCTGGGGGGCACTAACTTGAATTTGCATGTGTTGTCGGAGCTGCCGGCTCCCCCCCTGACCCATCACTTCTCAGGAGACCCTTACCAGCGTGAGCCTGAACCCGCGCCTCCCTGTACCATCGAGGTGCGTGGGGGCAGAGTTGAGACTTGGCCTGCCTGCTCATCATCTGGCCCTATCGGACTGGACCAGGCCGCTAATGGTGTTGCTGTATCTGGCCCCCCTGACTCAGTGGCTGTGGGGGTTTGGTTGGACTGTCAGGGCCCTGGGCCTCATCTGCCTGTGTGCTTGATTACCTGAGGGGGGCCCCAACCTCGAATCTTCAACACTCAAGTGCGGCTGTTTACTGGATACTAATCCTCACCACTGCCACCCATCATTATTTCTGGGGGTAAGACAGCAAAGTATATCACTACCCTGCACACCCAGCGACGAAGGGCTGAGGCAGCAGTTGGCTCCACGGAGGCTACACCATAGTCCTATTGCCACTTCAACTTTGTATTCCGACACTGCCGACCGCTGGTGCCCCTGCCTGACACCCCTGCTGCCCCATCCTACATTTGTTGGGCGCCATTGCATTGGGCTATACCACTGCTCTCCACATACCTTCAGGCTTCTCCCACTGGGACCCCTCAGCACCACGCCCTGCCCTAGAAATGTTGAACAGATCCTGAGGGGCCAACAAGGTAGGGGCTATGGATAAGTTTGCAAAGGCAACGCAGAGGGCTGAGCCGGGGATCTGCATTGTCCGCCCAGGAGGACCCTGAATCCAAACCACAGCCCAGCGCACTGACCCCGGATTTCACCACAATGATGGAATCGATGGCCAAGAACTTTGCGCCTCCTTCCACGAGAAGCTGGACGATATAAACGCCAATGTGGCTTCACTTAAATCACGGGTTGACCAGGCTGGAACTAGGATCACGGAGGCAGAGAACAGAATCAGCGCAAATGAGGATGGCCTACACACCCTTCAGGACACAGTTGCCACCCTGACCCGGGACATGAAGATCGTTAAGGCAAAGTGTGACGACTTGGAGTCCCGATCACGTAGGAACAACATGCGCATCATCAGGGTCCCAGAGAATGCCCTCATAGGGCGCATGGAGGTGGCAATCGAGAACTTACTCAAGGATCTATTGGGTAACCCCTCCTTGTCCCCATACTTCACGGTCGAACAAGCCCACCGGGCCCTATCACCGCGCCCTAAACCGGGTGATTTCCGCAGGCCTATCATTGCGAAAATCCTCAATTATAGAGATAGGGACCTCATTCTCCATCTGTCACGCGAGAAGGGTGACCTGCGCCTCGACTCACACACCATCCGGATATTCCCCGACTTCTCTGTCAGCGTGCAACAGGTGAGGCGCCAGTTCATGGGCGTCAAAAAATTGTTAAAAGAGCGCAACGTCCCCTATGCAATATTGTTCCCGGCACGGCTTAAGATTACCTATAAGGAAAAAAGGTACTTTTTTACCGTTCCGGAGGAAGCCGTGAAGTTCATAGAGTCTCAGATACCACCCCATGGACCAATAAGAGACCTCATTGACAATGACTGAACGCTAGCCAGCTAGACTTCAAGTAATTTGGTCATCAACGCTTGCTTCCTAATGAGATGATGGTAATAATGGCCTACTGATCCACATACGCATATGCACTTGATTCTTGCGGCAGTCGCATGGAGAGGGTTTCCTTCTGGAGGCTGCTAGTTGCTCCTATTCCTAACTTGTTCAATCTTGCAGTGGCTTGAACTTGCTGCTGAACTTTAACCAGTCGGTCCCGTGTCACAGGGAGCCGACTGCCCATGATTATGTTGTTTAATTCTCCAATCAAGACCTGTCTTTAGATACGCTGGTTGGTGTTGTGTAATATGCGATTGCTATGCGTACTGCTGACTCATGTACCACCTTGGTACCGCATGTTCCCTGCCTTGTTTATGTGTCAACCACACTGCAACAGCGCGCCCCGTTGCAGTTGCAATATTCACTTTTGTTGGGTTGTGGTGGGGTGTTGGCCCCTGTTGGGCCAGTAGCATGGTCGTTCCACGTTGGGACTTGCCTGCTAACCCCTGTTCTATGGGAAGAATTGGTACAGCGGGGGGAGGGTGGGAACACTACCTGCCAGAATGGGGTGGTGAGGGAGGGGGGAGGGGTTGGAAGGGTAAGTTTTGTTGGAAATGGTGTAGGCAGGCTGGCATATCACGCTACATCACGGTGCTTTCAGAATGGCACCATTGGCTACAAATACATAAAACAGAGCTGAGATGTTCCCTAAACGTCTGAAATGCCCACTACCGTAATGTACTGGAATGTCCGGGGGTTGAGTAATCACACTAAGACCCAGAAAATCATGGCCTCTGCCCACAGGCATGGTTGCAAGATATTACTTCTACAAGAAACTCATTATAAAGGCCCCCTGGCAATGAGTATGGCACCGTCATGGGGTTCAAACAGGTACTCTACCTCTTATTCCACTCGAGCCAGAGGCGTGGTGACAATGATCCATAAATCAATTAAATTTCTTCTGCACAAGAGTTATATTGACTCCGAGGGCAGGTACATTATACTACATTGTGCAATTACTAACAGAGAATACCTTCTAGTGAAAACGTACGGTCCCAATGTGGACTCCCCCGACTTTGTAGATTCGGTAGCAGCTATACTGTTGGGCTATATTGGGGTCCAGATCATCTGGGGAGGAGATATGAACCGGATATTAGACACTAGGTTGGACAGGACTGGGACCGCTCCCAGACCTCTGTCTGGTGCTGCACGTAGGCTGTGGGTGCATAGCACAACACTCGACATCCAAGACGTCTAGAGAATATTACACCCGCAGCTGCGTGAATACACTAATTATTCCTCCGTCCACGATAGTTCAGCCAGGATTGATATGTTCCTGGTGTCGAGTGGGGTGATGGGTGGGGAGGTCGGCACGCAAATCCTTACCCGTACACTGTCTGACCACGCCCCAATCACCCTATCGCTGGAACTGGGGGTGCCTGCCCCAACATTTAACACATGGCGATTCAAGTCTGCCGCCCTACAAGACATGGGGCCTCATTCCGAGGTTGGTGCTAGTCATGGTGCTATTAGCGCCATAACTAGCACCATTAACGGGACCGTGTCCGCCCTCGTTCAATGGGGACTTACCGGTCCCGCCAAGGTCGGACTGGACCGGTAAGTCCCCATTGAACGAGGGCGGACACGGTCCCCATTGTAAAAGCCATTCCCCATTCCCATTTGAGCCCCCATAGGGCTCAATGGGAAGGGGGAAGGCGTCAATAACGGTACCGCAAATTGCGGTACCGTTATTGACCCCGGTATCCCTTAACGGGTCCCGTCCATAAGGCCTGGTAAAACCAGGCGTTAAGGGAGGGACCCGCTAAGGGACCTCGGAATAGGGGGCAAAGGGACTACCGGCACCGGTGTCATTACCGGTGCCTGGTATCCCTTTGCGCCCACCTCAGAATGAGGCCCATTGTGTTTAAGGCTGACATCCTGGCAGACATCGAGTCCTATTTTGAGCATAATACTCCTCAGGCCACTAACATTGGTGTCCGCTGGGACGCCTTCAAAGCCTACATCAGAGGATTGTTCATATCAAAAGAGGCGGGAGTACTAAAGACAATAAGAGCAGACCTCAGTCGCTCCGTGTCCAGACTTCGAGAGCTGGAAAGGGAATATTCAGCATCAGCCGACCCTGCCACCCTTGCCCAGATTAGCGAGGAGCTCCAGTCATTTTATGAACATGCCACCAGGGATGTCCAATATTTCAGCCGTCCACAGGCCGCACGGAAGTATGGAGAGGGTGATAGACCCGGGAAAAACATTGGCTACCTTGACAAGAGGAGAGTGGGGACAGGCCCAGATTACCTGTATTCGGGACAGACAGGGCATTGCACAATGGTCTGACCAGCAGATACTGGACATCTTCACTGACTTTTATACAGACCTTTATTCCCAACCCCCAGAACATAGTGAGCGGCACATGAGGGATCTCCTGGACCAGATACCCACGTCATGTATCTCCCCTGCAACTAGGGACCAATTAGATTCCCTGATTCTACTAGACGAAATAGTTGATGCCATATCAAGTCTTCCCAAAGGTAAGGCGCCGGGTCCTGACGGGCTCACAGCCGAATTATCCCAGGAACATATAGCTATACTGGCTCCCAAGCTACTGGAGGTATGGGATGAATCACTCCGTGTGTCCGCCCTCCACCCAACCCTGCGTGTAGCAGTTATAACGGTGCTTCTCAAACCTGGTAAGCCCAGCGATGAATGCGGTTCTTACAGGCCCCTCTCGCTCATGAACCTGGACACAAAGATCTTCGCCAAAGTAATTGCAAACCGCTTCCTCCCAGTTATGACATACATGGTACATGAGGATAATGCAGGCTTTGTACCTGGTAGATCCACTTCCCACAATATTAGGAGGCTGTTCAATGTCATGGCTCAAATTGATCAGGGCGCAAAGGCAGTGGCGGTTACACTCGACGCCCAAAAAGCATTTGATATGGTATCTTGGAAGTACATATGGTTGGTGCTGGAGACGATGGGCATTGGCCCCAACATGATCAGATACATCAAACTGCTATATATGTCTCTGGTGGCCAGGGTCCGAGCCAACTCCCTAACCTCCACTCTGATCCCCCTTTTCAGGGGTACCAGATAGGGCTGCCCATTCTCCCTGATTCTCTTCGCTCTGGCGATAGAGCCAATGGCAGATCATATCAGAGCAAGCCACTCTCGCAGGGGAATACGACTGATAGATACCCCCGAGATCATATCCCTCTATGCAGATGATGTCTTACTGTATATCAGGGACCCCGCTGTCCATATCGACCCAATCCTGAGAGACATCACTCGCATAGGTACTCACTCTGGATTCACAATCAATTACTCCAAATCTGAGGTCTTTCCACTCACTAGCTCCACTCAACAACCTGTCACTGAATACCCACTCCACTGGTCACCCGGCGGGATTAAGTATTTTGGGTTCCAGGTGTCCCTAACCAAGGACACATTACTAGCAGACAACTACCTGGCTGCGGCGCAGTTAGCCGAGACCAAAATGGCACGTTGGCGCTCTCTCCCTTTGTTGCTCCCTGGGAAGCTTTCACTCATTAAGAGGATACTGCTCCCCAAGCTATTGTATACATTCAGTAATATACCCATCTGGCCGGGGAGGGAATACTTTACAAGATTACACAAATTATGCTCACAGTTCCTGTGGCACTCTGGGGCGGTGCGCAAAAAATGGTTGGATATGACACTCCCATACGAAAGTGGGGGATTTACCGCCCCTGACTTGTTGCTGTACTGGCTGGCGGCACAAGCCCAATACACCTCCCATTGGTATCCTGGGTCCCCACCTCGCCCGCATGTCAAGCTGAAGATCCTAGCAGCAGCTCACATTAATGTAATGACACTAATACTACACCGGCAGTACGCGCCGGACTCGCCCATCGACCCAGTTGGGACCACCGTGCATGCCTGGGACTGATTACTCAGTGCCACGGCCGAACAACCTCCATACTACAAGGGGCTCCCTGTCTGGAGGTTCCCTGGGCTGGAACCTACCCATGACGGGGCCCTGGCACGTCACTGGGGAACCCTGGGCTACCATGCACTAACAGATTTCTACCCTGATGGGTGGTCATAAACCCACAGACATGGAAGCCGGGCCATTCCGGGTCGGCACTAGAATTCCTGCAGTATTATAGGCTTCACGCAGCCTTCCGTGCCACCTGGCCGGATTCCCCCAATGAGCCCCCTGACTCTCCAGGGATTGCATATATCGCGAACTTGCGGTGAGCTTGTGGCATAGTCTCCTCATTATATAAATTGTTACTAACGAATGTCCCGACTCGACCCTCCAGGGCCCGCAGTGAGTGGGCAAATGAACTGGGCCTTGAGATTTCTGAGCACCTATGGGGGAAAATGTGCATGCATACTGATAGAGTTTCCCTCAAATTCCGCTACCGTGTCATGTAATACAAACTGTTGAACAGGCTGTACCACACTCCCATCTGGATCTCCAAATTTGCTTGCACCATCCCGCAATCCTGCCCCCAATTTAAGGCGGTGAAGGTGGCCATTTACATATGTTCTGGGAATGCCCCAAACTGGCAGAATTTTGGGAATTTTAGGGACACTATCCGAGATCAGTAACACTAGCATTGACCCTGACCCGATGGTGACCCGATGGGAGACCTGTTTGGGGTGTGGGAGCCTGAAGGGGCTAAATGTATGGCCAAATATTTAAATATAAGTTGTATAGTGGCCAAGAAATGCATACTTCAGAACTGGAAGAGTCCCACTCCCCCTACTTTTCAGAAATGGCTAAATTTACTTACTTGGTCTAGAAACTGTTTAGAAGAGTACCTCACTATGCTTCCTACTCGCTCACGCCCTAAGAATATTTGGACTGCATTCAACAGCTACCTTCACAGCCAAGAAGCGAGCACGTCCGAGTGTGGCTCCTCCCGATTTCGCCATGACATGTTTATACCTTGTGGCGTATTCGATTTCTGCTTTACCAACTGTTGTCATGCTGACTCTGTAATAGCTGTTCTACTCTATGTGCACATTGAATGTTTTGCTCACCTTGATGTACGTGTTTGCGGTATGCCTCTGCTGACAAAAATAAAAGTTTTTTTAAAAAATCTGTTACTTAGGACCATTTATCAAAGGTGAATTACAAATATTGTATCGGTTAATCAATCTCCAAGGGGATGCTACTTTTGCATATATTAAAGAAGGTCTCCTGCAAAGGGTAGGCCAAACTAGTAATTTCTACAGACACAAATTGAGAAATATTAGATTAAACACTGGAGAAACTCCCTTAGAGTTGGGGAACGAGTTAAAAACACAATTTCTCTATGAGCGGCTAAACACCTTTAACAGAATTAATAGAGATGTTACAATAGAACAATTAATTAACTCTCTACCTCCATCCATACAGAAGGCGGTTTTACAATTAAACAAACCTACTCTCACTTTGGCCGTTGAGACAGCACAATACTACTCCATTCCCTCCATAAATCTGAGGAGAGAAGAGAACATAAAGGTTCCTCCTGAACGACACCGTTCGTGTCAGAACGAGGAGGAAATCCTCCCAAAATCAGGGTAGGGAGAAGTATGATTTTAGAAAACCAAAATTCAAAGTCAAAGAAGAGGGAAGGAAAGATGAGTCTAAGGTAACAAAAATATTATTGCCTACCTGTTATTCATGTAAATAGGTCGGTCAACCAGCTAGAAGTTGCCCCAGGAAACAGAAAGAAGAACTCATAGAAATAGGATGTTTGATGGGGACGAGTGGGCTGAATCAGAAGAGGATATTGAGTCTGTTAATGCATGTTTCTGTCCTTCACCTATTGCATTTACCTACGAAAAGGCTTCCATTAATGGAAGAGTGGTAAATGCTTTAATAGATTTAGGTAATAAGCAAACAGCAGTCAGAGCAGACCTGATCTCACAGAGGGATCTTGAGAATCAAAAGCTGGTTAGAGTTACCTGCGTACACGGGGACAATGAAATGTATCTCAAAATACCAATATCCATTAATATCAGAGAGAAGCAAACCACCATACCCTCTGCCATTATACCAGGCCTTCCTGAAGAGTTAATCATCGGTAGGGACTTTCCCAACTTCTCTATGTTAATAGAGGACATTCCACCACAGCTCCCTCAATTTTCCCCTGCTAAATATTGGCAATCAGACTTCATTTCCCCTCGGGCACAAAATATCCATCTAAGGACCATAACATGCCAAATGTTCAGCAGGCGGCCAAGTCTTAAGGGAAAAATATGTGAAAAACCTGAGAGGTCTTTCCCCTCTGGATCCAGGGGATCTTTAGTCCCGGGGAATAAAAGAAGGTCCTTAGAAACCAAAACAAAAAGGAACCAGAGGCCTTCATGGGATATCTGACGGGGTGTCCTATTAAAACTGATCATTCGCCCCTTATCTGGGTAAGTCAGCGAAGAGAATCCAATTCATGGAATATGCGATGGTTGCTGGACTTACATCCATACTGTTTGCCAGTAGAACACAGAAAAGGAAAAAATCAGAGAAGAGTAGATTTTCCTTCACGGTTCTCCTGTGAAACAGGCCCGTCCACGTCGCATAGGGGAAGGGTATGTAAAAGACTGGAGGGTGTTTCACAAGCTAGTCCCCGGGGATCCCGTACTCAGGTGGCCAGGGAAAGGCCATCGCTTTTGGATCCCGACCCTGGGAGTAGACAAGCGAGGGAGGATCAACTGGGTAGGAGGTCCCAAGGGAGTAGGGGAGAAGCACCCAATGGTGAGACATGGTATCCCCCTTTCTCCACAACCCATCTAACCCCTATCCCTGTTTATATTATGGGAAGCTACAACTCCCATAATTACTCCCCACTTTTTCTTGACAAAAGTACTGCTCCGAAGAAAATGAGGAATGAGGTCAGAAGGATTACTTCCCTTGACTTGCATTGGCCCTGTCCTTGTAATTAGGCCAGGAAGAGTTAGGCGCGTAGCTCTACTAATGTACACCTGCCACTTATTAACCCTTGAAAATAAAAGGTGGCACATACAGTCACACTTATGGCGTGGCTGGGTACGAGAAGGAACAGCTCTTGCGAGGCTGATGCAAACCAGGCTGTGGGATTTGGAAGGCCAACGGGCTGATCAACAGCTGAGAGGATCGAGAGAAAGCCAGGCAAGATTTCCAAGCTTTCGGGATGCCATGAGTGTTCGAAAACCAGAGCCGAGCGTGCAAAGGAAAGAAACCTTCAAGTTGCCAGGAAATGGCCCGCGATCCTCCCGGGTGAACAGCAGAGTTAGGGAAGAGCAGAGGAGGCACTGGTAACAGCCTTGAGCTGTGGGAAAAAGATGAAAGAAATTCATCTAACACAACAAATGAGTTATCATGGGCAACAAAAGTCTGGTTGATGTTAAAGGGAAAGTGACTGTGATTTGAAAGTTGAAGGTTGCGCGTGTGCCAATAAAACGCAAATGAAGAGAACAATTATTAAAAGAAAAGGATACAAAGTAACAGAGTGGTCCTACGCAAGTAAGTCACACGTTCAAAAGTCTCTGTGAAATGTTATGAACTTTTGAAAGATATTACAAGCGGAGATCAAAGGAAAGAAAGTCGTATAAGAGAAAAATGAAATATGTGAATTGTGAAATATGCCAAGACAGTAAAAGTAAAATATAAGAACGGCAAGTACCAAGAAGCACTGTGGGGAAAGAAATACCAAGAAGTATTGGTGTTGAATATGACCTTTTGAATCAAAATAAGAACTGCAGATACCAAGAGGCATTGGGGGAAAGGAATACCAAGAGGTATTTTTGTTACACACAAACCTTTGAACAGGCCAATAGGGCAGTGTTACGAACTCTCACTCTCACAGGGTTTTTCTCTGCATTTCCTTATGGCGCCGCTGGCGTCACATAGCAAACATCCAGAGTACTACCCCCAACGTGGCTGCCATACTACCGGGTGTCAGTCTAGAGGTTCGGAATGCGATTTAACTGACTCCGCCCATTTGCGACGGGACAGTATTTCCGGCATCCGAAGCAGGACGGCTTCGCGTTGCTTCTGTTTACAGAGCCTACACTCCGTGAGTATCGCCACTAGGACATCCTAGAATCTTACGATCTCGCTATCCCACAATCCAGACTTCTAACTTCTTTTTCCCACTCTTAGGAACACACACACCTCGAGTATCTCTCCCGGTTCGTTCTTTCAGGAAGTTTGTGAACCGTGACACTCTCAAGCTGCAAGCCGCTTAGGTAAATCATACTGTCTTCCCCCTTTTTTTTCTTTTCCCTGCAGACATCCGCATTTCCCAGAACACATTTACCCTTCTGTTTCTTCCACTTATTTAGCAACTCCATTTATCCCGGCTGGTACGTACTGCAACCACCAACCACCATTCCTACCCGATTGCGGGACTATTTCCCGAATCTTTCTTTCCTCCATCCAGCAAAGCTTCCGGTACGAAGACCTGCCTTATAATTTCTAATCATTTGCATTTCGGACAGCAACTTGATTAAAAGCCTATCTTTCCATATTAGTCATCAGCTCTCTCCCACCATTGGACTTCAATCAACCATACATTCTACTTTATCTAGACTTCAAGGGTAGTAATTCCTATAGTTAACTATATACCTGTTTTTTCTTCTTCTCACCAGACTAACGGTCCTTTCTCATTATAGTTTAATTCCGGGATCTGAAAGACTCTTCCCTTCCCAAGGACGACTTGACTTTGAACAGCTTTCCCCGGAAGAAGTCCATCTGAGTATCTCCACATCCGACTCTCCACGAACTCCATCTTCGGGGTTTTCTTCCCCTTGAGGGTTTCCCCGGTGTTTTCACACAGTGCGAGATTCCTCCGCACGGTGGAAGGGCGCCGGGTAAACCTCTCTAAGCTACAAGCAGCTACAGTTGAGGAACAGGTAGGATTTCTTATCTTGACACTTGTGTATAAGCAGTGGAGTTGATTGGTGTATATCTTTGATACTAGACTGGGGCATTACAGCAAGCAACGCCCAAATTTAGATACGAAATGGAACAACAAGTCCAACAACTAGTGGCAGCCATGCAAAACCTATCAGCTGAAGTACAGTTTCTTAAGCAGGAAAACTTGTCCTTAAAGAATGAGGTTGGTCGGTCTGCTCAAAGATCGGAGGTCCCTCCGGGTCCTCTCCCCTCTGGCAGGTTTGATGGCAATCCCCACCAGGTAAAAGAATTCCTTGAATCCTGTACCGTCCAGTTTGCTTTCAAGGCGGCTTTCTTCCCAACCGACAGGGACAAAGTAGGTCATATGATTTCCCAAATGACCGGAGCCGCCTTAGCATGGGCGACTCCATTAGTGACAAATAGTAACCCAATATTGGATTCCTACCCAGCATTTTGCAACAGCATAAAAAACATGTTTGGAAGACAAGAAGTAACTATAGCCGCCCAAGAGCATTTATTAGATCTCAAACAAGGTTCCCTAGATATCTTAGCATACATAACCCGTTTTAAGCAGATGGCAGCTGATACCACCTGGGCGGATGACGCTCAGATGACCATATTTCGGAGAGGTCCACCCGAAGAGTTAAAAGACGAGGTCTCACGAGTACCGCGTCCCCATAACATGAGCGAATTCATCTCATTGGTCATGGAATTGGATTATAGACTTCAGGAAAGGAATCGTGAGAAAAGAAAAGGGAAACACTATCGACCACCACTTGAAGGGCATACAACTTCCAGTAAAACGGTGACCTCAGAGGAACCTATGCAGGTAGGAGCCACTCGTGGTCCCCTATCCCCAGGGGAACGCTTTAGACGAAAGTCTCTCGTACTCTGTATGTATTGCGGAGCCAACACACATACTTTCAAAGAGTGCCTTTTAGTTCCCCCTAAGAAGGCGGGAAACGCCAGTGCCCGGCCGTAAGGGGAACAACGGTACAGGGTACAATATCTACAAACAGTTCCCTCCTGAGTACTCTTTCTGAATCCCAAACTCAACCAACCGACAATGGGATGGTTGTTTTGGGAGTATCCCTCTCCTGGGGAAACTTCCGATTAGAGAACGTGCCCGCATTCGTTGACTGTGGAGCCGCAGGAAACTTTATGGACGATTCCTGGGCCCAAAGAGATAGCGTTCCCAGAAATCCAAAGACCGTATCCGTCCCAGTAGAAAGTGTGGACGGAAGTCCTTTAATTTCCAGTCCCATCAAGGACCAAACTGCTTCCCTGATCATGACGGTCGCATCCTATCAAGAATCCATAGAGTTTGATATAATACGGACTGCGAATTACCCCATCATTTTAGGTCTTCCCTGGTAAAAAAAACACAATCTGTATATCAATTGGACAGTAGGTACCCTATTCCTGGGCTCAGAAAATTGTGTCCGACATTGCCTAAATAAGATCTCTATTCAATCCAATGGGAACCGGGAAACTAATTGTTCAGGTCTTAGGAGTACTCAGCTAAATCAAGTCACAACTCTACTGTTACGCTCACCTGTTTCCCACAGGGGCGTCGATCGGACCCGGACAGCTGCGGTCTCCACCAACGTGATGCGTAGTGAAGAGATGACAGTCTGGACTGGCCCGCCTAATCTTGTCTACTGGACTCGTAGAAGTATTCTCCTGCAAGTGGAGAAAGGAATTTAGCCACCCGTGGACTTTAGTGATGCCCTCCCCAACTGTTCTCGTTCTCCCCACTAATCACCTCTGATATCCCCTCTTGGTAACCTCACCTTATGTTTTTAAATGATGAGCTCTCCATCCTGCATGGCATGCAGGGGCGCGTAGATACCAGTTACTTCACTGGTTTGAAGGTACTGGAGGCGTTCCGGAGGAATATTCACTCCAGTGTCTATAAAGTTCAAAGAGTTCAATATGTCTGATGTTCACTCTTGTTCCCTTCCCTCGTTAGGTTGCAGCTGGATCCAAATGAATATTGCCTGGAGGCAGCTGATGGTGTTCAGGTAAGGGTCTGTATTACCAAACACTGGCCTGTAAAAGTTGCATGAGTTTAACTTGCTGTTTTCTCTCCCTTTATAGGTGCGGCATAGAAAGATGCGGCGAATTAAAGGATAATACCTCCGGTAGTAAAGCAGGTAAGCCTATGGTGGCAAAGAGATTGTCTTTGTCGGTTTTCTCGGCTCACCTTGTTATTCCTTTTGTTTTCCCCCCAGGTGCTGGGTTTCGACGAAGAAAATGATGGAGGCAGCGCCGAGTTGAAAGATGCGGTGGACAGGTGAGTATAACGCGGCGCTGCTGCTGGCGAAGCGACGCGTGCTGAAATAATGTCCTTTCCAGGCTCGGAGATGTGCTGGGTCCGGAATCAGGTAAGGAATCAAATAATGTCCGTGATCTAACCTCTTCTCCTTTCTTTTCCTTTTGTCTAGGAGCTCCGGATTCGAGGCGGGCGTGGCAGAAGACTGGATGCTGACTTGCAGACACGGTGAGCGTTACGCTGCTGGATGCAGAATAACATGAAGCACGAGCTGCTGTTCGGGCGTGGTTTAAATAGCCTGCAAAGTAGTCCCAGGTAAGAAGTTCCCCAGAACCACACCCGAGTAAAAAATAGTCCTCACGTTGGCTTGGACTCATTTGCAGCATGGTCTGCATAAGGTAAGTAAAGTCTATGAGCCTGGACTGATTTCTATGATGAGCCTGGCGCCTAAGGCACCAGAACTGAATCTAAACAGCCCCCAGCCGGGGTTGTTGGACTCGATATCTGGATGCCTGCTCCCGGGGTTGATGGACTCGATCCGGATGCCCGGGGCTAGGCATCATGACATCTACCCCCACATCGAAGGGACGATTGTGCGATAGATCTAATACCAAACAATCCTCTTCCATTCGGACGTATGTACATTCTTTCTGCCAAAGAAAAGTAAGTGCTAAAAGAATATTTACGAACAGATCTCCAAAACGGTTTTATTACGGAATCAACATCCCCGACGGCGGCTTCCCTCTTCTCCATTCCCAAGAAAAACATTACCGAGCTCCGTCCGTGCATTGATTATTGAGGGTTAAACAAGATCACTGTGCCGGACAAATATCTGATGCCCCTCATTCCGGATATCTTGGAAGCAGTTTGAGGGTCGAACCTCTATGCTAAACTTGATCTGCGCGGAGCGTATCATTTAATCCGTATAAAAATGGGAGATGAGTGGAAAACGGCCTTCCGTACTCCATTTGGTCACTACCAATACAGAGTCATGCCGTTCGGATTATCCAACGCTCTGGCCATCTTCCAACGGTTTATTATGGACCACATCTTTGCCGACATATCCCCACACTATGTAATCGTCTATCTTGATGACATACTGGTTTTTTCTTCATCATTGGCGGAACATGTTTCCCATGTTCAAGAAGTTATTTCCCGTCTCCAACAAAATCATCTCTTTTGCAAGATCGAGAAGTGTGAGTTCCATAAGTCGTCTATAACCTACCTGGGATACATATTGTCAGGAGAAGGTATATCGATGGATCACTCCAAAATCTCTGCCATCACTGAGTGGCCAACACCTAAGTCTGTCAAAAACATCCAAAGATTCTTGGGATTCGCAAATCTTTATAGATGATTTATCCCCCACTTTTCCTCCCTCACTCAAGCCTTAACACATCTCCTTAAAAAAGGCATTCCGTACCTTTGGACATTGGAAATACAACACTCCTTTGAACAACTAAATAACTTATTTACAAAGGCGCCAATATTGATCATGCCAGACCAACAAAAGAAATTCATAATTGAATCAGATGCATCCCATCAGGCACTGGGAGCTGTTCTTCTACAACCGGGAACTAATAACACCGAACAACCCGTGGCTTATCTCTCTAAGACACTGTCCCCGGCGGAGATCAACTATACCGTGTTGGAAAAAGAGCTATTGGCCATAAAACGCACCTCTGAAGAGTGGAGACATCTGTTGTTGGGAGCTCGATTCCCATAGAGGTTAGGACCGACCATCACAACCTATGCATATTACAATATGCTCAAACATGCAACAGCCGCCAGGCCAGGAGGGCCCATTTTTTTCACTGTTTCGTATCACTATTTCTTTAATCCCTGGCAGAACCAATTTAAAGGCTGACGCTTCATCTCGAAGAAACCCTGTGGGAGATACACCATTCCATCCCGAACCTATTTTCCCGAAGACAGTTTGTGTCCCTGTGGTACGGAACTTCTTGCATAAGATTGAAGAAACAACTAAACATTGGGAAGCCTCACATCCGGAACAAGTAACAAAGTATCATCTGACAACCCACTGAGGTCTCTTATGTAAAGAGAACAAGGTATTTATACCAGACAAGGACTTAGAGAAGGAAGTACTACGTCTTTATCATGATTCAAAGGGTGCAGGTCATAGGGGCTACGCAGGAACCTTAGACCTAATTCAGAGACAGTACTGATGGCCTACTATCATATCAGATATCCGGAACTATATCTCTTCATGCACCATCTGTCTGCAAACTAAAAGTTCCAGACAAGCACCCAGTGGGAAACTAGTCAGTACACGAATACCGAAAAGACCCTGGCAAATCATCTCCACGGATTTCATAGTTGACTTCCCCTTTTCAGAAGGATGTAATACCACCATGGTTACCGTGGACTCTCTCACCAAGATGGCTCACTTCATTCCTCTGCCGGCAATCCCTTCTGCATCAGTCATGGCTCGTGTATTTTTGGACTGTATCTTCTCTCTACATTTTCTTCCGGAAGTGATCATATCAGACCGGGGTCCACAGTACACCTCAAAGTATTGGAAACAACTGTGTGTCGTAAATCTCCCCCGTCTCACCTGTGATCGGGATCTCCCTTGTTCGGCCGCAGGACTCTTCCTGTGGATGGTTCGGGTCTTGAATAGGCTCGCCCGAGCCTCGTCAGGTTGCAGGACGCGTTCAGAGTTCCGGGAAGTTTGTGGTTCCAAGGTATCCAGGATAGCGATGAATGAGTAAGAAGGGGGGAAATCCAGGAACAGGATAAAGGCAAGGAAGGAAGTAAGAGGATCAAGGAAACCAATGTAGAGGGTAAACACACGTCGAAGTCACTACCGGAGATAGTGTTGAGACGCGCGGACCCGCAGGGGCGTGACCAATTTATAGTACGTGCCACGACGTGAAAGCTAGTGTGTAGCACGGAGCTTGGTACGGCCATGTTGGGAGGAACAAGGAGTACAAGCCCTTCAGGACAATGACCATGAGGTCCAGAAGGGGCAATTTCGCCGGGTCATGACAGCATGCCCCCTCCGAAGACTGGTTCCTCCAGGCTTGCCTGGGTGAATAAGATGGAATCTTCTGAGCAAACGAGGGGTCTTTAAATTAGAAACTGGTTCCCATGTTCTCTCGCTAGGGGGGTAGCCTTTCCACTCTACCAGAAATTGTAGTCGACCCCTCCTATACCTGGAATCACATATCCTGGACACCTCATATTCCAACTGGTGGTCCACAACAACAGGTGTGGGTTTGAAGGGTTTTCGAGTAGAAATAACGTAGGGTTTCAACAGGGAAGTATGGAAGACTGGATGTATCTTCTTCCAGGAATCCGGGAGCTTAAGTCGGAAGGAGACAGGATTGATGATCTCCTTTATAGAAAATGGACCATAATAGCGAGGAGCTAATTTGTTTGGTCGTAGATGTCGAGGTAACAGTTTCGAGGCTAGCCAGACTTGATTGCCAACTGAATAGGAAGGTGATGGTCTTCTCTTAGAGTCCGCATATCTTTTGGTTCGAGTCTGGGCCTGTTCTAACTGATCCTTGGCCTCTCTTTGTAAGTCGATCAGCGTCTGAATCCAAGAGTCAAGGGTAGGTACCTGAGTAGATTCAGGAAGGACTGATGGTAAAACAGACGGGTGATAACCTTGACTGCAATAGAAAGGGCTGATCTTGAGAGCTGAATGATCTGAGTTATTGTAAGAGAATTCGGCTAAAGGTATAAGGAGAGACCAATCGTCTTGAACCTTGGTGGCAAAACAACGAAGATATTGTTCCAGGGTTTGATTTACTCGATCCGTTGCCCCATTGGTTTGTGGATGATAGCCTGAAGAAAGGGCACGTTGGATTCCTAGAACACGACAGAGATGTTTCCAGAATTGTGAAATATACTGGGGTCCCCGAACCGAAATAATCTTGGAAGGAAGGCCATGAAGACGAAAAATATGTTCCAGGAAAATTCCAGCAAGTTCTGAGGAAGATGGTAGTTTATATAATGGTGTAAAATGAGCTAGATGAGTGAACAAGTCAATGGTTACCATGATGGTTGTATATCCTCGGGAAGGTGGTAATTCAACAATGAAGTCGGTGGCAATAACTTCCCAGGGTCTGGTTGGCAACGTAGGTTGTAGAAGCAGACCCGCCGGCCTCTGATTATCGTATTTGTTCTGACTACAAATAGCACAGGTCTTGATGTATTGAACTACACTGGACTTCATCCCTGGCCACCAGAACTGTCTTTGTATAAGACGGAAGGTGTTGGTTACTCCTCGATGGCCGGAGTGAAGAGTATCATGGCATAGATTCATTACCTTCTTTTGAAGTTCTTTTGTCGGAATGACCACTGAATTGTTCTTGAATAAATATCCTTCCTTGATTGTTAGACGCCAGGGATTTTTCTTCGATATGTCCTTCCAGAGTTCAGATAATTGAGTCTGTACTCTGATTTCTTCCAGGAGATTGATCGCTTGAGCTACAAAGATTGTGGGTGGAAACATTTTAGGATAGATCTTATCCTCCAAGGGAACGTAGCCGGGACGCCGAGAAAGGGCATCGGCAATCAAGTTTTGCGATCCAGGAACATGTGAAATTTGAAATTGATATTGAGCAAAGAAGTAGGCCCATCGAGTTTGTCTACTGTTCCTGCACTCCATGGATTGTAGGATCTGAATATTTCGATGATCCGTACGGACTTAAACTGGATATTTAGCACCCAGGAGTAGATGTCTCCATTCAGTGAAGGCATGACGAATAGCCAATAACTCCTTCTCCAGAACTGAGAAGTGAGTCTCACTGGTGGTCAGGGTCCATGAGAGATAAGCAATGGGATGTTCCAACTTATCATCGGATTCTTGTTTTAAAACTGCTCCTATGGCGTAATTGGAGGCATCAGTTTCCACTAGAAAAGGACGATTTATGTCTGGTTGGGCCAGGATGGGGGCCTGAGTGAATTCTTCTTTCAAGCGTTGGAATGCATTGTCTTGTGGTATAGACCAGTTAAATGGAACGTCTTTCTTCAGGAGATTAACAATGGGTTGAACAATCTCGGAAAAGGTGGGAATGAATTTCCGGTAGAAGTTGGCAAGCCCCAAGAAGGATTGTATTTGCTTAACAGACGTTGGGGCGGGCCAAGCCAGTATGGCCTTCACCTTTGAAGGGTCCATACTAATTCCTTCTGAACTAAGGACAAATCCCAGATAGTGAACTGATGTAACATGAAACAAACATTTTTCTGGTTTGGCTAAGAGTTGATTTTCACGGAGACGTTGAAGTACTGCTTTTACATGTTCTTCATGTTTGAAGGAGTCCTTGGAGAAGATCAATATGTCATCCAAGTAGACGATAACATTGAGAAATAACATGTCAGAGAACACCCTATCCATAAAACGCTGGAAGACTGTGGGAGCATTAGTCAGACCATAACTAGGTATTCAAAGTGACCAAAGGGTGTTCTAAAGGCTGTTTTCCATTCGTCTCCTTCCCGGATACGGATCAAATGGTAAGCACCTCGGAGATCCAGTTTCGTGAATATCACTGCACCTCTCACAGCTTCAAGGATATCCGAGATCAGGGGTAGTGGGTATCTGTCTTTCAGGGTGTATTGATTTAGGCCCCGATATTCCAGGCAAGGTCTAAGCTCTTTGGTATCCTTTTTTGGAACGAAGAACAATGAAGCACCAGCTGGTGATTTTGAAGGTCTTATGGTGCCGTTCTCAAGATTAGTGTCTGGGTATTCCCGGAGGGCTCTCTTTTCGGGTTCTGAAAGAATAAACATCCTGCCAAAGGGAATCACTGCTGAGGGTTCAATATCTATAGCACAGTCTTCGGGTCTATGTGGAGGTAGGGATTGAACAATGGCAGTAGAGAATACATCAGCATACCCTTGATAGATCTCTGGAACTTGTACAATATTGGAAACCATGAGTGGTGTCTCTGGACACCTTGGTAGACTTATAGGAGCTGTGACTGAGGTATCCAGGTTTAAACAGTGGTTCATACAGAACTCCGAGCCCAGGAATAAGGATCCGGCCGTCCAGTTAATATATGGATTGTGCCTTTGTAACAAGGGCATGCCCAGAACTAAGGGGTAATGGGCTGATTTTATAATTTCAAACACAATTCTTTCTTGATGATGATTTATGGAAAGATGGATCTCCCTTGTTTGCAGATTTATGGGTCCTGAGGAAAGAGGTCTTCCGTCAATTGCTTCCACTGGTTGTGAAAAACGTCTTGCTTCATATGGAATGTTATGACTTCTGACCCAATCTTGATCAATGAAGACTCCCATTGATCCGCAATCCACCAAGGCCAGTATGGGGCAGACCTTGTCTTTGGATGGCAATAAAAAGGCCTGTAATATCACCAATTTGTTTTGTCCAGGAGAGTTCAAGGATGGAATTGATGTGGAGAAAACATCGCTCTCCCGAAACCTTGCTCCATATAGGATCGGGGGCTGGCGTTTCCCGACCGTCGGGGAGGAGCCAGAGGACACTCTTTTACTAGATGTTTATCTGAGGCACAATACATGCATAAGCCTGTGTGTATCCTTCTTAACCTTTCCTCCGGGGAAATTGGTCCACGAAAGGCTCCAAGTTGCATGGGTTCAGAATCAGTGCTCGGATTCTTGGCAGATTCTGTCCTTGTAGTATTCTCTGGGAAGTTTCTTTGAATTGAGACTTTATTCTTTTTCTTTTCAGCCTTTCTTTCTTGGATTCTGAAGTCTATTTGCATAGATAAATCCAGGCGAGCCTGGAATGAACTAGGACGTGCCAGCCTGGCTAACTCGTCCTTGATCTCTTCATTTAGACCTCTGCGAAACAAGGTAAAACTGGCTTCCAGGGGCCAGTCCGCCTCTTTGGCTAGCTGTTTGAATCTGGTAACATAGGTCAACATGTCTTGGGATCCTTGTTGGAAGTCAAGTAACTACTCTAGAGCACCGTGGACCAGCTCTGGTCGTTTGAACATGGACTTGAGTTCCGCGATGAACCCTTCATAATCATCCAGGAGAGCATCCCCTGAATTGAGTAAAGGAGTGGCCCATGTAAGGACATTACCGGAAAGATGCAATATTATGAAGCCCACCTTAGCCCTAGGAGTTGAGAAATAGTAGGGCTTGAAGGTAAAATGTACCAAACAAGAATCCAGGAATCCACGTAAGGTCTTTGTTGAACCGTCGTATTTATCAACCACTCCTCCCAATAATACGCTGTCCTTGTTCGCTGGGTCACGTGACAAGACAAGCTGTCTTAGCGCCGCATTCTCGGCTTTTAAATTCTGTATCTCTGTGGAAAGTTCTTGCATTCCGCGCATCAGGTCCTGAATAGCATTCTCCATGGTAGAATCCGCATTGATCGTTTGGCGTCTCAAACTGTCGTAAATCTCCCCCCGTCTCACCTGCGATCGGGATCTCCCTTGTTCGGCCGCAGGACCCTTCCTGTGGATGGTTCGGGTCTTGAATAGGCTCGCCCGAGCCTCGTCAGGTTGCAGGACGCGTTCAGAGTTCCGGGAAGTTCGTGGTTCCAGGGTATCCAGGATAGCGATGAATGAGTAAGAAGGGGGGGAAATCCAGGAACAGGATAAAGGCAAGGTAGGAAGTAAGAGGGTCAAGGAAACCAATGTAAAGGGTAAACACACGTCGGGTCACTACCGAAGATAGCGTTGAGACGCGCGGACCCGCAGGGGCATGACCAATTTATAATACGTGCCACGACGTGAAAGCTAGTGCGTAGTACAGAGCTTGGTACGGCCATGTTGGGAGGAACAAGGAGTACAAGCCCTTCGTGACAATGACCATGAGGTCCAGAAGGGGCAATTTTGCCGGGCCATGACACTGTGTCATATTCTAGGGATCTCCAGAGCCTTAAGCTCCGGTTTCCATCCACAAACAAATAGGCAGACAGAACGTCTCAACCAAACACTGGAAGGCTACCTCTGATGTTACATTTCAGCCGCACAGGATAATTGGATAGGACTTCTACCTTTAGCAGAGTTCGCCTACAACAACACCACCCATTCATCTACCCGGTACAGTCCTTTTTTATGTACCTACGGATTCCACCCTTCATTGTTTCCAACCCTGGGGCCCATTTCATCCTCCATTCCCAACGTAGACAGTATGGTAAAAATCATACGAGAAGGACAAAAAGAAGCCATTGAGGCCCTACAAGCAGCACAACTCAGAAGTAAAACTCAAGCAGACAAACACCAAACTTCTGCCCCATTGATTCAAGTCGGTGACCAAGTGTAGTTATCAAACAAATTCCTCCCTAGGAGATTGGTCTCCTCTAAACTTTCACCTAAGTTCTTTGGTCCTTTTCGGGTAATCAAACAACAAGGTCCGGCAGCCTTCCAATTACAACTACCGGACTCATGGAAACGTATCCATTCGACATTTCATGTCTCTCAACTCAAACCTGATCTCCGATACAATTTCCATCCACACGCTATCAGGAAACCTCTACCGATCCTAACGGATGATGGTCCTGCATACGAAATTGCAGGAATCTGTGATTCACGTTATAGGCATGGAACCTTACAATATTTGGTGGACTGGAAAGTTTACTCGCCAGCGGAAAGATCCTGGGAACCTGCATCAGCAGTACATGCCCCTCGTCTGGTACGGGCTTTTTTCACTTTCATCCAGGCAAACCGGGGTTTGTCTCCCATAAAAGGGGGCATACTGTTACGAACTCTCACTCTCAAAGGGTTTTTCGCCGCATTTCCTTTTGGCACCGCTGGCGTCACATAGCAAACTTCCAGAGTACTACCCCCAACATGACCGCTATACTACCGGATGTCAGTCTAGAGGTTCGGAATGCGATTGAACTGACTCTGCCCATTTGCGACGGGACAGTATTTCTGGCATCCGAAGCAGGACGGCTTCACGTTGCTTCTGTTTACAGAGCCTACGCTCCGTGAGTATCGCCACTAGGACATCCTAGAATCTTACGATCTTGCTATCCCACAATCCAGACTTCTAACTTCTTTTTCCCACTCTTAGGAACACACACACCTCGAGTATCTCTCCCGGTTCGTTCTTTCAGGAAGTCTGTGAACCGTCACACTCTCAAGCTCCACGCTTCTTAGGTAAATCGTACTGTCTTCCCCATTTTTTTTCTATTCCCTACAGACTTCCGCATTTCCCAGACCACATTTACCCTTCTGTTTCTTCCACTTATTTAGCAACTCCATTTATCCCAGCTGGTACGTACTGCAACCACCCACCACCATTCCTACCCGATCGCGGGACTATTTCCCGAATCTTTCTTTCCTCCAGCCAGCAAAGCTTCCGGTACGAAGACCTGCCTTATATTTTCTAATCATTTGCATTTCGGACAGTAACTTGATTAACAGCCTATCTTTCCATATTAGTCATCAGCTCTCTCCCACCTTTGGACTTCAATCAACCATACATTCTACTTTATCTAGACTTCAAGGGTAGTAATTCCCATAGTTAACTATATACCTGTTTTTTCTTCTTTTCACCAGACTAACGGTCCTTTCTCATTATAGTTTAATTCCGGGATCTGAAAGACTCTTCCCTTCCCAAGGACGACTTGACTTTGAACAGCTTTCCCCGGAAGACGTCCATCTGAGTCTATCCACATCCGACTCTCCACAAACTCCATCTTCAGGGTTTTCTTCCCCTTGAGGGTTTCCCCGGTGTTTTCACACAGTGCGAGATTCCTCTGCACGGTGGAAGGGTGCTGGGTAAACCTCTCTAAGCTACAAGCAGCTACAGTTGCAGAACAGGTAGGATTTCTTATCTTGACACTTGTGTATAAGCAGTGGAGGTGATTGGTGTATATCTTTGATACTAGACTGGGGCATTACAGGCAGACTAAAGAGAGTGAGAATTATAAGTACCAGGAAGTATTGGTGTCACAAGATGAGTATTGATTGCGAATTGAAGGAATATTGAAAGAGGAGTCGAAGTGGTCATGCATAGGTCTATGTAAATTCCTTGCAGTTTCGAAAGTCTTCGGCAGTGAAAGGTATCTTAGATAAAATGTGGGGAAGGGAACCCCCACGAAGAACAAGACAGGCTTAAGCCCGGCAGAGGGAAGCTTGTGCAGAACTTTGGGACAAAGTGAAGCAAGACAGGCTTGAGCCCGGCAGAGGGAAGCCTGTGCAGAACTTTGAGAAATCGGGTGACAAAGTGAAACAAGATAGGCTCAAGCCCCGCAGGGGGAAGCCTGTGCAGAACTGTGAGAAACGGAGAACATATGAACTGAGTATTGATGGCAAGGTCGGTGAAGCCTAAGGAAGGGATTGAACTACCAGAAGTTGAAAGCCTAAAGATTGAACTGTTGAACTGTACCAGTAAGCCAAAGTGTGCAAGACTGATAGAGCTATGCCATCCACCCATTTGTTGTGTTTATTAAGGAACTCTCTAGACCCTGTGGGTTTGAACCTGGGGAAGGGAGTTAGTACTGAAGCCATTCTGACATTTCTTTTGACACACTATTTTCCTTTTTGTATTCCCTTAACACATTTGTTTTCTTGAGAAGGAGGGCAAGGTTAGGCGTTCTTAGTATAGGCCTTTTTATTTTGACCAGACTGAGTTGGACGTATTTGTTATTGTGTAATGGTCGAGTATAATCCCATTGTAGAGTTATGGCCAGTTAGGAATTCTAATAACCCCACCAAATGCGTAAATAAAGGTTTTCAAAACTTGGATCTATTGTGTCTGTGTCTACTGCTTGGTACCATGCCTTCCTTACAGTAAGCTCAGGGGGGTGGTAAAAGAGCTACTTCATATAACCAACTTGAGCACATCTGTTTACCATCTCCAAATGGACGGATTAGTTGAACGGTTTAGCAAGACCCTTAAAACCATTCTTAGGAAATTAGTCAACAAGGACGGGACCAATTGGGATCAGATGATTCTGTGGGTCTTGTTTGCCATAACAAAAACACATCAAGCCTCCACTGGTTTCTTACCCTTCGAATTACTGTATGGGCGAGAGGCCAGAGATGTTTTAGACATGCTTTGAGAAACATAGGAGGAAAGGGAAGAAGCTCCAATAATACTCTCGCAGACAGCCTCTTGGTTAAAAGAACATATGATAGCTATTCGATCCCTGCTACAAGACTACCTTGGTAGATACCAAAGCCAACAAAAGGTGTTTTATGACAAGAAAATCTCCCATAGGTAATTCTCCATCGGGCAAAAGGTCTTGTACATCTCCTTACCTCAGACAACAAGCTTATTTCTTTTTTTTTTTAATACCATTTTATTGAGTTTTTACAACACAGTTAAAAATAAAAAATACAGAGGAACAGAGCAGCAACCATTGAAACAGCGCATCGGAGAAGAGACAGTATTATGCCTAGAATATTACTCATTACATTTCATTGGGCCTCATTACACGTTAGGCGGTAAGGGCTTACTGGTACCGGTAAGGGCACCGGTACTGGTAAACCCCTACCGCCTTACTACGAGTTCCTTTTGCAGGACCCGACTTTAACGGCTGGTTTTACCAGCCGTTAAAGTAGGGTGCCGCAAAGGGACCTCAGAGCTAATTACGGTACCACAATTTTACAGTACTGTAATTAGCACCTTCCCCATTCCCATTATGCCCTATGGGGGCAAAAATGGGAATGGGGAAGAGCCTTGGTGAATGGGGAATTACCGCCCCTGCTCACCTTGGAGTAGGGCGGTAATTCCGCCATCCACCAAGGCGGACACGGTAAAATACCGGCGGCAACCATGGCGCTAATAGCGCCATGGTTACCGCCTACCGTGTAATGAGGCCCATTGACAGGTATAGATGGTAGGCTGATATTGACGGGTTTTAGTGCATAGTTTTGGGTTTGGTCTGACAGTAGAAATAGAGGCCTATTAGTGGGCCTGAGATTCGCTGCATGTCTGTGAGGCTTGCGGTTATCTGCGTCAGGATGGGGGGCGGGCGTTTGTTCTTCGTGCATCAACCAAGTGCGGGTGGTTGGCGGACCATGCACAGGAACTGTTCAGCGTAATCTAGAAAGGGGGACCGGGTGCTGTAAGAATCTCCCCATGTTTCCCAGGAGAGTGACCGTCATCCGCAACTGCTGTGTCCCAGCATTTCGTCCACCACATGGAGAGCACAGGGCCATCAGTTTGCTTCCACTGTCGGCAATAGTGATTTTGGCTGTTGTGAGCAAGTGTGTGGTTAGGTCCATC
Organism: Ambystoma mexicanum; assembly: GCF_040938575.1. Classification (NCBI taxonomy): domain Eukaryota; kingdom Metazoa; phylum Chordata; class Amphibia; order Caudata; family Ambystomatidae; genus Ambystoma; species Ambystoma mexicanum. Next base: position 82,164,454 of record NC_090931.1, read on the forward strand.
AGGTGCCCTGTCAATGGGAATGCCCCATCATCTGTCTCTCCCAGTAGTGCAATTACTGGGTCCCATGGTATTGTCAACCCTGTGATCAATTGGATCTGTTTTAGGACCTCCCTCCAGAATCGGGTTGACTTCGGGTATGTCCATAGGAGGTGTAGTAGTGAGCATGATGTTTGACAGCCCCTCCAGCATTGTGGTGATAGTGCTAGGTTACTTTTGTTCAGAATTTCAGGATGATGTACCATCTATAACATACCTTCACCGCCCCCTCCTTACTCGTGACACACTTAGAGCTTTTATACATTCGGCACCTGATGCGTCCCCAGTCCTCCAGCCCTAGCTCTCTTCCCAGGTCCCTTACCCATTTAAGCATGTAGTTCTTCTTCTTGGTGGAGTCGGCTCTATCAAGGAGTCTGTAGAGAGTGACATTTTCCCTCTTGGAGCCGCTGATGTTAGGGTACGTTCTAGCGCATTAAGTTCCCTGCCTCTGTGTGTTTTAGTTCTGTTTTGTGACATCCAGTGCCTTCGCTGGGCATATCCGAATCTTTCCGTTTCTGGGAGTCAGAATTGTACCTTGCATTCCTCAAATGATAGTGATTTGATTTAGTGCCCCTTCCCACCATTTACGGGATCCTGTTGGAATGATCCCGGGAGTGAAATCAGAGTTGTTCCATACCGAAGTAAGGAGTCCCAATGAACCTCTGTTTTCCCATCGTCGAGCCACCCTACTCCAGCACTGAACCGTGTTTTTGGTGTATGCTAATGGGCCGTTGCCCAGAGCCCCACAAGATGTTGCGATGTGTGGCAGAGTTGCAAGTGGAGATGGGCTCCATGCTTCCTCTATTTGCTTCCATCTGGGTTAATGGTTACCTGACATGCAAAGGAGTGTGAGAGTTGCGCTGCAAGACAATACCCGGAGTGTCCAGAACACCAAGGCCTCCCCCCGCCGTGCCCCCGAAGCATGACTCTCTGGATATTCATGGCTTTTTCCTACCCCATATGTATTTGCTTTTGGAGCTCTACCTCTGGGATAGCGACTGGAAGGGCGAAGCTCTGGTAGATCAGTCTTGGGACTAAATTCATTTTCAGGGCTGCAATTCTCCCTAGCCATGACACCTCTTGTTTGTGCCATCGTTCCAGATCGTTTAGCAGGTCCCTGAATAGTTCCAGGAAGTTATCACATTATACTCGCTCGATTTTATTCGGTATCTGAATCCCTAGGTAGCTGATGTGGGATCTAGTCCAGGGGATGGAGCCTGTGTTTGGCAGTGCTTCTTTGCGCCCCTGTAAAATATTTATGCCCAGGGCCTTTGATTTCGTGTAGTTGACCCTAAAACCTGACGCTTCTTCAAATGCTGAGACATCCTGCCAGAGAGCCTCCGGGGAGCCATCAATCTGGGGTAGGGTCAGAAGGACATCATCCGCATACATGGAGGCCTTATAGCAGCTGCCGCCCACCGTTAAGCCTTGGATTTGTGGATTGTCATGGATTCTGGCCGCAAACAGTTCCATGGAGAGTGCGAATATTAAAGGTGATAGGGGGCAACCTTGCTGCGTGCCTCTGGCTATGGTGATTTTCGTTGACCTAGTGCCGTTTATTCTGAGGGATGTAGTGGGGTGTTGATAGTTGGCAATGGTTCAGTTAATGAATCTTGGGCTGAAGCCATAATGGGCCAACGTCTCGCTTATTTACCCCCAGTCTAGTAGGTTGAAATGCCTTGTGAACGTTGAGCGATATCGCTGCTAGTTCTACCCCTGACCTAGATGCGCTCTCAATTAAATTTAGGGTTTGTCTAATGTTATCATGTGTGGTGCGACCTGGGATGAACCCTGTTTGGTCTGGGTGTTTTAGCTCTGGGAGGACCCTCGCAAGTCTGGTTGTCAGAATTTTAGAAAAGATTTTAGCATCGTTGTTCATTAATGTTATAGGTTGATAGGAGACACAATTCTCTGGGTCTTTTCCTGGTTTTGGGATGAGCACTGTTAAGGATTCTTCCATGGAGGGAGTAATGCTTCCTGTTGTCAGGAAGGAGTTAAATAATGTTGCAAGTTGGGGTGCTCAAATGTAGGCATATGTCTTATAGAATTGTGCCGTAAACCCGTCAGGGCCTGGGGCTGCGTTTTTCAGGGATTTTATTGCTTCTGTTACCTCTTCTATTGTGATGGGGAGCTCGAATGAGTCTAATTGGGGTGGATCATCGCGTCTAGCAGTAGCCATCAGGTAACTGGTTTGTGCTGCTTTCTCTGTTGGAGTCCCTGACATTATCTCCCTGTGCTGGTTCATAATGGCCTCCAGTTTCGCACCCTCTGCGTACAATGTTGTTTAATCTGGGCCCCTAAGTGTTTGGATATTGTTTCAGGTGTGTAACTTGTTTAGTTTATACACCAGGAGCCGGTTAGCTTTATTGCTGTTCATATAATAATATTGTTTATTGTATGCTAATGCCCAGGCGGATTTGTCTGCTAGGTGCATTACCATAGTGTATTTTGCTTTTTTGAGTTCTCTTCCTGCTTTTGTGGTTTGGCACCTTTTGAATACTTTTTCCAGTTCCACCACACTCACCTCTACCCTAGTTTATTGTAACTGCCCTGGTCTCCTTTGCGCTGCAGTGCAATTGATTAGAGCTCCCCGCACCACTGGCTTCATGGCATCCCAGATCATTACCCCGGAGCACCTCACTGAGGAGCTTTCCCTAAAATAACAGACGAGTGCCTTAGATATTTCTCCCCTAATTGCTGCATCTGGAAGCAATGACTCTTGCAGCTTCCAGTGACTTTGTGGCTGGTTTGGGAGGCCCTGCACTCGCACTCGGGCTAATACTGGGGCATTGTCTCACAGCACTTTAGGTTGAATTTGCGCCTGTTCGATGCAGGGGAACAGAGCACTGGACATCAGAATTAGGTCTATTCTAGAGAGTCCTTTGTGGACGTTGGAGTAGAATGTCGAGTCATGGACTCCTTCTTTAGAGAGTCACCATATGTCTACTAGCCCTCTTTCCCTAAAGAATTCGGCAAAACCTATTGCCTGAGAATAATCTTCCCTTGAAGGTGGTAGGGTTTTGTTGGTGTGTGGGTTAGGGGCCAGTTAGAAGTCTCTTCCTATGAGGAGCCGGCTTTCCACAAATGTGGTGATGTCTGGTATGATGGTGCGGAGGAAGTGATCTTGTTCACTGTTTGGGCAGTATACAGAGGCAAAGGTTAGGGGTTGTTCGAGCAGGTGACCCTTTACTAGTAGATATCTCCCCATTAGGTCTCGTTTTACAGGGATTTGTGTTAGTGGCATCTCCCAGGTGAATAGCAAGGCCACACCCTCTTTTTTTCTCCCGCAGTGGCAAAATAGCACTTAGTGTATCGGCCAAAGTATATCCGTTTCTCATCAGCAGCCAGGAGGTGTGTTTCCTGTAGGCAGAGTACATCACCTGAGAGGTTGGCTAGTCTGCGTTCTACTGATTTCTGCTTCCCCAGAAAGTTAAGGCCTTGCACCCATGTCACCATGCATAGTACTTTAGTAGCGTCAGCTGCCATGTTTGTTCCGAGTTGTTAAGCCCATCAACCCCCAGCTCGAGCCTCTGCCCCCTAGGGTGGGACTAAGACGTCCCCTATTGCTTTCCATCCTGTCTCTCTGTCTAGGCGATTCCCCGTCGCTGCTCCTACCTCTTAACCTTCCCCTCAAACCAATTTCTCCCCAACAGTTTCCCTTCCCCCCCTTGTCCCCCTAATGAAAAGCGAGAACATGAGCCCAGCCCACAACCCTCAGGGCAACCGGCTCAAAACCCGACAAGCAACCTTAATAGAGACAATTAGTGCCTCTTGATGGCAAAGGTAAAACACTATAGTTGCTTCAATTCTGCTTAATGTTCCGCTGAACGCCAGCTTCAGGTGCATTTCAGGATTGCGTCCGCATCCGTTTGCGTCGCATCAGCAAGTGTTCAATAATGTAATTCCAGGGGATGGCTTGCCTGACCCCTGCGGGACGCATAGATGCCATTTTATAGATAGAGACAGAGGTGTCTTCTGGGATATTAGTTCTGCAGCACCTGGAGCGGGTACCTCTTGGTTTCAGGTGAATTGTTCAACCTTAATCTTTGTCGCTTTTCTTGCTTTTGTAGGTTGGACCCTTGATCCTTCATCTCCTATCTACCCAAGTCCACGGCTTTGTGGTGCTTCTCAGTGAGGTCTCATTGGGTGCTGCTCCACCTTTTGTGTTTTCGACCTCCCCTGTTGGATTCAGGAGTCTTTCCGCTTCTTTCATGGTGTGGATTTGCCACTGCTTGCCCTCCAGGTTGAAGTTCAGTGCGGTGGGTAACCCCCATCAGTATAGTACTTTCTTTTCCCGTAACCATTTCGTCAGCGGTTTTAGGGATTTCCTTTTCAGCAGCGTGGTTATGGCTAGGTCTTGGTATAGCATAATGGAGGATTCTCTGAACTGGATACGAGTGCGGTTCCTGACTTCTTTCATTATATGCTCCTTGACCCTATAGAAGTGCATTCTCGCCAGTACATCCAGTGGCGTAGCTAGTGCTAGTTTCGATCTGGTTCGGTGCACCCGGTCCAGTTCCAGTGGGATGCTGTCGAGAAGCGTCAGGATGAAGCAGAAGAGGTCCCGGGTGAAGTCGCCTAGCTCTGCATCCGTCCTGGAATTTGGAATTCCCCACAGGCGAATGTTATTGCAGCGGGAGCGGTTTTTGGAATCCTCTTGCTTGAGCTTCAGGGCCTCACATCTGGCTTCCAGTGCGGTGATCCTGTCTGCTCCTTCCCCAATCTCGAACGACTGGTCGCACAGTGTGGTTTAAGTTTCGGCGGTTCTACTTTTGACCTCGTCCATCCGTTTGTCAAGGATGGTGATTTTCTTCAGTAGTTCCTCAGTGCCTTTTTGGTATTCCTTGGTCATGGCTGCCAGGAGGTATTGAAGGTGTGTCTTAGTTACAGCTTGTGCAGGAGGAGTGTTGGGGAGCTCAAGGTCTCCCCTTTGGGTAACTGCCTCAGCCCGTTCGCTCTTTTTGCCTTCTTTATTTTGGTCGCTGAGAGCAAGGTGTAGATGTTCATTTGCTCCACTGCTTTAGGGGGTTTTCCCATCTCTCCTTTCGGTGTCCGAGGAGTGCTGCCTCTGTCCAATACGAGATTGTGTCTTGCTTCGTTGTTCATGGAGGTGGATCAGGCCATGTCTTCCCAGACATAGCTTTGCTCTGTGCAGTTCCGTTGCTCCTCCTTATATGCGTGCTTAGGCATGCCTCATATGAGGTTCTTGCATTCTACTTAATCTCCTTCCAGCTCCTGTAGGGCCAGACTGGTGCACCCTTCCCCTTCGGGCCGCAGTACTTTGAGGCAAACCTGTGCATATGGGGCGTGGGTTTCTGTGTGTAGGCTCTATGAAGCCTTTTGGCTGGGGTGGTGAGCCGCTACTGCTTCCTCCCGGAAGAGTAGCGCAGTAGGGATTGATGGTGGGGATGTGCTCTGAGCTCAGCCGCCCCGTCTGTGATGATTGCAGGGAGATGATCAGGCCCAAAGCAATTCCCGAGCTTTCAAGTGCTCCAAACAATATTTCTCATATTTGTGAATGCCAGGATTTGTGTGTTCCCCAGTGTGGATGAAGGCTTGCCGCTGCCGGATGCCAGCCTTGCTTACAAGAAGGGTTACATTGAAGTTGATGGCAATGCTAGGTTATCACCATGAACCTACTGTTACTTAGTTGCTCTGACGGTTTTCAGATTGCTTGTGGTTTCACTGTGCATATGTGGCTGCAACGAGGCATCGATTTAGAGAAAGAGCACCGTACTGCAATTAGATACGTTTCATGGGAGCCAAGGGACTTTTAAATTGACTCCTTCCCCGTGGTGGTTGGTTAATGTCGCATCCACTTGGGCCAGTGCGCCACTATCAGGGCTCTGGGTTGGAATGATGGGGAAGAGGCTAGGGGGACGGCACCTTCAAGGTCGCTGCGGGGTCCGCCGCTGTTGGCTGATTCTCCGGTCTGGTGCAGTGCTGCCCCGCAGCGTCTGCCTTGGTGGGGGAAGCCGCTCAATGTTAGCACAAAACTGCCGGAGGGGCCGTGCCTCAGATTACTTTCCTATTGGAGCGTTGACTCACTCTCCTTGCTGGATCCCCAGAGGGTCGTCATGGTGTGTTGGGGTCATGTTGGGAGGCAGAGGCATTAGATCTTACGTGGGTCGGCGGGTGGTGCTGTGAGTGCTTCAGCCGTCCCTTGCTAGCCTGGAGAACTGGTGAGCCGGTTTCCCTCTGCCATCTTGGGTGTCATTTCAGATGGGCGGCCGAACGGGGTCTCCACAGGGGGTCTCACTCCGGATCGCTGTTCTCCTTGTTGATCTCTGTCGTGGTTTTGAGTTTCGTACAAAATCGCATGTTTTTAGCAGCGTTTAGCCATTTGGTTGTTGGACCAGGGCCGGGAGCTATCAGGGAGCCATGCCGCGCCCTTCGGCTCCAAGCCACGCCCCCCAACAAGCTTATTTCTAAATGGCATGGGTCATATGAGGTATTGGACAAGACAGGACCGTGTAATTATAAGATTGCCCAACCAGACCGTCGCCAGAAGATGCAGATCTACCATATAAACTTGTTGAAAGAGTGGAAGGAGAACATTTCATACCGAAAGAGGTGAATACTAACACTAATTCCATGTGAAATTACTAAAACTCCAGAACAAGATCTCCTTGAGTTGCTAGTACAATTCCCAGATGTTTTCTGTGAAGAGCCTGACAGGGTGAAAGGAATATACCATCATATCCGGACCCATGCAGGCAAGGTAGTACATCTTAAACCCTATTGACTATCTGAGGCCCGTAGAAATATTGTCATCAAAGAGGTGGAGCAAATGCTCCGGGCCAACATAATTGAACTATCTACCAGTCCCTGGTGCTCCCCAATTGTGCTAGTGGAAAAACCAGACAAAAGTTGGAGGTTCATTATAGACTTTCGAAAGGTGAATACCATCTCGGCCTTTGACGTCTACCATTCACCATCTTATCGATAAATTGGGTAGTGCCGTCTATTTGTCCACCCTGTATTAGTTTAAAGTATTACCATTTGGGTTACATGGTGCACCAGCAACTTTACAAAGGTGGATGGATAAGATTCTCCAGCCTTATTTGGAATTTTGTAGGGCATACATCGATGACATTGTAATCCAAAGTCCAGCCTGGTAAGACCATTTGTACCATCTATACAATATAATAAGAGCCTTAAGTAAAGCGGGATTAACAGCCAACCCAAGAAAATGCAAGTTGGCCCAACCTGCCGTTAAATACCCTGGGTTTTTTGTCAGAAATGGTAGCGTTCAACCTCAAGAGGAGAAGGTTAGAGCTGTCTTAGAATCCCCTACGCCCAAAACTAAAAAGGATTTAATATTTTTCCTAGGATTAATCGGATATTATCAGAGATTTATACCTAACTTTTCCAGTAAAACTGCCAGACTGACCAACAAACTACGAAACACAGAACCATGCTCAATCAGGATAGCAAAATCCATACGGCAGTGCTAGCCAACAGGCTAAAGAAGGTAATAGGCAAGCTGATACACCCGGACCAAACGGGTTACATCCCCGGTAGAAATATCACAGACAACCACAGGAGGCTGCACCATATCATTGACCAAACCGAGGGAGACTAGGGCGAGCTAGCCATCGTGTCACTGGACGCGGTCAAAGCTTTTGATTCAGTGCGATGGCCATGGTTGAAAGCGACCCTGAAAGGATACGGAATTGGAACAAGATTTATCAGATGGGTTCAGATGTTATATAGCTCCCTGATTGCAAGAGTTAAAGCAGGAACCACAATTTCAGATAAATGGCAACTCAGTAGGGGGACCAGACAGGGATGCCCCTGGTCACCCATGCTATACATCCTGGCATTAGAGTCACTGGCAATATGCCTGCGGCAACAATACGGGGAGGTGGGGATCCGTACTACAGGGGGCACACACCTGGTGTCGCTGTACGCGGATGATATGCTTCTCTATTTGCGTTACCCGGAGGAGAACCTGCAATATGTGGTGGAGGTGATGGACCGTTACGCCACCCTCTCGGGCATATTGGTGAACCCCGGGAAGTCTAGTCTGTTCCCCTTTGGAAGGTACAAGTGCACCCCATTGGAGAGGCTGCCCATCTTGCAGATACCCTGGCAGACCGTGACATTTAGGTATCTGGGCATAAATATCTACCACAGAATAGAGACAGAGCACAAACAGAATACAGGGAAAGCGATAGAGGGAGTTAAGAATAGCATGGTGTTCTGGTCTAGATTACCCCTAGCCATGATGGGGAGGGCAGCTCTGCTCAAAATGGTGGTTTTGCCCAGACTCTTGCATTTCATTGTGAATATCCCATACCTGATCCCCAGACGCTTTTTTGTGAGGCTTCATGGCATGTGCAGGGACGTCATATGAGGCAATTCTAGAAACAGGGTGGCCCTGTGGAAACTACAGAACGCATGTGATAAGGGGGGCATAAACCTGCCGAATTTTGAACTGTACTACTTGGCGGGTCATTTGCTGTACGTGGCTAGGTGGTTGTCTCCAGAAGACTCGGCAGAAGCTAGGCTTTTGCAAGGTGAATCAGCTCCATACTTTTTGAGAGAGACAGTGTGGCTGCTTAACACTAAAATGGCGAGGAGGGGGACACTATTGAAATTGGGCTGGGAAGTCTGGCGCAGGACATGGCAAATAATGGGTGACCCAGACCCGCTTTCTCAGCAGGCCCCGCTGGCAGTGCTATGCAGGGACGAATCCCAATTGTTTGAAGTAGTCCGCGGATACTGGGAACCGGTGGGCTTAGCCACCCTGAGAGATATATGGCAGGGTGGGGAGGCATTGGGATTCCAGAGGCTGCTGGAGTAGATAGGGGTCCATAGAGGCCAATACATTACTTATACCAGACTCATGGAACGGGTGAAGGAGAGGTGGTCTGAGACGGTGCTAACGGAAGAACCTGATGACACCCTAAAAACGATGTATGATGTCTCAGGGGGTGGGCATGAAATATCCAGGATATATGAGCTCCTGAGAGCAAAGGCAGGGAAAGAGCTGCTTCAACTGAGGCATGACTGGGAGGAGGAGGTAGGAGAACCCATGACAGAGGGACAGTGGGACAGAGCCCAAAGATACCATAAAAAGGTGTCCCGGAATGCGAGACTCCAGCAGATCCAGCTGTACGTTACCCATAGAGTTTATCTGACTCCCAGAAGGATAGCCAGGTTTGGGGGCTCGGCTATACAGAAATGCCAAAGGTGCGGGAGGAGGAGGCAGGGTTGCTGCACATGCTCTGGGCCTGCCCTGAGGTGCACAGATTCTGGGAAGAAGTAAAGATGAATATGGCTGGTGGAGGGTGGGGCTTGACATAGGGTCGGCTTGGGCATGTAAGCTTGGGATTTTCCCCAGGCCACCTACTTCAAAGCATGTCAGTAAGTTGAAGGACCTGGCCTATATCTTGGCTAAAAGCAGAATTGCAATGTGTTGGAAAGCAGCCCATAGGCCCATAATGGAGATGTGGTGGGCGGACCTCTTGAGGTGGGTGGAAGCAGAAACCGCAGTATGGTTTGAAGCTGTCACCAGGGGAGGAAAGGAGGAAGTGGGCCCTCCGATAGCCTGGAGGCAACTTGTGACCTTAATGGCAAACCCCCACCAGGTCAATCATGAAACAGAAGACTCAGATGAGTCGACAAACACTGAGATTCCTGAAAATGCTCATGCAGAGGATGCTGGTGAGACGGCCCGAGTTTGTGGGGAGGGAGTCGGGAGGACGGAGAATAACATTGTATAATGCGATGTTTTGACTTTGATTATGAACATCCTAAAAAGTTGCAATGTTTGGTGTGTTGTTTGCTTAATAATAATAAAATGTTTAAACAAAAATATATATATTTCTCACGGGCAGAGAGTAACGCTGGCCCCCATGCTCCCCATCTCATGGGCAGAATCCTCTATTGGGTACCTGGGTGTCCAGATCTCTAGGAAATTAGAACAAATATATCAATGCAACTTTCCCCCGCTGTTTAGGAAAATCCAAAAGGATCTGGAAGATTGGCAGAAGCAGGAAATCTCGTGGCTGGGGAGGGTTACAGCAGTCAAAATGAATATTGTGCCAAGGGTAATCTATCATTGTGCAGCGCTCCCGGTTCACATCCCGGAGGGGGATTTGTCGAAACTAGAGAAAAGTATACTTAAATTCATATGGGGCGGGAAAAAACTGTGCATAGCGAGGCGTATCATGCTCCGCAGTAGAGGCCTGGGTGGACTGGGGGTCCCGGACCTTGCCAGATATCGCAGAGCACCTCAGCTCTCTCATGCATTTGCCTGGGAGAGTGAAATAGGCCAGCCCTGCTGGAAGCAAATTGAGGAATCCTGGTGCTCCGTACCTCTATCCTCCCTCCCGCACTTGCCACCCTCACGATACCCCGGAAACTCTGGTCCTCTCTTAGCCACAAAAAACACAGTGACAAACTTGAAAGTTACAGAGTGCAGATGGGGTTGCGTGGGCACCCTGGGCACTCTCACTCCAATCTGGAATAACTCAGACTTCACCCCTGCGGTTCGCCCCAATAGCTTCACCGACTGAAGGGTGGGAGGCTTGAGGAAAATAGGAGACATCTTGAAAAATGTGAACCCCCTCACATTCGTAAAGGGTAAAGACAAATTTAAGATCTCGGAAGCTGAAGGTTTCCACTACTCGCAACTGAGACACTGGATATCACAAGGGGAGATTAAAGAGAAAGGTGGGAGGGAATTTACAGCGCTTGAGCGAGCTTTGATAGCATCCCCGCCCATGGTTAAATCTCAACACTATATCGCTTGTTAGATAAAACAGACCTGAATAATAAGGAGATATACATTCTCAACTGGGAAAAAGATCTGGGCGCACGCTAGAAATAGAAGACCGGGATAGAATATGGTTGAGGTTTCATAAAAGCACCAAATGTATCACTAACAGAGAGGGGAGATATAGAGTATGCTACAGGTACTATATAACACCCGAACTGCTGAACAAAAGCAACCCAGCAATATCCCCGGGTTGCTGGTGAGGTTGTGCAGAAACGGGCTCCTTGTTCCATTTGCTCTGGACATGTTCAAAGGCGAGTGGATTTTGGCGGGTGGTACTGGATCATATTAAGCAGAGCCAGGAATGAGACACGGACACAGAGGAGACCTGTTTGTGGCTACAAACATTTATTAAAACAAATAGGGGTTGGTAAATGCCTAACTATCTCTAATATAAGAGGAATTTCCCTACCTCAACCTAAAACTAATAGGTCTGTTAGTGTCAAGATGTCCAAACAAAGAATCAGTCCTGTGTCTGCAATCCTACTCTGGCCCTCACACTCCAAAGCAAATCCAAGTTATTATGCCCTATAGGGCAAAAATGGGAATGGGGAAGGGCCATGGAGAAAGGGGGAATTACAGCCCGCCAACCTTGGAATGGGGTGGTAATTCCCCTTTTCTCCATGATGGTACCGTTATGGTACCGGTGGCAACCATGGTGCTAACAGCAACATGGTTTACCGCCTTCCGTGTAATGAGGCCCTATATGTTCAGCAGCTCAAATTCAACAAAGGTTTTCACCCCTTTGTTGTTTGCGATCGCCATAGACCCCTTGCTGCACTGCTTCGGCAGGATACATCGTGGATTGGCTTTCGCTGGCCAGCGGGAGTTGAAGACAAGGTTTCACTATACGCTGACGATTTACTGATATATCTGGGTGAACCGGCTCGCTCTTGCCCGATTGTTACACAACTACTGAAGGTATATGGAGCGTTGTTAAAGGGGCCCATTTGGCGATCCCCCCGAATTGACCATACCGGACCGAAAATTAGCATTTCTGATATTTGGGCATAAAGGTCGAGGCACACATCTCCAGATACCTCACTCACAACTTACATCCGGTCACTGATTGCTTTTCCGACGATGTTCAACGCTGAAAGGCACTCCCGTTATCTTTATTGGGCAGAGCTGCTCTGTTTAAGATGATTACTCTACCTTGCTTGCTGTCTATCGTACAGAACGCCCCCTTGTGTATCGCTGATCTCGAATTCCACAGGATTGACTCCATATTAAGGTATCTTCCGTGGAGCGGTGGACAAACACGAATTGCATTAGCGACATTGCAGCGGTCGGTTAGGGAGGGCGGGATCGGTTTGCCGCATATTAAATCCTACTATTGGGCGAGCCAAATAGCAGTGATTAATGATGTGATGCACAGTGACCGGGATCTGCCTCATATTACAGTGGAAGGGAAAAGGTTTGCAGGGTATGACACGACTTGGGGGTTTTATCAAGGAACGCAGCAAGCTCCCTCCCCATATATGACATTGTACACAGTACAGGTACGCAGGGGGTGGCCCATAAGCATATCGGATGGGATAAGAAATTAACTTTAGCGCAACCCCTATGGGGAAATTGTAGTTTACCGAAGTAAATAAACTCCCAGTGTTGCCAGCATGGATGACGGCAGGTGTCAATAACATTGGCAACATAGTTGAAGGGGGGACCTCTCTTCTTTTGTTGACCTGCCGGGGGAAATTTGGTTTGTCAAGCACAGAACACTGCCACTATTTACAAATCACTTATGTACTACATAAGCACCTTCCCCATCCGTCAGAGGTACCACCATTCTCAATGCTGGAACAAACAGGGTAATTCATAGAATCCAGCGCACAAGTAGCGCACGCGGCTGGCGCACAGCGTGCGCCTGCGATAGTCTGCGCCAGGCACGTGCGCTAAAACAGATTTCCGCGCACAGCGTATTCATGGATTTCAAGCTCCCAAAACAGCCGTGGCGCAGAGAATCGCAGCGAGCCTGCAGCAGCGCCAGTAACGCCCCCAAGAACGCCCTCGCGCACGGAAAAGCCATCAAAAGCGCTAAATCATCGCTAAGGGCTGCGCTAACCCCGGACCACTTCACAGGGCAGGCAGACAAGGAAAGCAAAGCGGGCAATCTCCAAATCAGGAGTACGCGGGAAGTACTACACGCGACTAGGCAGGGAACGTGAATCACAGGGGTACGCGGGAATCATCACACGCGAACAGCCAGGGTGCGTGTATTACAGGGGTAGCGGGAAGTCCAACACGCGATGGGCCAGGGAACGTGTATTACAGGGGGACGCGTGAAGTAGAACACGCGATAGGCCAGGGAACGTGCATCACAGGGGTACGCGGGAATCATCACACGCGAACAGCCAGGGTGCGTGTATTACAGGGGTAGCGGGAAGTTCAACACGCGATGGGCCAGGGAACGTGTATTACAGGGGGACGCGTGAAGTAGAACACGCGATAGGCCAGGGAACGTGTATTACAGGGGTACGCGGGAATCATCACACGCGAACAGCCAGGGTGCGTGTATTACAGGGGTAGCGGGAAGTTCAACACGCGAAGGGCCAGGGAACGTGTATTACAGGGGGACGCGTGAAGTAGAACAAGCGATAGGCCAGGGAACGTGCATCACAGGGGTACGCGGGAATCATCACACGCGAACAGCCAGGGTGCGTGTATTACAGGGGTAGCGGGAAGTTCAACACGCGATGGGCCAGGGAACGTGTATTACAGGGGGACGCGTGAAGTAGAACACGCGATAGGCCAGGGAACGTGTATTACAGGGGTACGCGGGAATCATCACACGCGAACAGGCAGGGTGCGTGTATTACAGGGGTAGCGGGAAGTTCAACACGCGATTGGCCAGGGTACGTGTATCACAGGGGTGCGTGGGAATTATCACATGCGAATAGGCTGGGTGGGCCCCCACAGGTGTACCCTGTACACCCTCCCCGGCCCCTGCAGGCAGCCCACAAAACAGTGGACTACCCTGCACTCCTGATCATGTCCCCCTGCACCCCCATCCACCAGGGGCACCCTCCACCAGGCCCCCACCCATGTCTCCCACCACCCCCACCCCCCAGCAGTGCAGGGGCACCTGCCATCAGGCCCCCATCCATGTCTCCCACCACCCCCAACCCCCATCCACCAGGGGCACCCTCCACCAGGCCCCCACCCATGTCTCCCACCACCCCCACCCACCAGCACTGTGGGGCACGTGGCCAGCAGGCAGTCAGGCAGCAGCCGATGGCAGGTGGGAGCGTGCTCAGGGTTCTTGGGGACTTAAATTCGGCCTCCTGGCCAGGAGCGTGGTCTTTCGTGTTAGAACGCGTGGACAGCCTGATAGGGAGTGATTTTGCACCTGAAAACCCCACACTCATCGCGCGAAAACCCGCATCGCGCGAAAACCCGTCACCAGCATATGTGCGTCAATAGTTACCTGCACGTGCAGTGTCAAAGCGTGTGATTGGTGAAAAGTGAGCGACACGCAGGAGTGTCGAAGCGCGTGATTGGTGAAAAAGGATCCACATGCAGGAGTGACAAAGCGTGTGATTGGTGAAAAGTGAGCTACACGCAGGAGTGTCGAAGCGCGTGATTGGTGAAAAAGGATCCACATGCAGGAGTGACAAAGCGTGTGATTGGTGAAAAGATACCTACACGCAGGAGTGCCAAAGCGTGTGATTGGTGAAAATGGGCCAAGCACGTACACGCCGTAAGTGACGATGTACGTGTGGGCCTGTATAAAAGGTAGTGTTGAACACAATTTCCTTGTACGTGCTTTTCGTGGAGAGCGAGTGGGTGAATTCGGTACTTCTTGTCGTTTCACACGCGATTTACTTCACGGCGTTTCCAGTTCGTACTCCCTGTTACCTCTGACAGCTCTTTTCTCTTTTTCCTCTTGTACTGGTTTTCCTGGGCCTGTTCCCTCAAACAGTGTCCCCTTCTACAGTTGTCCTGTCTCCTCAGACAGCGTACACCTCTTCTTTTGGCGGGGGTGTTGCCAACCAAAAGTGCTATTTTTTCACGCTCTTTTACCTGGCAGACGGTGAGTCACGCACGTCTCTAACATCTGTGCTTGCCCCGTGTGTAGCCTACCCCTTCAGAGGTCAATCTAGGCCGCGTGTGACACGCATACGTTCATTGTGTTACTGGATGCCACAGCGTAGTGCAGGGTTTTCCATCAGCACACGTGGTCTAGGAGGGGTATTGTGCACGTTCCTTAACTTTTTTGGGGTGCCTGTGCGTTGCGTGACCCGTCATCTTTCCCCAGGGGTGTCATATAGCCTTGCCACTGCACTAGGGTACGAATACCATCTGGTACCCAACCCCTTTGACACCCAATTGCCCAGGACAATTGTGCACACCCACTCCCATACGCACAATACCATCAGTGCCATGGTTGGGAGGCGTGCAAGCCGTAAGGGTGGCAAAGGTGGCCGAGCCACACGTGGTGGCCGTGGAGGATCCAACAGGGGACGTGGTTGTGACTTGCAGGGCGCCCCTGTTCCCCCCAGTCTGGAGGAACAGTCAGGGACACCCATGCCCCCCCCCCCCCCCCCAGTTGAGAGTCATGTGGCTGATACCAACCCTGATCAGCCCATGTCGGACCAGGCCATTGTGGCACCAGACCTGTCCGAGGGTGATTCCATCGCTGACATCCAGGTCAGCAGGTCCACTGCACGTGCACCGGTGCACATTGGTGTCATCAGGGCACGCGCATCTATGCCAGATAGGTCATCTGCTGGCCCCCGTAGCCAGGGTGTGGCTCAATCCACCCCACCTCTCATACACCCTGCCAAGACTGTGTCGGTCCTAGTTCATGCACCTCAGATCAGGCCTGACCCCATCCCACTACCCCCAATGCCTGCACCTACTCCCATGCTGAGTGGGCAATCACACACACCCAGTACAGAGTCCACCACGGCTCCTGCCCCTAGTGTCCACAGCGGCGTAGGACACTCTGGATCCCCACCCCCTTCCAAGCGCAAGAGGAAGAGTGCACGTCCGGCACAGGCTGATGCCCCAGACACGGCTGCACAGTCCGGCCCATCAAGGAAGCCAAGCTTCACAGACGCCGAACTTAATGCACTTGTTCAGTATGTGTCAGATCATGATAGGGAAATGGTCATCGTTGCAGGGTCCAAGACCACACATGCCAGACGCCAGGCACACTGGCAGACCATTGCTGACAGAATAAGTGCCCTTGGAGTAGTGAGGCGCACAGCTAGTGATTGCCAGAAGCGCTGGAATGACCTTAAGCGCAGGGCAAAGGATAAGCTGGCCTCAAGTCATGCCGCAACCTTGGTGACTGGAGGTGGGTCCCCAGCACAGGAAATAGAACTCACACCACACGAGTCCGTAGCTGGATCCTACGTCACCGAGGGACAACTCCAAGGTGTGGGAGACCTCCCTGATTACGAGGCATCATCCGGTGAGTGCCCATGCATGTGTGTATCATCCATGTGCATGGTGTGTGTGTGAAGCATTCATGTTGGGTGCCTGTCAAGGGGGTGTGTGGCAGAGTTGATAGTGGCACCCATGTGCCTCATCCAGTATGTTCAGTGCAACACCATCTGGCCACAGCACTATCCCTACTGGCAACAGTGCACATATGGGCCAACACCATGGAAGTTGCCCTTGATTAGTAATTTTGTCACTACATTGTTGCTCATACTCCCCTGTCTATTCATCTGATGTCTTACATACCATTCCTCTCCTTTCCCCCAGCCATTAAAGTTTCATCTTCACATGCCTGACATGCAATGATACCACATGCTAATGCGTCCTCTGTATATAAATGCCTACCAACATGCAGTCATAATGTGGATGTAGCCTTGACATCCACCTCCTTCCTGGGTCCTTTGGTACCGTCTGGTTTCGAGCCCCATTCCCTCACACTCCATGCTGCTCTTCATGGTCTATCTTCCATGACTTCTACAGTTCAGACCATCGTGCCCTACGCACGACACCTGCTTGCCAAAAGTCAAATGAGGGCAGCCTGCCCTCCAATGCGACCCACCCTATTGCTGACCAGTGCATCTGAGCCTACTCTAAGCTAACTCTCACTGACATCTGCTCATACATGCCTTTGCCTGTCCCATAGACCCTTCACATGGTCCCTGTCCTCTCTCCTTGCTCCTCTTCCACCATCATAGGTGGGACCCGTTGGGGTGTACTCCTGGCCTCCTTCCAATCCTCAGATACCACTAATGATGTGCATGGTAATGGGAGCGTCTCAGTCCAAGGCCCTTAGGCCAACCTCAATCTCCTTGAGAAATGCTACCCACATCTCATCAACTTCCTTACCTCTCCTGCTGTCCCCCCTCCTCTCTCCTCATCAATCCTGCACTGCCTCCCTGCACCCTCCCATGAACCTTCTCCGCCTCCCACTCCAACTCCTACACATGCGGCACCTCTGATCTCTAGCACTCCCCGTAAGTCCTACAAGGCTGTCAACCTCCTCCACAATTACACTCCTTTCACTGCGGCTGCATCAGGCATTCCTCCGATAACTGTCACTTACATGAGGTTATGCACCTTGACATCCTTGGTCTCATGGAAACATGTCTGACGGCCAGCTCTGTCTGCATCCTTGACCCTCTCCTTGGCCCGCCACTACTGTGCAGGGGGGGTGTGCCCTTGGCTTCCCTGAGGGTATTCCTGCCACTGTCACACCTACTTAGACCTACTCCACTCTGGAATGGCTTGTGTGAGGTTTCTGTCCACCACACCTTGACATTCCAAACAGTGCGTACTGTGTCTGGGAAAACTGGTCAAATGTACTACTTCCTTTCTGAGTGTCCTCACCTCTCCTCCTCACTCATGTCCCCAGACACAGAATTCCTCATCCTTGGTGCGGTACGCATCCACCTGCATGCCTGTTGACGCCCCCACGTGACCTTTCTGTGACCTCAGCAACTCCCTCTCACCCTCTAGACTCCCGTCTGTCCCTACTCATTCTGCAGGGCACACTCTTGATGCTCTGATCTCATCTGACTTTCCCCTCTCCGTCCATCTCTGCACTCCTCTCTCCTGGAGTGATCACATTCTCCTCTCCTCCCAGCTCACCCTCAACACCCCACAGGCAAAGCCACCCTCACCACTGTCACACACCTTCTTGGTATTCCGACCCATGAAGTGTGTGTCAGTCGAGGCTCATGCTGCCAATATGTCCCCCCCCATCCAGCTCCCCCTTAGGCTCACTCCCATCCTGACAGGGCCCACTCCATGCTCCACTCCATGTCAGGTACACTGGATGTCTTAGCCACGGTCATGACCACCTGTCTGAAGCCCCATGCCAATGCAGAGTCCTGGCATGACTCGGATCTTGGGAACCCAAACCACAGGTGCCGGGTGGCAGAGAGGGAATGTCCTGCATCATGGCCATCCTCTGGCAAACTGGCCTGCCACATGCTCCAAAGGCAATAGCGCCTCACCCTTCTCACCAAGATGAGATCCCCAATCCAAGGGCACATATCTGCGGCATGTGACAACTCTGCAGGACACATAGAAATCTGAAAGGACCTTGCCGAGCCAGAGGCAGTGTGTACCTCCCCTGTCCCCTCCGAGCCCACAGCACAGCATGATTGTCTCTGTACCCCTATAGGCCACCCCCCCAGCACTTGTCTGCGCCTAACACCATCTGCCCTTGACGTCAAGTCCTACTTACCTTGTACAGCACTTCCAGCCGCCACTCCCCCTTGCACTTCATTGTGCCACCCACCCCTGCACTTGCGTGACATGAATGACACCAGCACCAGTAGTATTGTTGACTGGCATTCCCTTCTGCCCCACCACCCCTCAGTGCTCCGCTGCACCTACAAACATTACTTGACCGGTGCTTCACGAATGCAAAATTATTCCGTTACAGGTGTTGGGGAGGTGGAATCACAATGTTTACTGCATTATGTTGATCTAGACAAGGCACTGTGCATCGTTGCCAATTTGGACTAGCAGATCCATGTACAACATGTATACTAATTGATGTGACGATGCAATGTCAGGACCAGAGTGGTTGAAATCCAAAAAAGTAGCCCTCCTCTCCCTCTTCACTTGGTGGCTATGTCACATGCCATGTGTGTGATGGCATGTGCCTTTGACTTGGCAATCACCGCCCAATGTGTGATGGCAGTGCTAGGCATCAAGGTGAGCAGGCGTTGCTCTCCAATCAGTACATAGTATGCCCTGAGCCTCCCCTACAGACCCAGTGATGGTGAATGCATAGGAGGACTCCCAGTCATGTAGGACATGTGTCGTAGGACTACTGCCTATGTTGTTCATCAGCCCTTGTTGCATGCCATGGTGCTAATGCCTGTTTCCATTTTTCTCTTTCATGTCTTTGCAGGGGACGAAGCACTTGTTGATGCTGGGGATGTGGTGGTGGAGCCGTCCCAGGAGGGCAACCCGGGCCGACCTACCACAAGTGAGGGACGTGGTGTGTTTGTGGGTGAAAACCCACAAGTGCTGCAGGCCGTGCTGTCGAGGGGTGTCTCTGGGGGTTCCTCCCCCGAGCAGTATTCAGGTGTAGACTCGGAGGATGACACCTATGTGCAGTCGCAGGTGAGTGTTCTTGGGAGAGAATCTCCTCTGTCCGACCCACCTGCAGCCAGGCCATTGGCCTCAATGGGGATGTCAGTGTCGGCAGATCAGCCTCCGGTGGTTACGGATGCAGGGCCACACCACCCAATCTCTGATCCTGTTCCTGGGGCTGCAGATCAGAGAGGGAATGCAGTCCTGCAGCCTGAGGCCTTGCCGGCACAGCAAGGCGCAGTCCGCCTTGCCCCAGGCAGGTGTGGTGCCCGTCAACGTGGTGGCCGTATGCCACCTGGCAATACCGTATGGGAGCAATCCATCTACGGTATGGCCACCCAACAGGCAGCATCATCCGAGATGATTGCACAGGCCATGGATAGGGTGGCCACTTCCATTGTCCCCCCAGAAAGGCTGATGGAGCGACTGGAGCAGGCTACAGAGTCCATCTGCCAGGCACACAGGGAGGATATGTTGGCGTCCAACATGGACAGGCGGGCGGCACTGGCGACTCTGGGGGAATCACTTTCCATGGAGTCCCAGCGCCACAGGGAAGCCCTGAGGGAAGAACTCCGTCACCTCAGGTCGACCCTGTTAGAGCTTGAGGCTTCATCCCATAGAAGGACAGAGGAGCAGCTGGAGCGTCTGACACGGACGCTCTCGGCCGAGATGCAGGCAACTCGTGCGGAGGTCAGGTCATCCCGGGAGTTACTGCATGGGGACCT
Organism: Ambystoma mexicanum; assembly: GCF_040938575.1. Classification (NCBI taxonomy): domain Eukaryota; kingdom Metazoa; phylum Chordata; class Amphibia; order Caudata; family Ambystomatidae; genus Ambystoma; species Ambystoma mexicanum. The sequence goes on from NC_090931.1 coordinate 82,184,518, forward strand.
CCGCATGATTATAACCCAGAACCAGAACTACCAGACCCGCCTGCTTGCAGCCATGGAGGAGCAAACTCGTGCTTTGCGTGGGCTGCCTCCCATTGTCACACCATCTTCTGAGGCAGCTCCCCCACCTCCAGAGTCAGCTGCAGGGTCTGGGCAGAGCCATAGCGACTCATCTCCCACAACAGAGTAGCCGTGTGGGCCACGAGCCTATGGGGTGTTTTCCTTTCCCATGATCCACACAGGTGGATTGTGGCGTGCATCCTGTCCTCGGACCTCATAGGTGGCCCCCCCCCCCCGCCGGCCCTTTCATGGCCATTTTTTCTATTTTTCATTTTTATTTTGCAAGAGTGTTGCCTTGTGTGGGTACCTGGGCATACACTGTATTGTGGCTGGGCACATGCAGGCTTGTCCTGAGTTTGGTTTCGATGCTTGGGTAGCAGACATCCACACCCCTCCTGCTTCCCTTTCCATGGGCTTGCAAAGGGTGTGCCCAAGTGACAGCAAATTACACGGTGACATTGGACTCCCATGAGCTGTTGGCCAGTCCATAGTCAATACTGTGTAGACATTCATAGTGTTCATTGTTGTTGCACCTAACTATGCATGATGGTATGATATGTGCCTCTACTTACATATGTTGCTCATGTTTTGCAGGTATTTCACACAGATCTTCACAAGGGCATACTCTCTGGAGTCACACTACATGTCGGTAGATGTGCACTGACACTTTTGCATGGCGCCATCACTGTACATCTGGACGGTGAGGACATACCAGCTGAATCAGGTAATGAGACTACCATTGATTACATGCAATGTGTCTTGTTTGGGTGGGCTTCAGGGTGGGTTGGTGTGTAATTTGATAGAAATTACTCTTACACAGGTGTGTAGTAGTGGCTCCAGGGCGGTTAGCTGCTCAAGTGCGGCTATGTTCCATTTGGGGCACTGCTATTTGTGACACTGGTGTCATGTTGTGATGGCCAGTTTGTTTGCTGTCACATACCATGACATGGTGTCCTCAGTGGCGGGACTGTGAAGGGAGTGGGTGACATGGCAATGTTGTCATGTAGTGAATCGCCTGTGGCAATGCATTTTAGATTGATGGAGTTGTGTTTTTGCGTTGTGATGCATAGCTGGTGTATGTGTAGCTAGGGGTGCACACATATTGACACTTCCATGTTAACAATCTCAGGCTGATGTGTATCTGACAGTTCATTGTCAAGTAATTTTCAGACATTGTCAGGTAGAGTCATCATTGATTGTCAGATGGTATGTGCCAGAGCAGTGTGCACTAGCCAGCACTGTGATTCCTAGGTGAAGAAGTTGGCCACCAGTTGCGTACGGGCTGCCTCCCCCCGTGCCCTTTCCCCTCCCATGCGCAGCGGGCGTGCATGTGGTTGTGGATGTGGGGGCACCACCATGTCCACGGGCAGGCCCCGGCGTGTTGCAACGTTGTGCAGGACACATGCTGCCACTATGATCCTGCACACTATTCGGGGAGCATATAACAGCTGCCCGCCAGAACGGTCAAGGGAGCGAAAGCGTGACTTGAGCACTCCGAATGTGCGCTCCACTATGCCCCGTGTAGCAATGTGGGCTGTGTTGTACCTTACCTGGGGTGGCGTGGTGGGGTTCCGGATTGGGGTCATCATGTGGGGGCTGATAGGGTAGGCACTGTCCCCTGCGGAGGTGGTGATGGGTATCATTAGTGGTGTTGTGTCATGACCCAGTATCTGACATGCATGCATGTGGAGTGGCATTCATGCTCACCAAGCAGCCATGTATCTCCATGCTGGCCAGCCTCTAGGTCCCGGCATAGGGTAGACATTCTGTAGATGAAGCTGTCGTGGGTGGACCCTGGATAGTTGGCATATACTGATGTGATGATTCCCTTGGCATTGCATACAACTTGGACGTTGATGGAATGCCAGTGCTTGCGGTTTCTATAGATGTGCTCTGTTGCCCTGGGTGGACGTAGAGCCACATGTGTGCAGTCAATTGCACCAAGCACTTTGGGGAATTGAGCCACACCATAGAATTCCTGGATGCACGTCCGCCTTTCTGCATGAGTCCTGGGGAGATATATGTGCCTGCGGACTGAAGGCCGTGCAGTGATGATGTTCAAGACCTGGTGTAGGCAGCGTGACTGCGTGGCCTGTGACACACCACCCACTATGGCACTTGTCCGCTGAAAGGATCCAGTGGCCAAGAAGTGCAGTACATTCAGGACCTTCTGCAGGGGGCTGAGTGCTTGGGAGCACAGGGTGGGTGATGTGAGGTCATCCTCCCACTCACTGACCAGGTCCAGTATGATGTGTGCTGGAAACCTGTACCTCCCATACACCTGGTCATCAGGCATCCCGAATAGGCTGGTTCTGGGTGTGAATATTCTGGCCCTGACTCTCCTCCTCATCCTCCTTTGGTAGCCCACTGCCACTGCTGCTAGGAACGGTATGTTCATCCTGGCATCTGGCTTGTTTATTGAAAAGTGCGCAAATTAATGCCTTGCGCGTGTAGTAGGCAGCGTGTGAGCCTCGCACCCCTGGAATCGGGTTCCCACTCCAATCGCGTGTGGAAATTCCCACGCTGCAGGCATACAGGTGCGCTGACGTACTTGCCTGTGTAAGTGGCCGCGCGCCCCTGAAATACACGTATATAGGCCAATGGCGTGTAAGCGCACTTTTGGGCAATTACACGCGATGAAATACACGTACATAGGCCAATGGCGTGTACGCGCACTTTTGGCCAATTACACGCGATGACACTCTGACGTGCAGGATTTCCACGTGTGCTCCGTCTTCACGTGCTGAGTGGGGAACGCCCGTGCGGATCACGTCAGACGCGCTTACGCGATGAGGGACTCTGGTCCAATAGAGTCGCGTATGCGTGCTGACGCACTTACGCGCTAAGGGCCTTTCCTCGGATTTCACGCTGACGTGCAGGAATTTCACGTGCCAAATCACTCCGTATCAAGCTGGCCACCCGAAAACACACGGAACACCACGCTCCTGCCCCGAAGGCCGAGTTACTGCCCCCCAAGTGCCCTGAGCAGCCTCCCACGTGCTATCTTCTGCTGCCTGCCTGCCTGCCTGCCTGCTGCCACCGTGCCCTGCCATTTGGTGCCTGCACATCAGCCATCTGCAGGGGTCCAGTTGCTGTGTCCACCCCTGCTGGAACTGAAGACTCCCAACTGGGATTACATCGCTCCACAGCCCAGCCCCAGGACCCAGTTGCCCACCCACACCTGCCTCTGGGGTTGCCATGTCGGGCACTTCTACATCTGGCACCAGTGGCAACCCCAGGCCAGAGGGGCAGAGGGGCACCAGCTTCACTGCCACCGAAGTTGGTGTCCTGGTGGAGCATGTCCTGGGGCAGTATGATGCCCTCTTTGGATCGTCCCGCGCCAGCAAGGAAGGACGGGAGAGGATCTGGGCCGACTGTGTGGTTGCCATCAACGCGGAGGGGGTGGCAACCCGCAACGTCTTGAAGATCAAGAAGCGCTGGGAGGACTTGAGGTCCAGGACCCTTGTGAAGGCCCGGCGCCTCGTGGAGGGGGGCCGGGGCCACATGAGTTCCATCCAGAAGAGGGTCCTGGAACGCGTACGCCCAGCGCTCCACGCCCAGATCCTTGAGAGGGAGACCCGTCTGGAGTTGAGCGGTAAGTGTCCAAGCATCACTGTGTGAGACAGGGCATGTTGCGGTGTGCTGGTTCTATGATACTTGCCTGTATGTGTGCCATGTGCCATGTATGCATGTATGTGTGCTGGGACATCATGGTAATGCATGTGCGACCAGTGATGTGTGACCCACATGGTTGTTGCATGTGTAGAAATGCGGCATGGGGAGCACTATGCAGATTTGGGACATGAGAGCATGCCAGTCTCTGTACCTGGACATGGATGGGGGTGAGGATGGGTGCTGATGCCAGGTACATATATGGTAGCCATGTCTGTGTGCCTGACCTGCATGTCTGTGACTTGTGCATGCCATGGATGCATGACTCATGTGTGTGACAATGCACAGATTCAGTGACGCACCCACCTTACCCTTGTTTTGCCTGTGTTTGGTGTGATTGTGGCCAGATGGATGTGACTGAGGTGTAGTGTGTGCATGTGATATGCATGAGCCATGATGCATGTGAGTTACATTTCATTGAATGTTTCAAGAGTCAATTGGACATGCATGGAAATGTGCATGGCATGCACCATGCCTGTTACTGTGTGTGTTTTGCCTGGACTGACCCATGTGTTGTGGAGGGACATGATGGAAGTGTACTTTGACAGGGGTGCTCATCTGCTATTGCTTCCTGTCTAGGGGACCATTGTACAGTAGCCTGATGCTTTTGTTCTTTGTCTCCCTCTACGCAGCGGCTAGTGAAGAAGAGGGCGGAGACGGCGCTGTGGAGCAAGGCGGCGGGGATGCCCCCACGGCTGCAGCGGAAGGGGTGGGTGAGCCCCCACAGGGGCCTGCTACGGCGGGAGACGGTGAGGAGCCATCCAGGTTGGTGGTTTGCACAGAGGAGGAGGAGGCCGACACTGGTGCACACATGGGCCCTGGTGGGAGCATCCCTGCTGGTGCAAGTGGTGCAGTCCAGGGCCAGGGGCAGGAGGCAGCACAGGTCACCGTGGAGGGGCCTGTGCATGTCGCTGTCCCTGACCCTGTGAGTGCACCACCATGCACCAGCAGGGATGCCCCGTCCCAGGCCCGTCCGCAGGTAGAGGGGATGTCCATGTCAACTGACTCCCCTCCACCTGCGGCCGTGGGAACCCCTGGCCGCGTGGAGCAGGTCCTGATTGGGGTCGCGATGCGCACGGCTGTGATTCGTGATGCCGTGCGTGCTTCCCGGGAGGAGCACGCACGTCATCACGAAGTGCACCGTGCCGACGTGGCCCAATTGGGATCGGCCATGTTCGGGGGGTTCCTGCATGTGTTGGCCAATCTGACGGCCCTCTCCTCCTCTGTGCAGGCTATCCACCAGTCGTTCTCCTTGCCGTCTTCCGGCCCAGATGCCACCATGGCCCCCTGTGGACCTGCCCCGACCAATGCAGCCAGCTCGGTGGGGATCCCATCCCTGCCACAGTTGGGAGTCGGAGGTCCAGCAGGGGTGGACGACACAGCAAGTGGACCCCAGCAGATGGAAGATGTGCCGGCATCATCGGGCAGGGCACGTGCACGACGGCGTCGGTGGTTACCATCAGCCTGGATGCCGTCGTGCTGGCAGAGGCAGTGGCGTCGCAGGCAGCAGCGGGCTCGACGTGGGAGGCATCATGGCTCAGGGCCATCAAGATCGGAGGGGCAGGCATCGGCCGGAGGGCAGGGCAACCCTGGCATGGCGGTGTGTTCCGTGTGGGAGGAGTTTGGCCAGCGGATAGGTGCGGAGCGGCAGCGGGCGGAAGAGGAGCGGCTCGCCATGGCCAGGGCGGAGATCTCCATGCATCAGGCATTGAGGCGGGCTGAGTGCCTCGAGGAGGCTCGCAGGGAATTTGGAGAGCACATGGGGTTGTCCCTGCGAGACCTCGGGGCCAGGACTGAGTCCCGCCTCCAGGACATTGACGTGGAGTTCGAGGATGCCCTGGCCAGCATCACCAAGTGAGCCGCAGGACTAGCCCGCTGCCTTTGTATATAGTTTTTTAGTTAGTTAGTGCTAGGTTTCCTTTATTTAATTTTTTTTTTTTGGACCGCTTGGACAATGGCCACTTCTTTGTACATATTTTTTTAAATAGTTAGTATTAGGTTTAATTTGTGGTGTTGGGCTCATGGACCCTTGAACAATCCTGTAAATATAGTTATTTTTTGTGAGGTAAATTTTTTAACTTTCATATTGGTCACACCATGTCGTAATGGTTTATCTTTCATTTCATTCTACATGTGTTTACTTTGGACAAAATCTATTCATTTTTCTATCCTTTGTTTTTTGGTTTCTCATTTTTGTTCCCGGACATGGTCCTTTTATTTGCTTTACCAGATAGTTGTCAGAGTTTACTTTATTTTTATTTTTAATACATTTTGATATTATCTTACACTTGTGTCATTTTTTCTTTGGTTTCTTACATGCCATGATATGGGTTTTGACATTGACTTGCACCCATTGTGTATGTGTGTGTGGCGGACATGTGTTCTTTTGCTTACTTGCCTTTGGGGTTGTGTCATGTGATTGCATTCACTATGTGGGTGCATGCAATCCTTGCCTGGGTGTTTGTGCTGGGTATGCTGGTCATTACTGCCATTATTGTGTATCGTCAGGACCAGGGGCCAGGGGGACATGGGTGGGGGCCTGGTGGAGGGTGCCCCAGGTGGATGGGGGTGGTGGGAGACATGGGTTGGCCATGGGTGGGGGCCTGCTGGCAGGTTGCCCACAGTGCTGGGGGTGGGGGTGGTGGGAGACATGGGTTGGCCATGGGTGGGGGCCTGCTGGCAGGTTGCCAACAGTGCTGGGGGTGGGGGTGGTGGGAGACATGGGTTGGCCATGGGTGGGGGCCTGCTGGCAGGTTGCCCACAGTGCTGGGGGTGGTGGGAGACATGGGTTGGCCATGGGTGGGGGCCTGCTGGCAGGTTGCCCACAGTGCTGGGGGTGGGGGTGGTGGGAGACATGGGTTGGCCATGGGTGGGGGCCTGCTGGCTGGTTGCCCACAGTGCTGGGGGTGGGGGTGGTGGGAGACATGGGTTGGCCATGGGTGGGGGCCTGCTGGCAGGTTGCCCACAGTGCTGGGGGTGGGGGTGGTGGGAGACATGGGTTGGCCATGGGTGGGGGCCTGCTGGCAGGTTGCCAACAGTGCTGGGGGTGGGGGTGGTGGGAGACATGGGTTGGCCATGGGTGGGGGCCTGCTGGCAGGTTGCCAACAGTGCTGGGGGTGGGGGTGGTGGGAGACATGGGTTGGCCATGGGTGGGGGCCTGCTGGCAGGTTGCCCACAGTGCTGGGGGTGGTGGGAGACATGGGTTGGCCATGGGTGGGGGCCTGCTGGCAGGTTGCCCACAGTGCTGGGGGTGGGGGTGGTGGGAGACATGGGTTGGCCATGGGTGGGGGCCTGCTGGCTGGTTGCCCACAGTGCTGGGGGTGGGGGTGGTGGGAGACATGGGTTGGCCATGGGTGGGGGCCTGCTGGCAGGTTGCCCACAGTGCTGGGGGTGGGGGTGGTGGGAGACATGGGTTGGCCATGGGTGGGGGCCTGCTGGCAGGTTGCCCACAGTGCTGGGGGTGGGGGTGGTGGGAGACATGGGTTGGCCATGGGTGGGGGCCTGCTGGCTGGTTGCCCACAGTGCTGGGGGTGGGGGTGGTGGGAGACATGAGCAGGTGTGCAGGGTAGTTCCCTGTGGTGTGTGCTGCCTGCAGGGGCCGTGGAGGGTGTACAGGTAATGCCTGGGAGCTCACAGCCAAATCGCGTGTGCAACTTCCCGCGCACTCCTGCAATCCACGTACCCGGCCATTTCGCGTGTGCAACTTCCCGCGCACCCCTCGAATCCACGTTCCCTGCCATATCGCGTGTGGGACTTCCCGCGCGCCCCTGAAAGCCACGTACCCGGCCATTTCGCGTGTGCAACTTCCCGCGCACCCCTCGAATCCACGTTCCCTGCCATATCGCGTGTGCAACTTCCCGCGCACCCCTCGAATCCACGTTCCCTGCCATATCGCGTGTGGGACTTCCCGCGCGCCCCTGAAATCCACGTACCCGGCCATATCGCGTGTGGAACTTCCCGCGCGCCCCTGAAAGCCACGTACCCGGCCATTTCGCGTGTGCAACTTCCCGCGCACCCCTCGAATCCACGTTCCCTGCCATATCGCGTGTGGAACTTCCCGCGCGCCCCAGAAATCCACGTACCCGGCCATATCGCGTGTGGAACTTCCCGCGCGCCCCTGAAAACCACGTACCCGGCCATTTCGCGTGTGCAACTTCCCGCGCACCCCTCGAATCCACGTTCCCTGCCATATCGCGTGTGCAACTTCCCGCGCACCCCTCGAATCCACGTTCCCTGCCATATCGCGTGTGGGACTTCCCGCGCGCCCCTGAAATCCACGTACCCGGCCATATCGCGTGTGGAACTTCCCGCGCGCCCCTGAAAGCCACGTACCCGGCCATTTCGCGTGTGCAACTTCCCGCGCACCCCTCGAATCCACGTTCCCTGCCATATCGCGTGTGCAACTTCCCGCGCACCCCTCGAATCCACGTTCCCTGCCATATCGCGTGTGGAACTTCCCGCGCGCCCCAGAAATCCACGTACCCGGCCATATCGCGTGTGGAACTTCCCGCGCGCCCCTGAAAACCACGTACCCGGCCATTTCGCGTGTGCAACTTCCCGCGCACCCCTCGAATCCACGTTCCCTGCCATATCGCGTGTGCAACTTCCCGCGCACCCCTCGAATCCACGTTCCCTGCCATATCGCGTGTGGGACTTCCCGCGCGCCCCTGAAATCCACGTACCCGGCCATATCGCGTGTGGAACTTCCCGCGCGCCCCTGAAAGCCACGTACCCGGCCATTTCGCGTGTGCAACTTCCCGCGCACCCCTCGAATCCACGTTCCCTGCCATATCGCGTGTGCAACTTCCCGCGCACCCCTCGAATCCACGTTCCCTGCCATATCGCGTGTGGAACTTCCCGCGCGCCCCAGAAATCCACGTACCCGGCCATATCGCGTGTGGAACTTCCCGCGCGCCCCTGAAAACCACGTACCCGGCCATTTCGCGTGTGCAACTTCCCGCGCACCCCTCGAATCCACGTTCCCTGCCATATCGCGTGTGCAACTTCCCGCGCACCCTTCGAATCCACGTTCCCTGCCATATCGCGTGTGGAACTTCCCGCGCGCCCCAGAAATCCACGTACCCGGCCATATCGCGTGTGGAACTTCCCGCGCGCCCCTGAAAACCACGTACCCGGCCATTTCGCGTGTGCAACTTCCCGCGCACCCCTCGAATCCACGTTCCCTGCCATATCGCGTGTGCAACTTCCCGCGCACCCCTCGAATCCACGTTCCCTGCCATATCGCGTGTGGGACTTCCCGCGCGCCCCTGAAATCCACGTACCCGGCCATATCGCGTGTGGAACTTCCCGCGCGCCCCTGAAAGCCACGTACCCGGCCATTTCGCGTGTGCAACTTCCCGCGCACCCCTCGAATCCACGTTCCCTGCCATATCGCGTGTGGAACTTCCCGCGCGCCCCAGAAATCCACGTACCCGGCCATGTCGCGTGTGGAACTTCCCGCGCGCCCCTGAAAACCACGTACCCGGCCATATCGCGTGTGCAACTTCCCGCGCACTCCTGCAATCCACGTACCCGGCCATTTCGCGTGTGCAACTTCCCGCGCACCCCTCGAATCCACGTTCCCTGCCATATCGCGTGTGGGACTTCCCGCGCGCCCCTGAAAGCCACGTACCCGGCCATTTCGCGTGTGCAACTTCCCGCGCACCCCTCAAATCCACGTTCCCTGCCATATCGCGTGTGCAACTTCCCGCGCACCCCTCGAATCCACGTTCCCTGCCATATCGCGTGTGGGATTTCCCGCGCGCCCCTGAAATCCACGTACCCGCCCATTTCGCGTGTGCAACTTCCCGCGCACCCCTCGAATCCACGTTCCCTGCCATATCGCGTGTGGAACTTCCCGCGCACCCCTGCAATCCACGTACCCGCCCAGCCCATATCGCGTGTGGAACTTACCGCGCACCCCGGTATGCACGCACACGTTTATTTTTTCTCTCTGCGCGTGTCTGTGTTTGTGGGTACCCCTTTGTACGTCATTTGTCCAGGAGGGCTACAGTATTGTACATTGGTCATGTCTGTATATAGGTGCTATTTGTTGGCGCGCCTTTTAGCGCACATTTCTTGCAGGCGCAGACACGCTACCGCCTGCTTTCTTGTGGCGGTCGTGTTTGTGCCTGTTTGTGCCTGTGCGCTGCTTTGAGCGTGCGCTTTTTTGCCCTATTCTATTCCATGAATACGTGTTGTATGCGAGCGTGTGGGCGTTCCGCGCACTTGCCTCCTGAACTTTCCCCGTGCCGCCCACATTCTTCCCCATTCCGAGTGTTGTGCCCCATTTTATTCCCCATTCCGAGTGTCCCGCCCTGTGTTCCGCCTACTTTAGAGCTGTGCGCTGCGCTCGGAGTGATGGCGCAGTGGCCGTGGCGCACGACGTTGGTTGACCTGTGCGCCGGCCTGCGCCGCGCGCTTTTTCGGCGCACGTCCTCTGCTTTTCTTGCGCACGGACTTCCATGAATCGACGTGCGCTGGTTTCCCTGCGCTTTGCGCTGATTTTCGGCGCAGCGCACGTATTGGCCCCTCTGCGCCGGGATTTTCGGCGCACATTTATTCCATGAATCGGCCTGAAAATGTCTATTTGGAATATATAAGCACCAAAGTTACTTCTTTATTGCCCCAAACGATAACAGCCTTTGCAACCCTGCAATTGTTGGGTCTCAAAGCAAACTGGGAAGTGGAGCTGGGATCTATTGACCCAGAGGATTGGGTGGTGGCTGTTAGGGAGAATTCTCATTCAATGGCTAATTTCCCTTACCAAGTGAGTCCCTCAGCAGCTTTGCTGTATTTCTGGAGTTTATTTTTTCCACTTGGTAAGAGTGTACCCCTTTTTCCCATTCTTACCTGTGTTTTTCCATGTGTATTTCATCTGTTTTTATGGTTGTGGACTCTGGAGTACACAACTCCAGTAGCCCCCTTCTTTTGTGTGTTACACAGCACCTTCAGTGCAGTGACACAGGGTTGTCTCCTAGACTTCCCACCGACTCCATTTCTGAGGCAGACTACAGTCCCCCAGAAAAGGGTAAAGTTGCCATTTACTTTACTTAGTCAAATAACCACAGATCCAGTACACCCCATCTTACATGGAGTACTGGAAAGGGTTAATCCTTAGCCCTTTTTATCTGTACCTCCTAGAGCATTGTTTCACTCTTTTAACATTTATATTATATTAGCCTTGAACTTTAAACCCGCTTGACCAAATACTATTTATTTTGGTTCCGGTCGGGTTTATTCGCCATTTCTTTTTGTTAAAGTCCTTTTACTTTGCGCGGCAAACCAGGTTTGCCTTCTTTGTTCACTGTCTTTTAGCGGGCTTCTGCCAAGAAGCCCTCCTCTAGGCGCCTGGGTGTCTAGGTGGGCTGAATGTGAGTGAGGGGTGTAGTCACCCCCTGCACAGGGTATCCTAGGAAACCCAAGTCACACTTTGCCATGATTGGCTGAGGTGGTTGTCCGGGCTGGACAACCCCCCTGCTGCGTGATTGACAGCCAGGCTGTGTGAATGGGGGATTTTCGCATGAAAGGCAGGACTCTTGGGCTAGAAGACAGAGTCGCCACAGGAACTATAAGGAACCGAAGAGAAGCAGAGAAGAAGTCGGCTGCTGCAACTATCCCGTCCCGGTGAAGCCCTGCTGCAGTCCTGAGCTAGCTACCCTTCGACGACCAGAGAAGATCCAGTCCGGAGTCTTCTTCCATTGAGCCTGGTGGGGATAACCAGCTCATCTTCTACAGCCAGAGGATCCTCTTCGTCGTCGAAATCGCTGCACACTGCTAGGGTGGTCCGGATAGCCATCTGAAGAGCCTCTCCTGTTTTTAAGGAGCGCACCTTTTTGTGGCACCAGCTTCTTTATTTGAATAAGGTACTGTGTTCTGCTTGAGGAATTCGGGTGAATCCCTTTTTTTCCTTCTACAAGGCTTGCCCTTATCTTCCCTCCTTCTTATAACTTTTGCTTCCTCCATTGACAACATCTAAGTACTCCTGGCTATGTTGAATCGTGTACTGTCCGACTGTGTGATCCTCGACAACAGGAACCCAGTTCCACTTGACACTGGCTCCGGCCTATTGACTCTTGAATTTCTGTCCATGAGTGTTCTCTGATTCTGTCTGCCTTGACAAAAGTATTGCCTATGATTTTTGCCCCCAACTCTCTCTGGGTATCTCAGGTGCTAAGTGTGTTTTTGCCCCGGTAACATTTCTTGCCATGGATACGCGTTTCTTTAGTAAGACCGAACTGTCATTACTGTCCAAAAGTGATTGCATATGTATTCCCGGTAACGTCTTTCGGTCCGTTAAAACATAGGGTACTTACCTTGAGTTATACCGTACAAAGTGAATTGGTTGGTTGTAGTGTATTTTACGTGTGGTTTTGAATTAATAGAAGTGTTTATAACAAATGGTTTAAAAATAAATGTACTTATATTTTTTACCTGAAACCTTGAGTCAGTGTTTGCTTGAGTCACAGTAATTGTGGTCCCTTTGTGTAATCTCTGCTACTGCTCATACACTCTTGAGATAAGCCTGGCTGCTCCACTACTGCTACCACTTTAACATAGTAGTACAGGCTTGTACCAAAGGTAAACTTGTATTACCACTTATAGGGCCTCATTACACAGAAGGCGGTAAGGGTTAACGGTCACTGGTAAGGGTACCGGTGACCGTTAACCCTTACCGCCTTACTACGAGGTCCCTTTGCGGGACCCGACCTTAACGGCTGGTGTAGACCAGCCGTTAAAGTTGGGAACCGCAAAGGGACCTTGGTGCTAATTACGGTAACGCAATTTGCGGTACCGTAATTAGCTCCTTCCCCATTCCCATTATACCCTATGGGGCAAAAATGGGAATGGGGAAGGGCCATGGAGAAAGGGAGAATTACCTCCCCGCCAACCTTGGAATGGGATGGTAATTCCCCTTTCCTCCATGGTGGTACCGGTATGGTACCGGCGGCAACCATGGTGCTAATAGCACCATGGTTGCCGCCCATAGTCTTAATTGTGTGTAGTGGCCCCCAGGGCACTGCACGAGATTCTGCCTAACAGTGGCATTGATGTTCCCCCGGGAGATCGCAATATCTTCCAGGCTATGCCTAACACAGTTCAAAACTTTGCATAGAGTATATTACCCTAGGGCACGGGTGCACAACTTATGGCCCACGGGCCAGTTGCGGCCCGCCATGCCATTTTGTCCGGCCCGCGAGGAACAAAGACTTTCCCAATGGAGGGCGGCCCGCAAGCAGCATTGGCCGCCCTCCATTAGGAAAGTCTTTGTTGTCTTCCAGGCCGGACAAAACACTGCCCCTCATTGGTTCAGTGCACACGAACCACGCATCTCCTACGAGCCACGTAGTGCGTGTGTGATGCACCAGTAGAGTGCCAGCACTACGGCTGGCATGGCCAGTAAGGCTTCATGCCGGAAGGCATTTCAGCCTTGTCACGCCCACGCCATCCATAGTGCCAGAAGCCTCGCCAGCGTTCCTGCACGTCTGGTAAGTACCTGGTTGGGGGGCTGTATGTTTGTGTGTGTGAGTGTGTGTGTCTGTCTCGGGTCCGTCCTGACTGTGTTTTTTGTTTTTGTATGTTTGTTGAGATGCGGGGGTGGGGGAGTGTCGGGTCTGTATGGGTGTTTGTATTTGTATGTCTGCGCAGTGTATGTTCAGATGCAGAGGTTGGGGGGGGTGTCGGGTGTGTATGGGTGTTTGTATTTGTATGTCTGCGCAGTGTATGTTGAGATGCGGGGGTGGAGGGTGTATCAGGTCTGTATGGGTGTTTGTATTTGTATGTCTGCAGTGTATGTTGAGATGTGGGGCTGGGGGGTGTGTCGGGTCTGTATGGGTGTTTGTATTTGTATGTCTGCAGTGCATGTTGAGATGCGGGGGCGTGTCGGATCTGTATGGGTGTTTGTATTTGTATGTCTGCGCAGTGTATGTTGAGATGCTGGGGTGGGGGTGTGTCGGGTCTGTATGGGTGTTTGTATTTGTATGTCTGCGCAGTGTATGTTGAGATGCGGGGGTGGGGGTGTGTTGGGTCTGTATGGGTGTTTGTATTTGTATGTCTGCGCAGTGTATGTTGAGATGCGGGGGTGGGGGGTGTGTCGGGTCTGTATGGGTGTTTGTATTTGTATGTCTGCGCAATGTATGTTGAGATGCGGGGTTGTGGGGTGTGTCGGGTCTGTATGGGTGTTTGTATTTGTATGTTTGCGCAGTGTATGGTGAGATGCGGGGTGGGGGGTGTGTCGGGTGTGTATGGGTGTTTGTATTTGTATGTCTGCGCAGTGTATGTTGAGATGCGGGGGTGGGGGGTGTGTCGGGTCTGTATGTGTGTTTGTATTTGTATGTCTGCAGTGCATGTTGAGATGGGGTGTGGGGGTGTGTCGGGTCTTTATGGGTGTTTGTATTTGTATGTTTGCGCAGTGTATGTTGAGATGCGGGGGTGGGGGGTGTATGGGGTCTGTATGGGTGTTTGTATTTGTATGTCTGTGCAGTGTATGTTGAGATGCTGTGGTGGGGGGGTTTGTGTCTGTATGGGCGCATAGTGTATTGGTGTATGCTTATGAGTTTGTGTGCTGAGTTGGGGGTGGGGGGGTTCGGGTCGGTATGGGTGCATAGTGTATTGGTGTATGCTTGTGAGTTTGTGTGCTGAGGTGGGGGTGGGGAGGTTCGGGTCGGTATGGATGCATAGTGTATTGGTGTATGCTTGTGAGTTTGTGTGCTGAGTTGGGGTTGGGGGGTTTGGGTCTGTATGTGTGCATGGGGTGGGGGCATGGGGCATAGGGCCTCATTACACGGTATGCGGTAAGGGTTTACCGGTACCGGTAAGGGCACTGGTACCGGTAAACCCTTACCGCCTTACTACGAGGTCCCTTTGCCGGACCCGACCTCAACGGCTGGTTTTACCAGCCGTTAAGGAACGGGCCCGCAAAGGGACCTTGGCGCTAATTACGGTACTGCAATTTGCGGTACCGTAATTACCTCCTTCCCCATTCCCATTGAGCCCTATGGGGGCAAAAATGGGGAAGTGCCTTGGTGAATGGGAAATTACTGGCCCGCTCACCTTGGAGTAGGCCGGTAATTCCGCCATCCACCAAGGCGGACACGGTAAAATACCGGCAGCTAATAGCGCCATGGTTACCGCATACCGTGTAATGAGGCCCATAGTGTTTGGTTGGGGTGGAAGCCGTGAGGTATAGTGTTTGCTTGAGGGTTGGGGGTCATGGAGCATAGTGTCTGGTTGGTGTGTGGGGGCCATGGGGCATAGTGTTTGCTTGAGGGGTGGGGGTCATGGAGCATAGTGTCTGGTTGGTGAGTGGGGGCCATGGGGCACAGTGTTTGCTTGAGGGGTGGGGGTCATGGAGCATAGTGTTTGGTTGGTGAGTGGGGGCCATGGGGCATAGTGTTTGGTTGGTGAGTGGGGGCCATGGGGGATAGTGTTTGGTTGGGGAGTGGGGGCCACGGGGCATAGTGTTTGGTTGGGGGCCATGGGGCATAGTGTTTGGTTGGGGTGTGGGGGCCATGGGGCATAGTGTTTGGTAGAGGGGTGGGGGTCATGGGGCATAGTGTTTGGTTGGGGAGTGGGGGTCATGGGGCATAGTGTTTGGTTCTGTCATGCCACGCCCCCGCCGCGTCTACCGCCCCACCCACATTAACTTTTCAGCCACTACAGCCATCATGTATAGTACTTTCAGCCCTCTGTCAAAATCAGTTGTGCACCCCTGCCCTAGGGTATTACTGTTCCGATGGGGTCAGGCTGACAGCCCGCTTTGTTTGCGATGTGGAGTAGGAGAGTGTACCTTTATTGACATTTTATGGGATTGTCCAGAGATCCGCTCTTTTTGGTTGGCATGCTGCAACAAGCTTTCAAAGGTATTGGAAGTGGTGCTACCACTGGACCCCAAATTACTATTGTTGGGCATCTGGGGAGAGGAATTTTCAAACCGTTATGTAAAGTTATTTTTATCTACGACAATTGGCCTGGTCAAACGGAATATTGCAATGAAATGGGGGCTCCGGATTGCCCTACTTTTGCGCAATGGGTGCTGATGTGAATGTCTGTATGTCTATTTGAACAAAGATTATACGCTGCACCGGGAAGTCCTCCAAAGGCAAAGAGATTCTGGCATAGGTGGGAGCAGAGGCCATAACTGCACAGTAACATAATTAAAAGCTACGAGACCGGCTGAAATAAGGTGGTTAATATTGTTGTCCCGGCTCCCAGAGGCATAGATAGAAGTGCAGTGGATATTTCTGGAAACTGTTAAGATGTAATGTTCACTGTAAGGCACTCAGGGTGGCAACAGTAAAGACAGACACAAGTGATCACAGTTCAAGGGTGTTTATTAAACTATGCATAGGTGAGAAAAACGCCTAATCTAAACCTAAAGCAAAGATGGGAGCAAGCTACGACCATCAAATAATAATAAGGCAGTCCTAGTAGCGTTTTGTCAAATAAAAAAGGCTTCAACTAAAAACAAAACTATTGCCAATCCTTACCACTAAGTTACAAAAAGAGTGTGGGATAATGTTCACCAGAAAAGAAAGAAGTGTTCTCAAAATGATAAGTCAGGATGGTATGGCAGGGTCTACCTTCCCCACGTTTTTAACATGGGACCAGGCGGAACTCCTGAGCACAGCACACTCCAGAGCCTCTCGAGCACGAGGTTCACAATTCCAGTTCAACGATACCAGAACCTCCAGGGACTAAGTCTCTTTCCTCAATGTCTCTTGCCTTAGAAGGCCTGCTGGTTCAAAACAGACAACAAACAAACAAAAGTTCCTTCGGTGGTCTTGCACCTTGGGCATTGGCTCTTCGCCCCTAAGACCTCCCCCCGCTGCGCTCAGATCCTTCTTGCAAAATGGGCCTCCCTCCGTTGAGTTCACTACGGCCTTTCAAATACAGTTCGTAATATTCAGGAGCTTAACTGTCTTTTTAAATAAACACCACTGTGGACAACCCTCAACTGGGTTCACTCTCGTCGACACAATGTTCCTGGGGGTATTACTGTTCACCCCAACTCGCAAGCATCCCTCAGCCGGGTTCACGTTTGTCCAATATACGGTTTACTCTGCTATGTCTCAATATCTCAATCCGGGATTCACTCTCAGTAGTTCTCCCCTTGGCATCCCTCTGTCGGGTTCACGTAGTCATCTTTCACACAGTTCATGATTTGCTCAATTTTATCAGAAAGCGTGCGTTCCTGTCATGATCTCTGCTTCCAAAAGATCAGGACTTGCCCGACTCCCTTGGAAGCAGACCTATAACCCCGGTTCCGAGTGCCAGCCAGTCCCAATTGGGACCTTTTGGACCCTGTCCTGGCGCCAGTGGCACCAGGCTCATAAAGATGCCCAGTCCCAGCGCTGGAAGCGAGGGCTCATAATGCTTGGGTGGACTTACCTGCAGCAGACCATGCTGCTTACTTACCTGCCAGTTGAACCCCTGATCCTCTTCTGTTTGGGACTACATTTCCTGTTGGGTGGGGCAGGAGCCACTCCCTAGGTTCAGAACACTGGAACTCTTCTGGAAAGCAGGAACTCTTTTCTTAGGCGTGGCTGTGGAAGGAGACACCTAAGCACTACAGGAGGCTATTTAAACCACACCCGATGGATGAATCTTGCTTTGCGTTATTCTGCATTCTCTGCAGCAGAACGCTCATCGTGTCTTCTGCTTCTAATCCTGGGCCTAAGGGAACAAAGGCTTACCATCCTGGAATCCAGTCTTCAGCAGCACCTGTAAAGACAAAGAAAGAACAGGTTAGCACTACGGTCTTCAGTGGCAGCGCATCTCTTACCTGGCCCATCGGCTGTCACCAACGCCTCGCGCTGCATTCCGGCATCTGAAAGACAAAGGCTTACCTACTCTTCGCATGCTCCGGAGGTCTTCGCACTGCATTCCGGCATCTGAAAGACAAAAGCTTACCAGCTCTTCGCACGCTCCGGAGGCCTTCGGCGCTGCATCCCGCATCTGAAAGACAAAAGAAGGTGCGTTTAAAGACATTGGGCAACTTGATTACTCACGTGCCATTACTCCTTCCCACGCCGAATCCAGTGGGTATTCCAGCACCCTTCAGCTTCTCTAAAGCTCCGAACTTGTACCTACAAGATAAAAGGGACAGTTAGTGCGCATCGTGAAGCAGGCTACAAGCGCTTACTTACGTGCTTCCAGGCGCTTCTATTCCTCACGCGGGTTCGATCCTCAACTCTCATCAGCCCGCCATCCGCCATCGCCGGAACCCTGCAAAACAAGAGATATCATTACAAAAGACTTTTAAGACATTTGAAGTGCCCAGAACTTACCGTTTGTGCAGTTAACGACGGACAGCAGTCCTCTGAGGTCAAGAGGCCTGCACCCTTATCCAGTGAAGAAACTGGTTACGGCACCCTGCCCCGAGGCAGATGGAGAGCTCGGCGTTCACTTACCTAAGGTGAGGGTGTTAACCTTTGGGGTTCTACAGGAGAAGAGAAAGGGAAGAGGAGAGAGGCACCCAATAACCCCAGTTCATTAATCCCATATTTTCTATCTGCAGACATCTTACTCTTCGAGTCAGACATACAGTGCACAGAGGTCCAGTCCAAAGAGCCAACCGTGTGTTACACATCACCTTTGAAGATACGGCATTCACCCAGTCAAGACCGGCGCCTCTGCGGGAATCAGGTGAGCGTTACAGAACGCAAAGCCTATCGCAAAACTCCCACCCAGGCGCTATGGAAACCTCGGATACCGACCAGCTAGCCCAGTTACTTGGGGAACTAAGAGCAGAAGTGCATGCAGCCCGACAGGAAACGAATGCTCTAAGAAGGGAACTGATTATTTCCAAGGAGCGAACAGACGATCTCGCTAGACAATTGCTACAGTCACAAGCCGGACAAACTCCGTTACCCACATCAGGGGCAAATCTTCCTTCAACATCCTCTACGAACCCAGTGCAGATCAACCTACCTGGGAATGTACCTCTGGCTCCGCCCGAACGATTTTCTGGTGACCCAAAGAGGTTTGCAGTATTTATTAATCAGTGCCGGTTGCACTTCTTATGCCAGCCAGCAGCCTTTCCAACTGATCAAGCTAAGGTAGCTTTCGTGCTTTCGTACCTTAGTGGCAATGCGGCAGACTGGTCGATCCCTCTAGTTAATCAAGATGATCCGGTTCTCCATGATTTTCGAGCTTTTCAGCTCAGTATGGAAAAACTGTTTGCAAGACATTCACAGGGGCAGGCCTTGGACAATGAGCTCCTTTCATTGCGACAGGGTAATCAAGACCTTTTGGCTTATATTGCGTCTTTCAACAGACTGATAGTGGAAACTCGATGGCCTGAGGACAAAAGGATTACGCTGTTTTATAGAGGTCTACGTGGAGAGCTCAAAGATGTGTTAGCCCAAGTAGTGAATCCCCCGCAAGACTGTTCGGACTATATTGACTTAGTCGTTCAAATTGACCACAGACTGCAGAACAGAAAGGCCGATCGTTTCAAGTTTGATGCTCGAGTATTTTCCAAACCACCAACTCCTACCAAAGGAGTAGACTCCGGGGAACCCATGCAAATAGGGGGCCTGAAAGGGCCACTAACACAAAAGGAGCGGGAAAGGAGAAAACAGCTGCAATTATGCCTCTATTGCGGAAACTCGGGGCACTTTCTTCGAGACTGTCCGGTGAAACCAGCCAAGAAGGCAGTAGGAGCTGCAGTTACCAGGGTCACAAACTCTGAGCAGGGAAACGACCTCGCCCGACAAGAATAGAGGTCCTCTTGCCGAGCGTTAAAACCAGTTCCGTGACCTCGCATTTCGTGATACCTATGGTCCTCATTAGCCCTGAACATCCGGATCGATTACATGCGATTGAAGCTTACGTCGACAGTGGTGCCATCGGCAATTATGTGGATCATGAAATGGTTTTGAGGATGAATCTGACTCTTTGTCCAAAGGCTGTAAAGGACGTCATTACTACGGTGGATGGTACGGAGATAGCGTCCGGACCAGTAACGCATACCACCCAAGAAGTGACGCTAGTAAGTCAAGATGGACACCATGAGAAGATCGTGTTCGATGTGATCAAGGCCCCCAAGTTCCAGATTATTCTAGGAATTCCTTGGTTAGAGAAGCACAATCCTCAGATCGATTGGCGAGCAAGAACGGTTCAGTTTCCAGAATGTGTCTCTACTTGTCACCCTCGACCTGGTGTTGCACTGGCAGCAATTTCCTCGGAGGCTCCTCAGTTACCTCCTGAATACCTAGAATTCCAAGATGTTTTCCGGAAGGATCAGGCTAACTCTCTACCTCCTCATAGGTCTTATGACTGCCAGATAGACCTGATACCTGGATCTACTCCTCCTTGTAGTAGAATTTATGCCCTCACCGAGCCTGAGAATCTTCACCTCCGACAATACCTGGATCAATACCTAGCAAATGGGTTTATTCGTCCTTCCAAGTTCCCTGCTTCCTCAGCTTTGTTCTTCGTTCCAAAAAAAGAAGGGGACCTTTGAACTTGTATAGATTATCGCGCCCTAAACCAGATCACCGTTAAGAATAGATATCCGTTACCTTTGATCCCTGAACTCGTGGACCAAGTCAGAAAAGCATGCATATATACAAAGCTGGATCTTAGAGGAGCCTACCACTTGGTACGAGTAAAAGAGGGCGATGAATGGAAGACGGCCTTCCGCACCAAGTATGGGCTATTTGAATATCAGGTCATGCCCTTCGGACTTTGCAATGCCCCGGCCGCCTTTCAATATTTTATGAACGATGTCCTCAGAGAGCTCATAGATGTGTGTGTTGTTGTTTACATTGACGACATCCTCGTTTATTCTTCATCGGAAACTGAACATCGGAAACACGTGAAAATGGTCCTCGAGAGATTGCGTCAACACAAACTTTTCGTTAAGTTGGAAAAATGTGTTTTCAACGTGACTGAAGTTGAATTCTTGGGATTCATATTATCACCTAGCGGAGTGCGTATGGATTCAAAGAAGGTCGATGCAATTCTCAAATGGCCATCGCCATCCTCCGTTAAAGGTGTTCAAAGCATGTTAGGCTTCGCTAACTTTTACTGCAGGTTTATCCCCGAATTCTCTCGAATAGTCCAGCCCATCACCGCCTTGTTAAAGAAAAACAAACGTTTTGAATGGTCTACCGAGGCGGAACAAGCTTTCTAGAATTTGAAGACTAGATTTATCTCTGCACTGATCTTAAAACATCCTTACCCAGAACTCCCCTACATCATTGAAACTGATGCTTCGAGCCTTGCCATGGGGGCAGTTCTATCACAAAAGGACCCAGTAACCAATCAGTTGCATCCCGTGGCATTTTGGTCCCGCAAATTCTCGCCTCCTGAAATCAATTACACTATTACTGATAAGGAACTTCTAGCTATCAAGTCCGCCTTTAAGGCTTGGCGGCATTATCTTCTGGGGGCCCGACACACCGTTACTGTGATTACAGATCACCGAAACCTGCAATATTTGAAAACCGCAAAAGCTCAATCCTCTAGGCAACTCCGTTGGGCACTATTCTTTGCCGAGTTTGACTTCATAATTACCTATCGACCTGGTACAAAAAACGGTAAAGCTGATGCCCTTTCTCGGATGGGAGTGGAAGAACATTTGATCAATCCTAAACATGTACCTATCATTCCCGAACAAAGAATTCTAGGTGTAATCGCCACACAATCCATAGAGGAAGTTAAGGATAAAGCCAGGCTACTGGTAACTCCAGCAGACATACAGAATTGGCATCTGCAGGGAAAGGACTTTACGGTGAAGGACAACCTGTTATATTTCCAAGAACGGTTATACCTGCCCAGCACAGATTTACAGAAAAAGGTAATCTCTTGTTATCACGATTCTTTAATGGAAGGACATCCCGGTATGACCAAGACCTCGGAAAAGATCAAGCGCTACTTCTGGTGGCCGTCTTGGAAAAAAGATATCAGAGACTTTATAATGTCCTGTGGAGTATGCGCCCAAAACAAGAGTCAAAAGGAAAAACCAGCCGGGCTCTTACGCCCTATTGACATCCCGCCTCGCCCTTGGCATACGCTTTCTATGGACTTCATCACCGATCTACCTCCATGCTCCGGATACAATACGATCCTAGTAATCGTGGACCTATTCTCCAAGATGGCGCATTTCATTCCACTCAAAGGCTTACCAACAGCAGCAACTCTGGCCCGAGAATTTCTCGAAAACATCGTCCGACTGCACGGTTTTCCTTCAGTTCTAATTTCGGATCGAGGTAGTCAATTTATTTCTCATTTTTGGCGAAGTTGCTGTCGGTCGGCTCAAATTGATGTGAGACTTTCGACCAGCCACCACCCTCAAACCGACGGACAAACCGAGAGGACCAATCAAACTCTGGAACAGTATTTGCGCTGCATGCTACAACAAACTGAAAAAACTTGGAAAGATATCCTTTGGATAGCCGAATATGCCTACAATAACTCTGTCCACTCGGGAACTGGGAAGACCCCGTTTTTTCTTTTATACGGTAGTCACCCTCGAACCTCGGAGTTGGATCCACTCCAAGATCTTGGAACACCAGCAGTAGACCACCTGCATTCTACAATCACCCAAGCCTTTAAGGAAGCCGTTTCTCACCTTCAAAGGGCTAAAGAACAATACAAGAAAGGAGCAGACCAACATCGGAAGGAAGCCCCCCAATATCAAGTAGGAGATCAAGTCTGGTTATCCACCAAATATCTACCTCTAAAAGGACCACGCACATTAAACCCAAGATACCTTGGTCGCTATTCCATCACTACCATAGTAAATCCAGTAGCGGTCAAGTTGGACTTGCCCCCTCACATGAAGATACATCCGGTCTTCCACGTCTCTCTATTAAAACCCGTGCAACCTCAAACCCGACTAACTACATCTCCAAAACCTATTCTAGTTGATGGAGAACTCGAGTTTGAAGTCAAAAGCATCCTGGATTCCAAGATCTCCAAATCTAAACTATTTTACCTGATTGACTGGAAAGGCTACGGTCCCCAAGAAAGATCCTGGGAACCTGCAGAATATGTCCACGCGCCTCGTCTAATCAAAAGATTTCATCGAACATTTCCTAACAAGCCCAAACCCCGGGAGAAGCCCGGTTTGGGAGGGGCCTTGAGGGGGGGTGCTGTCATGATCTCTGCTTCCAAAAGATCAGGACTTGCCCGACTCCCTTGGAAGCAGACCCATAACCCCGGTTCCGAGTGCCAGCCAGTCCCAATTGGGACCTTTTGGACCCTGTCCTGGCGCCAGTGGCACCAGGCTCATAAAGATGCCCAGTCCCAGCGCTGGAAGCGAAGGGCTCATAATGCTTGGGTGGACTTACCTGCACCAGACCATGCTGCTTACTTACCTGCCAGTTGAACCCCTGATCCTCTTCTGTTTGGGACTACTTTTCCTGTTGGGTGGGGCAGGAGCCACTCCCTAGGTTCAGAACACTGGAACTCTTCTGGAAAGCAGGAACTCTTTTCTTAGGCGTGGCTGTGGAAGGAGACACCTAAGCACTACAGGAGGCTATTTAAACCACACCCGATGGATGAATCTTGCTTTGCGTTATTCTGCATTCTCTGCGTTCATCTAATATTGCCACTTGCAACCTTGGGCTCAACACACATGTCCGTTTGCTATCAGCTTCCTCCAACTCACCGGCTGTGTTGAACCGGTTGGCTGGTCTTGCCTCTGGAGTCAAGGACGGTACCACGATAGCCAGCACGCCTCCGCACCTGTGCTATCAACGCGAGAGGCCCCTGTGCACCATTGATATCTGCTGCTCAACACATCAGCTGTAACTCCCGGTCTTATGGTTTCCTTCTCTGAGGTTTTGTGGGTCTGAGTTGAAAAGGGTCAGGGTAGTTCCCCCTTCATCGCCAATCCAGTTCTCGCCGCCTTTCTCCTCCGTTTGAACTGCTGGTCTGGTATAGCTGTGTCCTCGTGCACTGGGCCTTGCCCGTAGTGTGCTCTCATGCTCTGCCTTTTATCCCTGTGGGGAAGGTAAAGGGCCATCCGGTGTGCCTGGTTATTGTCAAATGCCTGACTCTGCCTGACCCGTGCTTTGCGACATGTCAGGTAAACGGCTCTGGTTTTAGTCCGTTGTCTGTTACGGTGTAAGAAAGTGTTTGTGTCGGAAAAGGGGTGGGAGGTAGAACTTCTAAATGTCCTACAGGGTAGGATGGGGTAAGGGTGTTGTACGGTTGGTGAAACAAGAGGGAATAACCGGGATCGTTCGCGTAAAATGACCAGGGGGGGTTGTGGGAACGGTAGTGTTTCGTCAAGGCAGACTGGGAGTTTGGGAAATAATAACCAGAGGGACGTGGAGAAGAATGTCTGGGAGTATTTGGGTAGAAAACAGGAAAACAGGGATTTTGGGAGATGTGGTTTTCCAAATGCAACAGAGTTTGGGCTTCTAGGGGAGGTACCAGATGTGGAAGGGTCATTGGATACAGGTGAGGGAGATTCTATCAGTGGAAGGGAGGTAGATGTAGAACAACCTACAAAGACCTCAGGGACTTCTTCCTTCTCGCCTTCGCCCCAGGTATAATACCGTCCCTCACCTGAGCTATTTGTCAAATCATAACCCTTAGTTCCCCTACCCAGGTGATCCTTTCTTGCTCTCTTGCCCCAGGGTTGGGTTCTGAGAGCGTCAGCCCTTCCCTGGTAACATCAATAAGGGATTCTCAAGGTTTACATGGGAGAATTCCCTCAGGTTTCTCACATACCCTTGTGCTATGCTGGTTGGACTGCAGTGTTTCACTGGGATATTCCATTGTGGAACACCCAGGTTGCAGGTCTAAGCATTCCAGCATATAGCTGGCGTTGTTACTGCTGGGTTTCTCAACCCATTCCTGGTTGTTAAGGGCTTGCGGAGGAGACGGTTTCAAGAGTTCTCTCACTTCTCTTTCTCTCTCCATCTTCCTTTCCCCTTCTTGAGCTGTTATCAACTCCTCCTCTATACTTTCAGGGCAGATCTCCAAAACGTGCTCATACCGTCCACAATATAAGCATTGTTCTAATGGAGAGTTTTTCACGCCCTCTAGAGATGTACCTCTCCTATCCGTATTCAGGGGGCTAAAAATAAATTCTGGGGCATGATGGTTCTCTAGTTTTTGTTCCTCTTTGTCCATATAGGGGTCTCCTAGTATCATTCCATTTGAATTTATCTCCTCTCTCCCTTGCTTGTCCCCTAGTTGTCCCTTTGAATAATAAGGATGAGGTTCTGGGATTTAATTTTGTGTAGAAGGGATCTCTAGGTCTCCTCCTGAGGTCTTATTAAACGATATGTTATCCAAGATCTTACATAGTAGGTTCTCTTTGGGTGTTTTCCAAGGGGTTTTATATACCAGGATCCCTAATTTGTCTCCACTGTGGATTTTTACGGGGCTTGCGTAAATGTTCAGGAGAACGAAGGTTAATTCGTCTTTGTCAGAAAAAAGAGGTAGCATTTTCACTTTACCCTCCTTACAGGGTAATATATAAAAGGACCAACCTAAAGGATACCTTACTTTTAGTTGCAAGGAAATTAAGGATTTGTCCCTTCCCTGTATCACAAAATCCTGAGGGCAAAAAAGATAATAAGTGTTACCCTCCACATTTTTCCGGATAGGCAGTCCTAGTAGCATCTTGTCAAATAAAAAGGGCCTATACTAAAAAAAAAATATTGCCAATCCTTACCACTAAGTTACAAAAAGAGTGTGGGATAATGTTCACCTGAAAAGAAAGAAGCGTCCTCAAAACAATAAGTCAGGATGGTATGGCGGGGTCTCTCTTCCACACATTTTTAGCATGGGACCAGGCGGGACTCCTGAGCACAGCACACTACTGGGCCTCTCCAGCACGAGGTTCACAATTCCAGTTCAACAATACCAGAACCTTCAGGGGTCAAGTCTCTTTCCTCAAAGTCTCTTGCCTTAGAAGGCCTGCTGGTTCAAAACAACAAACAAACAAACAAACGTTTCTTTGGTGGTCTTGCACCTCGGACAATGGCTCCTCGCCCTTAGGACCTTACTCCGCCGGGCTCGGATCCTTCTTGCAAAATGGACCTGCCTCCATTGGGTTCACTACGGCCTTTCAAATACAGTTCGTAATATTCAGGAGCTTAAATGTCTTTTAAACAAACACCACTACAGAAACCCTCAATTGGGTTCACTCTCGTTGACACAATGTTCCCTGGTGTATTACTCTTCACCCCAATTCGTAGGCATCCCTCAGCCGGGTTCCCGTTTGCCCAATATACGGTTTACTCTGCTTTATCTCAATCCGTCGGGTTCACATAGCCATCTTTCACACAGTTCATGATTTGCTCAATTTCATCAGAAAGCGTTGGTTCCCTTCTCCCAGCTTTCTTTCGGCATAACTCAGTCGTGTTCACACTTGCCTTATTTCACAGTTCAAAATCTTTATCAGAAAGCGGGGTTACTTTCCCCTAGCTTTCTCTCAGCCCTGGGTCAGAGACTTTCGATTGTACACAGGATTTGATGTGACCTTTGTAGGACTACTCTGACATCTCACGTTGCCCTTTCCTAGGGCCTTCTGGTACTTGCAGTTTTCAACACAAAAGGGGCCAGCGAGAGTCCTTCGACTGAGCACTCCTACGACGCCTGACCACTTTGCCACTGGCCCTTCGCTGGGCTTTCACAAAAGTTCAAATATACACAAGTTCCTTGTTCTAAGTTCCTGCGTTCATCTAATGTTGCCACTTGCAACTTTGGGCTCAACACATGTTAGTTTGCTATCAGCTTCCTCCGACTCACCGGCTGTGTTGAACCTGTTGGCTGGTCTTGATTTTGGAGTCAAGGATGGTACCACGGTAGCCAACACGCGGGAGGGTACCTGTTCTATCAACGCGGGAGGCCCCCATGCACTGTTGACATCTGCTCCTCCCCACGTCAGCTGTAACTGTTAGGAAAAAGGGCTGGAGCAAGAAAGGCGTGTGTAAAAGCACGTAAAAACATGAAATCTGGGAATAAACTACAACTCCCAGCAGCACTTGGGGAAGGTTGTAGTTGCAAGCCAGGCGCCCGTTGGATCAGCTGTGAATAATCAGCAACACCATAAAATGGTCAATGGCGTACAGCAGGTGTGGCTTATTTTGTATCGGCAGCAGGAGAAGGGCGTGGCAGGACCACGGGATGCGGCAGCTGCAGTACGCTCTATGAGGGAGCGCAGACTATCAGCAGCGGCGGCAGGCGGAAAGTGAATGCAGGAACTGTTGCGTCCGGGATGGCTCACAGGCCTCCCGGACATGAGATAAGTAAAGGGAAGATGTTGGAAACATTGGGCGGCGGCGGGCAGATTGGTACATTGCTGCCAGTTACGGGCGGATCACTGCTGCGTCTGGGACAACCTGCGGGTCTCCCGGACTTAAGATAAGTGGGAACAAAGAGTCTGTAGGATTTGTTACTTATCTTCAACTGTTGATTGTGATGAATACGATGCACGTCTTTTAACGTGTTCAGTAATATGTGCGGGTTGGAGTGTAACCCTTTTGAGTACTGAAGGACACTGCTGGGGGTGTAGGAAAGACTATGCATTCCAATGGGCATATGGTGCCTTCATTCATGTTTTCAAGTCCACGTTGCATGTTATGTTTATGTTCATTGCTTATACGTGCCTGATGGTCATGTGTTTTGTCTATCATTGCGAGTGTTCACCCAGTTTTGTAGAGGTAATCTACTTACCATTTGATGTGAGTCTTTTGATGTGAGTCTTGCATCCCATTAACCATATCCACATGTAGTAAGGTGTATGTATATTAAGAAAGTATTCTGTTGCAAGTACCCTGTGCTCACGATACATATTAAGAGTTGTCAAGACACAGGGAGGTATATGTAAGATCTGGTATGACTGTTACATGTACAGAGTGTTACAAGTAGAGAAAATAGGTAGGGTTTTTTCCCTGCTGTTTCCCCAACCTCTTTCCGGTGTTCCTATACTCCCCTACCCATCCACAACCTCTCCCTAACTCCTCTTCCCCCCATTGGCTGCCACGTGGTGTCCTGTTTTATACTATCAGGCACCTGTGCCAACCACGGGTGGAGGGTCGACTTTCATTCGGCTCCTGTGGTTCAGGAGAGAGTGTCGAATTCTCTCCCCTTGAATTTTGTGTAACATTGACAGTAACCCTCGGTTTTATGGTTTCCCTCTTGGAGGTTTTGCGGGTCTGAGCCGAAAAAAGAGCAAGAGCAGTTCCCCCTTCATCATTCTTTCAGGTCTCGCCTCTTTTCTCCTCCGTTTGAACTGCCGGTCCGGTACAGCTGTATCCTTGTGCGTTTGGCCGTGCTCGAAGTGTGCTCTTGTGCTCTGCCTTTTATCCCTGTGGGGGAAGGTAAAAGGCCATCAGGTGTGCGTGGTTATTGTCAATTGCCTGACTCTGCCAGACCCGGGTGTTGGGACATGTCAGGTAAATGGCTCTGGTGTTAGTCAGTTGTCTGTTACTGTGTAAGAAAGTGTTTGCGTCGGAAAAGGGGGGGGGGGGTCGAGCTTCTAAATGTCCTACGGGGTAGGATGGGGGAAAGGTGTTGTACAGTTGGTGAAACAAGAGGGAATAACGGGGAAAGTTCGTGTGAAATGAACAGAGGTGACTGTGGGAACGGTAGTGTTTCGTCAAGGCAGACTGGGAGTTCAGGAAATAATAACCAGAGGGATGTGGAGAAGAATGACTGGGAGTATTTGGGAAGAAAACAGGAAAACAGGGATTCTGGGAGATGTGGTTTCCGAAAGCAACAGAGTTTGGGCTTCTAGGGGAGGTACCAGATGTGGAAGGGTCATTGGATACAGGTGAGGGAGATTCTATCGGTGGAAGGGAGATAGATGTAGAACAACCTACAACCTACTTCATCGTTCTCGCCTTCGCCCCTGGTATAATACCGCGCCTCACCTGGGGTATTCGTCCAATCATAACCCCCAGTTGCCCTACCCAGGTGATCCTCCCTTGCTCGCCTGCCCCCAGGGTTGGGATTTGAGAGCGTCAGCCCTTCCATGGTCACCTGAATAAAGGATTCTCGAGGTTTACTTGGGAGAATACCCTCACGTTTCTCACATCACCCAGTTGTTTGTTTTATGAATGATAACACTCAATAAAATTGTTATATTAAAAAAGAAAAGGTCTTCGCACGGACAGAATAGTCATTTCCTCTGGGAATCACTCCCTTACCCAAGCTTTCTCTTCACCTCCAATCCTTAACATATATTTCTTCTTAAGGACTTTTGCTTTCCTTCATGTACTAAATTCATAGTTCACAATTACAATGATCTTGTCTTCCTTGAGGTCCTTCTGTTACCGTTCATAATTCTCAAGGTTATGAACAATCCTTGAGATACATCACAATTTGCATCCACACTTATCTTCACCTGGTATACTCTCCTGCCAGGTGTGAGAAACCTGAAGGTCTTTCACTTGCTAGTCCCTGGGGATCTGTCATCCAGGTGGATAGGACATGGCCATCGCTATTGTATCCGGTTCCTGGGGGTGGACCAGTGTGGGAGGATCACCTGGCTGGGGGGTCTTCGGGAGTGGAAGTGGGACACCGACGGGTGAGACGCCGTACCCTCTTCCTTATAACATCTTTTCCCCATCCTACCCCGTAGTATATTTAAAAATTCGACACCCCCCCTTTCCTACACAAACACTTTCTCACAACGCGAAAGACAATGGACAAACACCAGAGCCGTTAACCTGACATGTCCCAACACAAGGGTGATGAGTAATTGCCCAACGTGAAGAATAAAAGAAGGAACTTTTGTTTGTTGTTTGTGATACATGAAAAACCTCTGAAGCAATAGACTATGCATAAAAGAAACTTGGGCACAGAAGGCCCTGATATTGTAAAAAGGAACGGTAAACTCGGCCGGAGAAGCACAGAAGTGTGCTGTGTCCAAGAGTCCTGCCTTGTCCTGTGCTTCAAACGTGGGGAATGGAGACGCTGGCCATAACATCCTGACTTATCATTTGAGAACACTTCTTTCTTTCTTTGTGAACATTATCCCACACTATTGTGTAGCATAGCGGTAAGGCTTGGCAATAGGTTTATCTTAGTATAGGCACTTTTTATTTGACTGGAGCCCACTAGGACTGTATTATTATTATTTGATGGTCGTAGCTTGCTCCCATCTTAGATTTAGGTTTAGATTAGGCTTTTATCTATTCCATTTTTACAGTTCAATAAACACCCTTGAACTGTGATCACTTATGTCTGTCTTACTTTGATACCATGCCTTCCTTACACAGGACTTTGCTACATAATTCATTAATTTAACTTTACCTAGTATACTCTTCTACCAGGACTTTATTACACAACACATTAACTTGTCTTCACCTGGTATACTCTTCTGCCAGCACTTTGTTACACAGAACATTACATTAACTTGACTTCACATAGTATTCTCTCTTGCTAGGACTTTGTAACACAGCACATCGGCCCTCATTACGAGGCCGGTGGTAATAACCGACAGTAGGCGGCGGGCTACCGCCAAACAGGTAACACTGTTTCTGCTGCCTGATGTCCTGGTGTTACCGGGATATCATGAGCGATGGTGGAACAGTAAATCCTCCCACCAGTGGAGTCCCATAGGACTCCACGGGAATGGGGACACTGAAGCACCGGTACTGTTGTTAACGGTGCCAGTGCTTCTGTGAAAACACTGCAGTTAGGGGCCTGACCTGCTGGGAGTTCCATGCCCCTAACGGCAAACTCACAGTTTGGTGGTCCCGTGAGGGTGCTAGTACGTTGCTACCGGCACCTGTATTTCCAGACCACCAAACTTATAATGAGGCCCATTAACTTGACTTCACCTGGTATACTCCTCTGCCAGGACCTTGTTATATAAAACATTAACTTGACTTCGTTGGTTAGGATTTAATGACTTATTCATAATGTGGTCAACAAAATGCTTTTATTTGTTTAATGGCTTCCAAATTGCTACTTCACTGCTTTACTGTGAAGCTAGACCATCCGGCAAAACCCCCATGCAATTCGGTAGTCTCTGGCTTCCCCTCGCTTTCGTTACTTTCTCTCTCTAGTGTTTCTAGATAATAACTTCTGTACACTGGCAACCCAGTAACTCTTACTTTCCCTGGGCTTACAGGTTGCCTTTGGCTTTGCTTCATCTACTTCACTGATTTGGCTCGGTATGCACCTCGTTAAGCACAGTCCTGCTACTGTGCATCCTTCTTGGGTGTGCGGTTTTCGCCGTTCTCTCCTTTCTCGCGGTGAACCGCTGGTACCTGTTTCTCACCTTCCTGACATCAGGTTCCCCTCCACGCCGCCTGCCACAGTGTACCTTCCCTCAGCATGGCGCTCGGGTTTGCTTTGGGCCGTCTGGAAGAACTGCGTCCCCAGATCTCACCTCTCACTCTCCCTATCAGCTGTGGCTAACTTGCTTTTAAAGTTCCCGGTTTGATTATTCTTTTCCCAACAACTAGACCGTTGTGTTGGATGCCCGGTCCTAGTAATCATCATTAATCTGTTATTCTTTCTCATGTCGGTGGCTGTGGTTCATCCTCTTAAATGGTATTGAGGAAGTGGATACTAAGCTCAAGCAGAAGTGATCCTCACTGCTACTGACTTCTTTCTCCTCTTAGTAGTAGGTATATGGTCCCTAAAGGAATTTTGGGAGGAAATCAAAGTAGATCTACTAGGGAGTTGGGGAGGAGTATGACAATACAACATTAAAGTGTGGTGAACAGAGCAAACATCCCTAGAAGAGAATGGGGCTATATGACCTTCCCCAATGATGTCATCCTATCTGTCAGGAATGGCACTCTGTCAAGAGTGGCACAGGGTACCCAGGTAGGTTTTGGGTGGCTGTGCTGAAGTAAGGTAGCAGATAAGCACACACAGCAGGAAGTTCAACAAGAAAGAAGAGTAGGAAACTGTAGCTGTGAGCAAAAAGGGGCAAAAGATAGAAAGGTACAAACAAACTGGATTCCCTCTTGGGGTGTATGCTGAAATGGGAAAGAATGTTCCACGAACCTTAGGAAACTCCAGCCTTCTGCACAGATTGCTATAACAGAGGCCCACGCTGTATGCTCATGGCTGGGAACAACAGCAGTGGGTGTCTGTAACACTGAAAACGCGACAAGGGAAGGGGCCGAGGTTGCCTGCCGGAAACCAACAGGCAAGCTCTGTACAAAGGGATTACATAAGACACATGAGAAGACAAGAACAGATATATCCAACGAAAAGGAAGTCAATGAGCAATCTAGCAGAAGGAAATGAAGGAAAGGCAGTAAGACTGAAGTAGATAACCTAAGGTGGAGTACAGAGGACTCAAGGAAGAGAACAAGGGAGCAGCAGTCAGGAAAACAGAAGGGCTGCAAAGTAGGAAGCAGGTCTGCAGTCAAGAGTGGGACTAGGTGCAGGCACACTGTAGTGGACTGCAGAGGACTGTAGTAGGCAGCAAGACAGGGAGTCCAGAAGAACAGGACAGAGAGAGATTAGTAGTAGGCGACAGACAGAGAGCCCAAAAGAATAGGGGCACGAGGTAGGGAGCCCAGAGGAGCAGGGCTGTAGGCAGCTAAGTGTAAAACAGGCTGTAAGGCAGAGTAGTGTAGCAAGCCGCAAGGCAGGGAGCCCAGAGGACAAGGGCTGTAGGCAGCGGAGGGAGACAGGCTGCAAGGAAGGAACCCAGAGGACACGGGCTGTAGGCAGCGGAGGGAGCAGGCTGCAAGGAAGGAGCCCAGAGGACAAGGGCTGTAGGCAGCGAAGAGGGGCAGGCTACAAGGTAGGGAGCCCAGAGGACAAGGGCTTGGAGACAGCAGAGGGTTGCAAGCTGCAAGGTAGGGAGCCCAGAGGACAAGGGCTGTAGGCAGCCGGAGTGAGGCAGGCTGCAGGGCAGGGAGCCCAGAGGACAAGGACTGTAGGCAGCCGGAGTGAGGCAGGGTGCAGGACAGGGAGCCCAGAGGACAAGGACCGTAGGCAGCCGGAGTGAGGCAGGCTGCAGGGCAGGGAGCCCAGAGGACAAGGACCGTAGGCAGCTGGAGTGAGGCAGGCTGCAGGGCAGGGAGCCCAGAGGACAAGGACCGTAGGCAGCCAGAGTGAGGCAGGCTGCAGGGCAGGGAGCCCAGAGGACAAGGACCGTAGGCAGCCGGAGTGAGGCAGGCTGCACGGCAGGGAGCCCAGAGGACAAGGACTGTAGGCAGCCGGAGTGAGGCAGGCTGCAAGGCAAGGAGCCCAGAAGAGCAGGGCAGCAAGGAGTGAGCTCAGAGGAGCAGGGCAGCAAGGAGTGAGCCCAGAGGAGCAGGGTCGCTGACTGTAGAGGGCTGCAGAGGACTGTAATAGGCTGCAAGGCAGGAAGCCCAGAGGACAAGGGCTGTAGGTAGAAGGCAGCGGAGCGTGATCGGCTGCAAGGCAGGGAGCCCGGAAAGGGCACTGGATCAAAACAGGATAATGCAGCAACAGGAACAGCATACAAAGTAAAGGGTCAAGGCAAACTGGAGCGGGGAGATCTCAAGATGCAAGACACTGTGCTCCTGCAGGCAGCTGCTTATATACAGCCCTGCCCTGTTCTGAGGCAGGCTAATTGATAGCACCTGGAGCAGCACACCTGAAGACAATCTGCCTCCTTCCTCTCTGGTCCTGAGCAGGTGGAAGCAGCACTGGCCGCTAGGGCTTCTGGGGATTGTGGTCCCAATAACGATGAATGAGAATAGCCAGGAATTGAGGACTGTAGCAAGGTGCATTGTGGTAAATGTAGTTAGTTGAATAAAATAAGAAAGAACCAAAGTCGAGCAAATGGAAATGAAAGACCAAGGCATGAATAGGAGTTGTTCAAAGAGTATTAGGAGGATAAATGAGTACCAAGTAGTCCATGATGGTTGCTAATGCGTGTGCCAGCGGCGCGGGCATGGCACTATCTCCCCGAGGGTCATCTCTGCTCAGGAGTCCTTCCTCATAGAACCGCCCCTGGGTCAGGATCAGGTAGCGGCTGCCATTCCCTGGCCACATGGGGAGAGGGTAATGCAGAGAAAGGATTGATGACATCATTAGAGTCATCACACTACCGTTCATGGACAACCGTACACCACTTTTCTGTCACCTCTCCATCCCTAATTCAGCACTTCCTACACCATCCCATAGTTATGTCATTCTGTCATGTCCTTGTCCCTGGTTTAGGTTTCCACCTTCCCTTGCAACATCTGGCCTTCAAGTCACATTCTCCTACCCCATTGTAAAGGACCAATGTCCTCGGCTCTGTTATCAATGATACATTTTGTAAGCATTTTTGTGTCAAAAATGCATTGCTTTCCCTGTGATTTTTATAAATAAATTAATAAGAATAAAAACAAATAAATACATACTGGCAAAGTTGACTTTTTGGGGCTCATCATGGCTGGTAAGCCGTGCTCTAAGTGTAGCTGCATGGAAAGACACAGCAAGAGTACATAAGTCCCTTGAATTGTATAATTACTGTTACTTAGAGAAGAGCAGAGAGTGCTGAAACGTACCCAGTGAATTGCTTGCAGTGATGTAGAAAGGCGCATAGTGGGTGTCATTTTGTGAGTGGTGCAAATATATGCAAGTGCAGAGTGCTTGGCTGAGTGTTCGGTGTGTGAGCATATTGCAGCTCATTCAGCTCATTTCTATTAACCCGGCGTCTTGGAAAAGGATTAGCAGTCTGATTTCACTTTCCATTTGAAGAGCAGGAGCCAGAACACTGAAAACACCAGCCACAAGCGGAGCGTGGCGGAGTGCTTGGCTGAGTGTTCGGTGTGTGTGAGCATATTGCAGGTCATTCAGCTCATTTCTATTAACCCGGCATCTTGGAAAAGGATTAGCAGTCTGATTTTACTTTCCATTTGAAGAGGAGGAGCCAGAACACTGAAAACATCAGCCACAAGCGGAGCGTGGCAGAGTGCTTGGCTGAGTGTTCGGTGTGTGAGCATATCGAAGCTCATTCAGCTCATTTCTATTTACCCGGCGTCTTGGAAAAGGATTAGCAGTCTTCAGTCCCCGTCCCCCGATGGCGCTCCAAATTTAAATATTCAAGGTTCTTCCCAGGGTGCATCACCTATTCAAGGGAGTACTTTGGCACAAGAGAACTATGATGCTTCTTTGGTCAATATCAGTTACCCTAAGCCAGTAAAGGAAGGGGTAAAAAAGGCGTCGTTGATAACCTCATTTTCTTTCCTAAGGAGGGGCCAAAGGGAATAGTGGTTATCGATGATACTGTAAGGGGTCCATTAGAGGACCATACAATACCCCAACGTGTGCACAATCCGTCATCTATTTCAGAGGAAAATGTTTCAGCGTACAATATATCGTCTCAAGAATCCATTAGTAATAATCAAACAGTGGGGGACATGGATAAGGGGGCGACAGATTTTGATACATCTTTTTTTATTTCTCCACCGCCTTTTGAGCTTTTGAGGTGTCCCTCCCTTTCTAATTCGGCTAAGAATTTCTAGTGGCAAGCTCCGACGACCTAGACACTTTTGGAAATTAACCAAGTTTTGTATACCCTGGTTTCCCTGTATGAGGGTATAAAAGATATTACGAGAAATTCTATTAGCTTACAATCATTGGTGGATGAGATTGAGATTATGAAGCTGACGCAGAGCCAGGAAGCTAAGCTGTCACAATTAGAACTTCTGATAGCAAGTATGGCTGAGAGGGGTGGTAAGGGGATTAAAACATGTGGAAAAGACCCTCCCGTAATGGAGAGGGACGATATCAATGATTTGAAGGTACATGGTGGTAACCAGGATTCTGAATGCATGATTATGGGCCCACCGGGTAAGGAGGTTATGGATTTAGCCATTGGCATTCCCAGTGGCAAGAAGGCTCCCGCAGGGTTGCTGATGATAATAACCTACACTTCAAAAAAAAGGAAATTACAAGAGGTACAGGGAGATCCCGTTAAGAGGAAACCTAAGAACCTCTCACCCTCTAAATTCAGTTGGGGGGGGGGACTAAATGTTTTATGTCCACCTTCTTAAATCAACCGGCAGTAAGGGATATATTATTTAAAGATGCCCCAAAAATTAGTCTTGTCAAAACCCTGGAACGCTCTGTGTTGACTCCGATGTGGAAGCTTACACCCCCATCTTGTGGATACTTGCCTGTATTAAACGATAAAACTAAACATGGAAAATCCAAGCAAAAGAAATTATGAATAAGTCCGATAGAGAAGGGGAGAAATGCTTTTGATCTTGGAAGCTACGAGTTGGACCGAACACTAATTAGTGATCAGTCCTTGCCCTACGCAGTTGCGCCCAATCAAAGGGGTGCTATTGGTGTTGGCGGGAAACAAGTTAAAGTCATTCCTAAATTAGATGAGGGAATGTGTATGGTTCCGTCTTCCCAAACGACATCAGTGTTATCAATTCCACCCTTACTGAACATTTTGAATAGACTGAGCAATGAGCTCAAAATGGCGGGACCAGGAAAAAATGTGTTGCTTTTTTCCCCAGACATGAGTAGTGACTGGAGCAGTGTTAACACATGTAGTGGCCATCAACCTATTACTAAGAGCCGATCCCCACAAAAGTCTCAATTAGAACATTGTTTGATTGAGGAAAGTTTGACGAGTGAAAGACCTTTGTGGGACCATAGACCAAATGGTCACTTAATAGGAAAGAACAAATTAATGGGCTCTTCATGTGATGGCCCCTTGCAGAACCGTAATTATAAAAACAGCCTAGTACCTGGCGTCATTAAAACAAACTGCACCTTGGTATTTGAAAGTGTGTTGTCGGAGAATAATACAGTTGTTCTTAGGCGTTCAACTATCTTACATCTACTCTCCAAGATTCCGAATTTAGCAGGTATCGCTTCTACAGATATTTTGAAGGTAGACTTTCCTGACCGACAAAACATGGCACGTTCAGTGGTTGTCTTTAACTCAAGTTTAGTAGCAGACATTATATTGAAGGAAGGGGACGCTATCAGAGTGCAGGGGATTGATGTATCTAAAGTAATTGAGGGGGTACAGACTCCACATGACATTCAGAGTTTCACGAGGAACCCAACTGCGTGTGCACTGATCAAGGACCTCCAACAGAAGATGACTAATTCTGAGAGATCTAATCATTGGTCCTGGCTGATAAACGGGCTAAAGGGTAACTGAACCTGTGTAGAGAATCCCAAAGTAGATTCATTTAATAAGAAGCTATTGAGTTTAGTCAGTTGGAATACAAGAGGGCATGGGTGCCTCTTTTCCTCGGTGGAGGTTATGAGCTGGGTGAGCTCGTGTTTTTTATTACCCTGCAGGAAACATGGTTGATGCAGCGTCCCACGTTTGAGGGTTACCTGGTGACTGGTCAAGCAGCTATTAAGGGTATAAACGGTCGTCCTTCGGGGGTCTCCTTAATTTGATGAAAGCATTCCCAGCATTTAAATTTCTGGGAACTACAGACATTAGTCAAGGCGCTTTAGCTACAACCATAGAAATTACTACAACTGTCAGATGGTTGAACCTCACCACCCTTCTCCTCACCTGTGGCTTCCTCTGGTTTATCCTTGGAGTGCTTGGAAGGCCTTCGGGGACTCCTGGTGTCTTCCTTTGCGGGCTTGTCTCTGGACTTCCTATCGTGCAAGTAGGGCCTGGCTCCCTCGGAGGCCACCTCGACAGGGAGTGGGACCTGTCTCGGGGGGCCCCGAGGAGCCAAGGTCCCGCAACAGGGAAAAGACTGATGGACAGTAAAAAACCCTGTGTAGTCTTACGGAGATCGTGACGAATATTATGCACTCCAATGGTAGATGTGGCTGTTCGTGATCCGGAGTGAACCAGGAAATCGTGGATCAGGTAAGACTGACCGTCCTCCAATATGGATACGGCTGAGGAAAGGAGGCAGGATCCGATCCGTGGGTTAATTGGCAGGACGTAGGTAAATGAGAGGCGCTTAGTGAGAAAAGAGAAGAGGGGTAACCCCGGAACGGGGAAACGTTCCGAACCCAGAAGATATGGTACAGATAGGAAGAAAGCTGAAAAGTCCCTACTTACCAGATACGGCAAGATCCACGAAATGCACAGGGAGGAACGCGTAGAAACGCGAGAATGGCGGCTAGCCGCTAGTGTGAATGACAAGACGCCGAGCGAAGAAAAGTTAAAGAATGTGAAACGGACGAGAGCCGTGAAAGGGAAAGGGGAATGAAAGCAAAGCCAGCAAGCGCAAGGGTACGCGGGCGAGGAAGAGAACTGCAGAAGGCACAGGAGGTGGTTGAACAGAGTTAGTCGAGCGCTGGTATCACAAAGGAATAACACAGATATAACGCGCTGAGAGGGGGGCGTGGCTTGCTTAAATAATGAAGGCGGCCATGTTGGATGAGGGCTGGCCCGCTAGCAGAAGGTTCTCCGCGGCGTGATCTTCCACTTCTGCCATAGCTTCCATGGGTGGATCCTGACAGTATAACCCTTCTCTCTCCGAAAACCCCCTGGTTTTCCCGGATATCTCAGGTGGAATTCTCTCAATAATCTTGGGGCATGCAGATGGTGCCTGGGTTCCCAGGTTCTTTCTTCAGGGGAGAACCCCCTCCAATGGTCGAGATACTGCAGACTGCCCTGGCGATATCGGGAATCCACCAGGTATTCCACCTCATACTCCTGTGGTTCTACCGTGGTCGGAGTCTTGGTCTTCCGGAGCTTCCGTGAGAAGGGATCCTCCTTATACTCCTTTAGTAGTGAGGTGTGAAAAACTGGGTGAACCCTCTGGAGGTGCTTAGGCAGGTGAATTACATAGGCCACTGGGTTTATTTGTTTTAGGATAGGGTAAGGACCCAGATATCGTGGTGCGAACTTGCCGGTGTGTATCCATTTGGGTAAATATCTCGTGGATACCCAGACCCTTTGTCCGGGCTTCCATTCGGGATTGGGTCTTCTACTCCTGTCGGCCCACTTCTTTTGTGAACGTTGGCTGTCCTCTAATGCTTCTCTCGCCAGCTTATGTACCTTCTTTAGTTCCGATAACCGGTCATCTATGGCGGGGAATTTGGTGGGTTGTATTCCGACCAAGGCATCTGCTGAGGATGGTACCCATAAATGCAATAGAAAGGACTCATTCTCGTGGAGGTGTGGTAGTTGTTGTTGTAGGCGAATTCAGCCTGTGCAAGATAGGAAGACCAGCTCTCTTGTCTGTTGCTGCAAAAACATCTTAAGTACTGCTCAAGACCGGCATTGAGTCTCTCTGTCTGACCGTTGCTTTGGGGGTGAAAGCTGGACGACAGTGCTCGATGTATTCCCAACTGTTGACACAACAAAGTCCAGAACCTGGAGATAAATTGGGTACCTCTGTCAGAAACAATAGTTCGAGGCAGTCCATGCAAGCGTACTATATCCCGGAGGAAGACAGAAGCCGTTTTTGGAGCTGATGGAAGTCCCTCCAATGCAGAGAAATGGGCCAGTTTACTATGTGAATCAATGGTCACCATGATTGCGGTCATTCCCTCTGACTTCGTTAGGTCAACAATGAAATCCGTGGACACGTGTTCCCAAGGCTGGGTGGGTAGGAAGGGTTGTTGTAATTTACCTAATGGTTTGCCTGTTTGGTATTTGTTGGTGGCACAAATCGGACAGGCCGAAACATATCTCTTAACATCCTTGTGGAGTTCTGGCCACCAGAATCTTCGGCTTATGAGGTCCTGTGTCTTCCTGATACCGGGGTGTCCAGCGAGGGGGGCATCATGACACCAGGAGAGGATCTGTTCTTGAAGTCCTTTAGACGGGAGAAAAAACCCCGTACCATGGTTGTACAAACCATCTTTGGCCAGATTGACTGTGGGTGGTACGGTAGATAGCGAACCGTATTGGGTGGTAAGTTCTTGTAAAAAGAGTGAGACACCTGCCATGATCTTAAGGTTGGGAAACAAGAGATCGTGATCTGAATTATGGTTGCCTTCTTCTCCTTGACATCTGGAGAGAGCATCTGCCATCCTGTTCTCTGATCCTGGTATATAAGAGATGTGAAATTCATATTGAGAAAAGAAGTATGCCCATCTGGCATGTCGGGCGTTGGTACACTCCATCTGTTGTAACACTCTAAGGTTGCGGTGATCCGTTCGTACCTGAAACGGGTGTGCTGCTCCTTGTAACAAGTGTCTCCACTCTTGACATGCCAATTTGATGGCTAGTAGTTCTCTTTCAAGAACGGAGTAATTCCGCTCGCTTTTGGTCAAGGTTTTGGAATAATACGCCACGGGATGTGTGAGACCGTCTTCTGCTTCTTGCAAAAGAATGGCTCCCACTGCTCCCCCTGAGGCATCCGTTTCCATAACGAATGGCTTAGCTTGATCCGGCTGTACCAATATGGGAGCGGAAGTAAACAGTTCCTTGAGCTGTAAGAAGGCTCGTCTTTGTTCCGGACCAAAGGAGTACTGAACCCCCTTCTTAAGGAGTCCTGTGATGGGTAACATCAAGTTAGAGAAGTTGGGAATGAACTGGCGATAGAAGTTAGCCAGCCCGAGAAAAGACTGGCCCTCTTTAACACTTCTTGGCTCCTTCCAGTCCAGAATAGCCTTTATCTTTCCTGGTTCCATCTTGATCCCTTCCTTCGAGAGGACATAACCTAGATAAGAGACTGAGGTCACTTCGAATTGGCATTTCTCTGGTTTTACCAGGAGATGATTTGCTCGGAGTCGATGTAATACTCTTTTGACTTGTTCACAATGGTCCCGTAGCTCTTGAGAATAGATCAATATGTCGTCTAGGTAAACGACCACTGAAACAAACAGCATGTCTGAGAAGATCTTGTCAATGAACCTTTGAAAGACCGCAGGAGCGTTTACCAGGCCAAAGGGCATAACCCTGTATTCGTACAAGCCGAAGGGGGTTCGAAATGCGGTCTTCCACTCGTCTCCCCTCCTCACCCTGAGGAGATGGTAGGCCCCTCTAAGGTACAGTTTAGTGAAATAAGAAGCCCCTCTGACGGCTTCTAGGATGTCCCTTATGAGTGGCATGGGGTAGCGATCGCGGACAGTAATCCGATTTAGTCCTCTGTAGTCTATACAAGGACGTAGCTCGGTGGTGTCTTTCTTTGGAATGAAAAACAGAGAAGCCCCCCCTGAAGACCTTGATTCCTGTATAAGACCATTCTGCAGGTTGTCATCCAGATATCTTCTCAAGGCCTGTCTTTCAGAAAGGGACAGAGGAAACATCCTGCCAAATGGAACAGTGGACTCCGGGGTAAGTTCTATGGCGCAATCCTCTGGTCGATGAGGAGGCAGGAGTTTGGGTGTAGTGTCTTCGAAGACCTCGGCGTATTCTTGGTACTGACGGGGAACCGATGAGACCACCTTGAGGAGGGGGGTTCCTTTGTCCTTGTCTTCTTTGACTTGATGGGTCGATCTGCAATGTTGTTCACAGTAGGGAGAATCAAAACGCACGCAGTTGGTAGACCAGTTTATCTGCGGATTGTGTCTTCTAAGCCAGGGTATCCCTATCACCAAGGGAAAGTGGGCTGCTCTTATGAGGTCGAATACCAGTAGTTCCTGATTTTCTCCCAGATCCAAACGTACGGGCAACGTTTCAGATAGGATCGGGCCTGAGGACAGGGGGGTACCATCGACTCCTTCAACCGGAATGGGCCTTTCCTTTCGCCTAAAAGGGATCTGTTGCTCTCAAGCCCATCCTTCATCCATAAAGTTCCCTGCGGCACCGCAATCCAGCATGGCAAACACCTCTACACATGAGGTTCCAGTCGTCCAAAGTTTGACTCTAAACACCATCAAGCTGTTATCTTCTTTTAGTTCTGCTGGTCTGGTAAGGTTGCAAGGACTGTGTCTTGTTCCCCCGAGACCTCCCTTGCAAAGGACCGAGGGTGGAAGTTTTCCTTCCTTCTTGGAGGAACTTCAGGGCAGTCTCTGAGGAGATGTTTTGAAGAGCCGCAATACATGCAGAGACCCGAATCCCTGCGTCTTTTACGTTCCGCAGGCGTGAGAGGGCCTCGGGCTGCCCCAATCTGCATTGGTTCCTCTTGGGTGAAATGTTCCCTGGTAGGGTGAGGAGTCAGGCTGGATGAGGGTTGACTGGGACGAGGTCTTCTCCTTTCCTGGCGACGCTCGTTGAGACGGTATTCTAACTGTAAAGTGAGAGACATGAGATCCTGAAATGAAGAAGGTCGAGCAACCCTGGCTAATTCGTCCTTCAATTCATCCTGAAGTCCCCTCCGGAATATCGTCTGTTTTGCAGATTCCGGCCAGTCGGTCTTCGCCGCTAGTCTTAGAAAGCGATATATATAGGTCTGTACATCTGTGTTCCCTTGTTTGACGTCTAGTATTGCTTCGAAAGAGGTGTACAGAACTTCAGGTCGTTCGGATCTGCTCTTGAATAGGTCCACAAATAAGTCATAATTAGCCAGTGCTGGATCGTTTCTTGTCACCAATGGGGTGGCCCAGGCCAAGGCATTCCCTGTGAGATTGGCTATGAGGAACCCCACCTTGGCTCTGGCAGTATTGAAGGCGTGAGGGCGAAAGGCGAAATATACGTGGCAGGCATCTAAATACTCCTTTAGTCCGCCCGGGTAGCCATCATATTTTCCAAAGGATAGAGGCATGGGTGGTAGGTCTCCTTGGTCGTCCCTGTGTAGGACCACTTGCTGGCGCAAAGCTGCGTTTTCGGTCTTCAAGGATTGGACTTCTAGGGTTAGTCCCTGTAATGCTGCAACCAGCTCTTGATACTGCTCAAGGGAAGCCATGTGTCTGTCTGGGCGTTGTATTCTGTCAGATGGTTGAACCTCACCACCCTTCTCCTCACCTGTGGCTTCCTCTGGTTTATCCTTGGAGTGCTTGGAAGGCCTTCGGGGACTCCTGGTGTCTTCCTTTGCGGGCTTGTCTCTGGACTTCCTATCGTGCAAGTAGGGCCTGGCTCCCTCGGAGGCCACCTCGACAGGGAGTGGGACCTGTCTCGGGGGGCCCCGAGGAGCCAAGGTCCCGCAACAGGGAAAAGACTGATGGACAGTAAAAAACCCTGTGTAGTCTTCCGGAGATCGTGACGAATATTATGCACTCCAATGGTAGATGTGGCTGTTCGTGATCCGGAGTGAACCAGGAAATCGTGGATCAGGTAAGACTGACCGTCCTCCAATATGGATACGGCTGAGGAAAGGAGGCAGGATCCGATCCGTGGGTTAATTGGCAGGACGTAGGTAAATGAGAGGAGCTTAGTGAGAAAAGAGAAGAGGGGTAACCCCGGAACAGGGAAACGTTCCGAACCCAGAAGATATGGTACAGATAGGAAGAAAGCTGAAAAGTCCCTACTTACCAGATACGGCAAGATCCACGAAATGCACAGGGAGGAACGCGTAGAAACGCGAGAATGGCGGCTAGCCGCTAGTGTGAATGACAAGACGCCGAGCGAAGAAAAGTTAAAGAATGTGAAACGGATGAGAGCCGTGAAAGGGAAAGGGGAATGAAAGCAAAGCCAGCAAGCGCAAGGGTACGCGGGCGAGGAAGAGAACTGCAGAAGGCACAGGAGGTGGTTAAACAGAGTTAGTCGAGCGCTGGTATCACGAAGGAATAACACAGATACAACGCGCTGAGAGGGGGCGTGGCTTGCTTAAATAATGAAGGCGGCCATGTTGGATGAGGGCTGGCCCGCTAGCAGAAGGTTCTCCGCGGCGTGATCTTCCACTTCTGCCATAGCTTCCATGGGTGGATCCTGACAACAACAGAAGGTTGTTTGGAGTTGCTTATTATCAATGTCTATTGGCATGATAGGCTGGTTGAATTAGAAGAGTTCTTGCAGGGTATAGTAGAATTTGTTTTGGGATGGTGTACTACTCCAACAACAACAAAAAGACATGTCATTTTAGTAGGTGACCTTAATTCCAACTGTTCTAACACAGATAATGGGAAAGCCTCGATACGGGTATGATTGGGGTAGTAAG
This sequence comes from Ambystoma mexicanum, assembly GCF_040938575.1. Lineage (NCBI taxonomy): Eukaryota > Metazoa > Chordata > Amphibia > Caudata > Ambystomatidae > Ambystoma > Ambystoma mexicanum. Next base: position 82,228,035 of record NC_090931.1, read on the forward strand.
AACAATGGGAAAAAAGATGACTATAGGATGCTCTGGTCTGCTTGTTTGGCGGGCCTTTGTCTATATCAATTAAATGATCAGGGACCGAACATCGCCCCGACTTGGACCAATGGTCTCTTCTCGTCAGTTTTGGATTATGTTTATATTGACGATTGGCTCTCTCTTAGATGCTTATGTTTTGATACTCCTTTTACCTCCCATAGTGACCATGTCATGGTGGAAACTGTCTTTCAGATTGAGCTTTTTCAGGGGCATGTGCAACCGAGGTTAGCAGTCTCTACGGAGCTGATTGTGAATAACAGTGGGAACAGGATCTCTTGGAATGGAGGTTCTGTGATGAGGTTTAACCATTTATTGTCCAGCTACCTGAACGTGGATTCAGAAGAATGGAGATTTTATGTACTTACACCGGCAAACTTTGGGAAATATGTAACCTCAATGCTAACAGAGGGTAGACATCTGAAATGTGGTTGTCGGGGAGCGAGACATAAACATCATGCTCAAATGTACAATGAAGAGGTAGTGGCTCGTAAGAAACTAACGAGGAAAAGAAGCATCCTCGATTTCTAATTTGGATAGGGTGGAAGGGATGCGCCGGGCGCAGAAATCGTATAAAAATGGACTTTATCAGACAAGAAACAAGCGTATGCAGGAAGATGCAGAGGCGATGCTCTGGTGCCTTAAGGACAAAGATGGCAGAGCATTCTGGAAAATGATAAATGCAGTTGACTACATCCAGCCAGATGCACAGCTGAAGGGAGTAGACGAGGCAACGTGGGTTTCCCATTTTTCTAGAGTTTTTGCAAAGGGACCCCGGGGGGCAACAGGAGGTACTTGAATTGTGCGATAATGAAGATAAGCTAAACATCAACGACTTTAGTAAAGAGAAAGTCAGGGATTGTTTGCGCAAAATAAGTTCCACTCGCGTCCCAGGGCTGAATTGTCTCTCAGACCTTTTGTTTAGGGGGTCTGAGGTTCTCTCTGTTCTATTTAAGAATATTGTAAGGAAGGGGGTGTATCCTTTCACTTGGTCAACCGCACACATAGTTACCATTTTTAAAAGAGGAGATAGGTCCAATCCCCTGAATTACCGCCTGATCGCGATTCTAGATGCGGATAGTAAGGTGTTTGCATCTATATTGCGATCACATCTGGAGTCGCGGCAGGTGGAATCAGGGAAACTTGAGAAGTGGCAGACAGGTTTTAGGTGTAATATTTGCACATCTCTTAATGGAACTATAGTGAACTGTCTTCAAACTCTGGCATGGAATGGGACATATGAGAGTGTGTACTTGGCGTCTCTTGACCTTACGGCCGCCTTTGATGCAGTCGAGAGGGGTCTGATATGGCGTAAATTGGCATCATGGGGAATACTGAGGGGTTTATTGAGAATGATAATGGCTTTGTACTCAGAAACTACAATACGGGTATGTTTGAACCACTGGGGGTCCCTCTCTGAAAGCATTCCAGTAGGCAGGGGTGTACGACAAGGGTGCATGTCAGCACCCTTGTTCTTTAACATGTACTTGGCAGACGCAGGAGAACATATATCATATACAGGCTTAATATCCCCCAAAATATCAGGGCGCAGAATTAAATGGCTGGCTTATGCGAATGATTTTCTATTATTTGATGTGACTGCAGTTGGCTTACAGAGACTCATTGATGCGTTTCTTAAATAAGTGAAGGATTTGTCACTGATAGTTAACCCTGAAAAGACCAAAATAATTCAGTTGACAAAATCTAGGAAACGATTTCAGCAGAGATGGTTCATCGATAAAACAGAAATCCAGAAGGTCTACTCCCTTACATATTTGGGATTCATGGTGAATGCTGGTCCCAATATTTCTAGTATAACCATTTGGTTTAAATCCAGAGCTTCTGCCTTGGCAAACCAATTGTCTAGAGTGGATGCTAAATTTGGGAAATGTTTCCTCAAACCAGCAGTTTGGTATTACAAAGTAAAAGTAGTCCCGAAACTGTTATATGGAGTTGAGGTGTATCAACCTCTTCTGAAGCTTCTTCTGATTTTGGAAGGGAAAACCTGGAAAAGAGTATTGCAAGCTCCAAAGTCTATCCCACTGCCATTAATCAGGTATGAGTTGGGGATCGTCTCCCTTAAGACGAGAGCACATTGGAAGATTCTCTCGTTAGTACGAAAGCTTCTATGTCCACCACGTAACTCCCTTTATGTAGATCTGAATCAGATCTATATAAACCAGGAAGTGGTACATTTGAAGGCAATCTACACTCTGTGTGGGAGTATTTTGGAGGACATAGGAAGCACTATCGAGGAACTCTGTACTAATTCTATGAAAAATAAATCTAGACTGTTTCGTTGGGATTGGATTAAAACATTGGAATCCATACGCACGTATCGTTCCCTACAACATCTGTATGGTGAACACAAAGATCTGGGTATATTAGCACCATTTCACAGTATCTACCCAGACAGAGGTACTCGGTTGTGCTTCATGCGTTTTTGGTGGATTGTTGTACGGACTAAGTGTCTTCTAGTTCGATTTGGTTTGATCTCTTTTGACAAAGCAAGTTGTTGATTTTGCACAAATGATACAGAGACTTTATGGCATTGGGTCCTTGAATGTAGCGGCCTCGCTCAATTACATGTAAAATATTTTCAGAAATACTGTGAATTTCACGAAATGAACTGTGTCAATGGAAACAATTTTATTTGGTCTTTGCTTCTTGCAGGGCGTACAACTTCTTCAATGATAGCGATTTCAGGTTTTATCAGTGCATTGAATTTAGACACACTGGTCCTCATTACAAGTTTGGCGGTAGCCTTGCTGGTAAAACCGGCAGGCTGCCGCCAAACTTGCAAAGTTTTTCGGCACCCGCGAATGGACAATTACGTGGTCATTACGGCCCCGTCGGACCCGGTAATTGCCCATTTGCGGGCGCCGGTATTAAATGCTCCCCATTCCCATTGAGCCTAATAGGGCTCAATGGGAATGGGGAGGTCCGATGCACCGGCACCATTCAGAATGGTGCCGGTGCAACCGACATGCTCTGCTCGCGGGTGCCTTTCCGCACGCCAGGTCAGACCTGGCGGGAGAAAAGGCATCTGCGAGCAGAACTCGTAGGTTGCCGGTCCGGTAACTACGGTACCAGCAAGCTTACAGGTACCGTAGTTACTGTACCGGCAAACTTGTAATGATGCTCACTGTGTATTTGAGATTTTACAGGGTCATTTGTTTCTTTGTTTTGTTTTTCTTTTTATGTAAACAAAATGTATGACTTCTAAATGTTCTTAAACTTATAAAGGATTATGTATGAAGTGCATCAATGCATTTTCTTGATTATGAATTAAATGTTGAATTATTTCAACCAAATGAAAAAAAAAAATATATATATATATATATGTATATATATATATATATATATATATTACATGGACGCGGTAGCGTCCATGTAGTTATAGTTAAGTTGGTGTTTCCATAGGAAGAGCATTTTTTGGGTGACTTATAGACATAATAGGAAAAAACTTTGCGCACGGCCACAGGCCAAACCGCTAGACGGTTAGTATTTGGCCGCTAGTATTGTTCGTTGTCAGGGTGAAAGTGTTTTAAGACCACTCCTTTTGTCCACTAATAGTACAATTTTCTATGGGTGTCAACCGACTTTTTGTCCACTAAAAAAACGATAAATCTGGCTGGTGTGCGCTGACATTATGTGATAATCCTATGACTGGCGCTATTGACCTGGCTGACTTGCTTTTGCGAAACTAAATCATATCTCCCGCCCCTAAGCCTGATATTATCAAAGCATTCATATTCCCCGCCTCTCTCCGTGACGTTACAGGGTGCGTCATCAAACGCGCCCAGTCCTCTGCAGTCCTAAGTGATTTTACACAGAACCCGGAAGACAACACATATTATGTCACAACACAGCGCGCCACAATTCGGAATATGAAACAGTGATTTAAAAGCAAACAGCAAGATTGTAAATTTTGTAAAGTACATTTATTTGACATCAAATGTTTAGAGAATATTCAGCAATTTGCATTTGTCTTTGTTGTTGATCCGCAAAAGTTCATGTTGAGGCACGCGATGTTCCTTTGCGGTACAGAGGGTGTTAGATCAGCTTACAACTCAGTGCGCCACAATTCGGAATATGAAACTGTGGTTTAAAAGTAAACAGCAGGATTGTACATTTGGTAAAGTACATTTATTTCACATGAAATGTTTAGTGAATATTCAGCGATTTGCTATTGTCTCTGCTGTCGATCAGCAAAATTTTATTTTATTTTGAGCCACGCGTTGTTCCTTTGCGGTAGATAGGCTGTTGGTTTATGATAAAAGCAGTAAATGGTCACTCTGATAATCGGAAGGTTGCTCCAACAACGAGCCATTAGACCACCCTATTGGTTGGTATGTTGTTTGTAGCCGCTAGTACTGCGTAAGGGCATATTGGTCCTTGGCGATTGTCCCATAAAATGGTGAGGGTCATGAAGTTGCATATTTGGACCTGCACCTGGCAGTTGAAGACCCCATCCGCTGGAGTCTGTAAATCGTGACATAGGCAAAATGGGGCCAAATACCTGTTTTAAAAAACATAAATTAGTCTCACCAGCCGATCTTCATTAAAAATCATCATTTTATTTATTAGGGCGTGAAACTATTTGCTATCGAAGATAGTGCAACGGAGTATGTTAATAATAAAATAATAATAACCGTGAGGTATCTAAGCGGTGCTTATTATTAACCACGGTGTGTGGTGCTCATTTATCGACCATGGAAGGATGAAAGGCTGAGTTTGGCCTTGCCGGGATTCGAACTTGCATTAGCAAGCTGTGCACGGATGTCAAAGCGAGCGTTGTACTCGCTGTGCCACTTGATAGGCTACAGTGAAGTGGCACAGCGAGTAGAGCGCTTGACCACCTATAGACCGGTTAAATTATTTCTATTAACCCACCCTGTGTCGTCTGCCTTTTTCAGAGCCCTCTAAACGACAGGGGATCAATTCGGCGGTGATAGTGCGCGGTAGAAAGCATTATGCCACTTTCAACGAACAAGTTCAACTTGAGCGGTCTTTAATGCTGCGCTATTGTAATTATATTTGGAATAAATAATCTAAAGGGTTACTTACAGTACAATTGCAATTTCCATTGTCTATGAGTAGTGCAGTCCCAAAATACAACTCTGCGTATGCGAACGATCTTTCGCATAGTGATATAATATATAAAAGTGGTTTCGTTTCAGAAATTTCATCCTTATCTTCTCTTACGTTTTAGCAACACTCCTTCAAGAGAAGTCTTTCATAACAATCTCTGTCTGTCAAGGTCAAAACACAATACAACCTTATAGTCCGCTTCGTCAGCCTCTCCGGGGCCCGAGAAAAAAATAGAAGCAGCTGACCTTCACTGTGAACGAGCATAAATTCTTACTTTGCAACATTCTGTGTAAAGCCATCTGTGAGAAGTTGGTTTTTGCACGTCATGTTTGTATATTGTTTGCGTGATATTAAAAAAAGTTTGTTTAAGGGACGTTATGGTTCTAAGTACAGCCGAAAGACCCCTGAAAATCGTAAGTTATTGTAAGCTATGAAAAATAACTTGTGCCACCACCGTGCACTGCTAAAACTAATACCCAGGACATCAAAGATGACATCGCAAATGTCATTGATGAAATCACTGATGACATCACATGTGTATGTACTTTTCATGGAATTTGTATACTAGGGATTTTTATTATAATGTTGCGAAAAAAGTGTCAAGGATATTGCAATAAATATCATACCGTTATTAGTGCTTTGAACGATGCATTGATATAAATAGCATTGTATTATGTGATTCTATCTAGTATACTGAGCTACTAATGGAGAAACATAGCATTGTGTGCAGAGTACAAGATGAAAGTATAATATTGGTAATGTTAATATGTTGAATAATGAAATGATAATTGTCCTGAAATGTTCGAAAATTCACAAAATGGGGGTGTTCTGAGGACGTTATTCGTATTGTGTGATTGCTTAGCTGTATGCAATGAGGGAATGGCACAGAGAGTAAAGTGGACGCCGTCCGCGGACACCGCGGCTGTTCGTGGACAGGGTGTGCTACATCCGGGTTTTTCCAGGAAATCCAACATGGAAAGAAGACTGTACGGATCAGCCAATCAGATGTCGAGGTTGTGGATTTGTGTTGAAAGAGACTGTGTCTGGTGAAGATGGCAGAAGTAGAGAAAGTCAGGGTGTTGGTGCTTGGAGAAATGTTTGTGTATGGTTTACAACAGTACGCTCAATGCAGGCATGTTGCAAAGAACTTTGATGTGAAAGGAGTGGAGGTGGTGTGGAGCACTGTGCCTGATTGCAATGTACAGGGAATTGTACAAGTTTGTGAGGATATGGCCACGATGAACAGTCCGCATGTGGTAGTTTTTCACTATGGTGCTTTCCATTTGGGCAACGTCAGTGCCCCTACTTTGTTGGCTGATTTGGAACGCTTGGTTCAAGCCATAATGAAGATCCTTCCAAATGCGAAAGTAATTTTTTCTGGATTACTACCTAGGGCAATATGGGACAATAGTTCCGTTTTTTTGTCCTCAGCAAAACATTGCTAGGTGTGTCATCAACCGAGGCATGTGTGCCTTCATGCTTAGAGCTGGTATGTTCTTCTGTAATAATGAGAATATTGATGCCAGTAATGCTGTTAATTTTAAAGAAGATGGCATTTCTTTATCTTTTACGGGAAATGCCTTTCTATTTTGGAATGTAAGGGTTGCTTTGGAGAAGGTTATGTGAAGATTTTAGGAGTAAAGTAAGAAAAAAAACAAGAAACAAAATACAAAATAACAGGTGTCTGTCAAGCATCTGTAAAAAAAAAACTAAAAAAACGGCTCTTTTCAGAGCCAACTTCAAAGGGGAAATGGGGCACACTATTTAAATTTACATTCACCACGCTCAGATTTTCGATATGTCCGCGGACATGGCGGTAGTCCGCGGATATGAAAATCACTACGAGGCGGTTAGTATGTTCTATGTTACATGTATATGAAGTCAGGGATATTATGGTTAAGTTGTGCTACTAAAAACCTATGAAATTCAGTGAAAAAACTTTGTTAAAGGGACCTTATGGTTAAGTTGCGCTACTAAAAACCTATGAAATTCAGTAAAAAAACTTTGTTAAAGGGACGTTATGGTTCAAAGTAAAACCGAAAAACCCCTGAAATTCGGCAGTTATGGTAACATAAGCAACCATAACTCGCGCCACTGTGCACTGCTAACACTAACACCTAGGACATCAAAGATGACATCACAAATGTCATTGATGACATCACTGATGACATCATATGGCTGGCTCTCCCTTTTTATCCTTTACTGACATATCGAAGCCACATAGTTTTCTTCAGTAACAGTCAGGAAGTAAAAATTGAAAAGGTACTATATTTGTAGACTTAGGGTCAAGTCACATCATATGAAACATATACATAGCGGAAGACACAGGCTTGAAAGAGAGCAATCCTTTCTGTGCATGAAGATAATCATTAGGGTTATCAGCACTTTCTCATAGTTTTATTTGTATTACTCTACCTTCCCTGTATATGCTCATATTTGTATACATTATACTCACTCTCCTTTCCTTTGGGTGCAGTCACATCATGTGATACACATACATATGGTAAGTAGCAGCTTTGAAACAGAGCAATAGTTTCTCTGCATAAAGACAATCAGTTAGGTTATGAACTCTTTCTGCTACTACTTCTGCTTTTTTGTTTACTTCACTGTCCCTGTATATACTCATATTTGTATGTGTTGTTGTCTCTTTGTGTTTTGTCTGTAATAATTATGTTTTAAGTGGGTTTTATTATCTACTTATTACATGTTTCACAGTACGCAAAACTCTAATAAGAAAGCAGTTATCATTTCAGTATTCAACATGGCAAGATTATGAATATGGCACCTTCATCATGTATGCTGCACACACTGCCTATGTTTCTGCATGAGTAGCTTAGTATACTGGATAGAACTTCATAATAGAATGCTATTTATATCAATGCATTGCTTAATGCACTAATTAGCTCATGATATTTATCCCAATGATCCTTGACAGTTTTTGGTCAGCATTATAAGAATCCCTTGTACAGAGTTTTTATGAAAAGTAAATGCACATGTGATGTCATCAGTGATGTCATCAATGACATTTGTGATGTCATCTTTGATGTCCTGGGTGTTAGTGTTAGCAGTGCACGGTGGCGCGAGTTATGGTTGCTTATGTTACCATAACTGCCGAATTTCAGGGGTTTTTCGGTTTTACTTTGAACCATAACGTCCCTTTAACAAAGTTTTTTCACTGAATTTCATAGGTGTTTAGTAGCGCAACTTTACCATACATCCCTTTAACAAAGTTTTTTTACTGATATATATATATATATGCAAGCGCAACGTGATGACGTCATCACATTGCGCAAACGACGTGAGTTTGTGAAAAAGTAAACATGGACCATTTGCTGATTCGCAGGATTGCTCTAGCCGGACGAGTGGCTGAAGAGTTTGCGAAATAACTGTAAAGAAAGGCAAAATAAAGGAAAGTCTCAGTATTGCTGTAAATAATGTCAAATATAGTTTTAGGTGTATTAATAAGGAGACCTTGTATTAAAGGCATGTGGATATGAAACAAATGTAAAAGAGATAATATAAGATGGGATGGATCCCAATCATTATAAGCTAACAATGTTATAGAGATAAAGCTTGGGAAGAAATCATTGAATCAGATGTTTGGTATTCAATAAAGGTTATCTAATCCCATTCTATTGATTTTCATTCTGAATATCCAGTGCGCTTCCTTAAGGAGAAAATTATTGTCCACATTGCCATCATCAACTGTGTGTTTCTGTCAGGCGCGCACAGGTCAATAGGTATATGTCTGAGTACACAATGTAGTGTTTGGGGTCATTCAGAAGGTGACACTTAGCACAGAATAGTAACAGGGTACATACCAGGTGTATTTTTGTGGAGACATGTAGTTTCAGTGTAAAGGTAAGGCATATATAGGCAAATGTACAGGCAATCCAGGGAATTATATTACGGTTGCCTCTAAAACCCCTTGAAGTATAAGGATATGTTCATATAAATACATTGGTGGAAAAACGCTGAGTCATTACCCATGAACCTCACTAAAGGAATAAGGACTGCTACCCATTTAATAGAGTGCATAACATGTATGTCTTACCTTTACACTGAAACTATTTTCAATGTAATGTATTTATACCATGCATTAAAATCAATGGATCATTCGATGTACATCTGAAAGATCCTCACCTTGCACTCTATTTGTATTTACTTGTGAAATGACGAGGGAAGCGACTTGCAGTAAAAGAAAGTCCTTTATTTACAGGTACGGAAATATAGACATAGGCCTCAGGAATCTTGCTTCAGATCCTCTAGGTGGCATCTACCCCCAGGTGCCAGGGAGTTCTCACGGTGGTACGGATGACTCCTCCTTGCTGCCGTTCTGTCAATCTTCGTACGCCCAGCACAGGTTATTTTCCTCTCTTCCACTGCCAAGGGTAACCTACAACAAGCAGAACAACTCTAACCCTTTGTTCCGGCATAGTACAGTTTTATTGATTCATCAGCAGTAAATAACCAATCGGGCCGTTCGTGTAGCATGCTGCCCATGTACACTCTCTGGCCCGCGCCTTCTACTTTCACTAGGCGTTTGCCATAACGCTTTGTTGCCGTTCCCGGCCCCCAGCACATGTTGGCCATCGGTTAGGGTGCTCACCGGGTCCCTGGACATGGAACTACAGGACTCAAATCCAAGTGAGCAGTTGAGAGGGGAAAAGGCACCAGGGTTCCTGTCAAGATGCGGGCCAAAATACAATGTCTGTGTACTGAACCGGTCATGGGTATCGTGCGATTATGGAGAAGGCAAGGATGTTGCGTAGCGATTACGCCGTTAACACGCATGCACGAGCGGGACCGAGGCTCGCGCATGCGCAGTGTGAATAAAGACGGTCCTCCGACAGTTCGAGCCGGGGAACTGAGCAGAACACACGCGTCCTACATGGTTCCTGGTGTGCGTGTGCCTGCGTGCGTGTGAGTGCCGGTGGGGGCCCTGGGCAGCCCTCACCATCTAACACTGGCGACAAGGAGGCTCAGGAGTGTCATGTACCCGCTCCGACGGCATCGGAGTAGGAATTGATGCTCCGTGTCATTTCGAACTCGCGCGTACAGCCGGCGGCCATTTTGTGTCATTAAAGATCGCAGCGGTTGTGGCCCGGGAGGGTGCTCGTGCGCCGGCTGCGATCCCCAGGGCATCAAGAACAATTTTTGGACCCTCCCACAGCCCTAGCTCAATGCAGGGCTGTGGATTAAAAAAAAAAAAGGAAAAGAAAGGAGAATCTTTCCCTTGCACGGGATTTGAAGTTCTACAAAGGCGCAAAGACTTTACAGGCTGGGCATCTGCAGGCCTTCCAGCAACATTCACTGGTGTTTGGAACACCATCATCCCCTCTGGTGCCTGGATCACGCCTTCACCATCAAGTGACACCGTGAGGACTCAGCCTGATCGCCAGCATGGGGGAGGAAGGAGAGGCTGAGGGTGTCCTTGCGCCCATCCCACGCAGGATGCACAGCACACTAGCCCCCATGCCCGAATTTGACACCACGGGCCCACCTTCCAAGCTGGGGCCGAAATGGCTCCTGTGGGTCAAGAAACTGGAAATGTTTTTCAGGGCCTCTGGGGAAGAGGATGACGACGCCAAAATTGCCATCATGGTGTATTCTGCAGGTGTACAGAATTTATGACTCTCTCAATATCCCGGTGGTCACGTATGACGCTGTGAAGCAAGTGTTCTGATCTTGATGGTCGTGCCGATTATTGAATACCTCCGTCCCCAAGTACTACACAGACAGAATGACCAAAAACTGTCTGTGCAATCTTTGAGGCCACAGGTGTGGTGAGCAGTCAACTGGAACCAGGAAACGCCGAAAGAACCCCTTTGACCGCTGTAAGGCAATAGACGGTTATCAACTAATGCAATATGGACACAGCAATAAGGAACTGATTGTAGCAAGGCTTACCTAGATGAGCTGTGGGCCAGGTTGTAATGCACTGGGGCAACCAGCAGGGACAGTGGGCCGGGTTTCAGAGAGGCTTGGGTAGTAGTTCCACACCTGGGCAAGATGGCACAAGAGGAGTCCAAAAGAGGAGTCCAAAAACACGTAATGGGGTCAAAACCAGTTCAAAGCACAAGGTCCAAGCAAAGGGATAGTCATTTTAAGCAATCCGTGGAGGAGGTGCAGGGTCGAATATCTTTAGAAGCAAGCAAGAAGAGTTCCAGGGCAAAGGTAACAGATGAAGCCAAGAAGAAGTAGAGTATCCAAAAAACAGTCCGTGGTCGTAGAGCCAATGAATCCTTGATGAAAACGATAACGCCAAACAGTCCTTACGAGAAGCAGCTGAGAAGCGCTGCTACTGTGGTTTCCGGCGCTTTTGACTGTTAGTTGTAGTCACATGATACAAAAACGCGGCAGCGTGGGAAATCACGTGATGGCAGAGGATGAACGTGATTGGCAGCAGTTCACCTCATGTGACGTGTGAATCGCCGTGTTCCTCGGCGGTGCTGCAAGGCATACGAGAGTTTCCACGGGAGTTGCCAGGACAATGAAGGTCGGAAAACACCTGGAAAACTAGTCATCTTTCTCCAGTGTCGAGCAGAAGGTTGTGTTCTTGTGCCCCAATGTGCAGCGAAAGATGTGCCAGGTGAATGCGGGCTGATCGTGGGTTGCTTAGTGGGTTGCCTAGTAGTGGGCACACTGGGAGACGTGACAGCAAGCCCTACGAGATTATTTTCTGCCCATGGCCAACGTGGACTTTGACAGATTTGTCATGGGCGCGGAAAGGCAGCAAGAAGAGGAATCGCTGGACCACTTCTGTGCGTGGCTGAGACACCTGGCAAACTCCTGCAGGTGGGTGAATGAGGAGGAGATGGTCCGTAACCAACTGTTGCAAGGGTGCAGTTCTGGGAAGCTAAGAAGGCAAGTACTGAGAGAGCCTGGTCTGACCCTGCAGCAAATCCTGGACACGGGAAGAGCTTACGGGCTGGCGGAGGCCAGGGGGGCGAAGATGTACGCAGCCAAGCACTCTGGCAAGGGCGAAGAGGCGTTTGCCATTGGACGCTCTGCCCCAGGGAGGGCGAGATGGACACCAAAGAGGGGAGATGGCCCTCCAATGCCTGGGGCTGCTCAGTCGTGCTCCTACTGCGGATATGACCTGCCACACGTGGGGGAGTGCCCGGCAAAATCGAGGGTCTGTGGCCGGTGTGACACACCAGGACATTATGCGAGGGTGTGCAGGGCTACCGCGCCGGTAGCAGCCTCGAGAGGACCAGCGAGAGTTGGCGGGAGCAACACTCGGAGGGTGAAGGGTGTGTCGGCTGTCGAGCAAGGCATGCAGGACCTGAACATTGCAGAGGAGGAGGAGGAGGAGGAAGAAATCTTCTTTATCTCAAGCATTGCCAAGGGCCCCGGAGGAAGCCGACAACCGACATGTACGGTAAACATCGGGGAAGTCCCCACTCCAGTCCTCATAGATACGGGGGCGTCGGTCTGTGTGTTAGCAACTGACCATTATGAAGCACTCCCTGGCCCGCCCAAGTTGGCAGAATCCACAGCGCGGATATATGCATTCGGAGGTGACTCACTACTCCCCATTCAAGGGGTGTTTGTGGTGCCGGTGTCCCACGGACAGAGCAAGATAAAAGCGAGGTTCTTCGTCACCAGCGTAAGCCCGCACTCCCTCTTAAGTTGCATTGCCTCGGAGGCGCTGAACTTGGTGCACTTTACGTTTGCCGTATATCATACTGACCTGGAATGCCTGCTGCAGCGTTTTGACATGATCTTCCAAGGCATTGGGAAGCTAAAGGCCGACCCCATACGGCTTCACATCGATGGGTCGGTGAGGCCAACAGCGCTCAAGCATCGCTGCATCCCGTTCCACTTGAGGGCGCAGGTGGAGAAGGAGCTACAGATGATGGTCGGCTTAGACATCATCGAGAGAGTGGAAGGACCCACCCCTTGGGTCTCGCCAATAGTAGTTGCCCCAAAGCCGAAACAGCCTGGGGCAGTCCGCATCTGCATAGACATGAGGCTGCCCAACCTGGCAATCAAAAGGGAACGTCACCTCACGCCCACGCTGGATGACATTGTCGGCGAGCTGCAGGGGGCGAGAGTGTTCTCTAAACTGGACTTGAGGTCTGGCTACCACCAGCTGGAGCTCCACCCCGAGTCAAGATACATTACCACCTTTACGACTCACGAGGGGCTGTATCAGTTTAAGAGGCTCAGCTTCGGGGTCTCGTCGGCAGCGGAAGTCTTCCAAAATGCCATCAGGGGGGCCCTGTCGGGACTTAAAGGAGTGATCAACATGTCAGACGACATCCTGGTGTTCGCGAGGTCGGAGGCGGAACACCTGAAGCGCCTGGAAAACACCCTGGAAAGGCCCTGCGGCCTTGGGCTGACTCTCCACAAACAAAAGTGTGAGTTTTTGAAGGATCGGCTGGAATTCTTCGGCTTTGTGTTCCACGCCAGGGGCATCTCCCCGGATCCGGAGAAGGTGAAGGACATCCAGGAGGCCGCCCCGCCGGGGTCACCCGCGGAAATCAGGAGTTTCCTGGGGATGGTCAATTACTGTGGACGATTTATTCGCGACTTGGCCTCCCTGTCAGAACACTTGCGGGCACTGACCAGAAATGATGGGGCCTGGAACTGGACCGGGAAGGAACAGAGGGCGTTCGCCGCCATCAAGAATGCCCTGTCGGGGCAGGAGATGATGGCCTAGTTCAATCCGGACCGGGATTCGGAGATCGTGGTGGACGCCAGCCCGGTAGGACTGGGGGCGGTCCTCATGCAGGCGGATCCCCAAGGGACAATGCGGCCCATTGCATATGCCAGCAAGGCTCTCACCGAGACCGAGAGGCTCTATTGACAGATTGAGCGTGAAGCCTTGGCTATCCTATGGGGCTGCAAACACTTTCGTATTTACATTCTGGGGAAGCCCGTAGTGGTCGTGACGGATCATAAGCCCCTGATTCCGATCATGTCTGGGGCATCGTCCAAACCACCACCGCGCAACGAGAGATGGATGCTCTCACTGATGGAGTACGGGGTCAAGCTGATGTATCGTCCTGGCACGCACAATCCAGCGGATTATTTGTCTCGACACCCGGGCGCTGGGCGGCCCAGGGACTCGGCGGAGGTGGTGGACTGTGTCGAGGCAGTGCACTTGGTGGTGGAGTCGGCGCTGCCCGTCACCCTGGCGCGCCAGGAGATTGCTGATGAATCGAACGCAGACAATGTGTTCTTGAGGATCAAGGAGGCCGTGTCAAGTGGGGAATGGGGCAAAGTGTTGATGAACAATGCCAGAAGGGGCGACGATGCACAAAATGACTTGAGGGTGCTCTGGAAGGCACGCCATGAGCTGTCGGTGGCCGAGGATGGTCTACTGCTGAGGGGGCACCAGATAGTCATCCCACGCACTCTGGTGGGCAAAGTGCTGCAGTTGGCCCACAAGGGACACCAGGGGATGGCAAAGACGAAGGCACGTCTCCGTCTGAAAGTGTGGTTCCCGGATCTAGAGAGCAGGTTGGACGAATTTGTGCGGGCTTGCATTCCATGCCAAGCGGCGAGTCCGGTGGAGAGAGGGCCACCCATTCAAGCCATGGAGAGGAGTGAACGCCCGTGGGGGACTGTGCATGCAGACTTTGGGTCCACGGGCCGAGGAATGTACTTTCTGGCGGTGACGGACCAGTGGTCCCGCTATCCCAAGGTGGAGCTGGTTGAGTCCACGGCTAGTGACCACACCATCCTGGCCATGGAGAACATTTTTGCCACCCATTGTTTCCCCCTGGAGATCTGTTCGGATAACGGGTCGCCGTTCCAAGGGCAGCAGTTTGCTCGCTACTGGAGGGAGATAAAGCACCGGAAAGTCACCCCACTCTGACCCAGGGCCAATGGGGAGGTGGAACGCTTCATGTGGACACGTAACAAAATCTTCTGCATATCGCTGAATGGAGGGGAAGACCTACGGCGCAACCTGTTTGACTTTCTGCGTGAGTATCGCACTACCCCGCATCAATCTACTGGGGTCGCGCCGGCGGAGGCCCTCTTTAAACGGGTACCCCGAGGACTGCTGCCTGAAGTGGAAGGTCGGTGTCCGGGTGAGCTCGACAACAACCGGGTGCGAGCAGAAAGGGCTGCCCGGAACGAGAGTGAGACTGCTCGGCGAAGATTACCGGAGAAGGCGATTGCAGTGGGGGACACCGTGCTGGTGCGAAATAGGAGGCCGGAAGGAAAACTCTTGTTGCCCTATGAGGCGCAGCCGCTGGGGGTGACCCACGTCAAAGGGTCTATGATCACTGTGGCCAATGCACAGGGAACTGTCACGAGGAATGCTTCGTTTTTCAAGCGCACAGAGGCGGCGCCAGACCCGCAAGAGAGCGTCATGCAGGGGCCCCAACAGGACGCAGGATCGTCACCGAGGGACAATGGACCGCCCAAGACTCCAGGGACACCAGAGGTGCCCACAGCTGAGGGACGCAGGTACCCGAGCCGGGCGGGGCGCCAGCCGCCGCGGAGGTTCCAAGACTTTATTATGGACTCGGCCTCGTAACCGGTGAAAGACTGTTAGTTAAAGTTTTAATTACCGTTGTTAATTGCATAAGTTGTCATGGTTTCTTGTTTGGGGGAAAAGGAGGGATGTTGCGTAGTGATTACGCCATTAACATGCATGCGTGAGCAGGACTGATGCTCGCGCATGCGCAGTGTGAATAAAGACGGTCCTCTGGCAGTTCGAGCCGGGGACGAGCAGAACACACGCGTCCTGCGTGGTTCCTGGTGTGCGTGTGCCTGCGTGCGTGTGAGTGCCGGTGGAGGCCCTGGGCAGCCCCCACCATCTAACAAAGACCATGCTGTCTCAGAGTCTAGCTTCTGGAGGGAAGGAGGGGTTCATCCTATGATGTCTTAGCCATTCCACCATCATTGGTTCTGAGCCGTTCTGTGTGGAGTCCCGCATCGACTCGGGCGGGCTTCGTGGGCGTACTCTCACACTTGTGTATACATTCGGATTGATTTTATTTTCAATGCACTATTTCTGACTGGTTCTGTCCACAGTTTGTTGTTGTTTGAAGAAAACCAAGCATTTTGTACATGCTCCCCCTATAAATATTTCCATAAATGCTCATTCAATGTCAAGAAGGAGGCAAGCATTATGCTTCATCTTCATTTATTTCCTCTCTCCAGCAGTTTGAACAATAAACACAATTTCAACTTTTCATTTGGACAAAAACTTTTTTTTTTTTTTTACTTTTTCAAACTAAAACTACCTTTCCCTTCAGTCCTAGGCCAACTGTAGTACCCAATGTCCTGGCCACGTGACCTTAGGCCTTCCACTTCCTGTTCTCTCCCTCTTCTTTTCCTGCTCTCCATGAGATAAGTACCCTCATTAATAGCTGTGTTCTTATGAACGAGTATTCGTATGTGACACATTTAATATGAGCGATTTCAGAATGTGTAAATAAAGCATGCAGCGTATGGTAGACTTACAGCTTAACATAGTGGAGAAGCGCAGCGTGTTTGTATATCTAATTTGAAGTGAAGAGGAGTCGCGGCCCTGTGCCACATTATCGGCACAGTAGGGGCTCGTCGGACTCCACTCCTAATAAGCCTGCCACCCCCACCTTTGCGGGGGCCGAGCTACCCCTCGCGAGACCAGTAAAACGACAAGGCACGCTTCAGCGCAAGGAGAGCAGCCCACACCTTTGAGGGGCGGGTGCTATTCGCATGCGTATGCAAGCTTACACCGTAGGAGGCGAGGATCAGAGCGGGAGAACCCCCACCCTCGCGGAGGAGGAGCCTGTGAACACGAGAAGATCAGATTCATAACACTCGACTCGCGAGACAGGAGGAGATGCAATAGAGTGAAAAATTCAAAGAGACAGTGTACCGTTCGGGTACAGAAGTCAATATTAAACATCAGAGCGTTTTGAAGGTAAGACTAAGCGCTCAATTGACAGCTGATGTCAAGTAGATAGTGTTCAGAAGCACTATACAGACACCTGCTTGGCAGGCCAGGGTGCAGCCTCAACAACACTGAAAAGTGAGTTAAGTGGATGTGCCACTATACCTGAGAAGGTATCACAAGGCACTTACCAGCACAGGATGGCGGAGTATGAATGGAGCGAGGAGGAACAAGAGGCAACCTATTCAGAGGACCTAGCCCACAGTTTCAAAGAGGTGCTGGGGGCTCACTAATTGAGGCAGTGGCTCAAGGGGTCAAGCCCCTCCAGGAAAGGTTAGAAACCATTGAATTATTCCTGAGCCAGAATGAGATAAGCGCCCGAGCAAACGGAAGCACGTCCACAAGGGTCACTCCAAAAGACCCTGACGGGTGTAAAAAGGCCCTGAAGAGCAAGAACTCTTCTGACCCCCCGGGCCAGACAGACGGGGCAGACCCAAGGGCCCCTGAGGCTACCGACACGTTTAACAGGTTGCGAGACGGATTCATGGTTAAGTCGGGAGTGCCGAGCCTCAGGACCAGCTACCCAGGGGAGTATAATATGGGTGACGACGAAGAAAGATTCCCCGAAGAGGAACCCACTGGGTCCCAGAGTTCCTAGGAAGAAGAGGCAGATAAAGACGGGGAAGAGGAGGTACAACCTCCACCTAAGAAAAGGTTGGGGAAGCTCAACAATATAGAGGACAAGGAGAAGACATCGGATATGTTCCACCCAGAGGACATCCGAAATCCAAAGTCCTCAGAGTGGTTGCCATCACCGAGGGTCACTAAGTACATGACCAATAGGTTGCGCAAAGCACTAGAAAAAGAAGTGAGACAAAGGATGAGGGCAAAATGCCCGAAGCCAGAACTGCCAGGGAAAGTGGCAGTGGCACCAGAGCTTGATCCGAAGATGTTGGCCTTTGTGGCAAAGACCACCAGAGATCCCAGAAAAGGGATTGATTGATCATGCCGAAGCTGTCAAGAAAAGGTCCTAGACCTAGCGGGACCATTAGCAAAAATTATGGACTCAGCTGAACTAGCAAAAGACACAGGAGAGGAAGTAGACCCAGAGCTGCTAGTTAACTGGGCTCAAAGAGCAGTTTGCCTCCTGGGAAATGCTAATTGTGCCATTTCATCCGAGCGCAGAAGAGTGCTGCTCCTCAAAATAGACCCCAAACTAGGGGATCTGGCATCCTACGAGGTGGCCAAAGCAGCCCAGGGACTGCTATTCGGGGAGACCTTTGGGAAGGAAATGCGGAGGTTTGTCAGAACCTATACCTCCTTGGAGAAGGTGCAAGCCTCTATAAAGAAAATATTCCCCGGAAGAGTTTTTGGCGGGACTTGTCGGTACCGAGGCTGAGCGACCGGTCGCTATCAAACCACCAGGAGGCCTCAGGGCAACAGGGCCCATTATTGGGAAAACAAACAGCCAGACGCATTATTTCCCCCAAGAGGTCGTTTCCCAAGAGGAAGGCGAAAGAGATGCCAGGGAAGAGGGCAGAATTTCCCCACAGGTGAGAGAGCACACATATTTGCCAGTAGGGGGGAGAACTGGGAGATTTTGGGAGAACTGGCGTGCGCTTTCCAGCTACGCTTGGGTATTGCAGACAGCCAGAGGCCTGCGCATAGAATTTACAGAGCTACCGATCCAATCCTAACCCCCCCCGCCCATTACACTCATCGCAAGCAGAGAGGGAAAAATTACACGCAGAGCTACAAAGTCAAGCAAAGAAACAAGCGATAGAACCTTGCAAGGCAACTCCGAAGTTTATAAGCAAAATGTTCCTGGTACATAGGAAGGAGAAAGTAAGGCCAGTGATAAATCTAAAGGAAATTAACAGTTGGGTAGTTTACCATCATTTCAAGATGGAGAGGATCCATCAGCTCAAAGATACACTGAGACAGGGCGACTGGCTTTCGAGGATAGATTTGAAAGATGCTTATCTTACGATACCAGTGCAGGAGGAGTATCGGCCCTTTCTAGCGTTCGACTGGGACGGGCGATTCTGGCAATTTGTGACTATGCCATTTGGGCTAGTCTCAGCACCGTGGGCGCTCACGAAACTCATGAGGCCCATAGCTGCGGAAGTCCGAGAGAAAGGGATAAGAATGATCATATACTTGGACGACATTCTGCTGATGGCAAACAGCAGAGACAATCGCCAGTACCAGACAAACTGGGTGGCAAACCTCCTGACCTCGCTTGGGTTCCTAGTGAATCGAGAAAAGTCAGAGGTGATACCAGTGAAGAGGATAGAATTCCTAGCGTTTGCCTTAGACACCAGGACAGCTACCCTGGAACTGCCAAACAGAAAGATAAGAGATATAAAAAGAGAGATTAGAAATTGCCTTTGCAAACTGGTCATCTCCCTCCGGACGATAGCGAGAGTGGTTGGCTTACTGGTAGCGTCAATACAGGCGATATTTCCAGGGCACCTGCCTTATCGGGCCCTTCAACGGCTGAAGATAAAAACCCTTACAGCAAGGCTTACGGTACCATCAACTAGTACCTCTAGATACGGAGTCCAGGACTGAGCTAGAATGGTGGTTACAGAACATGGATACTTGCAACGGGAAAGCCATATTTGGCAACCGGCCTGACATAGTGATAGAATCGGATGCCAGCAGAGCAGGCTGGGGAGCTCGCTGCGGAGAGCTGCAGACAGGAGGCAAGTGGAGTTCAGAGGAACTCAAACTACACATCAACTGCCTAGAACTATTAGCCGGATCCTTTGCGATCAAGGCTTTCATGAAGGACAAAGTGAATTCATGTATCCTGCTGAAAATTGACAACATATCAGCAGTCAGATACATCAATCACTTAGGAGGGACGAAGTCCAGATTATTAGCGGAAATAGACAAAGATTTCTGCCATTCCTGCCTACAGTCAGGGATATCGGTAGTGGGAGAATATCTCCCAGGGTCGCTGTATGTAGTAACAGACTGGAACTCCAGACATTTAGCACATTCCATCGACTGGATGCTGGACAAAGAGATATTTCGGCAAATAGAAGAGAGCTGGGGACCAGTACAAATAGATCTATTTGGGTCCAGACTGAACGCTCAGACAAGCAAATACTTCAGCTGGAGACTGGACCCGACAGCGGCAGGGGTAGATGCATTTCTGCAAGACTGGACAGGAGAGATGCACTATGCATTTCCGCCATTCATGATGATGAGCAGAGTGCTTGCAAAGGTACGCAGGGAGGCATCGACACTGATAGTAGTGGCCCCGATATGGAAATCGCAAGTATGGTTTCCGACACTTATGGAGCTAGTGACAGATTACCCGAGAATTCTACCGCCAGGAGACAGCCTTCTCACGGACCCAGCTGGGTCGTATCATCGTATCATCCTCTGAGAGTGAGAGGGATTCTCCTGCTGATGGCGTGCAAGATAGCAGGAGACGCTGGAATCTCCCTGGGATTTCGGCGCAGTCTGCTAGCCTCATCACGGAGTCGTGGGCACCATCGACTAGAAGGAGCTACGACGTAGCTTGGAACAGATGGTCGCTGTGGTGCAAAAGGAGAGGTGTTCATCCCGTTTCAGCACTTTTAGTGGAGATACTAAACTTCTTAGCGGAGTTACTTCAAGATGGAAAAGCCTATAGAACAATTGGGGTGAACAGATCAGTGATATCAGCGGGTCACATACCAATAGAAGGTTTACCCATAGGAGAGAACATAGCAGTAATTAGGCTGCTTAAAGGACTAAGATTTAGAAAACCGCCAAAACCGAAGTATTACTCATTATGGGACATGTCGGTAGTGCTGAAATTGCTAGCCGACTGGCCCGGGAACAAGCACCTGGCATTAGAGCAACTGTCAGGAAAACTGGCGATGCTTTTATGTATGGTGTCATGTAGAAGAGTAGCAGACGTCAGAGCATTAGATGTGAAGAAGAAAACATATGGGCCAGAAGGAGTGACTTTTACCTTAGCCAGGAGAAAAAAAGACAGGCTCTTCGACGATAGTTTATCCATATATGCAGGAACACCCTAAGTGGTCTGTAGCAGCCTGCATAAAAGAATATGAGTGTAGGACAGCAGAGATGAGGCCAATGGGGACGACGTAAATACTCATAGCGCGTAGAAAGCCACAAAAGGGCATAGCAACAGCCACCATAGCAAGATGGGTCAGAGAGGTGATGCATTTTACAGGAATAAATATGACTATGTTTGGAGCGCATTCTGTTAGGGGCACAATGGCTTCGAATGCGTTGGCACAGGGTGCGACACTGCAATATATTTTAAGAGCGGCCGATTGGGCCAGGGATACTACTTTTAGAACATTCTACTTTAAGCCTGTACATTCAGTAGCCAAGTCGGTGGTAAGAAGCTTTGAACAAGCATAATGCTCTCCTCCGTCTTGACATAGAATGAAGATTACCCCTGCTAATAGCGCAGGGAGTCCTGATTCTATTAAAGACAAGGAGGCGAGCATTACTTTCCCGCCCTAGATACACAGGAGAGTTAACGTTGATCGATAACAATGTATGGTTGATTTATAACAATGTGCTTACAATAATTTTCTCCCAGAATAGGGTGTGTATCTGCCTCCCTAACATGATCTGTTCAGATCCTCCAGTTTATAGCGACTTTGCGATCCCACAAAATGCTGCGAAAATGGCAGTTTTGAGCAAAAGGCCGCCAAAATAGCCGTTTTGCACAAAAACAGCAGTTTTTTGCAAAAACTACCATTTAAAAAAAAATAAAATAACTCAGGGTACCAGATTCTCAAAACTTTTTAATGCAAGAAATGAAATGCGCTAACACATCTCATCACTTGCGCCCAAAAAAAGAGCAGCCTAATCCACAAGGGACACCTGAATGGGCACATTTTATTAAAATGGGCCCATTCAGGTGTCCCTTGTGGATTTTATATGCATGCCCGTTCAGATGGCCTTTTTCACCTCTGTGAGCAAATTAGGAGGCGTTTCTGCCAATTTAAAGCGCATCCTAAATTTCCAAGCAAGATGCACTTTTAAATGTGAAGAAATTGAAGGCAACCATATGCGCACAGGAGGTGGGGTGCCACTGCATGACAGGGTCTTTCTTGACCCTGTCATGCATTCTTTTTAAGGTATGAACCGCTGCTTGCTATGTCACTTGCTTTTCTATTTCCTCAAACAGGATAGAAATTTGTTTTTTGAGTCGCACTTTACAGTGGCAGGCCCCTGAAGGGCCTGTCACTGTAAAAGGTGCTGGGAGCTTGCAGAACACTGTTGGGAGAGCGCTTCTATTCAAGGCCCATTTTGACTGCCAAAAATCGATCGAATGGACTGGCCACCAGGGGAAGCACAGGCAAACATGCTCTCTGTGTGACCTCCGCTACTATGGTCCAAAAAGTGGATTGAGCCCCCCCCGCGGATAAATAACGAAGAGCCGCAATGTGAATATCCCCCCCCCTTCGGTAGAAGAAATCCCTGAGAAAATCTGTGTGAAACTCCCCCCGAAATCATCAGCCAAAAAGTACGGCCTGCCAGACCCGGACTGGTGAAAATGAAAGTGGGCAGGCGCACGTGAACTGCCTGGCTCTGCACTACAGGAGGGCCGCCCAGCCACGCTGTGGACAACTCGCCAGCGTGACATCCCTACCCAGTACCGAGCGGTGCGCTGATGGTAGAAAATGATCTGGTGACCAAGCGAACAGAAGAGGAGGGCGAACCCACCAGTGAGGAAAGTGACCTTCTGGAGCCCACGTCCCACTCCTCTCTTAAACCCATACCGACAACGCACAGCGGAACCATCCCCTGCGGTGCACATCCTTACTTTGTGACCCGGTGCTCATGGCACAAAGCAAGAGTCTGGGCTGCTCGGCGGGAGCAGCCGGAGCCCACCAACCGAGGAAAAACAGAAGTGAAGGCACACGAGACGTGCCCAGCACCCCCAAGCATTTTCCTGCTGGCGCCGGGGCCCCAGAGGTCCAGATTATTTTGCTCGGAGGTGCTCCTGGAACCTTAGGGACGCACAGACTTCTGAGGCAACAGGCACCTGCAGGAGAGATCCAGCTGGCGCATCGGACATTCGTGCGGTGAGTTTTAAATAATAGAACTTGCTCGCCCCTGTGCCCCCACGGCCCTGTGGCATTCAGTGCTGAACAACCCCACGCGCTTCCATACCAGCCACTGGAACGTAACAAACACAGTTGGACACCTCTACTTGCCATAATCTCATATGAAAGCACCAAGCCCTGACCCACTGCAAAGCGCCACCTAAGCAAGCAGGAAAAGGAACAGGGAGCAGGGAGCGCAACAAAGGGTCAACTCCCTAATAAAGCGAAAACGATTGAAAATAAACGCTGAACGACATAATGTATGTGCAGAAGCGAGCTGCACTGAAATAAACATTTGCAGCCCCGACCTTATAACACTAAGAGAAAGTGAGCTTGCGAACCCAGACAACGCTTCACTCCTGGGCCCAATCAGACCCCAGCCCACCCATCATCTGCACCCCAACGCGCCATATACCCTTCCACAATTGGGTAAAAGGAGAAGGCGCACAGGGCCCTCCATAGAGTGCTATCCGGAGAGGAGTGAAAGGAGAAAAATGGCATAACCCAGCATGAGGGGCAAAAAGTGCCACCACCTGCCTTCCTTCCCAAAGTGACCAGCGAATCGAGGATAATCACATCCTGGAATAGACACATCAACAGTGAGTGAAAGATAATCACATTCTGGGGCAGACACATCTGGGGCAGACCTGCCAAAGCCCTAACATTGCCATCCACTCCTCGACTCAATCTGAAGACATCCCCATACTCGTTGGGAGTACTAGGTACACACGATTTGACTTCCTTCTAAGATAGTGGTACGAGGACCAACTCAACACACCATACAAACAATCAAAGAGGAACGAGTGGTGTGAGAGGAAAAACTAGGGACTACCCCAAACGCTGAGTTAGTGAACCGCACTAGTCCTACTGATCAGCACACACAACAAAAACCCTATCGACGGCAACACTGGTGAGATCTTGAAGGAGGCAAAATCAAACGCCCAACTTCTCAGCGCTCCGTGATACTGCTTGATATCCACTCATAACCGCCATCAAGCATTTGGACCGACTTGCTTCAAACTCAATCACCACACAGCGCCAAAATGCCTACATAAGCCTACATGAGCGTGAGACAAAAACTAGCCCCCTTTGCCTACACCCCGACACCTCCTTGCTTTACCAGCCCCACCATGGCAGCGATGGATGCCGCAGGAAACAAATCGGCTGCCACAAAAGGAGACATTGCAGCCCTGTTAGGTGAAATCAAGAACATGGGGGCCTGCATAGGAGGCAAAATAGACAAAATCATGCAACGCCTAGATAATATAGAAGAAAAACTTGAAGGGTGGAAAATAATCAAGCGTCAATAGACACTCTCGAAACCCAGCTTGAACATAGAATAACAGACTTGGAGCAACGGGAAGAGGACTTTAAGCTCAAAATGGATGATTTGGAAAATCGGGAAAGACAGAATAATCTGCGTATTTTTGGGATTCTGGAACGAGAAGGTGAAACTGAAAGCAACTTCAGGAAAACACTCCACAACATCATCAAGCTCCTGGTCGCTGATGATGCAATAGACGAACCCAAAACAGAACAAATCCATAGAGCTGGAGGTCCCCCGGGAGGGCCAAGATCAGTCCTCGCCCGATTCCATCGCTTCCAAGACAAGGCCAGAGTGTTTGAAAAGGCAAAAGGTAGCGAGGCGATTACTCAAGGAGGTGCTCAAATATCAATATACCAGGACCTATCCTCCCTGAAACCAAGACTTATCCTCCCTGACACTGGCCCTCAGGCGGAAGCGCGGACCCCTCACAAAATGGTTGAAGGAACGGAACATTCGATACAGGTGGGACTACCTTTTCTCCCTTTCCTTTGAACATGAAGGAACAAAGATACAAGTGAGATCGGAAAAAGAAATCAAGGCATGCATCTCTGACCTAATCGGACCCTGAGAAGAAGGAGACGATCAAGAAGAGCCGAAAAGGGAGGAAAGAGGATGGCGCACCCAAGGTCCTAGGAGAAAGCGGGTGAAAGGCTCGAGAAAATATCGGAGGGGCAACGCCTCCCCTGAAGGGGAAAACTAAGTATTGTTGAACTTGGTAAGATAGAAACACTACGGTAGAGAATGTTACTTGCTCACGACTTAAGGACTCCAGTAGGGCCAAGACATGTAAATTGGGGGTGGGACACGACAGGGGCTCAATTAACATTTAGGTTTCTAATTAGGTCATGGGCTATGAAGTAACGGCCCCCACTGGTGGATCGATGCAGGGCCAGTGCTATCAAACTGGCTCAATCGAACGCCACCAACCGGAAAATGGGAGGGAGGGGGAAGGAAGAGGGCAGGGAAGGGGGACAGACGAAGGGACAGGACCAAAGCAGCATCTCCACGAGCTCAAAAAATGGCATATAGGGCCTCATCACGAGTTGGGCGGTAAAGCCGGCGCTAATAGCGCTGGCATTATCTGCCCTACCGCCAAACCCACCGGTGCTATTAGCGAAGGATCACAGGTTTGGCAGAACTGGAAATCCCCATTCCCCAGTGGGCTCAATGGGGAAATTTCATGCTCTTATCGCCGGCGGATTTCCCGGCGGCGGTATGAGCGCGAAATTTCAGCGGATTTCCCCAGCTAACAGCTGGGGGGAAATCAGCCGAAGCCGTGATTTGGCAGACCCTTAAATGCGGCGGTAATAGTGCTACCGCCGCATTTAAGGGTTACCGCCAAACTCGTGATGAAGCCCATAGTGTGGTGTTCGACAAGCAGACAGATTACTGGTCACGGAATGTAAGACAATTCCCCACAAAAGTATTCAATGGCACCGACACATGATGCAAGGGGAAGGGACTCCCTAAGGGTAGGGACACTTAATGTAAAAGTCTCAATTCACCAACTTAGAGATCCCTGGTAGCCAGAGAATTCCGTAGGGCCAAGATGGATATACTTCTACTACAGGAGACAAAATACACCAAGGGGGAGGAGCGGAAAATCCTTGGGAGGCGTATGGGTACAGAGTACTGGGGATCTGGTCCACTGTTACGTTTTCTACGCGGAATGCCAGCGCCGGCTCATCCGCGGCGTTCACACGAAGAACAGCACACTCACGGGCTCCCCTCTGGAATCGATAGAGGTTGCCATGGTGCTTGTTTACATGCTGGCGTGTCTCGTGTCAGCTGACACCTTGCAGGCGTGAGGAACGCGCACCTAAACCATGCCCTCCTGTACTTTAAAGCACCGCTACTCGTACAGCTCTCTGCTGCTAATTGTAGCGTTACTCTCCTTGCGGTTACGTTCCGTATTCCCTTCTGACATCCAGTCAGTGCTCTATTTGATCTTCTGGTTCCCGACGCTTGGCTATTCTGTTTGGACTGCATTTGGATACTCCTTTGGTTTTGGTTACGCCCGCTCCTTTACTGACCCGGACTCCTTCACGGACTGCCTGCCTTTTTCCTCAGTGACTTCCTGTTGCTACGGCTCACTAAGGTAATTGGTTGTCCTCTGTACTCGTCCACTGTCTCTTTCTTGTTATCCTGAGGCCATTTCACCTGCTATTATCCTGAACTGTTCATACTAGATAAAACCCTCTTTGCTGGGTTCCACCGTTAGCCTTTACTTTTGAACTTGGTTGCTACATTTTTTGGGACTTCAACATTCTACAGTGAACCACTCACCAAGTGCATATTGACGCTTTCTTGTACATGCACCAACCCGTCACTAGTGCGACCCTCGTGCCGCCCGGGTTACTCTCCTGTACTAACCTTCCTTTTTTTTATTTTATCCTTTCGTTGTTTCCCTACATTTGGACTTCACTCATTCCTGCCAGTTCTTCCTTCATGTCTGTGTTTGAATTACTTACCCATTTTTTCTGGGATGCTCTGGTTTACTACATTGACGTAGAGGGTAATAGTTTTATTTTCTTTTATAGGTCAATCCTATAGCAGATTCCACTCCTCAAACCCTGCCTAGGTACTCCTTAGTACTATTGTTTTCTTGCATTCCTTCATACCTTGGCTCTTCTAACCATCTTTGTATTCCTTTGCAGCATTGGTTGGCGGTGTGTGTTCTCCCCGCTCTTTTAGGTGATTGGCAATTCTGCCTGTTCAGGTTGAAACAGCAGAGAGGCACATCGCAGAAAAGAGTCCCTCCTTGAGGAAGCCTGAATCTTAGGATTCAGGGGGTGTCGGGTTACCAGAGGCTGTCTTGTGAATATCTGTGGAAACTACCGTCTCCAAGGTCGCCTTTCTACAGGCAGTGATCGATTTCCGGAGTGGTGAGTAACATCCACTAAAGAAGGGGGGAGTGGGAATCCTCATTAGAAAAGGTATAGTTTGAGCTTGCTAAGACCTGGTCTGATGTAGAGGCGCGTGCCCTACTGCTGACGGGGTCGATTGGAAAAGTGAAAGTTACGATTGCCACAATTTACTACCCCAATTCAGGGCAGGCCCGCTTCCTGGCCAAAACGATTCCTAAGATAATGCTAGAGACTTCAGGCCATATCATTCTAGGAGGGGACTTCAACAAATGGGCAGACCCAACCATGGACCGGAAGCCTGGTAACCCCGAGGCGAGAGACCAGAAAAGGGGTGACCGCACAGAGTTTGCTGAGGTGATGAATGTACATGGAATGCGAGACGTGTGGAGAGATATGCACCCAAATGAACGGGGCTACACTTTTTACTCCACCCCTCACAACACACGTACCCAAATCGACTACAAATACTTATCCAACGATCTTTCAGACACTACAACACGATCAGAGATAGTCCCAGTCACGTGGTCCGATCATGATATGGTGGTAGCTGATACCCCGTGGGATAACTTGCTTGTTGCGGGAGTGAAATGCAGGTGTAATGAGAGCCTTTGGAAAGACCCTGGGCCTCATTACAGGTCAGGCGGTCCGGAAATAACAGTGGCGGTAAACCCGCCGCCACTGTTAATTCCGGACCGCCCGATCCCGAGTCCTGCAGGCGGGAGGTGGCGTTCCCGCCAGGTCTGACCTGGCGGGTTTACCACCGCCCGCCTGCAGGCAGACGAGGAAACACCGGCACCATCACGAGTGTTTCCATGATCCCTATTCCCATTGGGACTCAATGGGAATGGGGATTTACACCATTCCGCCTCCGGAATTCCCGGGACACCGGGGTTGTAATGCCCGGTAATTCCGGGAATCACGGAGGTGGAATGGTAATACGAGTCCGGCAGTAACCAGGCGGTTTTACCGCCTCGGTTACCGCCAGACTCGTAATGACGCCCCCTGTCTTTAAGACAGAAATGGAGACAGAGATTAGTGAATATTTCAAACTGAACAACTGTTACGCTCACCTGGACCCCACAGGGGTGTCGATCAGACCCGGACAGCTGCGGTCTCCTTCAAAGTGATGCATAGTGCAGAAATGACTGTCTGGACTGGCCCGCCTAGTCTTGTCTGCTGGACCCGAAGAAGTATTTTCCTGCAAGTGGAGACAGGGATTAACCACCTGTGGGTTTTAGTGATGGCCTCCCAACTGTTCTCGCTCTCCCCCACTAATCACCTCCGATATCCCCTTAGTAACCTCACCTTATGTTCGTAAAAGATGAGCTCTCCATCCTGCGTGTCTTGCAGGGGCGCGTAGATACCAGTTACTTCACTGGTTTGAAGGCGTTGGGAGAGTTCCGGTAAGTATTGACTCTGAAGTCCCTGGCGGGATTGGTAACTATCAAGTTCAAAGAGTTCAATGTGCCCGATGTTGCCTCTTGTCCCCTTCCTTCCTTAAGTTGCAACTGAGTTCGTGAGAAGAAGGTCTCGTGGCTGCTGTTGGCGTTCAGCTAAGAGCCTGTGTTACCCAACGCTGTCCGGTAACTACTGCATGCATTAACGTGTTGTTTTTCTCCCTTTTTACAGATGCGGCATATGAAAATGTGGAGAGTTATGGAATAATACCACCGGTGGTAAATCAGGTAAGTCTATGGTGATAAGAGGTTGTATTTGTTGATTCTCTTGGCTCACCTTGTTTTTTCTTGTGTCCCCTAGGTGCCGGATTACGGCGAAGAAATGATGAAAACAGTGCCAGATTGAAAGATGCAGTGAGAACTGGTGAGTATGGCGCCGTGCTGGAGCTGGCGAAGCGACGCGTGCAGAACTGATGTACTTTCCAGGTCCGGAGATTAAATGGTTCCGGAATTAGGTGAGGAATTTGAAATAAGTTTGTTTTCTAACCTTGTCCTTTTCCTCTTCTTTATTCTAGGAGCTCCGGATTCGAGGCAGGCGTTGCAGAAGACTGGATGCTGGCTGCAGGCACGCGGTCGTGGCAGAAGACTGGATGCTGGCTGCAGGCACGGTGAGCGTCACGCTGCTGGATGCAGAATAACGCAAAGCATGTGCTGCTGTTCAGGTGTGGTTTAAATAGCCTCCAAAGTAGTTCCAGGTAAGAAGTTCCCTAGAGCCACGGCCGAATAAAAAATAGTCCCTGTAACAAAATAGTCCCATCCAGGCCTCATGTAGGGTTGGACTCTTTTGCAGCATGGTCTGCATCAGGTAAGTAAAGTCTATGAGCCTGGCGCCTATGGCGCCAGGACTGATTTCTATGATGAGCCTGGCGCCTAAGGTGCCAGGACTGAACCCAGACAGCCCCTAGCCAGGGCTGCTGAGGTTTAAACAAATGTCTGGATGCCTGCTCCCGGAGCTGAGGGCCTTGGTCCTGATGCCCGGGGGTAGGCATCATGACAACAACACTGGCGAGGTATCCAAACAGGTAGTATGGGAACCGAGGAAAGCTACCTGGAAAGGTATTCTAATAAAAGAGGGGTCCCGTAAGAAAAGGGAGAGACAGATGATTGAAAACAGACTCAGAACTGAGATATGTCAGATAGAAGGGGAAATTAGGAGGGAAGATGAGAATGACCCCAACAAAATTAATGAGGCAAAAAAGAAAAGGGAGGAACTGAGATTATTAGAACATGAGCAGATAGTGCACAAGCTCCGACTCCTGAAACAGATATTTTATGAGAAAGGAGACAAAGCTGATGCATTGTTAGCCGCCAGACTTAGGGAACAAAGACCAGAGCGAAAAGTGCTAGAACTAACCGAAGACAACCCTGCTCTAGACAATACCACCACTACCAATCTGGAATCCTTCGCCACTTTCTACGAGACTCTATATCCCTCGGAATTTAACCCTGACCAATCAGACACAGAAACCTATCTGTCCTCTATCATCATGCCCAAAATATCAGATCCGGACTCAGAGCTGTTAGAATCCCCTATAACTGAACAAGAAGTCCAAAATGCAATAAAGAGGTTAACCTTAGGCATATCTTCAGGGAGGATGGTTACACGGCTGGATTTTATAAAACCTTCAGTGCACAACTCATGTCATTCATGACAGAGCTTTTCAATGAAATACTAAGGTCAGGAAAAGCCCCAGACTCCTTCACCCTTGCACTGATTACAGTAATTCCCAAAGAGGGAAGGGACCCCAAAAAATGCGTATCATACCGCCCCATCTCCCTGCTTAACCTAGACATGAAAATATATACAAGGGTTCTGGCCGCTAGACTATAGACCCTAATGCCCCAACTCATCCCCCCCGATCAGGTTGGCTTTATACTAGGGAGTCAGGGAGCTGATACAATGCGCAAAACACTCCATTTTATTCATGCATCCCAGAATATGCCCAGTGACCCCGTCCTCCTCTCAATCAACGCAGAGAAGGCCTTCGACAGGGTAGAGTGGGAATTTTTTAGAGTAGTCCTAAGTAAGGTTGAACCAGGCACTCGGCAAGGTGTCACAGGTTTCCCCTTTTCTCACTTGTTTTCTCTGTTTTGCGGAGTCCTTTGTCGAGGTTTTCTTCCGAGCAGTTCGGGTCTTGTACAAGCCTGCACGGCCGTCTTCGGATTCCAGGATTTATTCAGCTTCTTCGTCCGGGATCTAGGAAACTCCAGGAAGCTAGGAATGGAGGAAGCACGCGGAGGCGGTCTGTGCGGAACACGGAAGAACAGGATAAAGGAAGGTAGAAGGAAAGGAGAAGGAGGAAGGTCCGGGAACCGGGAAGCAACACAGTTCAGGAGAACGAACTACGGAGCACATCAGGCCACAGCTATCGGTAGCGTTGAGACGCACGGAACCGCAGGGGAGTGGCTAATTTATAGAACGTGTTGCATAGGACGTAAAGGTCGACAGACCGCGTTCCGTGTATA
This sequence comes from Ambystoma mexicanum, assembly GCF_040938575.1. Taxonomy (NCBI): domain Eukaryota; kingdom Metazoa; phylum Chordata; class Amphibia; order Caudata; family Ambystomatidae; genus Ambystoma; species Ambystoma mexicanum. The sequence goes on from NC_090931.1 coordinate 82,259,222, forward strand.
CGGCCATGTTGGGTGTACTGCAGCGAGTAACCCCTGATGTGCCAGGGACCAGGAAGACCAGGAAGGGCGTGATCGACGGATCATGACACAAGGATGCCCCCTCTCAGCAATCCTCTTCGCTCTTTCCCTGGAACCATTAGCACAAGAGATAAGGGCTGACCCCCAGGTGGAGGGAATGCCGATGACATACTCCTACATATGACTAACCCCATCACATCCATCCCCTGGGCTCTTCATCTACTAGAAGATTATGGCCGACTCTCTGGGTTTAAAGTGAGCTACTCGTTTCACACAGCGTTTGCCTCCAGAACTCTGGAATGCAATTGCCGCCATTGGAGACCACGAGGACCTCAGCCATTTAAAAATGTCTGCCCTCAATTTTGCTTGCAGTTTCCACAAGAGGAAACACACCATGCCCAGTTCCTAATCCTGATTGGCCTGAAGCTACTACTTACTGGCCAATAGCAAGCCGGCAGGCGTTTAAGCTGTCCCACTACCTAAGGCACACTTCCCAAGGCTTCCTCCTGTTGTGAGCCTGTCAGGAGCCGGAAGTGCCGATTGCCAGGACCCCTGCTCCTCCGTGGACCCACCTGAAAGACTTTGTTCATGTCTGGCTCATCTACTAGGGTAGGCAGCCCTCACCAATGTTAATGGCCAAACTTACATTGCAACTTATGTTGTGTTGTTTACTCCGTCAGAATGCTGCTCACATTGTTGCCTGGAATAGCTTAAAAGACACTTAAGTAATTATGCTCTTACCAGCACGCTTTCTGTGTATCCTCATATTGGTGCTGCGCCTCATACTGCTAACCCCAACCATGCCTACACCTATATTCAGTAATGTTATACTTCGCTCATATGGTGGCAACCTGTGCATAGTTGTTCAATGTATTTTTGAATTTCTGGTTCACTTCAGCCTATATTGTGTGCTAGCCAGGCCGCCTTTTTCTAGTTTTGACTGAGTTAAAATGTTCATCACGGTTGCCTCACTGTGTTCTAGCCAAAACTTATAAAACTTATAATTGCCTGCTTTACTGCTGCTCCATAGCTAACTGTTAATTTGCTAACCATATTCTTACACTTTGTTACTACTGCTATGCATGTTACTGCAATGTTATGATTCAGGTGCCTAGTTTTTGCTCTTGCTCTATTGGAGTAATTATTAAGTGACCACTGATAACAATACTATTGTCTAGCTGCCTTACCCCTTGATGCCTAACTATGCCTAGTGACCAGTTGACTGATAGGTATCCCTACTCTTATGCTGCTCAGTAGAGTCTTTTTGTGATAGCCTATGTAACCCTGCCTAGGTACTTCCGTGAATAACATTATACCTTTGATATCACTAATTGGGTAAGATGTTAATTTTAGCATTACTTTTCTGCACCAAGGCTGCCACTACACTTTGGCACCAGAAGCCAAGTACATGTTATACAGTTCCCACAAGCACCATTCTCTGACCGCAGTCTGCCCATATTGACCAAGACAGCAACCAATAATGCCCCTAGTGCATTAGAGACAGTAACTCACGCTTCTCTACCTTGTGCCACAGCCAGTAGAAACATTAGACTCCGTGCTAGATTAACGAAACTATATGAACCACTGAGAAGATCCCTTCCACCCACCAATCTGAAAACGAATTATAAGCTTAGTCTGAAACCTAGTCACTCTAAACAGACACCGTCTCTGGACACTTCCAACATATTTGTCCCCCAATGTGATGACATTAATATAGCCAAACCTATCTTAGTCAAAGGAGCTAGTGAGACCCTCACCCTTAAAGGAGCGCTTCTCAATGTAAGATCGCTTGTCGCCCATGCCACTGATATAGCTGACCTCATCACAGAAAGTAACCTGGATTTCCTTGCAATTATGGAAACATGGCTTCACAATGCAGCAGGACTCTCACTTATGCTAGCTAACCCGGATGGGTACACAATAGTTAGACAAGACCGTGACAGTGCCCCTGGTGGTGGCATTGCCATTATTTCTAAAACATGTCTCTCCCTAAGACTAGCCCCTACACACATTTCACAATCATGTGAAATTCTCACCAGTAAATTCCAAATAAATAACTCACAAACTCTCACTATTCAGTTAATATATAGACCGCCTGGTCCTCTTGGCACCTTCGAGGAGGATCTGCACAACTTACTCATGAACAACGTCAAACAGTCCTCACAATTACTCCTATTAGGGGACCTTAACATAGGTTTCAATGACCAAATGGACAAAAATGCCTCTGACATAGTCAACATAATCAGTTCACTAGGACTCACTCAAAAAGTTCATAAACCAACCCATCTAAAAGGCAGAATACTGGATTGGATAGCGGCCTACAACTGCTCAGTCACTATCTCATCTATCATGCCTCTTTCATGGTCAGACCATTCATTGGTGTCCCTCTACCTATCCACCACAAGGCCTACTCCACTAGCTCCACCAGGAGCGCCACCCTGACTCACCAGAAACAAAAAAAGTATCACAGCTGAGAAAGTAATCCCTGCTATACTCCCTACTCTGGAACGCATTGTCTGAAAATCTTGATCCCAGTATCCTAGTGCATGAATATAATAAGATTATGCTCACTACACTGGACAAAATCGCCCCCCTCAAATTAAGATCTAGTAAACCAATTGCCCATTTAAACAAATGGTTTACACCACAACTTAAAGACCTTCGCATCCTGAAGAGAAATAGTGAAACTAATTGGAGATTTTACCCCTCCAATGAGAACAAAGCTAAATTAACCTCAATCTCTTTGCACTATAAAAAGGAAATCTGCCGGGCCAAATGTGACTCCTTTGATGAACGCATTGCCAAATCTAACTCCAGTATGAAAGAACTCTTCTCCATTCTAAAAGAACTAGAGTCCCCATTAGCTATACCGGATATGTGACCCAAAGACAAATGTTGGTGTACAGACATCCAACAGGTGCTAGCTAACAAAATCAACATGCTCCAAAATAAAATACAGCAAAAAAAAGAAGCACTGAATCTACAGTACTCGCCTAAAAAACCTCTGCCTAGTGAATCACTAACGGCACATAATAATCTTTTCCACTTTCTATTTTGGACATTGAAAAAATAATCCTGTCACTGAAACCTTCTAATTGCAAAGGTGACACTTGCCCAGCACAACTAATAAACCTTAAACAATCTTGGGTACTCCCTCTACTCAAGAAGCAAACACAAGATCCTCTCATCCCCACTAATTACCGCCCCATTACTACGGTTCCATTTTTACTAAACATTCTGGACAAAGCAGCATATATTCAAATTCAAAAACACCTTGAGTTGCATAAACTGCTAGGTAATAGACAATCTGGCTTCCGCCCATTACACGGAACGGAAACAGCTCTAATTGACTTAAAATCCCAAATAGATGAGCTGAGAGACAAAGGAAGGGCAGTACTTCTGCTCTTACTCGATCTCTCAGCCGCATTTGACCTGGTTGACCACAAGGTCCTCTGTAGACACCTTGACTCTGCTGCCATTTTCTCCCCTGAGGCTATCAGATGGATCGAATCCTTCCTGAGTGAGAGAACTATGAGAGTTTTCTCCCCTTCGGCAGCGGCTGACCCGACCCCCTTCTTGTGCGGTGTTCCACAGGGCTCATGTGTCTTGCCAACTCTCTATAACATCTTCACCAAACCCTTGTTCGATGATCTGGACCATCTGGGTGTCACCTACACGAATTATGCAGATGACACTCAGATTCTCCTCCCGCTTTCTGGGGATCATAGTAAGGGCAGGGAGTTGGTGAACAAGATATACCTTGTCATCCAAGCATGGATGGCCACTCATGGCCTATGCTTAAACGACAAGACTGAGTTGTAATCTTAGGTACACAGGCTAATATCAGAATATTAGTTAAGGAGTTTTCCTCATTTAACATCAATGGTAATACCATTAAAGTCTCCAAGGAAGTAAAAACCCATGGTTTCTACTTGGATTCTACATTATCTTTCGACAAACAGATACAATCCTTAACTTCATCCACAGCTTACACTTGCAATTTGTTAAGAGCAGGCAAACCATTCCTTTCTGATGATAGCTGTTTGATCTTGGCTAGAGCCTTAATACTTTCTAAAATTGACTATTGTAATGCCTTATATAGTGGTGCTAATAAAACTACTATCCGAAAGATCCAGATACTACAAAACAATGCCTTAAGAGCAGCCCTAGGCATAAATAAAAGAACTCATATTGCCTCCCTTAGACGCCAACATAAATGGCTGTCTACGGGCAATAAAATACAGCTTAAGACACTGTCTCTGACTCATAAAGCTCTCAACAATGCTGCCCCTAGCTACCTTACAGATAAACTTCAGAGAAGAATCTCTCCCAGACCAACCAGATGTCAAGATTAGAGGCATTCTCACTTTCCTCCTCACCTGAATCTTCTGTGGCGGATTCCTTAGGATTTGACTCCGTCTTCTTACGGTCCTTAATCCTTATAGGAGTCTTGTCCTTTGGTGTCTTGACTTTCTTTTCGTGTAGATAGGGTCTGGCCCCTCCAGAGGCCACCTTGGCAGAGATGGAACCCTGTCCGCGGGGACCCCCAGGGGGCCAGACCTAGTTCCAGGGAAAAAGCACGAAGGCAGAAAAAACCCTGTTTCCAGATGGGTTCTATTAGGGAGCTGTGTGTTCCTTTCACAAAGCAATGTAGGTCTGTTCTTCAGCAGAAACCGAAGAATTCGGATTAAAAAACACCGATGGAGTCTGTAAACTTGGCAGTGACAGTAGGGCTTCCGGAGAGAAGTGTCATGCGCCGCATTCCCAGCTGCCCCCTTTGGCCCCGTTGCCGCTTACAGGCTTCCTGATTCCCGTCACGCTTGACGCTGCGTTCACTAAGCGGTCTAGTCTTTCTCCGCTTGGTTGACCGTAATGTTATTTAACCACTCCTCTCCCTTGGTTCAGCGCGTTGCAACCTTCCACGGTCAGCTGCTTTCCCTCGCTGCCGCGGTCTTGCTACACGCTGTTTACCTCTTGCTCCTCGAGCCTTTCCCTTTGTATTTCCTTTCTTTTTCCGGTCCATCTCCGGTCCCCGCCTTAGTACTCTTCCTCCTTTCACTCCCTCGTTTCCCGGCTTTCTGCTTATTGTTTGTTTACTATCTTTTCCGGTGTTGCTGGAGTTTACGTATCCCGGTGCCTCCTTTTGCTGCCTTCTCCCATCTCTCGTCTGCTTTCCACTAGCCCAGCTGCCATCAGGATACCTGCCGGTCCTTGGGGTTTTTTGCCTATTCTGGCTTTTTTTCCCCTTTTTGTCCCTCCTGGGAGGGGGACACGGTCAGGGCGTATTTACATGCTCTCACTGTGGCTTCCTCTTGTGGGAGACACGCTCAGCCTCGAAAAAAAGAAAAGGACTACACGGCTCACCGAGCGCTCAGCCCAGTAGAGGAGGACTTCGACTCCACAGGTGAGGAGGTTGAAGAGATAAAGAGGGGAACTGAAATTGTAGTAGAAGCCGGTGCTGACAGTAGTAAGGGTACCCTTTCAATTCGATAACACCATAGAGGCGAGCAGAGGAAAGAATGGACAGGAATGCCCGTAAATAATAGTGAAAAGATGTATGGAAAAGAGGAAGTATAGAAAGAGTGTGCAAGAAAATACTCAGGCCACAAGCAGAACAAGGAAAGGAAAATGCCTGCGGAGCGCTAGCAAGCTAGCAAACAAGAAAAGTGAAGACTAGTCGAAATTCAGAAAACGCCGAGCAAACTGAATAGAATGCTTCGGCAGAAAACAAGAAACGTAGGAGGCTGTAGCTCAAGCAAGGCGGAGCCGTTAGAACAGGTGAGGAAAAGATATACACAAAGTAGAAGTAGCAAGACCCAGGAAACAGGAACCCGGTATATACTAAAGGTGAGCACAGAAGGTAGTCACAGGGAAGGCAAAGGCAGCAGCAGAAGAGGAATGGCAGGGAGGAAATTCACGAACGAAGTTCCACACGAACCGGAGCGTAGAGTAACAGATACAACGCATCGGTTTGTGGGAGGAGTCAATATTTAAAGGCACGGCCACCATGTTGGATGAGGACTAGAGCGCGTGCAAGTCAACGCTTCCAGCGCTTCCAAAGCTTCCATTCACAGTTCCTGACACCAGACCCGACAATACTAACTGCCTGGCTATACCTAGATATAGGATCACCACTATTGGTGGTAATAGCTTCCCTGTAAAGGTGGCGAAAACTTGGAACTCACTTCCACAAGACCTGCGAACAGACCAGCCATACCTACTCTTTAGGAAAAATGTTATAAAACACATTGGGCCTCATTACACGGACGGCGGTAAGGAAATAACGTTACTGGTAATTGAATACCGGTAACGCTAAATTTCCTATCCAATTACGACCCGGACTTGCCGCTATTAGCGCCATCGTTAAGTACGGTGGCACTAATAGCGGCAAGTCCGTGGGCGCGCGACCCCCAGGCCGGAAATATCGGCATGGCGATAATAGCATCCCATCACAAGGTAGGCGGACAAGGCAATAGCGGCGTGGGAAAGACCCCAAAACCCCTACCGGCATGGCACTAATACCGGCATTGCAAACCACCCGTTAAGAGACCTGAGCAGTGTGTCCACCTGCCACAGGTGGACACATCCAGCACAGGTGTAGGCGATGGAGACTGTGGCAGCACAAAAGGGCACACCACACCCCTTGCCACACAAAAATGCTTCCAATGCTGCCCGCATTACATGGGCTGGAGGATATGATTGCAGTGCGGCAGCATCAACAACAGGCAGCACAGAGGAGACGCAGGAGGAGTACGAGTAGGAGTACGGCAAGACAGGCGCAGCAAGCACCAGCAGGGCACCCAGAAATACCACAGAACCAGCAGGAAGAGGACAAGAAAATTGCACATAGCCGTACCAGCGCTGTGATGGACCAGGCATCTGGCCTCTACAACACACAGCACCGGTCCCTAAGCGTGCTGGGCAAAGCCCTCCTGTACGGCCATGACAAAGTGCCGAAGACAACCATGGCATGTGTGATGCGGGACTAAATTTACATCAGACGGAATGTGCCTATGCCATCTGACATGCAAGCGCAAGATGAGGATGATGTGGATGGTGATGAGGATGGCTGAAAAGGCCTGCAGGGACATGCAAGTGGCAATGGACACGATGTGCGTCAGCATCTGATGTATCAGATTCCATGACATCCAAGGTATGACCATTATGCATTAAGATGGGTATTACTGCCCTGATACATGTGGTCAGTCCCACAAAGAATCATCTCCCCAATACAGTACACACACACAATGATGAATACCAAGTCAGTGTAAACTTTTAAACAGTGTATTGTGAACAAAAGACAACAATAAGTGCATGGCCCCAACTGTGAAAACACCCCTCCCCCCCTCCCCCCACAACACTCCCAAAAACATCCCTACCCCCCTCCCCCACAACACTCCCAAAAACACCCCTACCCCCCTCCCCCCACAACACTTCCAAAAACACCCCTCCCCCCCTCCCCCCACAACACTCCAAAAAACACCCCTACCCCCCTCACCCCATAACACTCCCATGTGACCCTTATGGTGTGAACGTGTCCTTCTCAACATGTTGCACCTAGTCCTTGCTGGCCCTAATTGTCAGTTCCTGCCCCGCCATTTGGTGGTTGTGATGTGGTGCGCCTCAGGTTGCGCAGAGACCGGTGTAGGGGGCTAGTTTGCCGGGAACTCCCAGAGGAGGTGGTGGCCGGTTCATCCTGGGTTGTGAGTGGGCATTGGCGCTCAATTGCGTCTGCTATACGGTGCATGGCCTGCCTGAGTTGGCCCATTTCGTTGCAGATCCTGTCGGTGCATGCCTCCATGCCCTCCCTTGTCTGCTGTGCAAGAATACCGAGGTCCTCCCTCAGACGGCCTACCTCAGCCACATGCTGCCCTACTAGCCCAGTGATCTCCGTCTGCCTCTGAATGATGGCTGTGAGGTCATGTTGCATGGTGGGTGCTGGTGGGAAGGCTGATGCGCCTTGTTCCATGGCACTGGCCTTAGGTGAGAATACCTGGGGGCTCCATGACCCTTCAAGGGTGGGGGTGGGTGACCCTCCTTGGCTACCCGGACCTGAAGACAACCTCGGGCTTGCCAGTATGGAGCGTGTTGGTCTGGGGCTCTGGCTTAGATCCACAATGCCAGGTGCCTCCTCCTCATCCGAAAGTGGGGCAATGGCTGCTGCCTCACCCGTTGAACTGGTGGCAGCAGAGTGCATTCCCTCAATGCTGCCTTCACTTGCTGGGAGACACACTCCCGTGGGTGCCACGACGGCAGCAGGCATGGCCTCTGGCTGTGTTGAACTGGTGCCCCTGCTACCTTTGTCCCTCTGGTCATGGTCACTCCTCCTGGTTCCCCTTGAGGATGTAGCGGTGTCCCCTGTGGCATCCCTCCTGGCTTTTTTGCTTGATGTGGGAGCAGGTGTCGCAGTGCGTGGCTCATCAGTTTCTGCGTGTGATCCTGTAGGGGTGAGAAATGGGGATATTCATCATTCATGGGTCGACCTGCCTTATGCTGAATGATTACGTCATGCCGTTCTATGCATTTGGGGCTCTTTAGATGCAGGTAATGGGGATGTTGGGTGGGTCATGCATAAATGGATCTCGGTTGAACGGATATGTGGTGATGCATGCATGTCTGTTGGTGGCTGGATCCACAACATTCATATGGACACATGATTGGGGGGCCCATCACACTTCACTGTGCATTGTTGGATGCATACACTCACCTCCATCGGACGAAGTGGGCACGCCATGCTCCATTTCTCCTACTCCCTCTATGGATTCCACTCCGATTTTGGATGCACAGGTCTCCTCCCACTCACGGAGCTTAATAGGCGATTTGCTGCCTCCTCCTGTGCCTGTAGCCAGGTTGCGGTTTACGGCCAGGATGTTCCTCACATGTAGCTGGAGGTCGTCCCACCTCTTGCGGCAGTCTTTAACTGTGCGGGTGGTGGTGCCTACCGCGCTGACCTTGGTGGCAACCTCTGCCCAGATGGCCTTCTTCTTCAGGACAGCCTCCCGCCACATGTCGTTGCAGAAGCCACCTGTGCATTTGCCGCCAGTGCCTCAGTCAGCATTACAAGCTCCTCCTTGCAGAATTTCTCCTTGCGTTGGCGCTCTGTAGATTTTTTCACGGCCTTGGGCATCTTTAGGCTGTCCTGGAAGGAGTTTTGTTCAGGTTTCCTGGTAAGGTGTCCTGGATAAGGAGGATAGCAATGGATTGTGTTTTTAAAGATGGCCGCCGTGATCTTTCCCGTTCCTGTGCGATGACGCTATTTCCGGTTCCGCAAAATAACGGTCACCGCTAATGGCGATGACCGCTAATGGCGGTGACCGCCATTTGTATGTGGCGGCAGGTCGGAAGTGCTATCAGCGCTTTCGACGATGCCGTTAAGGGACTTTTTGGGGACTTTTGCGGCATGGCGGTAAGGTCATTACCGGCGTGGCGCTATGCTCATGCCCGCAAACTTGTAATGACACGCAATTGGCGGCCTCTTGCGAGGGCGGACACGCTAATTGCGCCATGCCGGTAATTGCCATTTTTTACCGCACAACGTGTGATGAGGCCCATTATCTTGTCTGACCCATAGTCTCCTACTGCTTCTGTCCATGCGGAATTACTTATTCCCTCTCACTCACCAAACCTACTTAACTTCTTTTCACCACATGTAACCCAAGTGGAATCTTGTTCACCCTCGAATCCAAGTATCCTAAGGAGCGCTACATTCTATAATTTGTATATTTGACCATTGTATATTGCTGTAATCTCATTTAGCACACTCTACTTGCGAGTCTTACTGGTCCACGGAGTGTAGTTTCCTGCAATTTGTATACTTGTACATGATACATTACTGTAGCTATATAGATGTTATATTCTTACTTCAATTTGTGCTTTGTATATATTGAAGCCTTTGCATTATATTTGTACAAACCTGTTTACTGCATAACTATGTAAGCCTTGCATTTTCATTCTGTCGCGGTGCGCAGGATGCTCGATGCGGGGAGATCTGCGGCTCAAGCCTCGGTGTGGGTTATCCAATGCCTGGGAGGCGGCACGGCTTGCGTTGCAAGCCTCCCAGGTGCTGGTGGGCCTATTTAAGGAGCCCTGATCCTTTTCCAAACCGCGTCTCAACGCGGTTTGTACGGATCGTGTCTTCGCTGCCCTTGTGTTGCCTTTCCGTTTTCCTGTTGTCTTCCTCCTGCCCTTGTTCTGCCTGGGGCACCCCTGTCTCCTTACCTGTTCTGCCTCGCTCCCTCCATCCTGCTACCTTCCTGATTCTGAGTTCCTGCTGGCCCTCATTGGTTCTGGTCCCTGTCATTCCTTTCCTGCCTGTCTGGCTCAGTCCTTCCTGATTCCATCTGGCTCTGAGTTCCCACTGCTCCTTCTGGTTCCCGTGCTCATCTCGTTTAACAGCCTGCTCCTCTTGCTGCCTAGTCTTCGCTCCTGGAGGTACTGTTCTGCTTCTGGTCTCCTGATCTTCATCAGCTTCCGTCGGGATCACCCTGCCTCCTGTGGACCTTGAACCTTCTACTCAGAGGCTCCCCCTGCCAGTGCTTACACTGTCCTGACGCCACGCAAATCAGGGGTGAGCCAACCCGTGGCGTTGGGAGCCGGTTCACCTCCAATCCGGTTCCATACGGGCTAGTGTTGGGCTGGTTCCCCGTGCCATCAGTCACGTCTCCTCGGATCATCTGACAGCCTGGCCTCATCACCAAGGAACCCAACCGGACGAACAGGTATGCAGCGTTCTCGTGACGCTATTTACAACACTCTTGCCTAAAGGCATCATGCAAAGAAATCTGGCCGTCGTTCCCTGCAGAACCTCCGGTACCTTAGTTCCTTGCGGACATTCTAGCACCAGAAGGGTGCAAGAGCGGTATCTCTGAAATATACAAACAAACCCACACCTACTCAGCTAACACAATGCGATCCAAGTGGGAAGAAGACCTCAACATTTAAATCAACGAAAAGCAATAGGCACATTACTGCAGATATACTAAAACCATCTCTATCAACACCAATTTCCACCTAATTCAATACAAAATCCTAAACCAGCTACACATCACCCCAAAAAAGGTTGCCAAATTCGACCCCGCCAAGAAAGGGTACCCTTTCAATTCGATAACACCATAGAGGCGAGCAGAGGAAAGAATGGACAGGAATGCCCGTAAATAATAGTGAAAAGATGTATGGAAAAGAGGAAGTATAGAAAGAGTGTGCAAGAAAATACTCAGGCCACAAGCAGAACAAGGAAAGGAAAATGCCTGCGGAGCGCTAGCAAGCTAGCAAACAAGAAAAGTGAAGACTAGTCGAAATTCAGAAAACGCCGAGCAAACTGAATAGAATGCTTCGGCAGAAAACAAGAAACGTAGGAGGCTGTAGCTCAAGCAAGGCGGAGCCGTTAGAACAGGTGAGGAAAAGATATACACAAGGTAGAAGTAGCAAGACCCAGGAAACAGGAACCCGGTATATACTAAAGGTGAGCACAGAAGGTAGTCACAGGGAAGGCAAAGGCAGCAGCAGAAGAGGAATGGCAGGGAGGAAATTCACGAACGAAGTTCCACACGAACCGGAGCGTAGAGTAACAGATACAACGCATCGGTTTGTGGGAGGAGTCAATATTTAAAGGCACGGCCACCATGTTGGATGAGGACTAGAGCGCGTGCAAGTCAACGCTTCCAGCGCTTCCAAAGCTTCCATTCACAGTTCCTGACACCAGACCCGACAATACTAACTGCCTGGCTATACATAGATATAGGATCACCACTATTGGTGGTAATAGCTTCCCTGTAAAGGTGGCGAAAACTTGGAACTCACTTCCACAAGACCTGCGAACAGACCAGCCATACCTACTCTTTAGGAAAAATGTTATAAAACACATTGGGCCTCATTACACGGACGGCGGTAAGGAAATAACGTTACTGGTAATTGAATACCGGTAACGCTAAATTTCCTATCCAATTACGACCCGGACTTGCCGCTATTAGCGCCATCGTTAAGTACGGTGGCACTAATAGCGGCAAGTCCGTGGGCGCACGACCCCCAGGCCGGAAATAGCGGCATGGCGATAATAGCATCCCATCACAAGGTAGGCGGACATGGCAATAGCGGCATGGGAAAGACCCCAAAACCCCTACCGGCATGGCACTAATACCGGCATTGCAAACCACCCGTTAAGAGACCTGAGCAGTGTGTCCACCTGCCACAGGTGGACACATCCAGCACAGGTGTAGGCGATGGAGACTGTGGCAGCACAAAAGGGCACACCACACCCCTTGCCACACAAAAATGCTTCCAATACTGCCCGCATTACATGGGCTGGAGGATATGATTGCAGTGCGGCAGCATCAACAACAGGCAGCACAGAGGAGACGCAGGAGGAGTACGAGTAGGAGTACGGCAAGACAGGCGCAGCAAGCACCAGCAGGGCACCCAGAAATACCACAGAACCAGCAGGAAGAGGACAAGAAAATTGCACATAGCCGTACCAGCGCTGTGATGGACCAGGCATCTGGCCTCTACAACACACAGCACCGGTCCCTAAGCGTGCTGGGCAAAGCCCTCCTGTACGGCCATGACAAAGTGCCGAAGACAACCATGGCATGTGTGATGCGGGACTAAATTTACATCAGACGGAATGTGCCTATGCCATCTGACATGCAAGCGCAAGATGAGGATGATGTGGATGGTGATGAGGATGGCTGAAAAGGCCTGCAGGGACATGCAAGTGGCAATGGGCACGATGTGCGTCAGCATCTGATGTATCAGATTCCATGACATCCAAGGTATGACCATTATGCATTAAGATGGGTATTACTGCCCTGATACATGTGGTCAGTCCCACAAAGAATCATCTCCCCAATACAGTACACACACACAATGATGTATACCAAGTCAGTGTAAACTTTTAAACAGTGTATTGTGAACAAAAGACAACAATAAGTGCATGGCCCCAACTGTGAAAACACCCCTACCCCCCTCCCCCCACAACACTCCCAAAAACACCCCTACCCCCCTCCCCCACAACACTCCCAAAAACACCCCTACCCCCCTCCCCCACAACACTTCCAAAAACACCCCTACCCCCCTCCCCCCACAACACTCCAAAAAACACCCCTACCCCCCTCACCCCATAACACTCCCATGTGACCCTTATGGTGTGAACGTGTCCTTCTCAACATGTTGCACCTAGTCCTTGCTGGCCCTAATTGTCAGTTCCTGCCCCGCCATTTGGTGGTTGTGATGTGGTGCGCCTCAGGTTGCGCAGAGACCGGTGTAGGGGGCTAGTTTGCCGGGAACTCCCAGAGGAGGTGGTGGCCGGTTCATCCTGGGTTGTGAGTGGGCATTGGCGCTCAATTGCGTCTGCTATACGGTGCATGGCCTGCCTGAGTTGGCCCATTTCGTTGCAGATCCTGTCGGTGCATGCCTCCATGCCCTCCCTTGTCTGCTGTGCAAGAATACCGAGGTCCTCCCTCAGACGGCCTACCTCAGCCACATGCTGCCCTACTAGCCCAGTGATCTCCGTCTGCCTCTGAATGATGGCTGTGAGGTCATGTTGCATGGTGGGTGCTGGTGGGAAGGCTGATGCGCCTTGTTCCATGGCACTGGCCTTAGGTGAGAATACCTGGGGGCTCCATGACCCTTCAAGGGTGGGGGTGGGTGACCCTCCTTGGCTACCCGGACCTGAAGACAACCTCGGGCTTGCCAGTATGGAGCGTGTTGGTCTGGGGCTCTGGCTTAGATCCACAATGCCAGGTGCCTTCTCCTCATCCGAAAGTGGGGCAATGGCTGCTGCCTCACCCGTTGAACTGGTGGCAGCAGAGTGCATTCCCTCAATGCTGCCTTCACTTGCTGGGAGACACACTCCCGTGGGTGCCACGACGGCAGCAGGCATGGCCTCTGGCTGTGTTGAACTGGTGCCCCTGCTACCTTTGTCCCTCTGGTCATGGTCACTCCTCCTGGTTCCCCTTGAGGATGTAGCGGTGTCCCCTGTGGCATCCCTCCTGGCTTTTTTGCTTGATGTGGGAGCAGGTGTCGCAGTGCGTGGCTCATCAGTTTCTGTGTGTGATCCTGTAGGGGTGAGAAATGGGGATATTCATCATTCATGGGTCGACCTGCCTTATGCTGAATGATTACGTCATGCCGTTCTATGCATTTGGGGCTCTTTAGATGCAGGTAATGGGGATGTTGGGTGGGTCATGCATAAATGGATCTCGGTTGAACGGATATGTGGTGATGCATGCATGTCTGTTGGTGGCTGGATCCACAACATTCATATGGACACATGATTGGGGGGCCCATCACACTTCACTGTGCATTGTTGGATGCATACACTCACCTCCATCGGACGAAGTGGGCACGCCATGCTCCATTTCTCCTACTCCCTCTATGGATTCCACTCCGATTTTGGATGCACAGGTCTCCTCCCACTCACGGAGCTTAATAGGCGATTTGCTGCCTCCTCCTGTGCCTGTAGCCAGGTTGCGGTTTACGGCCAGGATGTTCCTCACATGTAGCTGGAGGTCGTCCCACCTCTTGCGGCAGTCTTTAACTGTGCGGGTGGTGGTGCCTACCGCGCTGACCTTGGTGGCAACCTCTGCCCAGGTGGCCTTCTTCTTCAGGACGGCCTCCCGCCGCATGTCGTTGCAGAAGACCACCTGTGCATTTGCCGCCAGTGTCTCAGTCAGCATTACAAGCTCCTCCTTGCAGAATTTCTCCTTGCGTTGGCGCTCTGTAGATTTTTTCACGGCCTTGGGCATCTTTAGGCTGTCCTGGAAGGAGTTTTGTTCAGGTTTCCTGGTAAGGTGTCCTGGATAAGGAGGATGGCAATGGATTGTGTTTTTAAAGATGGCCGCCGTGATCTTTTCCGTTCCTGTGCGATGACGCTATTTCCGGTTCCGCAAAATAACGGTCACCGCTAATGGCGATGACCGCTAATGGCGGTGACCGCCATTTGTATGTGGTGGCAGGTCGGAAGTGCTATCAGCGCTTTCGACGATGCCGTTAAGGGACTTTTGCGGCATGGCGGTAAGGTCATTACCGGCGTGGCGCTATGCTCATGCCCGCGAACTTGTAATGACACGCAATTGGCGGCCTCTTGCGAGGGCGGACACGCTAATTGCGCCATGCCGGTAATTGCCATTTTTTACCGCACAATGTGTGATGAGGCCCATTATCTTGTCTGACCCATAGTCTCCTACTGCTTCTGTCCATGCGGAATTACTTATTCCCTCTCACTCACCAAACCTACTTAACTTCTTGTCACCACATGTAACCCAAGTGGAATCTTGTTCACCCTCGAATCCAAGTATCCTAAGGAGCGCTACATTCTATAATTTGTATATTTGACCATTGTATATTGCTGTAATCTCATTTAGCACACTCTACTTGCGAGTCTTACTGGTCCACGGAGTGTAGTTTCCTGCAATTTGTATACTTGTACATGATACATTACTGTAGCTATATAGATGTTATATTCTTACTTCAATTTGTGCTTTGTATATATTGAAGCCTTTGCATTATATTTGTACAAACCTGTTTACTGCATAACTATGTAAGCCTTGCATTTTCATTCTGTCGCGGTGCGCAGGATGCTCGATGCGGGGAGATCTGCGGCTCAAGCCTCAGTGTGGGTTATCCAATGCCTGGGAGGCGGCACGGCTTGCGTTGCAAGCCTCCCAGGTGCTGGTGGGCCTATTTAAGGAGCCCTGATCCTTTTCCAAACCGCGTCTCAACGCGGTTTGTACGGATCATGTCTTCGCTGCCCTTGTGTTGCCTTTCCGTTTTCCTGTTGTCTTCCTCCTGCCCTTGTTCTGCCTGGGGCACCCCTGTCTCCTTACCTGTTCTGCCTCGCTCCCTCCATCCTGCTACCTTCCTGATTCTGAGTTCCCGCTGGCCCTCATTGGTTCTGGTCCCTGTCATTCCTTTCCTGCCTGTCTGGCTCAGTCCTTCCTGATTCCATCTGGCTCTGAGTTCCCACTGCTCCTTCTGGTTCCCGTGCTCATCTCGTTTAACAGCCTGCTCCTCTTGCTGCCTAGTCTTCGCTCCTGGAGGTACTGTTCTGCTTCTGGTCTCCTGATCTTCATCAGCTTCCGTCGGGATCACCCTGCCTCCTGTGGACCTTGAACCTTCTACTCAGAGGCTCCCCCTGCCAGTGCTTACACTGTCCTGACGCCACGCAAATCAGGGGTGAGCCAACCCGTGGCATTGGGAGCCGGTTCACCTCCAATCCGGTTCCATTCGGGCTAGTGTTGGGCTGGTTCCCCGTGCCATCAGTCACGTCTCCTCGGATCATCTGACAGCCTGGCCTCATCACCAAGGAACCCAACCGGACGAACAGGTATGCAGCGTTCTCGTGACGCTATTTACAACACTCTTGCCTAAAGTCATCATGCAAAGAAATCTGGCCGTTGTTCCCTGCAGAACCTCCGGTACCTTAGTTCCTTGCGGACATTCTAGCACCAGAAGGGTGCAAGAGCGGTATCTCTGAAATATACAAACAAACCCACACCTATTCAGCTAACACAATGCGATCCAAGTGGGAAGAAGACCTCAACATTTAAATCAACGAAAAGCAATAGGCACATTACTGCAGATATACTAAAACCATCTCTATCAACACCAATTTCCACCTAATTCAATACAAAATCCTAAACCAGCTACACATCACCCCAAAAAAGGTTGCCAAATTCGACCCCGCCAAACAACCAGTGTACCCCAAATGCGGTGCAATTGAAGCGGATGCGATACATATGTATTGGTATTGCCCACCATTTCGTCAGTTCTGGGAGGACGTAGCAGAAAAGATAAGTGACATACTGGACATTCATATCCCGGCATCCGCACAGAAATACCTATTAGGAAACATTGGAAAGGCCTCCATTAAGATCTGTAGACTGTTCGCGGTGGCGGGAGCAGTAGCCAAGAAACAAATACTCCTGAAATGGAAGTCTAGCTCGCCCCCCACGGCCCAAACATGGCTCAGATATCTGGCTCTCACGCAGGAAAGCGAGGAGATATATGTGCAAGGGATACAAACCCACTCCAGACCCAAGGACATATGGGCCCCACTGAGAGCATACCTACAAGCCCAGGCGTCCAGCACGGACGAAGATGACAGCTAGATGGAGTCAATTAGTGATAATCTGTGTAATTCCCAAATTGTAAAACGAATAAGAATGCATTTTTTACCCAAATGTTTGAAACGTCCTGTCTGTTTATTGCCAAAATGCCATGTCAGACAAGGGCGGGGTAGGTCTCCCAGACCTAAGAAAATATTATGAAGCGGCCCAATTACGAGTCCTAATCCCCCATCCACGCAACCACAAAGAAGCTCAATGGATTACCATGGACAACCACTACCTATCACCGGCCACAGTTTCGGAATGGCTATGGGCTCCCAGGAAAAAGCTTTATGATAGAATTAAAAACCACCCGATACTGAGTACTATATGGGGGATCTGGAGAAAGGGTACAAGGATGCAAAAGGTCTCCACATGGCCATCCCCACTGAGCCACTTATGGTCCCCTGGAATTAACGAACACATTCCCAATGTGGAGAGGTTCTGTCATGATGCCCGCTCCCGGGGAGCCGGTTCAAGCCCGGCGTCCCCGAAAGCGGACATCCAGTCCCCAAGGAAGGACCCAGCAACCCCATATAGGGGCCCTTTGGACAGTGTCCTGGCGCCTATGGCGCCAGGCTCATAAAAGACATCAGTCCTGGCGCCATAGGCGCCAGGCTCATTATGGGAATGCTTGGGTGCACTTACCTGATGCAGACCATGCTGCAGGATCCCGGCCTCCTTGAGGCCTGAAAGGAACTACTTTACCTGTGGGACTAATTTACCATCCAGGCGTGGTCGGGGAAGGATACATACCTGATTGGAGGAAGGATACATACCTGGAACTTCTTCCAAGGCTATTTAAACCCCACCCGAACAGCCACACATGCTTCGCGTTGTTCTGCATCTAGCAGCTGGACGCTCACCGTGTCTGCTCCTGCATCCTGACTTCTGCCACGCCTGCCAGCATCCTGGATCACCTGCAAAGGAAGAGAAGAAGAGAACAGAAGAAGGAAAAGTCCTTACCTGCTAAATCCGCATCCCGGAGACATCTCGCCGACAATCCTGAAAAGGAAGTCTTTAATTTAAAAGCTCATCGCGTCGATCGATGCAGCGCCGCATTCCACTCACCTTTACAGGGCGCCTCCATGTTCAGCAGCGATCATCCGGATTCGCAGTCACGCCCCAGCGCCTAGGGAGGAAAACACCAGAACAAAAGGTGAGAGAGAGAAGGGAATAAGGAAAGCTAAATCTCCATGTTAAGACTTACCTGTTGATTCATTCCCTCTTCATTCCGGGTCCGCGCCGCATCCTGGCATTTCCGGACCCCGGCCCCTAAGGGGAAACAGAGACATCAGCGTTAATGAGCGAATGAAAAGACATTACCAAAAAACGCTCATTAAAGACTTACCTGATTTCTACAAGGATTTCACCTCTCATCTCGGGTCGGTGCCTGTTCCCCGGCATTCCGTACCCCGGCCCCTATGGGGAAAAAGACACTAGCATTAGTACATTAATGCATGGACACAAGGGGAACCTCTTATCAAAAAACTTACCTGGAAGCCAAGCAAGTTTGGTTCTCACCAATCCCAAAATCCAGTGAAGTAACTGGATACCAACGCTCCCCTGCATCAGAAGCAGGATGGAGAGCTCGTCCTTCCAGACCCTAAGGTGAGACGCTACGAGAAATCACAGAAGGGTTTCAAGGAGGGTGAGAGGGGAAAGTGGGAGGCCGATTCATTACCCCGCAGACAGTTAATCCCCTATTTTCGCCTACAGAAGGATACTTCTGCGAGCCAGACAAGCCAGATTTGGGGGCCCGGTCCAGTCCGTCTTCCGAACCCTGCGCATCACCTTAGAAGAGGTCACAGCAGCGCGAACCAGGCCAGCGCCTCCGTGGGAGTCAGGTGAGCGTAACAGGTTCCAGGTGTGGTATGAGGCCGGTCTAGAAAGGGTGGAACAACTACTGAAAAAGGATTCTTTTATAACACTCCCGGAACTGACAGAGGTCCTGGGGATAGGCACATTGCCCGTCTTCCAATATCTACAGATAAAAGGCATTCTGACGAAAGCAGAATGGAGGGACATGCTGAAGAGGGACCTCACCCCCTTTGAAAAGCTACCGGACATTAAAACAGAGGTGAAGGGCCTGATATCTGCCATGTATAGAGAACTGGTGGGGGCAGGGAACGGGACTACGGAACCATTGAGAGGCAGATGGGAGAGGGACATAGGCGAACATATAAACCCAGATATGTGGGGAAGAATGTGCAAGGCAGCCTCGCAAACATCTGTATCGAATCAATACAAACTACATGCTATCAAATTACTACACAGATGGCAATACGACCCTCACAGGCTCTGTAGGATGTTCCAAACAGCCAGTCCGCAAGGTTGGCGTGAATGTGGCAGGGTCGCAGACTATTGGCATATGTGGTGGAGTTGCCCCCGAATAAGGGTATATTGGGTCGGGGTCCTGGGTTGGATTAGAGATATAGACGGCATCCACAGATCTGCAAACCCCCATCTTGTATTGTTTGGCCTTGAAAAAAGCGAAGACGAATGGAGAAGGATTAAAAGTCTGGTCCCCCAGTTATTACTAGCTGCCCGTGCAATACTTGTGATGAAATGGAAGTGGAGAATGATCCCGAGCGAGAGTGAATGGAATAACATGGCCTCAAATATATGTATAATGGAAAATATAACAGCATCCCTTCATGGAAGAGCCTCACAATGTGAGGCCCTATGGATGGACTTTACGAGCAAACACTTGTCAGGAACACCACAGTGATGAACAGAGGAGTGGAATATGTAGGTCCCCCCTCTCTGGGCGGGTCGAAACTAATTGAAACACTGGGGTGTAATGTAACACATGTGATCTGGAAAGCTCCGAATGAAGGTATAAAAAGACTCTCCCAACAAGGCAGTCCCCTAGCCTACACGTTGTGACCACTCATAGACACACACAGATATGTCAATAAAGATGCATGCTCGGCCCACGGGGGTGGAGGGGTCGGGAGAAGGGTAAGTCATGTTGAAGATTTGCCGCTCGAAGCCGGATATACCTAAATAATGTGTAATTAGACAATTCTTTGAAAAGCTCCGACTTTGTTCTGTAGTTCTGAGTGTGTAATTTGGTTTTTACTATGACTGGCATTGAACAAAACTCAATAAAATCAAATTAAAAAATAATAAATAAAATCGATCGAATGGTAAAATTTGACCTATTTCGCCAGTACCATTCGATGGATTTTTATAAATACCGAACATGTCACCCTCTCCCCAGGTTCAGTATTTTTGGGTTTGCAGGGGTGTCCCCCCGCTACCTCGAAATTGGAGGTGGGGGCCCGAAAACAAAAACAAAAAAAACTAAAAAGGAGCCCTGCAACATCGGATCCGACCTGCGTTAGAGGGACGGATCTGACACCGTAGGGTTGCAGGGGAAGTGGCAGCGACCAAGCAGTTAAATAGTGGAGGGAGTGGGATGGTGGTGAAAGGTACATTTTGGGTTGTTGGCTGAAGGCAAATCTATTTGCGGCAAAATTGACTAGGGTTAATTCCGCCGCAAATAATTACATTTCGGTCAAACAACCCAGAACCCTATTCAAGGCAGCTGGCCAGCACACAGTTTGCACTACAGCTCAGCCCTGTGGAAATGCACAGGTCACCTTTACGAATAAGGTGACCTGCTCATTTCCAAAAATGGGTTATCTAAAAATAGCATATCCTCGGCTTTATTTTTAAATGCCCCATTTTTGAGGATCATGGTCAAAATCTACATTTTAAAAAAATGGTCACACTATGAGAGGGAAAGGTGAGAGGGAGAGTGATGGGTGAGATGTTACGTGATAGGCAAGAAAGCAGAGGCAGAGAAGTGGGTCAGAGGAGGAAGCGGTGCACAAAAGAGCAGATGAAGCAGTAATGTGGTGGGCCAGAAATTTGAGAGCGAGCAGAGGTACAGAAAGTAGAGGGAGCGTGTGGTCAAGGGGAGCAGTGAGCCAGAAAGCAGAGAGGAAGCGGTTGGACAGAAAGAGATAGTGAGCTGCAGATTGGGAAAAAGGATGAGTGAAGAGTGCGATACAATGGGAGAAAGGATGCAAGATGCAGAAGCAGCACAACAGAATGAAGGACTGTATATTTCGGGAGGAATTGTAGAGTGTAACTTGTGGATTGGGAGTATGATGTGGAGTTTAGCAGGGGCGGGAGAGTGCATATTGTGACTTGACAGTGTGACATAGCTGGTAAGTATTTGTATGACAGAATGAGAGGTCCAGGAATGCAAGTTGTAATGGACCGTTTGTGAGATGTGTGATGTGTGTTGGTGAGAGAGGTGTGTGGGTGTTTGGGGGATTGGAGAACATAGAAGAGGAATAGTTTCAGTATTACAATTGATAATGATCAATTTAGTTAATACTATTAAATAAGCATGCACATTAAACCAAAAATGTAGCCAAAACAAAAACTGTTCTCCCAAGCCAGAGACATCATGGACTCTTCCTATTAAATTAATACAAAAGATACATAATAATGACACACTGGCTCTCTTGTAGCCTTGCACTCTGCCTCTTTCCTACACCCGCCAGGTAATACAAAATGTCCCACAAAAATGCTGCAATAAATAAAGGTTTGTGCCGCAATATTTGCCATTTCATGCCGCAAAATTTGCTATTTCATGCCACAATATCCTGGATGGTCTGTCTGTTGTATCTGTCATTATGAGATGATCAGAAGAATGGTTGAGGCACCATTGAAGAAGGCGAGAGGTTGTGAACAAGACCACAAGTTGGAATGCGGAAGAGCAACGGAGCAGAGCAATTGAAAGATCAGAGACTATGTTGACTATGTTGATCCAGTTGAAAGTTCAGTTTAAAGTTGAATTGAAGTTGGAAAGCAGTCAAGAAGAGGGAGAGAACAGGAAGTGGAAGGACTAAGGTCACATGGCCAGGACATTGGGGACTACAGTTGGCCTAGGACTGAAGGGAAATGTAGTTTTTAGTTTGAAAAAGTAAAAAAGAAAGGTTTTGTCCAAATGAAAAGTTGAAATTGTGTTTATTGTTGAAACTGCTGGAGAGAGGAAATAAATGAAGATGAAGCATAATGCTTGCCTCCTTGTCTTTAATAGAATCAAGACTCCCCGCGCTATTAGCAGGAGTAATCTTCATTATAAATGATTCAGACTGTTTAACTTATCACTGTTTAAGAAGGCAGGAAAACTCTTGTTTTTTCATTGATCACTCCATTTCCTGTCCTTGGGGACTCCGTTATGGCCCAAATCATGAATGGCAATGAATCATGGCAATGACATGAGAGCTGATTTCATAGCGAGAGATAATGGGGCTGGGGTGATGGTCCTTTTCATTAATCACTCTACAGATCCTTTCCTTAACCAAGGAAGAGAGACTGTGACAAAGTTGTACAGTGGGTGGAGCTCTCTGTGGACTAGCTGGGGCCCTAAGTACATTGTCACTTTCCGTCCTGAACTATATTTGTGCATAGTTCTGACTTTACATGTCCTTTGGAAAGTTTGGGAAATTCCCTATTGGATTGCACAAACATCATGTCCCAAAATGCACCTTTTGTTCCTTAGGAAAACGTGTCTGTTACCATGTAAGAGCTTGAGAACTACAATTCCCAGAAGTCAAATGGCCCTGCTTTGCTTTTACTTTCCAAGGTTCAGAGAGGGAGGAGGCAGATTACTTTCAGATGTGGTACTTTAAGTGCAGCTAATGAGCCTACTACAGTCCAGGGTGTTTCAGTGCTTAAGCAGCTGCCTGGAGGAACATTTTGTTCTTGCATTGAACCTGTTTCCAGACCCTCTTGCTTTGATCATGTGCTGTGTCTGCTGTTGCCAGAACCTGCTCCTGTTCCAGTGCACTTGTGGTCTGCCTGCAGCACCTTTCTGTCTGTCCTCTAGCCCCATACTCACTACATGTAGTTACCCTTGTTCCTCTGTCTGCATTCTCCCTGCTCCTGTGCTTTTTGCTCTTTATTCTCTGTTGTTTGGTAGGTCAGACATAGGAGACAGACTAGAGCACATGTGTCGGAATTTTCAGCAGGTTTTCTCACCTAGGTTTTACGACGTGTAAAGGTGGTCAAGGCAGGAACACTTTGAGGTGATCTTTGAGTCCTGGAGTCTCGAAGATAAGGGTGAGCCTCTCCGGTAGCCACAATGGCCCTCATTACGACCCTGGCGGAAATCGAAAAACGATGGCGGAAATGCAATACCGCCATCGAATAGCGCTCGGTGCGATTATGACCCGTCACCGTAAAGTACGATGCCATTAGCGACACCGTAGTGAACGCCAACGCTAACTGCACCAAGTACGCGCACGCGCGCCAAGCGAAACCGTAATTACCACCATGGCGCAACGGTACGGGAATTCTGACCCTAGCGGACATGTACCTAACGCCATGAAGCATGGCGGAAAGTACCATTCCGCCATGGTGAGAAGTACGGCATCGCGAACCAACCGTAAAAGGCCCTACAGAGTGCCTGTACACCACTCCCTGGCCACATTGCACAACTCCTCGTAGGTTTAATGAAGTCACACAATGCAATCAGTGAAATGTACAAGTCACCCATGCATGCCAACGAACAAATGAATGTAGGGGCTCCAAGTGCCATGTGAGTGGCCATCCATATTAGCCATGGCACCATTGCCGTACTGATGCAGCACAGGCATGTGAAGCTTCAAGTACAGCAACATGAACTGAAAACTGAGACAAACAAAAACAGGCCCCCCATCGCTTGACACCAGTCTAAGGCAACATTCAAAGCAGTATCCTGAGTGAGACTGCACCAGCCCTGTACTCCTGCCAGTAAACAAACCAACCATCAGCATAAGCATGTACCACACAAGTTGGCAGAGTGACTGAGCAGCCAGGCTCATCTCAAGAGGGGCCAATGGGAGCTGCAGGGCACAGATGGCACGAATACAGAAGCTATTCCAATGGACATGACCTCAGTCTCCCTCCAAGAAACGCACGCAAACACAGGCACCTGTGACCAGCCATTTTCTGATAATCACATCATTCCACCAATCCACCTGGCTGACCGGCATCTGTTACACAAAAGCTAATCCCCCTCCCATGAGCATGGCATCATTAAAATAGTCATAATGGCAGGCCCTATCCCTGACCTCACTGGGCTTCGTAGGCAAACGCGCCCAGTACAGTACCACGCAACTATACTCAGAAGCCGGAACCCAAAGCAGATCTTCTCACAATACATCGCTCCACAAATAGGAATATGCTACATTACTTGCAAAGAATAACGCTACACGGTCAATATCACAATCAAAATTTAATGCACAACAAAATCACCAGGCCCATACAGCCATTAGGTCATGAACTCCAAAATATATTTCATTATTGTGGGCTGCATCCGCAATAAATGACCAGCTTCTTCTTGTGTGACGCCCTGTTCCTTCATGGTACACAGGGGCAACATTCACGTTCAAAAAGGCAACATGGAAGCGCCTAGAACCGCAGGGCCGTCCCATTAGGTAGGCACTAGTCCAGCTGAAAGGTCGAAATGTTGCTCCTAGCCACTAGTACTGCGTAAGGGCATGTGGGCCATTGGCGATCGTCCCACAAGATCGTAATGGTGCTCCACTGATTAACACGAAGCAGCAGGTGTCGGGAGTAAAAGCCATCTGCAGGAGTGGCATACAGATGGCAGCGGCAAAAGGGGAGGAGATACCTGTCACCCAAATGAAATGAAAAAGAATAGTATGGGCATCAGAACTCCATGTGAATTACTCACTTCAATGATCACACTAAATCCACAGCCATATGCATGCTAGCCCACTCAAAAGGATCAATCGCACCCAAAAATCACTTGCGAATCATAACTATATAAATCGAGGTGAAAACACTATTACAAACGAGTGTTTGTGTGCATGCGTCTGTTAAAACAGAATCCATTAGATGGGATTAGTAACGTGCATAGACACAAGTGTCCGAAGGCGCGTCGAGACAGGGAGGGTTCAACAAGGGCAGATAGACGATGGTCCCACTATGGCAGCCCTGCATCACATAGCGTAGGGGAAGTGGATAGATTCCAAAAAGCCATGTACATGGCAGACTCTCTATTAAATCATCTGTCCATGCATCCATACATCATTCCCTCATCCCTGTATGAAAACGCCTGATTATTTACTCACATAACATGTGAAACTTCCATTGAGTCTGTGCGTAATGCAGTCTGCAAAATCCTCTGTGCTCCAGGCCGGAATTCTAGTGTTGTGAAGTAACATGTATTTGGGAACGTCCTGCCTTATCCTCCACTACGCTATTGCGCATCCCATACTATTCATATCAATCATTGCATTCTCGCCATGGCCCCTGTCCCAAGGACATTAAACAATAGAACTTTATATCTGCAGTCAGACCTGTGGGCGTCTCCTCGCTGCTAGCTGGAAACCGAAAGCGCTGTCCTTCGAATTCCTCATTTGCAACATCACGTCGAAAATGCATCTGTGACCGCATGAAATCACAAATTCATCCATGTAGTGCGGCAGTGTGTGAAAATGGCAACTGGCTTCACTCACAAATGGGACGCCCCGCCCGTCGGTGAACCGCGGTACAGTGCTGCATGAGGGTCCACCGTTAATCGAGTACTACATTCCACTGACCCTTCACAAGTTTGTTCGCGACTGCAAAAATAGTATGTGAAACAATAGGACCATAGCATAATGAACATATGAACCAATATCTCACTTCCATCGGGATGAAATACATGATTGTAATAGCAAGATGCCATGCGTCGAATTGCAGCGTTGTGTGCGGGACGTGGTCGGCCAAAGGGGATTGCAGCTTGCACAGGTGGAATGAATCACCACAGGTGGAGGCTATACAGCTTGAAAACACATAAATTGCACACCCAACCCCCTCCCACAACCACACTCACTCCAAAATGCTACCGGCAGGACTAGCGATGTTGGCCCTGGGGGACCTGATAGCACTGCAAGTACTCCAACTTCAAGAAGAAGACGAACACCAACTACTACAACAACCGGCCGCACAGAGGAGACGCAGGCGGAGGAGGAGGGCAAGGCAGGGCCAGCAAGGCCCACCAGCACAGCCACTACCACCACGCAGGCAGCCCGCAATCCCACGCCTCCGAGCACATCCGTTCAACCTCACTGATGAGCAGATCCACACCCTCTACCGTTTGGACCGGGACACCATAACCGCCATTGTGGACATGACACACGCTGACCTTGTCAGCATGATAGATAGCCCAACCGCCATCCCACCCCTACTGAAGGTGGTGTCTGTACACCACTTCCTGGCCACAGGCACCTACCAGCACACAGTCGGACAGTTGCATGGCATTTCACAGCCACTGTTGTCACGGACACTATTGCAAGTGCTCGATGCCCTCCTGAAGCACGCAGACAACTACATCTCTTTACCACGCTCGGAGCAGGAGATTACAAACACAAAAGTGGGATTCCATGCACTTGGCGGCATACCGGGTTGCATTGGTGCCATCGACTGCACCCATGTGGAATTGGTTGTCCCACATGCCATGGAGGCCCAGTACCGCAACCGAAAACAATAGCATTCTCTTAATGTACAAATGGTGTGTGACTCCAACAGGATCATTACACATTGTTGTGCCCGATTTCCTGGATCAACCCATGATTCCATGGTCTTACGGAACTCTACAATACCACGCTACATGGAGCGACACGCAGGGAACAGATCCTGGCTACTCGGTGAGTCTCATTTCATGCATGATAATGTGGGGTATGTGATGCGGCAATGACCTGGCAGGAAGGGGGGGGGTGCTTACGTAGCAATCGCATTCCTCAAACATCCTTTATTGTCCACATACAGGTGATGCCGGGTATCCACTGAAGAGATGGCTCCTTACACCACCCCGGAACCCACAGAACCAGCATGAGGAGGACTACAACCATGCCCACTCACGTACCCGTGTAGTCATAGAACAGGCATTCGGCCTACTGAAGGGTCGTTTCCGCTGCCTCAGCAGGTCTGGCGGGGCACTCCTGTACCGCCATGAGAAGGTTGCAAAGATGGTCATGGCATGTGTCATGCTACACAACATGTGCGTACGTACAAATGTGCCCATGCCCCCTGACGCAGAACTGCAAGCACCTGAATATGGTCATGATGAGGGTGGGGATGTGGCAGCACCTCAAGGAGTCCGCGAGGCACAGGAGGGCCGTGAAATTCATCAGATTATCATAGATTCATGCTTCTAGCACTCACGCCTGGTGGCTGATACATGGACACGGGACTTGTGGCACTGTGTGTGTCTGGAACATGCACAATATGGACTGTACGCCTATAATGGCCTAGTACACAAAGATCAATGTCCACACATCTCATTGGATGATAGTGAAATGTTTATCGCATATGTGAAATTATGTTACACACCCCATCGACCCGCCACCCAAGTAAGCCCAACACACCCCCTCCACCCTCCTACCTCCCCCCCGAACACCAGTGTCCAAAATGCTCATTGTCAGTGGGCAGACGCTATTGCAAGCCCCCTCTCCGGGTATCAGGGGCACCCCTGCCTGTGGAGCGCAGGTTCCTCCCAGATCTACGTTGGGGGCTGCCCTGGACGGAACTTGCAACGGATGATGTCTCTGCCTGCTCACGTCCATGCATGTCCCTAAGGGTTTGTGAGAGCTCAGTGAGCACACGGCGCACAGCAGCAAGTTCAGCACATACGTCTTTGGACGTCGCATGCAGTTCCCCCCTCAGGCTCTCGGTGCTTCTCTCCATTTGTACTCTCAGGCTCTCGGTGCTTCTCTCCATTTGTACTCTCAGGCTCTCGGTGCTTCTCTCCATTTGTGCCCTTAGTGTCTCTGTACATGTTTCTATTGCTGCCTTAGTACCCCCACATTCATCAGCATGGTCCTTGAGGAGCGTGGCCAGTTGCTGCTGTTGCACGATCACCTGGTCGAGGGACTGTTGCCTCTGCTGGGCCATGGACATTTGCGGTGGTGTCACAGAGGGGATGATCACCTCATGTTGCCTTGACACAGGGCTTGTGGGGGATGGCCAGTCGTCGTCTTGTGGGTGCCCCTGCGTGGTATCCTCATGGTGTACGGGATGAAACAAACAGGGGGATTGAGACAGGTCATGGATGGATCCTACATCGACATCACCGTTTTCTGTGTCGGAGCATGCTGCCATTAATGCAGTGTCACCTATGGTGCTGCTGCCACCAGAAGCAGTGCCTTCTGTGGCATCCATTGGGGGGGCCTGTGGTGGTGCTGTTGTGGCCATGCTGGGTGCTGGGGTGCCTGTTGAAGTCCCCTCCTGTGTGCTGCCACTTGATTTGTGCTGCTGCCGTGTCTTGATCCGTGCAGCTGAGGTGGAGGGTCTTTGGCCGTTGGTCTTGGCCCTCTTTGCAGGTGTGCTGGTAGGGGTGTCCTGGAGCTCGTTGTTTGAATCGGACCCTGTGGTGGAGTAAAGGAGGGCGAGCGTTATTAATGGGTCTGTGGAAATTGGAATGGCAATGTATCACATGCATTGGGGTGGTACCTGAGGGTGATTTGGGTCAGGGCCTTGGAGGTGTTTACATTTTTGTGTGGATTGAGGATGCAGTTGTTTTGCAGCCTGCAGTTAGGGGGTGCCTGCTGCACGTGTAGAGGGTGTTTTTAGGAATTTTAATTATTTATTTATTTAATGTGACTTTTAATGTGCGCTATCAGGCCAATGTATGTGGACGTTCTCCTGGACATGTGTTTCTGTTGCACTATGTGGACACATGGTACTTCACATGATTGGACATTGTGGTTTTAGCATTGTTTTATTTGGGACACCTACCTGATTCTTCGGATGTCTGCACTCCTTTCTCCATCCCTCCGACTCCCTCTATGGTCTCCATTCCAATGGTGGAGGCACAGATTTCTTCCCAGGGGGTCAACTTGATGGGTGATTCCGATCCTCCCCCGGTAGCTGTGGCAATGTTACGGTTGGCGGATAGTATGCTCCGTACGCGTATCCCCAAGTCGCCCCATCGCTTTCGGCATTGCAGTGGGTTGCGGGGTGCAGTCCCCACCGCACTTACCCGCTGTGCCACCAGGGCCCATATGGCCTTCTTGTTCGCAAGTGCCGTCCTGGTCATTTGCGTCGAGAAGACGACGGCAGCATTCTCCTGGAGGGTCTCTGTGAGCACCGTGAGTTCCTCACGGGAGAAGTGGACCTGCCGCTTGCGGTCGCACGCTTTTTTCGCTACTTTTCCCATTGTTTTTGGTTTCACTAGGGTGGATGACGGGTTGGGATGTGTCTCAGGGTAGTATTTTTAATGGTTGTGTGGAAATTCAGATTTTATAGGTGTACGGCGTGCTGTTTCCCTTTCCGGGACCATGTTTTTGCTTCCGTTTCCGTATATTTACGGTCACCGTATTTTCCGATTGCCGCTCATTACGGTGACCGCTATGATCGGTGGCGGAATTGCACCTAGGTCGCCGTACGACGGCGGTGAGGGGCGTTTTGGGGACATTTCCGCCATCGCGGACTTTGCACTTCCGCCATGGCGTAGTGCTCGTGCCCGATGGGTCAGAATTAGCCGCACTTTACTCCGTCGTGCAATGGCGGAAACGCTATTTACGCTATGGCGGTCAGGTCAGTTGCTTTCCGCCAGGGTCGTAATGAGGGCCAATGTCTGCTGAATGTGACAGCAAACAGAATGACCAAAAGAGCGACTGCCAAAATAGCAGGATAAAAACCCTTCAATCAGAAGGGAAAAACCTGCGGTCCATCGAAGAACAGGACTTGAATGAAGATCTTCAATAGCCGAGTTTAGATTTCAGGCAAAACTCCAGAGATAAGTCCAAGAGAGCTGCTGGTATCTGATGAGCAGTTTCTGAGGAAGAAAAAGCACAGAATCCGAAGGAAGAGTGGAGAGCAAAAGGCAGGCAACAGCATAGAGCGGAGGAAGGCAAGGAGGAAAAAACAAGGAAGGCAAGGAAGGCTGAAAAGCAGGGGAAAACAGGAACTCACAAGCGCTGAGCTAGGATCCGAATATTCCTAGCGTTGAGACGTGAGGCAAACAGTACGAGCACGGCATAAATCCTGGATGAATTCAGAAGCACAAGAAAACAAAGATGGCCACCGTGGAACACTAGACCGCAAAGGTGGTGCTTGTAGATGCATCTTGGAAAGGTTTGCACATTGTATACCACGGGATGCAAGGTGCCAGGAGGAAAATAGTGACCAAGGATGGTGAAACCCGACAATATATCCTCTCCGAGGACCAGCTCCTCCTGGCTTGCCAGGATGCAAGAAATTAAACCGATGGAGACGAGCAGGGGCATGTATGTTTGCCAGAGGTTCACAAGTCCTTTCACTAGGCGGATAGCCTTTCCATTCCACTAGATACATCAAACGGCCCCTGAGATATCTAGAATCGCAAATCCGGGAGACCTTGCATTCAAATTCTTAATCCTAATTGACCATCAGAGGAGGAACTGGTGGAGAGGGGGTACTATCACCTCGATAAGGCTTGAGCAGAGAGGTATGGAACACTGGGTGTATCCTATGCAAAGTAGGTAGGAATTGCAGGCGATAAGCGACAGGGTTGTTCACTTGCTGAATGATAAAGGGACCAAAAAAGCACAGAGATAATTTGGTAGGAGACAAATGTTTTCGCAAATACTTAGATGAAAGCCACACTGAGTCTCCAACTGCAAATAATGGGACCTGGGATGTGTTTGTTATCAGCATAGTGCTTAGAATCATGCAAAGCCTTTTATTTTTTATTTTTTTTATTTTCTTTATTAATTGTTTGACAAGGAAACAAGGGCAATCATGACGGTTGCAGTATGCAAGGCGATACACATGAATATAAACCACATTTTCCAGTTTTATTACAGTATCATGGGGAAAATGGTAGTGAGACGGAAGAAAATACACTACTCAGTTGGCATCCAGGCTTCAGAGAGGACCTTGGGGGTCCGGAGGACCGGTTTCATTCATATCATCAGTGGCAATTGTGTGCAGATAAGCTCAGAAGGGTGGCCATATGTCCAGAGGCCTGCTACTAGCTGGTTGCAGAGAGATCCATCATTCCTCAGTATCCGATGCACAGGTGATATCGCACAGACACTGTTCTAGGGTAGGACTAGTGGGTCTGAGCCATGATATCAGTATACAGCGCACAGCAAGGATCATACATAGACTAGCAAGTTTGCGGCCATTCCGCTGGAGTGGCGCAAGCTCGTGGAACATGCAGATTATTGAATTCGGGTCAATAGTACAATCAAGCATTTTGCATACAGCAGTGCAGACCCCTGTCTAATACCCTAAAATTCTGGGACGAGGCCAGAGCATATGGAGGTAGTCTGCGTCGTCCACGTGACACCTGGGGCAGCAGGAAGAGTGGTTATGATACATTATGTGCCGCCTGGCTGGGGTGTAATGAAATCTGTGGAGGACCTTGAACTGAATCAGTAGAAACCTAGCATTTAGGGAAACCTCTCGTGTCCGCATGCACATAGCCTCCCACCTTGCGTCCGTGATGTCAATACCCATTTCAGAGCCCCATGTATCACAGAGCTCAGATAATGGCTTATTGATTAGGTCTTGTAGCTGATTGTACAGTCTGGACACTACCCCAGTAGGTACTGCACTACCAGAAATTAATGTTAAAAGCGGCTCATCTGGGGGCAGCGAGGGAAACTCCCTCCACATCCTGCTGGCTGTGCGGCGTATCCTGGCATATTGCAACCACCAGGAGGATTGCTTGCTTGGGCGCTTGGGAAGATCAGGCCATGCCACAGAGGAGCCTGCCTCGAACATGTCGCCCATCGTGGAGTAGCCATCACCTGCCTACATGTCAGCAGAGGCTTTGCTTATTCTACGGAATCCAGGGCGTAGGTTCCATAGTGGGAGCTCTCTATGAAATGGATGAGGGGCATCAATCAGCCTCCTTATTTTATCCCATGCCAGTGCAGTGATGGCTGCTGGACTGGGCACCCCAAGATCTTTCCACAACGGGGGTAGTATCAGGGAGTGGAGGTCATGGTGTCTGGTCGCATGACGCTCGATCCTAACATGTGGGAGCGGAGGGCTCTTAACAAACCAATATGCAGCGTAGTGAACTTGGGCCACCAGCCAGTATTTTTCTCGAAGTCTGGGCCCGCGAGCCCCCCTGATTATATGGCTATGTAAGTGTGGCCCATTTAAGTCTCACCGCGCCTGAGTGCCATAGGAAGCCAATTATTGCTGATTTCAGTTCAACAAACAGTGCATTACCGGGCCATATTGGGACGTTAAGAAAACGATACAGTAATTGTGGCAGCACTATTTTTTTGTTGAGTGATACCTTGCCAGTGAGGGATATGGGTGTCACAAGTCTCTCCCCTTCTCACCTGTTTTACCTGTTTGCTTGCGACCTTCTTTTGTGACTTCTTCCGCATGGTCCGGGATTTATATAAGCCCGTGCGCAGGTCTTCGGATTCCAGCGTGCTTCGTTCAGATTGTCCAGGACGGAACCAGGAAGGATCAATGTCCGCGTGCGGAGGCACGGAAGCCGTGACTCGAGCGCGGCAAAAATCCAGGAAAGTTCGGTAAGTTTGAAGGATGAAAGGAAAGGAGGAAGAATCAAGGAACCGGGAATAGGGAATTCAGGAAAATAGCCCCGAGCGAACTCCGGCAGCACACGTCCAGCTATGGTGAGCAGTAGCGTTGAGACGCGCAGAGCCGCGGGAGTGTGTCTGTTTAGTAGTGTGCCGATCATGGAACGTAAAGGCTGGCAAGCTGCGTTTCGTATTCGACGGCCATGTTGGGAGGGTTACTGCATTCAGTGCTCTATGGGTCAGGGACCACGAGGTCCAAAAGGGACGTAGGCGACGGTTCATGACAGCATGCCTCCTCTGAAGCCCATCTCCTCTGGGTTTGCCTGGATGGATAAGGTGGTATCTTCGAATCAGCCTGGGGGCATTCATATTTGATATGGGTTCCCAGGTGCGCTCACTAGGTGGATATCCTTTCCATTCGACCAAATATTGTAGCTGACCATGTCGGTGCCTACAATCACAAATTCTGGAGACCTCGTATTCGAGTTGGTCATTGACAATCACTGGAGTAGATCTTGGAGCAGTTCGAGAGGGTTGAACATATGGCTTCAACTGAGAAGTATGGAAGACTGGGTGGATCCTTTTCCTTGATTCTGGTAGTCAGAGTTGAAAGGCCACTGGATTGACGATTTCTTTTATAGTAAAGGGACCGTAATATCTGGGAGCCAATTTATTTGGTCGTAGGTGACGTGGGAGGAGTTTTGAGGATAACCAGACCTTATCGCCTATTGAATAGGAAGGCCCTGGTCTTCTTTTTGAGTCAGCATAATGTTTCACGTCTCTTCGGGCCTTTTCCAGGTTTTCTTTAGCTTCTTTATGTACATTGATTAGTGTTTCAATCCAGGAATCAACCATAGGAACTGGGGTTGGTTGTGGAAGAATGGACGGTCGGACTGAAGGATGAAATCCTGGACTACAGAAAAAGGGGCTGGTTTTGATAGCTGAATGATCCGAATTGTTGTATGCAAATTCGGCCACAGGTATTAAGAGTGACCAATCATCCTGGACCTTGGTGGCAAAGCAACGAAGATATTGTTCCAGAGTTTGGTTTACTCGCTCAGTAGCTCCATTGGTCTGTGGATGGTAACCCGAAGACAAGGCACGCTGGATTCCCAGTATACAACATAACTGTTTCCAGAACTGGGATATGTACTGGGGCCCTCTATCAGAAATGATCTTGGAAGGTAGCCCATGAAGCTGGAATATGTGTTCCAGGAAAATTCTAGCAAGTTCAGTTGAGGATGGCAGTTTGCATAAAGGTGTAAAATGAGCCATATGAGTGAACAAATCAATGGTAACCATTATAGTTGTGTAGCCCCTGGAAGAGGGTAGTTCCACGATGAAATCCGTGGCAATGATTTCCCAGGGTCTTGTTGGTATCGCCGTTTGGAGCAAGAGGCCTGCTGGTCTTTTGTTATCATGTTTGTTCTGATTGCAGACTGCACATGTCTGGATATGGATCTTAATATTATCCTTCATCTTTGGCCACCAAAACTGTTTTTGTATTAGATGGGGGGTGCTGGTAATGCCACGGTGTCCTGAATGGAAAGTATCATGACTGTCAGGAAACCAGCTCCCCGTACCGCCAAACGTTATGCCAAACATGCAAGTCCCGAATCCCCGAGATCTTTGGAGCCGAAGCGTTTTGTCTCCTCATGTTTCCAAACCCTCCGACAACACTGGGTGTTGCCTTGGAAACGCTGGTTGCCTGAGCACGTACGTGCACGACTACGGCGTGTGCAACGTTCCCCTTGCGGTCACGTGACTTTGTATAAATCTCCGCCCTGACCATAGAACGCTGCTTCTGAATTTTGTCATTTGGAGCTCTCTTCTTGTTGTTACCTGTTGCCTTGAACCACAACCTTGTTTTTGCCCTACGGATTGATATTGGACACCCCTGGCCTCGTACTTGATACTTTGTATTCCTTGACTTCGGAACGAATGACCATTCCTCTTGCCTTACGTTTTTCTGTCTCGTCGCCTCGGAACTCACTTCCTGCACGTCCTGTTACACGGAATCAATCATCTGTTTTTTCCCCGGACCTTTCGCGAGCACAAACTCTCCTCTTCATCCAGAAAGGAACTCTTTTTCACTTTTGGGGACTTGTCACACGGAACGCATTTACTTTGGGAACTTGTCACAAGGAACACATTTACTTTGGGAACTTTTCACAGACTTCCATTTCCCTACAGGCGTCCGCGTGCTGGCGGGTACAGGTTTAGGTTGGATTGTCTTTATTTTGGAACCACGCTCCTCGGACGGACTTCCTATTTCTTCTGGGTTTCCACTTCCATTGCTGGAACATTTTCACGGACCAGCACCAAGACTGGTTTCCTGGATATCTCTGGCCTTCCGCTCTGTCTGACTTGCTATCATTGCCCAGAGGTATCCCACTACATGAGTACTTTGGTTTGCTCAGTTATTGTTTGCTCTTGTTTGCTTCGTGAACCCAACTCCTGACACTGTGTTCACTGTCTAGGCGGCTGTGTTCCTAAATCTTCCGGGCAATTCCCCTTCCAAACAGTCCTTTGGTACTATTGGGAGTTGCATTGTCAGGAAGATTTCTATGGCTACACTACGCGCTCAACTGAACCCCGGTCTCGCCACCAGGTCTGCGTGGGTGATTCCTCACAATGGCGTAGGCTTGTGATCTTTTGTCTCAGTCCAGGAGTGGGAATGACCAAGCGATTGTCCTTGAACAGGTATCCGTCCTTTGTTTTGAGATTCCATCGATTGTTTCTCTTAAACTCCTTCCACGGTTCAGAGGACTGGGTTTGAATTTGAATATCCTCCAGGAGAGTAATTGCTTGGGCAACAACTATTGTGTGGGGAAACATCTTAGGAAAGGTCCGATCCTCAAGGGGTTCATAGTCAGGACGCCTGGATAAAGCATCGGCTATAATGTTATGTGTTCCAGGGAGGTGATAGATTTGGAATTGGTACTGGGCAAAAAAGAAAGCCCAGCGGGTTTGGCGACTGTTTCTACATTCTAGGGATTGTAGTACTTGGAGATTCCGATGGTCTGTGCAAACTTGAACCGGGTGTTTAGCTCCCAGAAGGAGATGACGCCAATCAGTGAAGGCCAGACAGATGGATAACAATTCCTTCTCTAGGACGGAATAATGGGTTTCACTGGGAGTCAAGGTGCGGGAGAGATAGGCGATGGGGTGTTCTAGTTTGTCTCCAAGTTCCTGTTTCAGAACTGCCCCAATGGCGTAGTTGGAAGCATCAGTTTCGACAATGAAGGGTCTGTCTGTGTCAGGTTGAGCAAGGATGGGAGCTTGTGTAAACTCCGACTTTAATCGTTGAAACGCCGAATCTTGGACTGAGGTCCACTGAAAGGGGGTGTCCTTTTTTAACAATGTAACAATAGGAGGAACAATTACCAAAAATGCTGGAATAAATGTTCTGTAGAAGTTAGCAAGCCCCAGGAAGGATTGAATTTGCTTTACGCTAGTGGGAACAGGCCAAGATAGAATGGATTCAACCTTCGAAGAGTCCATTCCAATCCCCTTTTGGCTAAGAACAAATCCGAGATAGTGAACAGTAGATACGTGAAAAAGGCATTTCTCGGGTTTGGCCAGGAGTTTATGTTCCCGTAGACGTTGTAAGACTGCCCTTACGTGCTCTTCATGTTTTTGATGGGCCTTGGAGTAGATCAGTATGTCGTCTAGATATACAATGACGAAGAGGAACAGCATATCAGAAAATACCTGATCCATGAAGCGTTGGAAGACTGCTGGGGCATTAGCAAGTCCAAAGGGCATAACTAGATATTCAAAATGGCCGAAGGATGTTCTAAAGGCTGTCTTCCATTCGTCACCTTTCTTTTTTACCATGGGTGCACAACATACGGCCCGCGGGCCAGTTGCGGTCCGCCATGCTCTTTTGTCCGGCCCGCGAGGCACAAAGACTTTCCTAATGGAGGGCGGCCCGCAAGCAGCATCGGCCGCCCTCCTTTAGGAAAGTCTTTGTTGTCTTCCGGGCCGGACAAAACACTGGCCCTCATTGGCTCAGCACACACGCACCACATCGCTCCTACGAGCCAATGGAGGGCCAGCACTACGGCTGGCGTAATCCATAAGGCTTGATGCCAGAAGGCATTTCAGCCTTGGACCAAGCCAGCTGTAGTACGATTCCAGTGACTTCCAGCTTACCTGCCTTCCAGCACGTTTCCGGTAAGTGGTCGGTTTGTGTTTGTGTGTCGGGTCTGTTTTGCTGTATGTTTGTGTGTGCATGTTGAGATGCAGGGGTGGGGGGGTGTCGGATGTGTATGAATGTTTGGATTTAATGTTTTTTGTGTGTATGTTGAGATGTGGGGGTGTCGGATGTGTATGAATGTTTGGATTTGAATGTTTTTTTGTGTGTATGTTGAGATGCGGGGGTGGGGGGATCGGATGTGTATGAATGTTTGGATTTGAATGTTTTTTTGTGTTTATGTTGAGATGCGGGGGTGGGTGGGGGTGACGGATGTGTATGAATGTTTGGATTTTAATGTTTTTTGTGTGTATGTTGAGATGTGGGGGTGTAGGATGTGTATGAATGTTTGGGTTTTAATGTTTTTTGTGTGTATGTTGAGATGCGGGGGTGGGGGGGGTGTCGGATGTGTATGAATGTTTGGATTTGAATGTTTTTTGTGTGTATGTTGAGATGCGGGGTGGGGGAGGTGTCGGATGTGTATGAATGTTTGGATTTCAATGTTTTTTGTGTGTATGTTGAGATGCGGGGGTGGGGGTGTGTGGGGGGTGTCGGTGTGAATGAATGTTTGTTTTAGAGTGTAAGTGTGGTGTATGTTGAGATGCAGGGTCTGTATGTGTGCATGCTTGCTAGTTTGTATGCTGATGGGGGTTCTGGTCTGTATGGGTGCATGTTTGAGAGTGTGTGCTGAGTTGGGGGGTGGGGGGGTTGGGTCTGTATGGGTGCTTGTTTGAGAGTGTGCTGATTTGGGGGGTGGGGGTTCAGGTCTGTATGGGTGCATGTTTGAGAGTGTGCTGATTTGGGGGCTGGGGGGTTTGGGTCTGTATGGGTGCATGTTTGTGTGTGTACTGAGTTGGGGGGTTCGGGTCTGTATGGGTGCATGTTTGTGTGTGTGCTGAGTTGGGGCGTGGAGGGTTTGGAGTTGGGGGTGTGGGGGGTTCAGGTCTGTATGGGTGCTGGTTTGTGTGTGTGCTGATTTGGGGGGTGGGGTGTTTGGAGTTGGGGGGTGGGGGCTTCGGGTGTGTATGGGTGCTTGTTTGAGAGTGTGCTGATTTGGGGGGTTGGGGGTTCGGAGTTGGTGGGTGGGGGGTTCGGGTCTGTATGGGTGCATGTTTGTGTGTGTGCTCAGTCGGGGGCTGGGCGGTTCGGGTCTGTATGGGTGCATGTTTGTGAGTGTGCTGATTTGTGGGGTGGGGGGTTCGGGTCTGTATGGGTGCATGTTTGTGTGTGTGCTGATTTGGAGGGTGGGGGTTCAGGTCTGTATGGGTGCATGCTTGAGTGTGTGCTGAGTTGGGGGGTGGGGGGCTCGGGGGTGGGGGGTTCAGAGTTGGAGGGTGGGGGGTTCGGATCTGTATGGGTGCTGGTTTGTGTGTGTGCTGATTTGGGGGGTGGTGGGTTCGGTGTTGGGGGGTGGGGGGTGCCAGGATGAATAACATCAGAGACAATGGGCAGCCTTGCCTGGTGCCCCGTACGATCACCCAGGCAGGTGAAATCTGTTTGCTAGTGCGAACCCTGGCCACTGGCCTGATGTATAGCAACTGCACCCAGTGTATAAATCCAAATCGTTGGGGGTGAGGGACATGGGGCATAGTGTTTGGTTGGGGGTGAGGGTGCCATGGGGCATAGTGTTTGGTTGAGGGGTGGAGCAATGGGGCATAGTGTTTTGTTGGGGATTGAGGGGGACTTGAGGCATAGTGTTTGGTTGAGGGTGAGGGTGCCATGTGGCATAGTGTTTGGTTGAGGGGTGGGGGCCATGGGGCATAGTGTTTGGTTGGGGGTGAGGGTGCCATGGGGCATAGTGTTTGGTTGGGGCTGAGGGGGCCATGGGGCATAGTGTTTGGTTGAGGGGTGGGGGCCATGGGGCATAGTGTTTGGTTGAGGGGTGGGGGCCATGGGGCATAGTGTTTCGTTGGGGGTTGAGGGAGCCATGGGGCATAGTGTTTGGTTGGGGTTGAGGGGGCCATGGGGCATAGTGCTTGGTTGAGGGGTGGGGGCCATGGGGAATAGTGTTTGGTTGGGGGTTGAGGGAGCCATGGAGCATAGTGTTTGGTTGGGGGTGAGGGGGCCATGGGGCATAGTGTTTGGTTGGGGGTGGGAGCCATGGGGCATAGTGTTGCACTCCAAGAGTGAACCCAATAATAAAGCTAAAACAGGCACAGTTAGGAGATGTACATCCTTTGCTTTTTGAGGAAACCTGACTCAACGAAGGCCATACTCCTCTTGGGCAACCCAAACAGCAAACTATAGCAGTCCAAAATAACAGAATGTCCAATCTAGGGTCAATAGAATATATATAAGTTAATTAAACAGACGAGATACAATAACTAAATAGAAATAAATTATAACAATGGAAAATGTGTAGTACAAAATGTAAGTTTGAAATGCAAATAAAAATCGTTACCCCTCAAAAACATTCTTTTTCCATGTGTTTAATACAAATTGGGGGTTTAAAAAGCCTCCTACCATGCCCCGCTTACCGCCCCGTCCACATTTACTTTTCGGGCAACTATAGCCCTCATATAAGGTACTTTCGGCCCTCTGTCAAAATCCGTTGTGCACCCCTGCTTTATAAAAATAAGATGGTAGGTGCCCCTGAGGTCTAGTTTTGTGAAGATGACAGCACCTCTGACGGCTTCCAGGATGTCTGAGATGAGAGGCAATGGATAACGGTCCTTAAGAGTTTAAGAGGTTAAGGCCACGGTAATCAAGACATGGCCTAAGCTCCTTGGAATCCTTCTTGGGAACAAAAAATAGGGAGGCGCCCGCCGGGAACTTGGATGGTCGAATAGTTCCGTTTTCCAGATTGGTATCCAGGCATTCCAGGAGGGCCCTCTTTTCAGGTTCTGACAAGATAAACATTCTTCCAAACGGAATTACTGCTGAAGGTTCGGTATCGATGGCACAATCTTCAGGTCTGTGGGGTGGTAGAGCTTGAACTATGGCTGTTGAAAACACATCTGTGTATGCCTGATAGGCCCTGGGAATCTGGATGACGTTAGAGACAGTGGGCCTCATTACGAGTTTGCCGGTAAAACCGTGTTCATTACTGGCATGCCGGAATGAGCGGGTCTGTGCACGTTTGAACACGCCAATAGCGGGTGACTACGAGTGCGCGAGCACGCGCGTTCCCCCATGCCGGTAGTGGCAATACCGCCATGCCAGTAAAGGGCCTCCAAGCCCCCTATACCGGCATTGCGGGGCCCGCCCATTGCGCTACCGCCTCACACTAACCCGTAAATACCGGCACGGTAATACCGGCGTGGTATTACCGTGTTCGCAAAAAATGGACCCGGAAATTACGTCATCGCACAGGAACGGGAAATGGGCCGGCGGCCATCTTTAAAAACACAATCCATTGCAATCCTCCACAACCAACACTCCTCCCGTGTCGTCGTCGTATGTCAGGAGAGCATCACCATGTCCAAGGCCAGCAGGAAATCCACCCAGAGGAAGAGGAAGCAGCGGTTCTCGGACGCTGAGCTCACCATGCTCGCCAACACACTGGAAGAACATGCGGACGTAATACGCTGCACAGACCTCAAGCATGCGGCCCAAACCCGCAAAAAAGAGGTCTGGCTCAAGTTAGCGCAGAGGGTGACAGCAGTGGGGTGCGCCCCAAGGAGTGTGCGCGACTGCCGGAAGCGGTGGGACGACCTCCGCCTCCGTGTCCGGAGGACCTTGCCGAAAATCGGAGAGCCGCAAGGGCGACAGGCGGTGGGCCACACTCCCCAGTCCAATTGATGCCATGGGAGGAGACGGCAAGTTGCTTCATCAACACCGAAAGCATTGAGGGGATCGGAGATCAGGAGGTCGGGGCGGCAATCACCACAGAGGAAGGTGAGTGTACCATCACAACCACGTATCACGACACATGATGTGGCCCAACTGATGGGGAAGTTAGAGTGGGCAAGGCGATGCATCAACATACCCATAGATCAATCATCGTCACTTCCCGCACCACATGGACGCAGAGTGACGACCCCAATCCCAACAGAGGTGCCACATGACCCAACCATGCCCATGCACCCACCACACAGAGACCAAACTAATGCTACACCACCAGCCATGCATTGATCCCCCACATACCCCCTCAGTACACCCAAAGCAACAAACCAGAAATGAAATGATGGCTGAATGCATGGACACATCCCACCACAATACATCACAGCCGCCAATTGACCACATCACTGATGACCCGCATCTCTTCTATCCCCCAGGCACTGACGATGAAGGTAGACCAGTGGACAGGGATGCGAGCACGTCCAGTGCACAAAAGGGGTCCAGGGACACCCCAACACAACCGTCCAAGGAGAAGTCATCTGCCAAAGCCAGCATGCCACGCAAGGCACCAACCCTGCAGGGAACACCTGCACCCACTGACCAACAACCAAAAACCACAACAGTGGTAGCCCTGCCGCAAGCCACCAAGGACGTTGTGTCCACAGAGGTGGAAGAGGAATCAGACATGATGCCTGGCATACCCACCCCAAGCCCAATTGCCAGCCCCCAACCTCTAGCAGAGTCTGAGTGCCTCGACAATCCGTGCCTGCATGATTCAGACCTTGGTGAATCAGACACTGCGCTGTTCGAGGACAGTGCCCCGGAGGATGGCTCCGCGCAGCCGCCTACCACCACCCTGCAAGGCACGACTCTGCCCTCCTCCACTCTGCCCTCCTCCACTCTGCCCTCCTCCACCCTGCCAGCAACCTGCAGACCTGTGGACGTCACATCAATCGAGACCCGCCTGACAAGGGTCGAGGCCCGGCAGGAGTCCATGCTCCAGATCATGCAGCAGCAGGTAGAAGCAAGCAGAGAGGCCATGAGTGCCATTGTGAGGGCAATAGCAGCCAATACTGCAGCAGTGGAGGCATCCACGCGTGCCTTCCAGGAGTGCATGGGGACACTCACGGAGGCCATCCGTGCAGGTAACGCTCCAATGCAGCGGCCACACCTTGACACAGGCAGTCCATTGAGAATTGACACTTCCGCCACAACTACCCCTGCCACCTCGGCCCAATCCAGTCCGGTGCGTCACATGAGGAGGAGCGCACGACGGCCGGCCATGGCACCACCCAACACCAAGATGCAAAAGAAATGAATGCACGGACAATGACATTGTGGCAGGACACATTGTGGAAGGGAGCACTGTCCGATGCACACATGGGGACACTTACCATCTGTGTGGAGGGAGAGGGATTTCACTGGGGTGTTTGGAGGGATTGTGGGGTGGGAGGGGGGGTTCACTGGGGTGTTTGGAGGGGAATGTTAATATTATCACGTGTATGTGAATAATACACCCGTTGTTTGCAAGCAATTCAATGGCTGGACATTCTTAATTTTGTGCATGTACATTCAATGTGTGATAGCGTACGGTTGTGAACTGCTAAGTATACAAGTGTGCATGCCCACATGCAGCCAGTGTGTCACTGGAACATTCCTTTCATGGTCCGTGCGTTTCAGATGTACACGTGGATTAGTGCTTGGCGTACAGCATGGCCATCCCGTTCATCATGTACTGGCAGGGGGGCTCCTTCGCCTCCGTCTCTATCCCCTTCATGGTCACCCGGCCCATGCATGTCTATGTCAGTTGGCAGTGGTACATTCCTCCGGACGCACCTGTTGTGCAGCATGACACAGGCCATGGTGATATTTGCCACCCCCTCAGGCCTATATAGGAGAGCACCACCAGAACTGCATTGGCATCGTAACCACGCTTTCACAGGCCAAAGGTATGCTCAGGCAGAACACGGGTACGAGTGTGCACGCGATTGTACTCCTATCCATGCCAGTTCAGCGGTTACGCATTGGGGTAAGTAGCCACGGCCTGAAGGTATATCCTCCATCACCTGCAGGCAGATTGGAATAGGTGTGTGTCACTCTGACTTGGAAACTTTCAGGGCACTCAGTCATGGCGGCAGCTATTTGCTGTGGGCATGCACATGTCCCTGTACGTATACGCAATAGTCACATAGATGCTATGGATACTGTAATGAGGTGTGGGACACTGGATGTGGTTTGATAGATGATGCAGGGTGTAAACATGCATGCTGAGGCAGATGTGCTGTGTTAGTGCGGCAATGTTTGCCCTCCAATTCATGATGTGTATTCTATGCATGCTCACAATTATGCATGCTCACACTGGCCACATTGCCAGGGTTACCATCCTGTTCAGTCCTGCATTGCTTGACATTGCCATGGTGGCCTGGTTGTGGCTCTTACTTGTCGTCACCCATATGCATAGTTTGGCATTTGTGGCCCAGTGATGTGTCGGGTTCAGTTTGGCTAGTTCAGGTCTGGAGTGTTTGGCTCGGCATGCGCTCTCCACTCACTGGCTACTGCCACCCAGGTGCACTATTCCCCCCCTTGCCACCCAGGTGCAGTAGCCCCCCCTTCTGCATCTGCACTGATCAGGTCCCCACAGCACAGCCATGGGACAGTTGTGCAACTCACCAGGCTGCCAGGCACGTGGTCCAGCATGCGTGAGAGTAGTGGTTGTGAAATGCCATGCAGCTGGTCCACTGTGTGTTGGTAGGTGCCTGGGGCCAGGAAGTGTTGCACAGTAACCACCTTTATTGGTGGGGGGATGGCAGTGCGTATCTCGATGTGGCTGGCAATGTCATTCTGTGTCATGTCCACTATGGTGGTGATGGTGTCACGGTCCAACCGGTCCAGGGTGTGCGTCTGCTCAGGGGTTGGTTTACATGGGCTGGGTCTGGTGCAAGGGATTGGTGGCTGCCTACGTGGCACTGGTGGCTGCGCTGGTGGTGATTGCTGGCCATGTCTTGCCCTCCTTCTCCTCCTGCGTCTCCTCTGTGCTGCCTGTTGTTGCTGCTGTGGTTGTATCACTATGGGCGGGTCCTCCTGCACCATGTTTGATGGTGCTAGTGGTGGCATTTTCCTGTGGGAAGGGGTGTGGTGTTTCATTGTGCGCCTTTTGTGATGGCCAACTCTGCATTGGCTACGCCAGGGGGGGGGTTGCAGTGTGTGGGTGTGCTCAGTTCATACTGGCACAGCCTCCTTTGACTCCACCTGTGGGGATTGTGTGCACCTGTGGCAGCTGCCTTGTATCTTGGTTGCTGTTTGCGGGTGGTCCGCGATGCCTGTTTTTCCGGCATCATGCAGCCCGTTATTACCGTGTTCGCGATGCCGGTAATTGCATGTTTGCGTGGGTTGTGATTGCCCCCTATTACCGGCATGCCGGTATTTACTACCTGAGGAGGCGCGTGTACGCGCCTGTGCCGCTATTAGCGGCACCGTAAATAACGGTGCCGTTGATACCGGGTTTGTGGGTCAGAATGCTACGGAACGTTAAATGATGCCGGTATTTACATACCGGCATCATTTTTCCCTTACCGGCATAACTCGTAATGAGGCCCAGTGACTGGTATTTGTTGATTTTTTTTTAAGTCTTCCGAGGCTTTTGGTAAGGTGTTCAGGGACAAACAGTGGGACACACAATGTTCCGAACCAAGAAATAGAGAGCCTGCTGCCCAATTGATATAAGGATAGTGTTTCTGTAACCAGGGCATGCCTAAAACCATTGGATAGTGGGCAGATCTTATAATATCAAATTTAACCTTTTCTTGATGGTGGTTTATGGAGAGAAGAAGCTCCTTTTTTTGAAGGGTTATGGGTCCTGAAGACAGGGGTCTTCCATCGATAGCTTCAACAGGTTGCATAGTCTC
This sequence comes from Ambystoma mexicanum, assembly GCF_040938575.1. Classification (NCBI taxonomy): domain Eukaryota; kingdom Metazoa; phylum Chordata; class Amphibia; order Caudata; family Ambystomatidae; genus Ambystoma; species Ambystoma mexicanum. The sequence continues at coordinate 82,303,734 of NC_090931.1, forward strand.
TCGTGTTTTGCATGGAATGTGATGAGTTGTGCTCCAATCATGATCTATTAATATGCACATGGCTCCGCAATCCACTAATGCCAGGATGGGGTAGGATTCTTTCTTGGAAGGCGATAGAAAGGCTTGTAGAATCACAAGGTTATTTTGTACAGGAGAGTTCAAGGAAGGAATTGATGTGGAGCAGGCATCATTCTCCCGAAACTGTGCCCCATCTAGGAACGGGAGCTGGCGTTTCCCGAACGCCGTGGAGGAGCAATAGGGCACTCTCTGACAAGATGATTATCGGAGGCGCAATAAATGCAGAGACCTGTGTGAATACGGCGGATCCTTTCTTGTGGGGTAATGGGTCCACGGAATGCCTCCAGTTGCATGTGTTCTGGATCTGAGGACAGAGAAACTGCGGGTTCAATGCTAGAATGGTGATCTATGACAGCCTTCGGGAATGATGATTTCAAATTCTTTTTCTCCGCCTTTCTTTCCTGGATTCGAAAATCAATTTGCAAGGAAAGATCCAAGAGGGCCTGGAAGGAATTAGGGCGAGCTACTCTGACTAGCTCATCCTTTATTTCTTCATTCAACCCTCTGCGAAAGAGAGTGAAGTTAGCCTCTTGGGACCAATCAGCTTCCTTCATAAATTGTTTGAAACGGGTGACATACGTAAGCATATCCTGGGATCCTTGTCGAAAATCCAGAAGACGTTCTTGAGCGCTGTAAACCTGCTCAGGACGATCAAACATGGCCTTTAGGGCTTCCACGAATCCATTGTAATCATCCAAGAGGGCGTCGCCTGAATTGACTAGGGGAGTTGCCCAGGTTAATGCGTTGCCAGTGAGGTGTGATATCATAAACCCTACTTTTGCTCTAAGGGTGGAAAAGTAGTAGGGCTTGAAGGTGAAATGCACCAAGCATGAATCTAGGAAGGCACGAAGGGTCTTTGGAGAGCCATCATATTTGTCCACCACTCCTCCCAATAACACACTTTCCTTGGTAGCAGAATCACAAGACAATACCAGCTGCTTTAAGGCAGCGTTCTCAGCTTTAAGGTTTTGAACTTCTGTGGTGAGTTCCTGCATGCCTCGCATGAGGTCTGGAACCGCGGCTTCCATCCCTGTATCCGTATCGATTTTTAGGCATCTCAATCTGTCACAGTAAGTGTGGGCCATTTCAGTCTCACCGCGCCTGAGTGCCATAGGAAGCCAATTATTGCTGATTTCAGTTGAACAAACAGTGTATTACCGGGCCATATTGGGACGTTAGGAAAACGATACAGTAATTGTAGCAGCACTATTTTTTTTGTTGAGTGGTACCTTGCCGGTGAGGGTTATGGGTGTCACAAATCTCTCCCCTTCCCACCTGTTTTTCCTGTTTGCTTGTGACCTTCTTTTGTGACTTCTTCCGCACGGTCCGGGATTTACATAAGCCCATGCGCGGGACTTCGGATTCCAGCGTGTTTCGTTCAGATTGTCCAGGACAGATCCAGGAAGGAACAGTGTCCGCGCGCGGAGGCAAGGAACCTGTGACTCGAGCGCAGCGAAAATCCAGGAAAGTTCGGTAAGTTTGAAGGATGAAAGGAAAGGAGGAGTGTGACAATGAGACAGTCAGGCGGTGTTGATGAAAATTAAAGTGGTCTTTTATTCAGACTTTCAAAAAGGATGGAAAGAAAAATACGCTTAAAGCAGAAATTGCTGCAATGTTCTTCTCTGTGTTTATGCTGGGTTTCTTCTCTGTACCTTGCAGGGAATGTGATAAGGACTTCTGGCAAGACTTCTCCTACTAGTCCTCATACGCCCCCACCAGCCTTCTGTAGCTCCTGATGTCCTGCCTGGTTCGATCTGCAACAAAACCAAGAATGAGCACACCCTCTCCTTACAGCGTTGTCTTTATATAGGCAGAACTTAACAGGCCAATCAGTGTTCACTTCATCTTCTAGTTTATATAAACTCTCCCAAGCCCCGCCCCTTTTTCCCTTGAAGCATTGCAAGTTGCCTTCGTCCTCGACTCCCACCAGCTCCATGTTCCAGTCTCCTCTGACCAAGTAAGTGCTTAGTTTCTCCCATTTTTCTGGTATACTGTAAGGGGTTTTGTGGGTCTCTGGCAATGTAGGTCGAGTCGTTTTTTTGGGCGGCAATGCTACGCTGCAGCAACGCCGTCTCTCATTGTCCTCGGCTCTCATGCTGGCCACTACCGCTGAGCACCCGCGGCTCCCCCATGCCGCGGCAGCCCCGCCTCTCACTGCCTGCGGCCCCTCGGCTTCTATGGCGGCCTCCACAGTCGAACGTCTGTGTTTCTGCCACTTCGCAGCAACGCAGCGTTCCGACTCTAGCGTGCCCGCCCTGGGGTTCCATGTCCGATGGCATGCCGTCTCCTCGCCTGTCTGCCGAAGGTGGTCCATTCTCCTCGGCATTGACTGCTGGGCCTCTTCCTGATTTAGGTTCCTCGTTACCGTTCCCAGTCTCTGTTTCTCCTCCTAGGTCGGAATTCTCGTGACCCCACCATTCCCCAAGCAGGTGTGTCTCTTGGTCTCGGGGAACCACAGTCTCTTTTATTCCTATAGGGTATGTTTGTCCATCTTGACCGTTACATACACTCCCCAAAGCATCCAGCCGATCAGGCTGGTCCAGATTTCTGGATAGGTAATCCGGGACTAACTGGAAAGCCGCTGGTCGGTGAACGGTTTCAAAACAGAATTCCTGTAGGGTAAGGAACCACCTCAATACACGTTGGTTGGAATCCTTGTGGGTGGCCAGCCATTGTAGTGGCGCATGATCTGTGAATACTGTAAACTCCCTGCCAGCGAGGTAATACCTGAGGGTCTCAATCGCCCACTTGATAGCTAGACACTCTTTTTCTATGGTAGAATACACCACCTCATGTGGCAATAGTTTACGACTGATAAAGGCCACTGGCTGTAGATCAGTCTCACTACCTTGTGAGAGTACGGCCCCCATACCTACCCCAGAGGCATATGATTGTACAAAAAACCTTTCTTGGAAATTTGGACACCGTAGAACAGGTTGTGTTGATATTATCTGTTTTAGTTCTTTAAAGGCTTTACATGCTTTTTCGTCTTTAAGCAGATCGCCTTTATATGATGATTTGAGAGCATCCATCAAGGGACTGGCAATGGAAGAGAAGAGAGGTATAAAGCGCCGATAATATCCAATGAAGCCTAAAAAGGCTCTGACCTGTTTCTTATTGCTGGGCATAGGCAGTTTCCCGATTGCTTCAATTTTGTCCAATTGGGGTCGAATAACCCCGTCCCCGACTAGATATCCCAGGTATCGGATCTGATTGGCGGCCAGTAGGGTTTTCTTCGGGTTTATGTTAAGCCCTGCTGATTGCAGAGATTCTATTACTGATGTGAGATGATTTAGATGATCCTTCCAGGTTTTACTGTATACAACTATGTCATCCAGGTAGGCTGCACTGTATTCGTGATGAGGGGCTAGTACCTGATTCATCAGTGATTGAAAAGTTGCTGGGGCTCCATGTAAGCCAAATGGTTGTTCTGTAAATTGATACAGACATGAAGTGGTAGAAAAAGCGGTTTTGATTTTATCTTCAGTTCTTAACGGAATCTGCCAATAACCCTTTGTCAGATCAATGGTACTAATGTATTTAGCGGTGCCTAACTGTTCAATGAGCTCATCAATTTGGGGCATGGGGTAGGCTTGGTATGTAGAGATGGTATTCAATTGCCTGTAGTCCATACAAAAGCATATACTACCATCCGGTTTTGGGACCAGTACAATTGGGGATGACCAGTGGCTGCATGAAGGTTCTATTACTCCCAGTCTCAGCATTTCCTCTACTTCTGCTTGCACTGCAGTCCTTTTTGACTCAGGCAAACGGTAAGGATGGATTCTTATGGTCTGTCCTGGTTCTGTTTCAATTTTGTGTTCAGCCAAGTGTGTTCTTCCTGGGGAGAAGGAGAACACATTTCTTAAGGGCTCAAGGTGTTCCTTCATTTCTCTTTTCTCCTCTGGGTTGAGCTGATTCCCCCACTGAACGGAACTGAATGCATGTTCCTGGGTCGTTCTGGTGGCTACCTGTACGACTCGGTCAGTGGTCTTCCATTCTTTCAGTAAGCTTACTTGGTAATTCTGTGTTTTTCCTTCTGATCGGGTTGATCCACCAGGTAATTTTTTTTTTCAAACTTTGTTTTATTGACATTTTCATAATGTAACAAACGGGCAGAAAGCTTTTTCAAAGAGTATACAAGTCATAGGCCCAAACCCCCCCTCAGCCTCCCGAAACGAACCCTCCCCCCCAATAACTTAGTCCCAGTAGAACCCCCTTTATGGGGAGACACGTTGTAAGCTTTGTGTGACCGGAGCTCAGGAAAGAGCGAGAACATTAACTGCATGTTTGGCTGTATATCGTCCGCCGTCCCTCGGGCCGTGGGCGCCCTTTTCCATCCATGGTTCTTCCCGGAGGATCAGTGGACCTCCCATCCCCAAATCTGCTGCACCCCGTACCAATTTGCCTGGAATGAGCTCAAGTCATTGTTCATCATTGTCGTTAATTTGTCCATCAAGAACATGTTTTTAACCTTTTGTAGCCAGTCCTCCTTTGTGGGGGTCTCCGGGCTTTTCCATTTCTGGGCCAAGGCCACCCTCCCAGCCCGCAACATTGTTTCCCACATTCTAGGGTATCTGTATACGCCTGTGTCCTCTGGGGGGAGGCCCAGCAGCACTGTCAGAGGAATCTGGGGAAGCAATTCCTCCGTGACTTCAGCGATCCAACCCCTTACCCTCTCCCAGTATGCCTGTACTTTCGGGCAGTGCCACCACATGTGACCCCTCGTGCCTACCTGGTCACATCCCTTTGGGCAAGCGGGGGATATACCCGTGAACATCTTTGACAGCTTGGCGGGATCTCTATGCCACCCCTGTAAGATCTTAAAGTTGTGTTCCATGTCCGCTGTGAACAAGTTCCCATGGAAAGCTACCTTAAATATCCTTGACCAGGAGTCCTCCGAAAATCTCCTCCCCAGCCAAATCCTTCCAAAAGGTGCAGAACCCCCTGCTTCTCCCCAGGTCAACAGTGTTCAGAATTTTATACATCCCAGATACCGCCCCCTTCCTGGAGGTCGCAGTGTCGAGTAGTTTCTCAAAGGGGGTCAGCTGTCTTTTTAAACTTTGGCCCCATGATTGGTCGCATAGGATTCCCTTCAGGCGGAGGTACTCAAATATGGAGAGCGACTCGCGCCCGAGGGCGTCTCTCAAATCTTCGTATGGCAGGAATTCCCCCTCCCTAAACAGTTGCCCAGCCCATTCCATCCCTGAGTCAGACCAGGACTGTGCATTGCGGAACCCCCTGCTTCCCAGTCTGAGGGGGTGACCCCAAAGGGATGACATTGGAGACGGCCACGATGTTAGGTGTGCCGTCTGGGGGTTTTCCCTCCAGATTGCCCAGAGAACTCCCAATGTTGGGTGGGATTTGAGTCTGTTCAGAATAAATCTGCGTGGGGCCCATAGGAGGTCCCGAACCTTACGTGGGTGAGCGTCCATGTCCTCCAGGTACAACCAGTATGTACCCATCCCCTCTTTCATGTGTTCCAGGAGGACTTGTAATTGGGCGGCGCGGTAGTAAAGTTGGAAGTCAGGCAGCCCAAACCCTCCCTCCTCCCTAGGTAAGGTAAGGACGGCCTTTGCGGTCCTCGGGGTCCTGCCCTGCCATGTGAACTCGCGCACCGCGTTCTGAAGGACCCTAAAGGTTTGGTCGGGGACGCTGGTAGGGAGAACAGTAAAGAGGTATAGTAGGCGTGGGAGTACGTTCATTTTCACTGCCGTCATGTGGCCGTACCAGGACAGAATCATAGAGCCCCATCTCCTTAGATCAGCTGTGACCTGTGACATAACGGGATCATAGTTGGCAGGGGCGAGATTGGTTAGGTCCCTAGTTAGAAGGACTCCCAGGTATTGAATAGAGGACTTCCCAACCATTATCCCCTCCAGCCTGTCCAGGGAGTCTAGGCCCGAGTCCCGAATTCTCATGGGGAGCAGGACTGATTTAGATGCATTAATCTTTAGGCCCGAGAAGTGCCCAAATGCGGTCAACAGGGACAGGATGGGGGGGAGTGAGGAGCTCGGGTCCACCAGGTAGGCCAGGATATCGTCCGCAAACAGGGAAAGCTTAAATTCTACATCACCTCTCCTGATCCTACTGATGTCTGGGTGTGCTCTGACTGCTATTGCCAGGGGATCCATGGTGAGGACATAAATTAGAGGGGAGAGTGGGCATCCCTGCCTTGTTCCCCGTGAGAGGGGGAAGGGGTCTGATAATCTGCCATTCACTTGGACCCTGGCCTTAGGGGCCCTGTACAACGCAGCCACCCAATCCCTGATGTTTGTCCCAAAGCCCATCTTCTGGAGGGTGAGTTCCATGAATCTCCATTCAACCCGGTCAAACGCCTTTTCCGAGTCCAGGGACAGGACGCTCGCGTCTAGGTCCGACACCTGGGCACAGTGGAACAAATCTATGGTTTTACGAATGTTATCTGAGCCCTGTCTTCCCGTAATGAACCCCACCTGGTCTCCGTGGACCAGTTTCGGCAGGATCCCCTCCATCCGTCTCCCAATAATCTTGGCCAGGATCCTTACGTCAATATTCAACAAAGAAATCGGGCGGTAGGAGGAGCACTCCGAGGGGTCCCTGCCTTCCTTGGGGAGCACCACAATGATTGCCTCCATCATGGAGTCCGGGAGAGACCCCCCTCCAGCACCGCGTTAAACACTCTAACCAAGTGGGGGGCCAGGGCTGACCGGAACCTTTTGTAAAAATAGACTGAATAGCCATCCGCGCCTGGGGAAGTGCCCACCTTCATACCACTGATCACGTGTTCCACCTCCTCATCGGTCACCGGACCCTCCAACCCCTCCACCATCTCCCTGGTCAGGATCTGTATAGAACTCAGGAATCCCTCAATCTCCCCCTCGTCCCCGTTGTATTTGGACGAATATAGCCTTTCATAGTATCGGTGGAAGGCCTCTCCAATGTGGGGAGTATCATAGCCTACCCCCCCCCTCATTCTTCACTGCTTTCACCATTCTGCTTCTCTGTACCTCCCTCAGTTTCCAAGCTAAAATCCTGTCCGCCCTGTCCCCTTTTTTGTAATACTTTTGTTTGACCAGGTGGAGACTTCTCTCTGTTTTATGGGGGAGGAGGTCTCTCAATTGAAGCCTATAGTCGTCCAGGGCGGCCACCCGGTCACGGTCTAGGGGCTCCGTGGGGGGGCCTCCCGGTTGGAGTTGGGCGATTTTTCCCCTCAGATACCTTTCCTGGGCCTCCCTTTCCCTTTTCTTCTGGGATCCCATTTTAATCAGGACTCCCCGTAGGGTAGCCTTGAAAGCGTCCCATAGGGTGTGTGAACCCACCTCGCCGTTGTCATTAAGTTCAAAGAAGTCCGCAATGGCATCGAGTACCTCCTGGGCTAGAACCTCGTCCTTCAGCAGGGAATCGTTACACTTCCATCTCCCCTTGTGGTCGTTTAGCCCTCCCCTTGCTATGGTGACTCGGACCAGGCCATGGTCAGACCAGGGGACGGGGTCAAACCTATGGCCAGTGATGAATGGGTGCAGGGTCTCGTCCACCAGGACGTAATCTATCCTGGAAAATGACGTGTGCATGGATGAGTAGTAAGTGAAGAAGGGGGTGTTCGTTCTAGGGGTCGGGACCGTGTCCACCAGGCCCAGTTCTGAGTTGACCCTTTGGAAGTTACGTGTCATGGTCTCATCTGCCGCCCTAGAGGACTGAGGTCCAGCTTGTTTCCTGTCCCGGACTGGGTCTAGGACCATGTTGAAGTCCCCCCCACCACCATCGTCCCGTGGACAAAGTATTTGAGTTTATCCCTCACCTCTTCCCAAAATTGAATTTGGCCTTCGTTTGGACCATAGATGACGGCTAGGGTGAGTGGGGCCCCCTGCAGGGATCCCCGCACCAGCAGGTAGCGGCCCTCTGGGTCTTTCAGCATGGCCTCTTTCTCGAAACCTATATTCCTCACCACCAAGATGGCCACCCCTCTCTTTTTGCTCTTGTGGGATGCACTGAAGACCTCCCCAATTCCTCCTCCCCGCAATTTGGGCTCCTTCCCCCGTGACCAGTGAGTTTCTTGCAAGAAGAGGAGGTCGAGGCTGGTCCTTCTAAACTCCCTGCAGACCAGGGATCTCTTTGTGGGGGTGTTTAAGCCTCGTACATTGAGGGAGCCCACTCCCAGGGTAGGCAGACTCTCAGACATAATCTAAAATTCCCTCCCTCTAGGTCAACACCCTCATAATTCTCTTCCTTGCATGCTCCCTTGGTTCTACTTTGTGCTCCCCTTTACCCCCACCCCTCCCCCCCGGGTGGGCTTAGAACAAATCCCCAACTGCCCCCCGCTCCCCAACCATAACTGAACAACCCCAACTCCCGTAAACACCCCTGCCCCCCAACCGGCGTCCAGCCAATTAGTTCCGCCATCGCTGGCTTTTGGCCGAACCACCAGCCTGCCCACCTCGGCCAGGCAATTCACTTAAGAAGCTCAACACCATGAGCCCCCAATGTCCCCCCCCGGCTGCGTCCCATCTGTCTACCCCATATACTTGCTGTTCGTGGGGACGGTGTAAGTGGTAAGATCTCTGAGTCTGCGCACATCTGTCCCGGACCTAGCGGGTCGCCCCCGCTCTCAGTCCTCCGAATCGTTTCGTTCTCCGTCCTTCGCTGGGGATGGAGTGCTCATTTTTCTAAATTTCCTTGCGCCGGTTCGCCGTCTCCTCTCTCCGGACGGGCCGGGCCACTAGGTCTGAAGTTCTCCAGCCCCACCGGGCCCTCCGGGGGTTCGAGTCCACTGTGTACTCTTGAATAGCTCCTCATATATACTCTTCCGTGATCAAGGTTGAGCGTTGTCCCATGTATTCAAAAGTCAGGGAGAATGGGTAGCCCCATCTATAGCGCACACCCTTCTCTTTGAGTAGCTGCGTGAGGGGGCGGCACATTCTGCGCTTGGCCAGCGTTTAGGCGGAGAGATCCTGATATATAGAGACCTCGGCATTATTGTAGGTGATTTCTCTGGTCTTTCTGGCCTCCTCCAGCACTTTTGTCTTCTCCGAGTAATAGTGGAACCGGACCAAAATCGACCGGGGGGCCCCCGCTCTGCCCCCCGCCCTGTGCACCCTGTCGAATGTGAGCTCAGTTGTCATCTCCTCTGCGAATAGGAGGGTGATGATGTCCCTCACCACTCGGGTGACATCCCTCTCCGTCTCCCCTTCCATTTCGGGCACCCCAAAGATTCGGAGGTTGTTCCTCCTCTCCCTGTTTTCGAAATCGTCCATCTGTTAGGCCCTTTCCTCGTCCCTCTTCTCCAGGGCTTCTAGCCTCATACATACTTGTATATCCTGGGTCGCTGTTGACGATTGGTTGGCCTCAACTTGTAACAGTCTGTCCTCGACCTTGTCCACCCTCTGGTCCATTTTCTCAAATTTCTGGGCAATGTCGGAGCGCATGTCCCTGATTTCCTGCAAAATAGAGGCAAAGCCTCTTTCCATTGCCGCTGAGGAGGGAGCCGCGTCTTCGGGTTGGGCCATAGTTCTTTTGAGGCTCGTACCCTTGTCACCTCTGGGAATCTCCTGGAAGCGGTATCCCTGTAAGGATTCCCGCCAGTTCATCTGGTGTTTCCTTGTTCCCCGCCTTGCCGACCGCCACGGCCCTGGCAGGGGGTGGGGGGGCCCCTTCCGGGACAGTCCTCGGGGGGGCGTGTTCAAGGGGGGGAAGCCAAGCGAGGTCACCCCTCTTGAGTCGGGTGGTCTTTAGCTGCTTCTTGAGGGTCGTTAATTTCTGGGGGGGGCGGGCACATGCCCCGCCTGTCCCTAGGCGGGGGCCTCACACCCCGATCGAGATCCGTCACGATGGTCAGGGACCTCTCCTGGCCCTCCCTTGGAAGGGTGTCGTATCTAGCAGGGCCCGTGTGGCCAGAGCAGGAGGGCCCCCCTCGTTGGGCAGGGGGTGGAGGGCTTTGCGACCCTAGCGCCCCCCTGTAGGCTCTCGTGTTGCGGGGGGGGCGGGCACACGCCCCACCAACAACAAGTAGGGGCCTCACACCCGGGCAACCCCGAATCCAGTGATGTTGACTTTTGTCCGGGGTGGGCTGGGGCGCCCAACTGGACCCTCCTGGCTGGAGCCGACACGCTCCAGGGGCCCCCTTCCGCCCGAGTCGGGTGTGGGGGACCTGCTCACCTTCGCCCACTCCCCTGAGGGGGAGCGGTACCGGGGCTTCTTGTGTCTCCGCTGCTCTCTCCACTTCTCTCTGGGACTTCCGGGGGCCGCGGCAGCCCGCCTCGAGGATTCCTGATGGGGCGGGGGCCTCCACTCGCGGGCCCGCTCCGCTCGAGCGGTTCTGACCGCGAGCACCCAGGGACGGTTCCCTGGGCAGGGAGCGCTGTCTCGTTGACTCTCTGGTCCGGGCGGTGGGGGGAAGGGCAAAGGGAGCCTGTCTCCTGAACCGCTGCTGGGTCCTCAGTGCCTCCGGGGCCCGGGCCACGGTCAAGCAGCTCCCCCAGGCCAGAGAATGGGGTAATCGCGCGGGGGGGGAGAGCAGATCGGGCAGAGTGCCCGTGCGAGTGCGGGAAGGCCTCGTCTCTCCTCTGGCGCTGGGGCCGCCCAGGCCGCGCCTCTCTTCCTGCCCGAGAGTCGCTAGTCCCGAACTCGGGGACCCTGGGGTCGCCGGACTCCGCTCTTTCGCGAGACGGGTGCCCGGGGGGGTCACCCGTCCAATTCACCGCGTTGGGCCTGCCAGGGGATCTCGGGGGGGCTCAATCCCTTCTCGACGCCGGGCTTCGGTGGGAGCAGTACGTTCAGGCAGCCATTGCCTGCGCGCCCCCTGGTGGCCTCCCACCACCAGGTAATTTACTGGTCCTAACACTGCCATTATTTTATAAGGCCCCCTCCATTGGGCCAGCATCTTGTTCTGGCTAGTGGGCAATAACACTAGCACCTGGTCTCCTATCTTAAACTGACAAACTCTGGTTTTCTGATTGTAGTATTTTTCTTGGGCTGACTGGGATTTTCCCAGGTTTGTTTGGGCCAACTCCCTCATCCTAGTCAGATTATCCTTGAGTTCGATCACATAGTCTGTTAGGGTGGTAGGATCCTCTTGATCTTCCCACTCTTCCTTGGCGATATCCAGTATTGTTTTCGGTTGGTGACCAAATAACAATTCAAAGGGTGAGAAGCCTGTTGAAGATTGTGGGCTATCCCTTAAAATACCATTAGGACCCATGGTACTGCTCTGTCCCAATTCTTCCCGGTAGGTGCTGTTACCTTCTTGAGCATTAGCTTAATGGTCTTGTTATAGCGCTCTACTAAACTATCTGTTTGGGGATGGTACATAGACGTGCGTATTTGCTTTATTTGCAGCTGTTGATATACTCTTCGCATCACTTCTGATACAAAATTTCGGCCTTGATCTGTTACTATTTCTGATGGTATTCCCACCCTGGCAAAGAATGGGATCAATTGATTACATACTTGGATGGTACTAGTTCCTCTCATAGGAAAGGCTTCTGGATATCTTGTAGCGTAGTCCACCACCACCAACAGATACTGGTACTCGTGACTACTGGGCTCCAGTGGACCCACTATATCCATTCCAATCCGGAAAAAACTGTTCTTTTATTAATGGCATAGGCACTAATGGGGCGCGTCTTGGTTTGGTTGGGTATGATTTCTGGCATGTTGGGAACTCATCACAGTACTTTGCCACTTCCCTGTAAACCCCTGGCCAGTAAAACTGCTCCAAGATTTTATCTAGGATTTATTCTCTGGCCATGTGACCTCCCGTCTGGATTGTCTGAAACTAATAGGTACCAAAAGTTGTTCCAACTCCTGTTCATCAGGTTTTTTTTGTAACCCTGTATAGAAGTCCTCGCTGTACTTTGAACCTTGGATAAGTGGTTGTACTTTCTGGGTCTTTCATTGCTTGTTCAAGGACATTCCTTAAAATTGGGTCTGTTAGGGTTTCACTTCTAAAAGAGGCCCTTTTATCTTCCGGAATCCAATCTACAAGTCCACAGAAGCTTTCTACCCATTTTTGTTTCTCTTCCCTCACCTCTCTTCTGGTTTTCCTTGGTAATCTCCCACTACTCCTTTCAATATCTGTTTCTGAAAAAGGAGCTTTTCTTAACCATTCATTCTCTCTGACATAGTCATCAAAGTTGGGGAGGTGAGTCCCTATTAACACAGGAGCAGGTATATGAGGCATGGTGGCTACCTCCATTCGTGTGCTAACCCTGTTAACCTCTATGTTGACTTCATTGGAAGGGTAAGATTTTATGTCCCCATGCACACATTTTACCGATATTTCTTGCTTCCCTTTTTTCCCCGAGACACTTACTTCTGGTCTGATGGTGGTTTGCTCGCTCCCACTGTCGACCAGGCCTTGTCGGGGTACACCGTCTACTCGAACTTCCACTGTATAAGGCTCTCTTCTCCTTCGAAACTCCCGGTTCTGAATACAACCAATCTCCATGGGTTCTGGTTTGTTCTTCCTTGGGCAAAACCGGGCTATATGGCCCCACTCCCCACAATCATAACACTGGGTTTGTCTGCTTGTGGTGGGCCATGTCGCGCCCTTGGGATCTATTCTGATGGGTTTGGTATCCCCCAAATTCGTGGGTCTAGGAAGTAATATTTTGTTTCCTCCTTCCATGGGACTTATCCTGGCTCCACCTGCTTTTTGGAATGCTGTGGCAATGTCTATTGCTTCATTGAGAGTGGGTCGGTGGTGTTGTCGAACCCATCGTTGCATATTGCTTGGCAGTGCATCTACAAATTGCTCTAACTTCACTTTGTCCAAGATTTCTGGAATGGTGCAGCTGGCTGGTTTTAGCCATTTTTCCGTTAGATCGTGCACCCGATAGTACAGTTGCCTCCGGGTTTGCCCATTGCAGAGTTTGGTTTCCCAGAGCTTCTGATGATATGCCTCCTGATCCACCCCATCCTTTCTAGGATGGTTCTTTTTATGTTGGCGTAACTAGTGTCTCCGTTGGGGTTTGTCGCCTGGTAGGCCCCTTGCATCAAGCCTGTTAGTAAAGGTGCTATGAAGTGCCCCCATTTCTCCACCGGCCACTGGAAGTTTCTAGCCACCCTTTCAAAGTTTGTAAAAAAATAACCTGGATCCTCCCCGGGCAGCAGGAATCATGCCTCTATGAGCGACCACAGCTTCTGTTACTTTCTTAAGGGCATCCTATGTGGCAGCTTGCAACTGTAAGGCTTGCTGTAGGGCTTGTCGATCCGTCTGAGCTTGGTAACCCTGCACCAGTTGCTGGAGCTGTTCCTGTCCATCTGCCAAGGCCTTGATGATAGTCTCCATACCGTGTTTCAGAAACCCACCGCTGCCACCAAACTTTGTGACAATGAGACAGTCATGCGGTGTTGATGAAAATTAAAGTGGTCTTTTATTCAGACTTTCAAAAGGATGGAAAGAAAAATATGCTTAAAGCAGAAATTGCTGCAATGTTCTTCTCTGTGCTTATGCTGGGTTTCTTCTCTGTTCCTTGCAGGGAATGTGATGAGGACTTCTGGCAAGACTTCTCCTCCTAGTCCTCATACGCCCACCAGCCTTCTGTAGCTCCTGATGTCCTGCCTGGTTCATCTGCCACAAAACCAAGAATGAGCACACCCTCTCCTTACAGTGTTGTTTTTATATAGGCAGAACTTAACAGGCCAATCAGTGTTCACTTCCTCTTCCAGTTTATATAAACTCTCCCAAGCCCCGCCCCTTTTCCCTTGAAGCATTGCAAGTTGCCTTTGTCCTCGACTCCCACCAGCTCCATGTCCCAGTCTGCTCTGACCAAGTAAGTGCTTAGTTTCTCCCATTTTTCTGGTATACTGTAAGGGGTTTTGTGGGTCTCTGGGAATGTAGGTCGAGTCATGTTTTTGGGCGGCACTGCTATGCTGCAGCAATGCCGTCTCTCATTGCCCTCGGCTCTGCGGCTCTCATGCTGGCCGCTACTGCTATGCACCCGCGGCTCCCCCATGCCGCGGCAGCCCCGCCTCTCACTGCCTGCGGCTCCTCGGCTTCCATGACGACCGCCACAGTCGAATGTCCGTGTTTCTGCCACTTCGCAGCAACGCGGTGTTCCGAATCTCGCGTGCCCATCCTAGGGTTCCATGTCCGATGACATGCCGTCTCCTCGCCCGTCTCTCCTCGGCATTGACTGCTGGGCCTCTTCCTGATTTAGGTTCCTCGTTACCGTTCCCAGTCTCTGTTTCTCCTCCTAGGTCAGAATTCTCCTGACCCCACCATTCCCCAAGCAGGTGTGTCTCTTGGTCTCGGGGAACCACAGTCTCTTTTATCCCTATAGGGTGTGTTTGTCCATCTTGACCGTTACAAGGATGAATCAAGGAACCGGGAATAGGGAATTCAGGAAAATAGCCCCGAGCAAACTCCGGCAGCACACGTCCAGCTACGGCGAGCAGTAGCGTTGAGACGCGCAGAGCCGCGGAGGTGTGTCTGTTTAGTAGTGCGCCGAGCGTGGAACGTAAAGGCTGGCAAGCTGCGTTTTGTATTTGACGCCCATGTTGGGAGGGTTACTGCACTCAGTGCTCTATGGGTCAGGGACCACGAGGTCCAAAAGGGACGTAGGCGATGGTTCATGAAAATGGGAAGCTTAGCCCAAGTGCACAGCTTCGGCTTGAGCTGTAGCATGTAGGATCTATAGTTCTGATCGTACAGCGAACCCTGCTGTCTCGTGATTATGATCCCGAGATACTTAATCTCAGTAGGAGCCCAAGTGAACCCCATGAGGTCAGTGAGGGCTGAGGTGGTGTCAGTCAAAGAAAAAAGTTCTGACTTGGCACATTTGAATCAGAGTCCGGATAGACGCCCGAAATGAAGGATATCATTCATGATGGGAGCAAGGTTCCGATCAGGATCTCTGATGTACAGTAATGGTCATCTGCATATAACAAGATAATCTCGGGCGTGCCAGAGAGCCGTATCCCCCTATGCAGATGTTTGAACTGCATCAAGTCAGCTAAGGGTTCTATAACTATTACAAATATAAGTGGGGAAATCGGGCAGCCCTGTCTAGTCACTCTGCAAATGCTAAATGGCTGGGAGAGCAGTCCATTGGTGCAGACGCTGGCCATCGTCTTTGCATAAAGTAGCCGTATCCATGAGATGAAGAAGGGGCCAAAGTTGCTTTTTCCAGCATAGCCCAGAGAAACCGCCAGGACACTGAATCAAAGGCCTTTTGAACATCTAATATTGCTGCGACTGCACCAACATCCGTGTTGATTCGAGCAAGTATGTTAAAGAGGTGCCACAAATTGACGGCCGTAGAATGGCCTGGTACAAATCCAGATTTGCCGTTGTGTATTAAGTGCGTCATCTAGGGGGCGAGCCGGAGGGCGAGTACCTTTGCAAATATTTTAACATCACTGTTGATGAGTGACAGGGGCCGATAGGAGCCACAGTGCGAGCTGGGTTTACCAGGTTTGGGGAGCACGGTAATCACTGCCTCTCTAAGTGTGGGGGGCAGCTCCCCCTTCGCGCAGGCTTCGTCCCATAGGGCAGATAGATGCAGGGCCAGGAGGGACGTATAACATTTATAAAAGTCCATAGAAAGGCCATCCGGGCCCTGGTCTTCACCGGGGGGAACGGCATCAATAGCTTGTGATATCTCCCGGACCCCAAACGGACTGTCAAGGCAATCCCTGGTATCGTTAGAGAGTTCTGAAAGCAGAAGTCTATCTAGAAATGCTGCGATGTTGGAGTCTGGCACCTTGTCAGTGTTGGCACAAAGCACCATACAAAAAGTGTGGAATACCTCATTTATGCCTAAGTCAGTATGGACTAAGACCCTGTTCGAGTCCTCAACTAGTGGTACGTGGCGTCCCCGCTCTTCTTGTCGCACCACCCTAGCCAGTAGCCTACCGGGCGTTCCCCTCCCCCATATCGCCTTGCAGCCCCTTGTTCGTCAAGATACTTACGTTCCCTATCGGCATGCTCTCTAAAGCTGCCCAGCGCCTCCTTGATGGCACCTAGAGTAGTGGAAGCCCGGTCCTTAGCGTATTGGTATTGAGTTTCAAGTCACTCCAGAGAAGCCTCGTTATTTCGAATGCTTCGGCAGATCGCCCTAAGTATCCCAGACTCTTTGGCCTAGGCCATGCCACAGATGTAACCTTTAAAGGCATCCCAGAGGGTAGCCAGGGAGTCAACTGTACCTGAGTTCAACCTGAAATAATCGCCCACACATTCCCCCAGCTCGGTCCTGTACACAGGGTCTAATAGTGACTGACGCATGAGCCTCCAGAGGCTTCTGGGGAATGAACGTCCGCCCCAAGTCAGTGTCAGAGTGATTGGGGAGTGGTCTGTATAGGACCTAGGTAGTATTGCTGCCTCCGCTGTCCAGTCCACCAGAGCCCCAGACACAAGCCACCAATCTATTCTTGAGTGTGAGTCATTTACCATTGAGTAGAATGTACCCACGGGATTGAGGGTGTAACAGTATCCAGGCATCCACCACCTCAAGACTGGTCAGTCTTTCTATTATGATCCGGGCAGCCCTAGTTAGCTGTCGAGCCCTATCCCCAGATCTATCCAGGTCGAGATCTATGATGGTGTTAAAGTCCCCGCCCCACAAGACAGTAACTAAGGGGTACATTGCTAACAGGTCAGCCATCTCAGTATAGAAGTTTGGGTCATCTATGTTGGGCCCATACATATTGAGCATTACCACCTCTAGACCAGACAGCACGCAATGCGTCAGTACATACATATTGCAACAACTTGTGGATCAGGGTCATAACACTGCAGCTTTGGTTAGAATATTGCGTATGATAACGCTGCGAATCACAGCTTTGGCACATTTTTCGCAGCCTGACACCAATGCATGTGTCTCTTTTAAGAAAATGATGCAAGCCTAGTGCTGCTTAGCATATAACTGTAGCTTCCGCATCTTGGCGTAATTACCCAGGCCTCTAATGTTCCAACTCATGCACCCCAGTGTATCAGCCGCCATCAGGCCAATGTAAGTGATTAATCATGGGCCCAATGCGGGCAAGTAGAGAGCACCTTATCAGAATTGCTTTGAGGAGTTGTGGCCCACTAAAAGCCCTAAAAGTTTCAAAAAAGGGAATGCCTTAACTACTACAGGTCCTTCAGGCTACAAACAATGAACAACAAAAAATGAACCTGGGCGAAATGAGATCAGAACATCTATTACAGAAGACAACGCCAAATCTTGTCAAAAAATATATTTATTTATAAATAACTTTCAAATCTTCTTATTGTACTCAACGTCCACATTTATACACCACCATTCATTCCGTCATTCATTCACACTCTCACTATACATGTCAATATTCCACAACTAGGCTACTATATCCTCCTAGAAACATATATATTTACATAAATCAACAACACTTCTTTGTAATTTCAGTAAGTGTTAATACACAAAATCAAATAGCATCCTGCTTGTTTGATATAACTCAACATATGTTTCGGTCGTCAAGGGGTGAGCCCCTAATTTGGGCCAGTTGATATAAGCAACCTTTTTGAGGAGACGGATGGTTCAATTGCAACCACTCCAAAATGTCAATAAGGTGGGGGATGTCATCAAACATCAATCTACAAATAAACAATATACAAATCATCAAAATTCCGTTCTCTTGTTTATGTAGACACAGATACATCTTGTATGTATATCTCAATTAATGTATGTACAGATTGACACTCACCTCCACACAAAATGATGGAGTTGCGTGTCAACAGTGGAATTTATCCTACAGTGGTGATGGATTAGTCTGCACCTATACTGCAAGGGAAGAGAGGGACAAGGCATCTGAATCAGCCTCCCTCATGACCATCATCGCGACATATCAACATTATGTTTTTATATAAAAAAAGTTTATAAAAAAATGTTTTAAAATAATTTCTCATTTCGACACACTGGGCCTCATTACAAATCAGGCGGTCCGGAAATAACGGTGGCGGTAAACCCGCCGCCACCATTGTTTCCGGACCGCCTGATCCCGACTCCTGCAGGCGGGAGGTGATGTTCCCGCCAGGTTTGACCTGGCGGGTTTAACACCGCCCGCCTGCAGGCGGACGCGGAAACACTGGCAGCATTACAAGATGCTGCCAGTGTTTCCATGATCCCCATTCCCATTGAGTCCCATAGGACTCAATGGGAATGGGGATTAACACCATTCCGCCTCCGTGATTCCTGGAAAACTGGGGTTGTAATGCCCCGGTAATTCCGGGAATCACGGAGGCGGAATGGTAATACGAGTTCGGCGGTAACCAGACGGTTTTACCACCTCGGTTACCGCCGGACTCGTAATGAGGCCCACTGTCTTACCTGATGAATAATTCAGGTACGGGGGTATCTTGCGCATCAATCAAACCTTCCTGGTAGATAGATCTCAAGAAAGAACTTCTTTGATCGTGCCTAGGATGTGTTACATACGCAACACATTGGTCCCTTTGGGCCCGAAACCGATTGTGCGGTGTAACATGGATCGCGGATGGCGGACCACAGAACAGTCTGCACTGAGAACAACGTTGCAGTCTCTGCACGTTCGCCAGGGACACTGCGAACTACTCACGTGATACCATATACGGCATGAAGTTTGACTGATCTTCGCGTGCTACTGTTTTGGCTGATGCTCCGTGAGTTCGTACCTCTGCTCTCATTTCTCTCTACCTCTACTTTCCTTCATCCTTCCGTACTAATACTGTCCTATCTCAGATTCCCTTCCCAGACGCTTCGGCTTGTCCAATTCCAAGGATCGTTCCTGTATTCCCGCCAAGAGCTTAATCTTCGTTCCCATCTCTGGGGTTCCTCTCGGGTAATTACTCTCTACAGTTCATTATCTTCCCTTCAGTCTCTATCTTGCTATTTCCTAGTGCTCGCACTCACCTCTCGATTATCCTCTAGAATTCCCGTCCTTCAATTCTCTCAGAATCCGTCGTTTCAGGGATCGCTTCAAGGAATTCGCGGATTTACAGACTAAGAGGTTTGGGATCTTCCTTATCCAAGCTGACCTTCTTTGTACTTCCACTCTTCTCTTCTGCAACGCAACTTAGCTTGTAGTTTATGCCATCAGAAGAAGCCTTCCCGCAGAGAACTGCCATTTCCATTGGAGATGCTGTCTTCACGCTGTGATCGACACATCGAAGTCCGCATCCTGTCAGGGTTTTCTACCCCAGAGGGTTTCCCTGACAGTCACGCACTTTCTCTCGGGGTTTCATTACCGAGTAGCGAGTTTGGAGGCGGTCGGGGTAATCTTTACGTTCTGCATTGGCCTTCCATTGAATAGTTCCAGTTTGCCGAGGTGAGACTTTTCTTTATTTTATAAAATCTGATATAACAGGATGCAACACAGAGAGTGTGTATATGAGCCTCTCTATCTTCTGTAATCGCTGATATCAACTGCCCCTTGACGACCGAAACATATGTTGAGTTATATCAAACAAGCAGGATGCTATTTGATTTTGTGTATTAACACTTACCGAAATTACAAAGAAGTGTTGTTGATTTATGTAAATATATATGTTTCTAGGTGGATATAGTACCCTAGTTGTGGAATATTGACATGTATAGTGAGAGTGTGAATGAATGACGGAATGAATGGTGGTGTATAAATGTGGGTGTTGAGTACAATAAGAAGATTTGAAAGTTATATATGAATATTATTTTTTTACAAGATTTGGCGTTGTCTTCTGTAATAGATGTTCTGATCTCATTTCGCCCAGGTTCATTTTTTGTTGTTCCACTAAAAGCCCTGTCACGCATGTCAAGCATTTTTCTTATAACCTTTTCTCCCTTCCCACCCTCCACCCACACCCTCCTCCCAATCAGGGGGGTGAAAAACCCATTACAGAGATACCAACAACATTTGCAACTTAGCATAGGGGGGACTGTTTGCGTCAAAAGTCCAGTTCACAGCACAGCAAAGCGGATTTGAGCAAGTATAGGATGGCCAATAGCATGTTATTATTGTCAAGGAATTCCCCCCTTCTCACCTGAGTCCGTTCTTTACTGGTGTCCTTGGTCGATGGACCGGGTCTTGAAGAAGGCTGCCCGATTCTCTTCCGAATCCAGAATGCGTTCAGTTTCCGGGACGCTGAATCCAGGAATCCAGGAGGCAGTGGAAGCACGCTAGCCAGGAATCCAGGAGGTAATTAGAAGGGGAAGGACAAGCGGGATTAGAAAAAGGAGAAGAACCGCGAGCTACGGAGCACACGTCTGGTCGCTACTTCGCAATAGCATTGAGACGCGTGGAGCGGCGGAAGGCGTGGTCTATTAGTAGAAAAGGCTACGTCCAGCGCATGGAGCGGGAAGGGATTACGCTGGACGGTCATGTTGGGAGTATTAATGAGTGTAAGCCCGCTGTGACAGGGACCAAGAAGCCCAAAAGGGGCGCACTCTGTGATTCATGACAGCATGCCTCCTCCGAAGACCTTTCCCTCCAGGTTTGCCCGGGTGAATGAGATGAAATCTTCTGAGCAGTCGAGGGGCCTTGATGTTTGAGATAGGCTCCAAGGTTCTTTCTCTAGGGGGATATCCTTTCCATTCAACCAGATATTGAAGCTGGCCCCTTCTATACCTGGAATCACAAATCCGGGACACCTCGTATTCCAATTGGTTGTCGACCAGTATAGGAGGAGGTTTGCAGGGTTTCCGGGAGGATGGATAGTAGGGTTTCAGCAAAGATGTGTGAAAGACTGGGGGTATTTTCTTCCAGGAGTCTGGCAATTTAATCCGATAAGAAACGGGATTTATAACTTCTTTGATGAGAAATGGTCCGTAGTATTGAGGGGCCAATTTACTCGGCCGTAGATGTCAGGGTAGTAATTCTGAGGACAACCAGACTTGGTCACCGATTGCATAAGAAGGGCCTGGTCTTCTTTTGGAATCTGCATATTTCTTGGTCTGTTTTCTGGCCTTCTCCAAGAATTCCTTGGCCTCCTTATGTATATTGACAAGGGCTTCGATCCAGGAGTCAACTGTAGGTACTGGTGTAGGTTGAGGAAGAACAGAAGGCAGGACCGATGGATGGAAACCTTGACTGCAATAAAAGGGGCTGGTCTTAAGTGCAGAGTGGTCAGAATTGTTGTAGGCGAATTCAGCCACGGGTATCAGGAGGGACCAGTCATCCTGAACCTTGGTGGCAAAGCATCGAAGATACTGTTCCAGGGTTTGATTGACACGTTCTGATGCTCTGTTGGTTTGAGAGTGATATCCTGAAGAAAGGGCGCGTTGGATTCCTAAGCACTGACAGAGACTTTTCCAGAATTGTGAGATGTATTGAGGTCCACGATCCAATATGATCTTGGAAGGGAGTCCATGCAAACGGAATATATGTTCCAGGAAGATTCCTGCTAGTTCAGAGGAGGATGGCAGTTTATGCAGGGGTGTAAAATGAGCCATATGAGTGAACAAGTCTATGGTAACCATAATGGTGGTGTATCCACGGGAAGGTGGTAGTTCCACAATGAAGTCCGTAGCGATAATCTCCTATGGCCTGGTTGGCAGTGTAGGTTACAGTAGAAGGCCCGCTGGTCTTTTGTTATCATGTTTATTTTGACTGCAGACAATACAGGATTGAATGTACTGCTGTACGTCGAATTTCATCCTAGGCCACCAGAATTGCCTTTGTATAAGACGGAGGGTATTGGCGATGCCACGATGTCCGGAGTGTAGGGTATCATGACAGGATTTATTATTCTTTGTTGTAGCCTTTTTGTACGGATGACCAATATATTGTCCTTGAACAGATACCCTTCCCGGACCCTTAGATTCCATTGATTTTTCTTAGATATATCCTTCCACAGATCGGAGGATTGGGTCTGAGCTTGGATTTCTTCAAGGAGGTTGACTGCTTGGGCTACAAAGATCTTGGGGGAAAACATCTGAGGATATGCCTTGTCTTCAATGGGCTCGTAGTCTGGTCCTCGAGATAAGGCGTCAGCAATTAGGTTTTGTGATCCTGGAACATGAGTGATGTGGAACTGGTACTGGGCAAAGAAGTAGGCCCATCGCGCCTGATGACTATTCCTACACTCCAAAGACTGTAGAATCTGGAGGTTCCGGTGGTCTGTACGGACCTGAACTGGATGTTAAGCTCCCAGAAGTAAATGTTGCCACTCAGTGAAGGCTTGACGGATGGCTAACAATTCCTTTTCCAGGACTGAATAGTGTGTTTCACTAGGAGTCAGGGTTTGTGAAAGATAAGCAATTGGGTGTTCCAGTTTATCTCCTAATTCTTGCTTCAGGACCGCACCTATGGCGTAATTATAGGCGTCCGTTTCTACTAGGAAGGGTCGACTAGTATCGGGTTGGGCCAAGATAGGAGCTTGTGTAAACTCTGTCTTCAGACGCTGGAACGCCGTTTCTTGTGGTGTAGACCAGAGGAAGGGAGTGTCTTTCTTCAGGAGAGCAACAATCGGTTGTACTATGTCAGAGAAGTTAGATATGAACTTGCGGTAGAAATTGGCAAGGCCCAGGAATGATTGAACTTGTTTCACGGAAGTAGGAGCAGGCCAGGTCAGTATGGCCTTTACCTTTGAAGGATCCATACCAATTCCTTCTGGGCTAAGGATAAATCCTAGGTAATGAATGGAGGTTACATGGAACAAACATTTTTCGGGTTTGGCTAGGGCTAGGAGTTTGTGTTCTCTAAGTCTCTGCAAGACTGCCTTCACATGCTCTTCATGTTGTATAGGGTCCTTGGAGAAGATCAATATGTCATCCAGATAGACAATGACAAAGAGAAACAACATGTCAGAAAACACCCTGTCCATAAAGCGTTGGAAAATTGCCGGGGCATTAGCTAGTCCAAAGGGCATGACTAGATATTCATAATGGCCAAAGGGTGTTCTGAAGGCGGTTTTCCATTCGTCCCCTTCCCAGACACGAATCAAATGATAGGCGCCCCTGAGATCCAAATTGGTGAATATTACTGCGCCTCTCACGGCTTCCAGGATGTCCGAAATCAAGGGTAACGGGTACGGGTCCTTGAGGGTGCATTGATTTAGGCCGCGATAATCGAGGCAGGGTCTGAGTTCCTTGGTATCCTTCTTGGGAACAAAGAATAGGGAAGCACCAGCAGGAGATTTTGAAGGTTTTATGGTGCCACTTTCAAGGTTGCTATCCAGGTATTCTCTTAGGGCCTTTTTCTCGGGTTCGGAAAGGATGAACATCCTGCCGAAGGGAATCACTGCGGAGGGTTCTGTATCTATTGCGCAGTCTTCAGGTCTGTGTGGGGTTAAGGCCTGGACTATGGCAGTTGAAAACACATCAGCATATCCTTGATAGGCCTCAGGAACGTGTATGACATTAGACACCATGAGTGATGTCTGTTGTTCCCTTGTTGGTTCCTTTGGGTTTGTTAACGGAGGTTACAGGGATAGGCAGTGAGACATGCAAAACTATGAGCCTAGGAATAGAGAACCCGCTGTCCAGTTGATATATGGATTGTGTTTCTGCAGCCAGGGCATACCCAAAACCATGGGGTAATGAGCTAACTTAATGATGTCAAGCCTAATCAGCTCCTGATGGTGATTTATTGAAAGCTGGATCTCTTTGGTCTGCAGGCTTAAGGGCCCTGATGCGAGGGGTCTTCCGTCAATAGCTTCCACAGGTTGCATGGTGCTTCGTGGCTTGAACGGAATTCGATGTTTAGTAACCCATTCTTGATCGAGGAATATCCCCATAGCTCTGCAGTCTACCACGGCCAAAATGGAATAGGTCTTATTCTTGGAGGGTGATAGAAAGGCCTGTAATATCACAAAATTGTTTTGTCCAGGAGAGTTCAAGGATGGAATTGATGTGGAGCAAACATCTCTCTCCCGAAGCTCTGCTCCATCTAGGATCGGGAGCTGGCGTTTCCCGAACGCTGAGGGGGTGCTAGAGGGCATTCCCTAACCAAATGTTTATCCGAGGCACAATACATGCACAAGCCCATTGTTACTCACCACTCTGAAATAGGCCGAAGAGGCAGAGGAATGACTTTGGAGATGATGGTGGTACAAGAATCGATATTCAGCCTTCTATCCCAGCTCCCCTGAGTACAAGACTCAGGCTTCCTTAAAGAGGGGCTCCTTTCCACAATGTACCTCTCTGCTGTTTAAGTTGGGACAGACAGAGGTGTCAATTGAATAAAAGAGCGGGGAGAACACACACCGCCAATTCCAATGCTGCAAAGGAATACAAAGATATTAGACAGTGTTGAGGTTAATGCAAGTAATTAGAACAGTTGAATTAAATGGGCAACTACCTAGATAGGTATTGGAGTGGAGCTTCCCCGGGGTGGATCTACAAGGAATAACACAAAATGAGTGGAAATGGTCTAATTCAATATCGGTCCCAACTATATATAGAATTGATAACAACTAACCTGAATAAGGATATATTGAGGAAAGGAATCCAGGAAACAGAAGACAACGACACGAGAAAATAACAAACAGGGATGTTAGTATAGGGAAGTAGCCCCGGACGGTGCAGTTTCAGGGAAGCGTTTATATGCACTTGAGGACAAACTCACAAGAAAGTCACTCAATGTCCCAGAATCCAACAGAAGACAAATATCCAAACAAGTCGTGGAGATAAATAGTAGCAGAGATGGGGTTAGCCAATTAAGTATGTACCTGAGCACACATGTATCCAGAGTAGTTGTAGAAAAGTTCCAGATAGTTGACAGCAAGTCTCTACTTTTTGGTTCCGAGTGCAGAAGCAGCAACCTGGAATGAAGTACCGCAAGGGAGGCGGATCCAGTAACGTTCCGAGTCAAACAACCAGACAAGCACGACAGGAATAAAGGAGGAGACGAGGCAATCCAGTAGTCAGGAAAAAGTCAAAACCAGGAGTTCAGATGAGGAATCGTGTAGGAAGACACGAAGAAGTAACGGACGTAACTGCGTGTAGCTTGTAACGCTAATTAGCAGCAACGAGCCCTTTGGAAGATGGTGGTTTTATAGTCGTAAGAGGGGCGTGTCTTGCCGTACGTCTTCCACGTACAAGACGTGTCAGCTGACCCGGAGTCCGTCGTAGTTTGTACAGACGCCATGGCAGTCTGTATCTGGTCTATAGAGGAGCTTGTAAAGAAGTTGTATTCTGCAAGGAGGCCCGCGGGGAAGCCTGAAGTGTAACAGCATCCCCCCACAAAGACTCCGGCAACCCCTTGGCGGAATGGAAACTCCTCAGAAGATCCGGACAATGCAAATTGGAGAGAGGCTCCCAAGTACGGTCCTCAGGCCCATACCCCTTCCAATCCACGAGGTAGAACAACGCACCCCTAGACACCCTGCAGTCCAGAATACGTGAGACCTCATATTCCTCCTCACCATCCACCAAGATCGGCGAAGGACGATTAGGCAGACGGGTCCCCTGGATGAAAGGCTTGATCAGGGAGACTTGAAAGACTGGATGTATGCGCCATGATCGCGGCAGGGAGAGCTTGTCCGCCACGGGATTGATAACATCAGTAATGACATAGGGTCCCACATATTTGGGCAGAAGCGAACGTTTGCCCGAATTTCGCAAATTACGGGACGACAACAACACCTTCATGCCACTGCGATAGACTGGAGTAGGTGATCGATGCACATCAGCATACTTCTTGGCACGATCTTGAGCTCGGAGTAAATGACAGCGTACATCCCGATGAATCTTATCGAGATCTCTCATACAATCTCTTACTGCAGGATTAATGGCCGGTAATACCAGATCAAGTGGGAGTGCCCTAGGATGACCACCATACAGGGCAAAAAAGGGAGAAACCCCAGTTGATGTATGCATAGAGTTGTTATATGCAAATTCTGCATAAGGCAGAGAAGTAAACCAAGACTGTTGGAACTGAAGGCATGAACAGCGTTGGTACTGTTCGATAGTAGCGTTAGTTCTCTCAGTCTGCCCATCCGTTTGAGGATGGTAAGCTGAGGAGTACCTGTCCTCAATACCCAGAGAAGCTGTAAGAGCCTTCCAGAATCGTGATGTAAATTGTGTGCCACGATCGGAAACAATAACCGAGGGTAATCCAAAGAAACGAAACACATTCGTCAAGAACAGTCTCGCCAATTCTGGAGCCGCAGGCAAACCAGAGCAAGGTATGAACAATGCATATTTTGTGAAATAATCAACGATTACCCAAATAGTGTCATGGCCCTGAACGTCAGGAAGTTCCACAATGAAATCCATTGACAGCATCTGCCAAGGTTTGTACGGAACAGGAAGAGGTTGTAACAAGCCGACTGGTTTGGCTCTAGAGGTTTTACACTGAGTGCATATGAAACAAGTCAAAATGTAATCCTTTACATCATGAACCATGGAAGGCCACCAAGCCCAACGCCGTAAGGCTTCAAGAGTTTTTTGACTTCCTGGATGTGCAGCAATCAAAGAATCGTGAGACCACTGAAGCGCTAAATCTCTAGCTTGACCTGAGGGTATATAGACGCGCCCTTGAATGAATGGCATACCCTGAATTACTTCCAGGTTGAAGTCAGTGATCTCTTTTGGATGGGTTGAGACCCAATCACCCAAGAATGCGTCTCTGATGGCTAAAAGTTCGCGTTCTGTGATGGAATAATTTCTTTCGTAAGCTGTCAATTTACGAGAGAAGTAGGAAACATGATGAATCTCTCCCGAATGAGGACAGGTTTGAGACAACACCGCCCCAAGAGCATAACCCGAAGCGTCAGCTTCAACAAAAAAAGGAAGCTCGGGATCAGGATGCTTGAGGACAGGGGCGGAAGTGAAGGCTGATTTTAATTGATCAAAAGCTTTCTGAGCTTCTGAAGGCCATACAAATGGCACCTTGGCACTTGTCAGAGAGGTAAGAGGTGCAGAGATTTTGGAAAAAACATTGATGAAGCGTCTATAAAAGTTTGCAAATCCCAGCAATGATTGTAAAGATTTGACTGAATTGGGCACAGGCCATTCCAGGATAGCACTAATTTTGGACGGACTCATGTGCACTCCATTGTTAGTAAGATCATATCCCAAAAATTCCACCTCCGAGGCATGAAATATGCACTTTTTGGCTTTTACAAACAATTTATGATCTCTCAGGCGTTGGAGTACTGTTTTGACATGTTTTTCGTGGTCTTCCTTGTTTTGTGAATAAATCAAAATGTCATCCAGGTAGACAACAACAAACTGATCAAGAATTTCATAAAACAAATCGTTCATGAATGCCTGAAAGGTGGCCGGGGCATTACATAACCCAAAGGGCATGACAAGATACTCAAATAGACCGTGACGTGTTTTGAATGCGGTCTTCCATTCGTTCCCGTCTCTCATACGGACGAGATTGTAAGCTCCTCTGAGATCGAGCTTAGTAAATATTTTGGGAGATCCCAATTGATCAAGGAGGACAGAGATCAGAGGAAGAGGGTACTGGTTTTTTATGGTTGCCGCATTCAAAGCACGACAATCAATACAGGGACGTAAATCCCCTTCCTTCTTAGGAACAAAGAAAAGTGGTGATGAAATTGGTGATTTGGAAGGACGAATGAATATCATGGCCAAGACCTTGTCTATATAATCTTGAAGGACTTCATATTCTTTGAGAGTGAGGGAGTACACTCTGCCGGATGGTATCTTTACTCCCGGTATTAGGTCTATTTGGCAATCATAGGCTGTATGTGGGGGTAGAGTCTCCGCCATCCCTTTGTCAAAAACATCTGTGTAATCTGCATATTGAGAAGGTATCAGAGAGACAACATTTTTAGAAACAGCTCCAATATGCATAGTAGGAGAAACCAGTGCCCTGACCGGACTATCCTGGGTAATACCGAGTAATGTAGTACATCGAGTATTGCATATATTGGAAGGGAACCGAATCTGAGATGTCGACCAGTTGATGGCAGGATTATGAAGCTTCAACCATGGAGTACCCAGAATGACTTTGTAGGCTGGTGCTTTGATGATATCGAATGATATGTCTTCAGTATGGCCTTCATCGGTACTCATATGTAGTGGAACCGTTTGGTGAGTTACCATTCCTGAGACAAGAATTGAACCATCCACTGCATTCACTGTTTCAGGTATAGCTTTGCGAACCAGTGGTATTCTTGACATAGAGGCAAAGCATTGATCAACATAATTACCTGTTGCACCTGAATCAATCACGGCTGTTGTCTGGAATGAAATACCGTGATCTAAGGAAAATGTAACAGGTAGGCTGATTAAATGACTCGGATTCTGTAATGTAGAGTCCAAAGGTGAGTTTCCCGACATAGGGACTCTGTCTACTGTCGGGATCTGGCGTTTCCTGCCTTTCTTTTGGGCTTTTTGGGACATTCAGGCAATAAATGATCAGAGGCCCCACAGTACATACAGAGATTGTGTGATCTACGATATTCTCGTTGAACAGGGGTAAGTGGTCCCCTAACCACACCAATCTGCATAGGTTCTGGCGCAGGAAGTGAGGAAGACGAGGCCTCTGCTGAAACCGTGCTGAACAATGCTGGTTTCTTTTCACCACGTCTTTCGGATTTATGGGCATCAATCTGAAGGACTAAATCAAGCAGTTCCCCGAATGCCGTGGGGACTACAGGAACAGTGGAGAGGATGTCCTTTAATTCATCTGAGAGACCTTGATAGAAGACGGCTGTCTTCTTTTCCTCAGGCCAGTCAGTTTCTGCTGCCAACTGATTGAACTGGGCCAAATAGACCAATAAAGAATTGTTCCCTTGTCGATGCTTTAAGAGTTCCAGGTCAGTAGCTTGAGTAGTATAACAAGTATGAAATACTTTACTCATCATAGCAAGAAGGGCATCACAATTGTAGAGAACATGACTATTGGATTCCAACAATGGATTAGCCCATGTGGCTGCAGTGCCTCCTAAATGAGACAAGACAAAAGCCGCTTTAGTTGTAGAGGATGGAAATGAAGCGGGGCGACACAAAAAATGCAGTTTGCATTGGTTAATGAATGTTCGGTATTGTTTAGGGTCGCCTAGGAAGCGTTCAGGAGGAGCTAGAGGGAACTGGGTTGTAAGCATGATCTGGTTTGATTCCTGCTGTGGAGGTGGAAACCCTGAACCTGATGCTGTAGCACCAGCACCGGCCATCTGTGGCGCTGGTGTGGTAACCAAGGCCTGAATGGCGTCCATACGTTGGCGCAGTGCCTCTTGTGCATTGGTCAAGTCGGTACGTAGATCCGTGACCATTTGCACGATTTGATTCAAAGCATCACTGGCCTCCGAGGACATTTTCGTTGGCTGCTAATTCTGTTTCTCACCACTCCGAAATAGGCCGAAGATGCAGAGGAGTGACCTTGGAGATGATGGTGGTACAAGAATCGATATTTAGCCTTCCATCCCAGCTCCCCTGAGTACAAGACTCAGGCTTCCTCAAAGAGGGGCTCTTTTCCACAATGTACCTCTCTGCTGTTTCAGTTGGGGCAGACAGAGGTGTCAATTGAATAAAAGAGCGGGGAGAACACACACCGCCAATACCAATGCTGCAAAGGAATACAAAGATATTAGACAGTGTTGAGGTTAATGCAAGTAATTAGAACAGTTGAATTAAATGGGCAACTACCTAGATAGGTATTGGAGTGGAGCTTCCGCAGGGTGGATCTACAAGGAATAACACAAAATGAGTGGAAATGGTCTAATTCAATATCGGTCCCAACTATATATAGAATTGATAACAACTAACCTGAATAAGGATATATTGAGGAAAGGAATCCAGGAAACAGAAGACAACGACACGAGAAAATAACAAACAGGGATGTTAGTATAGGGAAGTAGCCCCGGACGGCACGAGGGTCGCACTAGTGCCGGGTTGGTGCAGTTTCAGGGAAGCGTTTATATGCACTTGAGGACAAGCTCACAAGAAAGTCACTCAATGTCCCAGAATTCCAACAGAAGACAAATATCCAAACAAGTTATGGAGATAAATAGTGGCAGAGATGGGGTTAGCCAATTAAGTATGTACGTGAACACACATGTATCCAGAGTAGTTGTAGAAAAGTTCCAGATAGTTGACAGCAAGTCTCTACTTTTTGGTTCCGAGTGCAGAAGCGGCAACCTGGAATGAAGTACCGCAAGAGACAGAAGGGAGCCGGATCCAGTAACGTTCCGAGTCAAACAACCAGACGAGCACGACAGGAATAAAGGAGGAGACGAGGCAATCCAGTAGTCAGGCAAAGGTGAAAACCAGGAGTTCAGATGTGAAATCGTGTAGGAAGACACGAAGAAGTAACGGACGTAACCGCGTGTAGCTTGTAACGCTAATTAGCAGCAACGAGACCCATGGAAGACGGTGGTTTTATAGTCGTAAGAGGGGCGTGTCTTGCCGTACGTTTTCCACGTACAAGACGTGTTAGCTGACCCGGAGTCCGTCGTAGTTTGTACAGACGCCATGGCAGTCTGTATCTGGTCCATAGAGGAGCTTCTAAAGAAGTCGTATTCTGCAAGGAGGCCCGCAGGGAAGCCTGAAGTGTAACACCCGTATGAATTCTTCTCATTCTCTCTTGCGGGGATAGGGTCCACGAAAGGCCCCAATCTGCATGGGCTCTGGTTCTGTAACTGGGCTTGGGTTGGTGTCCGTTCTGACGATACTCTCAAATGATGCCTTGGGAGAAATTCCCCTGGTTTTTTTCTTTTCTGTCTTCCTTTCCTGGATGCGGAGGTCAATTTGCATGGCAAGATCCATTAGTGCCTGGAACAAGCTTGGTCGTGCCACTCTGGCCAGCTCATCCTTAATCTCTTTGTTCAATCCTCTCCTGAACAGGGTAAAGCTTGCCTCAGCAGACCATTCAGCTTCCTTAGCCAACTGTTTAAATCGGGTCACATACGTGAGCATATCCTGGGAACCTTGTTGAAAGTCTAACAGGCGTTCCTGGGCACTGTAAACCTGCTTAGGGCGGTCAAACATGCTTTTAAGGGCCTGTATAAACCCATCATAGTCGTCCAAGAGGGCATCACTAGAGTTAACGAGGGGAGTAGCCCAAGTTAAGGCATTCCCGGAAAGGTGAGAGATTATAAAACCCACCTTGGCCCTGGGGGTCGAAAAGTAATAGGGCTTGAAAGTAAAGTGGACCAAGCATGAATCCAGGAATGCACGAAGGGTCTTTGCTGAGCTGTTGTATTTGCCCACGATGCCGCCCAGTAAGACACTTTCTTTTGTAGCAGAATCCCGGGATAGGACCAACTGTTTGAGAGCGGCGTTCTCCGCCTTTAAATTCTGTACCTCGGTTGATAATTCCTGCATACTACGCATCAGGTCCTGCACGGCAGCCTCCATATCAATATCAAGTTCGGTCGGGTGGCGTCTCAAACCGTCATGGAGTTCCCCCCTTCTCACCTGAGTCCGTTCTTTACTGGTGTCCCTGGTCGATGCCTTCTTGCGGATGGACCGGGTCTTGAAGAAGGCTGCCCGAATCTCTTCCGAATCCAGAATGCGTTCAGTTTCCGGGATGCCGAATCCAGGAATCCAGGAGGCAGTGGAAGCACGCTAGCCAGGAATCCAGGAGGTAAGTAGAAGGGGAAGGACTAGGAAGGGAAAGCGGGATTAGAAAAAGGAGAAGATCCGCGAGCTACGGAGCACACGTCTGGTCGCTACTTCGCAATAACATTGAGACGCGTGGAGCCGCGGAAGGCATGGTCTATTAGTAGAAAAGGCTACGTCCAGCGCATGGAGCGAGAAGGGATTACGCTGGACGGCCATGTTGGGAGTATTAATGAGTGTAAGCCCGCTGTGACAGGGACCAAGAAGCCCAGAAGGGGCGCACTCTGTGATTCATGACAATTAGAGCCTTCGCAGGGGAGAACGGCACCTGGAGCTGCGGCCTAGCACGGGCCTACAGTGGTGGGTCCTGAAATGGCATTGGAACCATAGCTTATAGTGTTAGTTACAATATCGATGGAGGAAAAAAAAAACCTGGTTCACCCAGGAAAGTGTTGGTCCAGGAATTAATTGCTTCTTTGGACATTGTAGAGAAGTAAACTTTCTCAGAGTGCTCTATTCTTAACTTGGTGGGGAATAGCATGGCATATTTGACCGCTAGGTCGCATAATCTCTTCTTAACTGCCATGAAGGACTTCCGCTCCTGCTGCACCGTGATGGAGAAGTCTGGATATAGATGAATTCTGTTAGATCCCAAAAGGAGCTCACCCTTGGCCCTAGCAGCCCGTAACAGCGCATCCCTTTCTAGGTAATTCAAGACTCTGGGAATAATTCGGGGATGAGGGGCTCCTGGTTTAGGTTTCGCAGATAGTGAGCGGTGAGCACATTCTATGGCAAATTGTGGCGGGAGCTTGGGGTCCAGCTTGGGGTCCGCAAGTAGGGTGAGAAGCGTGTATTCCATGTAGTCTTCCATGCAGCTGGAGATGCTACCCTCAGGGATCCCAATTATGTGTATATTATTTCGCTGTGACCGGGACTCCAAACGCTTGTTTTTCTTGCTGACGATTTGCACCTGTTTGGTTAGCACTGTCAGGTCAGTTCTAAGACCATTGATATAGTCTTCCGTCAGCCCAACTCTGGATTCAACCTCTGTGACCCGGGTGTCAGTCTTCTCCATTCAGGCTTCTATGGCGCTGATCGTGCCACTCATGTCATCAAGTTTGGTGTTGAGGGCTGTAAACCCCTCACGCATGTAGTCCATCATTCGCTGCATCTCAGTGGGTTTTGCGTTGGCAGGCATGGAGGGGCCCATCCTAGCTTCATCCGCGCTTCCGGCCTCCTTGGGGGCAGTCTTGGTGTACATATTGATAAAGCTTTGTTTTCCCCCCCTCCCTTGGTCATAGCAGTTCCGCGTGCTACAGTGTCAAGCAAGTAGGTGCAGCGAGGCAGTAGTCTTCGGTTAGAGCATGGGGAGGAGCGGTGGGTGCAGAGGGCGCCGCGTCCAGGTACCCGCCCTGCCTCTGGGTTTAGTGGGAGTGACTTGTGTTGTTGCTGTCATAGGCGGCGATAGTGTCTGTCCTCAAACGCAGTAGACATTCAGGGCGGACCCAGGTGCTTGCAGTGCTTCCGTATTGTGCAGAGAGGATATGCTACATCTGTAGGGTGGTCACAGAAGAGGCGTGCTATTTGAGGTGACAGACATGCAGCATAGGGGAGCCAGCAGTGCAGCCGTTGATGGCCACCAGGAGCAGATCGCAGAGGCCCAGTGGTGCTGGGAGCAGCCAAGGGCACAAGGAAATGCGAGGAGGGTTTTGTAGGTAGTGAGGATAAAAGGCTCTGCTGGTCGGGGGCCACCCACCTTGGTAGAGTTCCGATGTATGTGATAAACCCCCACTGTCAGTTAGGGACAGGGGAGAACAGCAGGTATGAAGAGCGCCATGTCCAGGCTCAAACCACATATATGGGTCCAGTCGGGAACAATTATAGTGTTGCTGCTTCCAGTGGTAGCATTATCTGCCCCCAACCCAGCAGGCCACAGAGGGGAGGTCTCCAGAAGTTGCAGTGCTCCAGCAGTATATAAATAAAAAATAAAAAGATGGTTTATATATTTTGCGCTCTATCTATGAGATACTGATTTATAATTATTGGTGATTCATAATGAAAATATTCTTGTTTTTATTTCTGTATTATTAGCATTATGATAATGATGGTCTAACTATATATTATTGAATTTTTATCATGTTTTGCTTGAGATTTTGTAGTTTTAAAATCAATGTTTATTTTTATTTTTTCATTTCTTTTATTATAGCGAATAAGATTAATCATTTTTTATTAGATGAAGGCGATAATTTGATACATTTTCTTTTTCTTTTTTTATTTGCAAATGTATAATTGATCATTTGATTACTTGATTGTGTTGATACTAATGAATCATATTGAAAAGTTGTTTCAACAACTGAATCAATAAAAAAAGAATATTTTGCGCTCTTCAGTGAGGCAGTTCTGTGGTAGCGTGGTATTTCGGGACAGGTAAGCCACTCAAGGAGGGCAGGGCAGTGAACGGCTCAGGGTCCCCAGCGCACAACAAAGAAGTCAAGCACTGCCAGTGACAACCCGGGGCAGGGAGAGATGCGTGAAAGAGGAAGAGACAAGTGCCTCAGGTTAGTCCCGCAAGCAGCTGTGTTCGTGTTTTTGCAGCCCCCCGTCTACTCACTGCACCAGCGTTTATGGGGGAAGAAGTTCTGACCTGGATATTAAGACCTTTGGGCACAGCATGAGCTGGGGAGGGGCGGGTCAGGCCAAGCGAGTATCACCCGGCATCAGCGGGAACTGACAGGTCCCTGCAGCTCCCTCCACAAAGCAGACACCTTTCCAAAGTGCATCAGGGCCCTGTCCGCGGGCTAACACAGAGAAGTGGCTGGGACAAGGCCGCCGTTGCACCAGTATGCACTTGTATGCAGAGGTCGCGGGAAGTGTGTGTGCGACCAGCTCCCGGTCCGCACCCGACAACGCACACCAGGCCAACTGCCCCGCCGGGAAATAAAACCCGGAATACACATAGTGTAGATGGTGAAGTCTGTTGTTCTTTCCAACGAAGTGGAAGATCCGA
This sequence comes from Ambystoma mexicanum, assembly GCF_040938575.1. NCBI lineage: Eukaryota > Metazoa > Chordata > Amphibia > Caudata > Ambystomatidae > Ambystoma > Ambystoma mexicanum. The sequence continues at coordinate 82,338,186 of NC_090931.1, forward strand.
TGTAAAAACTTGAACGGCAGGTAGGAATATGTCTGTGGTCACAGTCACAGCAAGGAGCACCGAGAGAATGGAATGAAGCATTGCAGAAGGTACGGACAGGACAGAAGCAGTAGTGTAGGAGGCGTCAAAGGACTGTCGGAAGCACCACGTAGAGCGGAAGCACTGCCTAGAGCGGAGTGAACGAGGCGTTAGGACAGGAGCTGCAAAGCAGGAGATGCAAAAGGAATTGTCAGAAGCACCGCGTAGCGTGGAATGAAGCGTGGCAAAGACTCCTGTTGCCGAGGTCCAGGGAACTGCCGAGTAAGAGGTAGGCAGCAGGGAGGAAGGGCTGCCCAGCGGAGTAGCCACAGGGAGAAAAGGAAGCAAGCAGGAAAACGAGGATATAACGGAGAAGAAGGAAAGGTGGAACGAAGTCCAAAAAGTATATAGTGTAACAAAGTAGAAGGCAAAGCGGAATGCTTTCAAATAGCTAATATTAGCAAGCAGAGCAAGTAGCGATGCACCTACCCGTTCCTCTGCATGTGTAATATAGGACCGGGAAGGTGAATGTCGCCATTTTGAGGAGGACTAGACCTACACAGAGGTTTCAAGGAAAGGGAACCAAATAGCCGTCATCTTGGTGTCTGTCTAAAATAGTAGGGATGGTGTTTCTTCCAGTGAATCCAGAGAGACCTTTGAGGTCTTTTAACAGTATGCCCTCCCCGTGGGGTTGTTGGTCCCGGTTTCCAGGGATGTGTGCGATGGTATCTGTGTACCAAGGCGGGCGCATCTACAGAAGATGCGGGTTCCCAAGAGTGATCGGAAGGTCCATAGCCCTTCCAGTCTATCAGGTACTGTAAGGATCCCCTATGATACCTGGAGTCGCAGATGGCTGCTACTTCCTATTCGGGTCCTTCTGGAGTGAGAATCGGTGGAGGAATGGTAGTTTGTTTCCTCTGGAACCTGTCTGCGATGTGTTTTTTCATTTGGGAGATGTGAAATACATTGTGTATTCTGTGCCAGGTTTTAGGCAACTGTATGCGATATGCCACCTTCTCAATAGCCCTGATTACAGAAAAAGGTCTGAAATACTTTGGAGAGAGTTTTGAAGGTATAAGATGTTTGGGAAGATATTTAGAAGAAAGCCAAACGAGGTCCCCAGTATTGTAGATGATTTCTTGGGTGTATTTTATGTCAGCTTGTTGTTTGGCTTTAGCCCTGGCATCAGTAAGGGCTGTAAGGGCTGTAGCGTGTCCGTTTTGTATTTCTGCGACAAGTGCATCCACTGAAGGGATCTTGGTCGGAGAAAGAGAAGCAGTGGGAAACACCGAAGGGTGGAATCCATAGGAACAGTAGAACAGAGACATTTGTATAGCTGTATGAAGTGCGTTGTTATATGCAAATTCAGCATAAGGTAGTAAAGAACTCCAGTTGTCTTGTGATGCTGATATAAAACAATGAAGATATTGCTCTAATGACTGGTTGAGTCTCTCAGTCTGACCATTACATTGAGGATGGTAACCGGAAATGAGGTTGCGTTGTATCCCCAATGATTGGCATAGATATTTCCAGAAAGAAGAGATGTACTGAGGTCCTCAGTCCGATATAATACTCTTGGGAAGTCTGTGTAACCGAATAATGGTATGCAGGAAGCATTGAGTCATTTGAACAGCAGAAGGTCACTTAGCCATAGGAATGAAATGGGCTAACTTGGTCAGCAAGTCTATCGTTAACATTATGGTGGTATGATGGGATGAAGGAGGAAGTTCAACAATAAAATCAGTAGAGATCCTTTCCCACGGTCGTGTGGGTAATACGGGCTGAACGAGTTTGCCCATTGGTAGTCTTCTGGGGTTCTTGGACTGGAGACATGCAGTATAGGAAACAATATAGTCTTTAATGTCGTCCTTCATATTAGGCCACCAAAAATAGCGGTTGATTAACTCATGGGTAATAGAAATCCCTCGATGTCCAGCCATTTTGTTATTATAGCAGAGGCAAAGGACTTGTTTCCTGTGAACAGCAGAAGGGAGGTATAGCTGTTCATGATGATAACATAACTCCTTTTCTTGGTTTAGTCGGTGTTGTACTATTTCCTGTTGGGTAATGCTTCTGCTCTGTTCTCTGACTTCTTGTAGTAATGAGGAAATAAAGTAGATGAAAGTGGTTTGGGGCAGCATCCTTTCTTGTTTTATTGGAATTTTATCTTCATAGGAACTGCGTGAGAAGGCATCTGCTATTTGGTTGTTGCTTCCTGGTATGTAGGTAAGAAACATTTTGTAGGAAGAAAAGAAATAACCCAATGTGCTTGTCGACTGTTCTGACACTCAAAGTTCTGAAGGGATCTTAGGTTTCTATGGTCAGTCCGAATCAGGATAGGATGTTGTGCTCCTAGAAGTAAGTGTCTCCATTCCTGACAGGCTCTCTTTATGGCCAACAATTCTTTCTCCAGAACAGTGTAGTTACGCTCAGATGGGGTGAGTGTCTTGAACATGTAGGCTATAGGGTGTTCAATACTCGTGGATGAAGTCTGCTTAAGGACCCCTCCGATAGCTGTGTAGGAGGGATCAGTTTCCAGTATAAAAGGTCGGGATTGATCTGGTAGTCTTAGGATAGGAGCAGAAGAAAAGGCAATTTTGAGGGTGTCAAATGCTTGTTGCGTTTCCTGATTCCAACAAAATGTCTTTCCTTTTTGCAGGAGAGTAGTTAAGGGCTCGATGACAGAGGAAACATTTGGGATGAATTTTCGATAAAAATTGGAAAATCCCAAGAATCTCTGTATTTCTTTAACATTATGTGGTGGTTTCCAGTGCAAATTAGCCTTGACTTTTCTAGGGTCCATCGCTGCTCCTTCAGCTGAAAGAATGTACCCTAGATAAGGTATGTTGGACTGATGGAATGAACACTTTTCAAGTTTAGCGTAAAGGTGGTGTTTTTGTAGTCTACTTAATACTTCTGCCACCTGTTTGATATGTTCTTGTTGGTTTCTTCAAAAGATAAAGGATATCGTCTAAATAGACGATAAGGGAATGCAGGAGTAAATCAGAAAATATATGATCAACAAAACGTTGGAAGACCGAAAGGGCGTTCGCCAGCCCGAAGGGCATCACGCGATACTCATAATGCCCAAAGGGTGTGCGAAAGGCGGTCTTCCATTAGTCCCCTTGTTTTATTCTGATAAGGTGGTATGATCCTCTTAAGTCCAGTTTTGTAAAGATAGAGGAACCTCAGACCGCCTCCAATATGTCTTGTATGAGAGGTAAATGATACCTATATTTGCGGGTCACTTTGTTCAAACCCCTGTAATATATGCAAGGTCTTAATTCCTTGCAGTCCTTCTTTGGGATGAAGAATAGAGATGCACACGCTGGACTATTGGATTCAGTAATTAATCCATGGTGTGGGTTAGTCTGAAGATATTCTCTTAATGCATCTTTTTCGGGTCCTGACAGCGTTTACATCCTGCCAAAAGGTACCTGTGCTTCAGGTAGTAATTCAATGGAGCAGTCGCCACTGCGGTGAGGAGGCAGTTCTTTAAATTCCTCGTTAGAAAAGACCTTGTGGTATTTCTTGTAGCAATCAGGTAAAAGGTTAAGGTTGGAAACGGATTGCGGTCTGGTATCCGTTTCTTCCTGATGAGGAGTAGCGAATAATCCTACTGCTCCTTCAGGGAGGCAATTAGAGAGGCAATTCTCAGAACCCAAGAATAGCGTGCCTGCAGTCTAGTATATATATGGGTTGTGTTTCACTAACCAGGGAAGACCCAGTATCAAGGGGTAATGACCTGCTTTTATTAGTTCAAACACAATCTTCTCTTGTGAGATGCTATTTTCTTCCATTAAGTTTTTATTAAACATTTTGAAATAACAATTCACCAGATATCCTTGCAAAGCGGAATATCAACAACAAAAACATCCTTGTCTAGCTTGCAGCTGGGCCGTTATCAAAGCCCCATACATTCTTGAGAGCGACACCCTCCGTGAGCGAGACTCTACAATCACCTTCTCGAAGGGAATGACAGGGTGCGCTAGCTCCTTGTTCCAGAGGGGGAGGTCAGGATACCTTCTGTGCGGAGATAATCAAATATTGACATTGGGCTATCCCCCATCGCCTCCACCAGGGTGTCGTACTCTATGAAGGTATTCTGTCGGAACAGTTGGGCAGCCCTTTCCAGGCCCATGTTTGACCACTTCTGCGTGTTTCTTCGACCCCTTTTACCTAGGTCGAGGGGAGGACCCCATAGAGAAGAAAGAGGGGAAGGCCAGGAGGAGAGGGCGAGGTTCTCCTTGGAAGGCCCCTAGAGTTCCCATAAAACCGCAAGTGTAGGATGGGCTTTCACTCGAATGAGGAGCTCACTGCTTAGGGACCACAACAAATCTCTAACTTTTCTTGGGTGCGTGTGGGTATCTTCGATGTATGTCAAATATGTGCAAATCTCATCTCTCATATGCTCCAACATGACCCTAAGCTGGGCCGCCTTATAATACAGGCGAAAGTCTGGAAGACCAAACCCCCCAAAGGACCTTGGGAGAGTCAGGGTGTCATGTCTAATCCTGGATTTCTTGCCATTCCAAATAAAGCGCTGAATCAAGAAGTGCAGGGACTTAAAATAAGACTCTGGAATCTTTATGGGGAGGGAAGTGAAGAGATAGAGAAGGCGGGGGAGGATGCTCATTTTAACGGACACCATGCGGCTGAACCACGAGAGGGTCAAGGGCGCCCACCTGGCAAGGCCCGACTTCATTTTGGAAAGGATTGGGGGGAAATTTAATTCAAAAAGGGATACCAGGTCTCTAGGGAGGCGGATCCCGAGGTATAGAATGGCGTTATGTACTACTTTAATGTCCCCCACCATATCCCCTCTCTCAATGCCCCGGGAGCCCGACCCCACTGGCATTAAACAGGATTTTGTTGGATTGATCTTCAGGCCTGAAAAGTCTAATGGCGAGAGGCTCCATTGCGAGAGCATATAAGAGGGGGAAAATGGGCAACCCTGCCAGGTGCCTCTGGAGAGAAAGAACCGGTCTGATACAATGCCATTTACCGCTACTCTTGCTGAGGGCCTGTTATACAGGGAGGCAATCCATCGGCAGAACTTTTCGCCCAGACCCATTCTTTGCAACCCCTTGCCCATGTATGGCCATTCGACTCGGTCAAAAGCCTTTTCTGAGTCTAATGAAAGCAAATAGGAATCAAAGTCACTACTCGAGGCTTCTTACACAAGGTCCAAGGTTTTTCTGATGTTGTCTGACCCTTGTCTGCCTGGGACAAAACCCACCTGCTCCCCATGGACTAGGACAGGGAGATGCTGGGCCAATCCGTTAGCAAGAAGCTTTGCCAACATTTTCACATCAGTGTTGAGAAGGGAAATGGGGCGATAGGAGTGACATTGAGTAGGGTCTTTCCCCTCTTTAGGAATAACCACTATAAGGGCTGAAAGCATAGATTGGGGAAGGAGTACAGAATTGAGAGTGGAATTTAATAGCTTGGCCAAAAAAGGGGCAAGGCTAGATCCAAAGGTCTTATAAAAGGAGACAGTGAAACCATCATCACCCGGGGTGGTACCACCCTCCATCATGCTTATCATATCCACTATCTCCTGGGGGGTAATGGAGTTTTCCAAAGGGACCGATTGCTCTGGGGAAAGACAGGGGATTGGCAGGGAGTTTAAGAAGTTGTCCGCTTCAGAGCCCTCTCCTGCATATTCCGAGGTGTAGAGGCGTTCGTAGTATAGGCGGAAGTGCTCGGCAATACCTGAGTCTTCTATGCATTTACCTTCTACCGGGGGTTGCAGCGCATGGACTCTCTTACTATTCCTGAGTTCCCTTAGTTTCCAGGCAAGGATCCTGTCAGCTTTCACCCCCTTCTCCATATATCTTTGCTTTAGAAACGCTAGTTTTCTCTCGGTTTGTCCCACCAAGAGGGCTACTAGTTGGGCCTTGAGCCGTTGAAGCTCCAACCATTTACCCAGGAACATTTGGGACCGGAGTTTACCCCCCGGCTGTATAGCCTCTATTTTGTCTGTAAGGATCCTCTCCTCCCTACCTCTCTCCCTCTTTCTTAACGCTCCCATGCCAATGAGCACCCCTCTAATCGTGGCCTTAAAGGCTTCCCATACACCCGCCTCACCATTGTCATTAAAAGCGAAGTAGTCTTTTATCGCTACCAAGAGTTCCTGGGACAGGACTTTATCCCGCAACAACAGGTCGTTATATGACCAACTCGAGCTCTGGGCTTGTTCCGAGGACATCCATATCTGGACCCGTACTAGGTCATGATCTGACCATGGGATCAACTCCACCCCAAAGCTGGATACCCTCTCCCACAGTGAATTGTCAACCAAGATGTGGTCGATACGGGAGAAGGAGGAGTGCGGTGTAGAAAAGAAGGTGAAGAGGGGCGCGCATCCCTTCCGTGTTGAGTGGGAGTCCGAGATGCCCAGGGCAGAATTTTTGTTATGAAAAGAGGCTGAAATCTTCCTCAGCTTGTGAGAAACAGTGCACTGGTGTTCAGTTTTTCTGTCTACATCGGGGTCGAGAACCATGTTAAAATCACCTCCCACCAAGAGAACCCCCTCTGTAAATTCCATGATTTTCGACTTAGTCACTACCCAAAACTGATCTTGGGCTTCATTTGGGGCATAGACTGAAACGAGCGTCACCTTGTTTCCTCTGATTTCCCCCTTAACCATCACAAAACGGCCCTCTGGATCCTTTCGCTGCGTTTGTGAGACAAAATGAGCTTTCGAGGAAACAACTATCGCTACCCCCCTTTTTTAGTCCGACAAGAAGCGTGAAAGACCCCGTGTACAAGGTTAGCTCTAAGTGGCAATTCCCTACCCCTCACCCAATGAGTTTCCTGAAGGTATAGCACATAAAGTTTCAACCTCTTAAATTCCCTAACCACCAAGGAACTTTTATGGGGGGAATTCGAACCTCGGACATTCAGTGAACCCAGGGTCAGTGGTTGGTTGGAGTCAGCCATTAGGGAGACAATTGTTCCTCGATATTCCCCCATGGAGGCGCACATGAGCCGTGGTCCACAGGTGACTCCCTACACTCCGATCTCTAAAAGAACCAAAAGATTCCAAAGGACGCAGGTCCCAACTCGGAAATAAAATAAGCTTCAAATCCAAAGACAACAATTGACAAACCCCCAACAACCCCCGCTCACCCCAGAGCGCCTGGATTACACGTGACATTATAGATGTCACCCAAGCCAGGCCAACAACGTCCCCCTCCGAAGGGTGAATGCACATGACACACAAATACTACGTTGAGCCCCCCCTCTCATTCTCCAAAGCATCAACCCAGAGGACTATCCTCTCCCCCCCCAACCTGGATACCCAGGAAATGAAGAAATGATCCCAGCAATACCGTCACTTCAAGCAAAAGGAGCCATAGCGGCTTCATAACCTCCAAGAACCTTTACAAAGCCAAAGCCCCCACAAAACTGATCTGAGTGCGAGCAGAAAGCTTGATATGATCAGACCTCAGAAGTGCCAGGCGAGGTCGGGGACACCTTCCTGTACTTCCTATGACCCCGCACTTGACGCCTTTCGGAGGACCCACTGAGGGCGCGGGACTGGGACAAGTCCATTCCATTCCTTCGCCTTCCTGGTTGTCCCCCGGCTTGGGATCACCCAGAATCTCGCAGGTAACCCCCTGAATATCATCTTCCGTGACCAAGGAATATTTAAAGCCATTGTATTCAAATGAAAGGGAAAAAGGGTGGCCTCATCTGTATCTCCCTCCTTTAGACTGGAGCCATCTCGTTAGGGGACCACACAGGCGTCGGCGGGCCAGGGTAAAGGCCGAAATCTCTTGATAAATTGCAACTTTGGTATCCTCCCAAGAGACGGGGCCCTTTTTCCCTGCCAGGTCGAGTATTTTAGTCTTCTCTGAATAGTAGTGAAACTTCACTAGGATTGACCTGGGCCCTCTGTTGGGGGCGCCTGCTCTATGAGCCCTGTCAATCGTTGGTTCGTCGGTGTTGCCCTCATCGAACAATTTACTTATCACTGAGTTGACGATCCTGAGAATTTCTGGCTGGGTTCCAGGACCCCAAGGAATCTCAGATTGCTCCGGCGCTCCCTATTGTCCAAAACAGAAGTTAGAACAACAGGGGAACACAAGCCGGGGATCAAATATGCTGGAGTCCCTCAATCCCCCAGGCACTCAGATTGCGGGGAGAAGTGCTGGAGTTGTCCCACCCTTCTTGGCTGGCTAGTGAGGGGGAAGCTCCTGGAACTATCTCCCCAGAGATGTGAACTGCAGAGCGGGGGTTAGGGGGGAGGGAGGGAGGGAGGCAGGCAGCCGTGAAGCGGTCCCGGCCCCCCGTACCCACACCACAAGTGCCCGCTCAGCGCCATCCAAGGAGGGGGACCAGAAAAACGACGTACACCTCACCAGCTCCACTAGGGGCGGAGGAAGTTTGCCTCACTCACCCCCCGAGATGGGCACTCGACTCCAGGCCTATTAAGAAACAGAAGGAAGGGGACGCCAGGTCCAGATCGCGGCACCCCTGCACCTCGGGATCCGGCTCGCCTCCTCTCACACCAGTCCGGGGCACGGGGTATGCTCCGTTGGGGGGGGGGCGAGCAGGCCACGGTGCGCCCCACGCTGGAATGCCCGGTCCCTGCGCCCCGTGGCTCTCAAGGTGTTTGCGTGGAGCCGCAAGGCAGATGAGAGAGCGGGCGCCTTCTCCCTTCAGACACTCATAACCCGAACTAGGGTTCTGCTGCAGCAATCGGGACTGGAGAAAGGCTCATCCGATGCACTACGTCATCCGGGGCTCGCCTCGGGGTCTGCACTTCACTCCTGAGGGGGGTAGGGGGGACTGAGGTCCCTAAATTTGCACCCCTCGGAGGAGACTGTCAAAGGAGCGTCAGAACATCTTGGCTCCCCCTGGTGGCTCCGAGATGTTATTTTCATGGTAACTTCCATAGTGTTTTTTTTTTTTATGAGACCAGAGAGTAGCAGGATACCGTCAACCCCTTCTATCGGCACTGCAATAGATTTAGTGAGCCTTTGGAGTTTGTTCTGCCTGGCCCAGTCAGAATCCATGAATACTCCAGCTGCTCCGCAATCAATCAGAGCTGGAACCCCACTCAGAGTGAGACCTTATTATTGCAGAGTGACTGGTAGTACTAACATATTTTGAGAGGTAGGAAGGCAGTCCAGGGAACTCTTTACAAAATACCCGTTCATGGTTCCCTTCATGGAGAGGCGGATGTGTTTCCCGAATGTCTTGGGGGTACGAGGGTACAATCTTGCAAGAAGTGTTTGTCTGAACCACAATACAAGCAGAGTCCTAATGTCTTTCTCCGGAGTCTTTCTTCTGGGGCTAATGGGCCTCTGGCTGTTCCCAGGTGCATAGGTTCACCTTCTTCGTGGTTTCTAGAAGATTTAGGGCTTTCATTGCGAGGTACAGTGGGTGGTAACATGTTACGACCTTTACGTCTTTCATAGTTCCTTTCCTGTATCCTATAGTCCATCTGTAGGACTAGAGAAATCATTTCTGGCAGGTTTTGAGGCCGTGTAATCCGCGATATCTCATTCTTCAGTTTCTCGTATAGGTTTCTCCTGAAAATGGTAATGAGTGCATCGTCGGACCATGCGGTTTCAGAGGCCAGTTGTTTAAACTGGGTAATAAAGGAAAATATAGCTGTGTTTGCCTTGTTTTAGATCTAAGATGTGTTCTTGGGCTGTTACCACCAATTCTCATCTACCAAACATCACCTGTACACTGTCTACAAAACCTGCTGCAGAGTCCATTAATTGGTTGTTAGTGGTAACGAGGGGAGTGGCCCAAGCCAATGCATGCCAGACATGTTAGAGACCATATAACTAACTTTGGCCCTGTCTGTTGGGAAAAAGGTGGGCTTCAAGGTGAATTGAACGGTACAAGAATCTAAGTATTCTTTTAGCTTTTTAGGATTGCCGTCGAACTTTCCCATAGTTAAGGGCCCTGGGGGCAATTCTGCTCTGGAAGTAACCATCTGGCGTAGTACATTGTTCTCATTCCTTAGAGTCTGTACCTCTGTGTTGAGGTTCCGGACCACCGTTATCAGCTGTTGAACTTGCTGATCCATGGGCATCGCTATCTATCACATTCACAAGGCAATTTGTAGAAAGGTATTCACGTAGAACTTGAGTAGAGTCCACTGAGGTTCCTTGTCTTTTGCTGAAGCAGGTTTGATGAAAGTGGTATGTCTCCCAGGAAGCGCTAAGAGGCCAGTACCTGGGCTGCAAGCACCCGTGGGCGGCACCCTCGGGAAACCTCAGGGGAATAAAACCCGCAATACACTTAGTGTAGATGGTGAAGTCTGTTGTTCTTTCCAACGAAGTTGAAGACCCGATGTAAAAACTTGAACGGCTGGTAGCAATATGTCCGTAGTTACAGTCACAGCGGGGAGCGGCGAGAGAATGGAATGAAGCACTGCGGAAGCTACGGACAGGACCGAAGCAGTAGTGTAGGAGGTGCCAAAGGACTGTCGGAAGCACCGCGTAGAGCAGAGTGAACGAGGCGTTAGGACAGAAGCTGCAAAGCAGGAGATGCAAAAGGAATTGTCAGAAGCACCCTGTAGCGTGGAATGAAGCGTGGCGAAGACGCCTGCTGCCGAGGTCCAGGGAACTGCTGAGTAAGCAGTAGGCAGTGGGGAGGAAGGTCTGCCAAGTGGTGTAGCTGCAGGGAGGAAAGGTAGCAAGAAGGAAAAGGAGGATATAACGGAGAAGAAGGAAAGGTGGAACGAAGTCCGAAAAGTTTATAGTGTAACAAAGTAGAAGGCAAAGCGGAATGCTTTCAAATAGTTAATAATAGCAAGCGGAACAAGAAGCGACGCACCTACCCGTTCTTCTGTATGTGTAATATAGTACCGGGAAGGTGAATGTCGGCATCTTGAGGAGGACTAGACCTACACACAGGTTTCAAGGAAAGGGAACCAAATAGCCGCCATCTTGGTGTCTGTCTAAAATAGTAGGGCTGGTGTTTCTTCCAGTAAATCCAGAGAGACCTTTGGGTTCTTCTAACAACGCCGGTAGCAGCTGGCAATTCCCAACTGCGGCACCCGTTCTGCACCTCGTAGCAACAGTGGCGCTTCTGCAGAGATTGGCGCAGGGAGGCGGGCGGGCCCAACAACAGACGGACTGGCAGCGTAGCAGTGGGGAAATGGTCTGGATGCCAACCAGAGGGAACGATAGAGCTCTGAGGCAGGTTGAAAGGAGATTCAGCCCTCTGATCATGTTATTGCATGTTCTGGATTCATAGGGCACTTGAAAGACTGCAAATCACGCTGTGCTAGGATCTCGGACTGCGAAGCGACCTGCTCAAACGGCCGTCTTCCTTCGTGCTCAACAGCGCCCCATGCAAAGCCTTTTCAAGGTGGATTTTAGTATTCTTCTGAACCATAACAAGATCCGTGATCCACTGATCAACTAAGGGAACAGAAGAGGGCTCACAAGCGCTGAGCTAGGATCCGAATATTCCTAGCATTGAGACGCGAGGCAAACAGTACGAGCATGGCATAAATCCTGGATGAATACAGAAGCACTAGAAAACAAAGATGGCTACCTCTGTCCTCTGTCCAACGCTATGCTATCCCAACCTCTATCCAACCACTATGAAAAGAAAAATAACAACATAAGCCATGGTTCAGGCTAGGATTCACTCTCCCTCAGCTGAAATAGTGGTGGCTGGGTAACTGCCTCCCACTAAGGAGTTCTCAAAAGTATTTTCCAGGGCTTGGCCTGCTGTAGCAGCTCACACAAAGAAAAATGTCTTTCAGTTTTCCTTTTGTCCAAAACAGCGGCCTTGTCCACAGTTCAAACAGTTACTACTTTATTCCGTATCCCAGGATGTAATCTTCGTGTTAGATGTAACAGGTTCTCCTTACCTGAGTTGGATGGTATTAACAAAAATAATATTCTCTCTCTCCCCCTTGTGGGGTATTCCGATTCTCAGCTTCTCTTGGCTATAGGCCTCTTTTATACCTGCTCTGGTTGTCGCTTCTATCAACCCCTGGTGGGGTAATCGGATTCTCAGCCCTAGATGGACTATAAGTTTCTCTAAATCTATTTTGTTGTACTGTTTCCTCACCCTCTCGTGGGACATGCAAATTCTGAGCCTGGTGTCTGCTCAGGCCTGCTTTGCTTCTCAGTACATTGCCCCTCTCGTGGGGTAGGTGAATTATCAGCCTTGTGTAGTGTGATGACTCCAGTGAGATCATTACTAAGACCGCAGTATGGGCCTCCTCTTATCTGGCCAGGGAAAGGAAGCCGCTACCTGATCCTGACACTGGGGGTGGTATTATGTGGGAGGATCACATGGGAGGAGACTCATATCAGGGGGAGTTTATGACCTCTTTTACTCATGATTGCCCCAATGTTCCCAATGAAGGTTTACTGTAAACAAACTGATATTTCTGCTCTAAAATACATTATGGGCATTAGAACCCATACTGCATGTGGTATTGGGATGAGGAAGAGAGACTCAGAGTTAATGAAGATTAAAAGTACCATGATGTTTAATGAGCAGTCTAGTGGGGATCTATGTGATTACTGCGAGCCCCAGAAGTCCCATGGCTGAAATTGCCCGTTTACTTTCCTTCCTTCAACCGCCTTTACACCACATATATATGTAGGGGGAGACCCCCTAAACCCCTCCATACTTGTATCATATCCCATACCCCTCCGCCCCCCACATATATATGTGGTGTAGGCGGGGTAAAAAAAAGAAGAATTTTCGGCAGTCGGAATTCTGGAGGCGACATTTGGGTATATTTCCATTTAGTTGTTGTGATCTGAAACACCTAAGCAGAACATTTAAATGCCAGAGTGAGCTTCAGGTGGGAGAAGGAGTGGCAGAAGCAGTCGCAGTGGCAGATGCAATTGCAGCGGCAGGGGCAGAGGCAGAGGTGGCAGCAGGTGTGAATGCAGGAGGCGCTGTGAAGGCCGCGGAAGCAGCAGCTGAGGCCCACGTGGGAGAAGTTGCGTGGCCGTGCAGAGCAAGCGCAGCAGGAAGCGGCTTTGGGGAAAGCTACGCCGCAGACAAGCTCCCAACACACCGTTACCTGCTGAGGTTTCGCAAAAGAGCTGGAGTTCTACAGGAGCTGTCAGAGCTCACCTGAAAGACTTTGCCGGCCACAACAGTCAGACCGGAGCTTGCAGCCATGCGGGCAGACCCGAAGAGATCTGCTGCAGCACCAGCGAGCAGAAAGGACACGCAGCGGAAGACTGGTGAGCTGGCCTGAGATGCCAGATCACCTCGGGGAGCTCCACAAAAGACTCTTAAGGGAAACTAATGATTTTGAATACCGAAGAAATTAAATAAGGCAGACAGGGCACAACTTCCCTTAGAAGGGATACCAGTTGGGGGATAATTATAACCCGCCTCGCCAGAAGCCAAGAGGTCATAGAAGAAAGCTACAAGGGCAGACAGAGAGCAACTCTCCTGACAAGGGATACCAGTTGGGGGATAATTATTGTAAACCGCATTGCCAGAAGCCAAGAGGCCGCAAAAGAAAGATACAAGGGCAACCCGTGTGCAACTCTCTTGATAAGGATACCAATTGGGGGATTGTTGTAACTCGCATTGCCATGAGAGTAATATAGAGGCTACAGGAGCACAACTCACCTTATATGAGATGTCAATGGGGGAGAGGCTTGTAACCTGCAGTGCCAACAGCCAAGAGGCTATAGAAGAGTAATACAGATACAAGGGTGCACGTCCCTTTTATGGAATACCAATCTGGGGAGAGCTGCAACCCATATTGTCAAGATTCAAGAGAATTGAAAAAGAAGCAGTTATTGTGCAATCGTCCACACATAGGAAGCTGGTGTGGAGAATCTTGGAAAAAGCATTACCACTGAACATAATTGTAGTTGTAGGAGTTTTTATCTCGTGTGAGAAATCAAAGGGTATCTTTTGGATTCAGTTCCTGGGGGTGGATCAGTGAGGGAGGATCACCTGGGTGAGGGGTCTTCGAAGAGTGGGGGTGAGGCAGCCAATGAAAAGACGCAGTATTCCGCCCCTTTTGTTTAGTATACTCTGAGGTACCAACCCCCACCCCCTTTTTACAAAAACACTGGGCAGAGAAAGAGGGTGACTGAAGGTAATAAGACTAAGGGGGTAATTCCGAGTTGGCCGGTAAGTATAGGGGAATACCGGCATGGCGTTAAGAGCGTTTCCGTGCTGGCACTAGACCGTAAAAATCGGCCTATTCTGACTTCGCGAGCACGCGCTTACCGCCATGCCGGTAATGAACGTTAGTGCCATGCCGCAAAAGTGCCCCCAAAGCCCTTACCACCAACAAATGCACCGGACATAACACTACCGACATGGAGTAATCAGCGGTGACCGTAAATAGCGGTCCCCGCTATTTACGGTCACGGGTAAAGAACGGAACCGGAAAACATCACCGCACAGGAACAGGATAGAGCACGGTGGCCATCTTTAAAATCACAATCCATTGCCATCCTCTCCATACAGGACCCGGAGGCATATACCGAAGAGAGAAATTGCCATTCGAGACCAGCATCATGCCTAAAGCACTAAAAAAGGGGGCCGCAAGCATAAGAAAGGAGCGCTTTACCCAGGATGAGCTCCAGATACTGGTGGACACCCTGCACGAACATGCAGACACTGTATTCAGCAGTGATATGCGTAGGCCCACTGTCGTCAGGAAGAAAGAGATCTGGGCCTTGGTAGCATAGAGGGTGAGCGCCGTAGGAAACACCCCCCGCACCACCAAGGATTGCCGGAAACGGTGGGATGACCTCCGTCTCCGGGTGCGGGCCATCCTCTCGGCAAACCAAAGTCAGTCCCTGTAGACAGGAGGAGGGCCAGGTTCCCCCATCAAAATGATGCCGTGGGAGGAAACGTGCGCGGCCATGATGGGCACAGAAGCCATGGAAGGGGTTGACGAAATGGAGTGCGGTGCAGCGTCATCCGCTGATGGAGGTGAGTGTCATGATTCAAGACAGAACATGCATTCCTAATGTAAGTCACTGCCGAGAGCTGGGCAAGGTGTCACGTCATGGTTGGACAAACTCCCCCCCACCAATGAAATCATGCCGTAACAAGTGGGACCCAGTCTGATGTCAGGTGCAAGGCTGTAACCCATATGGCCCATAGCACACAAAGAGGCCGAATCTGTGAGGCACACGGGGCAGTGATTGTAAACACTGTGAATGTGAGTCATCACAGTACGCCGCCAACATGAGTGACCCAGACATCTGCATGCATTTAGCATCCAAGCCCAGATCACTGTCCCACTCACCACCCAAATGTCCACAAAACGCTGCAATCCCATTGTGATACCATAGGCATGTACAAATGCTGACACCCAAATCATTGCTCATGCCGTCTCTCTCTCCCCCCCCCACAGGCAGCGGGCATGACAGCGAGGACCAGGAAAGCACCTGGGCCAGTAACTCCAGGGGCAGAGGCAGGGGCCAACGTATGCCTGCAAGCAGGAGAAAAACACAAGCAACACCACCTGCTCCTGCAATCCCCTTGGAGGGTGCACAACCCCCACCTGCACCCCTACCCATGCCTGCAGTGCCGGTGGACACGTGCCCCACGCTGCACTCAGAGGAGTCCAGTGTGGCTGGGGAGCATGCAGCCATGTGCCTCCTCGATGTTCCAGACAGCCCACCATCAATTTCCGGAGCCAACGCGGAGGGTACCAATGACATTGCCCACACCCCTGCCACACCATCATACAGCCAGGTGGCACACAGCGACTCCGGAGAGAGTGACACCCCAGGGCTCACAGGGCAAGGATTACAACCTGCCTGTCCTGAATCCACTTTCCCTGCAGACACTCCGGAAAGGCCTGCAGGCCCGATACCAAGCCTGCCAAGCACATCGGCCACATCGGCCACAGATGTATTGCCCTCCCAGCACCTCACAGGCCTCATTGAGGAGTTCATCAGGGACAATCGTGATTCTAGGTTGGAGTGGCACAATGACCTTCAGGCTCTGGGCGAGGTGATCACGGCGAACACAAACCGGCTCTGCGAGGTGCTGGGCCGGATCGCAGATGCCCTGGAGGCAGCACACCCCACACCACAGCCTGAGCGGTGGACCCACCCTCCCAAAGCTCGTCCACGCAGACCAGCCCAGTCCGACGCTCACTGCGTACATTGCGCCGCCACGGCACGTTGACCATGCTGGCACACACATGTTGCCTATGTTGTACCAATGGGACTATTGTGGGGTTGTTGTGGGGGGAGGTGGAGGGGGGTGAGGGTGTGTGTGGGAGTTGGGGGGGAGCGGGAGGGGGGTGAGGGTGGAGGTTTTCTTGTACACGTTTGAACATTATTACTCAATACACTGGTTGATCATCCCTAAGAAACAGAGTGGACATTGATCATTGTGCATGTGTCCTTTAATGTCTCACAGTGCATGATGTACATGTATCCCCACACCCAGTGCCCAATGTCCTGTCATCCTCACACCCTCAGCTGACTTGTGAGTCTGAAATATTGTCTGATCAATGATTGCCGCACGGAACGTCCCTCCTGTGCATCGGCACCGTGATGCTGTCCTGCCAGTCCTTCCTCCTCCCCCTCATCGTCATCTGGTGGTAGCAGTTCCACGTCAGGGGGCAGTGGCACGTTCCGACGGATGCACATGTTGTGCAGCATTTCACATGCCATGGTGATCTTGGACACCTTCTCGTGGCTGTAGATGAGTGCCCCACCCGACCGGCTGAGGCAACGAAATTGTGCCTTCAACAGGCCGAAGGTCTGCTCTATCACCACCCGTGTAGGGTATGGGATCTATTGTAGTCCTCCTCGTGCCTTTTCTGTGGGTTGCGGACCGGGGTCAGGAGCCACAGCTTCAAAGGGTAGCCAGCATCACCTGCATGAGAGTGGAATGAAGGTAAGTGTTTGTACATTCATGGTGCAGAACTGTACTAGTCGTACATGGCAGCAGGTGATTACTGGCCATGCACACATGTCCCAGGATACAGTCACCCCATTACTGGGCCGGGTATGTGTCTTGTGCAATGGAATGATGGAGGGGGTAGCTTCTTCCTGATGGGTCATGGTGTGCACTCACGTCTTGTTGCATGTGCGTCGTATATGCATGCAGCAGTGTTGGACTGCATTTATTGATCTCATGCGTGAGATTTGGTGACAGGGGGGTGTTGGCTGTAGTTGGTAGCATACTCGTCATTCTGCACTGATCCCTACCATGGTGACCTGCAGCAATCCTATGGGGGTGCAGGACCAGTGACACGCTGTGGGATCCCTGTTAGACTCACTTCTATGCACTCCCAGGGATGACTGTCCTGTGTGTTGTGATGCAGGAGTCAGCGACATGGTGCTATTGCACTGCATGGTGCAGGATGCCCTCACGGTGTGTAAGGGCCGCCGATGAGTGGTGCATGTGTTGTGGTATTTGGCCAGGTTTCCTGTTAGTCATGTAGTGTTAGGTGTCGCCTCGGATTCAGCACTGTGTGGTTAGGTGGTCATGTGCCGTGTCACTTGCCTTAGGGCACAGTGTTCTGTGAGGTGCACATCATGCACTGGCGTGATCATTCCCACACAGGTGGAGTATGCATCCCCCCCCCCCTTTCCCACACAGGTGGAGTATGCATCTCCCCCCCCTTTCCCACACAGGTGGAGTATGCAGACAACATACTCACAGCCCCAATGCACTGCCATGGCCCATTCAAGTTATTCACCAAGTAGCCAGGCACGTCGTCCAGCATGTCGCTCCATGTAGCGTGGTAGTGTTGAGTTCCGCAGGACCAAGGAGTCATGAGTTGATCCGGGGTATCGGGCATTGCAATGTATGATGGCTTTACTGGCATTACAACCATCTGGACGTTGATGGAGTGGTATTGCTTGCGGTTGCGATACAGCACCTCCATGGCATGCGGGACCACCGATTCAACGTGGGTGCAGTCGAGGGCACCTATGCAATTTGCATGCCTGTCAGTGCATGGAAGGCAACTTTGGTATCATATATCTCCTGGGGAGTCCGTGGTAGGGATATGTAGTCCCTTGTGTGGTTGAGGAGGGCATCCAGCACTTGGTTGAGTATCCGGGAAAATATGGGCTGTGAAATGCCATGCATGTGCCCCACTGTATGCTGATAGGTGCCTGTGGCAAGGAAGTGGAGCACAGACACTACCTTCAGTAGAGGGGGGATGGCAGTGCAGATTTCTATGCAGCTCACTATGTCGTCATGTATCAGGTCCACTATGGTGGTAATGGTGTCCCGGTCAAGCCGGTACAGGGTGTGGATCTGCTCTGGTGTGAGGTTGAAGGGGGTGGCTCTGATGCAGGGGAATTGGGGGCTGCCGGCGTGGTAATGGTGGCTGCACCGGTAGGGCATGCTGGGCAGTCTCACCCTCCTTCTCCTCCTGCGTATCCTCTGTGGTGGGGGCTGTGGTTGTTGTTGTTCCCGTTGTTGTAGTTGCTGCCTTGCAAGCAGGGCCTCCAGCTCCAGGAATGCTGCTACAATTGGTATCATCTTGGTGTGGGAGGGGGTGTGGTGTGTGGGTGTGCTCCTTTTGTGCTGTGACAGACTCCATTGCCCCCACCTGTGCTGATTGAGTGCACCTGTGCCTCTTTGAAACACTGCTCATGGTTCTTAACACCTTCTCGGCGATGCCGGTATTTACTCCATGGCGGTAAGGTACTTAGCGGCCTTGTGGAGGCTGTTTTTTCCATGTCCGCTTTACTTTGGATCAGCTCCGGTTTACGCCATGGCGCTATTTTCGGTATGGAGTGTCAGGCGTGCGCCACTAAACTGCTATTTACGGCCTCGTAATTTACGGCGCCGTAAATAACGGTCTGGTGGGTCAGAATGGGCCGTAAAGGGAAACGATGCCGGTAATCCTTTACCGGCATCGCTTTTCCTTTACCGCCCAACTCGGAATGACCCCCTAACTCTCAAACATCGTACAGGACATGTCCTGCATACACCTGATACCAATTAGCTCACCTGACACGGATAAAAGGCAACACCTAAAGACACAGTCTGAACAAGGGGGAACACGAGTACGAGCAGAACTTCCAGGACAAAGGCAAACCTACTCGAGCAGAGCTGCGGACCAAGGGACGAGTGCTGCGGGTGAAAACCCCCAAGAGTTCCCTACTGGAGGTCTTTGTCTCTAGGCGCTGCAAAAGACACGTGGCAAAGGCCAGATCCCAGAAGTGAAGACTGCATTTTGGACACCAGCGACCCTCCCGGGTGAACGGCAGCGCTGGGGAGGTGAGGTCAAGCCTGTGGTACTAACCTTGACTCGTGAATTAGAAATCGCAAAACCCAGAAAGAGACGCACACAGCCAGTGAGTTGGCAAGCGATCTGAGAGACCAGTGTGTGTTAAAGTTTGAAAAATAAACATTATATCGCAAGTGAAGGCTGCATGCGTGTGGATGAGACGTGAAGAAAGGCAGACCTGTGAGTGAACTTTGATGTAAAGGACAGCTGTGAAATCAGTGATACTAAGTAACGGAGTGGTCCAGTGAAAGGAAGTAGCCCACTCGAAAGTCTCTGTGAAAGGTACTTTGTTTAAAGCAAGAAAGCGAATGAACAGCAAAAGTGAAATAATGAAGATTAATTCCTAGAGAAGGGAAGATTGAAAGTTAAACTGTGAACTTTGAGTCAAAGTGGTCCTGCCATGGTCTGTAAATAAAGCCACGCACACCTGAAAGTCTTTGACATCCAAAAGTGGTCCGAGCCCGACTGAGGGAGACCCAAAGTATAATAAGCTTGGGAAAGGGATCCCCCTTGCAAGTTTGTCTTGAACTTTATCGTGAGAGGTCTGAGCCCGACAGAGGGGGACCTACGAGAACTTTGTGGTGAAAGGTCTGAGCCTGACAGAGGGGGATCTTTGTGAAGAAAATATTCGTCTTGGTTTATCAACTTGTGTTGCTAGGGAGAGAAATGTACTTTGCTAAGCAAGAGACTGTGGAAAATAACAGTTGTTTTGATTTGTGATCAAGCATTTGTGAAGGAGACATTTCTTGCCAAGTGGAAGGAGCCAGTCAATGGAAAATACTTTTTGTGCTATGTTGAATGGAACTTTGTTATTGTACAGAACGTTATTGGAACTGAACCTGGCTCAAGGTATTCCTGACTTGATCCAGGGGAAGGGAGTCCAACCCTGGCCACAAGGAGTACTTTATAAAGCCTTTGAGATTTAATTGGTATACTATTTTTTGGAACTAAAACCAGCCAGACATTCCTTGTATTATTTTATTTACTAGTGTGAGGGGCAGATACATTTTGGATACTAGGCAATTTTTCTTTAGTTTTAGTTTGCCAGGCAGGGCCATCCTTGTTAGGTTAGGGAAAGATATGTGTTTATCTTACCCCATTTTATTTAATAAAATGGCAACTTTTGAGAAAATGTTAGCTTTGTGTCTGTCTCGCTTTTCTGACCCCTCACAGTAGACTATGGGTCAGCTCAACCCAGCTATGTGTTTCAGTCTGTCCATGGATTATGAGAATTCTCAGCCCGGTGTTGGCTATGGGTCTGCTCAGTCCTGCTTTGCTTCTCAGTTCGTTCTCCTTCTCCTGGGGTAGTCATATTCTATCCCAGCATGGGCTACGGGTCAGCTCAAACCAGCTTTGCTTCCTAGTTTGTTCCCCTTCTCATGGGGCAGGTGAATTCTCAACCCGGCCTGGGCTTTGTTGTGGTCTCACCACCCTCCTCCCGCTCCTTGTAGGATGCCACATCCCTGCTTTCCAGAACAGTGGTGCTTGCTAGAGGAGGTGGTCCCTCTGGCCAGAGCGGACATGCATTCTCGACCTGGCTCTGGTCTGTGTGGTGGAGTCTTTCATGTCTCTTCTTCCTCTCTGGGATTTCAGCATCAGACAGGCAGAACCCTAGTACGCTGTGTCAACCGTTGCTTTGCTTTCTTCCACGGTGAAGCAGCAGTGCTCTGCGGGCTGTTTTGGGTCTCCACTAACCATTCCGACTGCGTGGTTCTTCTGCTATGTTCCTCGTGCGAGGGAGAGTGTCCCTCCTCTTCGCGGCTGTGCAAGCTGGTATTTCTGACTGTCTGTCTGATTCTCTATGTCTCAATTGGCGTCCAAGTTTCTGTATGTCTCTTTCTGGAATGAAAGGGGAGGTTCCACTGGTTCTGGTGTTTATGAGAGGGCAGCAACAAGTACAGGCCCCAAATCAAGCCATCCACTTTAAAGGGGCCCTGTACATGATTGCCCCATCCAATTCCCACGTAACCAAGAAACACTTGGGACTTTAGAGTAAAGGGTTTTGTTCCAGTGGTTCTGTTGTTTTTACCAAGCAATTTGTATAGTGGTTCTTTTGACTAATTTGTTTTTTCCATATTTTTTCCATATTTTTTGGTGCAAAGCAGACACTGCACCATGCCTTCATCCCCCACCGACTCATCACACCCCCCCCCCATATTGCCTTTCCCAACCCCCCATTATATGGCAAAAACAATCTGCAGCAAAAATTATGCAGTGAAAAACGTTCAACAAAAACACTGGGTACCGTTCCAACCTATGCCATTCTGGCCTATTATGTGCTGGATCAATTCAAAATCAGGTATCCTCCACAGATTAATCAGTATCTCATATTCATAATCGGGAAATTATTCTGGGGGACATTTTGCTTTAAAGTCAACTATTACTACCACTGTGGTATTGAAACTGTTCTGTATCTAAGAACCCAGAAAAAGTACAACCTCTTTTTTGATGTTGATCGTCTGAGCTATTCCTGGAGGACTGTATATCTTAATTAACAACACAGACACCTGCTAGACTAATTTGTGTAATTAACCCAGCAATTAAGCATGTGTGTACATTGTGGAGAGGGATTTTCTAACTAGAATAGTTATTCTTAACAATAATTGCCAAGTCTCCTTTGGACCTTTTCTGTTCTATTTTAATTGCTAATGGCTGTATAGTGTTCTTACCATAGAACGACACAGTGTTAGTGAGCAGTTTCATGAAAGGCAAAGATGTCTAAAGTCACTAAGAAGTCATGTGACTCGCCAGTTCCCAAATACTGTGGATGTCCTGGAGTGTTCCATATATTTTTTTTGGTTTTATAAAAACCTTTACAAAACATGTATACAGAGTATTCAAGGCAAACATATTTAAAAAAATATCTAGATTAAAACTTCATTCTCATAACTAGTTTACAGATTAGTATAGACACAACATAGTCATATTTTACATTATAAAAATCCCCCCATTTCATAAAAACATAATATCACACATCTTTAACATTTAAAACTCATCCTACCAACTTGCAAAGTGCTTTAGTGTAGGCAGTTTTGAGAATTTCAGGGAAAATACTTTGCCAATTTCCGAACACCAAGAATGAGGTTCCAATGAAATCGCATTAGAATTGCTCTATAGAAGCGGTTGTGGAACAAATTCAGATAAGAGGCAACGTCCCCTCTCTTTTTGTGCTTGTGGGCTAAATGTTTCAAGGATGGGTAACCATGAAAGGAGTCTGTTGTATTAATCCAGTCCCCGTCGTAGAGGGCCTTTTTAACTTTATCGGGGTTCAGAATTAAAGCCTCCATATCGAGGTTATATTCACTCAACACACATTCACACTACTCCCTCAAGTCTACAACATACTCAGAGGAGCGACCCAAGGTACTTCCATTTCTGCATACCAATTGGGCAGCTTATTTTTCGAAACAAAGACAATAGCCGCCACTAGGCTCGCACCATCAGTGATAATAGGCCTAATTCGAATTGAAGCGTTCCATATTGCTATGCTGATAGTATGTTTGTGGTTAGGGTTGGATTAATATTCTTGGCTGCAGTCCAGCTGGCTGCTATTACCAGCCACCATTGGTCAGATCTTCATGTGACTTGTTCTTACACTTTCATTCAAGGCAGGCACTGTGTATCACTTTTCCCAATCAGCGAATTATTAGTAAATTCTGTTATATGGGATTTCTGACTGAAATTCTCTGGTTGGTCAGATGTATTATTTTAAATGAGGGGCTGTATTCTGTCTGCCGTTGTCGTCATTGCTTACCATCTGACAGTCAAAGCTATTTTAAATGATTGATATAAGAAGATATAAACTTAACCATCAGACCAGTTTTAAAGTGTCCGAGTTAATCTACTTAGTTTCCCATATTCAAGTACATCTACAATAGCAATGTCTTCGGTGGTACTAAGGCACAGCTAAGGTATTGTACGAGAAGCAGTAAAACGAAGATCCTAATTAGGATATGTTCCTCTGAGCTACAAAATAAGCTCTATGTTTTCAGTAGCCTTCCTTGAGTAACAATAAACACATGTGGTGCATGATTACTATAGTTGTTTTAGTCAGGGCAATTAATGTCCTGGTCCTTAATTTTTGAATTAGTTGAATCCGTGTCCGTCAAAAAGCAATTACTCAGACCGTTCTACAATGGCACTATTTCAGTGTCCTCAGTATAAAGACCTTGACTTTTATTATGAGAAGCTTTGTCCACTGTTTTTGTGCATGTGCTTATAGGCAAATGTGTATGCAGATCAGATGTGCTAAATCTAGAGTTAGCCCTCTCAGATCACAACCCATTATGTGCGCAGATCTTTGGATTGTAATATTTGCTTATTCCTTTTTGTGGGAACTTTGCCAATTTTTGTCTCAGTACTTTTTAGTAATTGTTGATCTACTACGTCAAACAGACTTACAACAAAATACATGTTGTATTTTCAAATAAAAACATGTTTTTTGATTGTGAATTAGCTTTAGTTTTATTTATGCATAGCATAACATAGGGGCAACACTCCTACAGGAAGCCATCCCGCTCCTGATTCACCAAGACCAGACAGGGTATGTGCAGGGCCGTTCCATCACAGAAAACGTATGTAAACGGCACCATGTCATATATAGCACTGACAGCAAACCGGAAAAATGCGCAATGGCACCCTTAGACGCCTCCAAAGCATTTGATTCAGTCCGATGGAAATGGCTCCATGCCACTTTGGCTAAAATGGGGATAGGGCCAGTCTTCTTGAAATGGGTCAAACTCACCTACACAAACCCCATTGCCAGAGTGCGTACTAATGGCAGTGGGGTTTGACACTCTGACAAATGGATTCTCTCCCGCGGAACTCGGCAAGGATGCCCCGTATCCCCCATGCTATACATTTTAGCTATTGAACCAGTGGCGGCATATCTCAGGCAAGAGTATGGAGATGGGGGCATAGTAATAGACGGGGTGACCCACTTAGTCTCTATGTATGCTGACGACATGCTCCTTTACCTAAAAGACCCTGAACACATACTACCTTACATACTGGAGACATTGGAGGGGTTTCATAGATGCACCGCGATCCAAATCAACCACGATAAGTCATGCCTGTACCCCCTAGCGGCCCTAAGTACGACTAAAGAGGAACACCTCCCAACTCTAGCCCTCAAATGGGAACCCACCTCCTTATAATACCTGGCCGTTATGATTCACCGGGACCCCAAAACAGAACACACACTAAATACAGTGAGGGCAAAGGAGGGCCTGGTTAAATCAATAGACTTCTGGAGCAGGCTACCGCTTTCGGTAGCAGGCAGAGCAGGACTTCTTAAAATGGTAGCATTACCTCGACTCCTATATTTCTTCACCAATGTCCCGTACAACATCCTGCAGCAATTTTGTAAAGACCTAAATAAACTCTGCAGGAAATTCCTATGGCGTGAAGGGAGACACAGTTTTGCCCTAGAAACAACGCAGAGACCGTATGACAAAGGTGGCCTCAAAATCCCCAATTTTGAACTTTACTATTTGGCAGGCCAATTGAAGCACGTGAACCAATGGATGGCTGATGACGCCTCTACTGACACTCGCCTTCTACAGCCTGCAGACTCCCAAAGCTACTTAGGGACCTGCTCTGGACTGAGCCAGGTGCAAAACAACAAGACTCACACTTAATTCGCCTAGGAACCCAGATATGGAAGCGTGCCTGCAAAACCGCCAAATTAGTCGACCCTTACTCCCCACAGATCCCGATAGCTGCAATCATGACAACCATGCCAGAGGGCCAAGAGGGGATTAGAAACACATGGGAGCCTCTCGGAGTCACCACCCTGGGAGATCTGGTAGACGACCAGGGCATCCTTACGTTCGTCGACCTACAGGGGACCTCGGGGATGCGAACAGGTCAGTTCCTCCTACACAGCGCTGTTGTAAAGACTCACAAAACGATGGCCGGAAACGGAGACCCTTGACACCGGACACGAGGTCATTGAGAACTTGTTGAGCGCTGCAGAGGGAGGGCACGAAACCTCGAGACTCTACGAAACACTGCTCAACTGCACCACACAGCAAGACCTCAAGAGCAAGGAAAAATGGGAGCTAGAACTTGGCACGCAGTTCGAAGACAAACAGTGGGAGGTTATAACACACTACCACAAAAAATTATCTAGAAATGCCCGATTGCAGCTCATACAATTCTATATCATCAACAGAGCATACCTCACTCCAGACATCATCTCCAGATTCAGCAGAACAGGTGCCGCGATGTGTCCCAAATGCCAGGAACCCCGCGCTCGAATTACCCATATGTTCTGGGGATGCCAGGCAATACAAGCCTTCTGGACATAAATTAAAGGAATGGTTCGGTCAAAAAATTTTATTGTCCCTACGGGTCGGCCATGTGTTTTTAAGCCTAAGTCGCTCGATTTTAGAAAAATTTGCTATGGACCTTACCCGAGTTTTCGTCCATTAAACGCATGCGAAAACAGGCACCAGGACGCTGTCATTTTGTGATAATCCTATCACTTGCCCCATCGCCCTGGCTGACATGCTTTTGCGGCACTAAATCATATCCCCCACCTCTGAGCCTGTCATCAGCAGACGCGTACCGCCCATTTCACAACGCCAAAGCATGTCTTGTGTCAACAATCGCTGCGCTTCAGCTAATGACGTGTCGCCATGGAAATGGCAAGACGCCTCTTTCCTCAATAAGTATAAACAGACCGTTTTACAACACACAGCAGCAGATTTTCGATTCCATTCCTCTCTCTGTGTTACTTTGAGTATTCTGTGACTCGTTTCTGTGCTCTGGTCAGCTACCTTTGCCGCTTGTAGCCCGTGGGAACCCCTGTACCATCGCTATACATTATTTTAGTTTGTTTACCACACAATGGCTACAATAATGCCCTACATGTACGAGCCCAAGTATACCGAGGAGGAACTACTGGAAAGGGAAACACGCGAAAATGATGGGGCTTCGGACGGCAGTTGGCAGGACGAATCAACGGATGAAGACACTGGACCTAGTCGCATCGATGGTGTTTCCACCTGGTGCACATGCAATCGGTGCGAGCTAATGCCAACCGAGGAGAACTGCTGCTGCTGTGAAAACTCGGGATGCGTGGCCTACATTTCGGAAGGCGAGCCACGACCGCAATGCATCACCGAGCTGCCAGACTTCAGGACAGCCTGCCTCACATGGTCCGTGTTGAGGATAATGATGGTGCTTATGCACGAACTTCGTGCAACTGTTCGTCCTCGTAATCCGAGTAACGAGTAAGTATAATCTGCTTGTGTTGCCACTACTATTTCATGGTCGTCCCCTATATCCAAAATTACATCTACATAACCATACAATGTTCAATGCAAGGTCATTGTAACGCATGAAAGTCGTTCAATAGTGTGCAATGTCTAGATAGCATTTGTCCGAGCAGAATGCCATTAGTTACAAGAATTGTCATTGACAACAAACATTTAATCAACTTATCTTGGTCATTTAAAAACAGTTTGTATCATTATTTTTCACAGGTGGTACCAGCTGGTGGCCTATCGTTCCTTTACATGGTGGCTTTACGGGAGGCTTGGACACCGCGTTCGAAGAGTAATACCCGCCTGTGCCGTTCGTGTCATCAGAGAAACTTTCCCGAGTGACAGCGATCAGTACAGGGGATTTTCCCTCGATGTGCTGCAACCTGATGCTGCAACCTGACCTGTACAATGTGTAAAGTTTTGTAATTTTGTGCCATCAAAAAAAGAAACAAAATAAAACACCACATATATTTTAACAACGGTTGTTTCGATTTTTTAAATGAATCAAGTGTGTCTCCATTCAGCAGTCTTCCTGTGCCTTGTCTGCACGCCCACCGGCCCATCCATCCATCCACCCCCTCCCCTATCAAAGGTGAAGTATAATTATATAAAGTATAAAAAAGTGGTTAGTTTAACAAAAACAAAAGTCCATAACAACAAGTCCAGTGGATGTGCGCTGCCATGGGGGGCTGTCAGGGGCGCGAACGGCCAAGGTGCCAAACAGCATGTACACTTCAAAAGGTATCGCACGCCAAGGGCCCATCGCTCACATGGCCTCCTCAGACTCTGTGTCTCAAGGCAGGGCTCCCCCTTGAAGCAGGCCGCCCCCCTGCAATCCACATAAGTGTGTCTCCATTCAGCAGTCTTCCTGTGCCTTATCTGCACGCCCCAGGCCCATCCATCCCATCCCTCTCTATCAAAGGTGGTTCGCGCCAGTGGATGCGCGCTGCCAGGGGCGCGAACTGCCAACGTGCCAAACAGCATGTACACTTCAAAAGGTATCCCACGGCAAGGGCCCATCGCTCACATGGCCTCCTCAGACCCCGTGTGTCCGGCCAGGACCCCCCCTCACGCTGGCTGGCCCCCAGCAAACCACATAATACCACAACATACACACGTCATTCATTCACAAACACATCCCTGTTTGTAATACTTTATAAACCACTTGATATTTCTCATGAGAACATCTTTGTGCTTTGCAAGTCAACTCCTGAACCTGCTACTTGAGAACCACTGAGATCTATGCTAATCTGCTTGTCGTCGTGCTATCCGTGAACTTCTGTGACCACTTCGAGCAAACTCGTCAGTGTGCTCTGTGGCCATCTACCTGTTCTCCTGCAACATACTGCTCTGCTTGCTGAATCCAACTGTTTGTTGGCCAAGGTAAGGCCATGTATCCTAGTCATATTTCGCTGATTTTTAAATTTCTATCTATTTGCAAGTAGAGTACTCAATAGTGCTATGTTCATTGGTCTCATTGATATTGACTTGAGTTTCCATTGTTATGCTATCAATAGATCTATTTATTTTCATCTGTGTCAATTGTCATCGAATTGCATCCTTCGGGGGTCCAGTCTATAATGTAAGCATGTTTCCTTCTCATGCAAGACAGAACATCCAAGGGACGAGTCACATGTTCAGAGTTTAGTCACATCATTTATACATTTCTGCAATTTATGCAAATACTAAGCCACATATGATGAACTGGTATAGTTCCTGCGATCAAAACAAACCTCGCATTGCACATTGTATGGTTCATTTACTTTTTTATCACATTTTTATATTCATCAAGATTGTATGATAATGTCGATATTTACTTTTCAGAATTTTCAACAATGCTTGCCTGTTCGATTAGCAGTTGCCCTTCGAAGACCCATGCTAAATCTGAAGGCACTACAATGCATGTATTCCCGAAAACTGTTGATCGAATAAGAGAATGGTTCAGGCATTGCGGATATCCACTGGATGAGCTGGAAAGTAGAGTCCAACAAGTCTTAGAGGACAAGAGGGGTGATCGATACTGCATCTGCAGCCAGCACTTTTCCTCGAACATGTACACAACATCTTGGGTAACAAAGAAGAATAAACGGCGAACGACACGAAAATTGCTTGCGAACGCTATTCCCACTCTATTCGTCCACATTCCGACACTGGTGAGTCAAGTGTCCGGATTTAGCTTTAGGCCTTGCGGTAGTGTGTAGGTAGCCGAATGGATTCATTGATATTTTAGGTGTTTTGTCCCTTGTAATACTTTCGACATTGATATGAGTGTATAGCTTTTTGAATAATGACATTTATCGATATATTCTTTTTCGATTTCATAACCCACAAACAAAATCTATATATGGGCACAGGGCACTGTGCTATATTGCGCATTTTCAATAGCATTACTCTCAAGTATTCTGTCTCCTTACATGGCAATTTTTAATATTGGCATTTCGTTATCAATCGATAATTTACCTTTACAACTGCTTGACTATCCCTTGAATCTGAAGCAAGAACATTCTACATCCGTGACGTGCTCGCAGTTATCAACCACTTCTAGCGCGTATCAGGTAATCTTACTTGGCTATTCCGCTACAGACTTGTTTTATGCATGTCAAGTAATATTTTTATTGTATCGTGTAATTATTTTACCGAATGTTTGCTTAGGGCTTTCCAATTGATATACACCTTAGTTATCGTCCACTGGTGTTTGTTTTGAGTTATGATTAGTGTTATCCATAGTAATGCAAGTACTGTCTTTCAGGGAGATGCTGAAGCGTCCACCACATTGACAACATTCCTAGATGTTCTTCAGCAGCACGAGTTATGGATACTGACAGCTCCATCGAACTAGATCATCAGAGCTGGAATACTTGTCGTTTGATTGTTCTACACAATGTTTCATTCGTGGTTAGCCATTGATATGTACCTGTGCGGTCGACCCCAAGTGTGTGCTATGTTTTCAATACTGTAATCCTTACTAATGCAAGTACTATCTTTCAGGCAGTGATGGAGCGTCAACCCATGCACTTGATGCAGAGCCTGACATTCAAGTAATTCCAGGGGAAGTGGAAGCGGGACTTTGCGTATACGAATCGGCGCAACAGCTTTCGGAAGTGTGCACTACATTTACAACATCCCTACATATTCTTCAGCATGACGAGGTATGGCTACTGAAAGCTCCATCGAGCGTCATCATATAACGTGATTCCATTTGCTATACTTTCTTCCCTATTAACGCAAGTACTGTGTTTCAGGGAGATGACAGAGCTTCCACTACAATAACAACATCCCATTTAGATGATGCAGATGTAAATAAATCGGAGAAATAAGTCGATGAAATCTGATCATATTTAGATATTCCTTGATTCTTTTAGACAATGCATCATTTGTGGTTATCTCTTTATATGTACTTGTGCCGTCAACCCCAAGTGTGTGTTATGTTTACAATATTGAAAACCATACTAATGCAAGTACTGTGTTTCAGGGAGACAACGGAGCTTCCTCTACAATTACAACATCCCTTGTAGGTGATGCAGATGTAAAGAAATCGGAGAAATAAGTCGATGAAATCTGATCATATTTAGATATTCCTTGATTCGTTTAGACAATGCATCATTTTTGGTTATCACTTTATATGTACCTGTGCCGTCGACCCCAAGTGTGTGTTATGTTTCCAATATTGAAAACCATACTAATGCAAGTACTGTGTTTCAGGGAGTTGCTGATGCCTCCTCTCCAATACAACCATTCATGGCAGTCAATCCGGAGCCAGAGGTATGGATACTGACAGTTCCATCAAACTAGATCATCAGAGCTCGAATACTTGTCGTTTGATTGTTCTACAGAATGTTTAATTCGTGTTTAGCTATTGAGATGTACCTGTGTGTTCGTCCTCACGTGTGTTTTATGTTTTCAATATTGTGATACATAGTAATGAAAGTACTATGTATCAGGGAGTCGATGGAGCGTCATTCCGTGCTGTCTATGCGGATCCAGAAAATATAGTCGTTGCAGCGCAAGAGGAAGGAAAGACATGCAGAAACGAATCGGAGCAACAGCGTGCAGATGTTGAAGTTCGAGTCAAGAAAGTTGCAAAGAAAAGAAACAAAAATAAGGTTAGTTACAAACAGTTCATAATTTTAGGAATTGTTTTGTGTTGGGGACTATATTATGTTCTTTTCCTGTCAATTGTACTATACTTTATATTGTGTTTAAAATGAACATCCCTTTTCCAATCTGTCCTCTAGTTACCCGTGGGTGTACGAACTATACATACACAGACAGTGAAGCAAATGAGAGATGTTGCTTGCCAGACCAATTACACTATGGAGGAATTATTAATTCAGACGCGGCGTGTTGAGACTCGGGATGCTCATGTCCAATGGCCAGAGCATGAATTGAATGTGTCCAGAGAATCCAGTAAAGTTGTATTGGACCATTGCTACAGTTTGACCGCTCCACCAAAAGAAGATGATACTGAATGTATTGAAGATAGCTCTGAAGTAGTCGCAGATCAATTCACACAATTTACACCCGCCAAAAAAATGCCACCCAAAAAGCTGTCGACAATGTTGTGTTCTCCCATCAATGCTGAAGTAACAGATGTTGAAATGACAGAGAATGAACCAGCAGCAGCACCCAACGACGCATCAGAACTTGATATCAGCGATTTTTCTTTCGAATTTGTTGATATGTCCTCAACGGCACAGTCCGAAACAACTTTCACCTCGGATGACAGTCTAATGAAAGAGGTAAAATACATAGTATTCAACAGTTGTTTGATGGATATTATAAGTATGCTGAAATGTGGGCATTCAGTTGGAGGGGAAGTATGTGGGGAGCCATTGATTCATGTGACTCATCAAAAACAAGGCAGTAACGTCAAAATAAATGCTGCCTGTAGATTAAATCATGCGTTCTCATGGTCTGCACAACCGATGCTGGGGAAGCTGCCAGCAGGCAATCTACTGTGTGCAGCTGCCTCACTTTTTAGTGGGTCCAGTTTTAGAAAGTTAGAGTCTTTCCTTCAGTTTGTGGGACTCCATTTCATTTCTAAAATGCAGTACTACAAATACCAACATGATTATCTTTTTCCGGCCATTAGTGAAGCTTGGAAAATTATTGTCTCTAGCAAGTACATTTGAAGGGAAACGATTCAGGGTAGCCGGCGATGGACAGTGCGACAGCCCTGGATTTTCTGCCAAGTACTGCACCTACCACTTCCAGGACATGGATAGTAAGAAAATTGTGAGTTTGGTGGTCGTGCAGGTGTCCCAATGTAAATCCTCAGTGGCCATGGAGAAACTAGGATTTATAAAATCATTGCAATATCTACAATCAAGGGGAATGCACATCGACCTCATAGCCACGAACAGACACGTTTCAATTGCCAAGACAATGAGAGAGCAGTTCCCACATATTAAATATCAATTTGACGTATGGCATCTTGCTAAATCAATCAATTAGAAAATCTCGGCTGCAGGGAAAAAAAAGACTTTGAAAGTATTTCACAGTGGTCCCAGTCTATGAGCAACCATCTTTGGTGGAGCTCCAAAACTTGTGAAGGGTCAGTGGAAATCCTACTTGAAAAATGGCGGTCGCTGATGCACCACTGTACCAACGTTCACCTCTGGACAGAAAACCAACATTTCCACCAATGTGAACATGGCTCTTTGTCCATAGAGGAGGCACGGAAGAAGAAGTGGTTGATTGCATCTTCACCTACACACAAAGCCATTGAGAAGATTGTTTTCGATAAAACTCTATCAAGAGATTTGAGGGGACTGACAGAATTCTGTCACGCAGGAGAATTGGAGGTGTTACACAATATGTGCCTAAAGTACAGGCCAAAGCGATTGCATTTCAGTTTACAGGACATGAAACATAGGACTCTACTAGCGGTCTTGGCCCATAATGAGAATGTGGGCCGTGAACAGTCTAGGACTACAGAAAATGTACGGATGCCTCGCTACACTACGACCTTTGGAAAAAGAACTAAGAAATGGGGGTAAAACCGGTATATGAGGAAATGGAGTTCGACTTTGTTAAAGGCCTTATTGTTAGTGTACTAGAGAAGCACAGATATGGAATTTTGAGCGTTTCTGTGCAGGGCACTGATGCATTGCCACCAAACATTGCCACTGTGCCATTTCCCCCCAAAGCAGAGCTCGTTGAGAAGTTCAAATCCCGGTTTAAATAAATCATTGTAATCTGAATGTCTTTTTGAAAATAATGTTATTGTACAGTGTGCATACAAAGTATGCTAACCCTAAACCCTCCATTCACTATCCTGGGTGGCGAACAACATGGGTGTCATCTTTGACTTCTCTCTCTATTCACCTCATATCGCTGACCTTGTGATTATGTGTATGTATATATTTTTGTTGCTGTAACTAAGTTTCGCAATCTCATGTAAATGCTGCGCACTGTTAACCAAGGGGAGGCTTGCGTACTGCAAATAATAAAACAAATAAACAATGAATCTCACTTTCAACTCAACTCCTCAGGTACTTTATACTTTCCCTGACCTTCCCCCAAAAAGTCAATGGGCCTCATTACGAGTCCGGCGGTAACCGAGGCAGTAAAACCGCCTGGTTACCGCCGGACTCGTATTACCATTCCGCCTCTGTGGTTCCCGGAATTACTGGGGCATTACAACCCCGGTTTTCTGGGAATCACGGAGGCGGAATGGTGTTAATCCCCATTCCCATTGAGTCCTATGGGACTCAATGGGAATGGGGATCATGGAAACACCGGCAGCATCTCGTAATGCTGCCGGTGTTTCCTCGTCCGCCTGCAGGTGTGCGGTGTTAAACCCGCCAGGTCAGACCTGGCGGGAACATAACCTCCCGCCTGCAGGAGTTTTGATCGCCCGGCATGGAAACAACGGTGGCGGCGGGTTTACCGCCACCGTTGTTTCCATACCGGGCGATTTGTAATGAGGCCCAATGTCTCCATAGTTATGGTTCTCTAGGGCTGCAAAGCTCGCGTACAACGAGGACAAAATTGGGGGCCTTGGAACACGCCAAGTGAGGTGTTGCAGATGGGAGAGAAGCCAGTTCGCATTTGCACATTGAGGCCTAGTACAAACATGGAGTCGAAAATTCAAGTTCTCACAGATGGCTTTAGACGGGATGTTGCAAAGTAAGAATGTACGCTTATGCAGAGTGAAGGTCAGCGGCTTTGATTTTTTGCTCGCGGGCTGAAGAGGCCCTCGAATCGCACTGGCAGTATAAGGTTCTATTGTTTTTTTACCTTGAGAGACAGGGACCATGCCGAAAGGACTTCGTTTGAAGGAGGGGGGCAATAACGTAAGAGACGATAAGGCTGAAAATTCTGAAACTAGACCGAGTTTCATGTTAGTTCAGTATATGAAAAATCGTTGGCACGAACACAGTGGGATTTATGGACTGCATTATGCAGAGATACAATGGAAATGGCAAATATAATTTAAGTAACTCTTTAGACGCTTTTATACCGGAATGAATGAATGAATGAATGAATGAATGAATGAATGAATGAATGAATGAATGAAGAGCAAGTACAACATTTGTGGGGTCGTCTTTCTACCGGGCACATGGGCATGCATGTGCCCATTCGACACGCATGTAGACAAACAGTCGTTTCTCAGTGGTTCAATGGTAAAAAAAATCATTAGTTTGTGTGTTTCCCTCGATTTATTTAGTTTTCGCATTGCTTTTAGAGCCGAACATACTCCATTGCACTATCCTCGCAAGCAAATAGTTTCAGCTCGCCCGTAATAAATAAAATGAATAATAATAATAAAGATTGGCTGGTGAGACTAATTTCAATTTTTATGTTTCGTAAACAGGTACATCCTACCGTATTGCCACTGCCACCTATTCCAGACCCCAACAGACGGATTTTTCAACCGCCAGCTGCAGCTTCTTGTAAACAACTGCACTACATTGACCATTTTATGGGACGATCGCCAAGGAGCCATATGCCCTTACGCGGTACTAGCGGCTAGAAGTAACATATCGACCTTTACGTGGCCTAGTGCCTAGTTGATGGAACAGCCTTGCGGTTCACCGTGCGTCTAAAGTGCTTCTTTTAACGAAAACCAACACCTTGTGTACCATAAAGGAACAGTGCGTGACTCACGATAAACTTTTCCGGATTTGCGGATCGAGAGAAAATAAAATAAATTCCATTCCAATTTAATATGCCAATTGCTGAATATTCTCTAAACATTCAATGTCAAATAAATGTACTTTACCAAATGTACCGTATTGCGGTTTGATGTTAAAGTACAGTTTCATATTCTGAATTGTGGCGCGCTGTGTTGTGAGTTGATCTGTGTTGGTTTCCGGGTTCTGTGTGAAGTCGCGTAGAAGAGGACTGGGCACGTTTGCCTACGCAGCACAGTAACGTCACGGAGAGAGGCGGGGAATATGAATGTTTTGATAATGTCAGGCTCAGGGGCGGGGGATATGATTTAGTGCCGCAAAAGCAGGTCAGCCAGGGCGATGGTGCAAGTGATAGGATTATCACAAAATGGCAGCGCCCTGGTGCCGGTTTTCGCGTGCGTTTAATGGATGAAAACTCGGGTAAGGTCGAGCGACTTAGGCTTAAAAACACATGGCCGACCTGTAGGGACAATAACATTTTTTGACCAAACCATTCCTTTAAAGCAAGGGTGGCCGAGGCAGACATCACATTAGAAGTGCAGACACCTAAAGCTTGCATCCTGGGTTCATACCCTAAAGGCAAAAAGAACAAGCCTTTAAATAGACTTAAGGACCTAATGTACATTTTAGCAAAAAGACGAATCGCCATGGCTTGGAAATGCCCCTGAGCCCTTAGTATTGCAATGTGGTAGGAGGACCTCCGGAGATGGTCAACAGCCGAAACAGGGGCTTTGCGATTTCATCCGTGACGGCGGATGACAGTATGCCCCCCCCCTTAGATCGCAACCACCCGGGCTTCCCTGGGTGTGTGCGATGGAATCGGGCAAGTAATCGAGGGGCATGCACTTGGGAAGCCGGTTCCCAGGAGTCCTCCGACTCCGGGTAACTCTTCCACAACAGAAGGTATTCTAAACGGCCTCGGTAAAACCTGGAATCTCTTATGGCTGAGACCTCGTATTCTTCCAGGTCTGGTGCGGGGGTTAAAGAATGTCGAGACTGAGTCCTGTGATAAGAATCTGGTAAGTAAGGTTTGAGAAGGGAGGAGTGAAAGACAGAGTGAATGCGTTGAAGAGAGGGGGAAAGCCGAAGGCGATAGGTCGCATGATTAATCGTTGAGAGAATCGGGAAAGGATCCAGAAACCATGGGGACAGTTTAGAAGGTCGTGTCCATCTGGGTAGAAATTTAGTGGACAGCCACACCTTGTCGCCCGGCACCCATTCAGGACATTTCTTGCGATGTCTGTCCACTCCTCACTTATTCTGTTGCCTGCTGGTTTCCAAGCATTGCAAAGCTGTGGTCTGAGCCTCCTGAATACTTCTTATGACCTCCTCTGCTGCTGGGGAATTGGAGAAACTGGGCACATCGGGTATCAAGAACCGTGGGTGCACACCGCAAGTACAGAAAAATGGTGAGAGACCGGTGGCTGAATGCTTTGAATTGTTGTATGAGAACTCTGCCGTGGGGAGTAGAGAGACCCAATTGTCTTGATGTTGAGAGATGAAACACCTTAGGTATTGTTCTAGTGTGGCGTTAAGTCTTTCTGTCTGGCCATTGGTTTGTGGATGGAAACCTGAAGAAAGAGCCCTCTCTACTCCCAATCGGTTGCATAAAGCTGTCCAGAACTTGGATATGTACTGACAACCCCGATCTGAGATACTCTTGTCGGGCAGGCCATGTAGCTTGAACACGTCTCGTGCAAAGGACTCAGCCATCTTGGTTGCTGTGGGGAGTCCCGCAAGGGGGGAAAAATGTGCCAACTTGGAAAACACTTCCACTGTTACCATGATGCAGGTACATGATTCGGATACTGGAAGATCCACGATAAAGTCCGTGGAGATGAGCCCCCACGGGCGAGTCGGTATTTCCACCTGATTGAGTAGGCCTAGGAGTTTGCCCGACGCATATTTGGCTCTGGCACAGACCGGACAAGTCTTGACATATTGAAACACCTCTTTTCTTATTCCTGGCCAAAGAAAAGACCTTGATAGGAGTTCTAGACTATTGTCTCCGCCTCTATGACCCGCCAAGCGCGAGTCATGAGCCCAACTCAGAACCTTTTTACGGAGAGGTCCTTCTGGGATAAATAACCTTTTTTTATAGAACACCCAGCCGTCTTTAAGTTGGAAGTGAGAATTAGAATTTGAGGAAATTTGCTGTACGTCTTTCACTGTGGCGGCCTTTACATCCTGAAGAAAGGAACCCACTATAGCCAGGATTTGATTCCTGTGGAACATGGGCTCAGCCTTGTTCAACGCTCTTTCTTTATGAGAGTCCTTGCGAGACAATGCGTCGGCCATCCTGTTCAGCGAACAAGGGATGTATGTGATTTGGAAATCGTACTGCGAGAAAAGATAGGCCCATCTCGCTTGCCTAGAATTGGAACATTCCATGTCCGTAAGGCCTTTAGGTTTTTGTGGTCAGTGCGTATTAGGAATGTATGACGGGCCCCCATGAGGAGGTGCTGCCATTCTTCGCATGCCAGCTTCATGGCGAGCAATTCTTTTTCCAGGACCGAATAGTTCAGTTGACTGGGCGAAAGAGTTTTAGACAGGTAGGCCACCGGGTGTTCCACCCCCTGAATGGTCTGTTACAGTATGGCCCAAATAGCTATGGTTGAAGCGTCTGTTTCCAGGATAAATGGGAGGGTCTGGTCTGGATGTTGTAAAATCGGGCCGGTGCAGAAAAGGCTGTTGAGATGACTGAAGCTTTCTTCCGCTTCAGCGGACCAGAAGAACGGGAGAGAATCCTTATTGAGCAGACGAGTAATGGGGTATACTACCTCTGAGAATTTCGGTATGAACCTCTGGTAGTAATTTGAAAGTCCTAGGAACCGCTGGACCTCCCTGACAGAGGTAGGGGCTGGCCAATCCAGAATGGCATGGACTTTGTCTTGGTCCATGGCAATCCCTTCATTCGACAAGTAGTGCACAGTAGGGACTGCAAATCTGCACTTCTCCGCCTTAACCAGTAGATTGTTCTTTTGGAGGCGGTCTAATACCTGTCTGACATGTTCTATGTGTAACTTCATGTTGGGAGAGAAAACCAATATGTCATCCAGGTAAATGATGACTGACATTGAGAGCATGTCAGAGAACATTCTGTCCATAAATCTCTGAAAGGCTTCTGGTGCATTCACCAGACCAAACAGCATCACTCAATACTCATAAAAGCCGAAGGGAGTGCGAAAGGCCGTCTTCCACTCGTCCCCTCTAGAAATTCGAAGTAGATGGTACGCATTCCGGAGATCGAGCTTGGTGAATACTCTGGCTCCTTGCACCGCTTCGATAATGTCTGATATGAGCGGCATGGGATATCGATCCCGTATGGTCACCCTATTTAAGCCCCTGTAATCTATACAGGGACGAAGCTCCGTGGTGTCTCTCTTCTTGATGATAAATAGGGGAGCTCCGGCCGGCGATTTAGATGGTTGAATGAGTCCGTTCTCCAGATTCACATCCAGGTACTTCCGCAGCATTTGCTTTTCGGTCTGGGTGAGAGAGAACATCGTTCCGAAGGGAACTAGAGCATTGGGTTCCAGGTCAATGGAACAGTCCTCTGGCCGATGAGGCGGCAGCTTGGCATGGAGGCATTCTTGAAACACCTCTGAAAAACCGGAACAATAGCCGGGTAATGCATGGATACCAAAGTGATTCTCTGTGAAGATTTTCACTGGTTGTAAGTCTTTCCGGTCTTCCAAAGTGAAACAGTTGGTAGTACAATATGGGGAAGTGAAACTCGGCTGATTCTCAGTCCAGTCTATCCGCTGGTTGTGTTTACGGAGCCAGGTGATGCCTAGGATGATGGGGAAGTGGGCCGTTCTGATGATGTCGAAATACAAAACCTCTGTGTGATGTTGTATCGTTAGTGAGAGCTCCTCTGTGGTATGGGTAATGAGACCAGAGGACAACGGCGAACCATCCACTCCTTCAACCTCCTGACCTTCTTTCCGGGCAACTCGGCGAAGGCCCACCTTGTCCACCCATAGGGTGTCTACAAAATTACCCGCTGCTCCACAATCTAGCAAGCCAGGGTCTTCACCCATCTGCCCTCAAGATCAGGATGTACTGGAATCACCATAAGTCTGGAGTCTTCCTTAGTTTTGGGAGAAGAGACAGAAAGGGAGACATAGGGACGATGAGGAAAGCTTGGAGACCCCCGGTCGCTTGTCCCTACTGGCGCCGAGGGTGCCATTTCCTGAGCTCTTGCCTGGCAATTCGGTGCACCCTTGAGGAGGTGTTGGTCTGAACCACAATATGCACACAGACCCTTCTCCCGTCTTCGACGTCTTTCTGCGGCAGACAAAGGTGCTCTGGTGGCCCCGATCTGCATTGGTTCTTCAGGAGGAGTGGCAGCTGAGCGGTTGGGAGGAGAGTGTAAAAATGGGTCCGAAGAGTAGCCTCGTTGTTTGCGGCGTTCCGCCCTTCTTTCTTGAAGACGATACTCGATATGAAGAGCAGCAGCAAGCAGATCGGAAAAAGTAGGAGAACGAGGGGATCTGACTAGTTCGTCTTTGATCTCCTCCTTCAAACCTCTCCTAAAGATAGCGTATTGGGCTGTTTCTGGCCAACCAGCCCCAGCTGTCAACATCTTGAATGAGGAAATATATGACAGAACGTCAAGGGAGCCTTGTTTGATATCCAATAAATCCTCACAGGCGGTGAAGGACAATTCTGGCCGTTCGAAAGTCTGCTTAAGCAAACGTTGGAACCCAGCAAAATCCTGAAGGATGGGATTTCCACCGGTCACCAGTGGAGTGGCCCAGGACAGCATATTTCCAGTCATATTGGAGATGAGAAATCCCACCTTGTCGTGGTCCGAAACAAAAGTACGAGGTCTGAAGGTGAAGTAAACCATGCAGGCTTCCAGAAATTCCTTCACTTTTTTGGGAGAGCCGTCGAATTTCCCCGATGAAAGTGCCATAGGTGGTCATTCCGGGAAGGTAGGTTCCCTGGCAGACGCCATCTGTTTGAGAAGTGCGTTCTCTGTCTTGACCCCCTGTAACTCCTGGAACATGGCTTGAAAGGCCTTCCGTAACTCTTGGACCTGCTCTTCAGCAGACATCTTTGGACTTGGTGGTGTTGCAAACTGTGACGATGTTTCTTCCCTTGTGCTTCCTCCCCCACATTCTCCTCACCTGAACTGTTGGTGTCGTCAGCTTCTTGAAGGCGTCGCCGGGAAAGGTAGTCCCTTTCTTTTTTTGGATATACGTGCTTGTCACAGAGAGAAGCCACAGTTACCGCTGGGGAACAGCTATCCTGTGGCTCCCCTTCCGGAACCAAGCCGGAATAAGGGAAAAACCCAAGAGGGAAAAAACCCTTGACGGAATGTGTACTCTGGACGATGTCAATGTCCCAAATGCGTGGTAGCGGGATGCGGCAAGATGTAGCAAGGAGCCGACAATTGGAAGGCGACAGGAGTTAAAATCTATACTGAAGTAGATGTCGCCTGGTTATGCAGATGTAGATGAACTCCTCTGTTGTACCGAAATCCACGGGGGCAGAGATCAGAAAGAGGGAAAAGAAAACAGGGCACGAGAACCCGGAAATGGAAACAGAGAGCAGGTGAGAGAAAGATGTCACGAGGACGAGGGAAGAGGAGAGAGCGCGGGGTTGAACAAGGTAAAACCCCGGAGGAGAACATATAGAGAAATGAAAGGAAGCGAAGCGCACGGCAGGGCACCTGAGCCGACGAGCAGAAACAGAGAGAAGAACTGGAGAAGCACTAAGCTCACAGGAGCGTGAGGAAAAATGCTAGCCAAAAATGCTAGCCAATCTGAAGAGAGCTGCCAGACGTCAGGAGCGAAGAAACCCGGAACAGGAAGCATCCGGCGAGGGGTTGCAACGCAACGTACTGCCGGGGGCGGAGACTAAATACCGCCGGCAGCGCTGCGTATGAGCTAATGGAGCCGTGAATGTGGACCCAAAGAAGGGACTAGATCCCTTTACCTCTATTTTGCCAACTCCATTGCAGAAATATCCGCCATTCGTGGTTTCGTCCGTGACGGCGGATGACAGTAAGTGGCGCATATCTTATTGCCCTGAGGAGCGACTGGTGTTGTGCAAGGCCACTACTGCCTACTAAAATGAAGTTATTACAGCAAAATGTTTTTATTTTGTCTCCCGTGTGGAAGTTGCCGTAAATTCCCTTAAAGAAGATTTTAAGCTTGTCCAGTCTTTGTCATCCGTGCCCTCTACTAATCAGGTGATTCCATCACAAGAGCTTTGATATTTGCTAATCTACATTCTTTTATGATAACATTGTGTTATTCAGCAGAAGATTGCCGGTCCTCTTGCCCCCTCGACTAGGACTGCTGAAACAGGGCTCATTAGAGCAAACCCAAAGCAACATTTTTAAATATTTTTATTAGCGAACATTCTATAAACTATTAACAGGATGGATGAAACCATTCAGACTGCAATCTCGCAGAATTGAAACATGAATATATTATTATTTTTGTTTTTTCTATAAAACATAAGACAGTAATAGAAAACACTCATAGTTACAAACTACAAACATGGGGAAGGGTAAACAAATGAATATACACTATACCAACCAATATAAGCAATTAAATAGATAATGTGAATTAACAATGAACCATACACATGTAACACGATTTGTCAAAAAAAGTGCCAAAACAAACTGAAATGTGTCTCTATTACAGCAAAGCACATACTGAAACAACCACCAGACACTCAACCTCACTCAAAATTACATATCCCTCAAAACATACTTCATCCTGGTAAATCTTTTACGAACAACAAACTAGATACTCATAATGCATATTCTGAAAAAAATCCAAAAAGCTGGTAATTCTATCCCAGCTGGTGCCGCTCTTATTTAATGATTGTGTACCAATATTTCATGTCTGGCAATGTCAAAGCTTGATGGCTAAAATGCACTGCTGAGAAACAATTGTCACATAAGAGTTCTCCTTCATATGTAGCTGCCAACTCGAGTTTCAGCCAACCAGCATTTATCAGGACAGACCCGTAGTCAATAGCTGGTGGATTAGACTTTCATATATGTGTGCAATTATTCTTGACTACTGTGTAGGTATCTTTTAAAATTGTGGCCTGTGCGATAACAGCGTCCCAAAACCCCCACTCCCCAACCACATGGTGGAGACCAGTGCACAGCATACACCCATCAGTGTACTTAACCTGCAGGTGTCAACAATAGGGGTACTCTCCACATATGAGTCTTCACTTGAGAGTTCCTCTGAATCATTGTCCGGTGCAGGTGAGGATCCCTTCTTGCGAGACGACTTGCGTTCCTCATAGAGGTAGGGTCTACCTTGAGATGAAGCCACTAAGCCTGAAAGTATATTTTTCAGGCACGAAACCTCTTCTCGAGATAAAATGTAATTGAAGGGAAAAAGCCTTGACTGGCTGAAAAACCCTTCAGAGTAGTCCAAAGCAGGTTGAATCCTCTCGCTTCTCCGAAATGAATGTAGATATAACCAAAGTATGAGGGTACTTTGATTGAGTAAAGCTGGATATCCTCAGAGAATGCCAGAGGTGCATTGAAAAGTGCAAGCGGTAAGTAAAGCAAGGGCTCACCAAGAATGCACCTGGCGGAGAGAAGAAGCAGCAGGAGAACAAGAAATACAGAGTGCCAGCCTAAGCAAAGGAAAGGAGGCGAAGGCACAAGAAAGACAAGAGAGAGAGGGTGAGTGAACAGGCAGAAGAATGATGGAAGAAGGAAGATAGCGAACTGCCTGGAACTCAATGCAAGAGCGAGAAAAAAGGATAGCACACGCTGAGCGTGAACAGCGTCTTACACGAAACAGAAAGCACTGGGTTGCAACGCCACGATCGGGAGAAAGCCGGCATTGATAAGGATGGTGTTGGCCATCTTGAAAAAGACTACACCAGTCTGTCTAGTGAAGAGGAAACGTGGCGGAACATTAATGGCGGTTCAGGCGCCAACATTTCCACACGCTCCAGGGAAACGGGCTGATGACAGTATGCCCCCTCTTATTGTCATATTCTGAATTCAAATCCACGTGTATACCATATACTTAGTACTCACCAACAGACTGATTCTCCTGAACATGTCCTGGTCTGGGAACAGGTAAGAAGTGTAGTGATGAGTATAGGAATCCCCCTGAGTCTCCCCCCCCTTCAACGGCTAATATTGCCAAAAAGGGGAGAGCAGTCCCAGGGAAACCCTCTGGGGATAAAACTCTGTTGTATCCGATGGACGTCTACTTCAGGAAGGGTGATCAGCAATGCGTATTCCTTGGGGATGCTCCAGGAAGTGTGTCTAACAAGGTCTAGAAACAGAAAAGGATAAAAAGGTTAATCAGAAGAAGGAGAAAGGATATTTAAAGGGGAAGGATGATATAACTAAAAGGTACCATCAGAGAGATCTGAAATTACAAGCCGTGTCTATCTTCTGGGAGGCGGCGTCTTGGTAAATGTCGCTAAAATAACAAACAAAGGTCAAGATATGAGGACAAGAAGAAAAGTTATAGAGATAGAATTGGGAAAAAACTGTTAACGTACCGGGAAGAGTAACCGAGGCCGATCTGTCTGTTGAAAGGTAAGGTTTAGTACTATGAAAGGACACCTGAGCTTGCCAGGAAAGGTGGCGGTTTCCGGGCTGTGGATACGAATCAAGATATCAAGTCAGTAGTTAACAGAGAAAGGATACTTGGAGTCGCTTTTCTAACCCTGTTCTACCCACCAGGTATATCCTTCGAAACCAACGAGGGAAGCGAGCCTGCGATTGCAGACAAATGGAAACAGGCTGAGAACAGGGAATCGGGACGCGGCGCCTCGAGCCGAGGGTTGAAATAGTCTGAAATTGAGAAGACAGAGTAAGATTTTAGAGCGGTAAGATGCGAAGTGTAGAGGAGAGAGCCAAAGCTTAGATATCGCACTTACGTAGCGTTGTTGGAAGAGAGTAGCAAC
Organism: Ambystoma mexicanum; assembly: GCF_040938575.1. Lineage (NCBI taxonomy): Eukaryota > Metazoa > Chordata > Amphibia > Caudata > Ambystomatidae > Ambystoma > Ambystoma mexicanum. The sequence continues at coordinate 82,381,733 of NC_090931.1, forward strand.
GCATCCGCGCGTAGCAACTGCAGGTTGATATGCTGTGCTCTGCAGAGGGGGTGGAGTCACCACAACCTGAGAGAATCGGGAGACTGTACTGCAGCAGGCAACATGTGTCGCCATCTTGGGAGTAAAGATGGCTGACACCCGTCTGCGAGACCATTGGTGCCACAGCGACCATCTGTTCCTGAGAGATGTTACAGTATGCCCCCTCCGAAGGGCAGGCGCATCGGGTTTACTGGGATGATGCCTGTAGAAGAGATGCAGCAAATGCAGAGCATTCACTGCAGAAGCGGGTTCCCAGGAACGATCTGCCTGGGTATATCCACGCCAATCTACCAAGTACTGAAGACGACCCTGATAGAACCAGGAGTCACAAATTCCCGCCACCTCGTACTCCGGACCTGACGGGGTGGAGATGGGAGGAGGGCGAGCACTGGGGAGTCTGGCAAAGCGGTCCTTCACATTCTTTGAGTTGTGAGACATGAAAAACAGGGTGAATACGGGACCACGAAGGAGGGAGTCTAAGGCGATAGGCCACGGCCCCAATACGTTGGAGAATCGGAAAGGGACCAAAGAATTTTGGAGATAGTTTGGAAGGCACCAGGTGACGGGGTAGAAAAAGTGAAGCCAACCACACCAGATCTCCAGGCACCAAAGATGGCGCCGTTGTATGGTGTTTGTCTACAAAGTGCTTTACACGTTTCTGGGCTGATATCAGGGAGGCACGGGCCTTCCTGTGGCCCTCATGAATATCCAGGAGCAGACTGTCCACATCTGGAAATACTGAAGGAGAGGTAAGCCCCACAGGGAAGCAGGTAGGGTGAAATCCATAGGAACAGAAGAAAGGACTAGCATGTAGGGCCGCATGACAAGCGTTATTGTATGCGAACTCCGCCAATGGTAGCAACTCACACCAGTTGTCCTGGGAGGCAGAAATGTAGCAGCAAAGGTATCCTTCTAAAGTCTGATTAGGCTCAGTCTGGCCATTGGTTTGAGGATGGAAACCTGAACTCAATGAGCGGATGATGTTGAGACTTTTGCAGATTTGACACCAATATCGTGAGGTGTATTGGGGCCCACGGTCTGAAACAATGGTCTCTGGGAGACCATGAAGGTAAAATATTTGTGTCATTAAGATTTTGGCCATCTGAGCAGCGGAGGGCACCTTTTGGATAGGTACAAAATGAGCCATTGTAGTGAAATAGTCGACCGTGACCATGACCACCGTACAGCCATCCGAATTTGGAAGGTCCACCACAAAATCGGTTGAAATAATCTGCCAAGGGCGGTCTGGAATTGGCATTGCAGCAAGAAGACACAGAGGAGCACAACAAGGAGATTTGGTTTGTAAGCATATCGAACAGGCCGATACGTAGTCTATTACCTCTTGAGACAGCTTTGGCCACCAGAAATGACGACGGACCAGTTCTGTAGTATTGGCGATCCCCCTATGTCCTGCCATCTGAGAATCGTGGCATAGCTGTAGGACCATCTTTTTGAGGTTCTCGGAGGGAATAAACAATCTCCTATCATGATAAGCACAGCGTTGGGAAAATACAAGACCCAGGGCATTCATAGCTGTAGGATCTGTTCTTTGTAGTTGGGATGTGGCTTCTGAGACTAGTTGGAGAAAGGTCGTAATTGTGTGTACAAATCGAGCATTGGGAAACAGAGGTTCAGCTCGGAAGGGAACGGAGTCAAAGGATTCCTTCCTAGATAATGCGCCAGCTTTGAGGTTGATTCTGCCAGGGTTGAATGTGAAGATTATCTCGTAAGGAGCAAAATAATTAGCCCAGTGGGCTTGGCGGGTTTATACTGATAATTTCGAATACCAAAATGTCGAAGGTCTTAATTTCGAAAAAATAATATAAAAAAAAATATCTAATTTCTTTTTCACTACGTTTTTTAATCGAAAAGGGGTGTTCCCCCCCTAACACCCCCTTTTTTTTTACCTTTATTTTACTTGCGAAACCCCAAAACAAATATATAAATAAAAAAATAAAGAATTAGTTATTTTTTTTTCGACATTATTTTTTCAAAATTATTGTCTTTCGACATTTTTTTTCTCGAAATTATGACTGAACACCGGCTTAGCGACTATTCCTAGTCTGGGCGTACTATAAGGCACAGAGGTTGCTGTGGTCGGTTCGCACTTCAATGGCGTGATGTGCTCCTAGTAGAAGATGTCGCCATTCTTCAAATGCTCGTTTGATCGCGAGCAGTTCCTTCTCGAGGACAGCGTAATTTAGTTCAGAGGGTGAGAGCGTTTTAGATAGGTAAGCCACAGGACATTCCACCCCTTGATCGTTTTCCTGTAGGAGAACTGCTCCTAAGGCGCGGTGAGATGCATCTGATTCTACAATGAATCGTTTGGTTTGATCTGGTGTGTCTAGTATTGGACCGGTCACAAAGTGGTGTTTGATGGCTTCAAATGCGACTTGAGCTTCTGAGGACCAGTGGAACTCTATTCCTTTCTTGAGTAGTGCCGTCATTGGTAATATCATCTCTGAATATTTAGGGATGAAGCGCCGATACAAATTGGTAAAACTTATGAATCGCTGTAATTCCTTTACACACCCAGGTGGAGCCCAATCAGTGATAGCCGAGACTTTACGAGGATCCATGGATATGCCTTGAGCTGACAACACATATCCCAGGTAGGTAACCTTTTCTTTATGGAACTCACATTTGTCCAGTTTACAATATAGATGATTATCGGATAGTCTTCGAGAACCTCTCTGACAAATTGAATGTGACTTGTTATAGATGAAGAGAATACAAGGATATCGTCCAAGTAGACTATGACTGAGTCTAATAGGGTATCTGAGAAGAGGTGGTCCATAAAACGTTGGAAGACGGCTGGCGCATTTGATAACCCAAAACGCATTACGCGATACTCATAATGTCCAAAAGGTGTTCGTAAAGCCGCCTTCCACTCATCTCCTGCCCTAATCTGCATTAAATGGTAGGCTCCACGTAGGTCTAGTTTTGTGAAAATGGATGCTCCTTTAACTGCCTCGAGGATGTCAGGGATCAAGGGCATAGGGTAGTGATCTGGAATTGTGATTTTATTCAGACCGCGGAAATCGATACACGGTCTGAGTTCTGTGGTATATTTTTTTGGTATGAAAAATAATGAAGCTCCCGCAGTAGAAGTGGATTCTGCTATCAACCCATTGTGGAGATTCTTTTGGAGATATTCCTTAAGCACTTCTTTTTCACGAGAGGATAGAACATACATGCGACCGAAGGGTATAGGCGCATCAGGTATTAACTCTATGGCGCAGTCATCTCTTCGGTGAGGCAGAGGTTCTGCGTACTCTGCGTTGGAGAATACCGTTTGAAAAGACTGGTAAGCACCTGGCAACTCTTGAATATGATTAAGCACTGTGGTCTTGGGGTCAAGATCTGACAGAGAGGACATGGGATGGAACCCGACTGCACCGCCCGATAGACAATTGGAAAGACAATGTTCAGACCCCAAAAAAATAGTTCGGGCGGACCAGTTTATATAGGGGTTGTGGAGACGAAGCCATGGTAGACCGAGTATCACTGGATAGTGCGCTGTTCGAATTAAATCCAGGACAATGGATTCAATATGCAAAGCTATGTTCATCTGCAGAGATTTGGCAGAGATTTGGTTTGTTCTTTAATAGGACCGGAAATTAAAGGGCTACCATCCACTGATTCTACAGGAATAGAGACTAGTTTGGAAGAGCGTGGTATACCGTGTCTTTCGGCCCAAAGATTGTCAATAAACTTTCCTGCGGCGCCACAGTCGACTAAGGCCGACACCACCACCGGTCGGGACGACTCAAACATCATGGTTACTTTCAGCACAACCATGGGGTGTTCTGAGACTTCTGTGACATGAGAGGTCAAATGTGATGGTGAGGAATCGCTCAATGATCCACTATCCGTGGTTCCCCTGACGGTAGGGTGCGAGCATTTCCCGACCTTCTAGGAGGGGCGATGGTACAGTTCTGGAGAATATGTTCATTTGATCCGCAATACACACATAAGCCCTGTGTACGACGTTGATTACGTTCTTCTGGTGTCAGTGGTCCTCGTGTGGTCCCTATCTGCATGGGCTAGTCTGGAGTATGAGTCTTCCTAGTTGGAGAAGAGAAGTGAGACGAATATCGAGTACTCCTGAGTCGACGCCGCTCTTTATACCGTTCCTGTAAACGGTAATCCATTTGCATTACCATTGCAATGAGTTCAGCTATATTGGGAGGTCGGGATACCATACCTCATCCTTTAATTCCTCGTTCAACCCCTGTCTGAATATCGTGATCAGTGCATCATCCGCCCAGGAAGTACCAGCTGCCAGTTGTTTAAACTTGGTAATATACGTTAACAGATCTTAGGATCCCTGATGGTAATCCAAATATTGTTCTTGGGGCTGAAACTGTGATTTCTTGTTGTCCAAACATAGTTTTAATACTGTTCAGAAAGGCGGGATAAGAATCTAACAGAGGATTGTTAGTTGTGACCAAAGGGGTCGCCCAAGCTAAGGCAGGGCAAGTCAAGTGAGAAATCATATGCCCTACTTTGTCTCTATCATCATGAAAGAAGGCAGATTTGAAGGCGAACTGTACAGTACAGGCCTCTATAAAGGTTTTTAGTTTGTGGGGGTTACCATCGAACTGACCCCATTGTATAGATCCAGGAGGTAGTTTTGAACAACTGGGGGCTCGCCCCATCTGCTGTCGTAACACTGCATTCTCTTGTTTCAAGGATTGGTCCTAAGCCGTTAAAGACTGGACGGCAGCAATCAGCTGCTGCTGCTGTGCTGAGTCCATGTCCAGTTTAACCCGCTACTGGTATGTCCACAGTCTATGGTATCTCTTACTGCTTTAGGGCATTGCTAACTGTCATATTTTGAATTCAAATCCACGTGTATACCATATACTTAGTACTCACCAACAGACTGATTCTCCTGAACATGTCCTGGTCTGGGAACAGGTAAGAAGTGTAGTGATGAGTATAGGAATCCCCCTGAGTCTCCTCCCCCCTTCAACGACTAATATTGCCAAAAAGGGAAGAGCAGTCCCAGGGAAACCCTCTGGGGAAGAAAACCCTGTTGGATCTATTGGACGTCTGCTTCAGGAAGGGTGATCAGCAATGTGTATTCCTTGGGGATGCTCCAGGAAGTGTGTCTAACAAGGTCTAGAAACAGAAAAGGATAAAAAGGTTAATCAGATGAAGGAGAAAGGATATTTAAAGGGGAAGGATGATATAACTAAAGGTACCATGAGAGTGATCTGAAATTACAAGCTGCGTCTATCTTCTGGGAGGCGGCGTCTTGGTAAATGTCGCTAAAATAACAAACAAAGGTCAAGATATGAGAACAAGAAAAAAAGTGATAGAGATAGAATTGGGAAAAAACTGTTAACGTACCGGGAAGAGTAACCGAGGCGGATCTGTCTGTTGAAAGGCAAGGTTTAGTGCTATGAAAGGACACCTGAGCTTGCCAGGAAAGGTGGCGGTTTCCGGGCTGTGGATATCAATCAAGATATCAAGTCAGTAGTCAATAGAGAAAGGATACTTGAGTCGCGTTTCTAACCCTGTTCTACCCACCAGGTATATCCTTCGAAACCGACGAGGGAAGCGAGCCTGCGATTGCAAACAAATGGAAACAGGCTGAGAACAGAGAACCGGGAAGTGGCGCCTCAAGCCGAGGGTTGAAATAGTCTGAAATTGAGAAGACAGAGTAAGATTTTAGAGAGGTAAAATGGGAAGTGTAGAGGAGAGAGTCAAAGCCTAGATATCGCACTTACGTAGCGTTGTTGAAAGAGAGTAGCAACGCATCCGCGCGTTGCAACTGCAGGTTGATATGCTGTGCTCTGCGGAGGGGGCAGAGTCACCACAACCTCAGAGAATCGGGAGACTGTACTGCAGCAGGCAACATGTGTCGCCATCTTGGGAGTAAAGATGGCCGACACCCGTCTGCGAAACCATTGGTGCCAAAGGGACCATCTGTTCCTGAGAGATGTTACACTTATACCCTGTACTTCCAGGTTTCCCTGGGTGTACACGATGGAACCGCTGCAGTAAACGTGGGGCATGGATTTATGTCCTAGTTTCCCAGGAGTCTTCTGAATCATGGTATCTTTTTTTTTCCTCCTTAATTTTTTTTTATTCGTAAAATTGGTTTAGTTGACATGTCAACTTTTTCAATTAGCACAGTACACAACCTACTCAATATACACTAACTTATCATATTATGAACATTCTTCTTAAAACAGTACTTGTGTTTATCATATAGTATACTAGTGTCAAAGTCTTAAACACACTAATGGGGTTAAGTAGTGTCGACACTCTCCCCGAACCACAGAAGCCGAATGAAGTCGACCCTCCACCCATGGTTGGCACAGGTACCTGATATATACCAACAGGATACCACGTGGCAGCCAATGGGGGGAAGAGGGTTACGGAGAGGTTGTGGGAGGGGGTAATAGGAATACCGGATAGAGGGTTGGGGAAATACCTAATGTGGATAGGATCAGGGAAGTAACAGGAAAAAACCCTACACTGTCTAAAATCTTGACACAGTAACATATATCATAATCCTACTTCCAGCACAACCAGAATCCACTTAGTACAGACATGGAAGCACTGGAATAATTCTAGTACCCCTTGATACAGGCACTCATGAACAAACCATGGACTGAACTACATAGAAGCAAGCAAGATGAAACATACATAAGGGATATGCTCCCTAACATGATAAAACATTACACATGGCCCAATGGGCAAGCATTTGCACACATGTCACAGAAACAGGTTTAAAGTCATAGCACATGTAACATGAACTCAGTTTACCCCTAGCCTCTTTGGACTGTTCTTAATTGCCTCACTCTGCCATCCACAGTTACTTCACTGTGTTTTGCGTAGGACAATGCGCCCCACCAGAGCGCCTCATGCAGACGCCCCTACCCTCCAGGCGTTTTGTTCGTAACAGTACTTTTGCGCTAACTAAGCAACATGCGCCTCATAAAATACAGCGTGCACCAGAACTGCCATATCCTCTGGTGACATCAGCGTAACAAAAACAATAGCACTAGCATTGCAGTCGAGGAGTTCAAATAGCATAGAAGGAAAAACACTTAACTTGCGTCCGGGAAGCTCACAAGCCTTCCTGGACGTAATCTGTCATCGCAGTAGCTGCAGCACTTGTTTTCCCTTGTCAGCTGCACCAAGACTCATACAGGACCCAGCCTCGACCTCCGTATGTTTTGTCCGTCGCAGCAGTCCTCCAAGCCGACATTCTCCTAATGCTCCGGCATGACTTCGCCCCGTAAACAAAATAAGCCACAGCTGCCGTGCGTCGTTGGCCCCTGATAAACTGTCCTAATTACTAACAGCTGGCCACACGCGCGCACAGCCAGAACTACAAAAAGTTCCCAGAGATGCTGGGTAATGTAGTTTTATTGTCTCATAGGCCGTTTCCTGAGCCCTTGCACCTTCTTCCACTTCCTCCAACCCTGATTCCTAACAACTAGCATCAAATTTATCACAATATTTCTGAATAGTTTAAAATTAGTAAAAAGAGAAACATAGAGAGTAAATGCTTTTAACATATATAATCATACATACAATTATTCTTTGCAATGTTAAAATTAAATCCATAAATACAATTATTACAATTAACACATTTTTAAAAAGAATAAAAGAGTTGAATTAAAAATAACAATGTTAAATCACATCTTATTTAGGCAACTCATCTATCTAGTCGGTAGAAATAGATTCAATTCTGTTAAAAATTGTATTATATCGATAATGATGAAGGTTTTAGTAGCACTGAATAGTTCTGCCCAGAGTTGGTCTTGAGTTAGTAGAGTTAGATGCTGCAAGTGTTTATACAGATATTGAGTCCTCATATCAGCTAATGAGGGGCATTCTATCATAAAATGTCTTGTATTCTCGACACTGTCATCAATTTTGCAATGCCTGCACGTATTATTTAATTTATTCGCCTTATTATACGTTGCAATCTTATCGTTTGTGTAAAGTAAATTCAGCCGGAACCGTAAGAAGGAATCAGCGTAGCAGCGGTCTGGGAATTTAACAAGGTACTGAGGCACTTCAATTAGGGCTTTGATTTGAAAAGCCCTCTCCTTGACCGCTTTATAGCTTTGATTTTATTCAGAATTGCTAATCCAATCATGTCTCCATAACTTGAGTTTGGCTTTATTGGGCACATCAAGTAGCATTGATTCAGAAATATCAGCCTCCAAGAGGATCTGACAAGAGGTCTGTTATAGGATCTTTTTCATAATAGGAAATAAATTAGATGAATTAGAAGTAGACAAAAGACATTTCCTATAGGTCAATAACATTGACCAAAAGACTGAAGCGTCTAGTGAAGTTAAGCCGAGTTCATATCTTATTAGAGCAATTGGAGTGCTCAGAGAAACTGGCAAGATTAACTTCCAATATATGCCCTTCAGAATATCCCATCTCACTGATTTAGGGGAGATTTTAGTTTGACTCCCATAAGTAATTATCGGGATGAATTTTTGCATATAGAATATTCACGCTGGTAAAAGAGAAAATTTCACATAAGGCGCTTGAAAAGCCTGTCCTTGGATAGCTAAATATCAGGATATCCCTTCCAATGAACCAGATACCGTAGTCTTCCTTTGAAGTAGCAGGAATCACGTATTTGAGATACTTTGTACTCAACGGGTTCGGGATACAGTGTTGGTACGAAATCTTTCCTTTTACGTCCATGTGTTTCTGCAATGTATGGGCACAATAAGGAAGCGTGAAACATTGGGTGTAACCTTTTCAGTGAGGAAGGGAGTTTCAACTGAAACGCTACAGGAGTGATCTTGGTCAGTATTTCGTAAGGACCGATGTAACGAGGTGATAACTTGGAAGGATGAACCCATGTAGGTAAGTATCTGGTAGCCAATCAAACTTTGGATCCTACTTCCCATTGTGGGTTCAGACTTCTGTGCTTGTCGGATTGAGTCTTGTATTCTTGTTTCCGGTTTGCCAGGAGAGTGATGGCATCTTGGTGGGCTTTGGATAAATCCCTTCGAAGATTATCAATCGTCGGGATGTTTGTGGTTGGGAATACCAGTAGGGGTAGAAACTGGGGATGGTAGCCGTAGGTGCAGAAGAACAGACTCATGCCAATAGCGGTATGGATCGTGTTATTGTAGGCAAATTCTGCTCTAGGCAAAATATCTACCCAATTGTCTTGTTTATCGTTGGCAAAGCATCACAAGTATTGCTCCATTGTGGCATTGAGTCATTCCCTCTGCACATTTGACTGTGGATGATAACCCAATGAGAGGGCTCTTTCAATACTGAGTAGGTTACACAACGACTTCCAGAACTTGGAGGTAAATTGGGTCCCTCGGTCAGACATAATAGCGTCTGGTAATCTGTGTAGACAAAATACTTTGTGAAGAAACTTGTTGGCTGTATTGGAGGCAGAGGGTACGCCTGGTAGAGTAATAAAATGTGACAATTTAGAAAAGGAATCTACTACTACCAGGATATCTGTTTGACCTCTCGAGGGAGGAAGTTCAACCACGAAATCCATGGAAATGTGGCTTCATGGTCTGGTAGGAAGTGCTCTTTGTTCCAATAGGCCAATCGGTTTGCACGTTAGGTATTTGCATCGACAACATATCGGGCAGGATTTAAGGCATGCTTTGGTATCCGGGCACATTGATGACCACCAAAAGGAACATCGGATAAGATCCAAAGTAGCATTCAAACCTTTGTGACCTGCAGCTGGACCTTTGTGACACCAGGACATGGCTCTTTGTTGGAGAGACTCTCTAGGGAGGACTAATCGGTCCTGATGGAACTGAAGTCCGTCTTTATTTTTCAAAGATGAAAAGCAAGGTTGATGTTCCACAAGATGAGAGGTTTCCTTAACTTCTTGGAGAAAATAAGTAATAACGCATAGGAATTGTTCCTTGAAAAAAGAGATTTTGTCCTTGTAGTTGATGGCGATTCCCCTGACCACGTCCTAGAGAGACCATCAGCTAGTATGTTCTCTGTTTCTGGGATGTAGGTGATCTTGAAATCAAATTGAGAAAAGAAGAAAGCCGAGCTGTCCTGTCTGGCATTCAAACATTCCATTTGCTGCAAAACTTGCAAATTCCTTTGGTCAGTGCGGATCTCGAACGGTTGAACAGCTCCTTGCAAAAGATGACGCCACTCCATGCAGGTTTTTTCATCGCCATAAATTCTTTCTCTATTACAGAATAGTTCAAGTTGTTAGGAGCATAGGTCTTAGAGAGGTAAGCTATGGGGTGTTCTTGTCCATACATAGCTTTTTTAAGAACTGCTCCTAGTGCTCCTGCCGAGGCGTCTGTTTCCACGAAGAATTTCAGCTTTTAGTCAGGCTGCCTGAGTATAGGAGCAGAGCAAAATAACCGTTTTAGGTGACCAAAGGCATCTTCTGCTTCTGATCCCCACTGGAATCGAACATGTTTTTTGAGTAAACTTGTAATGGGCAGTACGATCCTGGAGAAGTCTGGGATAAATCTCCTATAGAAATTTGCCAGCCGTAGGAAACGTTTTACCTCTTTTACTGAGCTAGGAGCTGGCCAATCCAAAACCGCAGAAGCTTTGCGTGGATCCACAGATATGGCTTGGTCCGATAGGACAAAACCCAGATAGGGAATGGTAGTGACATTAAATAGACACGTTTCGAGAGGCTGCCAGGGGGTGCACAGGCAATGGCAGCCTGAGCGTAGTGCTCCCGCTAAGCTAGGGCGTTAAGGGACCTGAGACCCCCCTTAAAGTGCCCCTCTGGGAGTGAGAAGCAGGAGTCCGTGGTGGGGAGACTCCGGGCACCCCTGGGCGTATTCCTGAGGTGTGGGGGGCCCGGACTGCTGGAGAGTGAGGCACCCCCGGGCTGGGCCGCCAGTATCGGAGACCACGTCTCGGAGACGTGAAAGCGCGGGCCGCGGCTGGAGAGCGGCAAGAAGAGCGGCGGAAAAAGAGGAGACTCAGCAGGGGGTGATTGGGTCCAGCTGGACGTCTTTGGGGCGCTTGGTCCCATCGGCCCCCTCTCCCTCCCTGGTGGAAAGGACATCAGGGGGTGCGCGGCCGTGGGCAGAGCACCCAGAGGCCGACAAACGGAGGTGGGCAGGAGGATCTGGAGGGGGCCCCGTCGGGGCTGCGTGATCGGCGCCAGGGGCCCACCCCCCTCGCCCCCAACTCGGCAGAAGAGGACACCAGCAGGCGGACAGACGGCCCCTCAGAAGTTGCAAGGGAGCGCTGGGGCTGGCCTGCTCCCCTCCCCCGCCCAGCACTGGAGGGAAGAACAGAAGGTGAGCGGGGCTGGGAGCGGGTCCCAGTGTTCCCTCTGGGGATGTGCTGAGGGGCCCCCTGACACAGGGTTAGCAGAGACTGGAGGAAGCAGCCTCAAGGAGGTGGGTCGAGTGCCTGCTAGTGACTGGACCTTGGATCCTGCACAGAGCAAAGGGACCTCCACGGCCATAATCATTTATGAGGTCTGGGACAGGAAAGGAGGGGCCGCCAAGGAAGAAAAACCCTTAGAACTCTCTGGAAGGATTGGGGGCCGAGGAAAGAGGTGGGCCTACCCTGTCTCCTCCTCTGGAAGCAGAGCAACATAGTGGTCACTGGTCTGGATGGTGGCGTGGCGGCTCGGGACGGCGGAGCCCCCCTGCGGACACAAACAGTAGTTGAGAGTACGGCACAACGGTTGCCACTGTACCTTCCGGTCCCACTGCAAAACTACAGGCTGACTTTGCAAGATTCTCAGCGAGGCGATTCAGCAAGACACCCTGAGGGGCCCGACTTTGGGGTTGGAGAGAGACCGGCTGAGAGAGGGCCCTGAAACACCTATTGAGGAAGACCCCTGGGACCAGTCCTGGGAGAGGGAGCAGAGCACACGAACGCTCCCGAAGGAACGCGTAGGTAAAAAGTGACCAAAGGGGGTGGGCACCTCGACTTAGGTCTCCAGAGGCAATGCAACTTGAACCTCCCACGATCCTGATCCCCAGAGGTGTGAATCAGGGGCCAGCTGGATAGTGGATAGTGACCAACCTCCATCACAAAGCTACATGGTTGAAGTTGAATTATCGCTTTGAGAAGACAGGAAACACCCAGAATAACTTGGCCTGCAAGGAGGGATCGGCCCAACAGGAAGTTATCCTGATGGAGCCCTCAGCAATGGAGAAGGGATTCGCCACCGTCCTCCAAGAAATAAGGGACATGCGATCAGACATCGTCCAGAAGCTGGGAAAAATGGACTAGAGGGTCGAAAAGGTTGAGGACAGACTTCTCCAGCTTGAGACCAATCAATCATCCTATACAGCTCTGGAAGGTCAAATAGAAGTGAGGTTGGCGGAGCTGGAAAATAAAGATAAGGAGAGAGCCAGCCAGATGGACGATTTTGAAAATAGGGAAAGGAGGAACAATTTAAGGTTTTTCGGGGTTCCGGAAGCAGAGGGTGAAACGGAAAGGGACATATGCCGAGTGGTGAGGGACATTATAAACCTCCTCTTTGGGAACAAACTTACCACAGAGCCTACGATCGATAGGGCGCACAGGGCAGGTCAGAGGGGCCACAATCTATCCTGGTGCGCTTCCACTACTTTACGGAAAAGACAAAGGTGCTCGAAGAGGCCAGAAAAGCCCGGGAGATCACGTATAACGATTCTAGGGTAACAATCTTCCAGGACCTCTCAGTGTACACTTTGGCCAGACGGAGATTGTGTCGCCCCTTGACCCAGTTCTTGAGGGAGAGGGGTGTGCGTGCGCTATAGATGGGGATACCCCTTCTCCTTGTCTTTTGAATATATGCAGACTTTCGTTCTTTAGGCGGGACTACTATTAGTAGTCCTGCAGACAAGTAGTCTGCAAAGCTGTCAACATCACCTCTAGATAAGTCGTGTGTGTTTCAAGGATGCAGCTTTTGAGATGGTTTTAGAGTTGAGATTTAAATTCACGCAGTGGTGCAATAGAAATTATCATTCATGTTTTAATGTTACTGGTCTGAGTCTGTACTTCTTATGTGACAGCCGAGAGACAAATATGCATACCGACAGAAACAGTTTACTTTTGGGATCAAGTTTCCATCCAAGAAGCACAGTGGAAAGCATACCACTGAGCCAATTACTAAGATATAGGCGGATATTATCCGAAGAGGATGTATTTGACAGAAAAGCCAATGATCTTACAAAGAAGTTTCTTTTGAGGGGTTACGATCCCATGCGTATCCAACAGGACCTTACAAGAGTTAAGGAGATGTAGAGATCAGACACGTTGCAGACAAACAGAAGAACTGAGGAGGAGAAGCTGGTATTTGTAACCACATATTCACAACAAAGCCACCAAATCAAGAAAATTATTAAAAAGAACTGGGAAACCTTAACTATGGATCCAAAATTACAGGAACTTTTCCCGACAACACCCATGTTCGCATACAGCAAAAGTAAATCTATAAAGGACCATCTAACAAAATCAGATTTTGGTTATCAGAAAGTGAAACCGACGTTATTTAAGGGTACTTTACCCTGTAACAACTGTAGCTGTTGCCATAATATCATCAAAGGCAACTACATACATCACCCACACAATGGTAATAAGATCCCCCTTAGACACACTACAACGTGCGACACTAAGAGTGTTATATATGGGATAAGATGCCCATGTGGACTGTATTACGTGGGCCTCGTAGGCAGGAAAGCCAAACAAAGATGGGTCGAACATAAATCCAATGTAAGGACAGGCTCAGTTAAATCCCCAGTTGCACAACATTACAAAGACTTTAAATACTCTGTGGCTCAACTACAATTTGTTATTCTTGAACATGTGGTATTACCCAGACGAGGTGGTAACCTTCAAAGACTTCTACAACAGAGAGAGACATATTGGATGAAACATTTGGATTCAATGCATCCTAGGGGAATGAACCTTGAATGGGATCTATACTGTTTTTTGTAAATTGAGATACTGTCTGTTATGATTCTGTGTAAATCCCACTGATCTGATATGTTGTGAGATATATTGTTATAGGATTGTGAAATTCATGGGAAGCCAGGGAATCTTTCATATCATTACAAGATCTCTGATGAATGTTGATGATACATCACAGTTAGGATATAAGTATAAAGAACTGACATCTGTAGTATCGAAGAATAATGGTGACGGGAAAATACCTTTTGATAATGTGTGGTTTTATTATGCAAACGATATAGGAACTTAACTGTTGGTCAAGTGGCTCACTAGAAAGAATTCTGGCAGACATGATGAAGTCAATGATATACGGATCATTGAGTTGCAAGATGCTTGTTTAAACACGTAACATCAAGAGGAAGTTTGGGCTAAGGAGCACGCGCGACTGTTTTGCAAATTACGTGACTTGGGGAGAAAGTGGTTTCCAATTGGTAAACATCTAAAATTGTCATTTCTGTTGACTGATGAGAGAAAGTGGCTCTCGTATTGAAAGCTCGGATAGTATGATTTATAACTTAACCGATAGAGTATATGGGAGTGATAGTTTTTGGAATTTACTTGGAGAGTTTGGTCGCCATTTTTTCTTCCAAGATGGCGCTGAACTAATAGTCCACTGGAAGCACAGAGAAGGGGTCTAGTTTCAGTGAAACAATATACAACGAAGGTTCACTTCCGGGTGGAAACGGGATGAAAAGCGGCTTACCTTTACACTGCTGCAGGCGGTCTGTGGTCTAAAATTTAAGGCTTTAACGGTACTTGAGCAGCCAAGTTTACGGATGCGTGGTGGAATCGCGGATTCGCGAGAAAATAATAACGGAGCGTTTTTCTGGAATCAGTCGACAACAGGTAGAGAACAACTGGGAATTATTTTCTGTGATCACGCTTGCACGTGTACACGAACCTAAGAGTAGATTGGTAACTTGAATTTTGATTTTTGATTAGAGACTGAAACGCTTGGGGTGAATAACAGAAAGGCTGAGATAGATCGTTACCAGCTACTAAACCAACACGTAGATACTCCTGTTAACCCAAGAAGGAATCCTACTTGAGGTACTTGCATGTATACGTTTGAGCAATGTATTGATTGGTTATTTTAAATTCCCGTGAACCTGTGAGGTGGCAACCATATACATGTCTCTTTCACAGTTGGAGTCTCCTTAAACCCACAGAGATACCCGGCCAATTGAATATATCCTTTTGAGGGCTCTACAAACAGTCAGAGGTGAGCACCTGGTTACAAGTGATGAATCATGAATAACTATACGAAGTCTCTGCACCTCAGGAGATCTATTTATTGTGCGGGACACCGCGTTTAATTACGTAAGGTCCCGCCTCAGATCTCCTTGGGGTGCAGATAATTCATTGATGTCAAGTATGAATCCCTGAAGTCAATCTCCTGAATTAAATTCTATATATATTTTTTTATTTGTTTTTAGGGGGGCTAGTAAAGTACCCAACAGACAACAGCGTAGACATTTGGCTGAGGAGTGTAGAAGACACAGGTTAGTGTATAAAAGACTCGTAACTCCCAAAAAAATAATTTTAATTATTTCCTTTAGTATAGTGAGTACCTGAACATATTGACATACTTTATTTTCTATTATCTTATAGGAAGATACACAACGATATCTAATACCTGAAGAAGGGCATTTAGCCCAAAACGCGTAGTAATAAGACTAGTGGAGCATGTTTAAATAAGCATCTTGAACAAATCTCCTGGTCTAGATATCGTGACAGGATAAGAAGTCCTACACTGAACAACTTTGAGACACATTGATTTATTTTTGTGTTGCATATTACTGTGATCATGAACAGTGTTTATTATGCGAATTGTTTAAATTGAATTGTATTTCTTTATGTGAATGTTCATCCATGTTTTACAAACGTTTATATTGAGTCTTACGTATTATTTTTGAATTGTGAAATATAGACACATTACACTCATGATTTATGTGTTTGACATTTAAAGATATGTATTGATAATAACTAATACTTTTGCAGTCTTTACTGCTTTAGCAGTGCACCTATTTGTGTCTCGGCGGGATTCTGAGGCACCATGTTTGTTTTACAAATATGCATACTTGCCAACCCTACTGATTTAGGCAGTAGGCTACTGCTCCAGAAAACTGCAGATGGGGAGCAGGTGCAAGTGGATCTAGGTCACCTGGCCTAAGCCCTGCGCACCTGGTACCTTCCTGCCTGCCGCTCTTTTTCACCACTTAGCAAGCCCTGCCCAACTGGTGCCTTCCTGCTTGCTGCTCCTTTTCACCACTTAGCAAGCCCCGCCCACCTGGTGCCTTCCTACTTCCCGCTCTTTTTCACCACTTAGCAAGCCACACCCACCTGGTGCCTTCCTGCTTTTCGCTCTGTTTCCCTACTTAAGGAGCCCTCCAGCTTCTTTTCCTTTGCAGATGGGGAGCATGTGCAAGTGGATCTAGGTCACCTGGCCTAAGCCCCGCCCACCTGGTACCTTCCTGCCTGCTGCTCTTTTTCACCACTTAGCAAGCCCCGCCCAACTGGTGCCTTCCTGCTTGCCGCTTTTTTTCACCACTTAGCAAGCCCCACCCACATGGTGCCTTCCTGCTTGCCGCTCTTTTTCACCACTTAGCAAGCCCCGCCCACCTGGTGCCTTCCTGTTTGCCGCTCTGTTTCCCTATTTAAGGAGCCCTGCAGCCTCTTTTCCTTTGCAGATGGGGAGCAGGTGTAAGTGGCTCTAGGTCACCTGGTGCCTTCCTGCATGCAGCTCTTTTTCACCACTTAGCAAGCCCCGCCCACCTGGTACCTTCCTGCTTGCCGCTCTTTTCCACCACTTAGCAAGCCCCGCCACCCTGGTGCCTTCCTGCCTGCCGCTCTTTTTCATCACTTAGCAAGACCCGCCCACCTGGTGCCTTCCTGCTTCCCACTCTTTTTCACCACTTAGCAAGCCCTGCCCACCTGGTGCCTTCCTGCTTGTCGCTATGTTTCCCTACTTAAGGAGCCCTCCAGCTTCTTTTCCTTTGCAGGTGGGGAGCAGGTGCAAGTGGATCTAGGTCACCTGGCCTAAGCCCCACCCACCTGGTACCTTCCTGTCTGCTGCTCTTTTTCACCACTTAGCAAGCCCCGCCCACCTGGTGCCTTCCTGCTTGCCGCTCTTTTTCACCACTTAGCAAGCCCCACCCACCTGGTGCCTTCCTGCTTGCCGCTATTTTTCACCACTTAGCAAGCCCCGCCCACCTGGTGCCTTCCTGCTTGCCGCTATTTTTCACCACTTAGCAAGCCCCACCCACCTGGTGCCTTCCTGCTTGCCGCTCTTTTCCACCACTTAGCAAGCCCCCTCCCACCTGGTGCCTTCCTGCTTGCCACTCTGTTTCCCTACCTAAGGAGCCCTCCAGCCTCTTTTCCTTTGCAGATGGGGAGCAGGTGCAAGTGGATCTAGGTCACCTGGCCTAAGCACCGCCCACCTGGTGCCTTCCTGCCTGCCGCTCTTTTTCACCACTTAGCAAGCCACGCCCACCTGGTGTCTTCCTGCTTGCTGCTCTGTTTCCCTACTTAAGGAGCACTCCAGCTTCTTTTCCTTTGCAGATGGGGAGCAGGTGAAAGTGGATCTAGGTCACCTGGCCTAAGCCACGCCCACCTGGTGCCTTCCTGCCTGCCGCTCTTTTTCACCACTTAGCAAGCCCCGCCCTACTGGTGCCTTCCTGCTTCCCGCTCTTTTTCACCACTTAGCAAGCCACGCCCACTTGGTGCGTGCCTTCCCGCTTGTCGCTCTGTTTCCCTACTTAAGGAGCCCTCCAGCTTCTTTTCCTTTGCAGATGGGGAGCAGGTGCAAGTGGATCTAGGTCACCTGGCCTAAGCCCCGCCCAGCTGGTGCCTTCCTGCCTGCCGCTCTTTTTCACCACTTAGCAAGCCCCGCCCAACTGATGCCTTCCTGCTTGCCGCTCTTTTCCACCACTTAGCAAGCCCCGCCCACCTGGTGCCTTCCTGCTTGCTGCTCTGTTTCCCTACCTAAGGAGCCCTCCAGCCTCTTTTCCTTTGCAGATGGGGAGCAGGTGCAAGTGGATCTAGATCACCTGGCCTAAGCCCCGCCCACCTGGTGCCTTCCTGCCTGCTGCTCTTTTTCACCACTTAGCAAGCCCCGCCCACCTGGTGCCTTCCTGCTTGCCGCTCTTTTCCACCACTTAGCAAGCCACGCCCACCTGGTGCCTTCCTGTTTGCCGCTCTGTTTCCATACTTAAGGAGCCCTCCAGCTTCTTTTCCTTTGCAGATGGGGTGGAGGTGCAAGTGGATCTAGGTCACCTGGCCTAAGCCCCGCCCACCGGGTGCCTTCCTGCCTGACGCCCTTTTTCCCCACTTAGCAAGCCCCGCCCACCTGGTGCCTTCCTGCTTGCCACTCTGTTTCCCTACTTAAGGAGCCCTCCAGCTTCTTTTCCTTTGCAGAAGGGGAGCAGGTGCAAGTGGATCTAGGTCACCTGGCCTACGCCCCGCCCACCTGGTGCCTTCCTTCCTGCCGCTCTTTTTCACCACTTAGCAAGCCCCACCGACCTGGTGCCTTCCTGCTTCCCGCTCTTTTTCACCACTTAGCAAGCCACGCCCACCTGGTGCCTTCCTGATTGCCATTCTGTTTCCCTACTGAAGGAGCCCTCCAGCTTCTTTTCCTTTGCAGATGGGGAGCAGGTGCAAGTGGATCTAGGTCACCTGGCCTAAACCCCGCCCACCTGGTGCCTTCCTGCCTGCCGCTCTTTTTCACCACTTAGCAAGCCCCGCCCAACTAGTGCCTTCCTGCTTGCCGCTCTTTTTCACCACTTAGCAAGCCCCGCCCACCTGGTGCCTTCCTGCTTCCCGCTCTTTTTCACCACTTAGCAAGCCACGCCCGCCTGGTGCCTTCCTGCTTGCCGCTCTGTTTCCCTACCTAAGGAGCCCTCCAGCCTCTTTTCCTTTGCAGATGGGGAGCAGGTGCAAGTGGATCTAGGTCAGGGGTGCACAACTGATTTTGACAGAGGGCCGAAAGTACCTTACATGATGGCTATAGTGGGCCAAAAAGTAAATGTGGGTGGGGAGGTAGGCGCGGTGGGGCGTGGTGTGGCAGGAGGCTTTTTCAACCCCCTATTTTTATTAAACACTATGCCCCATAGCCCCCACCCCTCAAGCAAACACTATGCCCCATGGCTCCCACCCCCAAACACTATGCCCCATGACACCCACCCCTCATGCAAACACTATGCCCCATGGCCCCCACCCCTCATGCAAACACTATGCCCCATGGCTCCCACCCCTCAACCAAACACTATGCCCCATGGCTCCCACCCCTCAACCAAACACTATGCGCCATGACACCCACCCCTCATGCAAACACTATGCCCCAAGACACCCACCCCCCATGCAAACACTATGCCTCAAGACACCCACCCCTCATGCAAACACTATGCCCCGAGACACCCACCCCTCATGCAAACACTATGCCCCAAGACACCCACCCCTCAAGCAAACACTATGCCCCATGGCCCCCACCCATCATGCAAACACTATGCCCCGTGGCTCCCACCCCTCAACCAAACACTATGCCCCATGGCTCCCACCCCTCAACCAAACACTATGCCCCATGACACCCACCCCTCATGCAAACACTATGCCCCATGGCCCCCACCCATCATGCAAACACTATGCCCCAAGACACCCACCCCCCATGCAAACACTATGCCTCAAGACACCCACCCCTCATGCAAACACTATGCCCCAAGACACCCACCCCTCATGCAAACACTATGCCCCAAGACACCCACCCCTCAAGCAAACACTATGCCCCATGGCCCCCACCCATCATGCAAACACTATGCCCCAAGACACCCACCCCTCATGCAAACACTATGCCTCAAGACACCCACCCCTCATGCAAACACTATGCCCCATGACACTCACCCCTCATGCAAACACAATGCCCCAAGACACCCACCCCTCATGCAAACACAATGCCCCAAGACACCCACCCCTCATGCAAACACTATGCCCCAAGGCACCCACCCCTCATGCAAACACTATGCCCCAAGGCACCCACCCCTCATGCAAACACTATGCCCCAAGACACCCACCCCTCAACCAAACACTATGCCCCATAACACCCACCCCTCATGCAAACACTATGCCCCATACTCATACAGACCCCAACCCCCCCACCCCTGCATACAAACTAACAAGTATACACCATGCACCCATACAGACCCGAACCCCCACCCCCCAACTCAGCACACAAACCCACAAGCATACACCATGCACCCATACAGACCCAAACCCCCCACCCCCAACTCAGCACACAAACCCACAAGCATACACCATGCACCCATACAAACTCGAGCCCCCCCCCCAACTCAGCACACAAACTCGCAAGCATGCACGCATACAGACTCGGACCCCCCACATCTCAACATACACTGAACGTGCACACAACAACAACAAACATTCAGGCAGACCCGACCCCACCCCCCCAACCCCCTCACCCCCACCCTCCCAGCATCTCAACATACACTGCACTTGCACACAAACACATTCAGGCAGACCCGACACACACCCCACACCCGCATCTCAACATGCACTTTCACACAACAACAAACATTCAGGCAGACCCCGACACACACCCCCGTCCGCATCTCAACACACACTGCACTTGCACACAAACACATTCAGGCAGACCCCACACACACCCCCTCTCCGCATCTCAACATACACTGCACTTGCACACAAACACATTCAAGCAGACCCGACACACACCCCACCCCCGCATCTCAACATACACTGCACTTGCACACAAACACATTAAAGCAGACCCGACACACACCCCACCCCCGCATCTCAACATACACTGCAGACATACAAATACAAACACACCCATAGACACCCGACACCCCCCACCTCCGCATCTCAACATACAATGCAGAGATAGAAATACAAACACACCCATACACACCCGACACACACCCCCACCTCCGCATCTCAACATACATACAAAAACAAAAAACACAGGACGGAGCCGAGACAGACACACACACAAACATACAGCCCCCCCCACCATGTACTTACCCAGACGTCCTGGAACGCTGGCGAGGCTTCTGGCACTGCCCAAATCGTTTTGGGTTGGGTGTACCTCTACATCTGTGCACCCCGGTGCACAGATGTAGAAGTATACCCAATCCAAAACGATTTTTAGAAATGGAGGGACAGATGCAAAACAAGAGCCTCTTGCTTTGCATCCGTCCCTCCATTTTTAAACATCTTTTTTCTCCGGCTTTTACCCGGGCCGCCAGAGAGAGACAGTATGGATGGAACAAAAGGCCACCCATACTGCCCCTCTTCTGTGCGGCCAGTGGGGGGGTGGGGATTGCTCAGCCCCGACTTCATTCTGCGCGGGGTGTGGGGGGGAGGAGGGCCCCACAGCCCCCCCTACTCTGCACCCCTGCCAGGGCAGATTAGGTCACTACCTGGCAGCATACACACACACACTGCGTGACTCACGGCCCGGCAAGGAAAACAAAGACTTTCTTAATGGAGGGCGACCTTTGCTGCTTGCGGGCCGCCTTCCATTAGGAAAGTCTTCAACCCTGCCGGGCCGGATCCAGCAGCATCACGGGCCGCACTTGGCCCGCGGGCCGTATGTTGTGCACCCATGATCTAGGTCAACTGGCCTAAGCCCCGCCCACCTGGTGCCTTCCTGCCTGCCGCTCTTTTTCACCACTTAGCAAGCCCCGCCCACCTGGTGCCTTCCTGCTTGCCGCTCTTTTCCACCACTTAGCAAGCCCCGCCCACCTGGTGCCTTCCTGGCTGCCGCTGTTTCCCTACCCAAGGAGCCCTCCAGCCTCTATTCCTTTGCAGACGGGGAGCAGGTGCAAGTGGATCTAGGTCACCTGGCCTAAGCCCTGCCCACCTGGTGCCTTCTTGCCTGCCGCCCTTTTTCATCACTTAGCAAGCCGCGCCCACCTCGTGCCTTCCTGCTCCCCGCTCTTTTTCATCACTTAGCAAGCCACGCCCACCTGGTGCCTTCCTGCTTGCCACTCTGTTTCCATACTTAAGGAGCCCTCCAGCTTCTTTTCCTTTGCAGATGGGGAGCATGTGCAAGTGGATCTAGGTCACCTGGCCTAATCCCCGCCCACCTGGTGCCTTCCTGCCTGTCGCCCTTTTTCACCATTTAGCAAGCCCTGCCCAACTGGTGCCTTCCTGCTTGCCACTCTGTTTCCCTACTTAAGGAGCCCTCCAGCTTCTTTTCCTTTGCAGATGGGGAGCAGGCGCAAGTGGATCTAGGTCACCTGGCCTACGCCCCGCCCACCTGGTGCCTTCCTGCCTGCTGCTCTTTTTCACCACTTAGCAAGCCCCACCCAACTGGTGCCTTCCTGCTTGCCGCTCTTTTTCACCACTTAGCAAGCCCCGCCCACCTGGTGCCTTCCTGCTTCGAGCTCTTTTTCACCACTTAGCAAGCCACGCCCACCTGGTGCCTTCCTGATTGCCGCTCTGTTTCCCTACTTAAGGAGCCCTCCAGCTTCTTTTCCTTTGCAGATGGGGAGCGGGTGCAAGTGGATCTAGGTCACCTGGCCTAAGCCCCGCCCAAATGGTACCTTCCTGCCTGCTGCTCTTTTTCACCACTTAGCAAGCCCCGCCCACCTGGTGCCTTCCCTCACCATCACTGTCTTGTGGCCAATGCTGGATTTGACTTTTATGGACTCATGGTGGCCCTGAATCATGCTGTTCCCATCTTCATCTTGTATCCTGGCTTGCACCATTATGTGTTACTACTGACTTCTGCAATTGTATTCGCTCTCCACTCTTGCTTCTCCACTCTTTTTGACTGCTTACTCTCTTTTCTCTCCTCCTTTCCCTTCCCCCTTTTCCTATCTCCTCCCCTTACTTTCTTCTATGCACTTACTCTATCAGAATTGTCCCTGGACCTAATATGATAGCAACCTCTTCTGTTTCCTCCATCCTCCCATTACTGTTTTTTCCTCCCCACTACCCCTTCAGCACTATCTGAAATGTCGTCAGGCCTAGTATGATAGTCGCTTGTTTTGAAATGTCGTCAGGCCTAGTATGATAGTTGCTTGTTTTGTTCCTCCCCTCCCTTTCGGCACCCCTCTCCCTCACCTTTTATTTTTCTGCGGCTCTACCAGAAATGTCGTCAGGCCGAGTACGGTAGTCACCTGTCTGTTTCCATTTCCTTCTCACTCTCCCCCTCCCTTCCTTATCTATGTCTTAGCTCTTGCACTATCTGAAATGTCGTCAGGCCGAGTACGATAGTTACTTTCACATCCTTACTGTTCATGGCCTGTAAGAATGTGGTTGCATTTTCCCTTGTTCCCTCCCTTGCCTTGAAGCGCATTGAAACACATTGTGTATAGGCGCTATATAAATAAACTATCATATCATTTATCATACAGATTTGGGTGACAGATCTTACTGCTTTTTACAGGGGCATGTCATTTATGTGACTCTGAGGCAGGCTGCTTGAGACCCGCCCAGGTCAAAGCATGCAACATATTACTTAGTCTCTAATTCAGTGATGTAACAGCTATATGACTCTATCCTGCACTCTGGCCGGGGCAGACCTTAGGTGAACCACCAGTGAAGGGAAGTGGCAGAGTGTACTACCATCACACAGCATCTGCATATCAGAGTGAGGAGGGTATCCATCTCCATGTTGTTCATCTTGCACTGCAGGAATAAATATGTATTGCCATGGTGCTGCTACAGAGCAGTGGCAAATGTTGCCTACTAGCTCTGTGGGATTACCTTCTGTGAAGTTAGGTCATGAAATTCGGTGTTAACTTACCATTCACAATTATACATTTTAAACATCTTTCCATCTTGTGCTGTTTAATGTGTTGTGTATTTTAGAATGCTCCAGTGGTGCCAAAAAATATATGTTTTGTAGTTTCCTGTGATGCATATTTGCCAACATTCTGTGACCAAAAAGATGTAGGATTTGTCAAGTTTCAAAAATAATAATTTGCATAGTTCGGAGTTCCGGTGTCATGATCCGCCCCTGGAAGCTATGGCACGATTGGAAAGCACTGCCACGAAGAACCTGACAGTAACGGCTTAGCCCTCAACCAATATGGCGGCCACCGCTACTTAAACCAGCCCCGCCCACTTAACTGCGCGTTGTATCTGTGATTTCCATCGATACGCTCGCTCGGCTACTTCTCCGAGTAGCCTCCTCCCAGCCTTCTACCGTTTTCTGCCTGCGCTTCACTCTTCTTGCCCAGCCTACGATTTTACCTTGCTTCCTTCTTTCTGCGGCGTCTGCCGCTCATCATTCCACTCTGATTCCTTACCTTCGGCGCATCGCCGTTCCGACTCGCGGTCTCCTCCGCCACTCTCGCGCCTCCTCGCGTTCTCCTCTATTAGCTTCGGGATTCCGTCTATCCTTTGGGTTTGGGACTATACCTGGCTTCTAGTCTCTTCCTCTCTTTCTATCCTTTCTGCTTCCATCGCTCTCTTCTGAAATTATTCCTGGGGCTTTGCCAGTTTGCTTCCTATGTGATCCTGAGAAGTGAAAGTCACCCCAGAACTTTACCGGTCTGCCTCTTGCAACTATACTCGACTCGTGTATCCTTCCTGGAACAGCCTGCAGGGTTTTTTGTGTCATCCATCGGCTTTTTCCCTGTCTTTTTGGGGCTTGGCTCCTCGGGGCCCCCCTCAAGACAGGTCCCATTCCCTGTCGAGGTGGCCTCCGAGGGAGCCAGGCCTTACTTGCATGACAGGAAGTCAAAGGAGAAGCCATCTAAGGAACATCCCAAGGTACTACGGAAGAAGCCATCCAGTGTCCAAGAAAGCCAAGAAGAATCTTCAGGTGAGGAGCAGGGGGCGGAAGGTGATCAACGTGACAGAATACAACGCCCGAACGTAACCATGGCTTCTCTGGAACAGTACCAGGAGTTGGTTGCCGCCTTACAGGGTTTAACCATAGAAGTACAAGCCCTGAAGACTGAGAACGCCGCTTTACGCCAACAAGTGGTCTTCCGTAGAGATGACCAAGGGGATTTGCCGCCTATGCCTCTTACATTTGGAAAGTATGATGGTTATCCCGGCGGTCTAAAGGAATTCTTAGACGCCTGCCAAGTTCACTTCGTCTTTCGACCTTATGCATTTGAAACTGCTAGGGCTAGGGTCGGTTTTCTTATCACCAACCTAACAGGTAATGCCTTGGCTTGGGCCACCCCTTTGGTGACCAGAAACGATCCCGCTCTGTCCAACTATGACCAGTTTGTGGATCTCTTCAAAGGGAGATTTGATCGTCCTGAGGTCCTATAGACCTCTCTTGAGGCAATACTCGATGTGAAACAGGGGAACACAGACGTGCAGACCTACATATCCCGATTTCTGAGACTAGCGGCGAAGACAGACTGGCCTGATTCGGCTAAGCAAACGATATTTAGGAGAGGTCTCCAGGACGAACTAAAGGACGAATTGGCTAGGGTAGCTCGCCCACCGTCGTTCCAAGATCTCATGACACTGACCCTACAATTGGAATACCGGCTGTCTGAACGCCGACAGGAAAGAAGGAGACCTCGGCTCAATCTACCATCACCTAGCCCTGCTCCACATCCTCCCAAAGACATGCCGACATCAGAAGAACCAATGCAGATAGGAACAGTCCGAGGTCCTTTGACGCCTGCAGAATGCAAAAGAAGGAGAGACTCCGGTCTCTGTTTATACTGCGGCTCCTCGAAGCATTTACTCAGGGACTGCCCGGAAGTACCTCCACGAAGAAAGGAAAACTCCAACCCTCGGTCCTTTGCAAGGGTGGTCTCGGGGGAACAAGAAGCAGCCCTTGCAACCTTACCCGACCCTCGGAACTAAGGGAAGACAACAGTCTGATGATCTTTCGGGTTCAACTATGGACTACAGAATCCTCCCCCATAGAAGTTCTAGCCATGCTGGACTGCGGAGCCGCAGGTAACTTTATGGATATCGAAGGGGCTAAGGCACAACGAATCGCCATTAGACGCAAGGAGAAACCTATCCCTGTAGAAGGGGTAGACGGAGAACCCTTGTCCTCAGGCCCCATAGATTCCGAGACTTTACCCTTACACTTGGTCTTGGGAGAACACCATGAATATTTGATATTTGACCTGATTCGAGCAGCACATTTTCCTTTGGTGATAGGTATTCCATGGCTTAGACGTCACAACCCTCAGATCAATTGGACCACCAATGTTGTGCGTTTTGACTCTACTTATTGTAAGGACCACTGTACCATCAATCCCCCTACCCAGGGAGAGAACAAGGAGCACCGAGCACCCCAGCATGAGGTGGTAGCTGCCATTCCCTTACAATACCAGGAACATGCTGAGGTGTTTCAGGACACTGTACCCTAGCTATTACCTCCCAATCGACCAGAGGACTGTGCCTTAGATCTCCTTCCAGGGTCCGTGGTTCCCTTTGGTAGAATGTATCCTTTGTCTCCTTCCGAAAAACTAGCCTTACGGATCTACTTGGACGATAACCTTCAGAACGGACTCATTCAGGAATCCAGATCGTCCGGGGGAGCATCGTTATTCTTCATCCCCAAAAAAGACACCACCAAATTGCGGCCTTGTATTGATTACAGGGGTCTCAACCAGATCACTGTACGTGACCGCTATCCTATGCCTTTAATCAGAGACATTCTGGAAGCGGTCAGAGGGGCCTCTTATTTCACGAAACTAGACCTCAGGGGAGCCTATCATCTTCTCAGGATAAGGACAGGCGACGAATGGAAGACCGCATTTCGAACCCCATTCGGGTTATACGAATACCGTGTCATGCCATTTGGTCTTGTGAATGCCCCAGCTGTTTTCCAAAGATTTATAGATAAAATCTTTTCTGACATGTTGTTTGTGTCAGTTGTCATTTATCTGGATGAAATCCTTATCTACTCTGAAAGGCTTCAAGAACACCAAGAACATGTGAGACAGGTGTTACACCGACTCCAGTCTAACCACCTTCTGGTAAAACCCGAGAAATGCCAGTTCGAAGTAACAACTGTTTCTTATCTAGGTTATATCCTATCCAAGGAAGGAATCCAGATGGAACCCGAGAAGATTAGGGCCATCATCGAATGGAAAGAACCTAGAGGAATAAAGGAGGTTCAAATATTCTTGGGTTTAGCCAATTTCTATCGCCAGTTCATCCCTAACTTTTCCGACCTGATGTTACCTATTACCGGTCTTCTCAAGAAAGGAGTTAAGTACGTTTTTGGTCCAGAACAGAAGAGGGCATTTTTGCGCCTTAAGGAATTATTTACTTCGGCTCCCATACTTATACAACCTGATCAAACAAGACCCTTTATCGTAGAAACAGACGCGTCTGGAGGAGCACTGGGAGCCGTACTTCTACAAAGAACGGACGATGGCCTCAAACATCCAGTCGCTTATTACTCCAGGACTATGACGAAAAGTGAACGTAATTACTCAGTTCTGGAAAGAGAATTACTTGCCATAAAATCAGCCTGTCAAGAGTGGAGGCACCTACTCTTGGGAGCAGCTTATCCTTTCCAAATACTTACAGATCATCGCAACCTCCGGGTATTGCAGCAGATGGAGTGCACCAATGCTCGACATGTCAGGTGGGCCTATTACTTTTCCCAATTTGAGTTCACCGTTTCTTATGTACCGGGTACTGAAAACAAGATGGCAGACGCACTCTCCAGATGCCAAGGAGAGGAAAACAACCTACCGCAAGAGCATGACCTCTTGTTCCCAAATCTGAAGATTATGGCTAGGGTCGTGCCACTTCTACAAGATCTGGTAACCCAATACAGTCATCTACCGGCCATACCCGCCTCCGTCACTCAGGCCAATGACGGTCTATACTACCATGGTACAGAGCTGTTTCTCCCTTCCAGAGAGCTTCAAGAACAGATACTATCATGGTGCCACGATACCCCCCTAGCGGGACACCCAGGTATCAAGAAAACACAGGAACTCATAAGCCGCAGATTCTGGTGGGCAGGACTACCCAAGGATGTTAAGAGATATGTAACCTCCTGTCCCGTATGCGCCGCTAACAAATACCAAACAGGCAAACCTTTGGGCCAGTTGCAACAGCCTATCCTACCCACTAGACCCTGGGAACTGATTTCCATGTATTTTATTGTTGACCTGCTGGAATCCGAAAATAAGACAGCAATTATGGTCACTGTAGACACCTGCAGCAAGATGGCTCATTTTTCTGCTCTTTCAGGTCTTCCGTCAACTCCAGAGACGGCTTCGATCTTTCTCAGAGATGTCATTCGTCTCCATGGATTGCCTCGGACCATCATTTCGGACCGCGGAACCCAATTCACCTCCAAATTCTGGACGTTACTATGTCACCAATTGGGTATCAGCCGAGCACTTTCCTCTGGTTTTCACCCCCAAACTAACGGACAAACCGAGAGACTCAATGCTGGGTTGGAACAATATTTAAGGTGTTTCTGTAGTCACGAACAAGAAAGATGGTCAGCCTTTCTCTCTCAGGCCGAATTCGCCTATAATAACAATTACCACACGTCCACTCGCATGAGTCCATTCTACTGCACTTATGGGTATCATCCACAACAACTGCCCTGGACCGGAATGCAACCTACCCAATCTCCCGCCATAGACGACAGGTTGTCTGAACTCAAGGAAGTTCATAGAATGGCTAGAGAAGCACTGGAAGGCAGTCAGCTCACACAGAAAAGATGGGTGGATAGAAGTCGACGGTCCAACCCAGAATGGAAGCCAGGACAGAGAGTCTGGTTATCTACCAAACATCTTCCTAGATGGATACACACAGGCAAATTTGCACCTCGATACCTGGGTCCTTATCCCATCATCAGACAGATCAACCCCGTAGCTTATGAACTACGCTTACCTAAGGGTCTTCAAAGAGTACATCCAGTCTTCCACACCTCATTACTCAAGGAATACAAGGAGGATCCTTTTCACCGCAAGACTCAGAAGACTAAGACTCCTAAGGTAAAGGAATCCCAAGAATACGAGGTTGATTACTTAGTGGATTCACGTTACCACCGAGGGAGACTCCTATATCTGGTCCATTGGAAGGGATATTCCGAAGATGAAAGGACGTGGGAACCCAGGTACCATCTTCACGCACCCAGACTCGTAAGAAGGTTTCATCTGAGGTATCCAGGAAAACCAGGGGGGTTCCGGGGAGGGAGAGGCCATACTGTCATGATCCGCCCCTGGAAGCTATGGCACGATTGGAAAGCACTGCCACGAAGAACCTGACAGTAACGGCCTAGCCCTCAACCAATATGGCAGCCACCGCTACTTAAACCAGCCCGCCCACTTACCTGCGCGTTGTATCTGTGATTTCCATCGATACGCTCGCTCGGCTACTCCTCCGAGTAGCCTCCTCCCAGCCTTCTACCGTTTTCTGCCTGCGCTTCACTCTTCTTGCCCAGCCTACGATTTTACCTTGCTTCCTTCTTTCTGCGGCGTCTGCCGCTCATCATTCCACTCTGATTCCTTACCTTCGGCGCCTCGCCGTTCCGACTCGCGGTCTCCTCCGCCACTCTCGCGCCTCCTCGCGTTCTCCTCTATTAGCTTCGGGGTTCCGTCTATCCTTTGGGTTTGGGACTATACCTGACTTCTAGTCTCTCCCTCTCTTTCTATCCTTTCTGCTTCCATCGCTCTCTTCTGAAATTATTCCTGGGGCTTTGCCAGTTTGCTTCCTATGTGATCCTGAGAAGTGAAAGTCACCCCAGAACTTTACCGGTCTGCCTCTTGCAACTATACTCGACTCGAGTATCCTTCCTGGAACAGCCTGCAGGGTTTTTTGTGCCATCCATCGGCTTTTTCCGTGTCTTTTTGGGGCTTGGCTCCTCGGGGCCCCCCTCAAGACAGGTCCCATTCCCTGTCGAGGTGGCCTCCGAGGGAGCCAGGCCTTACTTGCATGACAGGAAATCAAAGGAGAAGCCATCTAAGGAAAACCCAAGGTACTACGGAAGAAGCCATCCAAGAAAGCCAAGA
Organism: Ambystoma mexicanum; assembly: GCF_040938575.1. NCBI lineage: Eukaryota > Metazoa > Chordata > Amphibia > Caudata > Ambystomatidae > Ambystoma > Ambystoma mexicanum. Next base: position 82,411,645 of record NC_090931.1, read on the forward strand.
AGAATCTTCAGGTGAGGAGCAGGGGGCGGAAGGTGATCAACGTGATATCCGGGCAGAGTTCCAGTCTGCACCAGATACTGCTTGGAAAGGACGTGTTTTTGCTGCTTCTCCTGTCTCCACGCTATTTTTCCAGCGACCTGCACCTTTAAGGAAAACAGCCTCCACTTCCTTCAAAAACTCTGTTTCCGCGCGGAGCGCGCGCGGAGTTCCGGGCAGAGTTCCAGTCTGCACCAGTCCGCATCAGGACGTGAAGAGTGGAGCGGAGGCTTGTGCAGCACCGACGGGAGGTAGGCTGTCTTATTCACCCCTCCTGTCTGACTTTATCATGACCCTTTGAACTGCTTCGCGTCCTATTTTCATGTGCTCTGCCCTCATTGCTGAAAAGGAACAGTGACTTGCTGTCTGAGGCGGCCCGTGCGCTACATCCTCCCTTCTCCCTCCCCCTCCTTCCTTCCTTCCTCTCTCATCCCCATTTCTATCTCCCCGGCACTCACCCTCCCGTACTTTTCCCTTCCTGCCTTCCTGCTTTCCTGCCTTCCCCCGTTCTTAGCTTCTCCCTTCTGTCCCTGTTCCCTACTTCTTGTCTTCTCCCCAACTCTCTCTCCCCCCCTTCCCCTATCGCACCCTTTGGTGCCTTTTCGGAGCCCCTCTGGGATGGAAGAAGACCCGGAGAAGCGCCTCCTGCGAAGCGATGTCAAAAAAACCCGGCTTCTAACACAGACCTATTCACCCACGAGCTCCAATACAGACCTGCCGGTGGTTGCTTTGACTGCTCCTTTGCCCAACTCAGCCCAAGCGAGGAACTATAAATCTACTAGCCCTTCTTTGGGGCAAGATGGCCTTAGTGGAATAAAAGCGCCAAACTCTTTGCTTCCCGGAAGGACCTTCCCCACTTTGAACTCTGCGGCAACTAACTGCGTCTTCAATGGGCCTGTGTCACAGGCCACAGTGACAGGCCCTGGAGAGCTTCCAATCTCCTCCGCCGCTAACTACGGCCTAGGAGTGCACATGCTCCCACCAGCCAGCGCTGCTTGCCCCGACAACGCTTCGGCGAGTGGTCTGCCCCCCGTGAGGGTCGGAGGACCCCAGGGGGAGGACCTGAGGGAAGCGGCTCTGGCAGGCGGACCTGCTCAAATGGTATCCCAGCCTGTCTCTACCAAGGCAATGCTGGATGTGCCTAAGCCTTCTGAGCCATCTCCTCAGACGCAGCTCCAGCCACAGGATGTAACCCCCCTTGAGAGGCACGACCAACTGACTGTTCGATCAGATGCTCTACCCCTACAAACTACCACGGCCATGATGCACGCTCCTTTGGAGGTCTTGACCAGAGAACCTAATGAGGCAAGGAAAACTCTATCTTTGTTGTCTCTCATAGTCCCAGCAACAATGGCCTTGTCTTCTGAGGAATTTTTACATCCTAGTACAGTGGATTCACCTATGGGCCCTCTTCCATCTAGGGTCGTCGAGCAGAACATGGCTGCCCGCCCTACCCCTCAAAGGATGAGAGGCCCCCCTGAAGCTATTTCAGAATCAGAATCCAAGTCTATCTCAGACCACTCCCCTGTATCCCGAGGGAGTCCAAACCCGTCCCTACAGTCTAACATAAAAAGACCTTTATATAAAAAAAAAGGGAAGGCGACTCAAAGAAATGTCCCGTCCCAAGACCTCATTGGTAAAAGTTTTCCGTCTAACAAACCACAACAAAATCAGGCGGATCCGAAAGGAAAGAATACTAAACAGACGAAACAAACGGGGCCTCCGCTAGCCCATAAAAAAAGACCATCGGGGAAAAGTCTCCTTTCAACCCCCATGTTGTCTAATGCCCTCTTGAACTTCTTTAAGACACAGGGGAAAAGAAAGGCACTCATTAATTCCGAACCATCGGATGCTGAGATACTGGAAGCATTGGAGCAAACCCCGCCGGCCTCTAAGTGCAGGAAAACAGCAGAGGTGGCAGCTCCCAGCTCAGTGTCAGACGAGCCTGATGCCCCTCAGGCTCTGGACTCTCGGCAAACCACTATAGCGGTTCAATCCTCGTCCATACTGCCCCCACAATCTTCAATGATCACTACCCCAGTGCAATCAATATCTCCGCAACTAGATGCAGGGGCAGCTAACCTCACTATTCCGCCGTGCATAGTGCCGCAGTCTCTATTCCCCGAGGCCAGGCCTCTTCGGCATGGAGTCTCAGAGATCTTGGATCTCCTACAGCCTAAAGTATATCCATCCCAAAGAGAGATGTCTGCACAAGTATTGATTCCAGCCCACTTGAATACACCTAAACCGGTCTCTCCGTCTCATGAACCTGACTTGAGACGGAGACATTCAGTTACTAATGCAACATCGATAGAACTGAAGTCTACACCTGCCAGGAATGGAAGACCCAACGAGGCCGAATTTCTGAGGAATAAAGAATCACCTACTAGGAGGAAGGACATGACAACGATCATGTCTGCCATCACAATAGCAATGGCTCCGTTCTGCAAACTCTATGAATCCCTGGCGGATACATCAAAAGACAATACTGCATCTCTAGCTATCATTCAATCCAAGCTTACCAGGAGGGCTTCATTGCGGCAATTGATCTAAAATATGATACTCAACAAAAAAAAAGAGACTTGCCGGAGGAAGTAGTGCCCTGTTCCTCATCACGCACATGCTCCAAAGGAAGACTTGTGGACGCGGTTGTCAAGATGTGCGTCCCGTGGACGCTGCGTACCTGTGTTTCCTGTAGGCTTGCGTGCCGGGGTCGCCAGGACGTTGCTTGTAGAACGAAAGATGACAGGGTAACGCCAAGAACCGGCCCAGGTCCCGTCCTGATAGCAGGATTAAAAATGGGTCCAATTCCTGACGCCACGGATGGACGCTTCCCTGGATTTACGTGGCGCCAGAACAGTGCGAGCACTGAACAGGGAAGGCCGGTAGATGTAGACAGCGAGCTTGAGTGCGTTGCTATGATTCTGCAGAAACCTTCTTGAAGATGTTGAGAGAAGCCAGCCGGGACTGTAGTATGGCAGCAATGGCAGACGGCAAAAGGGACCGAATAAAGGCACCGAAGGCACTGGCACCCAGCACAAGGCAGAGGAGTATTCAGGCAAGGGAGGTGGTCAGGCAGGAGAGGGATAAGGCGGTAAGGAGGAAAAAGGATGGGACCGGAGGCACCAGGCCAGGACCGGACAAAAACCCAACCCAGGGGAGCCAGACCCCCAACCAAGGAACCAAACCACCAGGGCAAGGGAAGGCCGGGCAAACTGGAAGGGAACAAGGGAGGCAAGCGGAGAGACCAAGGAAGGATAAGGAATTCCAGTAGCTAGCGGGAGGTCTGGACCAAACCGCGTTGAGACGCGGCGAGTACAGATCCGGAAGCTCCTTTATAGTGATTCGGCATGGAAGCGAGGCTTGACCCGCAATCCGAGTCGGCGCATGCGCGGAATCAAGGTATTCGTGGAAACGAGGCTTGAACCACAAGCCCGTTCCCTGCCGCTTCCGCGTATGCACGCATGCACCCCAACTCGCCCGAAGCGGGCACGCACCCCAAATGAGCGATGAGCTCGGAGAATGCGCCCACGACCAAGGCGAAACCGCGGGTACAGCCGCCAGGCATCACCCCGCCCACGAGGACACGGCCGTTCCCGATCCCGGGTGAGTGTCCTAACAGCGGTGATCCACAAATCCACACAGACCTATGCATTTACAGACAGGGAGGAACTAGCACCTTTGTTCCGAAATAAACCCTCAGCTTCAACAATGCCAAATAGATATACGGTGAGCGAAGCACTGACAGGGGGATCTGGCTCCGGTCAGAGGTTTCTCCCTCCTGAGGGAAAAAAAAACCACTAAAATTAAGCAGAAAAGAAGAGACGGAACTGTCGACCGCCCAGTCCCTACTTCAAAAACTGGAGATAAGTGATTCAGCCTCCCAGGTCCACCCAGAAGGGGGTGCAGTGTCCGTAAGGGGCAACCTGGCAGTCTCTACTACGGACTTAACTCAGTCGCCAAAATCAGCAGATTACTTTTTGGACTCAAGTCTTATAGCAAACATCTCCGTTCATCCCGATGAATCTCCAACAGCTGCAGACTTAAAGTCTATAGAAACTCAGAAGCGGCCCATTGCTATAACTACCCCACCACGGAAAGCTCATTCTAGGAAGACCTCAACATCTCATAGAGCAGCCTCAGAGGAAACAACGTTTTACCCGCCAGCCTGAAGGGACACCTCTGCAAAGAAAAATCGCAAAAATGGATATCCGGAATCCCATCATAACAACTCACACAGCCGTGTACAATCTCGTGAGGCAGAAGTGAACAGGAAGAACCAGACCCGCTTGTTCAAAATTGAACAAATCTCCAGTAAAGACAATTTTATGATTCTAAACCGAAGAACAGTTTTGAAAATCATATCTTCGACAGTCAGTCTAAAGAAACTGAAATCTGATGACTTTAAATGGATTCAGCCCTATCACAGTGATAACAAGGCCAAGGCTTACCTGTTCATATACGCCGCTCCATTACAGGACCTCTCCAGGGAAGTAGGAGACGAATTAAAATCCTTGGGGTTCTTGTTATCAGAAATAATATCCCCGGAAAACACCAGTGATCGGACAGAAGATAGGGTCGCTGCCAGCAGCTATAAACCCCGAAGCCCGTCTCATTATCTTTCTGCACGGAGAGAAGCCTTAAAAGCACACTTCTGCGACTCAGTGGACAAGAATAAAGCACCTAGGAGCCTAAACCAAGACGCACGCCACTCACCGGAAGTAACTCGATGGACAGATAAACAAGTTCGTTCTCCCGAACCATCCCGACGAACACACCATCTCGCCCGAACGTATGCGGTGGCTGTATCTGACTTCTCTAATAGAAGAGGCCGCATCGAGAAGAACAGGGACACCCCGCGTGAACAATGTATGGACAAACATCGACCATATGTGCCGAGACATGTTACCAGAGTCTACTCACCGGCACCAAGAAAGGACATCCAAAGAAAATATCGGCAAGGCTCACCTACCAGGAAGAGCGAAGGTAGGGAAAAAACATCTTCAGCAGGTGGTCCTTGGAACTGGATCAAAGGCGCGCTGAGTGCTAAACGATCTATATAGCAACCATCCTCCGAAGCCAGCGAGTTGTGTGTCCAAAAGACTTTGACCCTGGCTTCATGGAATACGAGAGGACACACCCACTTAGCAGAACCCAGTACCGTAGATCTAGCATTGTTTGATATCTTCTGTCTCCAAGAGACCTGGCTCCAAGAAAAACCGTCGATGGACGGATTTGAAATTGAGACTTCACCAGCTATTAAGGGCCTGTTAGGCCGCCCGTCTGCCGGACTTCTAATCACGGTTCGTTCAGGACAGAACCTGAGAATTATCAAGGCCATGAAGAGGTCATATGGGGTTCTGGCAGTCCTGATAGAGTGGAACTACGAGGCTGACAGCTTACGCCCTGGTACTAAAACCCGTCATAAGCACCCTCTAGCTTTGATAACCACGTATTGGAACCCGCAAAGAACAACAGCAGCAGACTTCTGTCAAATCATGGCTGAAACCATGGATGAAATTATGCTGGAATGGAACACCCCGTTTGCAATAATCTGCGGAGATCTTAATGTGAATTGCAGCCACAGTAACCAACAAGATCTTGTGGACGTGTCCACTATGCAATCGGAACATAGAGGTAAAGCCTGGATGAACCTCATGGCTGCAAGAGCGATGCACAACGCAGCGTGGATCTTGGGCAAAGATACTCACATTCCAACCTGGGAAAGAGGCCAGTCGACGGCAACTCTAGATTACATCTTTGTCTCACAGGCACTAACCACAGAAATTCTCAACTACCAGGTGGTGAAAACGGAGGCAAGCGATCATAACATGCTCACTTTGGAATGGTCAGCCGATGTCAAGCTGTGTAACCAGTATTCTCCTTCCATCGAGACGAATTCCCAACAAACCCGGCTTCGCCTTACTGCGGCCAATGTGCGCTCTTTAACCCACCATTACGCTGAGATAGCTAAAACTCCTAACACCTCCGGAAAGACACAGAGGCCCAACTACCTTCCGCTTCTGATTGAACATAGAAAGAAGATGGGGCCTAGGAGAACAACGGTATCATCCTTTACTCATAATTATGACAAACTCATAGCAGAGAAAAAGAAGGAGTTAAGAAAACAAAAACGCAGAGCAACGATTGCAAATACACGGGCAGCGTGGAACATGTGGGAAAACCACAACAAAATCTACAAATCATGGATAAGATCAAGGAGAGCAGTTATATATCAAAACGACGCAGAAGCAATGTTAAGAGCCATTGCCTCAAAAAAAACTGCCGACTTTTGGAATCTGATAAACCATTCGCAGAGCAACACACATAACAATATGCTCAACGCAGTGTCAGAAGCAGCCTGGGTTCAATTTTTTACAGAGCTTTTTACGACCCCACACTCCACCATAAATCTGCGGGTAGAGTTGACGCAGTCATCTTGGGCCGATTTATCAGACAAAACAGATATATCTATGGCCATTCAGAAATTGAAATCCTCTAGAGCCCCGGGCCCTGACGGCCTCTCCAACTTGGACCTAAAAACTTACATCAAGGAATGGGTTCCCTTTGTAAGTCTTCTCTTCAAACACTGTGCCGATAGTAGGAAAATCCTTTTATCCTGGACCAAAGCTAAGATGAACCAGGTAACTATCAGCCCATAGCTTTGTTGGATATCCTGGGAAAAATATTTGCTTCTCTTCTGCTGGACCGCTTCCGCCGCTGGGCGATTTCGGCCCCCTGCAGAGACCCCTTTCAGGTTGGCTTCAAGAAGAACGGAAGCACGTCGGTAAACATCTTGATAATCAACATCTTGATGGCGAAAATCAAACAAGGGGCCCCGACAGTATACGCGGCCTTCATCGACCTCTCGCAGGCTTTTGATAAAGTGGACCGAACGCTTTTGTGGAACAAGTTAAAAAATTGGAAATGCCCAGAGGCCATCCTGAATCCAATAATGGCACTGCATTCCAACACCACGTTAAGTGTCCGTCTCAATAAACAAGGGTCTCTGTCAAAGGAAATTTCAGCCAAAAGAGGAGTCAAGCAAGGTTGTCCGCTGGCCCCGGTGCTTTTTTCTGCCTTTCTGGGTGATTTCAAAGAGTCGGAATCCACTGTGCGCTCCTTTCCTCCGAACTTTGGTGGCTCCAAGCTTTCTCGAATCTTATATGCAGACGATATGATCCTGCTTGATCAAACGCCCATTGGCCTCCAACGCCAGCTGAACAACTTAGCCCATTATATGGACACCAACAACTTGGCCATAAATAAACTGAAAACTAAAATCATGATTTTCTCCAAAAATCAGCCATCAATGAAAAATATTAGGCCCTGGACTGTCCACCAAACAAAAATTGAAGTGGTTTCGCAATTCAAATACCTTGGAGTAATTCTTGATGGAAGTATTCAGGATGCCAAAATGCAAGAACATCTATGGGCGAAAGCAAAAAATCTAACTTCACAACTAAGAATGGTGGATCGCAAGTACGGTAAATTTTCTTTGATACCAGCTATCAATTTCTACAAGGGCAAAATGGTTCCGGCTCTGACTTACGGTATGGATGCTTCACTTACCATACCAACCTCCTTCTGGCAGAAACTGGAGGGTTTCATCTGGAAATCTGTTCTCGGCCTCCCGAACTCTGTTCCCATTGTGGCCGTGAGAAGAGAGCTGGGCCTATTATCATTGAGGGCCACGGTGAACGCTTCTACATTAGCACTATTCAGAAAGATTCACATAAAAGATGGGCTCCCCATCTGCAATGTCATTGCTCAAGAGACGACTTCAACTGACTGCAAGGCTCTTGCCAACTGGGCCAAACACCAAAAAAACAAACTGCAGGAGCTAGCGTGTACCATGGATGACCTCATCTCCAATCCAGTAAGAGTCAGCAAAAAATTGAAAAATCAGGATTGGATAACGACCAGTGATCAAGCACATGCCTGCAAGCTGCTGAGCCACCTCCCTCCTACGTTCAATAGGCTAAACACTCCTTTAGCCTATTGTTCAAAATTTCCGGATAGGAAATTAAGATCTATTTTTTTAAGAGCACGCTTGAACATACTCCACACAAGAGAAATCTTGGGAATAAGACACCAAACTGCTATTAAAAGCTATAGACTATGCAAGGCTCCAGACTCTATCGAATCAGTTCGCCACCTCCTTTTGAACTGTCCTTCCTTAACGAAAGAACAAATTTCTTTCCTGTCACCCTGTTGGGTCGATCGTCAACTAATAGAAGAAGACACCTGGTGGTACCGTCTCATTTCTGGGGAAAAAACCCGCTGGACTGTTGCAACATCCAAATTGCTGGAAGCAGCGTTTATTAAAATCAACGCCCTTGGAGCATAGCGCATTCGGAGCCCATTCTCTCGCTTTAACTGCTTCTGCGAGGGGTGAGGTTCCCAATGGAAATTTTCTGTCTCATACACAGGCAAACCGTTGTTTACCTGTCACTACACTCGAACTCTGGTAACTGAGCCATACATGCCCGATCTCTTTAATCAATGTTTAGCCTTGTAAAAATCATGTACTTTTGATTATGCACAAGTAAATTAAAAAAAAAATAATAATAATAATAATTTGCATAACAATGACATCACATGAAAATACAAAACATACATTGTTGGCACCGTTGAAGCATTCTAAAATACACAACCCATCAAACAGCACAACATGGAAAGATGTTCAAATGTTAAAAATGTATAATTCTGAATGGTAAATTAACACCAAATTCAATTACACAGAAGTTAATCACACAGCTGGTAGGCAACATTTGTCACTACTGTGTAGCAGCAGCATGGGCAATACATATGTATTCCTGCAGTGCAAATTGAACACTGAATGACTTGGAGACTGATAGACCCCTCCGATAGACCGATGCTGTGGGATGGTGTTATGCTCTGCCACTTGCCTTCACTGGCGGTTCACCTAAGGGTTGTGTGGGCAAAAGTGCAGGACACAGTCACATAGCTGTCAGGTCGGTGGATTGGTATGAGCCTAATCAAAGTAAACACCTACTAGCCCACTGCACAGACAGACTTATTAATGTGTTACACGCTTTGCCCTGCAGCCTGCCTTAGAGTCACATTAATTACCTGCCACTGTAAAAAGCAGTAGGATTTGTCCCCAAATCTGTAGGTGGTAGGACTACTTGAAGAGCAGTAGCCCACTGCCTAAATCTGTAGGGTTGGCAAGTATGGTGATGTAATTGTTATGCGAAGTATCGTTTTCGAAACTTGAAAAATCCTACAGCTCTTGGGCTACAGAATGTTGGCAAGTATGATATATTTAAAGTAAACCGCAGTTCAGTAGTATGAGTGTGCGGCCACATACGAGGAGTGTGTCATATTAGCTACTACAAATTCGCCAAGGTGTGGCCATTTTAGGTCTGAGTAAATCCTTCTTGACCTACTCAGCCTATCCACGTACAAGCTAAATGTACCCACCTCTGGCGCTTCGCAAATCGCGCCCCTTCCTCATTGGTCACGTCCTGAATCCTTCCTACGCGCGGACGCAGGCGTGCCCCGGTGCTGTGCGGGGGCGGAGTCAGGAACCAGGGTGTGCGCGCCCGCTCCCTCGCGCAACACGCAGTAACACGGTGCGGCTCGGTGGTTGGTGGATTTAGAAGGACGCACTGCTATGGCAACATTGGGATCTGCGCAAGGGAGCGTGACGCCAATCCCGCGCCTCGGCCTCCGAAGAGAGTGTGTGCGCGCGCTCCAACAGCATGGCGTCTTCTTTCTTCTGGAGTGGTGGCCCGAAGACCGCGGAGCCCGACGACGCGCAGAACAACAATCTGCTACTGGTGGGTGCTTCTGCCTGCCTAGGGACTGGAAATGGCCAGAAGCCGGGCCAGGGCCACAATCAGGGATCGGGCTCCCACCCGATCCTGGAGTATCGTATGTGACTGGAGCACGGTGACTGTTCACCGCACTCCGTCTGATGTGTTTTAGAAAAAGAAATATGCCGCCTAAAGTTGGGACGTGTTTACTGCGTCGAGTGAGTTCAATCGATGGTGGCTCACAACAGTCACTTCTGGCCTTGTGGGGGCCGGGGCCAGAAAGTGTCTGTTGCGGCCTAAGAAAAGCTGGTAGCTAAGTTGCCCTTGTAAAACCGATGCATGTGTGACTAGAACCGTGTTTTAACAGGCACTGTGACGTTTGTGTACTTGGTTTATCTTAAAATGGGTATTAAATGTAGTTGTAGTATTCCGCAGATGGCCAAACTTAGGCGCCACTGAGGTAGCTTCCTAGCCACCAATAGGACTCCCAAATCTAGGTGCCGTGTTATAGCATGTATGCGTTTTAGCCTTGAATAGGTCTCTCAAAATCTAGGTGCCCTGCTGTAACATGTCTGCCTTATAGACACTAACAGGATTGTCTAATGTAGGTTCCCTGTTGTAGCATGTATGTATTTTAGCCACAAATAGGATTCCCAAATCTAGGTGCTCTGTTGTAGGATATATGCATTTTAGCCTTGAATAGGTCTCTCAAATCTAGGTGCCCTGTTGTACCATGTCTGCCTTATAGACACTAACAGGATTGTCTAATCTAGGTGCCTCTGCGGCAGTATATCTGCATTCTAGTCCCTACTGGGTTTGCCAAATCTAGGTGCCACTCTGCCACTTTCGCAACATGTGCATCATTACGACTTGCCTTTCACACACATCCTGGACTTTTCTATCAGCATAACAATTGCTCTCACCAACAATATACCTTGCAACCTGCAAGAGAGAAACTTGCGACTTAGAGCTAGGCTGCCATGACTCTCTACAACCTCAAAAACAAAAGAACTATCCCATCAGGCCGTATATCCACTCCAACTGCCAACCCCCTCACCCTAGCGGTGGGAAGGTGTCCCAAAGCACAAATCGACTCGCTCTACAAACCGAAGAGACCAAACCACCCCAATCCTAGACTTTTCCAAGAAACAACCTCTACTCCTACCTTATCAGGAGCCCTCATCAATGCTAGGTCCCTCATAGCACATAATATGGAAATTGCCGACCTACTTGCCATGGATAACCTAGATCTTCTCGCTGTCTGAGACCTGGCTCCACAATGCCGCAGGTCCCGCACTCATGATTGCCATACCAGATAACTACAATATACTAAGAGTTGATCGACCCAATTCCAGAGGAGGTGGCCTGGCCATCATTGCCAAAACTAAGCTAGCTGTAAGACTCGCCCCACCTCAAGCAATTACATCTTGCGAACTTCTCTCTGCTAAAATACCCATCTCTAATAATAGTACCCTAACTGTTCTCCTAGTGTACAGACCTCCAGGCCCACTAGGTAACTTTGAGGAAGACCTATCCAGCCTTCTCACGAACAGCATCAAAGACACCACCCAACTCCTATTACTAGGTGATTTCAACCTGGGTTTCAATGATGTCGAGGACAAACGGGCCCACTCTATCCAGTCAATCTTAATCGATCATGGTCTTACCCAAAAAGTCTCAGTCCCCACACATATAAAAGGACGTACTCTAGATTGGATAGCCAATCGTAACTGTGACATTACTATCACTAATACGGTTCAGCAAACCTGGACTGACCACTACCTCATATGCTTCTCAGCCACTACAGAGCCTCCTAAATCGGTGAACACCGAAATCGTACCTCCTATGCCAACGAGAAGTAAAAAAGAAATCACCGCAGAAAAACTACTCCTACCAGCTCCCACCGCCAGCACTATTAACTGAGACCCAAACACGCTAGTTGAGACATTTAACAACTCTATGTCCAAAGCCCTGGACATAATTGCCCCTATCAAACTTCGCAAAAGCAAACGAGAATCTCATCTCAACTCATGGTCCACCCCTCACCTTAAAGAATTACGTATCCAAAAAACGCAAACTCCAAGCTATCTGGAGGCATACACCCTCAGATGAGAACAAAATCCTACTTGCCAACTTTGCTAAAAAATATAAGAGAAACACTATCCAAACCAAAAAAGACACATTCAATGAGAGAATTAGTAACGCAAACTCTAATTCCAAAGAACTTTTTCCATTCTCTGGGAAATGGAAAACCCAATTGCTCCCACAGACAATGTCCCCAAGGACAAACTATGGTGCACTAGCATCCAAAATGCCTTAGCAAATACAATTGCAACCCTACAATCTAAAATTCCAAAGAAAAAAGCCTTCTTGAGCTCGACCGGAACACACACCACCCTCCTGACGGATATACCGAGTACAACGCCACAAAACGACTGCAAACCATTCAGGTTTACCAATATATCCATATTGGAAACTGAAAAGGTCATATTATCCCTGAAACCATCGAACTGCCAAGGTACGGCTGCCCCGCTCAAATTATTAAGGATGCAGCTAGAGATTTAGCACCTTCATATCTAAATTTAATCAACGCCTCCTTTAGCTCCAGTACTGTACCCACAAATCTTAAGGAATCCTGGGTACTGCCCCTCCTCAAAAAACAGTCCCTTGACCCAGCCATCCCCACAGTCAAATCAACGACTAGGATCACGACAATCCGGTTTTAGACCACTACATGGCACTGAAACGGCCCTAATTGACCTCAAGGCACAAATCGACGCGTTGAAGGATAAAGGTAAAACGGCTATGCTCTTCCTCCTTGACTTATCGGCGGCTTTTGACCTGGTGGATCATGCAGTGTTATGCAACCATTTAGCGTCTGCCACCCATTTCTCAAGTGAAGCTATAGCCTGGGTACAATCCTTCCTAGCTAACCGTACGGTGAGTGTTCTCCCCCCTAGCTTCATCGGACCCAATACAAATCATCTGTGGCGTCCCACAAGGTTCATGTGTCTCCCCCACAATGTATAACATCTTCACTAAGTCACTCTTCGACAAACTTGACAGACTGGGGGTAACTTATACCAATCATGCGGACGACATGCAGATCCTCATACCGCTATCTGGCAATTTAGTTGAAGAGGCAGCTTTAGTAAATAAGATTGACCTCATTCAGACATGGATGGCCTCCCATGGCCTCTGCCTCAATGACGACAAAATAGAGATACTGATCCTGGGTTCCGACTCTAACCTTAAAAAACTCAGCCCCAACTATCTCGCCTTCAACATAGATGGCAATATAATTAAAGTGGCAACTGAGGTAAAAACACTAGGTTTCTACCTTGATTCCACATTATCTCTCAAAAACAAGTCCACACCTTGGCTTCCTCCACAGCATACACCTGCAAACTAATCAGGACCTGCAGGCCCTACCTCTCCAAAACTAATTGCATCACACTAGCCAACGCACTGGTAATGTCCAAGCTGGACTATTGTAACACCCTTTATGCGGGCGCCAATAAAACAGTCATAAACAAAATGCAAACACTGCAAAATAATGCCCTTGGAGCAGCCCTGGACATACCTCGCAGAGCTCACATCTCTAATATCAGGAAAGACCACCACTGGTTAAAAATCGGCGACAGTGCTTCTCAAGACGTTATCTCTCACCCACAAAGGACTGAGCAACAATGCACCTCCTTACATCTCAGCTAGACTGACCAGAAAATCTTCCAGTCACCATACTAGAGCCTCTAACCATTTCTTACTAGAAACTCCCAGATTTAGGTGAGCTAAATCGGGTGGTGCTAGCTTCCCGGTTAGATCCGCCCAAGCCTGGAATGCACTCCCCATTGCATTAAGAGCTAATCTTCCCTAATCTAGATTCAGATGCAAGGTGAAAAGTTGGCTCTGAGCCTACGACAAATAACAATCTGAGCCTTTGCACTAGACCTAGGATCACTGCATACTTCTGCCCCGATATGTCTGAAAATCTGGATTTTAGACCATCTCCTCGCCCTCTCTGGGCCGTGAGATACCCTTTAACTTGTACTTTTTGTATATATGTACTGTAAATGTTGTTATGATATGTATTGTATCAACTGTTTGTATCCTCTGTATGTAACCTAAGCTTAAATAATCTTGTACATGCTGCGCCTGGCTACCCCAGGGTTTTGAGCGCATTATCAAATAATAAACATAACACATCGCAGGCAATACAATATAAAACACTTAAACCAAGGTAGGTCCGTACAGGTTCCAGTCCCGCCTGTGTGAATCGTAGTCACCCAGTTCTAAATGGATGACTACAATATAATCTGAAATAATACCAAACCATATTTTCTCAATAAATGAACTCCAACTGAACCACATGACAGTTCCAAAAGGGCGGGGGCTGGATCATGACCTCAACTGGCATGAGTAGTATTGTCCCCCTCGTTCCTTTTTCATTGTCTTGGTGCCTGGGGAAGTGCTGTCTGGCGGATTCTCCAGTTCCCCCTTACAAGCCCTGTGCTTGCCATACTTGGCAGAGTTGCCCAAGATCTGTATTGTCTCGTTAAACAAGCATGGCTTATATAGGTATTAGGCATTTGCCAGGCACTACTATTAGATGCTTGTAGTGCCAGGCAAGTAGAGGGTCCGAAACATGTTGCAAAGTACACAATTAGATATCCCGGAGTGACTACTCATGCCTTTTTTCCATAAAGGACACATGAATATTTTTGTCTGAGTACCACAACAATCTTATGTCTGTACAACAAACCTATGTAAAGAATTTGAATAGGTAATAATCGTTTCTTATACTCGAAGCTGAGCATACAGGGTATATGTGGTGCCTTTTTCTCTCTTGGCTCACGTCAAAATTGTATTGTAAATATGGTATGTTACAACTGATCAAGTCACATCGTACTAACCCCCTAGGCGCAACTTTTTAAAGTGGCGTCGTTTGTCTGAAAGACGACTATGCTCGTCCTTTTTGAAAATACTTGCTTAATAGTCTGGCACTAAGGGGTTAAATATGTCTTTTGTACATTTGTTTTGAACCATGAATAACACACACTTTGACAAAAAATGAATATATTTTGAATAAGATAATTCTCTGTTGATTAAAAGCTGAAAGCAATTGAAGCAAACAGTGGTGCAATTACAAATTGTGTCAGTTAAAGAGAGGGCAAACAAGTTTCCTATTATATATTTAGTGCCTGGTAAGTCCCTTCCCCATTCCCACACAAAAACACAAACTGTTGGAATTGCCAGTGCTTGTTGTCACTATGTATTTAAACTGATGCTTAACTTTAATGACTCTATAAAGCTGCATAGGTAGCTCAGTGAGGTAGGTACTCTGCTAAGATTAATGAGTTTCTTGTAAGTCACAGCTTCATATACCGGCAAGGCTATTACAGCAGTCCACCTTTTTTAAGGATGATAAAATGAGTACCACGAGTTTGGTGGTAAACATTTGCTAACTGCAGCATATAAAACCAAATTGAGAAGTAATGAGTACAATCATTTGTTCTTGTTACATCAATGATGTGTGCCGACGATACAGCATTGTGTTTTGCACCAGCCAACATAAACTTTTGTCTTCTTTGCCAAGATAAACAATCATTCTGCATGATTACAGTAAGCCCATAATATGTAGAGTGCAAATACTTCAGCAAACTGTCATCAGCTCTTTTTCTTGGATCAGTTCTGCCTGTTGTCATTGCACATGAGCTTGAACACTTAAAGAACATGATTCACTGAGTGGACAGCTCGCACATGTTAAAGGGGTAATCCAGCTAAAAATGTTGTTTTAAAAAAATAGGCAACATTTAAAAAAAAAATACTAGCACTTTTTTTTTAAACTTCCTATGTAAAATTTTGAGCTATTCAAGCTCAAAATTCACAAAAGCAAGCACATGGGCGCATCCATTTTGTGAAATGGATGCCTGCCTGTGCTGGCTTTTGCTTTTGCGGCACTAATGAAGGAAAAGCCAGCCAGCTGTAGTAAACAAAAGCTACCGCTGGGTGGCTTTTCCTTCATTGGTGCTGTACGCAGAGGACGGGGACCGGAGACCAGAGCAGGGAAGCTGCAGCTGAATCCAGCTGCAGCTGAATCTCGGTAAGTGCTATTTTTTTTTTTAAATAAGCACTAGCTGTGTTTTTTTTTAACTTGGAAATAAAACCGCAGCTTTAAAAACATTTATTTATGTTTGCGGTCGCTTTTGAAGCTCCCGCGCACATAAATACGTTATTGTGTTTGAAAACGCTGCGGTTTTTCTTTCCGAGTTTCTCAGGCTCCTCCGGCTCGGCAAAATGGCCTGCTGTGGCAAAGTGAAAGCCAAGGCAGGCAGAAACACAACGCGGTTGTGTTACATGCCGCGGTCTTTCTGCCTACAGCTGATTTCCCATTTGGGGCTCTCGGGCTCCCCACGGGAGGCCCGAGAGCCCCAAATGGGAAATGCTGCAGTGTTTCTGCCTTAATCTGCTTTCCCATTTGGGGCTCTCCCCTGGGGGAGCACCGGAGACCCATAGCCACAGCAGGCAGAAACACAACGCGGTTGTGTTTGAAAACGCTGCGGTTTTTCTTTCCGAGTTTCTCAGGCTCTTCTGAGGCGGAGGAGCCTGAGAAACTTGGAAAGAAAAACCGCAGCGTTTTGAAACACAATAAAGTTGTATTTATGTGTGCGGTAGCTTCAAAAGCTACCGCAAACATAAATAAACGTTTTTAAAGCTGCGGTTTTATTTCTAAGTTTTCCGGGCTCCTCCAGCCTGGAAAACGTAGGAAAAAAAACGCAGCTAGTGCTTATTTAAATAAATAACACTTACCGAGATTCAGCTGCAGCTTTCCTGCTCTGGTCTCGGGTCCCCATCCTCCGCGTACAGCACCAATGAAGGAAAAGCCACCCAGCGGTAGCTTTTGTTTACTACAGCTGGCTGGCTTTTCCTTCATTAGTGCCGCAAAAGCCAGCACAGGCGGGCATCCATTTCACAAAATGGATGCGCCCATGTGCTTGCTTTTGCAAATTTTGAGCTTGAATAGCTCAAAAAGTTACATAGGAAGTTTTAAAAAAAAAGTGCTAGTATTTTTTTTTTTTAATTTTTTTTTTTTATGTTGCCTATCTATTTTTTAGCTGGACTATCCCATTAAGAGCTCCCCTCTAGTATGTGATAAATCTGCATTTTGAGAGTTCCAATCCCGGAAGGTCAATCTGAGTTCAATACTTGGTGTACCATTAAAAGGCACCTCAGGGCTCGGACTTATAGGGAAGGGTAGGTCAGTAGGACCCCTCCCACTACATGTCCCACCTTGGTTGAGACCCATGATTCGTCGGCGGCCTCCCGGGCCCAGGCGGCAGGGCGGCTGACGGCCGACACATGGGGTTGCACCATCACGTTATGTGGCAGAGAATAGAAGCCATCATTTATTAAGCCATCTCCATCTTGCTAGAAACTTGCATATTCAACCCAAGGCAGAAACACTGAACGCTGCAGAGTGACCCCCACTTGACCGCCTCACAGAGGCCCACACTTTCCCCACCTCCCACTGCATGGCAGATCCGCTGAAGACTTGTTCTCACGAGTCACCAGACGCGAGCAAACAAAAAAATAAAACACTGTAGCTGTTGACCTTCCGCAGTGCATCATTGCCCCAGCTATCAACGAGAATACTAGGATGGAACTGAGATCAGCCCACACCCATCTGGCCCTGACCCCTGCACCAAGCCCCTCAGCCATAGACGGCATGGCACCTTGCACCCATACCCACCCCCGAAAGCCCTTGCAATGTGCAGAAACCATTTCTTGTGGTTTAGCTTGTTGACTAACGTTCGCTGCTAATATAAAGGAGAATGGGTAAAGAGAAAGTTGTGCAACCGATATTACATGTAATGGAGAGATATACAAAGACTGGACAGTTGATAACTGAACAATAACTCATGTTGCTCTCTTAATGCACTCTTTACACACCCCTGCTTGACACTACCTCATGTCCGTATGTCAATTGTAAATGTGAAATGCTATGTAAAAAAGTATGATCATCAGCTAGTATCCCATGTAAATACAAATACATATGAGTGCTTTTAGGAACCCCATGTTAGTCGCCCCTCACCCATACAACAGTAAAACTGCCTCGTGCAAGATGCCATGCACGGAGCTGCAAGGCCATTTCCCCCTCCCCCTGCTCAGGCTCTCTCGACATAGACGGTGTTCAAATAGCAAAGCCTTGCCTTCCCTCCCGACCCTGCTGGACCCGTTTAAAGCATCCGCCACCCTCCCCGTGTCAGAGGCCGCCACAGCCTGACTGACTTACGAGCTACCTGGTCCTAAGTCCCGCCGCCTTTCAGGCACTGGTCACATGCCCCCCACAGGTCAGTAGTACCTCCATCGACCCCGAGTTAATGACCCTAGAAAGGGGGGCGCACACGTGTACCAACAGATCATAATACCATCCCTCACTGTTATTGCCAAGGATGGTTCGTCAAGCACCCCCGCCCATGCCCCTGACTACACCCATGGGGCCTGATTGCTCGAACCTAAGGCGCCTCGTAGACCAATGTATTAAGACACTCCAGATCGTGTATCAATGTTCCTGGCTATGTATTGATCTATGGTCAATGCTTACAAGAGTTACAACTTAACAAGACACCTGAAGTGTGATGAATGGGTGGGAATGTGTGGCCAAAAGGGCAAATGTTAGTTTAGCTATCAATCGTTGTTACAAGACATGTCCGGCCCAGCGCTACATCCCGATGAGCCCAGCTGACCTCCCGCCCCACGTGGCGCAGCACCAACATCCACCAATCCTGGAGAAGAAAATGTATACCACCTAGCCATCACCACCCAATCCCTGAGACTCTGTGGCCCCTATAGCTTACCTCATGCATGACGTGTATTTGTAATATAACTAACTGTCTTTGCTATTGTCGGACAGAGCGCTCTCGGAGTTTGCAGAGTCCTTTGCATGCCCTATATTGAATTATATAAAGCTCTTTTGATCTTACCCGCACTTGGTCCTGGCCTCATTCACCTCCTGGGGTGTGTCCATTATTGCCTCTCACTAAGGGGGGTGTGTTTCTGGGGACACTTAGATTCAGACTGCTTCAACACGTGCACCTTCACCCTATAGCAGCTCCTATCACTGTAAGGTCCCATTACCTGCTTCTGGCGCCTGTCACCATCAGCTTGGGGAAAGTGGAAGTGGTTTTTGGACCAGAGGAAGACTTTTCTTCCCCGCAGCCATGTTGTGGTTGGCAGTCTTCAATGTTTTGCTTGAAACCCTCTTCTCTAAACCAAGGATGTGTGGGGATGCTGGGAGCTGGACCAATAGCGGCAGGACTAGTGTACCATTAGGAAAATCATTGTTGGCTGTCATCCGTGCATTATGGTAGCATGCTGGGCAATATCAACGTTAACAGTAGGTGGCAGTCTGTGTCAGTCACCAACATAATATAAGTTGGGAGCATGCATTTATTTTGAAAACCAAATGCATTACAGTATGTAACTAAAAGATGCAGTACATATTTAAAAGCATCAATCAAGTCAAATAACTTTTTTTTTTAATAGCATTAAGCCATGGCAGCTGCTATTTTGCAAGTAAAAATGCCTGACACATTCGGCACACAATCCAAATGCATGTAAAGAGTCCAAAAAGGGTGTATGGTTTGAGGGAAGATGGGTGGGAAACGCATCTCATTAGTTGCACCTAGAACGTTTTGAGAAGCTGGTCCAGTCTTTGAAAGAGTGCCCAATAGTGTGTTCTTGTGTTTTTTCAGTTTGTGTTTAGAATTGTACGTTAGGATCCCAAATTAACAAAACAAAAAAAATGTATGGGGTATAGCCCATGAAAAGGGGGGGGGGTGTCGGGAGGGGTTTTTGACACTGGTTAGTTAAAACGTAGGCTGCTTGATTCGGATTGCCTCTATGCAATCCCCTTGTATATTTTGCGGAGTATGTGCCACCCAATGAACTCTTCATGCAATCAATATTTCTTGTAGATTTAAGCAGGGCCACCAAGTCTAGTCTTTATCCAGTGCGAGATTTTGTTAATGGGGAGTGAAAACCTCCTGACTATAGGGTCTCTCTCTCTCCCCAACTATGACACCCACCAATGGAGCAGCAGCAGGGGGAAGAGGAAGGAGCTTTTGTATAGTATGTGGCAAGTCTCACCGGTTTAGCAGTCGCATCCGTGGGAAATGAAGATATAGTATTGTGTAAAACTGCTACAGTGTGTTGATTTGCAGCCACCGGGAATGGCATATGGCGTCACGGTTATATTTTGGGATGTTATAGCGGGACCCAATATTCTGCCATAATGACACACATCCACCTTTTCCATTAAGGACCGAGTTTTAAAATAAATCAAGTAGATTTTCACATTTAGTTCTGAAAAGGAGGCTTAGGTCTTTAGTTAATACAGACCTCTTAATCCCTTATTACATTCATCTTCCCAACATTGTGTATCACTATTGTCTGAAAGTAAGTCAATAATGGGGAAAATAGAGGGGAGGGTCTAGTTCTAAAATTTTATTTTTACCAAATTTCTTTAAAATCTGTTGTCATATAACAATAAGACCTATATCATTACTTGTTGCAGCACTTTTTAACCATTCTCCCCCACCCCCCAAACTGGACCGGCAGACCACACAACTTTAACCATTACGCAGGAATTGCGCCTCCAATTGCGGTTTGTGCCCCAGCGCCTGGAATTTCGGGCCGTACTTCAGGATTGGGCACCCAATGTCAGTGAACTGGTGTATCATCCCTTCTTTGGCCGCAGTTACCTTCTCTGTCACCAGAATGTCCCAGATGTTGGCCCACCACAGAGGCAACAGCGTGCCTTCAGGGGATATCCAAGACCAGGCAATAGCAATCCTTGCGGCCAAGAGGAGCTGTGTAATTAGCTTGGCTGTCACCCCTGGCCCTAGGTACCCTCAACAAGGCCACTTCGGCCTCCATAGGGAGTCGGATCAGAGTGATTGCTTCAATTGAGTCAACCACTTTCTCCCAAAAGATTTGAGCACACAGCACTCCCATCACAAATGTAGATATGTCCCTTGAGCCCCGCTGAACCCGGCTTGCTGGAGGAAATGTGAACTCTTCAATCGGTGCAGCCTCACCGCCAGGGTAGTACCACTGGTGACTCAATTTGAGGGCACATTCTTTATTAGTCATATATTTGGAGGAGGAAGAATTTATTTTACAGATAGTCCACCAAAGTCTGGACCTCTATGTTGCATCTACAGCTCTACAAAGGGGTCACCCCCCCCCTTGCTAGAAGTATCGGTGTGCCACCTTTTTTAGTTAGACTGGATGCCAGGAATTGCTCCAGAAAGTCTCCGCTGCGCAGGTGGGCAGGGGCATCTCTTGAAGAAATACAACAGAGCTGTGCAGGTCTTTCAGGCGCTGAAGATTTGATTTATTTGCTTAACTGGAGAATTCAAGCTTTCTACGTTGAGTCACAGATTTCAGCTTCTGGTGGGGGTGAGGGAGTCAAGGAAAATCATATTAAAAAAAATAGGGTTGATCAACTGTTCCCCTCACCTCCCTACTATCATTACAAAATTGTTGTGATGATTAGGATTCACTTGGTTAATTATGGGTGTTACCACCCTAGTCCAATAAGGCCATTGGCTTAGTCGGACCCGAGTCTTGGGAGTCTTTGGAGCTTTTGGGAGCAGGCGTCTCCAAGACTGGGGGAAAAAGATGCAGAGCCAAGGTCGTCTGCGGGCAGCATCAGAACCAACTGAAAACAAAGGCATTGGAATCAGCCGTAAAAACAAAATGAACACAGCCCCTGACGCTGCGCCAACTTCAATTGCAACTGTGACAGGATTTTCAAGAGCTGGGTTCTGGACTATAAAGTAAGTTTAAATGACATATGCACGCCAAACAATAAGTCACAAAAAAATCCAAGCAATAAGCATGTCATTCAACTGGTGAGAGACGCAATTGGTGTACCTCCAACTTTGAACAGTGTCTCAAACGAACATCTACTTTAAAAAAAATAATAATTTTATTTTTTTTTCAACAATAAACCAACAACCCCAGCAGTACTTCGTTGTGGACATGTATTTAGTGTCTACTGCTTACACGTATCCCACCCTCCAACAAGCCCAACCCGCTCAGCCCCCCTGCTCTTTATTCATTGGAGGTATCTCCTTGTCTGTGTTCTCAGAGGACCCATCACTTGGGCCTCCCTAGGTGGGTCCCCACAGTGTGGATACTTAGGTGTTTCCAGGCCGTCAGTTTCAGCCTCTTCCTCTCCCCCCTCTGTTGGCTGCCTCGCTCCATACTACTGTTTCGGCTTCGACCATTTCCGGAGGTCGGTCCACCAGACTTTCAGCTTGGGTCTGTTGGATGCTTTCCACCCCATAGCAATCCTGCGCTTGCCAAGTGAGTTTACTGACATGCTTCAATTGGCGTGACCTAGGAAACCCGCCCCCCCCACCATGCATGCCCATATTGAATCTACATTCAAATTGATCTCTCTCGTTCAATTGTTGGGCCACTTCTCCCCAGCACCTCCTTATTTCGGGGCATGCCCAAAACATTTGTATCAGCCCTGCGTTTTCTTCCCCACATTTGGGGCATGTTTGCCGTTACGCACTTTTAAATCAAGAGATTCTTTGGGGGGTCATGTATGCTCTGTGGGTCATATATAGCTGTATTTGTTGTAGGCTCTTGTTTCTAGACTTTTTTTTTTTTTTTGATGCCCTTGTACCCGTTCCCATAGCCCATCCGTCATCAGTTCCCCTGCGTATCCCCCCCCCCCCATTTCACATTCTTGCCTCAGTCTGGTCCCTTGCCTTCCCACCCTGGACATCAGTAATTCGTAAATTCGGAAACCTTGTGCCCCCCCCCCCCTCCGAAATATCAGTGTTTCGATGGCTGTGTTGGTTGTTCGTCTAGCATTATTTCCGACCTTGTCTCCTTCACACTCCGCACCAGTCTGGTATAGGTTATGTATTGCCCCAAATGTAAATCCGTTTCATCCACTAGCATGTTAAATCCCTTTATTGTCCCCTCTTGCCATGTCTCCCATCGTTGCAATCCCCACCAGTTCCCAATGCTTTCGAATCATCTTTCTTAGCTGTGCGTCTCCTCCGGTTAGTGTCACTAACGGCACTTGCAGGGAGCATGGGGTCGGATTCTTTATGGACTGGCACACTTTGTGCCATATTTGCCATCCTAGTCCCAGGATCCCTGAGCCCCCTTTATCTCACGTTTAGGAAGCCAAACCCATTCTTTTAGGAAGTACAGGGCACAGTCAGATCTCAACAATCTGGACTCTAATGTGGAGTCTTCTGCTAGCGACTCGGTCACGTATCGTAGTTCGCTGGCCAGTTAATAGATCTCAGTTCGACAGCCTAATACCCCCTTTGTCGTATGTGTTTTGTAGTTTCCATAGGGCTATCCTGTTACTTGTTTTAGGCCATAGAAAGCCTCTGCATATGCTTGTTTGATGAAGAAGCGCCTAGGTATTAGATGGTATGTTCCCGAAGAATTGTAATCGTCTGGGTAATACAACCATCTTCAGTAGTGCCCCCCCCCCCCCCCCCCGTCATGGCTAGGGGAGTGTAGTCAAACACTTCATACTATTCTCGACATTGGGTGTGTGTGTGTGTGTGTGTGTGTGTGTGTTTTCTACCTCTGCTGTGTGGTAGATGTCAATTCCCAGGTATCTGAAGGTATTGGTCACCTAGGGTATAGGTAGTACAGAATGTACAACATTGGGGACCAGGGGCATCCCTGTCTGGTGCCCCTGCTGAGTTGCCATCTCTCTGAAATAACCGCTCCTGTTCTGACTGGCTAATGGTGAGCTGTACAGTAATTTCATCCACTTCAGGTACCCCGGTCCCATCCCATATTCCCTTAGGGCTGCCAGCAGCCACGGCCATTTGACCGAGTCAAAGGCCTTCACTGCATCTAATGACACAATAGCCAACTCGCCAGAGGCCCCTTCTGTTCTATGACCTGGTGGAGCCTTCTGAGGTAGTTGGATATGCTTCTGTGTGGAACATATTCAGTCTGACCGGGATGTATTAATGTGCCAATTACTTGCTTCATTCTATTTGCCAACACAGCTGTGAGTATTTTGCTGTCCTGGTTCAGCATAGATAGTGGTCTGTACGACCCACAGTCGGTGCTTGGCTTTTTGGGTTTGAGTGGGATGATCGCTTCTCGAAGGGATTCTGGCAGTGTCCCCATTTCGAGTGCTTCATTTAACATTGTCAGCAGTGGGGGGAGCACTTCTTTCTTGTACATTTTGTATAATTCACTGGGGAGTCCATCTGCTCCCGGTGTCTTACTGGTAGGTAGTTGCTCCACCACTGCCTCTAGCTCTTCTAGTGTGATTGGGGCTTCTAGGCTTTCTCGTTCTTCAGCGCTTATTTTCGGTAAGCCAATATCCTCAAGTTTCTGCTATCTCACTCTTCCTCACATTCTGCGTTACCACACAATTGTTTATAGAATTCGAGAAACCCCTCATCCACACCCTCTTGGGTGTCTAGTATTTGTCCACCCTCTCCCCGTATCGCTCTAATCGTTTGTCTGGGGGGTCTCACTTGTATATAACCATGCTAACAATCTCCCTGGCTTGTCCCCTCCCCCTCCTCCCCCCCTCAGTGTGTTGCCTTTCTATGTATTTCTTATAGTTTAAGTTGCATAGTCTCTCCCAGTGTCTCATACATTCCTGCTGTAGTTGGGTGATCCTCCTGGGAGTGACCTCCACTGCTTAGTATTGTCTCTAGTTTCTCCTGCATATTCTGTAGTTGCAGTAGTATACCCCCCTGCAGTCCCTTGGATTTGGCTATAGCTGCTCCTCTCGCCACCACCTTGAATGCTTCCCATAGGGTTCCAGCCGAGACTACACTCCCCCGTGTTATTTTCAAAGTATTCTACAATTTTGCCTCCTGAGGTCTTCTCTAAACAGTGTATCTTTTAATGCCTCTGCTCTAAGTCGCCAAGTAGGGATCTTGGCTCTCAGGGCTATGTATTGCCATGTTAAGGCCAATGGCGAGTGCTCCGAGAGGACCCTCTAGCTCTATATTCTGAGCGCACAATTTCCCCTGTGATCTCCTGCGTGGCGAACACGTAATCCAACCGTGTATACAAGTTTTGTGGGGTTGAGCAATGTGAGTAGTGACCATCATGTGGGTGGTGCAGCCTCCATGTATCCTCCAACTGAAGGTCTCGCAGAAGAGTCCTTAGGACTCTGGCAGCAGGGGTTGGTTTATCAAATTTCATATCTGACCTGTCCATCTTTGCGGTCAGCGTGCAATTGAAACTTCCCTAAATGGCCGCACCCTTGCTGTATAGGGTCTTGAAATAGGTCACTGTATCTTGGTTCGGGGCATATGTGTTAACAATGCATACTTCTGTTTTTCATCAGTCCCCTTAATATTACCATCCTCCCGTCTGCTTCGTCCATGGACTGCAGCAGCTGGAATGGGACGTGTGGTGCCACCCAAGTGACCACCCCCTTGCATAAGCAGAGTACGTTGCACCTATGAGGGTGCCCTTCCATTTACTCTTTAGAACTTCTAGTTTCTCTTTCGTGAGGTGTTTCTTGCATTAGGGCAATATCTTCTGTCTTTTAAATACATCATGACCTTGTTTCTCTTTAGGTAACTATTGAGTCTCCTGACGTTCCTGGTCATTATCTTAAGGTCTTCCCATGTTTCAGCCATACCCTGTCTCCCCTCTGGCTCCCCTCATTGTCCACTTCCAGCCTGGCTGTGCGCGTGTGTAGGCTTGTTCTCTATTAACACCCTCAACTCCCCTCCCTCCCTTCACCCTTACCAACTTTAGCCCAACCCTGGATCTCAGGCGATCCTCCAATTGGTCCTTTCTTGACTAGTTGGTACTAGGTACTCAGCAGGAGGTTACCACCCTATCAGTAAGCTATCTATGGGGTTATGGGATTAGGTCCGCTGTACCTCCGGTTAATTATGTCATAGTATACTATGCAGGCCCTTATATTCTTTGTAGCACCAGACTTATATATATACCTTGTATTGTTCTAACCTATATTCAAGTCCCAATGTCTAATTATACAGCACCTCAGTCATAGGATCCGCCGCTACACTTCTATGTTCAATCCTCTGTCGCTCCCCGACGGCAATTCTGTGCATCCAGCCAGTCGCGTTTTCCAGGGTTTCAAAGAACAGTGCTCTTTTTCCATGGAGCACTTTGAGTTTTGCAGGGTACATCAGCATGTACCTGAAGACCGCTTCTCTCAGCCTCCTCTTCGCTGTCCCGTAGGGTACGCTATAATAGTCACGGATGCTCTCTGTATTGTGCCCCCTTTCTCAGGGGGTATTGGGGGGGGGGGGGGGAGACGGGGGTGGGTGGTAAGGGCTCTGTGTGCTCTTTCCACTGCGAACCCTTGAGTGAGTGCCCTGCCTCAAATTTCCTGTAGCAGCATGGTCTCAATGTAGTCCATTGGGTTTTGTCCTTCTCCTTCTGGGAGTCCCACAATTCGAATATTGTTCCTTCGGGCCCGTCCTTCCGCTTCCTCCGCCCTGTTTTCTAGATTGGTCACTTGTTGCTTAAGTATGTGGATCTCCATGGTGTGTGTAGTACAGGCCGCCTCGTTCGAGGTCACTGTTTTCACCAGTTCGCCAGTGCGCCCCGATATTTTCTTGACATCTTGTCTCAGTAGGTTGACATCTTCTTGCACTGCCCCGATTTTTATATCCAGTGTTGTCTTGAGTTCTGCCACGGCTGCCTCCAGTTGGTTTACCATGTGACTTAAATCCGCAATCGCGTCTAGGATCTGCTGGTCATTACGCCCTGGTGTAGTCTATTGGCGTGTTTTTCTCCTTGCTACTGGGATTGTCAGCTGTTGGTGGTGTTTTTGTATACTCTTCCATTGTTGGGTGCTTCCCTTTTAGTTTTGGGTAGCTTGGACGCCATTGTGGTTCCACCCAGAGTTCTGGTTACCCTTGATTGGGGCCTGACCTGTAGGTGTATCCATTTGTGCAGTGAGTCAGTATTTAATGTTGTTGCGGGGCTGTCTTCCGCACCAACGAATTCCGAGTGAGTCATAGAGCTCAGCGCAGGTTGAGGTGCGTAGTTTGGTTGTAGGGTCTCAGCAGTGGGTTTAGTGTTCTCACTCGGTTCTCGCTTTGACTCTAGACGTGCCTCTTTAGTGTTGCCCCAGTTTCAGTCCTGCAGTCAGGGGCCGAGTATTGCTACGCCTCCTTACTGTGTTGTACTAGCTCTGTGCCCTGGTGCCCTATTGCCCTGCCCTCCTCCGGGTAACCTTATGTTGCTCGCCTCTCCCTTAGCCTCCGGCCCGTGTCTCTATGGGCCTTTACTTGGCACATGCACACATCTCTCAATCCTTAAACACAGATGTTTGCAAGCTGGTTGATCTTGGGCACAGCTAGTATCGTGTCTGTAGGTGGTGCATTTGTCCTACTGTGGGGCTTGTTCTTTCTGTGTCCATCTCTAGTGCTTTAGGGTACTGCTCTAGTGGTTTAGAGTATGGGCTGTTCCAGGGTCTTGCAATCCGTTCTTCCTCTGAATTGGCGTGCTTTTCAATGCTTCTTCAGCTTTTATTTGGAGTGTGCATCTGGCTGCATCCGTCATGAGAACCCGGTGCGTGTTCTGTATGGCGTTTCCCTATTTTGACTGTGAGGACTTCGCACGCTCAGCTGTGAGATCTCCTCAAGCTGTTCGAGTGTTGCTTTGTCCTCATCAGCGCCTCTCTTGGGCCTTCCAGTTTTCCACGCCTCCTGTGTCCCTGTACTCTGGTCCGTTCCGGGGGAGCGGTAGTTCTCTTGCGGGCTCACTGCAGTTTCCCCCGGCAGGCGGCCGCTAGTATGTGTTGTTGCTCTACCAAGGGGGGGGGGGGGGTGTGGGGCGCCGCATGCATCTCAGGGTGGGTCCAGAGTGGCGACATGGCGTTTCCTATGCAGCGGATTACACCCGGTCGCTGCCAGCATGACAGGACCACACGGATGCCAGCCTCGGACCGCTCCTGCTGTCCCGTTCTAATGGTGGGGTCTCGCGTCGATCATTTGTACTGCGCTGCGTTGTCTGCTTCCAAACTGCTCCGGCCCTCATATTCTAGCAATGGGGCCACATGGTCCCTGTGCGCAGTGCGCCACTGTCAGCTGATGGGCCACTCTTGTTCTCTTGTTACAGCTGCGAGGCCGCACAGTCCCCCTCCGTATCGCACTGCAGTGACTGCCTTCAAGTCGCTCCTCCTCGCTCATCCGACGGTGGGGGCCACGCGGTCCTCACCCCTGCCGCACTACAACATCAGTTATCAAGCTGCCACTGCTCCCGCTTGCCACCACTGAGGCTGCGCAGTAGTAGACCGTGGTGTGCTGCAGTGTCAGGTCATGGCACAATGTAGCCGCCTTCGGTCCTTTTGTTCTTTGTACGCTGCCATTTCACCCCCCCCTCTGTTGCTGTCGGGCTCCTTCAGTTGTCCCAGCTATACCGTTGTTTCCAGCTTCGTGGGGCCACTGAAAACACGGTCCTGATGTGCTCCGCGTGAAAGCCCACCCCTCCCCTCCCAAGAGGATTTTCATCTCTGGTGCAGTTTTGCTGTCCATTAAGTTGTTTGTGCTAAGGATATTGTCGGATCCACAGGAGCCTCTCCGAGACGTGTCCTATCCCATGGCTGTTAAGCCACGCCCCTCAAACGAACATCTACTTCATGCTACATTTGAGGAAACGGAGGCCCGGGACTGCCATCTCTTGCTTTCCGGCACCCTCACCATATCCGAACGAACAAACTTGCAGCCTGAGTCGTCGGCGGCCGGTAGTGTGGCGGGCCCCGTCCCCTCTCTGGGTCTTCGCGTGGAGGGTTTGCGCCGGGCATTGCCTGGGCGGGGCGTTGGACGCCGGTCCGGGGTGCGCATAGGGGCCCTTCCGACTGGCCCTTTGCGCACATGAGTCCAGTGGCACACGCGGATCCTGTAGTGCCCCTGCGGGGGCGAGCACCTGGCTCCCTGGGTGGGCGGTGTCATTTGGTGAGCGTTGCCTGTTCTGGTATTGGGGAGGGCCGAGCTGTGGGGCTGCACAGGGCATTGATGCTGGCACTGGAGAGCGAGACCTGGAACTGTATGGCCTGCCTCTGAACGTCAGTAAAGATGCCTGTGTTTGTGTTGATGTGGGGTGTACTGATGCAAGTATTGTGAGCATCTCTGATGGGCAACCCAGTATTTCCCACAAACTAAATGGAAACACGGCAAAATGGAGCCCAGTCGAGTAAAAGCCAATGGGTGCTGCTCTTGTACAAAAATAAACCAAGACTGAGCTCTGTATTCTGTGATGATCCCTTCAAACACCCTGCAATTGAATGCTGCTTGTCATTCTGCTTTGCCTCTGACGGAGATGTTGAAAACCGCATCATCAGAACAAATCTTAGGCCAGAATGGGCAAACGGATTGTGTAACTACCGAACAAAGGAAGTCATTGGATGTGGTTAACAAACTACCTATGGACCATACTCCGTTACATTCTGTTATCAGCACCAAGAACACAAAAGAATTTAACTAAAAAACATGAACATTGCAGAAAGTGACGCTTACACTGAGCAAAGATCAGTTGCCTGGTAATAATAATACGTCTCTTAAATGCACACCAATGGGGAATGAATGGACAAGTGGGGCCCTAAAACAGAGGGAATTGAGGTGAGTTGCTAGCCTCCACTAAGTTGCTCACAGCTAAGAAACCTAAATCAACTGGTTAACTCTGAAGATCTCAGCGATCTTACGAGTAAACACTTGCAAGTTAACAGACCTAACATCCCACTTGACCTCTCTTGTGTTAACAGTGCTGAAACCACAACAAATGAGTGACTCTTCTTTAGCAGAACGCGATAAAAACCTAGAAGCAGTCAGTGATGCGGTCTTGAAAGAGCTGCAACAGATCTTGATGTCAGCAATCTCTATTACATTAGCACCCTTCCTGAAGCTGTACGAGCACCTGAATGAAAACCTTAAAGGATCTAAGCACCTTGAACGTTCTCATGAATGCCAAAATTGAAAACTCCAACAGTTCTCTTGTATAAAGAATCCTGGAGACACATAAAAACATGGAGTATTCCTTGGCAGATCAAAAACGGAACAGCAAAGAAAAAAAACTCCTCGCCGAAGTCGCACGTGAAGCAATAGGTCTCCTAAAACAAAAGCAGGCCTCACCCATTATACAATCTGATCCTTTGCAGTTAGGTTTCTGTAGCGATCACCCTAACAAAAACAGCCTAATACCCACAACAATACATGAGTGTAGTGCTCCTTATAGTAACGCGATATCTTAATCTTTATCAGAAATGGAGATTATTGCACAACCAACAGATTTACAATCTGTGGTAGAGACAAACCTGGTTTTAACACTGGGACCGGTAGCATTGCCTGCTCCGAACGGTCCAGATACCAACAGAGGTGCCTCGCAAACAGATTGCTTGGCAATTGATAACTTAGCCATCCAGCATATTCTAAAGAACGTAGAGGGGGCCGGAACTGATAACCCAGCCAAGCCTTCCACATCAACGAATGGAGGCAGGAATTGTTGGGACACAACACTCGCAGCCGGAATGCATTGACCTGACCAAAGGCGCAACGGATGCCGTTTTACCCATCTTAAGTTCTGGGAACCGGACGACGCAAAAGAGACCAGCGAGAAGAAGACACAAAACCAAGCAAAAAAGAACTGTGGCAACAACAACTCGTAAGTTCCCCAGAAATATCAAATTGGTAAACCTAACTGTCAATACCGGATGCACTGACTTAGCTGAGAAAATCAATTAAAAGGTGGAGGTGCCCAAGCAAATCAACAAATCCTCCAGTCGAAGCATGCACAGACTGACGAACAGTTAAATTAAATAAAGAATGTCTCTATGAAGAGATGGACGACAGAGTATAGAGGGACTGGCACATGCGGTTAACGATACCTGTACAATCCCGGTAATTGCTCCAGTAAGCTGTGACATCTCGGGGGCAACGGGTCGGACGCCAAAAGCAAATGGCAGACAATTAGTGATGGTCAAACTTCCTCAATTACCATATGTTCAGTTAAAATGCTCGCAACCGGAGGAAAATCAAATCCACATCACTCTTGAAGATACTTGGGGGGGGGGGGGGGGGGGTGTACTGAACAGACCACATGAATATCCTGACCCATCCTCTCAAAAATCGTAACCAGCAAAAGTAACCAGGCCTGTGAATGCTATCCTGGTAATGTTGGAGGAAAAAATGGGGATGCTGCCTTGATCTAGAGGCACCTGGTGGCAATTAACGTGCCGATATATGTACTGCAAAATACAAAGAGAAGGACTGTTTATCGGAGATTGGATTTGTAAACCCCCGGCGTGTTTTTCCCTCCAATGATCAGTCTGTAGAAGAGGAGCTGGAAACGGGAACAAATGAGGCTTCAACTCAACTAAAACACAAAGGATCCTTGAACATTGCAACCCCGAAGCAATTGGCCAAATATCTCATGGTATTTGCACGGATCCTCGCTTCAAAGGAAGAACTAATCTTGAACAGAGCGCACGTTTTGCATCTATTTCATCGCCTGTCTACCCCGAGGCTGGCTGAATTCAGTGATGTCAAAACTCTTGAGTTCTTTAAAGACCAGCAAAAGGACATAGTAAAACTCCATATGAGTCAAAAATAATCTGCAATATGCTGCTAGATGCAGTCCCTTTACTACTGTCACTGGGCCTTGACATCAATGGAATGAAAATAGACAAAGCACAATTAAAACCTGCCCCCAAAACACATCCGGGGAACTTAAACACATGCTTGTTCAAACATGTACCATCTCAGAAGTATGAAACCACAGTACTAGTCAACGCGGATGTGAAAAAGAAATCTGTAGTCGGAAACTCAAAGGCATCACTCCCTGGGACAGATGTACCCACGTGGTCTTGTCACAATTAACAGTGGATGGTAACGAAGAACTAACTCAAGCAATCTTGAAGCAAACAAAAGATTAGTACCCCGGTATTGAACCAAGAGATTGGAACTGGTTGGCTGCAGCATTGGCAGGAAGTAGTTCCAGTTAATGCCGGGAACGCCTGCAAAGATCAAGATTAAACCTTGGTACCTGGAATACCAGAGGTTTTGCTCACTTGTTTACTAGGACCTGGATTGATGAATTGGACATACTCTGTCTCCAAGAAACATGGTTCGATGCCATCACCTGGTAGATCTATTATCAACCCGGCCATAAAAAAAGAACAAGGGAAGAACGATAGCGGGGTTTCTGACTATGGTAAGGAAAGAATCTGGGTTCCGTATAACTGAATATTGGAACAAGTCCCCATACATCCAAATAAATAAACTAGTGCGGCAGGGTGCTAATAAACGGGACTTAAACCAAATCTTCCTAATAAACATTTACTGGCAACATCAGGTGATGGATCCTTGGACACCCATAGATGACATAACTCAGATTATTGACGTTCTGAATGAGAATTTTGATTTACCCAACATCATCTTATGTGGCGACTTAACGGTCAACTGTATCGACCGTACGCATTGTACGGCTGGAAAAAAAAAATTGCAAGGAAGAAGTTTCTGTCAGATGGTGTGAAGAGATGGAATCTAGAGAACTGCATCTGATGAATGGGAACATCACGGGTGACATACCCGCACAACCTACTTGGAAAAGAGACCATCAATGATCAGTCTTTTTTCAGTCCTCTAGTCTGGCTAAACGTGCCTGACGCACCTCAGTGACCATAACCTTGTCAGGTTAAACTTAGTGGGCTCGGGAACCATGCAAGTTACCAAAGGAGGACCCGAAACCATGGTCGATTCCAGTAGGATCGGCCTAACTCTAAGAGAACTGGAAGTAAACTCCCTAGTCGACATGTACAGGACTCGAGTTGATAACGTGGAGTACTCGCATATGCTAAAACAATTCACTGAGCGTAAACCCGGACTTCGAAACCTTGCTTTCAAATCAAAACGTGTTTGATGCTGTACTTGCTCAAAGGAAAAGAGTAACTTGGACAAAGTGCACACTTGGAGACAATGTAAAGACTTACATCAAGCACGAGCTGCTAAACAAAAATACAAGAACTGGCTGATGGCTCACAAATCTTAGCTAGAACAGCAAGATGCTGAGAGCATGCTAAAGAAACTCGTTAACAAAGATGCTTGCGAGTTTTGGAGGATTATAAAAGACAAATCTTGCCCTCACTCTGCAGTGCAGGTCAACATGGTAACCGCAACTGCTTGGGAACAACACTACACCAAGCTCAATGCAAAGGAGGGTAACTCTGATGAACCATGCAAGCTAACCACCGACGAATGGGGGCCTAGAATTTGATGAAAAAGATCTTAAGCATCGTTAATCGACCCATCTCCTCCAGAGCACCTGGCCCTGACGGCTTGACGCTTTACCCTCAAACAACATCCTGAAAAATGGGCTGAGCATGTGCACTGATATTTGCAAGGATTGTAAGAACAAGTATCTCCTTCATGAAAGTCTATTATCGTGCCAATATTTAAAAAGGGCAACAGGTCAAACCCTAAAGACTATAGACCGATTGCACTCCTGGATGTCTTGGGAAAGGTCTACGCAACACTGTTAAAACAAATTGCTGGAATGGATTAAATCTACCCAACGGTTTGACATTCTACAAACCGGTTTTGTGAAGGGGATAGCCTGCGGATTTATCCTTCTCATCCTGAACATGGAAGTCATAAGGGCAGGAATACGTCTATCTTGCATTTATCGACCTCTCGCATGCATTTGACAGCATCAATCGCGAGATACTGTGGGAGAAGATGCAGAAGTGGATTGGCCCGAGCAGCTTATCGGCAATTGAAGAACTACACACAAATACCAACATAAAAATAAGACTGGATCGGAGAGGCACCCGATCTAACCCAAATGAAAGCTATTGTGGGGTAAAAATAGGATGCCCACTGGCTGCTACTGTATTCAATCTTGTTATATCCGACAGGGGACGACTTTGATAACATTGCCTCATTCAAACCGAAAATTGGCGACCAAGAAAAAAAAAAGTTGGATCCTCTATGCCGATTTAGTTCTGCTAGAGTCTACCCCGATAGGGTTACAGCAGAAACTAAAACTAATTGAACAATATGTAGTCAAGAATGGGTTAAGTATTACATCAAGAAATCGGAAATTTTGTCTCTAGAAGACCTGTCCAAAACATAAACCAACTGCAAAAAAAAGACTTCAAATGGTATTTGGGCAAGGAACAGGTGAATGTCCTAAATACCAGCTATTTATGAATGGTAATCAGTTCTAGTAGAAACGGCATGACCTACAACCATCAAGGCCAATTGCCGTCAATTAGCTGTGCAGGCAGCAGTCCTATATGAAAAATGTTCACTGCTGCCAGCCATACGGTTCTACAAACAAAAGGCAGTGCCAGCCTTGCTGTATGGTGCGGACTGTGCCTTGGGGTGCCCGGACACAATCTGGAATACACCTTGAAAAATGTTTTTGGTCGAAGGTGCTGTGGTTACCAAAAGTGATTCCACGGTGTGTATAAGACACAAACTAAATCTGACATCCATAAGTTCCAGAGTCTCTTGGAATATGTTAACGCTTTATCGTAAAATAACCATCAAGCCGACACTTCTCCAATTTGCGATACTACAGCATCAAGGTGTTTCAGATAAGACCTACATGCTGACACAGTGGTCGTCGCGCTGTGAGCAAGTGATGGAGCACTATGACTTATAAATGGAAACGCTTCACTCGAACCCAAGCAAAGCTAAGAACAACTTTGGCAACATGACTGGTATGAAACTGGGGAGTTGAGACGCAAACAAAAACTGATGCTTTTGGCTCCGCCGGAAGCAAAAAAAACTCTGAGATCCAGAGGTATCTTGTAAAATTTCCGGACAAACGTCAGAGAGACCTATTCCTGAAATTCCTCCTGAATGCATTTAAAACCAGAGGTATCGGCATACTGGGATAACAGTATGACTAAAGACAACACATGTCGTTTATGTAATAAACGGGTGGAATCCCTGAAATATTTGATCTTATTCTGTTCTGCACTGCGAGAAGAAAGAACAAAACAGCTAGGCAAAATACTTGTTACACTCACCTGATATCCCCGGGGACATCTGGAAGGCTCTGAGATCTGGAACCCTGGATGTGTAGTTGCCCAGTGCTGAATAATGAAACTTAGTTATTTGTAGGGTGAGCTATCCAACCCGTTTCTTGTGTAGGGGCGTTTGATGTATGTTTGGCAAGCTGCCAGATTTGCTTCACTGGTGCAGTATGCCTTCTTTTGGCCCAGGCCTGCTGTGACCCCGAATCTGCTGGTAGGCAGGTAGGTTTGTTAATTGTAAGTCTTTGTTCTGTTTATGGTGGGAATTCGTTAATGTCTTTATCTCCTTCTTTTCAGGTGCAAAGGTCTTGATGCTGGCGTGCCGGATGGAGAGGCACGTTTCTAGGTAAGAGAAAGCGCGGCGCCTTTATTGACTTTTAAAGCTAACCTGTGTGTTCTTCTCCTCCTCACAGGCCGCTGTGGTGCTGCGAGTGGATGACAGCGCCATGAAAAACAGGCCCCCGTAATCCGTTAAGGTAAGTACAGCACTGTGTGGTTGTTTAATATTGAAGGCGAACCTGAATATGTCTGTTTTCCTTTGCAGATGTTGCTGTGGTGCTCCGTATGGAAGCCTGGCATAGCGCGATGGAATTCGGGTAAGACTGTTGGAATTAGATGTTTTGGAAGCGCGCGTTCTAATATTTTTCCCTTTCTCGTTATTGCAGGTCGGTGTTCGAACAGCTGTGGTAGCAGTTCTCCAGAAGTCCTTAAGCTAGTACTCACAGGTGAGTGATTCTTCTTTTCTCAGTTTCCACAGATTGCAGCCCAGTTGAGATGCTGAGTGCTGGATGGTGTTTTCTCAGGTAAAACAGAATAATCTTGTTCTTGCAGGATTACAGGAAAATGCTGAAGACCAGGAGCTGTACACGGTGAGCGTCGCGCTGCTGGTTGCAGAATAACACGAAGCGTGTTCTGCAGTCAGGATGTGGTTTATATAGCCCAGGTAAAGTAGCACCAGGGAAAGTAGTTCCAGGCCTGCTACACCCAAAACACTAGACCGCATGGCTTGGTTCTTAGAACTAGACTATGTGGGTGCTTCCATGTTGGATTTAAAGGCCCATGTACATAAATGGGACCTAGTTTGAACAGCCAGGACTGGCTCCAGGATCCCTTTTGCAGTGGTTTTAAGGCCCTCAGGGTTCTGGTGGGAGCCTGCTTGTGGAACAACTTGTGACCTTCATAGTGGTCATGACAATACTAGCCAAAAACCAAACACTAAGCGCAGATGAGCTGTGGGATCTGTGTTTTGAAGACTAAAGAAAACGAACAATCGCATTCACATTCTTTCTTGAAGAAATAATCAAGAGAACAAAAAATCAATTGTTATTTAGAAACCTTAAATTGTGTTGTAAAAATGTATGATCGATGAAAGCTGAAAAGAGCCGCAGACTCTGTACTTTGTTTTTTTTTTATTTTTACAGAACTCCTTCTACAAAACCCCTTGAAAGTAAAAAAAAAAAAACTAAAAATGGCTGACTGGATCGAAACAATCACAGGAGTCAGAAACCTAAAAACACTAAACTCCTTCTTGTTAGTAGACAGGAAACTTGGAACTATGCCACGTTACCTGGAAAAATTCCCAGATCGTGAGATAAGGAACAGCTTTCTCAGACTGCGACTGAATCTAGCCTACACAGGAGAAATACTGGCTCAAAGAAACCAGGGAGAAAAGGCAACAAAATTCTGCGAAATCTGTAAAACTTCAAACCTCCAAACTTTGAAACATCTACTGTTGGAATGCGAAGGCACATGGGTCACAAGAGTGTCTTTACTGAGGAGATTTGTAAACAGAGAAGAGAGTCTAAATCAGGATGCATTCTGGAACAGACTGATCTCCGGACAGGAAATCATGCTCACTGCAGCGATAGTAAAAGTCTCAGAGAAACTTAATATACTAACAAAGCATCAAAAGATGACAAGGCCTACTGAACTTCCTGGTTGACATTCTTTGGCCCCCCCAGTTATTCTATTTATTCCCTGGTTTCCGAGATCCTATTGTAATTTTATTTAAGGAAATGCACCATTCTTTTGTAAAGGTTTTTCTTTTAAAACCAAAAACAAATAAATAAATAAAAAGAGCCGCAGACTCTTTACTTTGTTTTTTGATGATGTAAATAACTGAAATATTTTAAAGGTTTCTACAAACCATTAAAAAAGGCCATTATGGTTTTTAATGTGATTCAACTTTGATGATTGAATGTTTTTGTATATATTGATTAAAATTTGTGAATTTAAAATATCTGTCTAAAACACATGACATTGAGTTGGTGTTCTTTGTTAGCTATCTGACCTAATACGTGGGAAGCTGTTTTGTGGATTCCTGTGTATACTAATTATGGGGGTGAGGAAGTGCCAGTTGAGTTCTCTACAGGGGAAGGGGGGGGTCAGGGTGAGCACCAGCTGACATCTGGTTCTGCTTTTTGGACCAACTGGGTTTTCAGCTTTTAAACCAAAACGCAAACTTTACCAACAGAACCAAAACGTGATGGGCTTGTTGCCCCTATTTTTTTTTTTCTTCATTTGTTAGACATCACGGCGAGGTTACAGACATCTTTGGCATTGGCCTTATTTGTACAGCGTACAGAAGTTATTTACAAACAGAAGATCACAAAATACATGCATGGGCATTATTTACAAGTTAAGTTCAACTGGAGGGTGTTATACTAATATTAGTTAAAAAAAAAGTTATATTAGTATTGGTTAAATAACCAGGTTTTTAGCCAGTTTTTTTTAAAACTGGGGAAGAAGTCTCTTTTTTGATGGGGAGGGAGTTCCAGTGCTTAGGGGCTAGGACATGGAAGCTACTTTCCCCCGCTCTGGTATTTTTGTAGCTGGGTGAGACTAAGAGTTGATTGTCATTGGATTTCTGTGTTCTGGTGGATTATTTTTTTCAGTAATGTGTTGAGGTAGCCTGGATTTTTTGGCAAGTCATTTGTGCGCGATGCAGAGTGCTTTAAAGAGAATTCTAGCTTTGATGGGTAACCAGTGGGCATCCTCCTGATCTTAGAGATGTGTTCAAACTTTTTTCTCCCTAAAGCTGCCCTTAAAACTTTGTTTTGCATGATGTGCAATTTACTGAGATTGGTATTGGAGATACCTAGCAGTAACGTGTTGCAGTAGTCCGGCTTGGATAATACAAAAGCTCTGGCCAAGGTGAGGCAATTGGTAGGAGTCAGAAATTGTCGATAATGGATGATGTGTACTCCTGTTTGGTCATAATGAGGTTAGCGTCTATGTATACGCCTAATGTTTTTACTTGCTTGAGTACTGGGATCAGGGTGCACTCGATTTAATGGAGTAGTAGTCTGAATGGAGGGCAGCTATTTTAGATGGGAGAACCCACAATGAGAACTTCTGTCTTCACATCGTTGAGGCAGACTATTCAACGCCATCCAGTTTTGGATGATGGTGTATATTTTATTAATGGTCAAAGTGTCCTGGTCATGGTTCCCTAAAATGGGTATGGGGATCTGGGTGTCATCTGCAAAGTTGGCGTAGATAACACCCATATCGTCTAATGCCGAGACGAGGAGCTTTGTGTAGGCGTTAGAGTGTTGGAGAGAGGCATGAACCTTGGGATACTCCGATGGGTACTGGGATGGGATCAGCAGCCTCTTTGCCTATGGCAACTCTAGAGGTGCGTTCGGCAAGAAAGGTTTTCACCCACATAGTGGCATCATTACAGAAGTTGAAATCATTGGCTAGTGAGGTGTACAGTTTTGTTTGTGGTCCACTATTCAAATACTGCGGAAAGGTCTAACAGTAAGAGTATACAGAGTTTCCCTGAATCTCTGATGGTGTCCATCTGGATTTTGAGATCCAGAAGGGCAGTTTCCGTGCTTTGATTTGGCCTAAAGCCAGATTGTCTAGACCCCAGGAGCTGGTTCTGTTCGAGGTGTGCTTGGATTTGTGTATGCTATTTTATCAGAGTTTGAGTAAAAATGGGACTGTTATTGGATGATAATTGGTAGTTACTGTGGGGTCCAGTGTTGGATTTGGTTTTAGAAGTGAGGTGACCCAGGCTGTTTTGATGCTGGCTGGGACTGCGTTTGTGTTGAAAGAGGAATTGACAAAGTTGGTGATGGTGGGGGTGAGGGTGGCTGCACATGCTATCAGTAGTTTAGCCGGGACGTTCTCCCCTTTACAATTGGAGGCTTTTAACTCAGATTGTGTCGAGCACTAGTTCTTGAATGACTGGGGCAAAGTGGAATAGGGGGTTAGTATTTTCATTGGGGATGGAGGGAGGGTTAGTGATTGAGTAATTTTTATCTGCTTATAAGTCTTTTGATTATTTTGTTTTGTAACGGCGCAATTTTGGAGGCAAGTGCATCTTGTATGGTGGTGCACAATTTTTTACAGGAATTGGCATTACTGATGCGCGTGTTGTATGCATTGGCTTTAAGGAAGATAATGGCTGTTTATAGATTTTGTTGGCTTCAACGATGGGATATTTATGGGCGTGTTCAAGGGAGCGTTTGGTTCTTAGGGAAACTAATCCTTCGTCGAACCAGAAATGGGTCTTTTTGTCGGCACGTCGCGTTTTGATTGTAGAAGGCGCTACTTCGTCAGTAGTAAGGATGAGGCATTTATGGTAGTAATCGTTGCTGATGACTAAGTTTGTTTCTAGATTTTTGTTGAGGCTAGGGTCAAAAATATCTACAGTGAGCTTACGGAGGTTTCTAGCTTCGGGAGTGTCTATTACTTTGGTTTTAGGAGGACAGGGTTCATCACTGAGGGTGAATTTTATGTAGAAGTGGTCCGTCCAGCTAAGGGGGGGTAATTGAGTCTATGGTTAGTCTGGTATTAAGTGAAAGGATCCAAGCAAGTGTTCTGCCCATGATATTCGTGGGAACATTCACCAGTTGGGTGAAGTTCATGTCTTTGAGTGCTTGATGATCTGAGTGGTGTTGCACTCTTGGTCTAGCACAGGCCCACCCTTTCCTTTAGTACTGACTGCCGGTCCAATTAGTGTGCAGCTGTGCGTTATGCGTGTGCCGCTGGGTGGTCTCCCGGCTATGGCTCAGGTCTGTTGCGGGAGGGCTCCAGGCTTCTGCCCCTTCACTGCATGCTACACCTTGTTTTGGGGACATCCTCTTTAGTTGGTGTGGGGAGCTTCACTAGAGAGCCTCCATTTGTACCCCCAAAATGCCATCTGCTGCCTCCAAGGTGGCAATGGTCCGCGTTGTGCCCTCGAGCATGAACCGCAGCATAGCTGGGCAAAAGCCACCAGTATCTGATCTTTTTCGGTCCTGTAGGAACGTCGTTAGTGGCCTGAGTGCCCGTCGCTGTTGCCAAGTTTTAAAAGATCTAGAGGGATGCCCACTGATAGAATCTCTTCTTGCGCTCAGCTTGCTGCCATGACGTCCTGTTTGGCTGTGAACAAGTGGACCTGTGTAATTACGTCCAGAAGAGGGTCTGAGGACGAGCACCTTGCAGCCTGTGAGTGGGGTCCACCAAGAGCATCGTTTTATCGAGATGTGGCAAAAGCAGCTGGAATACCCCGCCCACATATTTGCTCAGGGCCTGTTCGAGGATAGAGGAGGGCACTCCATTACTCAGCAGGTTATTTCATGCGGCTTCTGTTCTCCATATCCTCTTGTTTGGATGCCATGGACATGTTTTCACCTTAGCAACTGAATTCTGTGCTTGCTCCTTCGAATGGTCCTCAACCTCTCTGAGCCTCTGTTCCACCTCCAGCCGTTAGACTTTCAACAGAATCTCTGTCATGTAGTTACGGAATTCAACTTTAATTTCTGCCATGAAGGACTAGATGTCCTCCTTTGTGGCCAGCTGCCCTGGGGTCTGTTCCGGGTAGTGGACCATAGCTCTGTCGTCGTTGCAGGAGAGTGGCTGTATCTGTGCTCTTTTGCGATTTCTGCTGCCTTGCCATACTACTCGTTCCCATGGGCTCCCTTCCGGCCGGCGGGCGTTGCCTCCAGGCCCCAACTGCTTCAGGCAACTGTAGAACCTCCTTATCTCTCTGTGGGCAGGAACAAGGTGGGAGCATACCATCTGCTCCCCTTGGGTGATAAAGGGGCTCCTGAGTTTCCAAGGCTTGTGCTGCTCCTACACAGGTGGTTGGGCCGGCGTGTTCTGACTAGAGCCCCCCCCTTCAGTTCGACTTCTGATGACTCTTTCCCCGTCCTCCTCCAACCCGCAGGTCCCGCAGGTCCTGCAGGCTCGCGTTGCTGGTCTGTGGTGTTAACTAACCCCCCCACCCCCCCAACTGGGCTGCTGAGTCCCCGCCATGCTATGTCTCTTTCAGGCTATCATTACTGTTGCAGAGAGCAGACCCCCCCCCGCCCCTACCCCAACCACTTCGCCCGCACCTCCCCCAATGGGCTGTTGTCTCCTCTGTGCCACCATTGGGTCTAGGTTGAATGGGAGGGGCCCCCCAGTCCTTTAGCTCATGGGGGAGTCCACCAGGCCTCTGAATTGCCTTCACAGTCCGGATCTGCAGTGTGGGATATGTTGTGTGCTGCATCAAGGCTTCCCTCTCCCCCTGACTTCCAGTGCAGCTATACTGCGCTCTGTGCCTTGAGGAAGTTCTGTGCACTTAAGCTGGATGCACGTCTGTGCTATGCCGGGACTGGCTGTGGAGCGAGGCGCCTGCTTCCAGGCACTAGAATCCTGCTGGTTGGACCCTTGCTGCTCTCCCCGTTCTCCATCCTCCTCACTGGCTAAGTGATCTCAAACGCGGCACAGTCCACTCTTGTTGACGCGCTGGGGCGCTTCTGCTCTGCATACAGTTAGCAGGGCTCCCCCCAAACCCCTGCGACTCTTTGCTGCTAACGGGGCTCCCCCCGCCCCCCTGGAGCCTCTGCGGATGTCAAGCGGGCCGGGGCTAGGCAGTGTGTGGGTAGGCCCGCCACATGACAGCTGCCATATTTAAAGGGGTGCTCATGCCAGGGCCTCCGCACAGTCTTGTCAGATTCCCCGTCACTGCCAGTTGCCCTGGGTTATCGGCACCTCCTTCAGCACTCATCAGACTGCATGTGGGTCCTGCACCAAGACTGTAACCGGCTTTACATGCCGTTTATCCCAGGCTCCTAAAGAAGCGTTCGGATTGCTGACCGCTTCAAGCCACGCCCCTTCAGAATCTAGGTTTGAGGATTTCTGTCCTATTGGAAGTGGTATTTGATGCACTAAGTACCCCTACAGGATACAAGAGGATTTCCAAGCCTTGGACATCAAGAGATACAAGATCTAAAGTATTCTGTTTTTCATTGCCACATTGTGAAACGTTTGTTTGGAAGGAACGATGCTGGTGGAACTGTTGGTTGTGAATCGCATGCCAGGTTAGCCAGATGGGTCAGAAATGAGGCAGACACAAATTTGTAATATTTTCATTATCGGACATCTTCATTAAAAGAAAAAGGGTTGGATAAAGGCTTCTGTCCCTATCCTAAAGAAAGTTTCCCTACCTAGGAAACCAAAACTAAAGGTCAGTATGTGTCAAGTTGTCACTTATACATTG
The DNA here is from genome assembly GCF_040938575.1 of Ambystoma mexicanum. NCBI lineage: Eukaryota > Metazoa > Chordata > Amphibia > Caudata > Ambystomatidae > Ambystoma > Ambystoma mexicanum. The sequence goes on from NC_090931.1 coordinate 82,453,991, forward strand.
TCCATGTCCAAAACCTACTAATCTGACGCTCACTAGAAATGATCAACTAATTGTGCAACAAAAAGTCTGATTTATGTGGCAAAAAGTGTTCACAATTAAAGCAAATTATTTTCCATGGATAAATGCTTGGATCCACAGTGTGATTCCCTTCACCTGGATATTTAGGTAGGATGGCAAAAACGTATTTTTAAAACAGTTTCGTGAGGATCGCAAGTCTGTTTCAAACTGTTTGGTTTTTGATACCAGTGCCAGAAAGTTACTGTGCAAACAATATATCCCATCACGTTTAGCTCTTCCTAGGTTTCTTTGCACCAAGTTCACAAAAAGGATATTATTCAAATGAGAAATTCCATGTAAGGCTTCCTTTAACCTCTTTAGTATCTTTCAGATTACCTGATGTGCTCCTTCATCCGGAATACTCCTGCAAGTTCTTCCAGTTACCTCGTATATCCCCCCTCCCCTGCCAGTAATCCCTTTCTAGAGTCCTGCAGATCCAAACTTCCCCCCACCCCCGTTATACTTCTCTGCCATGTATTCCCCCCCCCACACCACCCAATATTCACTGCCGGATTTTGCTCCTTTCACCAGGACCTATTCTTTTTTACTAGCACAGCTTTTTTTTTTTATTCACTGTTTCTACTTTTATTTACTTGAGGTACTACTTGTCATTGACTTCTCAAACACAGCGACTTTGTCTGTCTTTGTAATTTATTCGGTCGGTATTCAAATATTCTTATTTGATTTATTTGCTTACATGACTGTCGCTACGCCCTAGGCTCTCATGGCTCTGGGCAGACTCGCTGGTACTGTATTATTATAAAAACATTTCTTTTAAGGTTATTTGTTTTCTGGACTGCCTGAACAGAGTCTGGCTAACCGCCAGAAAAGCATAACTGATTTATCATCTTCACAAAGTCCATTTAGCCCCATTTCCCTATCCTCCCCTCCAGGAGTGTTCCAAAACAAATGTACAATGTAAGAACCAGGGCAATGCGGGTAGTGAGTCAAGTCATTATCTTGGTTACACTTCGAGGCATATCTATGAGATTCATAGTTTTCAGTCTTCTTGGCCAAGATAAGGCATTGAGGTCTTTACCCATAATGGACAAAAAGGGGGACATCACTACCATACAAGCAGAGATTCTAATGTTCGCATTAAGTTTCGCAGTTCCCAAAATATTCCACCCCTTGTCCAACCATTGATGCGTGTGTCGGGGGGAAATTCTGCCGGGGTCGGCCGGGCCGTCCGCAGACCTCCGGGCAGGGAGGCCCCAACTCCTCCCGTATATCCCAGATGAGATAGAGTATGAGACACACACAAGGAGCAAGGCGACTCTGCTGTTTATTATGCAAACGGCAGGGATGGGTCGAGGAGCGTACGCGTTCGTCCTGACACACACATAATCGTGGGGCTCGCAGGCCCTTTTTACTGCATTATGACCCGCTACTTGCGTCACTTCAGAAAGTTAACAAAAAACCTATCGCCACTCTTAATTGGTTACTTGAGTGGTAGGGTTAGTATAGTACACATATAGAGAATGATATTAGTGGACAAGGTGTAGTCAGGTGGTATAACTGGGTTGTCCCTATAATTGGATACATAAGAATTGTTACATGAAGGCTCCTGAGGATTGGCTAATGTTACTGACGTCTGAGATAAGAGCCCCATGTTCTGATTGGTGCATCCGTGAGCTCCCCAGCCTGGGACCACCGTTGTTCCCAGCTCTCGGTGTACCTGTGTTTGCAACAATGTTTCAATATGGGTACGTGCAGACAATGTGAGGATTTATTCATAGGTGGAAGGCTGACCGCTCCCACTGTAGCAGGTGTCCATTGAGCCTTTCAAGTGTCTCGGCCTGTGTCTCGTAGTGAGGGACCCAGACGCCTTTTCTCTCCTGGGTTTTGGCATCTCGTCAGATTCGGCTTGGTCACGTGAGGCGGGACCGTGTTTGAGGCAGAATTCTGCACAATTAATATTGCTTTTCCACTGTGTGTCTGGTTTAATTTGTAGATATGACTTTAACGTTGGTACGCGGAGTGCGAGGTTGCAACATCGTGCCTTTGATGATTTGTTCTTGGATGTGGGCTTGCAACATTGCGACCTTGGCTGGTTGCTCCATCGGGTTCTTTCTGCAGGATCAGCAACCTGACTCTTGCTTTGTTAATGCCCACGGGAGCTCTTGTTTGAGGCCTACTCGGGCCTGGTGCTTAAGTAGTCTGTTTGGTGCATAGGTGCTTTAGATTATAGTAGCATACATTTCCATGACCAGTATCGTGTTTCCATTATACCTCTCATGGCGGTAACGGGTTTCAAGGGAAGCGTGAGCAAGCGTTATAGATGAGTTCATGATGCATCTTGCGTTTCTGCATTCTGAAAGCCTATGTAAAATAATAAAGATGCACGTCCGTGAATATGCCTGTCGCCTACGTCAGAGCACTGAGTATGTTCTTCGTGTAGATTGGTGTGGAAATGTTAAGTGTGTATACTTGTACAGATGTGCTTCCCGTTGTCTAGGTCGTCATGGCATCTCTAACGACGTGTGGTTTTTAATCTAGCTGATCCGAGCCGCAGGTGTCGGCATGGCCAGTGCGGGCTGTTGGGCAAGCAGGTGGACACATCCGTATGTTCCTGTACCAGGGTACCTGGTCGTCTGGTAAATGGACAAACTCTTCTCGCGGCGGGTGTCTGGGCCGTGACCCTCTAGGCCAAGCGCGAGAGGTGAAGGACGGGAGCCTGGTCTTCCATTCTCCCACTTCACGTGGGCTCTGCTGTGGTCCACAACTGAAGGATTGTCAATTTCACAGCCAACAGAAGGTGGCCCAGCAAGTTTCTTTTAGCAGAGGTGCATGAGGAGGGCAAGGGCTGCACAAGTCCCAGGACACACATTACTGGATCATTTGGTATATTGACCATAAGGATGTCCTTCAACTTGATCTCACCTGAAGCCAGTAATCTTGGATCATTGGGCACCCCCAGAACACATGTAGCAGCGTCCCTTCCCACTTAGAGCCTCGTCAGCAAAGTTTGGAATTGCCTGGGTGACAGTGGTGCAAGAGGGGGTTTTATACCATCTCATCAATATCTTAGCCATGGTTTCGGCCAGTCTTACCCAGTGAGGTTGTTTCCACCTTTAACTGCGCCTTCAGTCTTCCATAGTTGGTGGTTGTCCTATCTCCCACTCCCAGCCCTCACAGTATGATCTCCAGTCACGGGTAACAAGTGAGTTAATAATGTATACAAGTCTGAAATAAGCCCCTTTACAGTCTGCTGCCATTTGGAATACCTGCTCCAGTTCTGTCAGTAGCCTACTTGGTGCCGCAACATTGAATGGGTGCAAGACAGTGTCTGGCCTGGATATATCTAAACCTAGACGCTTCCAGCCCTAGGAAAGCCTTGCACTCCTCAAAGCTGTGGATCCGCCCATTAACAAAGGGGTTTCTCCCGCCTCCCCCTGCCCCTTCCCCTCTATATCCGCTGTGAATCCTCTGTCCTGTTGCCCGGTGTAAATTCTTCATTGTTAATCGGCGTGTGAACTGGGAGGGAGAAGGTGACGGACCCCGTCATTTTGCTAATGCTGTCCCATGCCGCCTTTAACAGGTTTTACTTATGAGCTCTGCGCTCGGGCCAAGTGGGATACCCAGGGTTGTTTCCAAAGACAGCGTCCTGCTACAGCCTGTTGCATTCTAACCCAAAGCTTGTGTCTCTCTTTTGGACCCAGTCCATGATTGGCTGGATCTGAAAAGCCCTGCAGTAATCCCATAGTTTGGGGAACGCCAGGCCCCCTGTATCCTTGGGGCGTACAATGTGCCCCCTCCCCTTCCACAAACTCTGAACTAGAATAGAGTGCCATCATTGCAGATAAAATGTAACGTTCAGCGTAAAACATTAATCTTTATGACCGCTACCACACCGAACCAAGACTAGCATGGACTACCCCATCAGTCTAGGGTCCTTATGCTCCTCATCAGCACGGGTAATTGGCCCCAAAGAGTTCCCCCTATTTTGGTTGGAATATTAACCCCCAAGATTTTGCAAAGAGGTCATGTGGTCTGTGACGGAGAGGATAACCTTATCTGTGAAAAAGGCTTATTTTATGCTGGACACTGCCAAATGTAATGCTCGTTATGCATCTGGATTCTTGACGCAAAGGGTTCCATCGTGAAAAGTAACAGTGACGAGGGACTAGGGACACCCTGCACTGGCATATGGGGTCGGTTAATGCCCTGTTGACTTTAAGCGGCCCAATGGCGATAAGTAGTTTGATATAATCGTGATACAACATGAGGCTGATGCTGAATCTATGAAGTACTTCACAGGAACTCCAAATCAACCCGGTCAGTGGCTGTTTGGCATTAAGAGAAGGTACCACATTTTGACTTGCTTTATCCACTAAATGGAGTACCTTTCTAATGCTGTCTACAGTATCCCTTCCCTACACAAATCCTGATTGATCCATAGCTATTAGGGCAGGTAGGAGCGTCTCTAATCTAGTTGCCAGGATCTTCGTGAATATCTTGGCATCCAGGTCAATGGAGTGATTGGCCTGTATGAGGAGCTTCACCTAGCCTCCCTCATGGACTGTGGCAGGTCTCCATGCCCGCCGCCCCATTTCTGGCCCCCCACCCCCAAAACTCCCTCCTGTATGGAGTTGAACAGGCCACCCAAGGCCCTTGCTAGAACCTGGCTGAATGATTTATAGAATATGGCAGTCAGGCCATCCAGTGATTAGTTATGCTTAAGCACTTGAATGGTTTGGAGGACCTCTTGGTTGTCTATTGGGGTATCCAAAAGCTCTCTCTCCCTTTGAGACAGTCGCTTCAGTTCCACCCCGTTGAAATATGCTCTCTGGCCATCCTGTGATGGAGAGCCCGTCGTATATACGGAGTCATAAAAATCCTGGAAAATGTCCTTTCTTATCTTCACTCCCCACTCCCATTCCTTCCTTCACTGTATGGATAAGAGCAACTTGCTTGCTGCCTAAGCAGGTGCGCTAACATCTTGCAGATGTTACCCTGCTCAAAATACCTGCCCCCTCGGCAACTTCATCTGCTGTTTGGACGCAGTTAATCAATAAGAATGCAAGCAGATATCCGATTCCTAAGCGACTGAGTCTACACCAGTTCTAGAGCATGTTTGACTCTACCGATCTTCGTCCCATCCATGACCAAATTCTCTCCAACCTCTATAAGCTCCCCCGCCCACTCTGCTCCAGCTTCTCTAACACCTGCTGCATAAACTGCTCTTGCCCCGTATTGGGGGCATAAAACAAAGTATCGTCACTGGGCTCCCTTGAATCTCTTCCCGACCATGACCTATCTGCCTTCTATCACCATATCCCTTTTTGTGATGGAGTGTTTAAACTCTAGGTCATTATGTGAGCGGTTCACCACCCCTGCCCTTTTGCTGGAGGCTGAGGAAAAGAATTGGAGTGAATAATTCCTAAGACAAGGCCTCTCTTTAGGTAGCAGGTGTATTTATTGCACACCAACTACATGTAGCTGGAAACACAAGTTCTCAGAAAAGCTGACTGCGTTTGCCCGGAGTATTAAGACCTCGAGCGTTCAAGGTACCTACCTTAGCTACCATCTCCTCAGAACTTTCGGCCCCTCTCCTTCATACCTCATGTCCCTCTGCCATAGTTTCCCCCCTTCCCTCTGATACCCTCATAGTGTGCCCTGTTGTCCTGTAGTAGAACTGCCCTTCCATACTCCCCTCCCCTTTTGAGATGTTCACCCCCTGCATACCCATGTAGAAAATGAACTCCTGCTAATACCCATGTGCATTTTCCACCTTGCCCCAACATTGGAGTAGATGCGATTTCCCCTCCCGACCAGACCTGCCACTCCCCGAGAAAGCTCTGGCGAACTAGCTTTGTAACCTTTCAACTGCGAGATAAAGAACAGCACAGAACAAAGATTCTGAGGTCCGACAGCTGGTCTAATACATCAGGCGGGGACTATCCCTCATGCCTGGGGCCCCCCTCGGAAGGCGACCAACTGGAATAAAATTAGGGAGGCTGATTAGTGTCATCAGTCTGCCATCTTCTTCTCCATGCTGGCCGTTTGCCATGATCCCCCCCCCCCAGGCTGGCCTCTCATCCCCTTGGCTGCGTTCCGAGACTCACTCTCAAAATGTCAGGATGGTGTATAACTGGGGTCTCACTTCCCCATGTATTTAGCATGGGACAAGGCGGGACACTTGAGCACAGCACACTCCTGGGCTTCTCCAGCACAAGCTTAGTTATCAATTATTAGGGTCTTCTATGTCCAAGCCTCTTGCCTCAGAGGGCCTGATGTACACAAGCAAAACATTCCTTTCAGTAATCTTGCAGTCAGGTGATTTTTCCCTTCACCCGTGGATCCCCCCCACCACCCCCTGCACCCTCCCCCCTAGCCGGGCGCCGATCCTTTTACAACGTTGGCCTCCCTCAGTTGGGTTCAGTCCTCCTTCCGTTCAAGATCTCAGCAACTTGTAACATTCAAAAGTCTTAATGTCTTTTTATTTAAATTTAATATACATACAGCTATCAAGCTTTGTATATACAACATTGATATTTTAAAAAAAATAAACACATTACAAAAAAACAATCCCAAATTTTACAAATGTAATCAATGCATACCTAAAACTCATATTTTACACAAATATGCATTTTTCATCATTACACTAAACATTTTAGAATATCAACAATTGTCAGATAAAAGTTTACCATAAAATACATAAGATTAGGATCATCACCTTGCATGAATGCATTCCATATTTCGTCTAACATATAAATATTGATCTGGTTATTATGATTTTAAAACACTTTTCTAGGCTTTCACAGCACATCAGCAGGTGATCTAGGGATTCAATGGTTGAACATGCACACAATCTACAGAGTCGTCTACTTCTCTCAATACCTGTCCATGACCCTTTTGTCTCGGTGCCTCAGAGGTTGAACTTTTAAAAAATACCATCTACAAATGTAAGGACTAGGAAACGCTTTAATGTATTTAGGTAATAGCTTTCGAATCGCATAATATTTACAACAATGTCCACTATGAGCTTTAGATGCTATGGAAACTAAATGGCACTCATTAAAATATGATGCAATTTTTCTCTTAATCCACCACCTTAAGGAACTTACAGGTACATTATTAGATGTTGAAACAAAGCCTATTTTCTAATACTCAAACATGGTCTTTATATAGTGCCCAAGATTCCCAATGAGTCACGGTTATCAATTTTCATAAAGGCATGAATGTGAGCTACTACGATTGTGCCATTACCTAAATGCCTCACATAGCGTAACTCATCACAGACCGATGTAAATATTCTGCTTTAATGCATTTCATATTGAATTCTAGGTAGAGCTATGCAGTTGATTTATTGGGAGTCACATCAGCTTTCTTAAAGTCAGGATGGTATAACTGGGGTCTCACTTCCCCATGTTTTTAGCGTGGGACAAGGCGGAACACTTGAGCACAGCACACTCCTGGGCCTCTCCAGCACGAGCTTACAGTTCTCAATTATCAGGGTCTACTGTGTCCAAGCCTCTTGCCTCAGAGGGCCTGATGTACAGTACACAAGCAAAACGTTCCTTTCAGTAATCTTGCCGTCTGGTGATTTCCCTTCACCCATGGATCTCCCCCCCGCCCCCCAACCCTCCGCAGCCGGGCTCAGATCCTTTTACAACGTTGGCCTCACTCAGTTGGGTTTGGGTTCAATCCTCCTTCTATTCAAGATCTCAGCAACTTGTAACATTCAAGAGTCTTAATGATGTTTTACACAACCAGTCATTGTGGACATCCCTCAGCTGGGTTCACGCTTGTCGACAGTGTTTACGAGGTGTTACGTTTTGCTCTCATTCATGGGCATCCCTCAGCCGGTTTCACATTTGCCAGTTTAACACAGTTCACTCAGTTGCAACACCTTGCAGGATTCCCTTCCCTTAGCTTTTTCCAGCTCCCCAGTAAGGCTTTCTACATTTATCGTTCATGCAGCGTTTTCCTCAGCCGGGCGCACACACCTGTTTCACACTGCCACAACTTTGGCAATGGGTTAAGGACATTGTGACTTGACCCTTGTACAACCACCTCAAATGTATGCCGACCTTTCCTACGGCCTCTTGTTACCACATTATTCACTAGAAAAGGGGACCAGCCAGAGCCTTTCGAATGTAGGACCACTCTGCAGCTGGTCTTTTGCTCAGTTTTAAAAGTTCAGTAGCACACACGTTCTTTGTTCATAACTAGTTGCCGTTTGCATCCTTCGCTCCACACCGTCTGGTTTACTAAAGGTTCTCCCTCCCATTTACCGGCTGTGCTGACCTTCTATTTGGAAGTCTCTGGAGTCAAGGGCGGTACCATGGTAGCAAGCGCACTTCTTCGCCTCGGTTACAGTGCGGGAGGGTCCTGTACACCGGTGACATCTGCTACATCACACATCGGCTGTAGATACCGGTCTTATAATTCCTTTCTTGGAGGCTTCGTAGGTTTGGGTCATATGGGCAAGGCCACTTCCTCCTTGTCCTTTCCGTTCTCGTCGCCCTTCTTCCCCATTTGAACTGCTGTCCTGGAATAGCTTTTTCCTTATGCGTTTGTTCTCGTGCTCTGCCTTTTATCCCTGTGGTGGAGAGAAAGGAGAGAAAGGAGAGAAAGGAGAGAAAGGAGAGAAAGGAGAGAAAGGAGAGAGATATCGAGAGGGAGAGAGATATCGAGAGAGAGAGAGATATCGAGAGAGAGAGAGATATCGAGAGAGAGAGATATCGAGAGAGAGAGAGAGATCGAGAGAGAGAGAGAGATCGAGAGAGAGAGAGAGATCGAGAGAGAGAGAGAGATCGAGAGAGAGAGAGAGATCGAGAGAGAGAGAGAGATCAAGAGAGAGAGATCGAGAGAGAGAGATCGAGAGAGAGAGAGATCGAGAGAGAGAGAGATCGAGAGAGAGAGATCGAGAGAGAGAGATCGAGAGAGAGAGATCGAGAGAGAGAGATCGAGAGAGAGAGATCGAGAGAGAGAGATCGAGAGAGAGAGATCGAGAGAGAGAGATCGAGAGATCGAGAGATCGAGAGCCTGACCCTTGTGTTGGGACATGCTAGGTAAAACGGCTCTGGTGTTAGTCTGTTGTCTTTCATGGCTTAAGGAAGGGGGGGGGGGCAGAGCTTCTAAGTATCCTACGGGGTATGATGGGGGGGGAAAAGGTATTATAAGGTAGTCTCACCCATCGGTCTTCCACTCCCCGAAGACTCCTCCCTAATCTAGATGATCCTCCCCCACTGGTCCACCCCCAAGAACTGTATCCAGTAGCGATGGCCATGTCCTGGCCACCTGGATGACAGATCTCCAGGACTAGTGGGTAACCTCTACTTCAGGTGTCTCACAGTGTGCTCTATCTTATTGGTCCCAGGAGGGCTCTGCGCCATGATCTGGAGAAGGAGCTGCCGTGCAGAGCCCTAAATGTTGTCACCCTATGCTCCTTTGTCCAGAAACTACTGTAGCCTGAGGTTCTCCAGGTCGTCGCACTTTGCCCCTTAGGATTTCATTGCCCTCCTGCAAGGCGGCCATCATACCCCGGACATCTTTGATTTCTGACTCTTGTCCATCATTCCTTTACGTAAGCCAACAATATTGGTGCGCAGAGAGTCCTTAATATCCCTCCTAAGGGTGTAGTAAGTGTGGTGTGAGCTGCGGTTCCTGTGCTGGTGATCTTGAAACCCCCCCCCCCCCCTCCTCTCAACCTCTCCTCCATTGTCTGTGTTATTGTGGCCTGTTTCAGAGCCAGTGCCAAGAATGCCTGAATTCTCGTATTTCTCTCTGTATTCTTATACTTAGAAGGCTTGGGCATGCTGCGAATCCCTGCTGGCAATATTGATAGGTGTGAGCCCAGTCAGGCTCCTGTTGCCTTTAACAGTACGCTTTATTGTGGGGTGGATGGGTCCCATTAGTGGCCTCTTGCTGATCTACTCTCCTGTGCACCTTGTGGAGGTAGGTACTTGTGCTGTATTACCTAGCCCAGCTCATTTGGCCCATTATATGGACTTCCACCTGGCCTCTGCTTTCCAGGTGTGTATGGGCTTTTCTAGTGTCCTTTATCCACTGAGACCTTCACCGCTGCAGCCGAGCACCTAGGAGTTGCAGCAGGGGGCTCTCCTGGCCTCCTGCGCACCTGACCTGGAGCTCAAGTGGGCCCTCCCCTTCCCCTACACTCTGCTTGCCATCCCCCGAATCGATGCATGTCCACAGCTCCTCACCCCTCTTGTCCAGTGCTCCGTCTTGAACTGTGTTGGAGCACGGTCCCTCACGCTAAATCCTGCTGCTGCCACTGGTCACCGCTCAGTCTGCCTCTATCTCCCAGCTGCATTCCGTTACAGCATGTGGCCTGCCCGGTGCCTTTTGCTTTCTGTCTCATGCTCCTGCTGCGCCGCCAAGCCCGTCTGTGTCTCTCAGCAGGGGAGCTCCTTCAGTTCTCGAGCGTGCCTCTGCCATCTTGGGGCTTCATCTTTCAGCCTTGCCAATGCTGCTTTACCTTCAGCTGGTTCTCTCCCCTGACTCCAGAGGTTTATGCGTCTCTACCACAGCTGCCGTTTCAGAGACTCTGTAAGAGCAGCGAGCCAGGCTGGTGGTCGGAGCGAGTTGGGAAAGATGGCTCACGGCTCTGCCATCTTGGCCCTGCACCTGACTCACCAGTATTTTGCAGCGTTCCCAACTCGTAGCACATCGCTGCGTTGGAGCTTCTGCTCTGGAGCTTCTGCTCTGGAACCGCCTCCTTTGCACTGCAGGTCTTCCTCCAGCGCTCCCTGCAGCTCCACGCTTGACACGGCTATCTCTGGTAGCTCTGCTGCTGCTAGTGCTCCGACGGTCCTCCACGGTGCCTGCTACGTCTCTCCTGCCCTTATGCCCCACGGATATGTAACTCTCAATTGCAAGCTGCTGTCTGGAAGTGCCTGCTCTCTCGCTCTCCACCTGCACTATCCTTTCCTGTACTGCTTCCTTCTCTGGCTTTGCCTGCATCTTTAATGCGGTAACATTTTTAAATGTCCAACACACTTGATTACCTAAAACACCTAGTCTGCATATTCAACTTTGTGTTTCTTTCAATCTGTATCCACTCCTTCCTCGTCTCAGTAACTGAGGCTGGATTCCATAGGATTTCTAAAGTGATGCTGTTTAGAACCCTTGCTTGGAAAAACATTACAAACTGGAGACTGTGTGTGTGTGTGTGTGTGTGTGTGTGTATATGAATGATATTTTGTCTAGTGATCCGCAGGAAATGGTTTCTGGGTTTTACTATGGGAGGTATTTGTACGATGACAACCATCGCAAACTTAACAATTATGAGGTCTTGTCTAGAAAGGGAAGAATACTGTGCCTCTCCTGATGGTGTCAAAACCCAGTACCAGAGGCTGAATGCCGACAGAAGCCCCTACAAATCGTGCTTGGAACCACTTCATTTTTGGGGGTCGCAGGGGGGAGAGGTGTTAAAATTACAGTCCTAGTGCAAACAAGGGGGAAAAGAGTATGGCAGCCGGGATTAAAAATGTCAGTAGTCGTGCCACAGTGCTAAAACTTATCCTCTTTTATAAACAGTGTTTGTTCTATATTAGCAAAAATGACAACATAATAAGTGCCACAGTACTAAAGGACACATCTATAAGTTAATATGACTGATTATTCTCCATTAGCCAAAACACATCCCACCAACTGTGTTTAACATACACACTTGGTGTCACTACTATGAGGGAACCCAGCTGATTTAACAGGGTTCCTTGGGGGTAACCACATTGTACCTCTGAACTAATAGTCCTCGAAGTCATAAAAGAGAAGAAGTAGAATCGTTGGGGTTGTGAGCCCTTGTGGCTGGCTTTATCATAAGTTAAACATGCACTATTGCAAGGGTGGTTTTCAGAGGGAAACGCGTAATTACAGGGTGATCTCAGTTCAACATCTTGCCCCTCCCTCCCCACCCCCTTTTTCATTGTAAACCACCAAAAAATATTTCACAAATACTTTGTGAGGCAATGGTGGTGTTATTGTAAACACACATTGGCAGTTTTAGTATCTCAACTTGGGACAAAAGCTTAAACGTCAACACCAGAGATGGATCTCCAGTCCAGATTCTGTTGATCCTCCAAAGGTAACTAGGCAAACTGATCCCCATGCACCATGTACTTGTCCACAAAGAGGTGGCATTCACTCGAATCCCAAATATACACCAGGGTGGTTGTCCAGGCAGCAAGCCCCAACAAAATTAGCCAGGGAAGGAGCAGCCTCTGCCATCTATCCACTCAAAAGCCACATGAAGAGAGTAACGGTGGGCATAGCTGAGCAACGAAAGGTGAGGGGCAAATCAACTAAACGAGCAACCCCAAGCATGGACACTGGTTTAAAAGGAAAGGCACTCCAAAAAAACACCTTGACGAGGATCACTGTTGTCACCATGTTGCCCAGCAAGCAACGTTGGGAAAGAACCCACTCTGCCAAGTCCCATGGATCTCCCACCGACCTATGTGACCAGATCCCTGCACAACATCAAGCTACTTGTTTTGTCCCCCTGTTCATTGTCCTGGAGCTGTAGGTATTTGGTGAAGACCCATTTCCTGTTAAACAATTGGTGATCTACAGGGTGAAAATGTTTGCAGATTCTAGAACTAGCAGCCATAGAGATGGCAGCTTGAAGGCTATGCTCCTTTGCCCCTGTGTTTACATTCTATATTCCTAATGTCTGATCCCGACCTTTGTGATATATTGCAACCAGCAAAAAGGCAGAAGGGTGAAGGAGATGACCAGGGGAATGAAAAGGGGGAAGACGGACTACTGGAACATTTGACCAGGGTAACAACAGATATTTCTGAGATAAACTGTTTGCTTCAGAGGAGAAACATGTTCATCTACAAAATTTGATTCTGTAGAGGGTCACTTAAACTCAGAGGATGACTGAGCAAATTAAAAATGAGAAACTATCTCTTAAAGTCTCAGAGCAGGAATATTTCTCCAAAAGGAACAGCATTCGCATTGATGGATTTCCCGAAAATATTGCAAGGGTTTGCCCAATTGACTTTTTGGAGAAAAGCTTGGTTAAATTACTAAATCTGGATCCCAAAATGCCCTTGGAAATGGTGAGAGCACATGGGTGCCTAGGTCCAAAACCTCTACTTGGACAAGGACCAAGGCATTTTATTGTGACATTTCTGAGATTTCCCATAAAAGAAATGATTTTGAAGAGGTCACGTCAACTGGGAGACCTTCCTTGGGGAGGGCATATCATTTTTGGAGATCAGAGTAAAGATGTGTTGGAGAAAAAGGAGAGCTTTCATTGTAACCAAAGCAAGAACTTACTAATTTTCTGATCACTGTGATGCAAAGGCTTTTTTAACTGATTTGGATCAAGAGCCTATGGTGGAAACGGTCTCACAAAAAGGGAAGAAGCGATGAAGAGAACCCTTTGCATTGGTTTCTTACTTTATAATTACATTTCTACGAGTTGACCACAATTTTTAACTGTTAAACCGGTTTCAAGATCAATGTTTGCGAGCTTGGAGAAGGAAAGGTTTTAAAAGAAAGCACCATGCAGCGTTGCGATGTTGCACTACGGAACATAATGAGGAAGTGAAAGCAACTAAAGGAGAATAATAGTCATCCGAGCTGCGGAAGGTGTTACTTTAGGCACTGTTACTGTGGCGATTCCCAGGATAATACGACAGCATACAGGGTGAGGTGATTGCTTAAAGCTCCGGACTTTGCAGTGATTACTATAGGGTGACTTGTGCTGGATTTAGATTTGCTAGATGGTCCTACTGATCAGATGGAAATCAAATGGAACGGATTTTCGTGGATCATGACTCAAGTCCACACACTACCATAACATGCAGTATTTTAAGGAAGACATTTTGAAATAAACGTAACTGAAACCTTCTGTGACTGATGACATTGCAGTTAATGGCAAATACCTTGTATCAATCTGCAATTGTCTACAACTTTAATTTCTTTCTTTATGGAACTGGCTTGTGTGGTACAGCGAAAGAGGATCAACATTGATCAATACAATAGGGTGTATACTGAAGGTTTGGTTTGAACATTGCTAACGTTGAATATTGTGTTGGCAATAGTGAACTACAATACAGGGTTGCCCTCAGTTAACAATATTAACATTGGTCATTAAAAAGGATTATGGATTAATGGTGCAATATGGTGACTGTTATGAGGGTTTTTTTCTTCCAATTTTGAAACTGGTTTGTGGGTCATGTTCATGTACCTTCCTGCTGATGCTGAAACCTATAAAAAAACATACAAGCATCCCAGTAATTTATTGCACGTGTACAATGTGTGGGGGAGTGACGAACTTTTTGGATGGTTGATGCACTACAATAAGCGAAGGGCCCTTTTGTAAAATTGATAACTATACTTATTAGCTATTTTCAAGGATTCATGACGTCATGTGGAACTATATATTGTGGTGGGTATCGTAAGAGACGATGTAGATCTAGATAGAATAGAATGTTGGTGCTTCTACTAGAGTTTTGTTTTATGCTGGTTTGTGTGATGTAGGCATTATACCGTACTATTATAATAATTGACATGTAGGGAATTATTTCACTTTGAGTAATAATTATTTAGAAATATGCTCAGTAATTAGTATTTTGACAGATAATACATTTTCTATGCCATCCTTGTTGAGGATAATTATACATACTGGTTGTGGTAATAGCTAAAAATATTACTGTTAAGTATGATTATATATTACCTGGTTTAACGAGGGGATTATTTTAGTAATGTATTTACGGCAGGGAGAATTTGGTAGATTATTTCTGATATTGGCACTGGTGGCTGGGGATTTATGGTTTGGATTGAGGTATATTGCTTACGTTCCGTCTGGCATTAGATGGACTGTTAAGATATCGGGGCTTTGTTTCATTTGTTTTGTTTATTTTGTGTTGGTCATATTGTTCGTATGTGGAATTGTGTGTGTGTGGTATGATTGTGATGACAGATTTTAGGATTAGGGCTTGAAACTTCACTTTTTGTTTTATTCTTTGCTCTGATTTCAAATGGGCCTCTTGAATAGTTGGTATTATTCTGATGTTTGTGAATAAAATGAAACCGATGTTTGTTATTGATGACTTGACTGTTGTAACATGGAATGTAAAGGGTTTAAATTGCCTGCGGAAGAGGAAGAAAGGGATGGCAAGAACATGAAGGGCAAGGACAGATGTGTTTTGTTTGCAGGAATCTCATTTGATCAAGCTAAAGGCTCCCTGACCAATTCTAAATATTCGAAAGAGTTATCTAATTGCGATTGGTCCAGATCGAGAGGGGTCTGCATATTATTTAGCAAGGGATTAAATGTAAAGGTGGAAAGGGTAGTGATGGATGGTGAAGGTCGGATGATTTTTGCAGCATTGTTGTGGGTAAGGTGCTCACTCTAGGAAGTATATATGGTCCATGTTCTCTGGGGATTTTTTTTTTGTATTTTACAGATTTATAACGTGATAATGCAGGGAAGGCTATAATTTTGGGAGGGGGTTTTATTTTTGTTGACCACAAAATATATTGTTCATTGTGCAGATTTACAAATTTAGGCGAGAGCAAAGCATTTGATCTTTTTCTTCACAGATTACAT
The DNA here is from genome assembly GCF_040938575.1 of Ambystoma mexicanum. Taxonomy (NCBI): domain Eukaryota; kingdom Metazoa; phylum Chordata; class Amphibia; order Caudata; family Ambystomatidae; genus Ambystoma; species Ambystoma mexicanum. The sequence continues at coordinate 82,469,586 of NC_090931.1, forward strand.
ATAGTGTATGTATGGAAAATTCTGCTTTCATCAATGAGAGTTAGGAATGACTATTTCGGATCATGCATTAGTGGATTTGCCAATAAGTATGGGAGGCGAAAGCTCTACATTTGTTAGGTGGCGACTTATGTCAGGTGTTTGTAAAATTTGCGACTGGTTTTCGGGCCTCGGTACGTTAATTTGAAATTTTCTTCAGGGAAAATATGGGTTCTGCAGGTTTTTTGATGTTTTGGGATAGTTTTGAGGCTGCAATACGGGGATAATTAATGGTACTTCATATTCTAGGATAGCGGGTTTAAAGGAATTGAACCATTTAGAATCAACACTCGCTTGCAACGGAAGTATGCAATAACTAGGAATGCAGCTGATAAAGATGGTTCGCGCTGAAGACGACTGCTTAGCAAGAGACTGGTTTGTTGGCAGAAAAGTTTCTTTTTTTGTAAGACTAAGTATAATTGTGAGAAATGTCGTGATTTCGTTCTATCCGTGAGCCAATTTTATACTGAAGAGATCTTGTACTGACTCCTGAGGACAATGTTGCTTTAGATGCTCAGATGGAAGTTGAGGAGATTCTAAAGGCAATTGAACAACTTAAAGCGGGTAAATACGTGGGTTTAGATGGACCTACCTGTGTAGTTCTATAAATCATTCATATTGGTTCTGGCTCCTATCTTGTGTGAATTATATAATCGTTTGGTGCATGATGGAACTCTGTGTTCACGTATGAGATGCTTTGATTACTCTTATTCCAAACCTGGGAAGGGATCATAGGAGATGTGGGAACTTAGATCACTTTGCTGCTCAATGTCGATGTACATTTGTTTTCTAAAGTTTTAGCCAATAGGTTAGATAAGTGTATAGGGAGCTTAATTCATACTTCCCAGGTTGGCTTTATGAGAGGTAGGTTCGGATATGATGGAACTATAATTGATGTGATGTGATGGGAGTCAAAAAGATGTTCTTATGGATACCGTTTTAGTATTCATGGGCACAGAGAAGGCATTCATCAACTGGGAATTGTTTTAATCTACTGTGCAAAGAATGGAGTTTGGTGATGGGTTTCTGAATGCAGTGAGAAGTATGCATTATGCAGTGCCAGCAAAGCTTTGTGTGAATAATGAGATTGGATTATTTCCAACTTACGCAAGGTACGAGACAGGGTTGTCCATCCGTATCTATTCAATATTGCTCTGGAGTCTTTGACGGCTTAGATTCATTGGAATCAAAGGATTTACATTTGCTGATGAAGAACTCCAGGTGCTGGCTTATGCTCATGGCATGGCATTTGTCCTTTAATCCATGCCGACCTTTTCCCAGCACTGGACAGCCTTCAGTTCATCTAAATTGCTACATGTACCTGCCAAAGTTGGAACATTGGGCGAGTAGGGGTATTGAAGTCAAAGTATCTTAAGTGTCCTAGACCAGAACTGTCTACCCACACGTTGGTGCTAATGGTCTGATTTAGTTCCAACTTTCCGGAGACCATAAGGCCTCTCTGAGCAAGGCAGGGCTTGTCGACATGCTAAGCAGCTCATGGTCAGATGTAAATTCATCTGATAACCATTTTGTAATAATTTAACTGTGTAGCCAGATAATCTTCCAGCTGTGGTAGTTGAACCCCACCCTTGTCATATGAAAGAGATAAGGTAGTGATTGCCAATCTGTGCCTCTTTGGCTCCCACAGAAAGAATCTCAAAGTATGCTTTACAGTTCTTGGAAGAAGGAAGCTTCTATATAGAAGATGACATTAGTGAAGCTATGCAAGAACCGGAGGAGAATAATACCTTGGCCATAAAGGAGAGGAGCAGTCGGACCAGAGTCATGACGTCTTCTGCTGTCCTTTGTGTATTGAGCATGTGTGTATCTTCGAGGGAATGTGTAATGTATGTCCAAATATCTAAAGGGGTTCTGTTCCCATTTCAGGTCCCAGTCTGATAAGGCAACAGTCTACCCCACATAGCCCTGCCAGGGTGAAAATGCATGATTTCTGCTTATTGAACGAGATTCCCGATAGCCTGGTAAAGTCTTCTAACAACTCTAACATTATAGGCAAATTGTGCTGAGGTTGACCTAAATATTATTTGTCATCAGTGTACAGGTTGACCAGATGCGTGGATGTTGATTCCTGCATCAATGTACTCCTGTCTCATATAAACAGCCATTGGTTCCAGTGCTAATGTATTAAGCATTGGCGATGGCGGGCACCCTTGTCGGGTCCCCCTCTGCATGGCCCACTTGTCTCGATATTTGCTGGCTAGGTTGTACCCTAGCTGTGGTAGAGGTATACAATAATGTAACCCAACGTATGAAGTTCACACCAAAGCCATTTAGTGCTGCATCTATTGTAAGGAACTCATGGTGATAACGTTAAAAAGACAGTTCAAAGGTGTTTTTGTTGAACTATAAATACAGGGTCGAAAAATGCCTAACCTAAATCCTAAGATGGGAGCAAGCGTCGACCATCAAATGACAAATAAGGCAGTCCTAGTGGCATTGTCAGAATAGAAGGGCCTATACTAATAAAAAACCTATTGCTAATTCCTTACAACTAATTACAGAAAAGAGTGTGGGATAGGGTATCAAAATAAAGAAGAAAGTGTTCACAAATAATAAGTCAGGATGTGAGTGCCTCGGTCTCCCTTCCCCACGTTTAGTTTTTAGCATGGGACAAGGTGGGACTTTGGAGCATAATACACGCTTGAGCCTTCCCATCACGAGCTAACACTTCTGTTTCAGAGATCAGGTTCTAAGTCTCTTTATAATGAAAAGTCTCTTGCCTTTGAGGCCTTATACTTTAACAAAGTTCTGTTCTACAAACACTTTGGGTGATGGCTTCACACCTGGGTCTGGGTGCTGACCCCTTTAGAAGACGTACTCAACACATTAATAAGACAGTTCCTTTCTCAGTGAACTTTGGGTGGTAACTTTCCACCCCTGGATCTCACTTGGCCAAACTTGGACCCTTCCCCTTTTTGTACAATGTTTCTTGCGTTCACAAATATCAATGTCTTTTTAAACAGGTTTTCGGGCTTTGTCCCTGGTTGTTGGCTTCCCTCTGCCGGGTTCACTCTCGCCGACATTGCTAACACACTGTTCATGTACTTATTTTCAACATGCGGGATTCGCTTCTCTTAGCTTTCACAGTTCTCCGTTGGTCAAACACTTTTGACGGTACACATGATTTTTTACGTGACCCCTGTATGACCACTTTGACCATTCTTCGCCTCTTCCCAAGGCCTTATGGTTACGGTAGTCTCTTTTTTTTTTTTTTTTGTTTAAACTTTTCTTTTATTTTTTTTATTGATGGCCAGCACAGATTCAACTTATGCAATGTGCAATATCACAGTACACATTACTCACATTGTTAGATACATTTTTCATCAATTACATTTCAATCACGTGGGTGTTTCTTTATCCGAGGCCATTTCACACTGGTATATCCTGAACAGGGCCAATATGTCTTTTGGGCGGTGGTTACGGTAGTCTTTTTAACGTTGGGTAATTGCCCAGAGGTTCCTGCTTGAACACCCATGTGGTGCCGATTCCTCTGTATCTGCCGCCCCCCCTTTCTCAGTAGTATCCTTTTGCTTTTCAAAGTTCAATTTACTTTTCATTCAACACAGTTCGGTTACTTATCGATACTCCCCTCTGCTCACCGGCTATGATGGAACTGCTTGGCTTTCTGATGGTCTTGGAGTCAAGGCTTGTACCACTGAGACCAGCATCTCACCCTGGCTTGATAATCAGTGGAAGAGGATCTTGCGTACCAGGCACATCTGTTGCAATACACGTTGGCTATTGTTCAGACTTATAGTTCCTGACTCTTGTCTCCCTCTCGGTCTGGGCAGTCTTTCTCCTCCTCTTGAACTGCTGTTAGCTCTTATGTCGTGCGGTCTGGTCTGCCTTGCTCATTTTGTGCTCCACCTTTTATCCCTGTGGGGAAGGCAAAGGGCTGTGTGTGTGTGTGTGTGTGTGTGTGTGTGTGTGTGAGAGAGATTCTGGTCAATTGCCTGACCCTGGTATTGGGACACGTCAGGTAAACAGCTGTGGTGTTAGCCCGTTGTCTTGTGTTCTGCAGAGTTGGTGTGGGAAAGGGGCGGGCAGTGTTTTGGAATGTCCTACGTGGTAGGATGGGGAAAAGGTGTTGAAAGAAGGCGGATACCGCTTCTCGCCTGTCAGTGTTTCACTCCCCAAGGATTCCCCCCCCCCCCCCCTCCTCCCATCCAGGTGATCCTCCCTCACTGGTCCGCCCCCAGGAACTGGATCGAATAGCGATGGCAGTGTCCTGGCCACCTGGGTGACACTCAGTCAGGTTTTTCACACTATCCACTCCCAATACAGAGTCAAAAGCCTTTACAGCATCCATTGATGCCACCACGTATTGTTCGGCACCGGTATTGATCTGGTCGATGATAATATATTCAGTTGTTGCTGAGGGGGGGGGGGATTGGGATTGAAGGGGTTGTCTTTATTAACAGTGTTAAAGAATAAAAATAGAAATGTAAGTTAGAAGCTACTAGCCGGGTGTTCAGTGACTCTCCTACCTGTCATGAAAGCAAGTCCTCCAAATAAACAGCATAACATTTCTTACTCACCAAGAGTGAATGATTACTACAACAGCAGCTATACTGGATTCCTTTTCTCCCCTTGACCTTTGTAGTACGAAGGCTTCCACGTGGATGTAGAGTAGTGCTCTTACGTTTCTATTGTTGACATGCTTTTTTGCTTTTTAACTAATACAAAGTTGCAGGTCCATTATTTGCACCTTTCTGTTGTTTCTGAGGCCATGCATTACCACTATAGTAAGGTAGTCTCTGAAAATGTGCCTTGAATCTCTACTTCCTTAAGCAGACCTCTCTTCTCTTGCAGACAAAAGAAAGCGGTCTGAACAATCAACTTTTCTTAAAAGGTAGGAAGATTCAGATTTATTTTAATCTGTTCAATAATTTTAGGTGTCTGCAATTCCATTTAAAGTTGGTGGATTTTGTTTTACTATATCTCTATATATCTTTCTCATATATAATCTCGCTCTATCTGTATTTCTGAGGCTTGTGGAATCTGCTTAGATCACATGCTGTGCATAGGCCGACATCTAGTGGAAGCTACGGAGTATTAGTTTGTTTTTCGAAACTCGAAAATGGGCATCGACACAGGGCATGCCAGTAATCCTATCCCGTGTGACGTCCACTGTACCCATGATCTTTCACGTGTGTAGGACCCTCAGATTGTTTTTTTCCGCCATACTTGTCAGAAGCATTGCACGAAGATCCCTAGCTTTCAGCCATTTTGATTAAATCCGTATTAATTTCCCCGTTCTTCCACTCCCAGGTCGAAGACATCGAAGATCGACGCTGGTCAGAAGAACAGACCACCGTCGAGAGCTGTTTGACGGACTTTGGGCCTCAGAAGGCCTCTGTCCTCGGCCCTACAAGTAGGGAGAGTGGGGGGTGGATACCTACTCAACACACTTGTTATAATTTCCTACACACACAAGCCCGCTGCTACAAGGTGCATATGGAGAGTACTCCATTTTGCCCCAAGTGCAACCGCAAGTACCCTTGGGTTGACAAACACGCCACCTGTAATCTTTGCTTGCCGAGGTACCACCCCGAGGCGAACTGCAAAGCGTGTAAGCTTTTTAAAGCTAAAACGCTCGGACCGCTCCGCTAAGCTTTGGGCCCACCACGCCAGGCAGCTCGAGGCCATGGAAGCGGTGGGTGCCTTCAGTGACGGCAGCGACGACGACTTTGCAGACGGCGAGGGCACAGGGGCGTCGGAAGACACCCAAGCGCTAGTCCCTGACCCCGGAGGATTGTCCGGCAGGGCAGTTATGGGGACCACACCCGGCGACACGAGCGCTAACATCGCTACTACACTTAAACACACTAATCCCAACCGGGATTCGACACGCGTGTCGAGCTCTCAGAAAAAGGAGGCACGAAGAGAGCGGTCAACGGAGTTGGTGTCCTCTGGGCGTTCCAGGTCGAGATCGCCTCATGACACATGGCAACTGTCCACAGTTGCCAAAAGTGCCTCGCTTCCCCAAGTCACGGAGTTACGGTCGTCAGATGACTAATCCGACCTCCACCCCCAGGCTGCACACTGAGAATCGGCTCCGGCAGCCCGTTCGGCGTTGTTTTCTGAGTCTCGATGTGCACACTTGAGAGACCCCCTCCGAATCTCGACGCCAAGCATCGAAAAGCTTAGAGTGTGAAAACACTCTTCCACTCAAGGGGAAGGGGGTGGGGGTACAACAGAAAGTCAGTATTCTAGTTCTGCTTCATATACACATAAGGACACATGTAGATCTTCAGATATGGATAGTTCCAAGACCCCGGTCTCTACACCTAAAACTAGATGGGGTAATGAACAGAATGTCTTCCCTGGCTGACTTCTACTCGAAGAACCCAGAACATTCCTCTCTTACACGCCAGACGGCGCTACTCCCTCAGGATCCAAGGACCCTCGCCCCCCTAGTAAAAAACCTCGGTTTCAGACCCTTACTATATACAGCCTTATCAACATTACAGTGAGGATCCACAACAATATACTGAGGATCCAGACGTATAATTGTTGGACGACCAAACGGGGGTAGATTATTATGGAGATGAGGGCCAGGATGGGGAGGAGGAAGATGTCGCAGAAGTCTACAATATAGACTCTCCCGTTGACAAAGAACCTCAGGTTACCGACTCTCCAGTAGATAACCATCCCCTGCTAAATGAGGTCTTAACTGGAGCGGCAGAACACTTCCGCATCGACACTCGGGGCACAGGAGGAAAGGGTCTTCGCAGAGGAGCTAGTGGGGGACGAGAAACCAATTGCTCAAAAAATTCCTATTCTCAAATCTATCCAGCGGCGAATAGATCCTTCCCTCCTTAATCCTAATCTCACCAGTGCTGTGAACTCCAGAATCGAGAAGATGTTTAGGGCTGCCCAATCTGATCCTCTTTACATAAGGGGTCAACTAAAGCCTGACTCCTTAGTTATTACTAACACCAGAAAGAGAGCGGGAACACCGCTATTTTCATCCGAGGCTCCCCCCAGACAAGGAGAGCAAGAAGATCTATGGGTTAGGAAGGTAGTCGGCCTCCACTTCCGCTTACCAGGCGAGAATTGCCATTACCACCACTCAGCTGGCAAGCTATAACTGCCACCAGTGGGAGCAGGTAGCTGCTCTCGTTGACTCCGCACCGGATCCACTAAAGGGTCAGCTGGCCCAGATCGCGTCAGAGGGTAGAGCCGTGTCAGGTTGCATCCTCAAGACAACCTTTGACGCCGCAGACAATGCAAACCAGCTCATAGCCAGGCGTGCCTCTTAATGACAGTGCTCTCTGCTAAGACTGGTTTCAAACCTGAGACACAGGCTACCCTTATTGACATGCCGGTTGAACCTAATGTCCTATTCGACACTCTGAAGTCCCTGGGACAATTTGACAAACAAGCCCACTAATCAAAGGGGAATGGTAATTGTAGTCGCTCACGCGGCCAAAATTCTCAACGGGGCTCCAATTACACACAGGGACAAGGTACATCATGGGGCGGAAACCAACATCTAGCCAAACTTACGGCAGAGGTAACAAGAGGGGCCGCGGTAAGGGTAGAGGCAGCCCCGGCAGAGGCGGCGGTACGCCTCCCGCAAAGCAGTGACGTTCCGTGCAGGGTCTCTTCCCATGCATCCCCAGTAGGGTGTGCGCATTTCCAGCTTCACCCAGTCATGGGAAGGGATCACATCGGACAGATGGGTGCTGTCCACAGTGTCCGCAGGATACTGCATCGAACTGCTAGAGCGCCCCCCGCAACCACCCTCCATGACAGAAAATACATTCTCTGGACCACCAGAAGATGATCCTTGAGGAAATCGTCAATCTTCTCGCAAAGGGACACGATAGAACTCGTCCCGAGCAACCAGGTAAACAAGGGTATCTATTCAACTTACTTCCTTGTGCCAAAAAAAATGTGACTATGCGCCCAGTATTAGACTCACGCCCTGCAAACCAGTATGTCAAGCCCCAGAAATTTTGCATGACTACTCTACAAGAAGTAATCCACTCCTAAAAAGAGGGGATTACTTGGGAACATTGGACATGAAAGATGCCTATTTTCATATTTCCATGTTCCCAGCGCACAGAAGATTCTTGCGCTTCAAGGTGGACAGTCGGCACTACCAGTTCAAGGTGCTGCCCTTTGGTATAGCCTCGGCTCCAAGGGTATTCACCAAGGTACTGGCGGTGGCTGCAGCACATCTATGCAGGGAGGCAATCCCAGTGTACCCTTACCTGGACGACTGGCTCATCACGGGGGAGACCCCAGTAATTTGCAGATCCAACATCCAAAGAACGATCGTCCTCCTCTTCGAACTGGGTTTCTCTATCGACGAGAAAAAAATCTAACCTGGTGCCGAGCACCTCCAAACAGTTCCTAGGCGCTGTCCTAAACACTCAAGAGGGATTAGCCTTTCCATCAGAAGAAAGAATTCGGAATATACTTCTGCAAATTCCTCAATACCAGTCAGGTCGCCAGATAAGGGTGCGTAAAGCGATGCATTTGCTAGGCATGATGGCGTCATGTATTTACCTGGTCCCCCACGCTCACCTGTGCATGCGACCCATGCAGGAATGGTTGGCGAAACAGTGGTCTCAGGCAAGTGGTCAGTGGGACGATCTAGTGGTCGTTTCGCAAACACTGATACAAAGTCTTCCCTGGTGGACAAGAGAACCTGTCAAAGGGGAAACCCTTTTACGACCCGGAGATACAAGCTGTAGTCACTACAGACGCGTCCCTGTCAGGGTGGGGAGCACACCTCCTTCACCACAGAGCTCAGGCTCTCTGGTCTCGCACAGTGGCCAAGAATCATATATTTCGAAGGGATTGTGTCCTCCGACGTATTCCTTATCTTAGATATCTCCTTCCAGCTCTGCTGGCCTCGGAACATTTTTCTCTAGAGGGCGCTGTGCGTCGACGTCCGCCGAGTCGATGTCCCTCGACAGCCGCCGTATCGATGTCGACGTCATCCTGCCTATAAAGGCCGCGCGCAGCGTCCGTTGCTCAGTTCCGTTTTTCCGCGCTTACTCAGTGCCTCGGAATACCGTTGCTCCGTTTCGTAGATTTATCCTATTTACCTCGAGATATTCGATCTGTACTCGATGGCGATGGCTTCCTCGTCGGAACCGACGACCCCTCGGTCGGGCTTCAAAAAATGCCGAGATTGTGGGAAAAAGATGTCACTGACTGACCCTCACAGAGTTTCTGTGGTGTTTGGGAGCTGAACACCATTGTTTGGAGTGCGAGGACTGTATGTCCATGACGGCTAAGGACCTGAAGGAGCGTAGGGTGAAGCTGGAGAAAGGTAAGACTTCAAAAGCTTCTTCTTCCTCGACAAAGTCGAGACATTCGTCGCCTCGTCACCATTCGCGCTCCAGGTCTCGGAGTGGGTCCCATCACTCCTCGAGATCGAAGCACTCGAAGAGGAGGCGTCGGAGATCCTTTCTCCGTCCTCCTCTTCCTCTGTTTCTCCTAGGAGAATCCCTTGCCCCACGAAACATAGTTCCCGGGCTGAATGGGAGGAATTCCGCAAAAATATGATGAGCGTCTTCAAGAAAGCGGCCTCGACCCCCTCGAAGACTTCTGAGAGCGATGCCCTGGTCGAAAGACCTGAAGGTCAAAAATGCCGCTAGTCGCAGTACCCGGCGAAGGAAGCTTCTCGAGCGCGTCACGAACCCTCGAGTAAAGCTATGACCTCGAAACCTTCTTCGAAGGTAGGTTCCGTCGACGCCGAGGTCAGTGTCTTCGACGCTGTTGTCGAAGGGACCTTCGACACACGGGTCTGTTGACTCGACGCCATCTTCGACACCGGCGTCGACGCCAAGGAAAGTCGGTTACGACGCACCCAGTGACTATCCCCAGGTCCTCGATGACGATGGCGTCGAGATTGTCGACTTCGAGCAGAATCCCAATTCTATCGAGGACCTCGAGGCCTCCGCCTTTGTTTTCGACGCCACGCCCGAAGCCTTCGGCGTCGACTACATTGATGTTTTCGAGGCCGATTATGACAAGTTTGGCACCCTCTGCCTTGGAGATGGGTTTTACACCCGTTATGAGTTCAGAACAATTGAGAACTATGTCCTCAATTTTGGAAGAGGGAGAACTTTCTGAACAGGAAGACACATTTGAGTTGCAGGGGCCTGCAACCCCAGTTAGAGAGGAGTTCTCCTCAGAAGAACACAGGTTAAAGGATCTTCATGATTCATTACATGAGGCAAGTGGTTTAGACACTTCCCCTGAGGTGGAGTTTGCTAGGCCAGACCCGGGGGAGCATGCTGAAACCCCCTGTAGAGCCTTAATGTCCAGGATCACAGAATTTATGGGGTGGTCAACACCTTCGCAGGCTTTCCAACAAGATGACCTCACGGATATTCTTGACAAAGGTCCACAGGAGGATCCTGTAGTGCCCTTTCATAAAGCTCTTCAGAGGAAGATTATGACGAACTGGGAAACCCCAGATGTCGTCCCGGCAGTAAATAAATCTTCTGCAGACCCGGATTTTTTGTCAAAACACCCATCCCCAGAAAGTCTGGTGGTACAGGCAGCATCTTCTACTGATGTCAAGACTGCTTACCCTACCGTCCCATAGGACAGGGGCGATAAGAAATATGATGCTATGGCAAAGAAAGTTTTTTTCGGCATGTAGCATGGCGTTAAAATCTGTTAATGCAACTTGCACCCTTGCTAGATTCAGCCATACACTTTGGGAGTGTGCTTCTACAGTGGCTGACTGCATCCCGGAGGGAGAAGAAAGGGAGGCGTTCCTAAATATCATACAGGACGGTAAAGACGCTATGTGCGAATCCTTCCAGACGGGCATTGATTCGGCTGACAGTATCAGCAGAGCAATGGCGGCAAGTACAATAACCAGGAGATTTGCTTGGTTGAGAAAGTCTAGTTTTGCCCCAGATGTGCAAGCCAGGCTCTTGAACATGCCATTCGATGGCTCTTTTTTGTTTGGGGAAAAAGGCGGATGACAGTTTAGAAAAACTGCAGACATCAAAAGCAGCAGCAAAATCCCTAGGCGCTGCAATCCGTCACACCTTTTCGTCCCACAGGAACCTCTGCGAGGGTCAAGTCCTTTCGCTTCTACTCCGCATTCGGAAAGGGTAGAGGACGACCGGCTCAAAGGGGACAAAGAAGAACTACCCGAGGTGGACGGATAGATATTCAAAAGCCGCAGCAACAGCAGGTGCCTCTTTACCATCGGCATCTGCATCCCCAAAACCACTCTGAGGACTTCCCTCACAGGACACCTGTAGGAGGCAGGTTAACTCAACATCTGGCGGAATGGCAGGCTATCACGTCAGATGCTTGGGCATTGGAAACAGTTGCCCAAGGTTACTGCCTGCCTCTCCTACGCATACCTCAGTCATCCACCGGGGATCAGCTCTCAAAGCTCCAGATCCGCTCCTCTTGCAGGAAATTTTAGACCTGCTAGAGAAAGGTGCCATAGAACCGGTACCTGTAGCGGAGAGGAACAAGGGAGGGTACTCCCCTTACTTTCTCATTCCAAAGAAAGACTGAGGACTGAGACCCATCTTGGGCTTGCGAGAATTGAACAAATTCCTCAGGAAAGATAAATTCAAGATGGTAACTCTTTCTCAGATCCTTCAGGCCCTTCAATTCCAGGACTGGTTGGTATCTCTGGACCTCCAGGACGCTTATTTCCATGTGCCTATCCATCTCAAACACAGGAAATACCTGAGGTTCGCAATTGGCAACTCTCACTATCAATTTCGGGTACTGCCATTTGGGCTGACCTCCGCCCGAGGGTCTTCACCAAGTTAATGTCGGTAGTGGCGGAAGTCTAAGGAGGGAAGGGATTCACGTCTACCCCTACCTGGACGATTGGTTGATCAGGGCTGTATCTTCGGAACAAGCTCAGATCCAGCTAAATCACGTTTGCCACTCCCTTCACAGACTGGGCTTCTCCCTCAATTTAAAGAAGGCACAAATGATACCATCGCAGAGACTCCAGTTCATCGGAGCGATCCTGGACACTTCCCTGGGAAAAGCCTTGCCACCAGAGGTGAGGGCTCAAGATATTCTACAGATGGTTACCAAGTTCCAAAATGCCCAATGTCTCCCAGCCTTCGACTTTTTGAGGTTGTTAGGCCTCATGGCATCCTGCATTTTCCTAGTGCCAGAGACTCGCCTGAGAATGAGATCCCTCCAGTGGGCACTGAGGACTGTGGTCACAATTCTCAGGAAGAATGACAGATCTTCTTCAGATTCCCGACAGGGTGGCTCGAGACCTTCAGTGGTGGGCCTGTCGGGAGAACATTCTGAAAGGAGAACAGTTTTGGCAACCCTGGCCGGAGATAACAGTAGTCACGGATGCCTCTGACGGGGTGGGGAGCCCACGCCAACGACTTGACCATCAGCGCTCGTTGGTCTCCATCAGAGTCCAGACTAAACATCAACCTGTTAGAGTTGAGGGCCATCAGACTTGCGCTGAAGGCTTTTCTGCCATCTGTACAAGGAAAGAATGTCCTAATAATGACGGACAACACAGTGGCCATGCATTACCTCAACAAAAAAGGAGGCGTAGGATCACTACCTCTGTGCAGAGAGGCGATGCAGCTCTGGATTTGGACAATCCAAGAAGGAATCTCTCTATCGGCATTTCACCTAGCCGGAGAGAAGAACATGACAGCGGACGCTCTGAGCAGGCAGAGCACAGTCTCCCACGAGTGGGAACTAGCTCAGGAAGTCCTTCAAGAGATCTTCGCCCTTTGGGAACCCCTTAGGTGGATCTGTTCGCCACCAGTGTCAACAGGAAGTGCGACCTGTTCTGCTCAAGGGAATTTCCCCCGAGAGGAGCTCTGGGAGACGCGTTCATAGTGGACTGGGAGTTTCCGCTTCTGTACGCGTTCCCACCAGTCCCTGTCGTTCCTCAAACGATCAGGAGGTTGAGAAGATTCCGGAAAACCATGATCCTAATTGCCCCGGATTGGGCCAGGAGAACGTGGTACCCGGACCTTCTAGACTTGGCCATCTGCCCTCCAATTCGACTTCCACTCAGAGAGAACCTACTCTCACAGAAGGGAGGTCAGGTTCTCCATCCAGACATCAAAACCCTCAACCTTCACGCTTGGCTTCTGAAAGGATGAGGTACAAGGATTGGGACCTCCCTGATGATGTTATGGAGGTGTTGCTTTCGGCAAGGAGGCCAGCAACAAAGTCTTTATACCGCTGCCGTTGGAACAGATTTTGCAGCTGGTGTAGAGAACAGAATATCGGCCCTTTTTCATGTGGTACACCAATGGTTTTGTCCTTCCTACTCTATTTGGCGAATTCGGGCATTCAAGTTGGCACCATTAAGGGCTATCTCGCAGCGCTATCCATCTTTAAGCGCACTGCGGAAGAACCATCCTATTTCAAGTTACCCTTGGTAATACAGTTTCTAAAGGGGTTAACCAACGTTTATCCCCCAAGACCATTCCAGGTTCCCCTATGGGATTTAAACTTGGTCTTAACTTTCCTGATGGGCACACCTTTCGAACCACTCCGTTCTTGTTTAAGATTCCTTACCCTTAAAACTGTTTTATTAATAGCACTTACATCTGCTAGAAAGGTGAGCGAGTTACAAGCTCTTTCTTGTAAACCCCCTCATACAATCTTTCACAAAGACAAAGTTGTCCTGCAAGTGAAGCCTAATTTCCTCCCAAAGGTGGTTTCTGAATTCCATATCACTCAGAAGATTACCCTGCCATCTTTCTATCCTCCTCCTCATCCGGGGAAAGAGGAAGAGAGGTTACACAGGCTGGACCCTAGAAGGGCTTTAAGTTTTTACATCAGTAGACTAGCCAGGATAAGACAAGCAGACCAGCTGTTTGTAGGCTACACAAGTCACACGCTGCGGTTACCGATAACTAAGCAGACCATTTCCAGATGGATTATTCTAGCCATTTTGGAATGTTATAAACTGGCAGGAAAAGAGCCCCCTCAAAACCTTAGGGCTCATTCGACCAGAGGTATTGCAGCTTCATCGGCCCTCAAAAGAGGAGTGCCGGTTAAAGACATTTGTGCGGCCGCCACATGGTCGTCCATCCATACCTTTACACGATTTTACAACTTGGATTCCTCCTCCAGTCAAGAGACTAGGTTTGGAAGGGCAGTATTGCACTCTATTCATCAATAGAAGGCAGTATGAAGTCTGTACTCCCACCTCCAATAATAGAATACTGCTATGGGAGCCTATCTAAGATAAGGAATACGTCGGAGGACACAATCCCTTCGAAGAACAAGTTACTTCTTACATTGGGATGTTCCTCCGACGTATTCCTTATCGACCCTCCCATCCATCCCCGCAGTTCTACTTCCCTTGTTACAGCTTATGCTCCTTCAGGGTGATTAGTCTAGACAGAAATACTGTGGGCTACAAAACGGAACTGAGCAACGGACGCTGCGCGCGGCCTCTATAGGCAGGTAGACGTCGATACGGCGGCTGTCGAGGGACATCGACTCGGCGGACGTCGACGCGCAGCGCCCTCTAGAGAAAAAATTTCCGAGGCCAGCAGAGCTGGAAGGAGATATCTAAGATAAGGAATACGTCGGAGGAACATCCCATCGAAAGAACGTTACAAGGTAAGAAGTAACTTGTTCATCTGCTAGAGCTTCTGGCAGTCTTCAGAGTGCTTCGAGCGTTCGAACCCCACTGGTTAAACCTGTCGGTACAGAGATTAACAGACAGTACAACGGCGATGTTTTACATAAACTGGGAGGGACTCGTTTGCCAAATCTGTCCATGCTTGCCCAGAAAATTTGGACATGGGTACTCAGACGGAACATTTACCTGTCATCTCAACATGTTCCAGGGGATCTCAATTCACTAGCAGACGCTTTGAGCAGAGATTCCCTGCCGGAAGAACACGAATGGTGTCTGCACAGAGAAGTCGTAGAAGATATCTTCTCTCAGTGGGGTTTCCCCACTATAGAGCTATTCGCCACAAGCAAAAACAGACAAATGCCCAGGATTCGCATCCAGGTTTCCCCAGCCAGACTCCAAGGAGAACGCCCTTTGGATGAACTGGTCAGGGATGTTTGCCTACGCTTTTCCACCAACTCCTCTCAGGAGGAAGGTGATCAACAAGATGCACAGGGAATCGATGATGCTCACCCTAGTTGCTCCCATTTGGGCGAGACAACCGCGGTTCCCGCACCTGCCCAGAATAGCAGCGTGCAAACCCATCAGACTCCCGTGCTGGCACAACCTTCTATCCCAGCACCAAGGTCAAACAGTGCATCCTCAACCCGGTTCAATGAACTTGGCAGCATGGCTCCTGAAGTCCTAGAGTTTGGACATCTCAACTTACCACAGAGGTGCATGGACATCTTAAAAGAATCTAGGAAACCAAACGCGAGGCACTGTTAATTTTGATAAATGGAAGAGATTAGTTATTTGGTGCCAGAATAATCAAATCAACCCGGTTGATTGCACTCCTTCCAATATTGTCACTTACCAACCCTGCATCCAGCAGGTGGAGCATGTATTTAATTCACTCAAGGTACACCTGTTGGCGCTGTAAGCCTACACCACCTCCCACAACAAGGTTTTGTGGTGGAAAGTACCAGTGGTTAAGGCTTTCATGGAAGGGTTAAGGAGACTCCACCCTCCAATTTCAAACCCACCACCAGGATTGGACCTTAATGTGGTGGTTGCTAAGCTCATGGGCCCACCATTTGAACCCATGCATAAAGCCAGTCTCAAACACCTGACCTATAAAACTGCCTTCTTAGTAGCCATTACATCCATAAGGGTCAGTGAAATTCAAGCTCTGTCAGTGCAGGATCCCTTCTTTACCATTCATAAAGATAAACTGGTTCTACAAACACACCCTAGGTTCTCACAAGTTAATTTCCAAATTCCATGTTAACCAGTCTATTGAGCTTCCGGCCTTCTTCCAAGAACCCAAAAGCTCTGCTGAGGTGAAACTACACACTTTAGATGTGCGAAGAGAGGTCCTCTAATATGTAGACCAGACCTCTAAGAAAAACAGACCAACTGTTTGTCTCCGTAGCTTCAGGCAGAGAGGGAGATCGCGTCTCTAAAGGTGCCATCTCAAAGTGGATAGTCAATTGTATCCCGCTATGTTACTCCCTTTCTGAAAAGACTCTGCCCACTCTACTAGAGGCACTGGGGCCGCTTGAGCTTTCATTGCAAATGTACCCCTTGACACCATTTGTAAAGCAGCTACTTGGAGCTCTATCCACACCTTTACTCAGCACTACTGCATTGACACTCATTCCAAGACAAATACTCAAGTGGGACAAGCAGTTCTAAAACACCCGTTTGCTCATGACCCGTCTCACATCCCATCCCATCTCCTAACACTGCTCGCTAATCTATGCACAGCATGTGATCTGAGCAGATTCCACAAGCCTCAGAAGGGATACATTATTCACCGTAATCGTATTTCTGATGCTTGTATCTGCTTAGATTCACATGCGACACACCCACCCATCTATCTGCTTGGATTATCTGTACTCTCGCTACTCCTCATGTCAGAAAAAATACAATCTGAGGGTCCTACATGCGTGAGGGATCATGGGTACAGTGGACGTCACACTAGGGATAGTATTACTGGCACGCCCTATGTCGACGCCCATTTTCGAGTTTGAAAAACAAACTGTAATACTCTGCAGCTTCCCCTAGATGTCGGCCTATGTACAGCATTTGAATCTAAGCAGATACAAGCATCAGAAATAAGATTACGGTGAGTAATGTATCATGCATATATATCTATTTTGTGGAATCTGCTTAGATCATATGCTGTGCATAGGCCGACATCTAGTGGAGGCTGTGGAGTATTAGTTTGTTTTTCAAAACTCGAAAATGGGCGTCGACATAGGGTGTGCCAGTAATACTATACCTGGAGGATAGCTCAGCGGCAGCGTGCGCGTCTTGGAAGCAAGATGACACGAAAGCAACAACAGGTTCGATCCCCGGGTCCGCGCTTAGAAACCTCTGGGTGTTTAAGCGCGTTATAAATACGTAACTAAGACAAAAAAAAACACAATTGCGCAACTAAGAAAAACAAATTCCTGTAACAGCGCCTCGATGCCTGCGGGCTGTTTGGGCGCTTTATAAATGTAATAAATAAATATCCCTAGTGTGACGTCCCATGTACACATGATCCCTCACACGTGTAGGACCCTTGCCTTGTTGTTTTTCTGCCATGCTAGTCGGACGCATGTTGCGTAGTTCCCTTGGCATGTGCCAATTAAAAACGTCCCCCGTTATCTTCCATCCTACGCTGAAGATCGACGTCAGCGAAGATTGAGGGAACCAACCGTCAAACTACACAACGGACCTTGGGCTTTGGAAGGCCTCTGGCCTTGGCCCTGTACAAGTAAGGAGAGTGGGTGTGTGGGGGTGGTCATAACTTTCCCACATTTATTTCCTACATACACAGCCCGCTGCCAGATTTACACACATGGAGAGTACTCCTTTCAAATTCTGCCCTAAGTGTAACGGGAAGTTTCCCTGGGTAGATAAGCACAATACGTCAATCTGGGTCTCCCACGAGACCGTCCCGAGGCTACATGTCGAGCTTGTAAGGTCTTCAAACCAAAGGCACTTATGGACCGCTCGACGAAGCGCTGGGCCCACTACGCCTGGCAGCTAGAGGCCATGGACGTCGAAGGGTTGTTAAGCGATGGCAGCAGCGCTGCCGTATCGGACGGCGAGGGCAAAGGGGTGACTTCAGACACCCACACGCAAGCCCCCGACCTCGGAGGACTGGCCAGCGGCCCAGTTAAGGGGACAACACCCGGTGGCAGAAGCGCAACCCACACCACTTCCTCTAAACACATCAGCCCCAGCCGTGACTCAACACGTGTGTCGAGCGATCGCAACGGAAGGCACCGAGAGAGCGGTCCAACGATTCTGTCTCCTCTGTGTGTTCACGTTCGCCTATCGCCACATGGCAAACTCCAACCGTCCGCGGTTGGAAAAGGTGCAGTACTCCCAATAGTTCAAGAGGCTCTATCGTCAGACGATTCCATACTCTATGCTCCCAAGTGAAAGCGTGTAGCGTCTACTCCCGAGATGCTGCGCCCTCCTTCTACTACCTCCGAATCTAGACGCGAAGCGTTGAAACCCTCGGAAACGCTTAAAACCTCCGGAAAACATTCCTCTAGTCATGGGAAGGGGGGGATAAACACAAATATTCAGAAAACCATAAGGAAAACCAAGTCTCCTAAGGTGATGGGAGTAGTGTCAGGGACCTTGGATTTCTCGAAGAGTACAATTGTCCCTCCCACTCCTCCATGATATGGGCATGGATGAGGAACCGGAACAGAAGAGGTTTATTCCCAGTTCCAAGGAATGGAACTCCGCTGTCATTGATAGGGTGATGAGAAGGATGTATTTTTTTTTTTCTGGCACCTCGAAGCTACATCTACATTGATATGGAATAAATCTAAAATCAATAAATTAAACACTGAAGTGATTAAACAACACATCAGCATTAGCAAATGATCAAAAAAACGATGTAAAATCATGTGAATGTAAATTTAGTGCTCAAATAACAGAAATAAAAAGAAAACGTAGTTGCGAGATCAGAAGTGCTAGAACTCTGATTGGTGATCATAGGGAATATGCCATAGTAAAAAGTAACATACAGTTGCACTGTAGGCAGACCATTAAAGAGATCAAACGTTTGCAACATCTAACAGAAAATCAAAAGCTTATTAGCCTAATTTGCAAACCTAAAGTTAAAGATATCTGGGGAATTTTGCGCTCACAGGGGAGTTTCACAATCGGTTTTCCATGCTGCAATTTCGGCAAAGGTATGGTCTGAGTATATACGGGAGAAATCTAGGCGCCCTAGTGAATTCAATTAATATAACTTCACTGATCTTGCGCAGAGAGTTGCTAGTAAATTTCCTTGGTCATTGAGTGAAATCATATGGGCCATTAAAAAATGATCATACTCAAGGGCAGCTGGCCCAGATGGGATTCCATCCTGTGTATTACAAAACGACCCTCATTTCTG
Organism: Ambystoma mexicanum; assembly: GCF_040938575.1. NCBI lineage: Eukaryota > Metazoa > Chordata > Amphibia > Caudata > Ambystomatidae > Ambystoma > Ambystoma mexicanum. The sequence continues at coordinate 82,488,635 of NC_090931.1, forward strand.
GGCTAAAGTTATTAGACCGACATTTGAATCAATATTTGAAACCAAAATCATTCCTAAATCTTGGCTCGCAGCGATAATTGTTCCCATTCATAAGAAAGGCCCTATTGATAACCCAGCAAATTTTCGCCCAATGTCTCTGATAGATGTGACAGCAAAGGTCTTTGCGACACTATTGTTAAGAGAACTAGATTTCTAGGTTGAGAGTAAACTGCTATCCGAATATCAGGTAGGATTTAGGTCTATGGGTACCACACTCAACGCCACGATTCTTGCCCATCTATTACAATCATCCCTTACTAAATCTTCAGATGTCATTTATATGGCATCATTGGACCTCTCAGCCGCATTTGACAGTGTCATTAGGGAGCGGCTGTGGAATAAGCTTATAAACTATGGGGTTCCTGGCCACATTGTAGGGCTTGTAGCTCTTTTACCTTCTAATACGTCCTAAAGCAGGATGGAACAACCACTGATGCTATTGACAACTCAATAGGCGTCAAACCGGGATGCCAGTTGGCGGCTAGCCTGTTTAATCTGTATCCTGTTAAGAGTATGTATATATGCGATATAGATGGGCTGTGGGATGAATTGTTGGTATCTCCAGTTAAATTGGGCGACAATCGAATTAACTGGTTGGCTTTCACGGATGACATCTTATGTGATCGCACTCGATACGGGCTACAAGCCAAACTAAATGCCTTCAATGTAAAGGCATGTATATGCAAAATGTAATGACTTGGCTATTAATGTCAACAAATCAAATGTAGTTTTCGCAAATAGGAAAAAGGTATGTAGGTATACTTGGCCAATGAACGATAGTCCTCCAGCGTGTGCTAAAAAACAGGTATTTGGGATACAATTTATGTGACTCTAATTCTTTGCAGATGTTGAGGATCACCCTTAATCGGAAAGCTACCCCACTCCTGTCGCAGATGAAAGTTATATTCCATAAATATGCGAAATTCTCCCACAAACCTTTATTCGAATTTTACACCCTGAAAGTTGAAGTGATGTTGTATGGGCTAGATTTGTGTATTTTGGATGTTACTAAGATATTAAACATATTGCAAGGAAAAATATGGAAAGCTGTATTAGATTACCCAAATCGGTTCCCAATTCTATCATAATACATTAATTCGGACTAAATTCATTGGCTTTCAAATTCTGGTGGCGTAAGCTAACTAATTATAGTAAAATGTTGAATCCTCCTCCGAATTCATTGTACCAAGATTTCTGTTGTATGGTCATGAAACAAAATCCGATGTCGATCAAACGACATACCGAGAAGATGGAAGAGCTATTACTTAGTATAGCAATGGACCACAAAGATTTGGTATCTGGTAATAATATCCCCAACAAAAATATCACCGTAAATATGGCCATTTGGTTCGCCATAGGCAATATTTTTATTGGGGATATTATGTTGCTGGGGTGTCCCCTGCAGGGTCCATTGTGAATTTCGCCGCAAAAATATGGCGATATTATTGTATGCCGATAGTTTTGTGGCAAAATGATCACATGGAACCAAAGATTTGTATGAATGACAGTATGTGGTAAAAAAAGAAATTCTTCCAAATGGACTGGGTAAATATTATAGAAGCTAATGGAGCATACAAATCCTATAATGTTTATTATCATTTTTTCCATAAACAATTACCCAGACTACACTATAACTATCTTTCCATGCCCTAAAGCAAGATATCTGTACTTGAGATTTAAATTGAACCTCATTTATACAGGAGAAAGAACTAAGTACTGGTCAGAAGCCTCAAACCTTGGAGTAGGAATGTATTGTAGAGTTTGCCGTAATAAAGATAGCCCTGAGTCGCTCAAACATCTGGTTATATATTGTTGCAAGCTCGGAAAAAAAATCAGTTCGCATTTGGGTAAATTTTATAACAGTAATTTGGCTCTGTCAAAAGTTGCTTTGGTCACAATGCCTGTGGGGGAAATCGCAGAGTGTGATACTAACACTGATGCGCTTCATTGTTGAGGAAAAACTGAAATGATACTATATAAGTGAATGATGTAATGATATAGTTGCAATTAAGAACTTAACCCTAATTAGAAGAAAGGTGAAGCTCTGTTTGATTTTAATTTATTAGTGGAATATGACGATCGTGTTTACTAATAATTTTGTGTTCCTAAGCAATATGTTTATATTTAAAGTATGTAAGAAACATTTCTCTAGAAAGTTTGTAAAACATTTGTAAAGATGCATTGTACCAAAAACAAATGATTTAAAAAAAATTGTTTTTTTGCAGACTTCTATGAGAAACACCTTAACTATTTCCATAGCTATGCCAGAACACCAGCTACCTCTGCCCCTTCGGTGTCCAAGGACTCTCAACCCCCTACTAAAAGGCTCTGCTCTGAGGTTCCGGAGCAGGGATTGGTTTCAGATCCTTTGCTAATTGAAACTTACCATCCAGAGTCATATGGAGAGGAGACAAATGCATATGCTGGAAGACCAGACAGGGTTTTCTTATTATGTGGATGACGAGGACCAGGAAGAGGAACAGGAGGATGAGGCAGAAGCCTAAAGTCTTGAATCCCCAATTCCTAGGGTCCCCCGGTGAATGTCTCACCAATTGATAATCGGCCACTCCTCAATGAGGTGCTAGCTAAAGCAGCAGCTCATTTTCAAATAGACACACAAGGTGTCCAAGAAGATAGGGATTTCGCAGAAGAAATCCTAGGGGACAAGAGAGCCATTACTCAGGCTATCCCAATATTAAAATCAATCCAGCGTAGAATTGATCCCTCGCTGGCAACCCCAAATCTTACTTGTGCAGTGAATCCACAAGTGGAAAAAGGATTCCGGGCTGCACCATCCGATCCCATTTACATAATGGGTCAATTAAAACCAGACTCCCTGGTAGTAACAACCACCAGAAAGAGGGCAGGTACAACACAAGCTTCTTCAGAAGCTCCTCTCGATAAGGAGAGCAAAAGAATATATGCGCTGGGTAGGAAAGTTGCCTCCACGTCCGCCTATCAGGCGCATATTGCTAACAGTACCACTCTTTTAGCAAGCTATAACTGCAATCAGTGGGAATAAGTAGCTGCTATAGTAGCCTCTGCACCTGAACCACTAAAAGGCCAGTTGGCCCAAATTGCAGCAGACGGAAGGTCCGTATCTGGCTGCATCCTCGAGACAAATTTTGATGCAGCAGATAATGCCTGCAGATTGATAGCTGAAGGCACAGTAATAAAGTGCCACGCTTGGCTAAGGCAGTTGGCGTTTAAACCCGAGACCCAAGCCACGCTTAGAGTCATGCCGGTAGAGCTGAACATTCTATTCGGCAAGGCAGTGGAAGAGGCACTAAAGACGGCTAAAGATGAGTACGAGACCATAACTCGCAAATAAACCCCCACGTCGGAGGGGAAATAGTTTTCGTCGCTTTTGTGGCCAAAGCTCCCAGAGGGGTTCCAACTACTACCAAAATCAAGGAACCTCATGGGGCAACAATAAGTTCCAAACATCACAGGGATTCACCAGAGGCCAGCGCAAGGGCCGAACTAGGAGTAGAGGCAGCCCCGCCAGAGGTGGTACGCCACCTAGTAAACCGTGACGTTCCGCTTCAGGTCTCCTCGCATGCATCCCCAGTAGGGGGGCGCATTTCCACCTTCACCCACGCATGGGAGGGGATCACTTCGGGCAGATGGGTGCTGTCCACAACTATTAGCGCGCCCCCACAACCATCCTCCAAGAAGGTACTCGTTGGAGCACCAGAAAATCCTTCTCGAGGAGATCCCCACTCTACTTGCAAAGGACGCCGTAGAACTCGTCTCGGGCAACAAGGGTTATTTAGTCAACCTACTTCCTTGTGACAAAAAAATCTAACAATGCACCCAGTATTAGATTTACACCCTGCAACAAGTATGTCAAGCCACAAAAATTCTGCATGACTACACTCCAAGAGATAATCCCCTACTAAAAAAGGATTACATGGCAACATTGGATATGAAAGATGCCTATTTTCATATTTCAATGTTCCCACCGCACAGAAGATTCTTGCCTTTCAAAATAGACATCCAGCTCTACCAGTTCAAGGTGCTGCCCTTTGGTATAGCCTCGGCTCCAAGGGTATTCACCAAGGTAATGGCGGTGGTGGTGGCGCACCTACGCAGGGAGGCAATCCCAGTGTACCCTTACCTGGGAAACCCCCGTAATTTGCAACTAAACATTCAAAGAATAATCAACCTCTTCCAAGTGGGCTTCTCAATCGACAATAAAAAATCAAGCCTAGTGCCGAGCACCTCAAAACAGTTCCTAGGAGCTGTCTTAAAAACCCAAGAGGGGTTGGCCTTTCCATCAGAGGAAAGAATTCGGAATCTGTTGCTGCAAATTCCTCAATATCAGGCCGGTCGCCAAATAAGGGTGAGCAAAGCAGTGTTTGCTAGGCATGATGGCATCTTGCATTTACCTGGTTCCCCACCCGCGCCTGCGACCCATGCAGGAATGGTTGGCAACAGTGGTCTCAAGCAAGTGGTCAGTGGGACGATCTAGTGGTAGTTTCGCCAACACTAGTACAAAGTCTTCGCTCGTGGACAAGAGAATCTTACGAAAGGGAAACCCTTCTACGATCCAAAGATGCAGGCCGTCGTCGCAACAGACGCCTCCCTGGCAGGGTGGGGAGCTCACTACCTTCACCACACAGCTCAGGGTCTCTGGTCTCACACAGTGGCTCAGAACCACATCAATCTGCTAGAACTTCTGGCAGTCTTCAGAGCGCTTCAGGCATTCGAACCCCTACCCTACTATCCAATCTGTCAGTGCAGATCCTAACCGACAGCACGACGGCGATGTTTTAATTAAACAAACAAGGGGGCACTTGTTCGCCAAATCTGTCCAAGCTTGCCCAGAGCATTTGGAAATGGGCACTCAAACGGAAGATTTACCTGTCATCTGAACATGTTCCAGGGATCTCGACTCTGAGCAGGGATCCCCTTCCAGAAGAACACAAGTGGACATTACACGAAGAGAGGTTTTCCCACTATAGACCTATGCGCCACAAGCGAAAACGGGCAATGTCCAGACTTTGCATCCCGGTTCCCCCTGTCAGGCTCCAAGGGGAACCCCCTAAGGATGAATTGGTAAGGGATGTTTGCCTACGGATTTCCACCAAACCCTCTGATGAGGAAAGTGGTGAACAAGATCCACCGGGAACCGATGACGCTCATCCTAGTTTTTTTTTAAACAATTTTTATTATTTATATTACAACCAAACCACAATGCAACAAACTTGCAGCACACATTGTACCATGTCCATATCTACTTTAACATTTTCGAGTCTGCTGCCCACCCCTCCCATCCGAGCCTACTCTGTTTCTCTCTCTGCACTTGTTCCTAATAAGGGGATTCCTCTGTCTGTATCCTCTGAATCCTGGTCGATTGAGCAGTCTTGGGCAGGTCCACACAGTGTGGCCACTAGGTGCTGTCAGGGTTTCTGCCTCCCCCCCCCCCACCCTCTCTCTTCCTGGTTTCGTGCCCTACTGCTGTTTCAGCCTCGGTCCATTTTTGTAGGTCACTCCACCATATTTCTATTCTAGGTCTGTTGCATGCTTTCCATCCCATGGCTATTTTGCGTTTGGCAAGTATGTATGCCAAGTCCTTTAATTTGCTCACATGTTTTAGTTGACGTGGCCTGGGGAATCCTCCTTGCAGACATGCCCACACGGATTAGACCTCTAATTTAATCCCTTTTTTCTTCAAGCCGGTGAGCTATTTCCTCCCAAAATATCCCAATTTCCGTTCATGCCCAAAACATATGTATCATCCCTGCATTATCTTCTCCACATTTTGGGCATGTTTGTCATTCTGCGTTCTTGAATTTGGCTATTCTTTGGGCCGTCATGTATGCTCTATGGGTTATATATAGCTTTATTTGCTGTAGCCTCGCATTTCTAGAGTTTGTATCCCTATGTGATATCATATATCGTGTCTATGATGGCATCAGGTTGTTCTTCTAAAGTTATCTCCGACCATGTCTCTTTAATCTGCCGTACCATTCTATTATATGTAATGTACTGCCCCTCATGCAATCCTGTTTCCTCTACCAGCCCCTCAAACCCCTTTATCTCCCCTTCCTGCCACATAGCTCCCATTGTTACAATACCCACCGGTTCCCAATGCCTCCTAATTGTCTTTATTAGTTGCTCATCCTCTACCCCCCATCCCCCCTGCCAGTGCGACCAGTGGTATTTGTGGAGAACATAGTGTCGGGTTTTCGCCATATCTCCCAACCCAGTGCCAGCATCTTGGAGCGCTCTTTTATCTCTTCTTTAGGCAGCCATATTTCTTTTAGGAAGTATGGGGCACATTCTAATTGCCGCAATCTCGATTCTGAAGTATGGTCTTCAGACAGCCACTTGGCCACATATTGCAGTTGACTTGCTAAGTAATAATTCTAATAGTTCGGCAGTTTTATACCCACTTTGTCGTGTGTTCTGCAGCTTCCAAAGGGCAATTCTGTTACTTGTCCCATGCCATAGAAACCCCCGGCATATGCCTTGTAGCTTCAGGTAGAATCGCCTCGGTATCGGGCATGGTATATTCCCAAAAAAGTGTAATAGTCTGGGCAATATTATCATCATTGCCAAGGGAGCTTGGACCAGAACTTCATGCTGTTTTCAATTTTCTGCACCGCTTTCTCAGTGTTGTACTTGTGTTCCGCCTCCACGGAGTGATAGATGTCTATCCCCAGGTATCTAAATGTTTTTGATTCCCAAGGTATCTGCAAGACCGGTAGTTGATCGCATGGGATCCCTACATACCTCCCTAATGGGAATATGCATGATTTCTTGGGATTCACCGCTATACCAGATAGCGACGCAAATCGATCCATCACTTCCAGTATATATTGGAGATTATCTTCAGGGTATCGTAAGAATAGCATCATGGCATCCGCGTATAGCAAGATTAGATGCGGTTCCCCTTTTATTTCGATCCCTATTATCTCGTATTGCTGCCTCCGGTATATTGCCAGGGGTTCCAGCGCTAAAATATACACCATTGGTGACCAAGGGCATCCCTGTCTGGTACCTCTGCTCAGTTGCCATCTTTCAGAGATGACAGCTCCAGTTTTGACTCTGGCTAGCGGCGCGCTGTACAATAGTTCTACCCACTGGAGATACCCCGGTCCTATCCTATAATGAGTCGGGGCTGCCATCAGCCAGGGCCACCTGACGGAGTCAAAGGCTTTTATAGCATCGAGTGATAAAATTGTCATCTCCTGTGTGTGTGTGTGTGTTATAACTCTGAGTTGTCTGAGGTTGTTGGATATGTTCTGCGCGGAACATAGGTTTGCAAAGGTAGCGGGCGCCCCTCTCTCCATAGAACAAGGCTTGATAACCTGTTCAGTGGTTATTAACCACTTGAGAGTTCGCAGCCACTGCTTTTTCTCACTGTGCCTTTCACAGATGGGAAATATCCATTTGCATATCAGTCTTTGTCCTGCCCAGGAGCAGTCCAGTGCACGGAACATACCCTGTTTGATCAAGGTGTATTAATTTGTTAATGATCCGTTTCATTCTGATTGCTAATACTGCTGTGAGTATTTTACTATCTTGATTCCGCATCGATAACGGTCTAAATGAGCCGCAGTCCCTGCCCGGCTTGTTAGGCTTCGGGTGGGGAACAATTATTGCTTCTCTTAAGGATTACTAGTTGCCCATCTTCCCCTGTTATTGCCCTTGTTGTAGGTCTGCGGTCTCTCTTTTGTAGGACCACGCTAACATCCTTCGGGTGTCTCCCCCTGCATGCTGCCTCTCTATATACTTTTTATAGTTCAGATTACATAGCCTCTCGAAGTGTTCTGCGCATTACTGTTGCAGTCGGCTTATGGTTTCAGCATCCTCTTTTGTGCTGCCCCCTCTGCTTAAGGCTATCTCTAGTTTGGTGTCGGCCTTCTGTAATTCTCTTATTATACCCCCCTGCAGGCTATCGCTATCCCTCTCACCACCACCTTAAAGGCTTCCCATAGCGTACCAGCAGACTCCATGCTCCCAGTATTAGTCTCAAAGTACCTTACAATTTCTTCTTGGGTCCTCTCTGAACATTACCTCTGAGTGCTTCAGCTCTGAGTTGCACGCTCATCCTAGTTGCTTCTATGTGGACGAGACAACCATGGTATCCACACCTGCGCTAACTGGCGTTGTGCAAACCCATCAAACTACCGTGCCGGTACAACCTACTCTCCCAGCACGAGGGGCTAACAGTGCATCCTAAACCCAACTCAATGAACTTGGCAGCATGGCTCCTAAAGTCCTGGAGTTCGGACATCTCAATTTACCCCAGAGATGTATGGATATCTTGAAAGAGTCACGAAAACTTAACACAAGGCACTGTTACTATGACAAATGGAAACAATTTATTTGGTGCCAGAATAAGCAAATCAACCCAGTTGATTGTACTCCTTATGTCACCTATATGCTCCACCTATTGGATGCAGGGTTAGTGTTTAACTCCCTTAAAGTGCACCTGCCAGCTTTATCAGCCAACACCACTTCCTATAAGAAGGTGTCGTGGTGGAAAGTGCCAGGTGTCAAAGCATTTATGGAATGGGTAAAGAGACTCCACCCTCCAATTTCTAACCCACCATCAGGTTGGGACCTTAATGTGGTACTTGCTAAGTTCAAGCCCCCCCCCCCCTTTGAGCCCATGCACAAATCTAGTCTCAAACACTTGACTTATAAAACTGCCTTCTTAGTTGCCATCACATCCATAAGAAGGGTCAGTGAAATTAAAGTTCTGTCAGTGCAGGATCCTTTCTTTACTAATCATAAGGATAAACTGGTTTTACGCACTCGACTCGCCCTAGGTTTTCACCTAAGTTAATTTCTAAATTCCATGTTAACCAGTCCATTGAGCTACCGGCCTTCTTCCAAGAACCCAAAAGTTCTGCTGAGGTGAAACTCCACACACTAGATGTGAGGAGAGCGGTCCTCTATGTAGACAAGACCAGACCGCTAAGAAAGACAGATCAACTGTTTGTCTCCATAGCTCTAGGCAGAGAAGGAGATTGCGTCTCAAAGAATGCCATCTCTAGACGGAGAGTCGGATGTATCCAACTGTGCTATTTCCTCGTAGATAAAACCCTGCCTTTTACGCCAGGGGCCCACTCTACAAGAGGTACTGGAGGCGCTCTGGCTTTCATTGCAAATGTACCCCTTGACAGCATTTACAAAGCAGCTACATGGAGCTCTATTCACACCTTTATTCAGCACTACTGCATCGACACTCATTCCAAGACAAATACTCAAGTGGGGCAAGTGGTTCTAAGGCATTTATTTGCTCATGACCCTTCTCAAATCCCACCTCCGTCTAACTGTGCTCGCTAATCTATGCACAGCATGCGATCTAAGTAGATTCCACAAGCCTCAGAAGGGATACATTACTCACCGTAATAGTATTTCTGATGCTTGTATCTGCTTAGATTCACATGAGCCCGCCCTTCCTCCCCTCTGAGAGAAGGCGCATGGATGCTTGTAGTCTTATCTATCTTATCTGCTTGGATACTTTGTACTCGCGCTACTCCTCATGCTACCTCATGTCAGAAAAAATACAATCTGAGGGTCCTACACGTGTGACGGTTCATGGGTACATGGGACGTCACACTAGGGATAGTATTACTCGCACGCCCTAGTTCAACGCCACTTTTTTTGAATTTCGAAAAACAAACTGCAATACTCTGCAGCATATCTATCGTAATGGACATTTAACCATGATATGATGGGTTATTTATAACGCTCTTAATACCCAGAATTTTCTGAGCGCGGACCCGGGGATCGAACCTGTGTTGCTCCGTGTCTTGCTTACAAGGCAAGCGCGTTGCTGCTGAGCTATCCTCCCGAGACAACATGCCTCAAGAATTAGCTAGTTGGAAAAACTAGAAGCCGTTTTGGCAATTAATCTTTCCTCAAAATGCTTTTCCTGTCTATGCAATTGTTATTAGCAAACTGTTCTCCTCAGCATGGGGTCTGGCATGGATTCACATGCTCATGAATATTCCCCGTTGTCAGGCTGGGAATCCTCGGTAAAGGAAAAAAATCAGTATCAGTTTCCCTTTCTTGAGAAGGTGAGCCCCTCGTCCCAGATGTCATCCAGCAGAGGCACTGCGAGGACAGTCTTCCTCTTGGCCTCGCGCCATCGGTAGAGGAAGCCTTCATTCTTCTGCTCTTCTGGCAGAGCTGGAAAAGCTTGGATGCCCTGGCAATCAAGGCGTGGAAGGAGCCAAACTCGTTGGGCGGGGAGGCCCGAGGAGGTGAAGGGAGATCCGTCCCGTCGTCGCCACCGTCATCTGTCCCAGTCGTGGCTGTGTCCGTTCCCGAGTTCTCCCCAGGGACGGGAGATTGGGACAAAGGCTGAGAGGGCCGTGAGGGCTGAAACGGAGGGGGTGGATGAACTCTCCCCGTTTTGTTCGGAGGGCTTCCCGACGGGCCCGTCTCTGGTCATCCGTCGGGGCTAGAGGTAATCTCGTCCTTATCTCCGTGCATAAGGATTGGATTGCCATCAAAATGGCCGCTGAGTTGTCCAGTGGCTCGGGTTGCGACAGGCGCGATGGTTGCTCCACTGGAACCTAGTCGGTGCCACCATCTTTCGTCGTCTTCCTCGTCAGGATCCCTCCCGTGGGACCGGGGCTCCAACATTCTTGCCGAGGCTCTCCACGACTTCAACCAGCTCCCCTTCGGAGGCTGTGTCCGTAATGGCCACCGGCCCCCCCTTTTTCCACTGGGGTCTTCTCGATGGGCTGGAAAGAGGATTCCCTCCGCGGTGGCAGGCAACCTCTGGGCCCCGAGGTCGCCTCCGCTGGGGTAGCGCAGCGACTTCCTCGATAGGGGCCTTAGCCTGGTGAATCAAGGCCTTCACCACCTTGTGCGTGATTGTGGCCTTCACCTTGGGGGGGGGGGGGTCACTGCCTCGCTCCCCCTCGGCTGGTTCCTTCGAGATCGACCGGGGCCTCTCCAGAAGATTAGCTGGGTTCATGGACTTCCTCTTCCCTGAGCCAGAGAGTTGGCTCGTGGTTGATGGCACCGGTCAGGATGCGCCCTGCTTGACAGCTGTTCGGCGCTCCCGGTGCCAGCGGACTCGTGGTGCTTTGCCTTCTGTTGGGCCCCCGTCGCCGGGGCGCCCTCACAGGACTTAGAAGACCGCTCGGACTTATTCTTCTCACCTGGCGGGCTTTTGCCTTCCCGCTAGTTGGCGAGACTAGTCTGACGATCCCTCATAGTCCGGTCCGTCATGTTCATGCAAAACGCACAGTCCTTCTCCACGTGCGTCTTGTCTTCGTGAAGGCAATAGAGGCATTTCAAATGCTCGTCCTCCTTGCCAACTTTCTTTAGTTGGCATCCAGGGCAGTTCCTGAACAACTTGGATCCGGGTTTCGAACTTCCTTTCTCCTGGGCCATGTCCACGGGGTAGGCCTCACAAACTTCTGGAATCCTCCAAGAAGCATAGCTTCATGAAACTTCCCCCTTGAGGGGCGTAGGAAAATCCTAAACGGGTCCCCGTTGATCGGATGAAGAAACGGTGGAGCTTGAGGCTCAAATTAACCGAAAAAAAGAGAAAATCTCTTTGAAAAAGCGCAAATCGCAGAAAAAGCTCGAGTGCTATAGCATGAGGACTCCCAACACTTGAACGTGTGGTAAAAATCTGAGGATGGCTGCGAGGGGAGGGGAGGGGCTTAGGGAGAGGGCAGTCATTGGCTGGGGGCAGTATGACCCAGAGATCAGTGATTGGTTACTACTAAGAAAGACAGATCAGAAACGAAACTGATTTTTTTCTTTACCGAGGATTCCCAGCCTGACGACGGGGAATATTCAGGAGCATGTGAATCCATCCCAGACCCATGCTGGAGAACAGTTACAGGTAAGTAACTTGTTCCTTAGGCTAGAGGTCTGTCTAAAGGTAAGTAAGCCTTTTGCCACTCCCTGCCTGATCCGGTGTTGGGTTGTTTTTACAGCCAAAAAGAATTGACCGCTTTGAGTGGCAGTATTGGGCACTGGTGCTTTGATTTGTGATGTTGACATTGGCAGCAAATCTGATTTTATGGATTGCAGATCCAGATTAGCTAAAACAAGACCTAACTGAGGCTCTCGCAACCAGCAAGTGGTTGAGGGGTGGGAGGGTTTGATGGGACAGATGAAGGGAGAAAGCTGTTGGATTAATGTTCTAATTATTACTATGCATCACTGTGTATGTTTGGGGGTATACAGGTTTTCACTTGTAGTGCACCTTGCTTGCATTTAACCTCTTATTACTCTGACTTTGTGTTTACTGATGTATTGCCCAACCGCCCCTAGCGATCAACTTGAACATTTTTTCTGACCATCACCTTGCAAAACATCCTTTGTTTCACTGTATCACATGGGGCCTGAGAATGTTCAAACTCAGTTTTCCAATCCTCCAGTTTTGGCATGGATGCATATGAAATAAAAGCCATTCATTTTGTAACTGGATCTTTGAAGCCAATCAACTGAGCCTATTGTGACAACAGCAAGAAGGGCAGACAGTGAGTCACTGTAAAAGCGGATACAAAGCACCAGTTTGGTTCTAGATCTTTATATGCCCCTTCCTGGAGATGATGCCATAAAGCAGAGGTACTACCACAGAAAGGTAGACCGTGAGAAGAGAAGTCTTCACCCAGATTTAGTGGGATTTTGTGCAGGGTGGGGCAAAAATGGGGAACCAAAAAGACCTATTTCACCCCCTATTCACTCTCAAATTCCTCACGCTTGTCTTCTTTCTCCAGCCTCCTGACCAGCTACTCCTTCAGAAGCCCACACCTGCAGGTCCAGGCCCACTAGTTTTTATGATGTTGCTATGACAGTAATGGGGGCAGTATTGTGTGTGATGGTGGAAGTGTTCAGGGTTGGTTAAGTGGGCAATGGGGTAGGACATCGGCTCATCGACAGTGATAACATCTAGAAATATTGAACAATCAATTTGAAATTCATCCTTCGGAATGGAGCAGCTACAAGTCGTCATGCCTTCAATCTAGAAAGGTGTGCTTTCGATCCCCATGTTGCAGATTTTCTTGTCCATCAAAATCTGTTCCTGATATTAGTCTTCATGGATTATGATAAATCCAAGATGCAACCTTTTTTGCCCAACACCCACGCTGTGCGTTTAGTGATTTGGCATCTATTGCGGCTGATTTGAAGAGACTAAAGATCCAAGGTCACCTTTACCTACATAAGTGTTAAGGGATGTGGGAAGGTACAGCAATATGACTCAATTTAATATTGAATCACATTGCATTAACCAGCATGCGGAACGCCGAGGGAGAGGCTTTACCTTCTGTAACCAGAAGAGCATAGGGATTGATCCCTTTAATCTTCAGTGGCGCAATTGCTGCATTATTTAACTTGGGAACAGCAGTGTTTAGAATTCAAGCCTCGCCCACAAGTAGGAGGCTCCATAAATACAGGGTCCCACGAGCATTCAGAAGGGCTATGATGGCAAGTGGGGGTGCTGCTGGGAGTGGCCTGGGGCCCTATGCGCTTGCTCCACCTGAATAATTTGGAGAGGCTGTGGCATTGAAGTATAGAGTATCACCTTCTCGACAAGAGTTCTGCACTTCGCCTTCCATTCTCGGGTCCCTACCAGTTGAATGTTGCATCTCCTGGAGTGTCCTTTGGCGTCCTCGTCTCTATCCTGAAGGGCTCTGGCCGCCCCCGCACGGCCCTGGATCTTTTTGCGTATGGTCTCTACAATGTCCTCCAGGTCACTTATTCGTCGTTCTGCCGTTGTCATTCTCTCGCTCACTTTTCCCCTTGTCTGCCCGCACCAGTGAAACAAACATCCCCCCGCCAGGGGCCCTGGTCTCCATTACCTTCTGTGTCCGGAATTGCTGACATGAGGTTCTCTAGGTTCGCTCCCCCTGATGCTCAGTGTGTCCCTGGGTCACTATTGGGCTGGTCTGAGACCTGTTTAGCAGCCTTTGTTTTAGCTCCGATGTAGTTTTCCATTTTCTGCTGGCCTTTAACCATTGTGTGAACAAGTTTCAGTGCTTACCATAGACGCTACTGATCTGTCTGATTTCTCCTAGTCCAGTTCGGTTTTGGATCTTGGATCTTGTCCATGTGCTGCGTCTCTGTGGTGTGTGAATATTAAACTGAGTGTTGGTCGAGCTGCTCATTTTGCTGAGTTGGCGCCGTAGATTTTATCTGCGCTTGCTTCCAACCGATTAATACTGCTCTTAACTTTTGGAGTATCGGCTAATCATACAGTCCTGTGGTATTCTGCCCTTCCGGGCATCACACATGAAGTTTAATGCGTTATCCGGCACTGTTTACCTTTCCATAGGACGCCAAGATGGCGCCCTCCCTCTAATCGCGTGCCGCACTTACTGGAATGTTCCCCTTTCCTATCAAGCTAACTGATGATCCATGTGTCATACAGCTGAAGGGTCTTGCGAATGGTGTAGTTAATTGTGACAGTGAGGCATACACTTGTCATACAGTTTAGCCATGCTTCCAACCTTGCCAATGCCTCTTGTCAAGGTTGCAGCATTATATGATGCAGCTCATTCGCCCACGAAGTCCAGGGAGGTGCTCCTCCTATCTTTCTTGCCAAACGCAACCATTGTGTCAGTGGTTCCTCGTCTCTGCCAAGACAGCCGGTGCTCCTTTTCCCAGAAGTGGTACGGGTGCGATACCATCAAGGCCGTTTCCCGGGTAATAGATAACACTGTTGTATGGGCTGCCCTTTTAAGTCCGGAATTCCGTTCCTTCTATGGGTCGGCGGCAGAGTGCTGCCGCAATATGGGACACAGTCCACGGATCGGTTTGCTAGTTGCCGGTAGGGCACCTCCTGGGTCCAGCCGCAGTCTTTATCTCGCTGCCCGCCCCAGCAACGTGTAGGGATAGAATTTCCGATGAATTGGCTGCGTATTACAGCACAGCAATCTTTGCCAGCCCCCAGGTGCAGTGATGCCAGCCAACTCGCTCACCATGCACCTCCACCACGGGCAGAGACTTCTCTCAGCCGCTGGGCCGGCCGTTGCAGTCTGTGGTGCAGCGATGCAAGCAGAAGCTCGATCGTCACTTCGGTGGTGGCCAGTGGGGGCAACGTTACCTCGGAGAGCCCAGAGTCTGTAGGCTCACCGCTTCGCTATTGATGGGTTTCCTCACTATATACTTCAAACCCTACCGTCGGCAGGTCGCGCTCCACGGTCTGCCTCCTGATCTGTTTTGCGCGGCCTGCAAGATGGTGCCAGGCGCTGACCGGACAATATTTTGTTAGCTGTTCTTATTTCACCATTCCTTCTTACAAGCGTTGAGTTATCCGCAAAGGGAGGCTTCCCACCGCGCTATATACGTTCTCTTCCAAAAAAAATCATCCGGAATCGGGACGTTTAACAGGATTTCATATCTGCCTCCGAGAAACAGTGCTGGTTAGGTGCTCATCCTCGCTCTTCCCAACAGCGCCCCCATGTGGTGGTATTTTGTGAACATTTTAATCTGGTTAGAAGTGCGAATCTTGGGAGACACCCTATTTTCAAGGGAACTCTTATGGGCCAGATGCATGTGGGTAACTAACACGACACTCTTGCACTAAGTCGTTTTCTAACTATTAATGAATCACTTGTAGACAAAGTGAACTCTTTAGAAAGTCGTACGGTCTAGTCTGAAAGCTGGTGTGCGATGTGGGTTAGTTTTATTCTGCTTTCATAGTAATGCAATGTGTTCCAGAGTGTAGGATTGCAAACTATAAAAATAATTTGTATACACATTTGTATTTGAAGAATTTGTTTTTAGGAAATTATGCACCAACTAAATTTATTTATTAAACTAAACGCCACCCGTGTACGATGTGAAAGGGTTCCCCTGCACGTCCCTGACTTCTGAAGTGAGGTAGATTAAATAGACTGACTTCGCAATGGCTATTATTAGAACGCTGAAAATAAGTGCTTTATGGTAACTCGCAACAAGTAGTTGCGGCCTACGTTGTAACAGAAGATCTGATTCACTCATCAATTCTTATGTGAAACAGCCTGCTAATGGATTACTGTTTTTTATTGGTTTTAAAAGCCTGCATGAATGATGTCGCTTATTTTTTATTGTGATAAGATGTTTTGTCTCACTAATTTCACCAGAAGCAAGAGGATTGTGCGGTGCTTATAATTTTATTGTAAAGAATTGTAATGTGTTTTACTTGTTCAAGATATCTAGACACATTAGCATCTTAATGTTTTACATGGATAGTTATTATGCAATTGGAGTCATGACCTGTGTCATGTATAAATATGTTGAATTTGTATTTAGGAACCAACTGTTGTAAAAGTTTATTTATTAAACCAAATGCAACAATATACATTTTTGCAGGTGGGTTTATTTTAATCTTTAATGTGGTTATTTCATTGATTTTTACACATACAGTAAAACAATTCAATGCATTTAAATTCAAAATACAGTAACACTTAACATCATACACATACATAAGATACGTTTAAAATCCTATGTGTATTATAAAATAACTATTTCATCCATAAAATCCTAAATTCATTTCAATACATCTGTTAACTTGCTGCCAGACCCAATAAAGTGCTAGGTGCATTAGTGTTGAAACAGTAATACCAGAATTCATCGCTCTTTAGACGGTCCTAGTGTTGGACAAATTTACCTAGTGCAGTCATAGAGCCCATGATCTTGCACGCAGTCAACATGCATTGCACTCCATCATTGTTACTACTTTATATGACAATATCTATTCTCATGTGGTATCCCCAATTCAGGGCCTCATACTTTCAACCCACATAGGGAAGATTGATAAGTGTTAAGATGTTACCTATAAAAGTGACAGCGGTGGGACAACACAAAGTGGGTCCTCTGAGTGTATAGACACTGCTAGTGAGGGTTTTCCAAAATCCTGAAGTTTATAATCTAGTGTTGATCCTTGTCACTGGAGGCTCCTATGGCCGAGCAATCAAGACCCAAAACCTAGTCTTAACAAGTCTTCGACCATCTGCCGTACATGAAGCTAAAACATAAAATATTCCTAGGTTTGACCAAAGTTCACAAACCCCTGTTTAAGTACAATGTAACTTTCTTCTGTGAATGCCCTTCCAGGTGTTGGTCTTGGTTTATTTTTTTATTTTTTCCCTTGTTTGCGTTCATGCTTTTCCACTGGTCTCTAGATTGTCTGGCTTTGGGTCCTCGGTGTACAGCCTGCACTGGTCGTTACTCCAGTTAATTCTCACTGCATTGCTGTGCCCATTCCCAACATTTGGTACTCCACGGTACTGACCTTGTGATTCTTGGAACGGGTTTCTCCCAGATCTCTTGTCCTCCGCATTTAATGTATTCTGTTTTTTGACCCCTCGTTTCTCAGCATCCACTGCTAAAGGTATTGCTCTGTTCTGAAAGATTGGATTCCCTTTTTCCAGACTGTTTCGGCCGACATCCCACCCTTGTAATTGGCACCAGCTAGCGAGTTAGTGACTAGCCTGTACCAAATTGCTGTCTAGTTGTTTCGGCTGGGAGCAGCACAGAACACATTCTTCTCCAGCATTGGATCTTTCATAGATTAACATGCTATGAACAATTCCCCGTCATGCTGGGAATCCTTGGTTAACTTTTAAAATAATAAGTAAAGAAAAACTTTAGGTATTTTGTATCCCATTGCCCACCTTTTGGGTGCTTTTAGTCCCCCTCAATGGGAAGTCGTATGTAGCTCCTCTCCTGCAGCCTCCCTTCAGATTCTAACGGCAGGTCATGCTTGAAGGAGTTCTCGTGCGTTTCTCCAGAGAAATCTCCACAGCTTTTCAAAACGATCAAACTCGATCCTCAGGAGCTCTACCTTTTTCTGTTAGGTAAGTGAAAGGGGGTATGGGGGCAGTGAATATGGAGGGAAGAAAGTACCATTTTAGAGCCTGCTCAAACTGTGGCCTAAAAATGTTTTGAAGGAGACTGGCATGAGGACTGTATTTACTGTCTTCACCCACACCACTCTGCTGAAGAGTGAAATATGCAAGACCTTCAGCTCGAACACGCTAAAAGATGGAGATGTCTGGTATGCTGGTTGAATGAAGGCCCTCACCACCCTTCAGAGTCCTCAAGCTTGGCAGTCCCAAGACGCCCAGAAAAAAGGCAATCTGGGTCAAAAAGGGCAAAACCTGAGGAAAGGCCAGCAAAATGGCCTAAATGAGCAAATTAATCGCTGTTAAAGGCCAGGCCTTGTTGACATCAATGGAGGACGCCGTTGGACAGCCAATGGCCTTGTTGATTGCTCCGAAAGGGGGTCAGTCCACGGAAGGACAGACTGAACACGTCAAAAAGGGCTCCACCCCCAGTTGACTAGCTCGGCAACGGACAAGCACTCATTGACTAAACATTCAATGATCAAACACTTGATGGACAGACACTAGTCGAGGGACAAATACCCTCCACCAGCGGTGGACAAGAAACGGCCGTCTATGGGGGAAAATAAACACCGGAAGTGGTAAAAGACCCGCCGACCGGGTGGGAAAAAGAAAAGCGCAGGCAGGAGCCGGCTAATGCATAACCCACACAATTTCCACAGGCAGAACTGGACCACTCGGGGGTGAGAAGCAATCAATTTATTTTTAAATCTCTTTATTGGCACTTATGATGGATACAGCAGCAGTGCGACAGGAGTGTCCCCTGCGGCACAACGTAAATTGTCTGGATATGCCGATTATTCCATAAACAAAACATAGTTGCAACTAAACCCATTAACAATAACAGTAAACGTCTCCAAGTGGTCTATTAATAAGCCTTGTTGGGAGTTTAGACACAGGGAGGTGGGGGGTGGGGAGAGCGCAGAAAAAAAAAATTAGAAAATGAGAGGGGAGCCATGAAGGGAGAAGGAGTGGGGGAGCGCCCAGGCACCTTAAGGCGGTGGTATATTCAAGTCTTGCAATGTATGGGTTGGTAAACCTGGGGGTGGAGAGTTCAAGGAGGTTTGTCATCATTGGAAGGGTGGAAGAGTTCCCACGTGGGAGCCCTCCAAGCTTCAAGAGTCTGGCTCGCGTCATCAGGGGAACTGGCAATGCCTTCCTCCCAGGCTGAAGTCTCAGCCCCCACCCAGCATTCCATTTCATTGCACCATACATGGAAACGTGGTCCATCAGGTCGCTTCCAAGCCTTGGCTATAGTTCTCTTGGTGAGGATGCAGGCTAGATCCATTAGCTTCATAGTGTGCTTTGTTTTAGCCAGTCTAGGAAAAGTTCCCAGAAGGCATTCTCCGGGAGTCCAATCATGCCTGGTCATACGAGCTCTCCTGCAGGTCTGCTCAACCGCGGCCCAGAGTTGACGGGCCTTGGTGCACTCCCAAAACGTGTGCACAAGATCTGCTTTGTCTCTGTTACACCAAGGGCAGTTGTGTTGGGATTGATCGTAGATCTGTGCTAGTCTATGCGGTGTTAGATACGAGTGATACAGTACATTGAGCTGAATCAGTCTGAACCTGGAGTTCCTGGAAACCTCTTTAGGGAGCGCCAATGCCCTTTCCCTTTCTCCATCCGACATCTCTCGGCCCAGGTCTGCGTCCCATTTGAATCTTAGGTCAGGACTGCGGGGGGGGGGAGGGGTGTTAGGCTTGTTTGAGGTGAATATATTTGAGATGCTGGTCTCTGCCCCTCTCCCAGATTATATAGAAGTGTAAAGAAGGGTTTAGTCTCGGGTTCCTCAGGCCAAGTGCCCCACTTGGTTTGTGCTCGTTTCCGGATCCTTGGGTACCAAAGGAATTGGCCGACTGGTATGCCATATTGCAATTGTAAGGAGTCCCGGAAGGAGACCTCGTCGTACAAGTCCCCCCAGGTGTACACTCCCAGCCTTTCCCAATTTTGGATGGTTGCGAGGTCAACGCTGTTATGACACAAGTCTGAGAGGAGCGGAATGTCTGGAGTATATGCGTGCTTCAGATGGAGGAGCGACTGTGTTCTGTGCCATATCTGCCTTCCCAGGGTGGCCAGAAAGGGGGTCTCAGCTGTGAGGCACTGGGGAGCCCAAATTAGTTCTTTTAGCCGTATCAGGGCGATTTGAGTGCTGCAGCAGGTCCGTTTCCGGGGTGACATCGGCCAACCATTTGGCGATGAAACTGAGCTGAGCTGCCAAATGGTACACCTCAAGGTCGGGGAGTTGGATGCCACCTTGGCGGTATGGGAGGACTAACGTGGATAATGCCAGCTTGTGTCTGCCCTTCCCCCATAAAAAGTCCTTAAGCAGCATCTCTAGTAGTCGGAAAAAGGGGGCCTTAATGTAGTAGGACACATTCTGAAACCCATAGAGAAATCTGGGGAGCACAATCATTTTGATGGAAGCTCTTCCCATCATGGACAGGGGGAGTCGTGACCAGAACCCTATTGACTTGCGAAGAGGGGACACTGCTGCCGCTGTGTTCTCATGCATGAGTTCTGGCGTGTGGCAAATATTACTCCTAAGTAGCGAATGTGCCTGGGTGCCAGGTCAGATGGCAGGTCATCCAAGTGATCTCTTCGGAGGCCTCCCAGAGGGAAGAGGCAGGATTTACTTCTGCTAAATTGTATGCCCGATACTCTGGCAAAGTTAAGGACGTCCAGCATGGTCGGGACATTCAGGTGTGGGTCTCTTACATAGAGGAGGATGTCGTCCGCCTACAAGGATATTATGTGATCTATTCCATCTAGTCGAATGCCGGCATCGAAAAATTGCTTCCTAAAGTAGATAGCAATGGGCTCCAGCCCAAGTATGTAAAGCATGGGGGAGAGCAGGCAACCCTGCCTAGTGCCCCTCTGTATGTCCCACGCTGCAGAGATGAGCCGGCCGGATTTCACTCTTGCCCTTGGTCTAGTATACAGGACTCTGACCCATCTGATACATTTTTCGCCAAAGCCAAATTCCCAGAGCACTGCCAGGAGCCACTCCCAATAGATGGCATCAAACGCCTTGATGGCATCCAGGAAAAGCAGAGCGTAGGAACCTCCATCCAGATTGATTTGAGCCAAGACGTGCTGGAGCCTGCGCAGGTTGGCGGTGGTGTTGCGGCCCGGTACAAATCCATTCTGGTCAGGATGCACCACCTCTCCTATCACCCCAGCAAGTCGCTTGGCTAGGACCGTTGTCAAAATCTTGACATCATAATTGAGCATTGCGAGTGGCCGGTAAGAGTCACACTCCTCGGCTGGTTTGTTGGGTTTGAGCATTGTAATCGCCAGCGCTTCCTGCATGCTCTCAGGTAGGATCCCCAGTTCATGGGCCTCTTGAAAGACCTCAAACACGAGTGGGGTTAGCTCCGGTTCGTAAGTCTTATAAAATTCAGTGGGGAGCCCATCACTGTCCGGGGACTTGCAAGTGGACAGGGACTTCATTGCCTCGGTTATGTCATCCTTGGTAATGTCATCATCCAGGGCAAGCGGTAGTTTAGGTAGTCCAATCTCTTCCAAGGTGTCTGAGATCTCACCTGAGGGCACCTGGGTGTCGTGGGAGTAGAGCTGGTCGTAGAATAATTTAAGAGTCATTGATGTCCTGTTGAGTCCGGTGCAGTGTGCCATCTGGGCCTCTCGGATGTGATCGGGGCCCTAGGATGCTCTTTTCTGCATAGCCAAGCTAACAGTCTGCCGGGCATATCCGCTTGGGCGTGAGCCCTGTTGGTCCTGGTGGTGTAGTCAAACTTGGCTAGCATGTTCCATGCCTTTTTGCATTCAATTCTAGACTGCTTGAGCTCTTCCTCCACCTGTGGAGACTTTCGAGTGCTGCATTCCAGCAGTTCAATTCCGGCCTCACGTTGTTCCAGTCGTAGTTGCTTCCTGATGCCTCCCGCCTTAGATATGATTTCTCTGCGTATGACTACCTTCAGGGCCTCCCATACTGTGCTTAAGTGGTTAACGCTATTCGTGTTTTCCAGTACATGGTTCACAAGGGACTCTCGGAGATCCTCCCTGAATGCAGGGTAATTTAGTGCTTCAGTAGGCATACTCCATGTAGGTATCAGAGGTATGGGTCCTGCAGTGCACCACTCAATTGCTAAGGGAGTGTGGTCAGAGATAGTTGAGCCTAATTATTGCGCTGAATCGATCAGGGGGAGGTTTTCCCTGCCAATGAAGATGTGGTCGATCCTGGTGTAGAGTTTATGGGGAGAGGAATAAAAGGAGTAGCCGCGATCTTCCGGATGTTGCTCGCGCCAGACGTCCACCAAATCTAAGCAGTTCAGCATAGTATTCCGTTTCTGTACTGTGTGCCCTTGGCATACAGCAGGTCTAAGTGTGCCGGTATATTATTGTTGGGGAGGTATGAGTTTACGATACAGATTTCAGTCTGCTCAATGCTGCCCCAAAATACCTCCCTTCCGGGTCCTGTTCCGCTCTGTTGAGTCGAAAGGGAATTTGGGGGTTGATCCATGTGAATACCCCTCTGGCATATTTGGAATAGGGGTATCCAAACCCTTGTCCCCCAGTGCGTTTGAAGCGTTGCCATGGACGCCTTCATTAGGTGGGTTTCCTGCAAGAGTGCCAGTCCCACTCCCTTCCTGCGAAGATGGGATCTAATTCTATTGCAGCGAAGGTATGTGCCCAGACCCCTCACATTCCAGGTTACAATCTTAATGCGTGTGGCCATGATAACGAGCAGTAAAACCTAAGCGCCCGCTCAAAGCCAGCCCAGTTCGTCCTCCCATTGGATGGGTATTTCACAATAACATTCATGGCTGGTTAGCATCGTTGTACAATCAATTCCCTCCCGTGTCTTCGTTGACAGAATTGCTCTAGAAAGTGGAGACTTAGTAACAAGTTCAACATCCACTCGAAATGGTGGCTTAAGAACGTGGATCAATTGTGAACTGCCCCCCGCAGCCGCTTCAG
This sequence comes from Ambystoma mexicanum, assembly GCF_040938575.1. Lineage (NCBI taxonomy): Eukaryota > Metazoa > Chordata > Amphibia > Caudata > Ambystomatidae > Ambystoma > Ambystoma mexicanum. The sequence goes on from NC_090931.1 coordinate 82,511,440, forward strand.
GGGAGCAACGCTCGGGGGTTTCCACGCCTCGTTGGCCTATCCAGGTCTTTAGATGCAGATGTGGTGCCAGCATGCATTCGTTGGGGTGGGTCGTGAGGGTATTCATGTGTGGCCGCCTGAGCTCCCGTCCGACAGATCATACTCCGCTTCTTCCATGGAGGATCGCCTTTTGTAAGCAACATTTGAGTGTCATAAGTAGGCGCAATTTCAGTCTTGGAGCTCATGATTTCTGCGTGGACCCCCCGCTGCCGAGACCTGGTCATCGCCCTCAGCCAGGTTGTTGTGCTCCAGCCACATGGTGGCTGCAGCAGGAGATTCCATGAAGATTGTCTTCCCTTTGAGGGATATAGGAGAATGTACTTAAGATTGAGCTTGCGTAAACGGGCATTGATTTGGTATAAAGGAATTCCTGGCTCGCTGCACATTGGGGGTGTAATCCGGATACACCACTATCCGAGAGTCGTTTCGCTTGATCTCACCTCCTTCCCTGGAGAACTTAAGTATTGTTTCCCTGTCTCGGAAATTGAGAATCTTTGCGATCATTGAGCGTGGATGTGATCCTGGTGGGGGCTTCTTTTGTAGAGAGCAATGGGCCCTCTCGACTGAGAATCCCTGTTTGAGCTTGTCGGCCCCAACCTCCTGAAGTATCAAGGACTCTAAGAATTCTGTTGGGTTGGTTTCCTCCATTTCCTCTGGAATTCCAAGGATCCGTATATTGTTGCGGCGGGCCCTCCCGCCTCAGCCTCCTCCGATCTCGCCTCCAGCCGGGCAACCTGTTTTTTCAAGCGTGCTAACCTTGGTTTCAGATTTGCGGTAGTGACTGTCGTGTCCTGCAGGTCCACTTCTACCTTGCTTACCCTCTGTTAGGTTTCGGGCATCTTGCCGTATGAGCTGCATATCCACCCTAAATTCGTCAATCTTGGTTTCCATGAATGTCCGGAGCGCTGCGATAGCCTGTAGCACCTGGGGTCTTCTTCGGGCTCGGGAGGGTCCGTCTGGGTAGGGATCTGTTGGAGATGCTGCTTGGATTTTGCTACTGAGGAGTCCATAATTGTTGCCCATTTTGTTCTTATGCCATGAGGTAGACATTTGTTCTTTGCATGGGTTAGAACAATGGTCTGTAGCCTAGGTGAATATGGTGCAGGGTGGTCTAAAGCGGCGCTTTGCGTGCCCGCAGTCTCGTGTTCCAGGAGCAGGTCTGCCTCCCCGCAACCAAACCTTATGCCAACCAGAAGGGCTCAAGAGGGTGTGGTCTCAGGTGCACAGTTCTGCCGTGACTTGTAGAGGTGATGCTCTTCAGCGGGTCCCCTCGTCCGGTTGCACAGCAGGGCACCCGATCATTTCCCAGTGCTCCGGACCCTGGCTATGTTGCCTGCCGTGGGCCTGTCGCAGCTTAGCAAACACAGGGGTGGGGTGGGAGCCCTGAGCAGGATGCGAGCTCCTAGGGCGCCAACGGCGCAGCTGCAAGGTATTCAACCAGTTATTAGGTGGGCACTTCCCCCAGTAGTTGTGGGCTGAATTCAAAGGTATATCGGGGCCCTGGCACTTGCACACAAATGGGCTCCCAGCCAAGGAGCTCCCCCACACGTGCTCCTTGCCTGTGTCCCGTGGGCCCCTGAGGCGTGCAAGGAGTTGCTAAAGGAGGATGATGTGGAAGGCCTCACCTCCCGCACTACATCTGTCTGCCGACAGCCTCCAATCTCTCTGCCACGTCTGGAGTAGTGCGGCAACCCGCAGCTCACCGGCCCAGTTGGTCCAGCATCCGGCGGTCGGGCAGTAGAATCGGGCCGTTGCTAGCCCAGCACGTTGCAGGATCACTGTTCCGCCGGCGCAGGGGGCGCATTTCTCACCGCTGCCACACAGCGTCCGCAGTCTGCAGGACCAGGCCACCGGGCAGACTTCGGGCGTTCGGCCACCGGTGCGCCCATCTACAGCCAGGCCCCTCCCGCACCAGGGGTTGCGGCCCCGATCAGGTCGTTGTCGGAGTGGGCCCCCGGGACCCGTTCAGCCCCACTGTGTGCAGAACCTCACTTTCCGTTCTGCGTTTGTGCGGCAGGGGCCTCTGCTCCTTGCGTTATGTTGGAGGGAGCGTTGGGACAATTGGTGGTACGCTAACCCGACTTCTCCCTCATCCAACGGGCAGCTAGTCAGGTCGGGCCGTTGCGAGCCGAGCGTAATGCGAGAACTCCGTGCCACAGTTACAGAGGTCTCGGGTGCTTTCTGTGGTTGCGCAGTCCCCGGGACCTGGCCGCAGCATGGACGCCGGGCATTTGTTCTCTGGTGCGCGAGCAGGCTCCTCCCCCACCAGTATCTCCCGCTCTGATCAGGCTGCCGGTCCCCGGGGATCCTTGTAATCTTGTTCCGGGCAATGCGGGCTCCGATTTTTGTCGGTGTTTCGCTGATAAGGAGCAGAAATGTTTGTACTGACTGACGCTGTGATTGTTGGAAAGGGTTTCAATCTTTGGCAAGTGAAGCAGGCTCTTGCAACCGCCGCCAACATTAAGATCGCTGCGTCTCCTGCATCTTCCACGATATAACCCCAGAGAAAAAAGGGATATTCACGTGGCACAACCACAAGAACCCTTGCTAAATCCGAAATATCTCGTCTCACTGCAGGTCCTGTCCGCACTCCAGAACCTACACTCAACTGAAGTCTAGACTTCCAGCTAGACCAGTGGCTACACAACCACCTGTAGCACCACAATATGAATAAAAGAAAATCAGTGGTGGCAATTCCAACCCTTGACCACATATACGAAGACGGGCTCTGTACCATCAGCCACCCTTTTACAGAACCAGCTTTTGAAGGTAGGCTATACAAAAAAGTTCAAGGCACCAGACACCACTCCTAAGTGTTGCAGGTCGCAGCCAACCCCGGAGTCCGTTGTCTCAGCGGCAGCCAACAGTCGCACATTCAGTCACGTAAATGTACTGTGCCAACAGAAGCAAATAGGCGCTTTGTGGAAGAAGATGCTTACGGTGGGAGCCACCACAGTAAAAGCAGCTGATGCACTGGCCATCATGTCCATGCATGTCCGTGAAATGTGGCATAGATTGACACCCATTCTAGAACACTTGCCAGAACAGAAGCATGCCGAAGCAGTCTCCATCTCGAAGGAAGGAGAGGAGGCTGCAAACTATAGTATCATTGCAGTTGACCTAGCCGAGACGGATTTAAAAAAGAATGAATAACTGGGTAGTTCTCAAGAGGCAAGGATGGCTCCACTGTGCAGATTTTAGACTTGATGTGCTGGATATGCCTTTCGAAGGCAATGGCCTGTTCGGGCACAAATTGATTAGGCAATGAAAACAATTAAAACCTGACGCATACTGTCAGCTCTCGCTACCCTACAAACAAAACACTTTTTGTGTGTTTTGAGGAGCAGCGGGAAGGTCAACCTACTCAGGAAACTTCAGAGGCGCAAGGCACTGCCTTTCTCCCAGGCATTCCTCTCAGACTGACATCTGCCTCCGTGCGTGCCATTCTTTCTTAACTTACCTTGTATTGGCTGGTCCATACTGACAGACCGAACCTTTCCGACTGAAAGATAGTGAGGTCTCTCCCTTAGATATGCTGCTCACAGAGGATTCAAATGACCTCAGTTACCTTTTGAACCAGGCAAATATTCAGTCCTCCGTACACAGCTCTGTGTCTGCAGTCGGGTCGCTTTTCTTTCAGGGATAACCAGGTCACTGGCAGTGAATAAGCGTTGTTCTATGCAGTGAGTAATTCATGCGTTGATGCACTCCACAGGTGGGGTGAGCTCTCTCAAATGGGACCAACAGCAGGTCATAGTTCCTCCACATTTCCTACCAGTAGCACCTTTGCAGCTCTGTCCCATTTCCTCTCCTTCATAGTTGCCACAGACCGAAGTGAGCATTTTCATAACTTGTCTAGCCAGTCAGGTAACGGGCCAAACTGCAGCAAGATTAACCTTAGGCCCCTACGGGGGTAAAGGAAGATGCTGTCCCAGCTACAAGAAGGGACTGGAGGAGGGAAATGCTTCAGCTAAACGAGGGGAAAGGAACGGAAGGGTCGGGGTGGGGGTAGAGGGAGGAAAACCTCCAACTATTGGTGGGGGGGAAGTGAGTGAAGCTTCCCAGCTACAAAAAGGGAGTGGCTGGAAGGACCACTTTTACCCAACTATGATAGTGGGCATTGGAACTTTCCCACCCATTGTCATGATGCCTACCCCCGGAGCACCAGGCCAGGCCCAGCACCCCCGGGAGCAGGCATCACGCCCCCGGGTAAAAGCCCAGCGGCCCTTTATAGGGGCTCTTTGGGCTCTGTCCTGGCGCCGTTGGCGCCAGGCTCATAAGGGGAACTGTTTGGTGCACTTACCTGAAGCAGACCATGCTGCACACTCACCTGATGCAGACCATGCTGCATGAAGAACCAAGCCAAATGAGGCTTAGGAGGGACTATTTTTCTGAAGGAACTATTTTGTTACTTGGGTGGGGCTGTGGAAGAATACTCACCTGGAACTTCTTCCAAAGATATTTAAGCCACGCCCGGACAGCCACACGTGCTTCGCGTTGTTATGCATCCCAGCAGCTGAACGCTCACCGTGTCTGCTCCTGCACCTGGACTCCAGCCACGCCCGCCTCGAACCTGGAACACCTATAAGGGAATAAGAGAAGAGAAAGGTGAAAACCAAGAACTTATTCAACCTTCTTACCTGCATCCGGAATCTTCACGCCAGCATTCCTGAAGGAAGACTTCCATTTAAAAGCACCGCGTTGCTCGCTGCAGCGCCGCGCTTCACTCGCCTGTTCCCGAGACGCCGCCCGGCTCCATCGCGTCTCTCGGCACCGGTTGTCACATCTCTGCACCTAGGGGAGAGAAGAAGAGACAAAAGGTGAGCAAGGGAACACAAGAGGAAAGCCGAATTTTCAGCCATATTACTTACCGGCTTTTCTTGGTGAACCATTCCACATCTCGGGTCGGCGCCGCATCTTTGGCAGGTACCGCACCCCGGCCCCTATGGGGAAAGGACAAAAGACATTACTGGGGAATTATAAAGACATTTAGAGGGGTCGCCCTCATCACTAACTCACCTGATTTTACCACCGGCAATTTAACCCCTCAACGCATCGCCTTTGTTCTGCACCTGAAATAAAGGACAGAAAAAAACAACATAAAAGGAGGCTCACACTTGAACTTTGCACCTTCATACTTACGGCGTATCGCTCAGAAAAGTCAAGTGGATGTGCCAGCGCCATTCTGAAAACCAGTGAAGTAACTGGACGAACGCGCGCCCCTGCACCAGAAGCAGGATGGAGAGTTCATCCTTCCAAACCATAAGGTGAGCTTAAACCGGGGGTTTTGGAGGAAGTCAGAGAAGAACGAAGGGGGAAAAGGGGGGGGCAAGCACACTATTCAGCAGGCAGTTAATCCCCTTTCTCATCTGCAGAAGGATATTCCTACGGGCCAGACAAGCAAGATTTGGGGGTCCTGTTCAACCGGTGGTCCGAATTCTTCGCATCACGCTTGAAGAGGCCACAGCAACCCAGACCAGCGCCTCAGTGGGAGCCAGGTGAGCGTTACACCCATTCAGGAGGTGCCTATTCCTGGGCCCAGAGATCCTCCAAGGTTCTTGGGATTAGGTCAAGATCTAGATTAAGTACGATTGGCATAAATATCAACACTGCTATTTCCACAAGAATACTACATATTGACAAGGACCATCTCGATACTTAAGGGAGCCCAGATGAGAAACTGATAGAGGCGGGGTAGGGATCAAAATGGCATCCAAGAACAATCTCCAATGATCCCAGTCTGGTTTCTAAAGGCATCATTTCTCCACAGCTCATGTTCAACTTGAAAGGAGCAGTCTCCAATCTTTCTCTGCAGCATTTCTTTGCTTTCAATTTTTGGCTACTGCACCATCTACTACAGACATCAGAATCCCAGTTGATCTAATGTGTGACAGAACTCTGAACCTGTAGGCTCTGCTGAGAGAAAGATAAGGAGATAATGAAAAAGAAAGGTAGATACCCCCCTCCCCAACATAGAGGGTGTGGGGGGAGGGGGGGGAGAGAACTATTAACTAGGCAGTTAAGATAGGTTTCACCACAAAATGTAAAGAAACAGCAGTCATTACGTCAGACCATTTCCCAACCAATAACTGACGGGGCAGCAAGTTGGCTCTGGGAGAGGAGCATATAACAAGTGAATCGCGCACACAAATTCAAATGCATACTTCCCAAGTCTTGTCTAAGACTGGGAGGAAAAGTGTGATGTATATTACTCAAATGCTTGCACATGGAGACTTAACCTATAGGTAAGCATTTTCCTCTCCAGCATGGAATGGGGGTTTCTGTAGCACAAACATAGATGCAAAGCAACATTCCCCTTCACATAAAGGGGAATGGGTACAACGGCATAGAAGGGGAAAAGGGTCAGATCAGGTAAAGACGGCAAGTGCACTACCATTTAGTGTAAAAATGGAAAGGTTGTGTGTGGCCACAAGGACACTTAACTATGTATACAATGTAAAGCCGTTTCTGATGCATATATATGCGCGCACACCACATTTTCAAACTATTTGCAAGAACTTAGTTTAATTGGTCACAGTTGGACTGTAGCTGAGATCAAACATTAAAACACTCAGGTATGTCTTAACAGTGTGTTTCCGTAGGGTGGATATTAGGGTGTACTGTGAAGGTGTGTATTAAATTGTAATTTCTTTTGCTTGCAGAATTTAGTCAACATGTTTAGTTATGTCCTATATAGTTTAGTACTTTATGCCAGATTAGTACCAACATGGTGCAGGGTCCCACAGGCTTGCGCTCCCCCACCACCCCTCTAGGTCACAGTATTAAACCAACCAGGCAATCCATGGTTTCAAAGACCAGCTGATAGTCTACCTTTAACAAAACGTCACACCAATGAGCAGCTTGTGGTATAATACGGAAGACTGCACTGAAGTGTGCTTCGTCCAGTCATGGTCCCATAGCTCCCTCAGACGAGACGAGCAGAGAAGCCACTGCATTAAACTTCCAAAGCTTGGGACGATGAAGGACGCCATAGAAGAGAACTGCTACTGGCAAAGATAGTTTTGACGTTCTGATGCAGCAATAAAGCCACTGAACCACCAGGCGTGAGTATTTCGTCAATTAAAATATACAGAGAAGTTGCTTGTACTGTGCTAAAGAAATGCTTGAAGGGAAAGGGGATACAATTCCACTCCTAATCAATTACCCCACCCTAGCCGGCAGAGATAATCACATTGACAGTACAAAAACACATTGGGGGAACAAAGAGGCCGGGTGAGTCTACAGAAGGGCTACGTTTCTTAACTGCAACTCCATTCCTCCAACTTTGGTATCGTTCATAGATTCGCATGCTATAAATAATTCCCCATCAGGCTGGAAATCCTCGGTTAACTTTTACAATAATAAAGGAAAAACTGGTGTTTATTTTGTATCCCATTGCCATCCTTTTGGGTGATTCCCCACCAATGGGACATTGAGTATGTAGCACCTCCCCTTCAGATTTAGGTGTATCTGAGAGGGGCTCTTAACCGTAGGGGGCTGGCCACAGGGCGCATTTGAATCTGTGAAAGATACCAATGCTGGAGAAATGGAGTTGCAGGTAAGAAACTGACCCCTTCTCCAGCATTAGATCTTTCATTGATTCACATGCTATGACCAGATTTCAAAGCGGTATGTAACTGGATGGTGGTAGGACAACAGTGGAAAGCCTACCTTATTTGAATAGATGCTACAGGGCTGCCTTTCATGGTTTTCCATTAGCAGCATGTTCTTGGAGGCAGTATTGCCTAGTGCAGGTGTGCAGCACGACCCATGTGGCTGAGTGACAAATGTCTTTTAGTGACACCCATGACCACATTGCCACTGTTGCCGATATGGCTCTTGTTGAATGGGCTTTAGATGGCCCACTCAGTGGCTTGTTAACTTTGGTGTGACAGAAGGATATGGTAGAGGCTATTCACCTTGCAATGCCTTGCTTGGTGATGGCCTTGTCTTTGTTTGGATTCCCATAGGCTAGAAACAGCAGAGTGGAATTTCTTGAGGATTGCTTTCTGTGTAGATAGTAATTTAGCACTCTTTTAACCTCTAAAGAGTGCAGCGTAACTGCTGCCAGGGTCTTTGGTTGTTGGGCAGTGTAATGGCTGTAGGTTTATGGAATTCCGATGGTAGTTTTGGGTATAAACCGCGGGTTGATTGTCAGGACCACTTTGTCTTTGTAAAAACATATGGCTACGTGACTGTTGGCGCTTGTAGTTCGAAACTCTTCTCACCGACGTAAAGGCTATGAAAAGCACCACCTCCCAGGAAAGGAATTTTTAGGTGTGCTGTCGCTAACGGTTCAAACAGCGCTCTCACGAGTCTTTCCAGTACAATGTTGAGACTCATTGTGGTGGAAACCTTTTCACTGCGGACAAGGTTCAGAATAACCTACTGAGGAAACGTTTGTCTAGTTGATCACTGAAAAGCGGCATTGTCCCCCTTTTCCTGGTGAATCTGGAGATGGCCGCCAGATGTACTTTTATCGAGGTGTGCGAGAGTCGTCCTTGAGCGAGCGATAGGAGTTAAGGTAGGATAGTTTACAAAGGCTTGTTGAAAGCGGTCGGACGTTTGCTTGCCCTGCGCACCAGGCACAGAATCTCTTCCATTATCCTTTGATAGGAAGGATTTGTAGCCAGGGTCCGTTGCAAGGTTCGGATATCCTCACATTCCTGTGACAAAAGTAGATGTCCAAATTCCGTGAAGTTAGGAGCCACACAGTCAATTTTAGTGACCGCAGGTCGTGATGTAGTACTTGGTGTCAGTTTGATTGCGGAGGGGAATTCGCTGGCCCTTAGACATGTGAACCGGGTCGGAGTACCAGGTTTACCTCGGGCAGTTTGGGGCTATGAGCACCATCGTGCACGGATTTTCTTTGAATCTCTTTGCGGATAATCTGAAAAGGTGGGAAGGCATAAGCGAAGAGGTCGGTCCACGGGAAAGAAAAGGCATTCCCTATGGACGTGTTCGGCTGGCAAAGTGCGCACGTTTGGTGTTCTGCTTTGTCGCGAATAGGTCAGCTTCGGTATTTCCCCATTGAGTTTGTGTTGGAGCTGGTTGTCGCATGTGTTATGATAGGGCTTTTGTAACGCACCTATACACTAGTGTTTTAAGGCGCAACGAGGCAAGGGAGGGGGAACAGGGAAGACGGACAATGATCTTACTAGGCCAGGTGACAATGAGATTGAGAGGAAGAGGGAAAGTGCAGTGGGAGGGGGCAGTGCAGTAAATGGGACCGACAGTAAAATAAATTAAAAAAAATAAATAAAGGTGCGGCCAGCTGGAGGCAAGTGTAAGGGTAAGTGCAGACATCGGGTGTCAAGTGCTGATAGGGGGCTGTAGGGATACAGAAAACAGTCCCCAAAGGTGGGGGATGCCAGGGAGGCAGTGCAGGGGTGGGACCTAGGCCCGAGATCAGGGGTTAGCCAGGTTACAAGTGCTGTTTCAGCCAGGTGTTCAGCAGGGGAGAGGAGGAGAGAAAGCAAAAGCAAGGAGGAAGGTTTTGAGGTGCTTTCGGAACCAGAGATGGTTCTCGCGTTTCAAGGAGGCAGGGAGGCTGTTCCAAAGGGAGGCCCCAGCTGAAGAAACAGATCGACCACCAACTCGTTGCTTGGAGAAGCGACTGATCCTTAGGGAGTTGGAGGCGGATGAAGGTATTGAGGCCCCCGGCCCCAGAAGGCCTTGTGGATAATGCAGAGGGTCTTGAACTTAATCCTAGCAGCCACTGGGAGCCAGTGCAGAGATTTCAGTCCTGGAAAGATATGATCGCTGGGCTTGAGGCCAAGGACAAGTCTCGCTGTCCTGTTCTGGATGAGTTTCAGAGGCCGGAGAGTAGAAGCAGGCAGATTTAGAAAGCAGCTGTTAGTAGCCCAGCTTGGAGAGAACCAGAGCTCTGGACACAGCGAGCTTCTGGGGGGGGGAAGGAGAGTAGAGGAAAGGAGGAATACCTTGGAGGTGCAGCTTGTAGTGTGACTTTTTGGAGACGTCAGCGATGTGAGGAGAAGGGGTGGGGAGTCGAAGATGACCCTGAGGTTTTAACCCTCACTGGTGGGAGCAGGAAGAGGGCCAAGAGAGGCCGGCCAGAGTGACGGAAAAGGAAGGAAGGGAGGTGTGCCGATCAGAATGTCTTGATGGCGGCAAGGCAGAGATCGTTGGCGGCACACACTCCTGGATAGCAGACAGTCGGAGATGAGCAAAGAAGAGGTGGCGTAAGGGAGCCTGAAAATTAGTTGTCATCTGCATAGCACTGAAAGTTGGGGCAGAGAGCGACAATGCGATGGGTAAGAAGTGCTTGGTATTGGTTGAATAGCCAGGGACAGATGGAGATTGAGATAGGAGAGGAGGGACCCAAGTTGGACCTGGGAGGGTCGATCAGAGAGGAAAGGGGTCAACCATGCCATGATCAGATCAGTGATAACCAGGTTATCACGGAGACGGTTGAGCAGGATGGCATGGTTGACAAGGCAGAAGATATCAAGTAAGATGAAGACGCAGACAGGGGGTGTTGGAATTGAGGTTGGAGATCAGGTCTTCACGGATGTTCAGGAGAGCAGTTTCCGTGCTTCAGGCAGTTCTAAAGCCAGACTGATGGTCATGGAGACAACCAACAGATTCAGTGTGAAGATTAAGCTGGGAGATGGCCAGCTTTTCCAGGAGTTTTTCCAGGAAAGGAGTGATGGAGATTGGGCGATAGTTCGCCGGCAGGAGGGGTCGGCTGTGGGTTTATTAAGAGGGTGCACCAGGAAGTGCTTCAGGGGTGAAGGGACGACACCAGTCGCGAAGGAATGGTTGCAGAAGTCAGCCAGAGCAGGGGCCGAGGTGTCAATGTGGTCCTTGATGGTTTGGGGGAACAGGGGTGAACCTGTTTTGACGAGATTTAGATAGATCGGACTAGAAACCTTGTCTGGGGAGAACAAGGGAAAGGCAGAGAAGGAGGGAGGGAGAGGTGGCAGAAGAAGGGCCAGAGGAGGAGCAGGGGAAGAGGGAGGAAGAGAGACCGGATGTCCTGAGTTTGAGATGAAATGAGAAGCCAGGGCCATGCAGAGGTCCTGGCAGGGGAACCGGGAGGTAGACTGCAGCAGGATTGGCCAGCTCCTTGCAGATTTTAAAGAGTGTCTGAGTTGTTGGATGCCGCAGAGTCATGGACTTGGATGTGGGCGCTCTTCTTGGTGCGTAGCTCCCACTTGTAACCACCTCGTTGTTTACTCCCGGTAGGTGAAACGCTCTGAGCGTTATCCTGTTGGCAGTGACCCAATGCCAAATCTTTTATGCTTCCTGGGAGGTGGTTGGGGACCTTGTGACCCCCACCCCACTCCTTGCTTCCTGAGGTAGTACATGGTTGTGGTGTTGTCGGTTAATACCTGACCCGTAGAGTGTTGTAGTATTGGTTGAAACGATTTGAGGGCCCAGCCCACTGTCCTTTCCAGTACATTTATGTGTAATCCGGCTTCCTCTGCTGTCCATTTTCCTTTTTTATGTGGGGGAGAACCCACATGCGTACCCGAGCTGGACCGGCAGGCATCCCTCACCACTGTTGTGCGGAATGGGGTCTTGAAACTGGCATCCAATGCCGATGTCTGATTTTGTCCACCACTGCAGTTGGTGGTTTAGTTGCAGTTTAATCTGCAGCTTGTCGTCCCACAACTTTGAGCAGCGACCATCTATTGGTGACAAATTCTTGCAGCAGACACATGTTCAGTCTGCAGTGCAGTATGAGGGGAATGTAGGAGGCCATAGTTCCTAGGAGACCCATGCATTTTCTGCCGGACAACCACTTTCCTGGTTTGAACAGAAGAATCCTTGCCGTCTGTGTTTCTAGTCCGTCTCACGAGGGGCGGACTAGGGCTTCGTATGTTGCAAAGTGAGCCCCCAGAAACACCTGGCGCTTGGATGGCAATAGAAAAATCCTCTATCTCTTATCCCAATTGCTGCAGTAAGAGCTTTGTTTCTGCAATGGATATGTGAGCATCACCCACTGTTTTTACTCACTAGCCAGTCGTCTAGATATGGCTAGGTGTGATGGCCATTTTTTTTCCTGAGGGCTTCTGTGACTGGTGCTAGGCATTTGGTAAATGTTTGTGGCGCTGATTTTAGCCTGAAGGGGAGCACTTTGAATTGATAATGTTGTCCTGCCTGCTACTGCAAAGTGTAGATACTGTCGCCGTTTCCGGTGCACCGGATATGGAAGTAAATGTCTCTTAGGTCTAAAGACGCCAGGAAGTTGTGCGGCTGCACCGCCTAGATGACTTGTAATGTGACCATTTTGAAGAGCTGCTTCTTGATGAATTTGTTTAGCTTGCGCAGATCTAGTATCGGGTGCCACTTTTTGTCCGATTTTTCTGCACCACGAAGTATCTAGAGTAAACGCCCCTTCCTGTTTGTTGTTTTGATACTTTTTCTATGGCCTTTCTTCTTAACCTTTGTTTAATTTCTTGTTTGAGCACCTTTAGATGTGCAGTGGAGGTTTTTTAACGGCAGGATGTTTCGTGACGGTTTGGTGAACTCTAACGGGTGGCCTGATTGGACCACTTGCAATACCCACTTGTCTGTTATTTGTCATCACCGATGTAAATGGTGCATCACTTCCCCCTCCCCACAGGTGCTGTTCGGGCTGCGCAGTCAGGCCTGAGGTTTTGCTCTACCCCTCTGGGAGCCTGAAGATCCCCGCTTCTGCTGTTGCCTGTATTCTTATCTGGTAGCCTTGGGATGATTTTTTTTTTTTTTTAATCCTTCTGAATAATGTGAGGCTTTCCAGAGCTGAGTGGTTCAGAAGCGCTGATCGAACTTGAGCTTAAGAGCACCATGCGGCTTGGGGTATCATAGTGGCCCTCGGGCACAGACAGACGCAGGAGCCTGAGCAGCGACGCAGGCAGATGGACAGTGGACCGACGCTTGCTTGCTGGGACACGTGCAGTTAATGCTTGTTGGTGTCACTCCTAGAGTCAGTTCAAGGGCTTTTATGTTAAATTCAGAAAAGGGCTGAATGGCCGTCACTCCCTAATTTAGGAGGCAGGACCACCCCACCCCACCCCACTCTAGCTTGGGTGTCTCCACTCCGGACTGCTACTACAGAACGGTCATCCCCACCATCTACATTTGTTTTTGGGTAAAGGCAAACTCCTTACCTAGACTTCCTTGTGGAACAAACAATAGGTTTCTACACAATGATTCTAACAAAAAGACCTGAGGTGTCAGCTCTAAACTCTCTTTGGGCTTCCGTGCCCTGATATTCCTCCCCCTCTGTCTACCACTCCCCCTTCTCTCCTGTATTCTCCAACCACCGTCTCTCCCTCAGATGTTCCTCTCAACATCAAAGGGTGGAGATAGATTGTAAATCTCTTCACAATTCTCTCCCCCACCTATTCACCCAAAACTGTTTGCCCAGGCCAATCTTCCCTTATTGTTACCTTTCGGTTGGTGGTACAATTCTCAAGATGCAAAGGGGTTTAAACCCCTCCACTTCCTTTTGTGTGCGTGTTCAGCGGGACTTTGTAATGATGGCCCGCGGCAGAGAGTTCTGCAGTTCAGTTTACAGTTTGTGAGTTCCTTGCGGGCTTGTCAGTTTGATTGGAGTGCGGTTCCGGAGCTCACAGGTAATCAATGTTCTTGGAGCATCCCACATTTGTGTCGACCTCTGTTGCTGACTGGGACTCTACGTTGTGCAGCTGACATTTTTCATGATATTGCTAGGTTGTGGTTGTAGGTTCCCAGTCTGTTGCTGGCACTTCGTTTCTGCCAGCCCCATGGTTCTTTGGCATGTGTGGTTTTGTAGGACAAAGAGAAATGCTGGCCAGCATCATGCGAGGCAGGTGTGGGGTGAATGACAGTGCCACTGTGTGCAAGCAAACTGCCACTGTGAAGTGACTGGATTGGGGCCCTCCAAACCTTCACCTTATCCCTTCCAGGGGAGGACTGGCTCCAGCTTCCACCCTGGTAGGCCTGCACCCCAAGCTGAGAGGGGTCCCGATTTTTCTTTTTTTGTTTTTCTTTCCCCCACCACCTGTGACTGGGTCACACATCTGACCATGTCAATGTTTACATGGAAGTATGTTCAAGGAGGATCCAACTTAGTCCCCATAAGCTTTGTAATGGCGTAAGTTACAAAATTCATAACAATTGCTTACAGACGAGCTTGGTTTATTTTTTACCCGGTTGCCTGGTCTTTTTGCGTGATTGTTCCATGAGGCCAGAAAATCGATCGGTCCTGTGTATGCTGTCCTTTACCTATCGAGGCAGTTCTGCAATCCTCTCTTCTAAAAACGTCTCTCTATGCAGCCTGGCTTAGCGTGATCACCCATATTTAAGGGTGCAGCTTTCGGAGTACAAGGAATGTCTGTTTGAGCTAGTAGGCGAAGGCGGCTTTCAAGTTTGGTGTGCATTAAAAAACAGAATTGCTATATCCCCTCATTAAGCCAATTGATTGAATATTGCTATTTTTGTGTGCATATTTGTCATACCATTTTAGTAAAATGTATTTTATTACAGGTCTACGTCCAGCAGAGGAGGATGATGATGACATTGAAGGTAAAGCATCTTATTGGAAATGTTTACTTTAAATGCAGACACCACTCTTATGTACATGACCTGAATGCTTGAGCTAGAAATGTTCCTCATTTGGACAACACTGCAATACTCCCATTTTGTTCAGCATGAATCACTTTTTTTGTTTTGTTGTTTAAAAGTCTTTCGACTACCTTGTGTCCTCCCACATATTCCTCTTCTTTGACACGTGGTCCAGCTTCAGCTGCTTCGGGAAAAATAAAAATTGGCAGATGGCGCTGTGCGTTGGTGTACCTTGAAGGCCTCCATCGAGGATGTCACTGAAGGCATATAGGACGCGCTGTGCCCGTTGGCCTCAGTTCTGTTTCCACGACAGTGACCGCTTCGAAATACGGTGCACCTCACATCTTGTGACGTCTTTGATTAATCTTCGACATTGAGATGTCTTCATCGACTCTGAAGTCCGCTTTTAAAAAGTGTTGGGATTGCTGATCGAAAATGTCCTTGACTGATCTGCACCGTATCCGTTTTGTTGTGCCTCAGAGCTGACCATGACACCTCAGACTGCTCGAAGTGCAGTCTGACTGGAAAGGCCTTGAGGGAACAGAAGGGGATCTGAAGGTAGACAAAATCCAACTTTCGACTGACTTGTTAGGAATGCTCTCTCCTCGGTCCAGGTCGAGGAGTGGCTCACATCACTCTTCTTCGTCAAAGAGAAGGCTATGTAGGTCGACTTCGTCGTCGGACACTTCCCCCCCAAAAGAGTTGCTTGGCCAACAATGAAATCCACTCTGGCTGAGTGGGAAGATTCAGTGCAGAAATATAAACATTTTTGATCCTTTTCGAAAGAAGCCGTCAAGGAAAGGTCTTGTTCAAAGTCTTGCGTGCCCTTGAGCGCCGAAAAAAGGCCTGTTCCACATTGAGTCTTCTAGGCCTCGATCCGATTTTTCATCGAAGGATCACTTGAGACATCAGCACAAGTCGAGGTAGTCAACGCCATCGACACCTTCGCCGGGGGTGCCTTTGTCAACTTTGAGGGTTTTGCAGGCGCCAAAGACTTTGACACCAGTTGCGCCATCTTAAGAGCTGTGCTGCCGACGCAGAGCACCCCTCCTAAACCAATGGCGCCGGTAAAGAAAACCTCCACTACTACGGTGTCGAAGCATCACTGGCCAAAATCTATAAACCCTGACAAAACCTATGTTCCGCTGCTAAGGGACTTTTTAAAGTCTTTCTTCCTTTTTTAATAGGAGCAGTCTAATGCCTCATTTGCCCTGGAACATGGTATGCCCTATGTACCAGAGTTTATTTGTGTAAGAGTCCAGGATGAAGGACATTTATGAACATTTGCAGACTGCAAATGGGGTAGATACCTCACCTGAAGTAGAGTTTGGGAAACCAGAGGCTTGGGCAGCATGCATACTACAGGCAGCTCATGTCAAGTGTTGGATTACATGGGTTGGAGTAGGCTTCCATTACCATATGAACAGGACGACCTTACTGACATTCTTGACAAAGGTCCACTGTCGGAGCCCATCTTACCATTCCGTATAGGTTTGCTGAAAAGGGTGGCCAGGAACTGCGATACTCCGGAGACCAATACGGCAGTTGATAAAAAAGTACCTCCCTCCAGCAGTGACCCGCGACTACCTGTCAAAACCCCAACGCAGCGTACCCTGCCACCCCCCCCTGATGGGGAACGATAAACGCTCCACTTCTGCCCTCGTAAAGTTTACGTTCACTTTATGGAACTGCAGTTCCATGGCGGTAGTGCACATTCCCGAAGGGGATGAAAGAGATGGCTTCTTAGCCATTGTTAGAGACAGCAAAGAGGCCATGTGCACGTCCCTTCAGTCAGGTTTGGATTCTGCTGATGGTATCAGCAGAGCCATGGCTACCAGCACAGGAAATTGCAGGTTTGCATGGTTGAGAGTCGGGTTTTGCACCGGATGTGAAATCTAGACTTCTCAACATGCCTGACGGGTCTCACCTTTTTGGCCAGAAGGCTGACGAGAGCTTTGAGAAGTTGCATACCTCAAAGGTGGCAGCCTAATCTTTAGGCGCTGATATTGGGCAACCTCAGCCTTTTCATTCTAGTGTGCAACCTTGGATGGGTAGATCTTTTCGCTACTACTCAGTTGGAAGGGGGAGAGGGATGGCCAGTCAAAGGGGCCTGAGAAAATGTCCTTGTGGTGGAAGAGGTAGAGGTGCAAAGCCAGCTCAAGCAGCAGCCTCCTTACCATTGGCCACTGCATCAGCCTCCTCAAAACCTCTGAGGTCTTGAGTCACAGTTCAGCAATGTGGGGTAGACTGTCTCAGCATCTAGAAGAATGGCGAGACTACTTTGGATGCTTGGGCACTAGAAACCATAGCCCACGATTACTTCTTTCCTTTCATACGGAGACCCCGGAACCATCCACTGGGGAACTACTCTTTGAGGATTCCGGAGCCGCTCCTTATGCAGGAAATCTTAACCCTGCTAGAGAAAGGTGCTATAGAACCAGTGCTTATAGCATGGGGGAACAAAGGATGGTACTCCCCTTATTTTCTAATACCCAAGAAGGACGGAGGACAGAGACCCATCTTGGACTTGAGATACTTGAAAAAGTTCAAGATGGTCACAATTTCTCAGATCCTTCAGGCCCTCCAACTTCATTGGACCTTCAGCATGCTTATTTTCATGTGCCAATCCATCTCAAGCACAGAAAATACCTGAGGTTCATAGTTAGTGGTTCTCATTATCAATTTCGAGTTCTGCCATTCAGGCTCACCTCCGCCCTAAGGGTTTTCACCAAACTGATGGCGGTGGTGGTTACGAGTCTGAGAGGGGGATTACCATCTACCCCTACCTGGACGATTAGATGATTAGGGTGCGTTCTCCCGAACAAACCCAGGATCATCTCCAGGTCACCTGCCACGCTCTTCAGACTGGGCGTCTCCCTTCATTACAAGAAGTCCCATATGACACCACCTCCAAAAGCTCCAGTACATCTGAGCTGTACTAGATACATCCTTGGGAAAGAGCTTGCCACCCGAGGTGAGGGCTCAAGACATTGTTCAGATGGTTACCAAATTTCAGAATGCCCAGTCTACGGGTCTTTTATTATTTTTTTTTTCCTTAGGTTGCTCGTCCTCATGGCTTCCTGCTTTTTTCTGGTGCCAGGGGCCTGCCTGAAAATGACATCCCTTCAATGCCCTCTAAGAACTAAATGGTCCAAATTCTTAGGAAAGATGTCGGACCTATTTCAGATTCCAACCAGGATCTCATAGGATCTTCTGTGGTGGGCCTGCGAGGAAAATATTCTGAAGGGAGAACGTTTTTGGCAACCATGGCCGGATATAAGAGTAGTGACGGACGCCTCACTCACGGGGCGGGGAGCCCATGTCAACTATCTGTCATCGGTCTTCACCGGAGTCCAAACTACATATCAATCTTTTGGAGCTGCGGGCAATCGGACTAGGCCTCTGTACGGGGAAAGAATGTCCTGATAATGACTGACAACTCGATGACCATGTACTACCTCAGAAAGAGGTGGTGTAGGGTCACTACCACTGTGCAGAGGGGCTATGCAGCTCTGGTACTGGGCAATTAAAGACGGAATCTCCCTATCAGCAGCTCACCTAGCCAGAGAGAACATTGCGACGGACGTGCGTAACAGTCTCCCACGAGTGGGAACTAGCTCATGAAGTCCTTCAAGAGGTCTTCACCCTTTGGGAAACACCTCTGCAACCGAGGTCAGCCGGAAGTGCGAACAGTATTGCTCCAGGGAATTTCCCCCAAGAGGAGCTCTAGGAGACGCGTTCGTAGTGGACTGGGAGTTTCCACTCCTGTATGCGTTTCCTCCAGTCCCTGTCATTCCTCTTGTGATCAGGAAGTTGAGAAGGTTTGGGGAACACATGATCCTAATTGCTCCGGATTGGGCAAGGAGGACGTGGTACCCGGACCTTCTGGACATGTCCATCTGTTCCTCCGATGCGTCTGCCACAAAGAGGACCTTCTCTCGCGAGAGGATGGTCGGGTTCTCCATCCAGAGATCAAAATACTCAACCTTCACGCTTGCTTTCTGAAAGGCTGAGATATAAGAATTGGACCTCCCAGATGACGTAATGGAGGTTTTGCTTTTGGCCAGAAGGCCGGCAACAAAGTCTTTGTACCGTTGCTGTTGGAATACATTCTGCAACTGGTGCAGGGAAAAGAATGTAGACCCTATGTAGACCCTTATGTAAAAAACTGGATGTTTTATCCTTATCTTTAGTCAATCTGGGGCTCCAGATTGGTACTATTAAAGCCTACTTGGCGGCACTGTCCACCTTTAGTGCTCGTCGGATGAATGTTTCTACTTCAAAATTCACTGACCCCCCCCCCCCCCCTCTCCGCCACCCCCCACCCCTTTATAGGTTACAGTTTGGGACCATAATCTGGTTCTAAAATTCCTAATGGGTGTACCTTTTTGAAGCCTTACACTCATGTCCTTTTTAATGTTAAACTTTTAAAACCAGTCTATTGGTAGCTCTAACTTCAGCCCGTAGATGGAGCGAGTTGCAGGCACTTTCGTCCACGCTACCCTTTACTATCTTACACAAGGATAGGGATGTATTCAGGGTCAAACCTTCATATTTGCCCAAAATTCTGATTTTCATATAGGTCAGAAAAGTGTTCTACCTTCTTTCTATCCCTCACCTCATCCTGACGAGGAGGAATAAAGGCTACATAGCTTAGACCCTCTGAGTGTTAAGCTTTTATATATCTGGAATGTCTAAGCTACGCATTGATCAACTTTTCATTGGACATACGGGACAGGCATTGGACATACTAAACTGATCTTATCGAGATGGATAATTCTGGCAATCTCAGAATGTTACAGGCTTGCAGGGAAAAGACCCTTCTGAAGGTTTGGGGCCCATTCCACCAGGGACATGGCTTCCTCTACATCCCTGCAATGGGGCGTTCCAATAAAAAGCATTTGTGATGCTGCAACGTGGGCTTCCATTCACACATTTACAAAGCATTATTGCTTGCAATCGTCCCTCGGTCAGGATGTTACTTTTGAGAACAGGCACCCTTCTACTGGGTTAGTGTGGCATAGTCATCAGAATTGGAGTATCCAAACTTATGTAATACGTGGTCTGCTTCTTCCATCTATCTGACAGGAAAAAACACGTAAAGACATTTAGGTGTTTGTAAAATAGGCGTGCCCCAGGGGCGCACAAATTGCTTTGAAAGCGATTGTGATACCCACCCCACCATGTGTTTTACATTTAATATGGGTTTTTGTGTAGAATGAATTGACTATTGTTTGTGATTATTGAATAATATTGCTGATCATATTGTGTATTCTTTGAATACATTTTTTTTTCTAAACACTTTATGGTGCTGTAATAAATGATGGACATCCAAACAATCCCTTCTAGTTACAATAAAGAAAAGACGTACTAGAGTCCTACCTCAGGTTTGTTTGTAATTTAGCCCATCCGGTTCTAGGTCGGATGTTATACACCTCTACATTAGAGGTTATGATCCAGAGTCTTTTTGTTAATTGAAATGTTCTGGTGTCCCAGATGGATGGAAATCGTGAAATGTTTGACAAAGCTACTGACGCCACCTCACTGAAGTGGTAGATCATTATACAATGCTTAACGCTTGTTTTATTTTGGTGCAGGTGGATCACACTGAAGTGAGCTAGTCAATGGTTTAAAGGAGGGGCAACCAATGTATTGGGGCGTTTTCTTTTTTTTCTCTACCTCTGCCCTCATCCTGCCCAAAAGATTAAGTGTGTCAAAGTACAAAAAATACTAAAACCCAATCATGTTGGTTAGAAGAAAGTTTGTTTTTGCTCATATTGCTTGAAACCAACCGTCTCCCTTTTTCGTACATACGCCATCTAATGGAAACATTTGAATAATCTTTTCCCTTCAATTCCTGATCCAGACATTTTGACTAACCATTGCGTTCTTTGAGGGGTAGTGGGAATAAACGTGGCATGCACACTCTATAGAGGTAGAAGCTTCTGCTGAGAAACGAAGTGCAGACTCTAGATTTCTACTTAATTTGTTGGTTACAAATTTGCAACTGAGCTGTGTAAATCATTCAGCCATTTTTGCATGGATCAAAATGCCATAATGCAGAAGGGAAGACCACAGTTAAACCCAGACACTGAAGCCTTATTTCTCTTGTGAAAATAAGTGCCACCTGGTGGCAAAAATTACCTACAAGTTGCCCCTTAATAAACGATTACACTTTTTTTAAAATGGATTTTCTTTTTCACCTGGATGGTTTTGAATATTTAACCCATTATTTAAGGACATAACTCTTAAAGGATGATACTGCTGCGTTCATAGGATTCTCTTTTCTGTGCAACATTATTTTCTTTGCATTCTCGTGATGCAGGATAACGGTTTTTTTTAAACAAGGATACATGCTGTGACACATGTTAACAAATGTAAATCCGTTTCGGTGTCAAACCCATCTCGGGTGAAGGTCTCACTTGTGCGAACTAGAGCAGCAGCGGTTCATTGCATGTGCAGCCAAACTCCGACCCGGAAATGATCATGGTCACAGCGAATGCAGATTACAATCAAGTAAAATATATGAACCAGCACATCTCAGTCTTCAAGCCGAGGAGCTCCTGGTGACGAACATTTCTGGGGGAAGTAATGAAGTCCCCAAGGGAAGGAGCACAGTCCTCCTACATGTTTGTTTTTTTCAGCCCCTTTCTTCAGCAGTGGTAGAAATATTGCAACATCAACAGTTAGTTTTAATTTAAATCTGCAAATGGAAGAAAAAGTCATACAAGGGTTTTTGGGAGGATTTACAATCACTGGATGTGCCATATAATAATGAAAACTAATCTTATATTTGAGCACTCCTATACGGGAGCAGCCTTATGCAGTGCAAATGATTATATATCTTATAGCAGATGTTCCGCCCTTTATACAATAAGAAAACAGTGGCACACCAAATTTCCTTCTCCCAGCCCTACCTGGATACCTGCCCAAAATGAAAGTTGCCATTAGGATCTGTCTGGCCACAGAACAGAGCTTTTGGAAGCAGTTGTAGGTTGAAAGAACCCCCCCTACTCTACTGTAGCTTCGTAATGCTTTGCCTCTGCACTTTTTGTTCTAAACAATGTAATTATTTAAATATGAAAGCTCCATGACACGGTCTGTTACTTGTGAGAATGTCTACCATCACCAGGTCAAGCCCTAACCAGACTACATTCTCGACATGTCACCAGGTTGTCAAATTGTCTTGCACAGTGGTTGGGTGTAGAAAGTGCAACTCTGTTCTTTGTGATTGAAGCAAAGATCAACATTCCCCTATAATTATGCTACACAGGGCAGAAATAAATGAGCATTGGAGGTTGAGGATTTCCCCTTTGCCAACGCATTAGCAAGGGGCAGAAAGTTGTGTGTAAACTGCAAATACAAAGTTTTTTGTGTGCAGTTCAATATCTAGCCCAAGTAAGGCTCCCATTTCCAGAAGTGTCTTAAAACAAATATTCTGTCCGCGTGGTGCCAAAACTGGGGGGAGTTGGATCGGTGGTAAAATGCAATCTTACTCTCCAAGAGTTTATCAGATCACTTCAGATTTCCTTTCCACAAATGTAGAAGACCTAAGGCTGAAAAGCTGTTTTTGATAAATGTAAGCTGTTTCCATGGAGCTACTTCTCAATTCCCTCCACTTACGGAGGTCCCAGGGGGCCCTTTTGTTGTAGTGATAAGGCATCCGCTGAATTATATGATCATAGAAACAATTACGGTTTTAATTGCGCCTTATGCCAAATCGAGAGGAGGCCCAGTTCCAAATGCGGCTGGATAGTTTGCGCTTTCTTCTGACTTAATCGCAAAAAGAAACTTGTTGATAGTTAATTGGAATTTGACCCCCCCCAAAACCCACCCCATCGAAAGCTGCGCTGCTAGCATGTGCTTTGTAAAATGAGACTGGTCGACTGCCAATTTTCCTTCCAAGGCCAGAGTAGCTTCAGAGCATTGCCTCTGCACACACACCACTCTCAACTTGGCTGTGCCAGGAACCTTTCGCTGACGCCTAAATAACCAAATTGGTATATCACTGCTCCATTATAAGGCATTTTGGCTTTTCTAGAGAGACCATGGCACAGTCTGGGACATACTTACTTTTCTGGCCCAATCCATACAGAATTTAAATCTTGAATTGCCTAGGAGTTTTTGAGATTAAAACCACATGAGCATATTATAAAATAACTACATTAGAATGACCAGGTTTTGGAGCTTCAGACACAATCTTGAATCCATACAAGTAAAAACATATACAATACAAATGGTGCAAGATAGCAGTGCTGTCTTACCCCAATATAAACATAAACAAATTAATCTGTGCCCTCCCCACCGTGGCCAAATATGACTCTAATTTAGTTAACCTTTTAATAAAGACCACTCCCAACAGAAGTCAAAAATGAAGATTTAAAGACTTGAGGACTGTCCATAGATTTGCTCGCACAACCCTATCGAACGTGTCCTAAAGTCAAGAAACCCAAGTGTTCTTCTGAATACAGAATGTTTGTCCAGGCACAAAGTAGAACATGCTGGTTTTTGCCCTTTCTCCTTTTGAAACTACCTTCTGAATTGTCTTCCTCAACCATAGTCCTTTAGGTGAGATGAGAATATTTATTATAGATCTTTGTGGAACAGTCAATATGTTAACTTGGGTGATAAGGTATTTCTCTGCCTCCTTTTTATTTTTTTTAAATGGGGACACACACAGCCAGCTTTATGGGAGGGCAGCTATGATTGTTCATGAACAAACAAGTAGGAAAAGGTACCCAAATAAGGAGTCCATTTAGAAAAAACTTTTGCTGCCCGATTCATGGATTTATTTGCGCGGAAAACTGAGATTTGTGCGCCATTCTGCCCGCAAATCCCAATTTGCCAAACTGGGATTTGCGGACAGAATGGCACACACATCCCTGTTTTTCGGCGCAAATAAATCAATGATTCAGGCAGTTGGTATCTTGTCAATACATTTTTTGAGACGACTTTGCGGTGTAGGGAAGGCATGTTATCAAAGAGTGACGACAGATGCAAGTGAACACAGTTCAAGGGTGTTTATTGAACTTCAATGGGTTGGGTGAACGCCTATCTAACCCTAAATCTAAGGATGGGAGCAAGCTACGACCATCAAATAACGCAGTCCTGGTGGAGTCTGTCAAAATATAAGGGCCTTTACTGATAAACCTATTGCCAATCCTTACTTCGAATGGTTTGTCCTTCCGTGTATTCCTCATCTTTGATATCACCAACTTCAGCTGCTTCAGAAATGCGTTTTCAGCAGAGGGCGCTGTGCCTCGATACAGTTGACTCAATGTTGCTTGAGGGCCTCCGTCTCGAGGATGTCATCAAAGGTGTGTGTGTGTATATATGTATATATATGTGTATATATATATATATGTGTATGTGTATGTGTGTATGTGTGTATATATATATATATATATATATATATATATAATATAGCGCACGTGCAGCGCCCCTTGGCTTAAGTTCAGTTTTTCCGAGTAAGCTTTCGCTTTGTGAACTACGGCATGCTTCAGAAGTTTATTCGCAAAATATCGGAACACTTCTTTACCTTAGACGCTGACAACCTTGAAGACCGGGCTTAACAAGTGCCAACACTGCAATGCCAAGATGTTGCTGACGAATCCGCATCGAATATGCTTATGGTGTCTAGGTGTGGAGCACACGACCTTGGCCTGCTCAAAGTATCAGGTGATGACCGGAAAAGCTGTGAAGGAGTGTAAAGGGAAATTGGCGGTAGGCAGACTCCCCAAGAAATCCCCTTTGACTATCAAGTTGAAAAAATGTTCTTCCGACGAAGCGAGAGGACTCTCCTACAGAGACAAAAAGGTCCAGGTCACGGCATCACAAATCGCCTTTTTCGACAACATCGTCCGACTCCTCTCCAGAGAGGACAATATCTTGTCCCACTAAGGCCTCTGCTCCGGCTGAATGGGAATCATTCAGGCAGGAAATGCTAAAGAATTTCAAGAGTCAGAAACCCTTGAAGCAAGTAGGCCATGCTCCTGCCAAGCCTTCCTAAGCCAGTAAGGAAAAGGCTCAAGCCAAATCCTGCACACGCTCTCGCCTGGGGACGAAGGTCCGATTCCTGTCTAGGCCTCATTGAGATGGAAAGTCATTGAGGAATCCTTCGAGTCATAGAAGGACACGGTGAGGTGGAAGCCGGCAGCACCATCAAAACCACCAGTGCCATAAACATCAAATGTCTTCATCGAAGGCATCGACAACATGGGCATGTGGCTCAAAACCTTTAAAGCCATCGACACCTTTAACTGAAATACAGAAAACCTTTATTCCTTTACCAAGAAAGTATTTCTTTAAGTCTCTCACTTCTATTCATGAGGACAATGAGTAGTCTGATAATGTGCCCTTTGGTTTGCAGTATGGCACGCCAAATGTCCCTCATAGGTTCATATCGGAGGAATTCAAGTGGAAGGACCTGCATGAAAATCTGCAGCCAGTAGAGTGGACACTTAACCAGGATTAGAATTTGGAACGCCTGAATCAGAGCAACGGGCAGTTGCTTTTTACAGGCAATTAATGGCCAAGGTGGTGGATTATCTAGGATGGAGCAGACCTGCCCTCCCATTCGTGCATGATGACCTCACAGATATCCTGAACAAAGGGTCCTCAAAGGGATCCTACCCTACCTTTTCATGTCTCTCTTCAGAAGAGACTAAGTGTTCATTGGGAAACACCAGAATAGAGTACAGCAGTAAATAAGAACATAGAAATACTGACCAAGCAGTGACCCCTGCTACTTGTCAAAACACCCTACTCCGGAAAGTCTGATGTTGCAAGCAACTACTACCTTCAAGCTTGTTCCATCTGCCCTCCAATACATCTTCCACAAAGAGGACATTTCTTTTGCAAGTATTGGGACCTCTCGGATGACTTAATGGAGATGTGGACCCGGTGTTACTTAGCCAATCTGGGGCTCCAGGTTGAGACCATTAAATGTTGTTTGGTGGCGCTTTCCATCTTCAAGCGCTCATCTGAGGTAACTTCATATTTTAAGATACCTTTTTGGTAATAGAATTTCTGAAGGGACTAACGTGTTCCCTCCATCTCCTTTTCAGGTTCCCGTTTGGGACCTTAATCTTGTTTTAAAGTTTGTGCACCCTTTGAACCGCTCCATTCATGTCCCTTAAGACTACTAACATTCAAAACCATCTTGTTGGTAGCGCTAACATCAGCCCTAGAGTGAGTGAGATGCAGGCACTATTCTCTAAACCATCGTTTATAGGATTTCAGAAGGACAAAGTCTTCCTGAGAGTATACCCGTCATTCCTACCTAAGGTTATATCAGACTTAAATATAGGATGAAAGAATGTTGCCCACCTTCTACCCTCCACCTCATCCTGGCAAGCATGAAGATAGGTTACACAGGCTCAACCCGCAAAGGGCTCAGTTTCTTTTTTTTTATAACGTTTTATTTATTACTGACAAGTGCATTAGATGCGCATTATTTTACAGGACATATGTGGATTTTACAACGCATAGCAAGACAGTATAACGCACGGTACACAATTAACAAACAATATTAACTTGACAAGTCAACTGCATTTCCCGGGACAGCGACAGTGTTATTATGGGGATGCTCTGGTCAGGTCAGTTTCTGAGATGTGCGATTCATTATCTGTTGTTGGGGGTAGTTTTCAAGTAGCTCCGCAAGGGGGCCCATATATCCTTTGATCTGCAGGTGGATGTGACACTCATAACAAATCTCTTTAGTCTCTTGAACATATACTAAGTATTTCAGCCATGCCTGCTGAGTGGGAGTAGTTCTGGCCTTCCATGTTCGTAGGATGTTTCTTTTGGCGACAGCCCCTGCCACTGCGAAGAGCCGCCTTGTGGTTGGGACCTTCCCTATGTGTCTGAGCAGATATTTCAATGGGGTGGCTGGGATTTGGAGATCGATGAGGTCCCTCACCGTTTCAGCTATCTGTCCCCAAAACTGTTTGATTGCAGGGCAATACCAGTTCATGTGGAAAGAGTTTGCCGTTGGGGTCTGGCATTTAGGGCACTTTGGCTGCAGTGTGGGATCAAATTTAGCACTTGCTGGGGGTAATATGCAGATGATTTAGCATATTGAATTAGTCTAAAGTTTACACTTATCGAGATTGATTTGGTATATTGGCAATACCTAGTCCACTGAGCGTCCTCTAGAGAGATTCCCAGGTCTCTCTCCCAGACGGCTTTCATTTGATTTTTGGAGGGGGTGTGTCACTGGACAGCATTATAGAGGATGGAGATACCGCCCGTGAAGCCCTCTGATGTCATAATCTCAGTTACAAATGGGTGTTGCGGGAGGGGGGGTTTCCAGGAAGGAGGGCCACTTCCTTCTGCATGCCGCCTTTAATCTATGGTACTGTAATGTTACTAGCCCCGCTCCCATCTTTGCCTGTACATCCCTCACACATTTTCCATCTGGGTATAGGTCTCCCAGTCGCATTTCCTTCCCTGGGTCCCATCTTTTCTGCAGTGCTGTGTCTAGGGTGGGTTCCAGATCTGGGTAATGCCACGCGGGAGCATAAGGCCAGAATGTATTATCACATCCCACCCCCTCAAAGTTTCGACCAGGCCCTCACTGTGGATTCAACCGAGTCTACCTCCCATAGTTTCTTTTGCCCCTTGGCGAACGGCATCGCCCGAAGGTTGTGGTCCAGCTGCAAACTTTTCGGCTTGTATATGTGCATATGATTCCACATCTGCTGCCCAGTATTTAGCAAAGTGTGCCTGGGCAGCCTGAAACTATAATAGAAAATCTGGGGCGACTAGGCCCCTTGTTTCGTACCTCTCGTATAGCTTGGGCCATTGAAGTCTGTTGGTTCCCCCGCCCCAAACAAAATTTGATGCCAGTCTCTGCAATCTTTGAAAAAAACGGCCTGCCGGGCCATATCGGAATGTTACAAAACAGGTATATTAGTTTTGGGACTACTACCATTTTGAGTAATGCTATTTTTCCATATGATAGTGGAAGTTTTCCCACACCTTAAGATTATTTTCTAGTATGACCAGATAGGGGTCATAGTTGTTGGTGTACAGGGTCTGTGGACATTATTATTCCTAGCTAGCGGGCCGAAGTGGGTGAACATTTAAATTGTGCAGTGGCCGGGGATAGCATTGTGGAGGGTGTAAGTGGGATTATTTCGGATTTCTCTTGGTTAATCCGGTAAACAGAGTATTTGGAGAAGGTCTGTATCTCCTGCATCACCTGGGGTAGATTAGTCTCAGGGTTCCGGAGGTAGAGCATTGTATCATCCACGTATAGAGATAAACTGTGGAGGTCCCCTTATACGAATACCCCTCCACGTGCGTTGATACCTTAGTTTAGCCGCCATGCCCTCTGTTGAGTGCAAATATGAGGGGGGATAGCGGGCAACCTTGCCTGGTGCCTCTCCCTAGGGGCAAAGCTTGCCGATAAGGAACTGTTAGTTTTAACTGCTGCTCTAGGGTCGGTGTATAGGATTCGGATGTAGCTAATGAATACCGGGCCAAACCCCATTTTACCCAAGACCGCGTACATATAGCTCCATGATACGGAGTCGAATGCTTTTTCAGCATCTAGGGTGACTGCTATGGTCTGAGCTTTCGGGTCCATTTGCCAAGGCAGTAGAAAAGAACCTCCTGAAGTTTAATGCAGCGGGTGGGAATGAATCCTGATTGATCAGGGTGGATTAGCTTATTCATATATTTATTGAGCCGGTTGGCGATTGCCTTAGCATATATTTTGGCGTCAGAATTAATTGGCGACAGGGGTCGGTAGGAGGCTGGGTCTTGAGGTGGTTTGTGCGGTTTGCGGAGGACAGTAGTTATTGCTTCTGTCATGGTGTTGGGTAGTACTCCCCTCCCTAGTGCCTCTTCCCAGACTTCCAGTAGTTTAGGGGCAAGTTCTGTTTTGAATGACTTGTATAGGTCAACTGGGAGCCTGTCGGACCCAGGCGTTTTGCCAGCTTGTAGGTCCATGATGGCCTGTTCCATCTCTTCCTCGGTCAAGGGAGGTCAATATCATTTTTTTCTATTTCATCTAGTTTAGACAGTGGAAATGAGTTCATGTTTCCTTCTAGTTCCTCGGGGGATGTCGTATCCTTATTCTGGTAAAGTGTACTGTAGAACTTCCGAAATATCTCATTAATGTCCCCCGGCCTTTTATATACCTTCACGTCTGTGTCCGCTAGAATAGTTATGTCTCTTTCCCTGTTCTGCTTTGATGAGGTTGACCATTGTTCGGCGTGCTTTGTTACCCTCACCATATTTTCTGGCTCTTGTGGGTGGTCACAAAGGGAGTTCATGTTCCGCCAGTGACTTGAATTTTGTCAGTTCATATATTTCTAGCAGATGGGTTTCGCTTTTGCTTGGAGCATATGCAGTCTCAAGGTCTTTTAATGTTCGTTCGGAGTGATCCAATTCTCTCCTCATCTCCCGGAATGCTCCGTGTGACTGTGACATCAGCTGGCCTCTCAGCCAGACTTCGAAAGTTTCCCAGTTCGTAGCCTTGGATCCAACTGAGCCAGAGTTAGGCTCGTAGAAGTCCAATATCTCAGTTCTGAGTATTTCTATTGTGGCATCGTCTTTAAGCACGGCCGGGAGCATTCACCAGTTCCGGGTGGTAATTTCTGTGTTGTGTGGTGTCAATTCAAGAAGGACCAGGGAGTGGTCTGACATTGTACTTGGGAGAATCCTGCAGTCACTCACATTCGCAATGAGTTTTAGGGGGCATAACCAGTAATCTATGCGTGAGCAGGAGCCGTGTACATTTGAATAAAAGGCATACCCCCTTTCCTGTGGGTGCCGTTCTCTCCATGCGTCGACTAAGGGGAGTGTGGACATGGCTTGGAGAATAGTCAATGCTGCTTTGGATTGGTTTTTGCTGCCGTCTGACGTTCGATCTAGAGTCTGGTCTAGGGCTGTATTGAAGTGGCTGCCCCACATTACATTGGCGTGGCCAACCGGCGTTGTTAGGGCTACGATCGTCAGATAGAAAGACAGTGTCTATATTGGGGCCATAGAAATTCACTATTAAGTACCCCCCCCCCTTCCCCCATGTTATCATGTAGCGGCCCTCAACATCAATCTCAGACCTGGATAATTGGAAGTTAGTTCGTTTTGTGTACTGCCGTGAGCACACCTGGCTTGAGTCAAGTAATTTGTGGCAACTTTCGTGGGTCCCCAGGCTTGGGGTAATGTTAGTAATTTTCTTGGTAGCGCGAGTCTCTTGTAGAAGGGGGATATCAATTTTATGTCTTTTCGCATACTTTGATTTTCCTTGCCTTAATCGGATGTGCCAAGCCCCTAATGTTCCATGTCAGGAGTCTAATCCCTTGCATCTTCACTATTGATGACATTGCAGGTCTACTGTTCCTTTAATTACAGTATTATTCACTGTCAGGCGTTGCATGTTCTGTGCATTTGTCAGTAGTTTTCGTTGTGTTCGTTATTTCCGTTGATTTCCCGTTACCATACAGGATGAGTACTGTGGAGGCTGTGCTTCCCAACTAGGCAACTGGTTTTCCTCCCCTCTAGTCCCCTCCCTCACCATCCCCCCACCCCAACTGGACTGTGTAACCCTTTGAAACTGTTTCAACCTTTGTAACGTTGGGTGGCTGTGTGGGTATCACCTAACTGTGCTATTCAGACCGCCCCAAAAGGCGCAGCGCAGTCGTATAGATGAACAGTGACTGCGTTAACTGTATTTAACTCTTTGGGCATTTGAGTGCCTTCAGGTGTTTGAGGCGGAAGGTTGGGCCCCCTGTCTGGGGGCAGAGGGATGTTGTGCTCTATATAGCCCATGCCTTCTTCAGGAGATTCAAAGAATTGGGATTTGCCGGAGAAATGCAGCCGGAGTCTGGCCGGGAAGACCATTGCATAAGGTATAGATCGAGCTCTGAGGGCTTTCTTCACCTGGTCGAATGATCGTTATATATATATATATATATATATATATATATATATATGTCCCTATCCCGGTAGTTGAGCAAGCGGGCGATTATTGTCCGTGGTGGTGCTCCTGGTTTCGGGGGAGGGGCAAGGAAGCTGTGAGCTCTCTCTATTAGAAATTGTTGCGAGAATTGTGCATCGGGAAGTACTGTGCAGATCACATATTCTAGAAAAACCTCCATGGTGACGTTAAGGGGCTTTTCAGCTAGTCCAACCACCCTTATCTTGCGGTGTGATCTTGATTTGAGGTCTTCGTATTTAATTTGGACTACTTTCAGGTTTTTTGATGTCTTCTATATCTTTTTTCTTTTGGTTTCTACTTCCGTAACCCTGTTCGCTTGTTGCAGGTCAGACTTAATCGAGGATATTGTGCTTCCGATTTTTTTTTTCTCCAAATTTACTATTCACTGCTGCAAACCCAGCTTGAAGTGCTTCCATATAGGGGTCGGTGGCATTGCCAGTGGGGCCGTGGGCCTGTGTGACTGTGGTTTGTGATGTCCCCTCATCCCGTTCCTCCATGGTTGGGTTAGTGGAGGCATCCATGGGGCCCTTTCTGCCACTCTTGTTGCCCCTGGGCATGTTTATAGTGGAGGATCGAGCCAGCAGGCCCGCCCTCCCGAATGTGAGGCAGGGATTTTGTTAGGGAGAATTCTGTTTAGGCTGAATTTCCTAACCTAGTGAGTCCCCCAGCGGCTTTGCTGGATTTGTGGGGTTTATTTTTTTCTGCTGCTAAGAGTGAGACTCTTTCTCCCACTCTTAGACATGAGTCGAGATATCCTTTGACTTTGTAATGTGTTTTATGGGCTATGGGGTCTTTTACCCCATAGGGTTTCATGTATTTTTGGTAAGTGTTACACTGCACCCTCAGTGCAGTAACACGGGTGTCATAGTGACCCCCAAACATAGACTCCATACCCTGAGACTGACTGTCTCCCAGGGCATGTAAAGTAACCATTGACTCTACTAGTCTTAAATTGTGAACAGAACCAGTACAAAACATCCTATTGTGGAAGTAGGGGTTATTAGATTGCCCCTGGGTCTGTTTTTCGAGGGGGCACTGAGCAGTCCCCCCTCGTCGAGTTTCTGGCTGGTGGCAGTGGTTACCACGTGAAATATTCCACCGGAATATTTCCTATGGGATTTCCCATTCATTTTAAACGCATCACTTATTTGGTGCAATGTTAAAGATACCGCCAGGTTATTTATTTAATATTTATTCCCCGGTTGGGTCTTTTTGCCAGGACTCGGTTTTAAAATGGCGTTTGTGTTCGCCTCTGCAACTCCAACCCAAGTCGAGCCCTTTGTTCCACTTTTTGGCAGGCTTCTGCCCAGAAGCCCCCAAAAGTGGTGCCACTCTGTCTGGGTCTACAGGATGTGTGGGAGGGGGGGGGGTTTTGGCACCTTGGACTGAGTTGCCTCAGCAACTCAAGTCGCACTCTTGTGTGATTAGCCCAGAGGTGAGCCGCCTGGCTCACCACTTAGCATGTTTAAGTGACAGCTAGGACTGGTGAATGGGGGTTTTCTGCATAAAAGCAGGGCTTTGGGGACTGGAACTTCAGAAGTCGCCACAGGACCAAAGAATCTGAAGAGGGAGAAGCTGAGCCGACCTGCAACGACGACACCACCGGTGGAGCCCTGCTGAACCGTCTCACCACTTCCCAACGACAGAGAAGATCTTCACCCCGGAGAGTCTTTTTCCTCTGAACTGGTGGGGATAAACAGTTCGCACTCTTTTCGCCTTCTTGGATAGTCTCGTGGTCGAATCGCCCGTGCCAAGCACCCGGGCGGCCGGATAGCCACGCTTCATTACTACCGCGAACAAAAGGGTAGTACCTTTTTAACCGGTAAACTCCGCGGCTGGTTTCTTCCCTGGCAGTGCAACAACCTCCAGCTTTCCTCCATGTCGAGATCTCCTCTTCCCTTGGACGAAGCACCGACTTGCACCCGCTGCCAGCAACTGCCCCCGCTGGAGCTTTCTCAGCATTTCAGGTTCTTTGTCCGGCCTGGTCTCCTTGCAACAGACTGTTGAAGGTGTCCTGTAAATCCTTGACTTTCTATCCTGGGGTGACATGGGACCTGCTAACTAACTTTTCCTGAACTGATCCAACCCTTTTTGAACTATCTGCAAAGACATTTTAAAGTACTATTCAACTGTGTGATCTTGGACACATTCCGCCTTGCTCTCTCCAAGAGTGGGCCTGGCCTATGACTTTCTTGCTCTTCAGTAGACTCTGCCTTTTCTGACTTGCTCTGGTTCTTTTAAAAAGTGTTGGCGTTGTGCTTTCCTAATTCTGCCTTTTTTCCTTCCTTTTTTTTTTACTAATTTATTGGAGTTCCATTTTACGTTAAGCGCTCACCTCTATCTGCAAATAAGTGGTGTTTAAACTAAGACTTGTTCAATAAGTAATAAGGATGTATATAGATTGATAGTGACTGTGTTTGAACTTGCTTGCCATATTAGTGTTAGTGTATTTTCCAAGTGTGTTTTTAAATAATTATATACTTTTATACCCAAGCTCTGATCAGTGTTTGCTTGTGCTGCTGTATCTCTGTACCTATTTTGTATACTCTATATACTGTCTACTCTTCTTGAGAGAAGTCTGGCTGCTCAGCCGCAGCTACCAGGTAAATCTGGGTGGTACAGACTGCTGCCAATTGGGTTTACTGCCAACACCTGTAGTCCCAAGCCTTTTGCAGTGGTCCCTAAGGGAACTGCACAGGTTTATGCCTAACAGTTTTGAGTTCAGAGTGCAAAGTATACTTAAGGGGTGTGCGGACTACATGGACCTGACAGTACAAATCGATCATAGGTTGCAGAATAGGAAAATGGATCGAGCTAGCACAGAGGAAGCAAATCAGTGGGTTACGGCGTACTCTTATGAAGGTGGAGAGAGAAAAGACGGCAACAGCTCTGCTTATATTGTGGTAAAGCAGGTCACTTCCTCCGTGAATGCCTGGTATAACCACCCAAGAAAATAGTTAACGCAACGGATAAAAACGATGATGATGATGATGATGAAGTACAGGACTCGGGGCGGGGGGGGGGGGTTTCCACTTGTCAAGTGAGGAAAAAGGAATCTGTGCAGACCTCACATCTAGTCCTTCCGGTACTTTGGGTGAATCACAAGCAACCATCAAAGATACATGCCTTGGAGGCATACATTGACAGTGGGGCGAGGGAAACTACATTGACCAAGATCTGGCTATCCGAATAGGCCTTCCTCTCCAACAAAAGCAGAAATCGGAAAATGTCGCTGCAGTGGATGGTCCTCGGCTATCATCCAGCCCGGTGACAAAATACACTGAGAAAGTCCAGCTTCTGTTGCAGGACGGGCATCAAGAGGACATTACCTTCGATCTCATCTGAGCTCCTCAGTTCCAGATGATATTGGGAATGCCTTGGCTGGAGACCCATAATCCTAGGATCAACTGGCGAAAACGAGTTCTGACCTTTCCTCAAGACTGTGCCGATACCTGTTATATCGCTTGCGTTTCTTGACACTTTCTTGTGGTACCCTTGGGCTCGTTCCCACATCCCATCACTCATTGGGGCACCCACTTCTTCTTCCCAGTCCTGTCTCAGTTGTACCACTTCCTTCCCCACTTTAGACATCACCACATCATATATTCTAGATATCTCATGCCCCCCCTTCCGCTGTGTCATATATTGTATTTATGGTGGCGTCCAGTTCATTTTCTAATATTACTTCGGACTATGTCTTTGATTCGCTGCATCACACTCTATGTAATATACTGCCCAGTGTAACCCCGTTTCCTCCACCAGCCCCTCAAAATCCCTTAAACATCCCTCTTGATACATATCGCCCATTCTTGCTATCCCCACCGGTTCCCAGGGTTTCCTGATCAGCCTTAAATGTGTTTCTCAAAGGGCGGATAAGGACAAGCTCCTAAGACATCTACCACCTTTTGCCAGAAAAATTAATGATCCAGCTGAAATATACAAAAGAATTCCGCAGTAAACCACTCCGCCACCTCTTTTTGAGAGCGAGATTGAACCTACTCCGGACCATTGAAATCCGTTTTATCAGAGGGCTCTCAAACTCGAATGTCTGTAGACTTTGTAAACAGAAGGGCGAAGTTGAATTAATTCGCCATTTAGCAACCTCATGCCCGGCACTACTCACGAGGGAAAGCTATCTAAAACCGGTCCTGGAGCCTCATGGGGACAGAGAAGAATCGACATGGCGGCCAGAAGACCACATGGGCAATTGCCACCACAAAAATTCTACAAATCGCGCTAGAAACAATTGGAACAGGAAATTGTAAAGAACTTCAAGAACTGAAGGACACAAAAAAAGGAAAGAATAAGGAAACAAAGAATAAAGCAAGAAATGAGCTCAAACCGGACCAACAAAGTAAAGTAAACAGTCGTCTTTTGTAAAAATAATTCGTTTTATGTACAATTTATTTTTTTTAAAAATGCGTTTCTCTTCCCGCCAGCGCGACTAATGGCATCTGCGGGGAACACTGGGATGGCTTCCCCATTATCTGACAAGCTCTACGCCATATCTTCCACCCAAGTATCCTCTTTAGGCGTCCTTCCATATCCGATCTCGGCAGCCACATCATTTTGTTTAGGAAGAATGGAGCACAGTCAGCTCGGAACAGCCTGGATTCTGAAGTTTGTTCTTCAGAGAGCCTTTTGGCTACATATTTTAGCTGACTTGCTATATAGTAAGCTTTGTAGTTTGTCAGTTTTATATCCCCTTTCTCATTTGGGTTTTGTAGCTTCCAAAGGGCCACCCTGTTCCTTGTACCATGCCAGAGGTATTCCCTGCATTTGCCATTTATCCTGGCAAAAGAATTGCTTGGGTATTAAATATGGGATGTTCCCAAAAAAGTGCAACAGTCTTGGCAGGACCACCATTTTAAGCATTGCCCCTCTTTCCATCATCGCTAAAGGGAGCTTCACCCAGAACTTCATACTATTTTCGATATTCTTGATGGCTCTCTTGGTGTTGTATTGATGCTCTGCTTCCACCGTGTGATTATCTATCGCCCAGGGCCAAAATATACAGCAAAGGGGACCACAGGCATCCCTGCTTAGTGCCTCTACTTGCCACCTCTCTGATATTATCGCTCCTGTTTTGACCCTAGCTAGAGGCGCGCTATATAATAATTTGGCTCATTTGAGATATCCAGGTCCTATTCCATAGTTGATGAGGGCCGCCATCAGCCATGGCCACTTGACTGAGTCAAAGGCCTTTATTGCGTCCAGCGATACTATAGCTACTTCACCAGTATCTCCATTTGTGTGTTCAATGACTCAGTAGTCTGAGGTTATGTTCTGGTCGGGCTGTATTAACTTATCAATGATCCTTCTCATTCTGCTTGCCAGGACTGTCTGTATTTTACTATCTTGATTCAACATTGACGGGAGTCTATATGAGCCACAATCATATCCAAGCTTGTTTGGTTTAGGAAGTGGTATTATCACCTCTCTTAAGGACTCTGGTAGTCTTCCCACTTCATATGCCTCGTTTAGCATCTCTAAAAGCGGGGGGGGAGCACCTAATTCTTTTTACATTTTGTAAAATTCACTAGGGATTCCATCTGCCCCAAGGGTCTTGCTAGTGGGCACGTGCATCACTAACTCTTCCAGTTCCTCTAGAGTGATCGGAGCATCCAGCTCCTCTCGCTCTTCTGCGCTAATCTGCGGTAATCCAATGTCTTCCAGTGTTCCTTTATTTCCTTGTTATCACTTGCCTCTTCATCTCCATACATGAGTCTGTAATAGTCTGCAAATTCCTGATGAACTCCTTCTTGGGTATCCGCTATATGCCCATGCTCCATTATTGTTCTAATCGTGGGTCACGGGGTCTCACTCTTTTATGGCCATGCCAGGGCTCTTCATGGTTTGTCCCCTCTTGCATGCTGTCTCTATGTACTTTTTATAGTTGAGATTGCACAATCTCTCCCAATATCCCGCGCATTTCTGCTGCAGCTTGAGTATTGTTTCGTTATCTTCCTTGACAGTGCCTCCCCTTAACTTTTTTTTTTCTAGCTCGGTTTCCGCTTTTTGTAATTCAGCTAAAATCCCTCCTTGTATCCCCCTCACTACCACTTTAAAAGCCTCCCAGAGTGTACCTGCTGTCTCAACACTGCCTTTGTTAATCTCGAAATAGCTTATTATTTACTCTCTCATGTCCTCTCTAAAAATAGTATCTTTCAACGCCTTTGCTCTCGTGGGGTTGGTATTGCCATATCAATATCAGCGGCGAGTGGTCTGATACTACTGCACTACATCTGTCATAAGATCTTTTTGAACGACCACATAGTCCAACCTGGTGTGCAAATTTTGTGGAGCTGAATAGTGTGAATATTGTCTGTCCTGCCGATGGTGCGACCTCCATGCATCCTCAAACCCAAAATCAGTTAATAGCGACTGCAGTGTCCTAGCGGCTGGAGTGGGCCTATCTATTTTGCTATCTGATCTGTCCATTTTCGGGTTTAGTGCGCAGTTAAAATCTCCTCCCCAAATCACCGCCCTCCCACCCCCCAGCACATGCTGAATTTGTTATATAGGGTCCTGAAGTATGGCGCGGTTTCATGATTCGGGGCGTATGTGTTTATAATGCATATTTCCTTATTTTCCACCAGCCCTCTTACTATGGCCATCCTCCCATCTGCTTCAACTGTGGATTGTAGTAGTTGGAACGTGAAATGCGGTGCAATCCAGGTAATCACCCCTCTAACATAGGCCGAATATGTTGCGCCTATGACAGTCCCCCGCCACTTCTTCCGGACCATCTCCAGCTTCTCTTGTGTGAGGTGAGTTTCTTGTATCAAGGCTATGTTTATCTTCTGCATACGCAGTTCTCCAGCATGGGGTCTGGCATGGATTCACATGCTCATGAATATTCCCCGTCGTCAGGCTGGGAATCCTCGGTAAAGAAAAAACCAGTATCAGTTTCGTTTCTGATCTGTCTTTCGTAGTAATAACCAATCACTGGTCTCTGCGTCATACTGACCACAGCCAATGACTGCCCTCTACCTAAGCACCGCCTCTGGCAGCCATCTTCAGATTTTTACCGCACGTTCATGTGTTGGGATCCTCGTGCTATTGCTCTCGAGCGTTAGTGCTATTTTTTCGCGCTTTTTCACAAAAACTTCGATTCTTTCGGTCAAAAGAGCCTCAAGCTCCACCGATCCTACATCCGATCAACGGGGACCCGTGTCGGATTCATCTGTGCCCCTCAAGGGTGAAGATTTCGTCGAGCTACACTTCGGAGGACTCCAGAAGCTTCTCAGGCCCGGCCTCGGAGATGGCCCAGGAGAAGGGAAGCTCGACGCCCGGAAAGCTGTTCAGGGCCTGCCCTGGATGCCAGCTGCAGAACGTCTTCAAGGAGGACGAACACTCTTTCTGCCTTTACTGCCTTCATGGGGACAAGACGCACGTGGAGAAGGACTGTGCGTTTTGCGGCAACATGTCGGAACGGACCATGAAGGACCGCCATCAACGTCTCGCCAGCTGGCTGGAGGGTAAGAGCCCGTCTGGCGCGAAGAAGAAGAAATCGGAGCGGTCTTCTAAGACCTTTGAGGGCGCCCCGGCGACGGGGGCCCAACATAAGGCCAAGCACCGCGAGTCCGCTGGCACCGGGAGCGCCGAACGGTCGGGCTCTACGGGCGCCAGGCAGGGCGCACCCTCCCCGGCACCATCAACCACGAGCCAACGCTCTGGGTCGGGTAAGAGGAAGGCCGAGCACCCGGCGAAGCTCCTGGAGAGACCCCGGTCGAGCTCTAAGGCAGAGGAGGAGCGTGGCAGTGCCCCCTCCCTCAAGGATAAGGCGGTGAGCGCACCTAAGGTGGTGAAGGCCTTGATCCATTCGACCAAGCCCTCTATCGAAACGGTCGCGGCGGCCCTGGCCCAGCCTGTGGAGGCTGCACCAGTGGTGGCGGCCTCGGGGCCCAGAATCTCCCTGCCTCCTCGGAGGGAGTCTTCTTTCGTGCCCATCGATAGGACCCCCGTGAAACCCTCCGTGGGGAAGAAGGGGGGGCAGGGCGTCGTCGTAGATTCGGCCTCAACCTCAGAAGAGGAACTGATCGAGGTCTTAAGCCACGGCCTAGGCGTGGAACAAGACCAGCCCGTCGGAATGGGCCCCGACGCAGGTGACGACGACGACATCGTCGAGGATACCGACGGGGCCCCTGCTCGCCCGTCGGATTCCCCTCTGCCAGCGCCGCAAGACAACTCAGCGGCCATTTTGTTGGCTATACAGTCCTTATGCTCCGAGATAAGGACGAGACTACCGTTACCGACGGAGGAACCTCTCCCGTCGGGGGATCCAGAACCGGGACCTTCTGGTGTTCCCCCTACCAAGAAAAGAAGGATCCATCCACCGCCTCCTTTTCAACCGTCGCGCCCCGTCCAGCCCTCCTCCCCGTCCACCCGAGGGGATGATACGGGGACTGACACGGCAGCGACGGGTACGGACGACGAGGCATACGACGAGGATTTTCCGTCGTCGCCTCCCACCAGGGCTTCTCCGCCCGACGAGATTGGATCGTTCCACTCAATGATCGCCAGGGCATCCGAGCTTTTCCAACTCTGCCCTGAGGAGAAGAAAAAGGAAGGCTTCCTTTACCAACGGCGCGAGACCAAGAGGAAGACGGTCCTCGCAGTGCCTCTGTTGGACGACATTTGGGATGAGGGCCTTTCCCTCCTCAAGAACCCTTCCACGACGCCAGCGAAAAGAGACCGGTACGAGAAAAAGTACCGGGTCCCGGACTCGGCCCCCCTATGCCTCCGGGCGCAGCCTACCCCGGACTCCGTCGTCTCCGCGGCAGCCAGGAAGAAAGCGGGGGGGGGGTGCGGCCTCCACGTCGACTTCCCCGCCGGACGGCGAGGGAAAGAAATTGGATGCCATGGGGCGCAGAGTCATCTCGTCGGCGGCGACGACGATTAAAGCGGCCAACGCCTTGGCTATCGTGGCCCGCTACGACAGGGAGCTCTGGTACAAGATAGCTCCCCTGCTGGATTTTCTGCCGGACGACAAGAGGGCGGAGGCCCTTGAGATCCTGCAGGAAGGTGAGGTGGCCTCGGACCACGCCATCACCGTGGCGACGGACATCGCCGACACTGGGTTCCGCCAGATGGGCAACGGCGTTTGCCTTCGACGTCGCGGATGGCTCAAGGCTACGGACTTTCGGCAGGACGTCCAGACCAGGGTCCTGGACATGCCCTTCGACGGGAACAACCTGTTTGGGAAGACAGTGGACGATTCCCTTCAGGCCATCAAGGCGGATACTGAGACGGCCCGGGCCCTTGGAGTACTGCAGCAACGGCGGACGCCCTTTCGGAGCGGCGGAGGCAAGGGCGCCTCCAAAGGTTCCGGCGGCGGTTTCGCTTCCTACCGTCAAGCGGCCCGCTCGTCGTCGCAAGAGGCCTACAGAGGACGAGGCAAGTCTGGCGGACCCCGCCGTCGTCGCCAAGGAGGCCAAGGCGGCAAGGCCGCGTCCAAGCAGGATTGAACCGGCCGTGGGGTCGGGCCCCCACCGAAGCACCCCGGTGGGAGGCCGGCTGGCGGGCTTCGTCAGCGTGTGGGAGTCCATCTCCACCGACCGTTGGGTGCTGGACGCCCTGGCCCGGGGCCACGCGCTCGAGTTTCAAAGAAGGTGCCCGCGCGTCCCCCCCGTGGCCAGGAAAGAACTTCACGTCCCTCAACTTCTCCTGGAGGTAAAGGCGATGCTCAGAAAGGGCGCCATCGAACTCGTCCCAAAGAGGCTTCGGGGCTCCGGAGTCTACTCGCGTTACTTCCTCGTGAAGAAGAAGACGGGAGGATGGCGCCCCATCCTGGACCTGCGACGCCTGAACAAGTTCATCAAGGCGCAGAAGTTCCGGATGGTCACCCTCCAGCACGTCCTGGGTCAGCTGGAGGAAGGAGACTTCCTATCGTCGTTGGATTTGGAGGATGCCTACTTCCACATTCCCATCCTAAAGGGGCACCGAAAATTCCTCAGATTCGTGGTCCAAGGGCGTCATTACCAGTTCAAAGCCCTTCCCTTCGGACTGCGGTCGGCACCCAGGGTTTTCACCAAGTGCCTCGCACCGGTGGCGGCGCAGCTGCGCCGCGAGGGGATTCACGTCTACCCCTACCTGGACGACTGGCTCATCCGCGCCAAGACGAGGGAGCTCGCCGTGGTCCACACGGCAAGGACCGTCCAACTCCTCACGGACCTGGGATTCTCCGTGAACTACGCCAAATCCCACCTGGTGCCCGCGCAAGTCGCACTGTTTCTGGGAGCGAGGCTCGACACAGTGTCCCTTCTGGCCTCCCCGTCGGAGGAGAGGACCAGGACCATCTTGGGCAAGGTGCAACGGATGTTGGTGGCCGACGCGGCCAAGGTGAGGTCCATCAAGTCCCTCCTCGGGATGATGTCTTCCTGCATCTACCTCATTCCCATGTGCAGGCTCCGGATGCGCCCGTTGCAAGAGTTCCTGGATGCGCGCTGGATCCAGACGACGGGCAGCTTCGAGGAAAGGATCAAGCTCGACGAGAGTTTCCGACGAGCGATACGGTGGTGGGGCACCCGCGCGCATCTGACGGCGGGCATGGACTTCCAGACCCCAGCCCACCAGGTGACTGTGACCACGGATGCCTCCCTAGAAGGGTGGGGAGCGCACACCGAAAGTCTGCACGCAAGGGGACTCTGGCTCCCGACGGAGAAGTCCCTGCATATCAACGTCCTGGAGCTCCGTGCAGTGTTTTGGGCCCTCAGGTCCTTCCTTCCGTCCCTCAAGGGCAAGGTGGTGAGGATCTTCACCGACAACACCACCACCATGTTTTACATCAGGAAACAGGGCGGAACCAGGTCCCCAGCGCTGTCCAAGGAGGCGCAGGACCTGTGGCATTGGGCCGTCGCCCAAGGGATTCTTCTGGTGCCGTTTCATCTGGCAGGGATAATAAACACCATCGCCGACTCACTCAGCAGGGAGCTGCGCTCGTGCCACGAGTGGCAACTACGGCAGGATCTGGTGGATCGCCTCTTCCGACGGTGGGGCACACCCCAGATCGACCTGTTCGCGACGGCGACGAACACCAAGTGCCGGAGGTTCGCCAGCAGGTTTCCCCAGACGAGGAGCATGGGCGATGCTTTCTCGTTCCCCTGGGAGGGCCTGTTCCTCTACGCGTTCCCTCCCTTGCCTCTGCTAATCCGGCTCGTCAACCAGCTCAAGAGGTCACGGTGCAGGATGATCCTCGTCGCACCTGCGTGGCCGAGGCAGATATGGTTCCCGGACCTTCTGGACTTGTCGGCGTCCCCGCCAATCAAGCTGCCGGCGGACGCGGATCTACTCTCCAGGGAAGGAGACGCCATCCTCCACCACGACCCGAAGTCGCTGAACTTGCAGGCCTGGCTCCTGCAGCGCTAGAGTTTGGAGGATACGACATACCGGCCGATTGCAGAGAGGTTCTTGCAAAGGCCAGGGCGTCCTCGACTCTTAAATGCTACGGACACAAATGGAAGAGGTTCTCTGTCTGGTGCCACGCACAGAAGATTAACCCTCTACGGATTACGGCTCCCCAAGTGCTGCCGTACCTGCTGACGCTGGCCAAAGCTGGTCTGGCACACGCGTCCATCAAGATTCATCTTGCTGCGATCTCCCGATACACCAGAACCACGGGCCGGACGTCCTTGTGGTCTCATCGTCTGGTGAAAGAGTT
The DNA here is from genome assembly GCF_040938575.1 of Ambystoma mexicanum. Classification (NCBI taxonomy): domain Eukaryota; kingdom Metazoa; phylum Chordata; class Amphibia; order Caudata; family Ambystomatidae; genus Ambystoma; species Ambystoma mexicanum. Next base: position 82,553,646 of record NC_090931.1, read on the forward strand.
TATGAAGGGACTGTTCAGATCGTTCCCGCCGGTGAAGGCTCCGGCCCCGGCGTGGGAGCTCAACGTGGTGCTGACCAAACTCATGGGACCTCCGTTCGAGCCTCTGCACTCGGCCCCGTTGAAGTTTCTATCGTGGAAAACAGCTTTTCTCGTGGCCATCACCTCCGCACGACGAGTGGGAGAGATCCAGGCCCTTTCCTGCAAGGCCCCGTACTTGACTTTCCACGACACGAGGGTAGTGCTCAGGACGCACCCCTCCTTCATGCCCAAGGTACCGTCGGACTTTCATCTCAACGAACCCTTGGTGTTACCTGTGTTCTTCCCGTCGCCTTCGTCGCCGGCTGAGAGGACTTTGCACTCGCTGGATGTAGCTAGAGCGCTGAAGTTCTACGTGGACCGCACGGAAGGTTTTCGGAAGACGTCACAACTCTTTGTGAACTTTGGACCTGTCAATCAGGGGAAGGCTCTCTCGAAGGCTTCCATCTCCAGATGGCTCTCCGGCTGTATCATGTACTGTCACCGGTTGGCAAACCGACCGCTGCCTGGCCGTCCGAGAGCCCATTCCACCAGAGCGATCGCAGCTACCACGGCGTTCCTATCTGGTGTGCCCCTGCTGGACATATGCAGGGCTGCTACGTGGAGGTCGACGCACACCTTCACGAAATTCTACTGCGTCGACCGGGATTCCAGGGAGGAGTCCAGGGTCGGCCAAGCAGTGCTGCGCAACCTGTTCGCCTGAGGTGAGCCTGGTGAGGAGGTAAGATGCTTAATGTTGAGCCTTTGCCACCTCCCGTGGTTGTGCATGTGTGTACTGCTATGTATTCTTTATTCATGAGCATGTGAATCCATGCCAGACCCCATGCTGGAGAAGGAACAAGTTACTTACCTGTAACTGTTGTTCTCCAGCATGGGTCTGGCATGGATTCACATGCGAACCCTCCCGCCTACCCCTCTGCGGCTCTTCACTTGGTCATACTGCCACTTCACGTGCTTCCAAATCTGAAGATGGCTGCCAGAGGCGGTGCTTAGGTAGAGGGCAGTCATTGGCTGTGGTCAGTATGACGCAGAGACCAGTGATTGGTTATTACTACGAAAGACAGATCAGAAACGAAACTGATACTGGTTTTTTCTTTACCGAGGATTCCCAGCCTGACGACGGGGAATATTCATGAGCATGTGAATCCATGCCAGACCCATGCTGGAGAACAACAGTTACAGGTAAGTAACTTGTTCCATACATCGCCTTATTCCTTTTTAGGTAACTATTGAGCCCTCTAACATTCCAAGTAACTACTCTAATGTCCCCCATGACAGATTAGGATCCCGCTCCTCCCTCTGCAACGCGTGTAGGCGTTCCCCCACCTTTCATCCTCCTTTTTACATATAGGCTTGTTGCCCAACATAAACTCCCCATAACAATAAACACTGCAACTTCCCCCCCCCACCCACCTCCCTTCCCAACCCCAACACACTCCCCATCTCCCAGCCCAACTCACCCATCAACTGTTGCCCAGCTTCATCCCTCGATCTCGGGCACCCCTGCATCCAGCCCTTTTCCAGCAATTGGGGGTAGGTTTTCTTCATCTTGTGACCCCCTATTTTGCTCAGTGGGGTAAGCGCGCTTAACTTTATCTTTCTTTTTTTTTTAAATCACTTTTTATTGGTATTTAATGGTGACCGAGAGCTTCTACAGCATGTAAACATTTGGGAAGATGGCCATCATAACACCACCAACAAACCATAAATCCCTGATGTTTTCACCACCCACCCGCCTCCCCTCCAACCCCATTGACTCGGGACGCAAAAACTGCTTGTCCCTAGCACTTCTCCTGGGGCAACTCCGACCGGGCTAACTGCCGTCAGTGGTTAACCGACTCCCCCGAGACTGAGGCAAAGTGTCATATGCTAAGGGTGGTTTCTGGCCGGGTCATGAGACCCTGCGGTTCTCCGGGCGTTTCCTCTGTGTGGCCAAATGCCTCCATAAACTGTAGCCAGTCCATCTTTATCTGGGCGCTTGGGCCCTGTATTGCCGCTGAGTCTTTCCATGAAGTAGATATCCTTTGCCACAGTTACCCACTCTCTTTTTGTGGGAAGGGTGGCCCTCTTCCATGTTCTAGCCCGAGCCGCTCAGGCTGCCATGAGTAAGGAGTGTGTCAGGTCTGGGAGTTTTTCCCAGTGTTAATCCCTTAGCTGAAGGCCGAACATTAACAGGATAGGATCTTGTGGGTAAACCCCCTCTCCCGCCTCCCTTAGCTAGCTCAGGACCTCTGACCAGAAAGCTTGGACCTTCCTGCACGACCACCACATGTGCCAGTAGTCGGTTTTTTCCCCACATCCGTGCCAGCACTCCGGGTCAAAGTCCGGGAACATCCTAGAGAGTATTTTGGGTCATAATGCCACCTATGAAGAAGTTTGACGGCATGTCTTATATTGGCAGGAGATGGATGTCTTAAATGCCCTGCTGCAGATGCGTCCCCAGAGTCAATCCCCCACTCCACTCCACAGCCCAGTTCCCTTTCCCTTCTAAGGCTTTTGGTTGTACCCTCCCGGGGGATTATGAGGGCTTCGTAAAGGAGGGAGATGAGTCCTTTCAGTTCTACATGGGAGTCTAGAATTTTTTCGACCGGGGTGAGCTTTCTTTGTATACATGGCTTTAATTTTGGTTTCAATAGAACACCCTTGAGTTATAAATATAGGAGCGGGGAGAGGCTACCAATTCCCAAGGCCTCCTCAAGCTCCTGAATGGTTATGAAGGTGTCCTCCCTCACCAGCTGACCGACTCTAGCTAGTCCCGCCTCGAACCAGGGCTGGTAATGTTCGTGGCCTGGGATTTCCTCTAGCACTGGCGTGGACCAAATGTGGCTCAGTGGCGAGGGCCATGTGGTCTGCACCTCTCTCGTTCCCTTTCCTGCCAGTGCTTTCCACATTGTTCAAAGTATGGGGTGGTCCCTGATTTTTCTGCTAACTTCTTCAGTGGAACCCATAACCACTCCCCCACCGTGACTGGGTGCAGGTAGAAGTTTTCAAGATAGACCCATTGTTTGCTGGGGTCCTCCCTGAGATGTGGGGCCAAGGCCCTAAGCTGGGCCGCTCTGATATGTATTCAAGTCTGGGAGGGCTACTCCCCCCTCTTTCCTTGGGGAGGGTGAGAGTCTCATATCCCATTCTGGGTCTCTGGCCCTGCCATATGAATTTAGTTATCTTTTTTTGTCTTCACTGAGGTAGGATTCCGGGGCCTCCAATGGGAACATCTGGAAAAAGTATAACACCTTGGGGAGGAGATTCATTTTTATGGCATTTATTCTTCCCATCCATGAGATCTGCCCCTTCGCCCAACCCTCCATGTCCCTGAAGAGTTTATCAAACAGAGGGGGGTAGTTCGCATGGCTCAGGTCTTCGTTGTGTCTTACTATATTAATCCCCAAGTATTTTATACCCTCGGTGCAGACTTGGAGGCCCAATGGCGTCAATTCGGCTAGGTTCCTTTCCGCATCCGGAGCAAAGGGAAAAGTCATGGACTTGCTTATGTTTACCCTGAAGCCTCTTTTTGTGCTAGTGTAATTTACAAGTGTCTTTAAATAATTATATACTTTTACACCAAATCTCTGGTCAGTGTTTGCTTGTGCTACTATATCTCAGTACCTATTGTGTATACTCTGTATACTGCCTCAGACATCTTGAAATATGTCTGACTGCTCATCCACAGCTACCAGGTAACTCTGGGTGGTACAGACTGCTACCAATTGGGTTTACTGCCAACCACCTGTAGTCTTAAATCTTTTGCAGTGGTCCCTAAGGGAACTGCACAGGTTTTTGCCTAACAGTACGTCAGCGTGTGGGAGTCCATCTCCACCGACCGTTGGGTGCTGGACACCCTGGCCCGCGGACACTCGCTAGGATTTCAAAAGAAGTGTCCTCGCATTCCTCCCGTGGCCAGGAAGGAGAATGACGCCCCTCAACTGCTGTTGGAGGTAAGGGCGATGCTCAGGAAGGGTGCCATCGAGCTCGTCCCCAAGAGGCTCCGGGGCTCCAGAGTATACTCGAGATACTTCCTCGTCAGAAAGAAGAAAGGCGGTTGGCGCCCCATCCTGGACCTGCGTCGGTTGAACAAGTACATCAAGGCACAGAAATTCAGGATGGTCACCCTCCAGCACGTGCTGGGACAGCTTGAGGAGGGCAACTTCCTATCGTCACTGGACCTGGAGGATGCTTACTTCCACATCCCCATTCTTAAAGGTCACTGAAAGTTTCTCAGATTCGTAGTCCAGGGGCGTCACTACTAATTCAGAGCCCTGCTGTTCGGATTAAAGTCGGCACCCAGGGTGTTCACCAAGTGCCTCGCACCTGTGGCGTGTGGATCCACGTCTACCCCCTACCTGGACGACTGGCTAATCCGTGCAAGGTCAAGAGAACTCGCCGTCAAACACACAGCGAGGACCGTCCGCCTGCTCACGGAGCTGGGATTCGCCGTCAACTACCCCAAATCCATCTGGTCCCGTCACGGGTGGCACTGTTTCTAGGAGCGAAGCTCGATGCAGTGAAGCGATTGGCATCTCCGTCGGAAGAAAGGACGAAGGCCATTTTGGGCAAGGTGCAACGCCTGTTAGCCACGGATGTGGCCAGAGTGAGGTCCATCAAGTCCCTCCGCGGGATGATGTCCTCATGCATCTACCTTGTGCCCCTTTGCAGACTTCGATGCATCTGCTACAAGAGTTCCTCGATGCCCGCTGGATTCAAGCGGTGGGCTGCTTCGAAGACAGGATCCCGCTCGACGAGGAGTTCCGTCGGGCGATTCTATGGTGGGGTGCCCGTGCTCCTCTCGTCAGGCATGGACGTTCAGGCTCTGGCGTATCAGACGGTAACGTCGGAAGCCTCCCTGGAGGGATGGGGGCCCACACTGGAGATCTCCACGCAAGAGGCCTCTGGCTCCCGGAGGAGAGGTCTCTTCACATCAATATCCTGGAGCTACGAGCCGTGTTCTGGGCGCTCAAATTGTTCCTTCAATCACTCAAGGACAAAGTGGTGAGGATCTCCACCGACAACACCACCACGATGTTCTACATACAGAAGCAGGGAGGCACCAGATCCCCAGCCCTATCCAAGGAGGCCCAGGATCTGTGGCACTCGCCGTCACCCAGGGGATGTTTCTGGTTCCTTTCCACCTGGCAGGAATAAAAAACACCATCGCTGACTCACTCAGCAGGGAGCTGCACTCGTGCCACGAGTGGGAACTACGCCAGGACCAGGTGGATCGGCTCTTTCAACGGTGGGGCAAACCCCAGATCGACCTGTTCGCGACAGCAACGAACTCCAAGTGCCAGAGGTTCGCCAGCAGGTTCGCCAAGCCGAGGAGCATGGGCGATGCTTTCTCGTTCCCTTGGGACAGCCTGTTCCTGTACGCGTTGTTGCCGTTGCTGCTCCGTCTCATCAACCAGGTCAAGAGGTCCAGGTGCAGGATGATCCTCGTCGCACTGGCGAGGCCGAGACAGATCTGGTTCCCGGACCTTCTGGACTTGTCAGCGTTCCCACCTATCAAGCTGGCGACGGACGCGGATCTTCTCTCCAGAGAAGGAGGCGCCATTCTTCATAACGTCCTGGAGTCGCTGAACTTGCAGGCTTGGCTCCTGCAGCACTAGAGTTTGGAGGATACGATATCCCGGCTGACTGCAGAGAGGTTCTTGCAAAAGCCAGGGCGTCCTGAACTCTCACATGTTAAGGACATAAGTGGAAGAGGTTCTCTGTCTGGTGCCGTGCACAGAAGATTAACCCTCTGCCGATTACGGCCCCTCAAGTGTTGTCGTAACTACTGTCGCTGGCCAAAGCTGGACTGGCTCAAGCCTCCATCAAAATAGATCTGGCTGCCATTTCCTGATACACCAGAACTACAGGACGGGCGTCCTTGTGGTTTCATCGCCTGGTGAAGGAATTTATGAAGGGACTGTTCCGATCGTTCCTGCCGGTGAAGGACCCTGCCCCGGCATGGGAGCTCAATGTGGTGCTGACCAGACTCATGGGGGGGGGGGGGGCCCCCATTCGAGCATATGCATTCGGCGCTGTTGAAGTTCCTGTCGTGGAAGACAGCATTTCTTGTGGGCATCACCTCCGCACGACGAGTGGAAGAGATCCAGGCCCGATCTTGCAAGCCCCCATACTTGACTTTTCATGACCCAAGGGTGGCGCGGAGGACGCACCCTCCTTTATGCCCCAGGTGCCGTCGGACTTCCATCTCAACGAGCCCTTGGTGTTACCAGTTTTCTTCCCGTCGCCTTAGTCACCGGCCGAGAGGACTTTGCACTCGCTGGATGTAGCTAGAGCTCTGAAGTTTTACGTGGACCGCACAAAGTTTTCAGAAGACGTCACAGCGGCTTGTGAACTTTGGACCTGTGAACCAAGGGAAGGCCCTCTCGAAAGCTTCCATTTCCAGATGGCTCTCCGGCTGCATCATGCACTGTCACCGGTTGGCAAACTGACCGCTGCCCGGCCGTCCGAGATCCCATTCAACCAGAGCGATCACTGCTACCACAGTGTTCTTGTCTGGTGTGCCCCTGCTGGACATCTGCAGGGCTGCTACGTGGATGTCGACGCACACCTACACGAGATTCGACCGGGATTCCAGGGAGGAGTCCAGGGTCGGCCAAGCAGTGCTGCGAAACCTGTTCGCCTGAATGTGGGCCTGGTGAGGAGGTAAGAGTTGCTTAATGTTGAGTTTATGTAATGCTTAATGTTGAGCTTTTGCCACCTCCCGTGGTTGTGCATGTGTGTACTGCTATGTATTCTTATTTCTGAGGCATGTGGAATCAGCTTAGATCACATGCTGTGCATAGGCTGCCATCTAGTGGAAGCTGCAGAGTATTAGTTTGTTTTTCGAGTTTCGAAAATGGCATCGAAACAGGGCGTGCCAGTAATACTATCCCTAGTGTGATGATAACTGTACCAATGATCCCTCACGCGTCCAGGACCCTCGGATTGTTTTTTCCGCCATACTGGAGAAGGAATCGACCGTCGAGAGCTGCATGACGGACTTGGGCCTCGGAAGGCCTCTGGCCTCGGCTCCGCAAGTAGGGAGAGTGGGGGGTGGACATACTCTACACTTTTGTATATAGGTACATTCTTATATATTCCTACATTTATTAGCCCGCTGCCACAAGGTGCGTATGGAGGGTACCCCTTTCCAATTTTGCCCCAAATGCAACCGCAAGTATCCTTGGGTTGACAGACGCCACGTGCAATCTCTGCTTGCCGAAAACTGTAGAGCGTGTAGTAGGTTCAAACCGAAAACACTAAAGGACCATTCGACCAAGCATTGGGCGCACCCCGCCAGGAGGCCATGGCAGCGGAGGGCGCCTTCAGCGATGGCAGCGATTCCGTGCTTTCAGACGGCGAGGGCAACGTGGCGTCACGAGACAGCCAAGCGAAAGTCCCCGACCTCGGAAGGTCGTCCGGCAAGGCGGCTATGGGGAAACCCCCCGGCGACAAAAGCGCTACCCACAACACTTCCACAAAACACATGAAGTCCAACCGAGACTCGACGCACACGTTGAGTCCTCGGTAAGAGGCACATAGAGAATGGTCCGAATCGGTGTCCTCTGGGCGTTCTCGATATAGATTGTTGCCTGACTCCAGGCAATCATCCACTGTTGCCAAGAGTGCCTCGCTCCCCTAGGTAACGGCAGTTCGGTTGTCAGAAGACGAAGCCGACCTCTATTCCCCAGTCCGCACTCCAGGAGTCAGCATCAGGAGACCGCGTAGCGGCTGTTCCCGAGTCCCAACATCCACGCTCGAGTGATAGGGACACTACCCCCGAACCTCGACGCCAGGTGTCGAAAGGCTCCGAAGGGGCAAAAAAACCAGGGAAAACTCTTCCACCCACGGGGAGGGGGGAAAACACAGGAAGCAGTTTCAGCCTCCTACCACACCTCAAAAACATTCTACTCCACATAGACAGACAAGTGTCAAGTCTTCTGTTACACCAATGACCCCTGCTCAAACCAGTAGGCCTAGCCAAGATAAAACAGGGAAAGTCCACCAAGAAAGAGTGATTCCCAGTTCAAGAGAATGGTCTAGTGTTGACATAGACAGGGTTATGCCAAGGATGTCAGCATTGGCAGATTTCTATGCCATGAACCCTGAACACTTCCTCTCATATACCCCTGACGGGTCAGCACCCTCGGGCTCTAAGGACCCAATACCCCCAATTAAGAAGTCCCGGGTTGAAGCACCAACACTGTCTTCGGACCCTTTCTGTATATAGCCCTATTCTCAATATCAGGAAGATCCATCCTTTTGTGAGGATCCAGATTTGGGTATGTTGGAGGAACAAAATGGGACGGGCTACTATGGGGATGATGACCAAAAAGGAGGAAGAGGACGTCCCAGAAACCTATAGGGTAGATTCCCCGGTAGAGAAAGAACCCTCGGTTACCGACTCCCCTGTCGATAACCAGCCTCTTGAATGAAGTCCTGTCCAGAGCGGCAGAACACTTTCACATTGATACCCAAGGTGCTCAAGAAGAGAGGGACTTTGCCGAGGAGTTAGTGGGAGAAAGGAGACCTGTTGCCCAGGCCATACCTATCCTTAAGTCAATACAAAGGAGAATAGACCCATCCCTTGTTAATCCCAACTTCACCAGGGCAGTAAACCCCAGGATTGAGAAACTTTTCAGGGCAGCCCAATCAGACCCGCTGTACATAAGGGGACAACTGAAACAGGACCCCCTGGTAGTTACAAACACCCGAAAGAGGGCAGGAACACCCTTGTCGTTGTCCGAAGCTCCTCCCGACAAGGAGAGCAAGAAAATGTATGGCTTGGGCAGGAAGGTAGCCTCCACTTCCGCCTACCAGGCAAGGATTGCCAACTCCACCACCCTACTGGCGAGTTGCAACTGCCACCAGTGGGAAGAAGTCGCAGCTCCCATAGATTCCGCACCAGAACCCTTAAAGAGCCAATTGGCATGAGTTTCGGGGGAGGGAAGAGCTGTGTTCGGTTGCATTTTAAAGGCAACCTTTGATGCCGCGTATAACGTCGGCAGATTGATAGCAGAGAGCACTGTTATCAAGACATGCTTGGTTACGGCAGTCTGGGTTCAAACCCGAAACCCAAGCATCATTGATGGATAATCCGGTGGAGCCGGATCTATTGTTTGGAAAGGTGGTCGAGGACGCGCTGAAAAATGCCAAGGACGAGTATGAAACACTCAAATCCCTAGGCCAACTAACCAATAAACCCCCAAATCAAAGAGGGAATGGCAATTTTCGCCGCCCACGCAGACAAAATTCCCAGAGGATCAAACTATTCCCAGGGGCAGGGTACACCATTGAACAACCAGCAGTCTACCCAAGGTTATGGCAGGGGTAATAAGAGAAGACGTGGTAAAGGTAGAGGCAGCCCCAGTAGAGGAGGCGGCACACCTCCACCAAAACAGTGACAGTCCATTCAGGGTCCCTTTTCATGCATCCCCAGAAGGGGGACGCATTTCCAACTTAACCCAAACTTGGGAAGGGATCACATCAGACAGATGGGTGCTGTCCACAATGTCCGCAGGATACTGCATAGAACTGTTAGAGCGTCCCCGAAACCACCCCCCACGACAAAAAATACATTCTTTGGACCACCAGAAGATCCTCCTCGAGGAGATCGTCGATCTTCTAGCAAAGGACGCGATAGAACACGTCCCGGGACACCAGGTAAACAAGGGTATTTATTCAACTTACTTCCTTGTGCCAAAAAAAGATTTGACAATTCGCCCAGTATTGGATTTACGGCCTGCAAACAAGTATGTCAAGCCCCAAAAATGTCACATGACTACTGTCCAAGAGGTAATCCCCCTCCTAAAAAAGGGGATTACATGGCAACACTGGACATGAAAGATGCCTATTTTCATATTTCCATGTTCCCAACGCACAGAAGATACTTGCGCTTCAAGGTGGACAGTCGGCACTACCAGTTCAAGGTACTGCCCTTTGGGATAGCTTCGGCTCCAAGGGTATTCACCAAGGTACTGGTGGCGGCGGAAGCACACTTATGCAGGGAGGCAATACCGGTGTACCCTTACCTGGACGACAGACTCATCACGGGGGAGACCCCAGTAATTTGCAGAAGAATTCTCTAGCGGATGCTTTGAGCAGAGCTTCCCCCCTAGAGGAACACGAATGATGTCTACACAGAGAAATCGTAGAAGAGATCTTCTCTCAGTGGGGGTTCCCCACTATAGACCTTTTCGCCACAAGCGAAAACGGACAGTGCCCTGGATTCGCATCCAGGTTCCCCCAACCAGACTCCCAGGGGAACGCCCTGTGGATGAACTGGTCAGGGATGTTTGCCTGTGCTTTTCCACCAACGCCTCATCAGCAAGGTGGTCAACAAGATGAACAGAGAATCAATGACGCTCGTCCTAGTTGCTCTCATGTGGACGAGACAACCGTGGTTCCCGCACTTACGCAGACTAGCAGTGTGCGAACCCAACAAACTCCCGGGCTGGTTCAACCTACTGTCCCAGCACCAAGGTCAGAAAGTGCATCCACAACCCAACTCAATGAACCTGGCAGCATGGCTCCTGAGGTCATAGTTTGGACATCTCAATTTACTGCAGAGATGTATGGACATCCTAAGAGAATCTAGGAAGCCGAGCACGAGGCACTGCTACTTTGACAAATGGAAAAGATTTGTTCTCTGGTGCCAGAATACCCAGTTGATTGCACTCCCTCCACTATTGTCACATACATGCTCCACCTGCTGGACGCAGGGTTGGTTTTTAACTCACTGAAGGTACACCTGGCAGCTCTGTCAGCATACACTACCTCCCATAACAAGGTCTTGTGGTGGAAAGTACCAGTGGTTAAAGCCTTCATGGAAGGAGTAAAGCGACTTCACCCACCACCACGATGGGACCTTAATGTGGTGCTATCTAAACACATGGGCCCCCCATTCGAGCCCATGCATAAAAGCAGTCTCAAACACCTGACTTATAAAATGGTCTTCTTAGTAGCAATTACATCGATAAATAGGGTCAGTGAAATTCAGGCTCTCAGTGCAGGATCCTTTCTTTACAGTTCATAAAGATAAACTGGTTTTACGTACACACCCTAGGTTCTCACCGAAGTTTATTTCTAAATTCCATGTGAACCAGTCCATCGAGCTCCCGGCTTTCTTCCAAGACCCACAGAGCTCGGCTGAGGTGAAACTACACACCCTGGATGTGTGCAGGGCAGTCCTATGTAAACAAGACCAGACCGCTAAGGAAAACAGACCAGCTCTTTGTCTCCGTAGCTACAGGAAGAAAAGGAGATCGTGTCTCTAAAGGCGCCATCTCGAAGTGGATTATTAACTGTATCCAGCTGTGTTACTCCCTTTCTGAAAAAACTATGCCTTTCACGCCCAGAGCCCTCTCTACAAGAGGCATTGGGGCCCCTCTGGCTTTCATTGCAAATGTACCCCTTGACACCATTTGCAAAGCAGCTACTTGGAGCTCTTTTCACACTTTTACTCAGCACTACTGCATTGACGCTCATTCCAAGACAGATACACAAGTGGGACAAGCGGTTCTAAGACCTTTATTTGCTCATGACCCTTCTCACATCCCGCCTCCTTCTTCTAACACTGCTCGCTATTCTATGCACAGCATGTGATCTAAGCAGATTCCACAAGCCTCAGAAGGGATACATTACTCACCGTAATATTTCTAATGCTTGTATCTGCTTAGATTCACATGCGACCCACCCTTCCTCCCCTCTGAGAGAAGGGGCATGGTTGCTTGTAGTCTTATCTTTCTATCTGCTTGGATTATCTGTACTCGCGCTACTCCTCATGCTACCTCGGAGGGTCCTGGACGTGTGAGGGATCATGGGTACAGTGGACGTCACACTAGGGATAGTATTACTGGCACGCCCTGTGTCGACGCCCATTTTCGAGTTTCGAAAAACAAACTGTAATACTCTGCAGCTTCCACTAGATATCGACCTATGCACAGCATGTGAATCTAAGCAGATACAAGCATCAGAAATACGATTACGGCGAGTAATGTATCCCATATACCTTGATACCAAAGCTCTGTTCAGTGTTTGCTTGTGCTATTGTGTCCGAGTACCTATTGTGTAAACTTTGCATACTGCCTGACTCTCCTTGAGGGAAGTCTGACTGCCCAGCCACAGCTTCCAGGTAAATCTGGGTGGTACAGACTGCTACCAAGTGGGTTTACTGCTAACACCTGTAGTCCTAAATCTTTTGCAGTGTTCCCAAAGGGAACTGCGCAGGTTTCTGCCTAACAGCTCCATATCTACACTTCCTTCCTTTAATGCCTTTTCTAGTTCCCTTTCAGTTCTTTGTAGGTCAGCCAAAACTCCACCCTGCAGGCCTTTTGATTTTGCTATGGCCACCCCTCGCATCACTACCTTGAAGGCTTCCCATAATGTGCTGGCAGAGTCAACGCTACCCATATTCGTCTTGAAGTAGTTTGTAATCTCTTCTCTTATATCCTCTCTAAAAACAGGGTCCTTAAGCGCCTCTGCTCGGTGGCGCCATGTCGGAATCCGGGCTCTCGGGGGGGCAATATTGCCACACGAGAACCAGATATGAGTGGTCTGAGAGGACCCTCGCTTTGTATTCTGCCTGAGTAATATCTGTTATTACCCCCGGCGTGGCAAAAAATATAATCCAGCCTTGTATGTAGCTGCTGCGGGGCGGAGTAGTGTGAATATTGCTTTTCTTGGGGGTATTTTGTTCTACACACATCTGCCAGACCAAAGTCATCTAACAGTGTCTGCAATGCTTGAGCTGCTGGGGCGGGTCTATCCATTTTTCCATCTGATCGATCTACCCTGGGGTTCAATACACAGTTCAAATCCCCACCCCAGATCACTGCGCTACCCATACACATACTAAGGTTGGTGCACAAAGTTCTGAAATACACTGCCGTACTCTGATTGGGGGCGTATGTATTTACTATACTTATCTCCTTATTCTCCACTAATCCCCTCAGTATAACCATCCTCCCATCCTTATCCGCCATTTCTTGTAATAGTTGAAACGGGACATGCGGCGCAACCCAGATGAGTACTCCTCTAGCGTAAGTAGAGTGTCGAGCCCACCACAACCCCTTTCCACTTCTTTACAACCATCTCCATCTTTTCCTGTGTCAGATGTGTCTCCTGCAACAGTGCAAGGTCTATCTTTTGTCTGCGTAGATACAACATGACTTTATTTCTTTTTAGATAACTTAAGTCCCCTGACATTCCACGTGATTATTTTAAGATCCCCCCATGGCCTTTTAGAGTCCCCTTTCCTCTCCCACCGGTGCAGCCCAGATCCCACTTCCGTCTCAATCTGTCTAGGCTCATTCCCCAATTCAAACTTCTTATAACTACAAACCCCCCTTCCCCACTCCCTCCCCTCTTCCCCAACAACTCAAAACTGTTGCCCAGCTCCATCCCTGGATCTCAGGCACCCCCAAATCTAGCTTTCTGGCAGTAGCCTGTACTCGAAGCCCAGCAGGTTGAGGTTTCCCTAATAGCTATCCTACTACTTCTACTTTTACTTGGTGGGTGGGGGGTTCGGGGGAAGGGGAGGGTAAGGAGGGGGGGTAAGGAGCCTATGTTCTACCGCTCCTATTCAACCACATGCTACTGTCAATTTACTCATATATTGCTCTATATTCCAGTCCGTTACATATCTGCTGAATCAAGGATCATACCCTGGCTTCGACATCTCCCATCGCTACAAGTCTATCAAGACCCATCAAGTCTCTACCAGGATATCCTCCAGTGTGATACGCCACTGTATATATAGCGTCTCAGTATGTGTCTGTCACTTATCTTGTTCTCCTCGGGCCTGTTCCTTTTTCCTGGGAGCCCTGCAGGTCCCTCCATGTGGCAGCTTCCTCCGGGGTATCAAAGAACATCCTACTTTTGTGCATCACTTTTAGCCTAGCAGGGTACAGAAGCATGTATTTGATGCCGGCCATGTGCAGCCTCCTCTTCACCACTACATAGTTATACCTCTGCCTCTGGACCAGCATTGTATAATCAGGATAAGCCGTAATGGTCGAGGCTCTTTCAATCGTTCCCCCCTTTTCTAAAGTACTCCAAAATGTCCTCGCAATCTTTATAGTTCAGTATCTTGGCAATTTTCGTGCGGGGAGGGGTCTCCAGGTTTTGGTTTCCTCATGAGGGCTCTATGCGCTCGCTCCACTGTGAATCCCTGCAAGAGTTTGTCAGCCCCTAGCTCCTGTAGGATCATATTTTCCATATAATTCGTAGGGTCTTGGCCTTCTTCTCCTTCCGGCAGCCCAACCACACGAATGTTACGTCTCTCCCTTCCTTCTGCTTCGTCAGCGCGGTTCTCCAGGTTAGCTACTTGCTGCTTTAGTATGTGGACTTCCTTTGCATTATCAGTGCTAGTGGTCGTTAGTTTTGACCGCACTTTCCAGGCTGCTCGTTCTGTCTGCCAGCGCCCTGACGTGTTGTCGCAGCAAATTGACTTCTATCCCCACCGCATCTATTTTTGCCTCCAGGGAGGTCCTTAGATCCGCCGTTGCCGTCCCCCATGAGTCTCTAAGCTCTGTGATGGCAGTTAGTATCTGGTGATTGTCAGTCCCCGGGGTATATTTGCGCCACTGTTCTTCGGTGCCGTTGGGGACTGCTGCGTCTTAGTAAACGCTTCCATCGTGGGCTGTTTGCTTTTGCCCTTGACCACTCTCCCTGTCATCCTGCAAGCTTGGTCCAGTTTCCCGATTACTGCATCTGTGGTGCGGCAGCTCTACCTCTCCATCCAGCCGTGGCACCACTCAGTCAGCACCGGCCCGATTACTGGCGCGCCCTGTGTTGACGCCTATTTTCGAGTTTCGGAAAACAAACTGTAATACTCTGCAGCTTCCACTAGATGTTGGCCTCTGCACACCATGTGAATCTAAGCAGATAAGAGCATCAGAAATACGATTACGGTGAGTAATGTATTCCATTCATGAGAATCCATGCCAGACCCCATGCTGGAAAAGGAACAAGTTACTTACCTGTAACTGTTGTTCTCCAGCATGGGTCTGGCATGGATTCACATGCGAACCCTCCCTCCTTCCCCTCTGCGGCTCTTCACTTTTCGTGCTACCAAATCTGAGGATTGCTGGCAGGGGAGGGGCTTAGGAAGAGGGCAGTCATTGGCTGGGGGCAGTATGACCCAGAGATCAGTGATTGGTTACTACTACGAAAGACCGTTCAGAAACGAAACTGATACTGATTTCTTCTTTACCGAGGAGTCCCAGCCTGACGACGGGTATATTCATGAGCATGTGAATCCATGCCAGACCCATGCTGGAGAACAACAGTTACAGGTAAGTAACTTGTTCCTTCACATAGGCTTTTTTTCCAATTGACTTTGGCCTGGCCCGGCTCCCTGAATAACTCCCCTTCCCTCCGACTGTGTTTTGCCTTCCTTCCAGGAAGGGGTTAACTTATTTTGCATTGCGGGTTACCAAAAGTACTTAACTGCTTTAGAATATTTGTGAGATCTCTTGTTTTATTCTAATCTTTTTTCATTGGCATACTCCTAAGTATTGCCTTAAATGCAACAGTGATATATTAATGTGCAGTGTCCTAGCTATTTAAGACACCTGAGGGTGTAAGAAGTGTCTGTGTGCCATCCCAAATGGGTACTTGCCGATTTAGGCAAACTGTATTTTGAAGTGTTTTTGTGCGTTTATATTATATGGCCCCTTCTGAATAAGGCTTACTCAAACTGACTTAAAATTAATAAATTAATAATTGTTTAATCAAGAAACCTTGTGTAAGTTTATTTGAATATTTGTCACTGTGAATCTCTAACGCCCCTACAGCTCTCATTGATACCTCTTGAGATGAGCTTGGCTGCTCAGCAACGCTACTAACCTGCGTAGTACAGACCTATACCAAAGGTTGGGTTCCTATTGCCAGGAGGTCAGGGTTGTTTTAGAGCACCCAAAGGGGTACTGCATACAATCTTGCTTAACAGCTGGAAAGAGGCCAACATTAGGGGGCAGTAGCAACAGAACTTTGCACACCGTCAGTCGGCTGGAGCTACCCAATTAGTGTGGGAGGGTATGAGGAAGATGTCGAAAGGAGGCGCAAAACCCAAGGCAGGAGATGTTAAATCATTGCTAGGTATACAGGACAGAGAGGAAAAAGAAGGGAACGCTAAAGAGAAATCGGAGAACCACCCACCACCTTCTGGGATGGCCAGCATGAACACCCCATCCACATTTACCAAAGAGGACATTATGGAAATGCTTTCCACGCTGAAACCCGATCTCCCAATGGAGATCAAAGCTGCCCAAGAAGCAATGGTCAAAACTGTTGCAGAACTGAACTCTCACATGATGGGGTTAGAAGCGAGAGTAAACTAAGTTCAAAATACAGTCAGTAAAAGAGTGCTAAGCATAGAGGAACAGCTACATTCGATATGGATGAAATAAGAGGACCTTGAAAATGGGTCACGCAGAAATAACCTCAGGATGTGAGGGATACCGCAAGTCATCCTGGACTTGGACCTGGCTGGCTGTGCAACATGTTTTGGCAACGCTTAGATGATCCAGACTCGGTTGCAGTAGAACTGGATAGGACACATTGATTCTATACATTGATGCCATAGCGCTGCAACCTCCTGCCAGACGTGCTAACCAGAGTCCACTACTTCCAGCAGAGAGCATATCATGGCAGCAGCCTGGAGAAAAGAGCCAGTACTGTTCAGAGGCGCATATATTTTGCTTTGTCAGGCCCTTGCACCTCCCACCCAAGCGAACAGATGAAATTACATGTGGTGACAGCCTGGTTGCAGTCGCACAAAGTTAGATATCGGTGGGTGGTTACCCTGCAAACTCTTATTTCAATTTCAAAACCAGAAAGATGCGATCAGGTCCAGACCGAAGTCCCCAGATGACCCGAGAGAAGGGAGCCCGCAAACTAGCTGGATCAACAACAATATGAGGAAATCTACAAGGAAGAGAATCCCAGAGACTGCATCTGCTGGGGAAGGAGAATGAACGAGAAGGAAACGCCAGTACCCGTTGCACTCGAAGAGCGGATACTCCATCCGTGAATACCCAAGTTAGCCAGACCTACAGTTCTAAAGAAGGGGGCTGTTGTGTTCCTCCGGGATGTGTTCAAAAGTAAGAAGATGCGCACACGCTATTACAAAAACAAACATTGAAGTGGGAGTGGGTTGCCATGAGGGAATTGGCACCCAAAAGAATGGTCTATTGAGGTTCTGGCCAATAGTTTCAAGTTAAGGACCCTATTTTGGGGGTTTTATTTTTCCCTTTTGCCATGATCATTTGTTATTGGTTCCACGCACTTGTGGCGTCCCATCACTATGGCTCAATCATCTTTGCAAGAGGCCTTGTCCGTATCCCAAATAACCTGGGTGAAAAGACCATGATATTCAACGACCCATGATGGCAGTCCCTGATATAACATGTCTGACCCTAAATGTGCGTGGTCTGAACTCGCCAATAAAATGGCATGCCATACCACAAAGGCTCTCCTACCTGGAGGCGGACTTGATATTCCTACAAGCGACCCACTTACTAAAGGAAGATGAAGAGGCTCAAAACTAAAGGATACCTGCAAGCATATTTTGCGTCTAGTGGTTTTAAAAAGCAGTGAGTAGCTATTGTTTCGCAAAGGTCTCCCATTACGAACCAAGGAGGTTCTGCGAGAAACAAGGGAGATGCATACTACTCAAAGGAGACATGGGGAATCGCAAAATTACACTGGGGGGGTAATATATGGCCCTAATGAAAAGCAAGTGGAGTTTTTGCAGGGTTTCTTGGAAGCGTTTGCTAACTTCATGGAAGATGAAATCCTATTGGGAGGTTGCGGAGGGTAGGGGGGGGGCTTCAACTGTGTAGTAGACACGATTATGGACAAATCCTTGGCTCCCACCACTTACTATGCTATGACAAAACTTCTGAGAGTTCTCACTGATAGACATGGTGCTTCATCCACCCTTGGGAGAGGGGAATCCACCTTCAACTCTGCGGTATACGTGGGCTTCTCAAGACTAGATATGTTCCTGGCCTCCACTACCCTCATTCCATCGGTTAGCAAAATGGAGATCCTACCTTCAAGCACTCGCAGATCATTCCCCAGTAATACTAAAGCTAGATCTAGGACAGGGCAAGTGTTGGGGGAAATTTTCACCGAAGTGCTAAATTCCCTCTACCTTAGAGCCCTCCAGCTCTTTTGCTATATTTTGGGACTTTTACCTTTTTTTTAACAACTTTATTTATTTCGGTTACAGCGTTATCTATGCATTACATGAGTCCACAGGACCCTCCTCGTATTTAATATACATGCAGCTTGCTCTGTACCCACTCCCCTCGGCCCGGCCCCACCCCGCCCCTCCTTTAGTTCGTGGTGTCCTGGTGGGTAGGGGACCCATCAGGGCTTTGAGGGCCCAGGAAGTTCGCTACCAGGCGGGATTGAAATGTTAGGGCTGGGAAGTGGGAGTGGTAGTTCTGTACTGGGGCCCAACAGTCGGTGAAGCGATGGAGGGCCCCTTCCTTCGCTACTGTGACCTTCTCCGCCATCAGGATCTCAGACCTTTATCCACCAAAGGGCCAGCAGCAGGCCCTCCCGGGCTTTCCACTTCCTTGCCACCGTGATTTTGGCAGCTAGCAGTAGATGTGTGAGCAGTTTGGCTGATCGGCCCGCTCTGGGATAACTGTCCGGGCTCGCCACCCCAAGCAGGATGACCTCCGGGTCTATCAGGAGTCTGCGCTGAGTGATGTCTTCCACGATCTGCAGGACTTCCCTCCAGAAGGTCTGTACTGTTGGGCACCCCCACCACATGTGGAAAAGGGATCCTCGTTCGCTGCATTGTCTTCAGCAGTTCGGGTCCATGTCAGCGTTAGTGATGCAGGCGGACTGGCGAGTAGTAACCGTGATGCAGGCGCTTCAGGGCGCATTCCTTATTTGTGACTCATCTGGATGTCGAGTTGATCCTGGACCATATCTCCACCCATGTTTGATCTTCTATGGGGTGTCCCAAGTCCATTTTCCATCCGGACATGTATAGCGGTCTGACTTTTAGCATGTCCTCCTAGAGGAGTCGGTACAGTTTAGTGATCTGACCTCGACCTGTGCTTTCTTCCGTTGTCCGCTCAAGAGGATGGAGGTCCCAGGTGGCTCCCCGACGGACCGCAGGCTGCGAGATCCAGCGTCCGAGTTGGATGTATGTAAACCTTGAAAGCGGGCTTTGCATTCCTTGAAGCTAAGTGGGTTGTTGGCCTCGTAGAGTTGGGAGAGGGTCATCTTTTTTCGCCGTTGCTTTGTGGAAAGTTCCTTCTTGGGTTTAACTCTGCGTGCCAAACCAAATTTGGTCCCTTTGTTCGTGACCCTTTAGTGGGCTTCAGGACTGAAGTCCACCCATGGCGTCCGAGTGTCTGGGGTGACCAGGAAGTGAGGGAGGTGCCCGAAACTCCCTGTGCTTAGTCTCCTAGGAGACCCAAATGCACTCTGGCGTGATTGGCTGGCTGGCTGGCTGGCACGGACAGCCACCCTGCTGGGTGAGTGGCAGCTAGGCTGGAATGAATGGGAGAAAACTGTTCAAAAGGCGAGTCTCCAGGACTGGAAGGCCTAGTCGACCACTGGAACGAAAGAACCGAAGACGAGCTGGAAGAGGACGGCCACTGCAACCACTGTTCCATTGGTTTGCCTGGTGAAGCCCTACTGCAACCCCTAATTGCCAGAGCTCCAATCGACTGAGCTGCTCCTTTAAGGACGGCTTCTCCCTTTGAGTTGGTGGGACCAATCAACTCAGCAAACGCCTGGATACCATTCTCTGAGCTAGTTAAGGTTAACCAGGGGGAAGGACACCAATTTGTGTTTGGAAGCCACAGCTACTTGAGCTGAAGTGGCGCCATTTTGTTTGCTCCGACGACAATGCAGTGCAGGAGCCCCCCCGATGTCGTCCCCTCTTGTCCCCACAACTGAGGCTCAAGAACAGCGAGACCTGCGAGGAACCAACGTCTTCAGCTGCATTTTTTTGCTCCACTTTAAGGTACTCTTACATGGTTGAGAGGTCCCAACTCTCGCGGTGGAAGTTCGTACAACTTTCCCAACTCGCAGGCCTAAGCAGCTTGTGACCCGACACATCTTGCTTTATAGTCTGAAGTACTTCGAAAAATCTTTACCAAGACTTCTCCATTTGTATCATAACTGTGCTATCCTGACTTTGGCCTGGCCTATTGAATCGAATTGGCCCGCCTGGTACATTGCACCTTTTGCATTAACTAAAAGTAGTGTTTTCTAACCCTTTGTACAAACCTATGCTTTTTATTCCCATTATAAGTATTTAAGTACTGTTTGGCTTCCTTTTCAGGGGAGTGCAAACTGTCTTAATAACTTGGGGTTTGATAGAGTATTATATTGGTGTTTAATATTGAGTTGATTTCTACTAGTGAATGTTTTCTAAATCACTGTGTAAATAAATGTTTGAGTATTTTTTACTAAGAAACCTTGAGTTTAAGTGTCTACTTGAACCACTGTGATTGTCCCTCTTGAGATGAGCATGGCTGCTCAGCTTGCCACCAAGTGTGTGTGGTACAGACTTATTCCAAAGGGTGGGTTTTGCTTACATCTGTGGTCCTAATTGTGTGTGGTGTTACCAGAGGGTACTGCCTGCAACTCTGCTTTACAGTAAGCCACGACAAAAAAACCCTTGGCGATTTAATGAAGCTATATCGGGGGACACAGCCGCTAGGGCTTGTGTGTGTATATGTATATGTATATATATATATATATATATATATATATATATATATATATATATATATATATATATATATATATATATATTTCTGAGGCTTGTGGAATCTGCTTAGATCACATGCTGTGCATAGGCCGACATCTAGTGGAAGCTGCGGAGTATTACAGTTTGTTTTTCGAAGTCGAAAAATGGGCGTCGACACAGGGCGTGCCAGTAATACTATCCCTAGTGTGACGTCCCCTGTACCCATGATCCCTCACGCGTCTAGGATCCCCAGATTGTTTTTTTCCGCCATTCTGGTCGGAAGCACTTCATCGGAGTTCCCTGGCTTTGCCATATTTTCACTCTAAACTAATTCTAATTTGCCCCGTTTGGCCAACCTTTCGTCGATCAACATCTCGACGCTGAACCGGGGAGGAGATCAACGTCGAATACCCGACGGATTGGGCCTTGAGGCTTCCGCCTCGGCTCGGGCCTGGGCCGCTGGCCTCGGCCCTACAAGTAGGGAGAGTGGGGGTGGTACACTTCCACACTCGACACCTTATTACCTACACACACTTGCCCGCTGCCCACAGGCGCGTATGGAGGGTACGCCCTTTCAGTTTTGCCCCAAGTGTAATAAGAAATACCCTTGGGTAGATAAGCACGCTACGTGCAACCTTTGCCTACCCAGAGACCACCCCGAGACGGGTTGCAGGGCCTGTAATAGGTTTAAGGCCAAAACTCTTAAGGACCGCTCCACCAAGCGTTGGGCCCACCACGCCAAGCTAGCAGCTATGGAGGCGGAGGGTACCTTCAGCGACGGCAGCGACGCCGAACTTTCGGACGGCGAGGGCACCAAGGCGTCGAAGGACAGCCGAACGCACGTCCCCGGCCTCGGAAGGTCGTCCGTCCCGGCGACTATGGGGGAAGTCCCCCGGCGACAAAAGCGTTACACATACACACGCTAAACACAAAAAATCCACCCGAGATTCGACGTCGTCGAAACCTCGGAAAGAGGCACAGAAGGAGCGGTCCGAAAGGACGTCCTCTGGGCGGTCCCGGTCGAGGTCGCCGCACGACGTCAGGCAAGCCTCCACACTTGCACAGAGTGCCTCGACCATTAATATCCCGGAAGATCAATCGTCCGGAGACGAACACGACTTCCACCCCCAGCCTGCACCCCAGGAAAAGGGTACATCACTTGGGAGTAAAGAGGGGCCAGTTTCGAAGGCTAGTTCGAAAGACAGGGATTCCACCTCCGATCCTCGACGCCAGGCGTCGAAAGATAAGGGAAAGGGGAAACACACTTCCACCCACGGGGAAGGGGGTAAACAGCAAAGGAAACAACCCTTGCAGTCCTCCACTACAAAAGAACTGACCAAGTCTTCTCAGGGCCAATCCATAGAAAGTCCCAGCAAGGTCACCCCAAGCTCAAAACTCTGGTCATGCGAGGACATTGACAGAGTAATGTCAAGGATGTCTTCCTTGGCGAATTTTTTCGAAAGACACCCTGAACAACTCCTAGCTTTAAACCCTCAGGAAGATTCTCCCTCAGGGTCAAGGGACCCTATCCCCTCAAATAAAAGACCCCGGGTCGAGACACCATTTAGGCCTTTAGACCCCATCGAGGTCCAACCCTATTCTTACCTCTTCCCTACAGACCATGGAAACTCTTCCCTGATAGAAGGTCAGGAAATTGACACGCCAGAAGATCCTGCAGGATCAGATTATTACGGCGAAGACGAAGACGAGGATGAGCCAGAAAATAGCCCAGATATTTTCAGAATGGACTCACCAGTCGAAAGGGAAGCCCCAGTGTCTGACTCCCCAATAGATAATCAGCCCCTCCTGAATGAACTGCTCTTTCGGGCAGCTAACCACTTCCACATAGACACACAAGGTGTCCAGGAAGAAAGGGACTTTGCGGAAGAACTAATAGGGGAAAGGAAGCCAGTAGCCCAGACCATTCCCATCCTAAAATCTGTTCAACGCAGAATAGCACCATCCCTTGTCAACCCAAACCTGACAAGACCTGTAAATCCGAGAGTGGAGAAGCTGTTTAAAGCAGCCCAGTCGGACCCCCTATATATTAGGTCAACTTAAGCCAGACTCTCTAGTAGTAACCAACACCCGCAAAAGAGCTGGTACACCATTATCTTCCTCTGAGGCTCCCCCCGACAAAGAAAGTAAAAAACTTTATGGTTTTGGCAGGAAAGTAGCTTCCACGGCAGCCTACCAAGCCAGAATCGCGAATTCCACCACACTGTTGGCTAGCTACAACTGTCACCAGTGGGAAGAAGTGGCAGCACTAATAGACTCTGCTCCCGAACCCCTTAAAAGCCAGCTAGCTCGCATTTGTGCGGAAGGAAGGAACGTGTCAGGCTGCACTGTAAAAGCAACTCTGGACGCCGCTGACAATGCGGGTAGACTTATAGCAGAGGGGACTGTCATCAAAAGGCATGCTTGGTTGAGGCAGTCGGGATTCAAAGCAGAAACACAAGCTGCGCTCTTAGACAAACCAGTGGAAAGTGATCTCCTGTTTGGGAAGGCAGTCGAGGACGCTCTAAAAAACGCTAAGGAAGAATTCGACACCCTCAAATCCCTTGGCCAGTTAACTACCAAACCACCTAACCAAAGAGGGAATGGCAATTTTCGTCGCCCCCGCGGCCAAAATTCCAATAGAGGAAATAGCTACTCCCACACCCAGGGTACACAGTGGAACACCAGCTCACAACAGTCTACCCAGGCGTATGGTAGGGGTAGTAAAAGAGGACGTGGTAGAGGCAGAGGCAGCCCCAGTAAAGGAGGAGGCACGCCTCCACCAAAGCAGTGACGCTCAGTTCAGGGTCCCTTCCCATGCAACCCCAGTAGGGGGACGAATATCAAGTTTCACCCAGGCATGGGAAGGGATAACATCCGACAGATGGGTGCTGTCAACAGTATCCAATGGGTACTGCATAGAACTACTGCAACGTCCCCTAAACCATCCTCCAAGACAAAAAGTCCACTCTTTACAACATCAGAAGATCCTCCTCGAGGAGATCGCCATTCTGCTAGAAAAGGACGCGATAGAACTCGTCCCGGGACACCAGGTAAACAAGGGTATCTATTCAACTTACTTCCTTGTGCCAAGGAAAGATTTAACAATGCGCCCAGTTTTGGACTTACGGCCTGCCAACAAGTATGTCAAGCCCCAAAAATTCCGTATGACCACACTACAAGAGGTAATCCCACTCCTAAAAAAGGGGATTACATGGCAACCTTGGATATGAAAGATGCCTATTTTCATATTTCCATGCTCCCGGCGCACAGAAAATACTTGCGCTTCAAGGTGGACAGTCGCCACTACCAATTCAAGGTACTGCCCTTCGGGATAGCTTCTGCACCAAGGGTATTCACCAAGGTACTGGCGGTGGCAGCTGCACACCTACGCAGGGAGGCAATCCCAGTGTACCCTTATCTGGACGACTGGCTCATAACGGGGGAAACCCCAGGAATCTGCAGGTCAAACATTCAGAGGACCATCGACCTCCTCCACGAATTAGGCTTCTCCATCAACGAGAAAAAGTCAAGTCTGGTGCCAAGCACCTCAAAACAGTTTCTAGGAGCTATCCTAGATACTCAGAAAGGATTGACCTTCCCTTCGGAAGAAAGAATTCGGAACATACTTCTGCAAATTCCGCATTATCAGTCAGGTCAACAGATAACAGTACGCAAAGCTATGCGGTTACTCGGCATGATGGCGTCATGCATTTACCTGGTCCCCCACGCGCGTCTGCGCATGCGTCCCATGCAGGAATGGTTGGCGAAACAGTGGTCTCAGGCAAGTGGTCAGTGGGACGATCTAGTGGTCGTTTCGCCAACACTCGTACAGAACCTACACTGGTGGACAAGAGAGAATCTCGCAAAGGGGAAACCCTTTTACGATCCCGAAGTACAGGCAGTGGTGACTACAGATGCATGCCTGACGGGGTGGGGAGCTCACCATCTCCACCACACAGCTCAGGGTCTCTGGTCTCACTCAGTAGCCAAGAACCACATCAATCTGCTAGAGCTTCTGGCAGTATTCCGAGCGCTGCAGGCGTTCGAGCCCCATCTACTAAACTTGTCGGTGCAGATCAGGACGGACAGCACGACAGCCATGTTCTATCTGAACAAGCAAGGAGGGACTCGTTCGCCAAATCTGTCCAAGCTTGCCCAGAAAATATGGATATGGGCACTCAGACGGAACATCTTCCTGTCATCGCAACATGTTCCAGGGGAGCTCAATTCCCTAGCGGATGCTCTAAGCAGAGACTCCCTCCCAGAAGAACACGAATGGGTCCTTCACAAAGACGTAGTAGAAGATCTCTTCTCTCAGTGGGGTTTCCCCACTATAGACCTATTCGCCACAAGCGAAAACAAACAATGCCCAGGATTTGCATCCAGGTTCCCACAACCGGACTCCCAGGGGAATGCCCTGTGGATGAACTGGTCAGGGATGTTTGCGTACGCTTTCCCACCAACTCCTCTCATCAGGAAGGTGGTGTACAAGATGAACAAGGAATCGATGACGCTCATCCTAGTTGCTCCCATGTGGGCGAGACAACCATGGTTTCCACACCTACGCAGGATGGCGGTATGCGAGCCCATCAGACTCCCAGCCTGGTACAACCTTCTGTCCCAGCAACAAGGTCAAACAGTGCATCAGGAACCCAACTCTATGAACCTAGCAGCATGGCTCCTGAAGTCATAGAGTTTGGACATCTCAAATAACCACAGAGGTGTATGGACATTCTAAAAGAGTCCAGGAAACCAAATACAAGGCACTGTTACTTTGACAAGTGGAAAAGATTCGTTATCTGGTGCCAGAGTAAACAAATCAACCCGGTTGATTGCACTCCTTCCAACGTTGTAACATACATGCTCCACCTGCTGGATGCAGGGTTGGTTTTTAACTCTCTGAAAGTACACCTGGCAGCCCTCTCAGCCTACACCACATCCCATAACAAGGTTTCGTGGTGGAAAGTACCAGTGGTTAAAGCCTTCATGGAAGGAGTAAAGAGACTTCACCCTCCTATCTCGAACCCACCGCCAGGATGGGATCTCAATGTGGTGCTATCTAAGCTCATGGGGCCCCCCTTCGAACCCATGCATAAAAGTAGTCTCAAACACCTGACTTATAAAACGGCCTTCTTAGTAGCCATTACCTCCATAAGAAGGGTCAGTGAAATTCAGGCTCTGTCAGTGCAAGATCCTTTCTTTACTATCCACAAGGACAAACTGGTTTTACGCACACACCCTAGATTCTCACCAAAATTCATATCCAAGTTCCATGTAAACCAGTCCATCGAGCTTCCGGCTTTCTTCCAAAACCCACAAAGCTCAGCTGAGGTGAAACTACACACCCTAGATGTGCGTAGGGCGGTCTTATACTATGTAAATAAAACCAGACCGCTAAGGAAAACAGATCAACTGTTTGTCTCCGTAGCTACAGGCAGAGAGGGGGATCGCGTCTCTAAGGGCGCTATCTCAAAGTGGATTATCAACTGTATACAGCTGTTACTCTCTTTCTGAAAAAACTCTGCCTTTTACGCCAAGGGCCCACTCTACCAGAGGCATTGGGGCCACTCTGGCTGTCATTGCAAATGTTCCCCTTGACACCATTTGCAAAGCAGCTACTTGAAGCTCTATTCACACTTTTACTCAGCATTACTGCATTGACACTCATTCCAAGGCAGATACACAAGTGGGACAAGCGGTTCTAAGACACCTGTTTGCTCATGACCCTTCTCACATCCCACCTCCTTCTTCTGGTACTGCTCGCTAATCTATGCACAGCATGTGATCTAAGCAGATTCCACAAGCCTCAGAAGGGATACATTACTCACCGTAATCGTATTTCTGATGCTTGTATCTGCTTAGATTCACATGCGACCCACCCTTCCTCCCCTCCGAGAGAAGGCGCATGGTTGCTTGTAGTCTTACCTTTCTGTCTATCTGCTTGGACTATCTGTACTCACGCTACTCCTCATGCTACCTCATGTCAGGAAAAACACAATCTGGGGATCCTAGACGCGTGAGGGATCATGGGTACAGGGGACGTCACACTAGGGATAGTATTACTGGCACGCCCTGTGTCGACGCCCATTTTTCGACTTCGAAAAACAAACTGTAATACTCCGCAGCTTCCACTAGATGTCGGCCTATGCACAGCATGTGAATCTAAGCAGATACAAGCATCAGAAATACGATTACGGTGAGTAATGTATCCCATATATAATTAGTCCATTTCTTCCTAGAAAATATGACTGAGGCCATGGATATACATATGGTGTGGGATGCAGGGAAAGCAGTTTTCTGGGAGGTCATTAGGCAATCGGCGGCCTGGAATAGAACTCATATATGCATCGGTGCAGGCTTGAGACGATGGTACAAGAGAAGGAGAAAGCACATGTAATAAAAGGGAATCTGTGTATGCTACGGGATCTAGCCAGGCAAGCCCTGGAAACTCGTATGATAGGAAAAGCGGCACAGTACCTAGTTAGGACAAGACAATATTAGTATTCCAGGGGTAATAAGGCGAATAAACTATTGACAGCAACTCGCAACTATATTGGGGCCTTGATGAGCAAAGATGCTAGAGGGAGGTCATGGAAGCGGGTAAAATCAAGGTCATGGAAGACTTCTTTAGCAGGGCTTCCGCCCCACATCAGGGAAATATTACTCCAATCCGAGACTTTATAGAACAGACACAACTCCCTTGAATCTCCGACACGAGGGGAAAGATCGGGGAATCGGATATCGGCTCAAGAAGTTGCCCAAGCCTATACGCTCACTGAAGCGGGGAAGGCACCCGGCACGATGGGTTCACCAGTAGATTCTACAAAGCTGTTGGTCGACCCCTAATACCACAACTCGCCACCCTATTCAACTCCTTCTCCAAATCTGGTAAAATAACCAAATCAATGGCTGAATCCACAACCACTCTGCTACTGAAACCACCACTCTGCTACTGAAACCTGCAAAGGACCCCGAGAACTGGACCTCATACCGCCCCATAGCTCTTCTGAATACAGACGCTAAACTCTATAGCAGGACCCTAGCTACAAGATTGGGGGAGGTCTTCCCTCACATAATCAATGAAGACACAATGGGGTTCAGTAAAAATCAAGGGGCCCATGACAATATTAGTAGCGTAGCCAATTTGATAGCGGTAGCTCCTAAACTCCCATGAGGTCACACTCCTGTCCCTGGATGCCCACTGGGCATTTGACCGTATGTCATGGAATTTTCTACAGGAAGTGTTGCCGGCATATGGGTTTGGTCCGTCCTTAAGCAAATTAATACTGGTGAACTCCCAAATATCATCCACCGTAGTCGAAGTTAATGACACCAAGACTGCCCCAATCCCCCTGGGTAGGGGCACCCACTGCCCCCCACCACCCCACTCATCTTCGCATTAGCTATGGAACCTCTTGCACAAACGATATGGAGTAGCCCTCTCATAATGGGCCCGACACACGAAGGCAACGCACACAAAGTCGCGCTGTATGTCATAAACATTTTTTTTCTTCCTCCAGAAACCTCTGCAGTTGATCCCTCCTTTATTGGAGCTTCTGGAAAGATTCTATATGGTTTCAGGGTTCCGGGTTAATCATCAGTCAATAGAAATGTCAATCGGAGAATCACCCGAAATCCAATTGGCAACGCAATCGACCTTTCCCTTTAAATGGGCAGATGAGTTTACGTATCTGGGGTACACATTACCAAATCATATAAAACCCCTCATTGGTGCCAACATCCCCAAGTTATGGAAGAAGACGAAAGCTGCCTTAAATGAGTTGGGAAAGTCAAGAAATGTCATGGCTGGGAAGGGTCAACGCAATCAAAATGACAATCCTACCGAGACTAATCTTCACCTTTCAGGCTCTACTGATCCTTATTACTGAAAGATATCTGCTAGACTTACAAAAAGCGATGGGCCAATACATTTGGAAAAAATGCCACCTAGAATTTCCCGCCACATTCTCTGACGTTACTATCGCGCAGCCCAGATTGCGCCAATGTTGGAATGGGCACTAGGACACAAGAATGCCAAATGGAAACTGATAGAGCAAGACTGCACCAGTGTTCCCCTAGCCCATCTGCTATTTCTACTGTAATCTACTAGGGTCCTCTTACTAGACTCTACTCAAACTACCCTTTGTGTCTGGGACAAGGCGTGTGCACAATTGAGGGTCAAAACGGGCATGGGGCCCTCTGTCACCAATGCTGCTGAATCTGGATTTCTCTCCAGGAATATCAAAAGGTCTGTTTTCCCAGTGGGAATCGCAGGGGAGCCTAAGGCTTATGGACCTGCATAAAGACTGAATTCACCTCACTTACATGGAACGTAAACCCCCTAACTGAAACCGAACGCTTTAGCTACTTTCAAATTAGACTTTTGGTTTCCAATATCGAATCATTCAGGCGGGCATACACACATCCATAGGAATTGAACTCCAGGTCTTGGAGGAACAAAAGATTAGGAAAATATCCAACTGTTAGCGCTTGTTAGACAAGGCCTCTAATGAAGAGACTTCATACATGACACGATGGGGAAAGGAAATCACCGGGACTTCACGCCCCATGTGCGCTTGCGTCCTACTGTTAGGCGATGTGCCTGACGATGGTGGGTTCCTGGCATCGGGACTCAGAGCAGAACTCATAACACAGCTGTTAACAAACTAAACGGAGCACGTTTCTGGAAAACAGAGGGTCCTGTCATATTGGTGGGTTAAGATTTGGGGGATCGTGGCCATGGAAAAACTGATTGCACATATAATAGCAAACAGGACAGGATTCTGCCGAACCTGGGCCCCATTCTTCGAGTTTGTACAAGACCAGGAACACATTTTCTAGACCAGACTCTCAAGCACCTATTACAAAATGAATGTACTAGAAGAGGTTGGCGGCACTTTGGAGAGATGGGCACGACTAACCAAGAATGTTGAACCAAGGCGCGGTTTGGGATGCACACAAGTACTTTGGAACATTGAGCGGAACCAATTATGATTAATATTATTTGTTAACCTTATTTACTATTATTTGGGGGGGGATTTGTTGAGGGGAAAAATAAGGAATAAAGTTTCGATAGTCTCACAGTAAAGGCTATGTTGGTCGAGATTTCCATAAAAGACTTAATTGAAAAAGACGGTGCATGGAAATCCACACCTTTCCTGTCCGTGCTGTCAACAGGGAGAGGGGCCAGAAAAAGGACATTAACGCTTCCTCGTCCACTGTGACACAGAAAATATCAAACAGAAAAACTGAAGGAAGATTAGAAAAAATAAGTAACTCCGGTCTGGAGGCAAACACATGCTAGAAGGACAGGAACAAGAGCCAATTGGGGACTCTATCTGTACACCATAGCCCAATAGTCCCCACAATACCTGTCTGGTCCCTGCACTCGCCCAATGTCATAGACAACCAGGCCATAATAGCAGAAAGTGGGAACCCATCTTCACCTCAACCACCAGTTTGAGACACCGATCACCCAATAGCACTCAAAGGCCCAGCCCTCTCTCCAATCTTGTCAATTCTTCCAGACAAGATACTGGAGCAGCATATTGATTCAGAATTTGAACAGCAGTACTCACCCCAGTCATCTGAGGAAAACCAATATTCACCAAGGGAAGAAACTGTGGCACCAAGGCAAGAGTTAACTGGCACCAGCAGTCCCGACTGCCCCTTCAAGGCCAGCAGAACCTTTTGCTTAACCCACAGTCCCTGTTATCAATACCTTTATCTACTCTCAAGTCTTTACTTAGCAACTGGATACTAGGCTACCAGCGAGTCAACCACAGGCATCAAATAACACACCAGGCCCTTGGAGGGTGCCACGCATGTCTGATGCAAACACGATGAGCCAACTTAATGAACCAAGTGGTGGTAAACGGCGTACAACCTCACCGCAAAGGCTGTCTCTCAAGCCTATGAGGCGCACACGACTGCACAAGCCTGGCAGGTCCACACAAACACGAGTGTCTTCTCCAAAACCGCAACATTCGCCATACAGTCAAGGAGAACTCTAGTCCTCTACCACAGTTGATGAGGGAGAGAACAGGTACACTGATACCTCTACCTCAATCACCATAGCTAGACCACTGGGAAGACGCAGACTTGGGTCTAAACCAAGATGCTAAAGAACAGTCACTTCAGTCTCCACCTGATGACTGCATTCAAAAGACTTGTGGAGAATTTGGCCTAGTTCAATCGGAGCAGAAAAAATATGGTTTCCCATTCGATTTAACATCATTGGTGCCAAGGACGAGCTCTCTCGTCCTTGGGATTCCCTCCCTGTTGCCAAGGGCGAGATAGCTCGTCCTTTTCGGCACTTTGTTTTGTGTGATCCCTGCTTTGCAGGGATCTCACAACTGTAATCCAACCCCCGGGCTATGTGAAGGGGAGGTCCCCCCTCACTGCCAGGGGGCTGGATTATCTTCAGTTTCACGTCGGCGTGCGTAAAGCACGTCGCCGTGAAACAAAGTAAAATCACTGCAGCAGCCGTGTTCGGCTGCTGCAGTGAAGAAAGAAGGTAAGAGCCCTTCTTTCTCCGTGTCGATCTCCGCCTGGATTTCGAGGCGGGTATCGTCGGAAAGGGGAGATTCTCCAGCATGGGGTCTGGCAT
This sequence comes from Ambystoma mexicanum, assembly GCF_040938575.1. Lineage (NCBI taxonomy): Eukaryota > Metazoa > Chordata > Amphibia > Caudata > Ambystomatidae > Ambystoma > Ambystoma mexicanum. The sequence goes on from NC_090931.1 coordinate 82,585,007, forward strand.
GGATTCACATGCTCATGAATATTCCCCGTCGTCAGGCTGGGAATCCTCGGTAAAGAAAAAACCAGTATCAGTTTCGTTTCTGATCTGTCTTTCGTAGTAATAACCAATCACTGGTCTCTGCGTCGTACTGACCACAGCCAATGACTGCCCTCTACCTAAGCACCGCCTCTGGCAGCCATCTTCAGATTTTTACCGCACGTTCATGTGTTGGGATCCTCGTGCTATTGCTCTCGAGCGTTCGTGCTATTTTTCGCGCTTTTTTCACAAAAACTTCGATTCTTCGGTCAAAAGAGCCTCAAGCTCCACCGATCCTACATCCGATCAACGGGGACCCGTGTCGGATTCGTCTGCGCCCCTCAAGGGTGAAGATTTCGTCGAGCTACACTTCGGAGGACTCCAGAAGCTTCTCAGGCCCGGTCTCGGAGATGGCCCAGGAGAAGGGAAGCTCGACGCCCGGAAAGCTGTTCAGGGTCTGCCCTGGATGCCAGCTGCAGAACGTCTTTAAGGAGGACGAACACTCTTTCTGCCTTTACTGCCTTCATGAGGACAAGACGCACGTGGAGAAGGACTGCGTTTTGCGGCAACATGTCGGAACGGACCATGAAGGACCGCCATCAACGCCTCGCCAACTGGCTGGAGGGTAAGAGCCCGTCTGGCGAGAAGAAGAAGAAATCCGAGCGGTCTTCTAAGACCTTTGAGGGCGCCCCGGCGACGGGGGCCCAACATAAGGCCAAGCACCGCGAGTCCGCTGGCACCGGGAGCGCCGAACGGTCGGGCTCTACGGGCGCCAGGCAGGGCGCACCCTCCCCGGCACCATCAACCACGAGCCAACGCTCTGGGTCGGGTAAGAGGAAGGCCCAGCACCCGGCGAAGCTCCTGGAGAGGCCCCGGTCGAGCTCTAAGGCAGAGGAGGAGCGTGGCAGTGCCCCCTCCCTCAAGGATAAGGCGGTGAGCGCACCTAAGGTGGTGAAGGCCTTGATCCATCCGACCAAGCCCTCTATCGAAACGGTCGCGGCGGCCCTGGCTCAGCCTGTGGAGGCTGCACCAGTGGTGGCGACCTCAGGGCCCAGAATCTCCCTGCCTCCTCGGAGGGAGTCTTCTTTTGTGCCCATCGATAGGACCCCCGTGAAACCCTCCGTGGGGAAGAAGGGGGGGCAGGGCGTCGTCGTAGATTCGGCCTCAACCTCAGAAGAGGAGCTGATCGAGGTCTTAAGCCACGGCCTAGGCGTGGAAGAAGGCCAGCCCGTCGGAATGGACCCCGACGCAGGTGACGACGACATCGTCGAGGATACCGACGGGGCCCCTGCTCGCCCGTCGGATTCCCCTCTGCCAGCGCCGCAAGACAACTCGGCGGCCATTTTGTTGGCCATACAGTCCTTATGCTCCGAGATAAGGACGAGGCTACCGTTACCGACGGAGGAACCTCTCCCGTCGGGGGATCCAGAACCGGGACCTTCTGGTGTTCCCCCTACCAAGAAAAGAAGGATCCATCCACCACCTCCTTTTCAACCGTCGCGCCCCGCCCAGCCCTCCTCCCCGTCCACCCGAGGGGATGATACGGGGACTGACACGGCAGCAACGGGTACGGACGACGAGGCATACGACGAGGATATTCCGTCGTCGCCTCCCACCAGGGCTTCTCCGCCCGACGAGATCGGATCTTTCCACTCCATGATCTCCAGGGCTTCCGAGCTTTTCCAACTCTGCCCTGAGGAGAAGAAAAAGGAAGGCTTCCTTTATCAGCGGCGCGAGGCCAAGAGGAAGACGGTCCTCGCAGTGCCTCTGTTGGACGACATTTGGGATGAGGGCCTTTCCCTCCTCAAGAACCCTTCCACGACGCCAGCTAGAAGAGACCGGTACGAGAAAAAGTACCGGGTCCCGGACACGGCCCCCCTATGCCTCCGGGCGCAGCCTACCCCGGATTCCGTCGTCTCCGCGGCAGCCAGGAAGAAAGCGGGGGGGGGGTGCGGCCTCCACATAGACTTCCCCGCCGGACGGCGAGGGAAAGAAATTGGATGCTATGGGACGTAGAGTCATCTCGTCGGCAGCGACGACGATTAAAGCGGCCAACGCCTTGGCGATCGTGGCTCGCTACGACAGGGAGCTGTGGTACAAGATAGCTCCTCTGCTGGATTTTCTGCCGGACGACAAGAGGGCGGAGGCCCTGGAGATCCTGCAGGAAGGTGAGGTGGCCTCGGACCACGCCATCACCGTGGCGACGGACATCGCCGACACTGGGTTCCGCCAGCTGGGCAACGGCGTTTGCCTTCGACGTCGTGGATGGCTCAAAGCTACGGACTTCCGGCAGGACGTCCAGACCAGAGTCCTGGACATTCCCTTCGACGGGAACAACCTGTTTGGGAAGACAGTGGACGATTCCCTTCAGGCCATCAAGGCGGATACTGAGACGGCCCGGGCCCTTGGAGTTCTGCAACGACGGACGCCCTTTCGGAGCGGCGGAGGCAAGGGCGCCTCCAAAGGTTCCGGCGGCGGTTTCGCTTCCTACCGTCAAGCGGCCCGCTCGTCGTCGCAAGAGGCCTACAGAGGACGAGGCAAGTCTAGCGGACCCCGCCGTCGTCGCCAAGGAGGTCAAGGCGGCAAGGCCGCGTCCAAGCAGGATTGAACCGGCCGTGGGGTCGGGCCCCCACCGAAGCACCCCGGTGGGAGGCCGGCTGGCGGGCTTCGTCAGCATGTGGGAGTCCATCTCCACCGACCGTTGGGTGCTGGACGCCCTGGCCCGGGGCCACGCGCTCGAGTTTCAAAGAAGGTGCCCGCGCGTCCCCCCCGTGGCCAGGAAAGAACTTCACGTCCCTCAACTTCTCCTGGAGGTAAAGGCGATGCTCAGAAAGGGCGCCATCGAACTCGTCCCAAAGAGGCTTCGGGGCTCCGGAGTCTACTCGAGATACTTCCTCGTGAAGAAGAAGACGGGAGGATGGCGCCCCATCCTAGACCTGCGACGTCTGAACAAGTTCATCAAGGCGCAGAAGTTCCGGATGGTCACCCTCCAGCACGTCCTGGGCCAGCTGGAGGAAGGAGACTTCCTATCGTCTTTGGATTTGGAGGATGCCTACTTCCACATTCCCATCCTAAAGGGGCACCGAAAATTCCTCAGGTTCGTAGTCCAGGGGCGTCATTACCAGTTCAAAGCCCTTCCCTTGGTACTACGGTCGGCACCCAGGGTATTCACCAAGTGCCTCGCACCGGTGGCGGCGCAGCTGCGCCGCGAGGGGATTCACGTCTACCCCTACCTGGACGACTGGCTCATCCGCGCCAAGACGAGGGAGCTCGCCGTGGTCCACACGGCAAGGACCGTCCAACTCCTCACGGACCTGGGATTCTCCGTGAACTACGCCAAATCCCACCTGGTGCCCGCGCAAGTCGTACTGTTTCTGGGAGCGAGGCTCGACACAGTGTCCCTTCTGGCCTCCCCGTCGGAGGAGAGGACCAGGACCATCTTGGGCAAGGTGCAACGGATGTTGGTGGCCGACGCGGCCAAAGTGAGGTCCATCAAGTCCCTCCTCGGGATGATGTCTTCCTGCATCTACCTCATTCCCATGTGCAGGCTCCGGATGCGCCCGTTGCAAGAATTCCTGGATGCGCGCTGGATCCAGACGACGGGCAGCTTCGAGGAAAGGATCAAGCTCGACGAGAGTTTCCGACGAGCGATACGGTGGTGGGGCACCCGCGCGCATCTGACGGCGGGCATGGACTTCCAGACCCCAGCCCACCAGGAGACTGTGACCACGGATGCCTCCCTGGAAGGGTGGGGAGCGCACACCGAAAATCTGCACGCAAGGGGACTCTGGCTCCCGACGGAGAAGTCCCTGCATATCAACGTCCTGGAGCTCCGTGCAGGGTTTTGGGCCCTCAGGTCCTTCCTTCCGTCCCTCAAGGGCAAGGTGGTGAGGATCTTCACCGACAACACCACCACCATGTTTTACATCAGGAAACAGGGCGGAACCAGGTCCCCAGCGCTGTCCAAGGAGGCGCAGGACCTGTGGCATTGGGCCGTCGCCCAAGGGATTTTTCTGGTGCCGTTTCATCTGGCAGGGATAAAAAACACCATCGCCGACTCACTCAGCAGGGAGCTGCGCTCGTGCCACGAGTGGGAACTACGGCAGGATCTGGTGGATCGCCTCTTCCGACGGTGGGGCACACCCCAGATCGACCTGTTCGCGACGGCGACGAACACCAAGTGCCGGAGGTTCGCCAGCAGGTTTCCCCAGACGAGGAGCATGGGCGATGCTTTCTCGTTCCCCTGGGAGGGCCTGTTCCTCTACGCGTTCCCTCCCTTGCCTCTGCTAATCCGGCTCGTCAACCAGCTCAAGAGGTCACGGTGCAGGATGATCCTCGTCGCACCTGCGTGGCCGAGGCAGATATGGTTCCCGGACCTTCTGGACTTGTCAGCGTCCCCGCCGATCAAGCTGCCGGCGGACGCGGATCTACTCTCCAGGGAAGGAGGCGCCATCCTCCACCACGACCCGAAGTCGCTGAACTTGCAGGCCTGGCTCCTGCAGCGCTAGAGTTTGGAGGATACGACATACCGGCCGATTGCAGAGAGGTTCTTGCAAAGGCCAGGGCGTCCTCGACTCTTAAATGCTACGGACACAAATGGAAGAGGTTCTCTGTCTGGTGCCACGCACAGAAGATTAACCCTCTACGGATTACGGCTCCCCAAGTACTGCCGTACCTGGTGACGCTGGCCAAAGCTGGTCTGGCACACGCGTCCATCAAGATTCATCTTGCTGCGATCTCCCGATACACCAGAACCACGGGGCGGACGTCCTTGTGGTCTCATCGTCTGGTGAAAGAGTTCATGAAGGGACTGTTCAGATCGTTCCCGCCGGTGAAGGCTCCGGCCCCGGCGTGGGAGCTCAACGTGGTGCTGACCAAGCTCATGGGACCTCCGTTCGAGCCTCTGCACTCGGCCCCGTTGAAGTTTCTATCGTGGAAAACAGCTTTTCTTGTGGCCATCACCTCCGCACGACGAGTGGGAGAGATCCAGGCCCTTTCCTGCAAGGCCCCGTACTTGACTTTCCACGACACGAGGGTGGTGCTCAGGACGCACCCCTCCTTCATGCCCAAGGTACCGTCGGACTTCCATCTCAACGAACCCTTGGTGTTACCTGTGTTCTTCCCGTCGCCTTCGTCGCCGGCTGAGAGGACTTTGCACTCGCTGGATGTAGCTAGAGCGCTGAAGTTCTACGTGGGCCGCACGAAGGGTTTTCGGAAGACGTCACAACTCTTTGTGAACTTTGGACCTGTCAATCAGGGGAAGGCTCTCTCGAAGGCTTCCATCTCCAGATGGCTCTCCGGCTGTATCATGTGCTGTCACCGGTTGGCAAACCGACCGCTGCCTGGCCGTCCGAGAGCCCATTCCACCAGAGCGATCGCAGCTACCACGGCGTTCCTATCTGGTGTGCCCCTGCTGGACATATGCAGGGCTGCTACGTGGAGGTCGACGCACACCTTCACGAAATTCTACTGCGTCGACCGGGATTCCAGGGAGGAGTCCAGGGTCGGCCAAGCAGTGCTGCGCAACCTGTTCGCCTGAGGTGAGCCTGGTGAGGAGGTAAGATGCTTAATGTTGAGTTGATGTGATGCTTAATGTTGAGCCTTTGCCACCTCCCGTGGTTGTGCATGTGTGTACTGCTATGTATTCTTTATTCATGAGCATGTGAATCCATGCCAGACCCCATGCTGGAGAAGGAACAAGTTACTTACCTGTAACTGTTGTTCTCCAGCATGGGTCTGGCATGGATTCACATGCGAACCCTCCCGCCTACCCCTCTGCGGCTCTTCACTTGGTCATACTGCCACTTCATGTGCTTCCAAATCTGAAGATGGCTGCCAGAGGCGGTGCTTAGGTAGAGGGCAGTCATTGGCTGTGGTCAGTATGACGCAGAGACCAGTGATTGGTTATTACTACGAAAGACAGATCAGAAACGAAACTGATACTGGTTTTTTCTTTACCGAGGATTCCCAGCCTGACGACGGGGAATATTCATGAGCATGTGAATCCATGCCAGACCCATGCTGGAGAACAACAGTTACAGGTAAGTAACTTGTTCCTTCATGAGCATGTGAATCCATGCCAGACCCCATGCTGGAGAAGGAACAAGTTACTTACCTGTAACTGTTGTTCTCCAGCATGGGTCTGGCATGGATTCACATGCGAACCCTCCCGCCTACCCCTCTGCGGCTCTTCACTTGGTCATACTGCCACTTTACGTGCTTCCAAATCTGAAGATGGCTGCCAGAGGCGGTGCTTAGGTAGAGGGCAGTCATTGGCTGTGGTCAGTATGACGCAGAGACCAGTGATTGGTTATTACTACGAAAGACAGATCAGAAACGAAACTGATACTGGTTTTTTCTTTACCGAGGATTCCCAGCCTGACGACGGGGAATATTCATGAGCATGTGAATCCATGCCAGACCCATGCTGGAGAACAACAGTTACAGGTAAGTAACTTGTTCCTTCTCCCCTTTCCGACGGTACCCATTATGTGGCATTGCTGCCCGCGGATCGGGAGCGCGATCTGTAGGCAGCAATGTCACCGGATCAATAGAGATCTGTTTGTGACGCAGGGGTGATGGGGGGGGGGGGGGGTGGCTGCTTACTAGGTAAGAGGCCCCCTTCCCCCCCCCGTGGCCCCAAAGCATGGGGCCACAGCGCTGGAGACCCCTGGGGGCAGATGATCACTTCCCACAAATGAAAATAAAAAAAATGAAAAAAAACGAGGGATGGTGGGAGGTGGTTTGGGGCCCACTAGGCCACCAGGGATATAGGAAAAAGTGGTGTCCTTGGAAAGGGGAGGTTCTCCAAGAATTAGTGGGTTGGCCCCCCAAAGGAGGGGACCTGCAGGTTAGGCCCCCCCCCGGGGGCAGCTGGCTGATCATCTGCCCACAGGGAAGGGGGCAAAACTAACTAAAACAAAAAAAGTGAAAATAACGAAAGGGAATGTTGGGTGGGATTTGGGGGGCCACTAGCCACCAGGGATATAATTTACAGAAAAGTGGGGTGGCCCTCTCCCTCTTTCCCCAAGGGGAAATGGGGGCACCCTTTGTAGCTCTTCCTTGGGGCAGATATCTGCTCCTAGGAAGGGGCATCTGACCCCAGGGAGGGCTGCATGAGATGCCCCCCCTGCATTTGGTGTGGGGGGGTAGAGGGTCACCCCCATTACATTAGAAAATTACCTGGTGGTTTAGGGTGCCCCTCAGCCCGCCCTAAAGTGTAGTGTACCTTTTTTCATTGTTTTCTTTGTTTAAAAACTCGCCTTGGCAAATTGGTGTGCCAATCTGGCCCCGGGGTGCCCAAACCTTACTGCCGCACCCACTGGGGGGCCTGTCCCACCATTTTTGGGGGCCCTCTTCCCCCACTCCAAATGGAGGGGGGGGGTGTACCTCACGCAGCCGTTTGTATGAGGTGCCCCTGCCACCCATTTGGGGTGGGGGGGGGGGGGGGGGAGTGCCCCGAAAAAATGGTGGGACAGGCCCCCAGACGGTGGGCAGTAAGGTTTGCGCACCCCGGGGCCAGATTGGCACATCAATGTGCCTCTCTGCACCAAGTGGAGTTGGGTTACAAAAGGAAAAAAGTGAAAATGGTGGAACGCTTTTTTAGGGGGGGCTGTGGGGCGACTCAAAGGGTCGGAATTTTCTAATGGGATGGGGCGTTGACCCCCCCCCCCCGCCCATGGGTGCCATGTCATGTAGCCCTCCCTGGGACCGGATATCTGCTCCTAGGAAGGGATGCCTGAGCCCAGAGAGGAGTGCAGGACAGCCCCCCCCCTTTATCTCCCCCTGGGGAGGGCTACATGAGATGGGGCCGCCCCTCCAATTTTGCCATGTGTGGATTCCCACGGGTGTCCTCTTTCAGGAAATGCATGGGGTTCCCTGTTTTCCTTGCTGGCTTCGACAACCTAGGCCCAAATCTGTAGGTTGCCCACATAAACAAAATGGGCAGTGGCGAAAGGCTTGGGGTTACCAGTGGGTTACCCGTTTCCTTTTGCACCCGCGGTAGGTGCACCCACACATATGAGGTACTGTTTTCATCGGGACAAGTGTGGGGACGCGGGAACGTAGGCCATGTGGTGTTGGCGGTGGGTGGCCAGAGCGAAATGTCTGAGAATTGTCTTCATTTCCAGCCAATTTCAGAGACATTTCGCTGTATCCACTCACCGAAACACGTCGCCAACAACAGATGTTATAACTTCTCGCGTTCCCACAGGTGTCGACGAAATAGGTACCTCACATGGGTGGGTGCATCTACCCGGGGCGCAAAAGGAAAAGGGTAACCTGCTGGTAACCCCTATGCCTTTCGCCACAGCACAATATGTTCATGTGGGCAACCTACGGATTTGGGCCTAGGGTGTCGAAGCCAGCCAGGAAAACGGGATACCCCATGCATTTCCCAATAGCGGACACTCGTGGGAATCCAGAGGTCTGCCTTGCGCAAATCGGCCCAGAATCTACTACCCAGAACCTCTGGCAAATTCCAAATTTCGGGGGTAAAAAACACAATTTCCAGACATTTCACTCTGCTCGACCACCGAAACTCGCCGCCAACCACAGATGTCGTACCTTCCCGCGTTCCCACAGGTGTCCCAATGAAAACGGTACCTCACATGTGTGGGTTCACCAATCTAGTCGCAAAAGAAAAAGGCTAACCCACTGCTAAACACAAGAGGGTTTGGGGCGATACCTACAGATTTGGGCATAGGGTGTCCAAACCACCATGGAAAACTGGGAACCCCATGCATTTCTGAAAAGAGGGCACCAGTAGGAATCCAGAGGTCCAACTTGCGCGAAGCGGACCAGAATGTTTTACCCAGAACCCCCGACAAAGTGAAAAATGTGGGCTTTTTTTCGGCACATTTCGGACTTTGCCAGGGCTTCTGGGTGCGGATTCCCACGGGTGTCCTCTTTTCGGAAATGCATGGGGTTCCCTGTTTTCCTTGGTGGCTTGGACACCTGAGGCCTATATCTGTATGTTGTGCTTGTCTGGAGAAAGTGTCAAATTCAGGTGTGGAAACAGACTTGGGGTTACCTGTGTTTCAGGCTTCCCTCTTGGTGCCCAGGTAGGTGCACCCACACATGTGAGGTACCGTTTTCATCCGGACACCTGTGGGAACGCAGGAAGGTATAACATTTCTTGTTTGTGTGGTTCTCCAGCATGGGGTCTGGCATGGATTCACATGCTCATGAATATTCCCCGTCAGGCTGGGAATCCTCGGTAAAGAAAAAAACCAGTATCAGTTTCGTTTCTGCTCTGTCTTTCGTAGTAGTAACCAATCACTGATCTCTGCGTCATACTGACCACAGCAGTATGACTGTCCTCTACCTAATCCCCGCCTCTGGCAGCCATCTTCAGATTTTTACCGCACGTTCAAGTGTTGGGATCCTCGTGCTTAGCTCTCAAGCTTTTACTGCGTGTTTTGCGCTTTTTCAGGTGAATTTTCAAATTTTTTTGGTTAATCGAGCCTCAAGCTCCACCGTTTCTACTCCCGTTAACGGCTACCCATTGCAGGATTTTCCTACGCCCCTCAAGGGTGAAGATTTCGTCGAATCAACTTCTTGGAGGATTCCAGAAGATTTGCGGCCTACTTCGAGATGGCCCAGGATGCGAGTTCGTCGCCCGGACCCAAGCTGTTTCGCAGCTGCCCTGGATGCGGGCTGCAGAATGTGTTTAAGGAAGACGAACATTTGCGATGCCTCTACTGTCTTCATGGGGACAAGACTCATGTAGAGAAGGACTGCCAGTTCTGCAAGAACTTGTCGGAGCGGACCATGAGGGACCGTCGATCCCGTCTCGCCAGCTGGTTGGAGAAGGGCTCAACGGGTGAGAAGAAGAAAGGGTCGGAGCGGGCTTCTAAGTCCTGTGCGGGCGCCCCGGCGACAGGGCCCAACACCAGGCCAAGCGCTGCGAGTCCGCTGGCTCCGGGAGCGCTGAAAGGTCGGGCTCTTAGGTCGCCAGGCAGGGTGCACCTTCCCCGGCACCGTCAACCACGAGCCAGCGCTCCGGTTCGGGGAAGAGAAAGTCCGAGACCCCGGGTAAGCTTCGGGAGAAGCCCCGTCCGATCTCGGAAGAGGGGGAGCGAGGCGTCGCCCCTCCCCCGAAGGAGAAGGCCCGGGACACACCTAAGGTGGTGAAGGCCCCTACCCAGCAGGCAAAGGCCTCTATCGAGGCGATCGCGGCGACTGGCCAAGCCGGCAGAGACCCCGCCAGCGGAGACTGCCTCCGGGACTAGTTTCCCTGCCGCCAAGGAGGGAATCCTCTTTTCAGCCCATCGTTGTGGCCGCCATGATGGAAGAAGCGAGGGGGGGCATGGTGGCCTCCTCGAGCTCGGGTTCACCCTCGGAGGAGGAACTGACAGGCCGTGAGGAACCTCGAAGTCCAATTCGAGAAGGTTTGATCCCGCCAGGAAGATCTTCGGGAGATAACCGAGGAAGACGATGGCGAGGAAGAGCGGCCTTCCCTTCCGGCGCAGCTGGAACCTAGGCCTCAGGATGGCTCGGTGGCCATTTTGTCTGCCATCCAGTCCTTATGCTCTGAGGTAAGGACGAGATTCCCATCGCCCATGCCGGAGGACCCGCAACCTGGCCCGTCGGGAAGTCCTCAGAACAAACGACGGAGGACCCAACCCTCTCCTCCGCTCGCCCCCGTAAGGCCTACAGTTCCCTCCTCATCCTCCCACGAGTCGGGAGATGACGGTGCGTTGGGCTCGACGACGGGTTCTGAAGGCGACGACGACGGAACGGGTCTGCCGTCTCCCGTCGCACAGGCCTGGCCACCCGACGAGATTGGCTCATTCCACGCCATGATCGCCAGGGCGTCTGAATTGTTCCAGCTCTGCCCGGAGGAGCAGAAAAAGGAAGGTTTCCTCTATCAGCGCCGGGAGGCCTAGAGGAAGACTGTCATCGCGGTGCCTCTAATCGATGACATCTGGGAGGAGGGCCTGTCGGTTCTCAAAAACCCCTCCACGGCACCAGCCAAACGGGACCAGTATGAGAAGTACCGGGTCCCCGAAACCGCTCCCCCTGTGCCTCAGGGCCCAGCCAACGCCAGACTCGGTCATCTCGGCAGCGGCGAAGAAGAAAGCGGCGGAGTCAGGAGCCTCGACGTCGAATTCCCCGCCGGACGGAAAGGGAAAGAAGTTGGACGCCATAGGGCGGCGGGTCATTTCGTCAGCAGCGACGACGATCAAAGCGGCCAACGCCCTGGCGATCGTGGCCCGTTACGACAGGGAGCTCTGGTTTAAGCTGGCCCCCATATTGGACTTCCTACCGGACGGCAAGAGGTCCGAGGCCCTGGAAATACTGCAAGAGGGCGAGGTGGCGTCGGACCACGCCATAACGGTGGCAACCGATATTGCCGATACCGGGTTCCGCCAGCTGGGCAACAGTGTTTGCCTACGACGAGGTTGGCTCCGGGCGACCGACTTCCGTCAGGACGTCCAGACCAGGGTGTTGGACATGCCGTTCGGCAGCAGCTTGTTCGGGAAGGTGGTGGACGAATTCCTCAAAGCCATAAAAACAGACGGCCCGCGCCCTAGGAGCCCTTCAGCAACGACGGCCCTTTCGGAGCTCCGGAGGCAGACAGGGTGCCTCCAAGGGATCCAGCGGTGGCTCGTTGTCCTACCGCCAGGCGGCACGCTCCTCGTCTCAGGAGGCCTACAGGGGTCGCGGCAAGCAGGGAGCGCTTCGCCGCTGTCGACAAGGTGGCCAGGGCGGCAAGGCCACCACCTCCAAGCAGGACTGAACCGGCCGTGGTCTCGGGCCCCCACCGAAGCACCCCGGTGGGAGGCCGGCTGACTAATTTCATCGGCGTGTGGCAGTCCATCTCCACCGACCGTTGGGTGCTAGATACCCTGGCAAGAGGACACTCTATCGAATTCCTGAAGAAGTGCCCTCACGTTCCACCTGTGGCCAGGAAGGAAAATCACGTCCCGCAACTGCTGTTGGAAGTACGGGTGATGCTCAGGAAAGGCGCCATCGAGCTTGTCCCGAAGAGGCTCCGGGGTGTACTCAAGGTACTTCCTCGTCAGGAAGAAGACGGGCAGCTGGCGCCCCATCCTAGACCTTCGTTGTTTGAACAAATACATCAGGTCACAAAAGTTCAGGATGGTCACCCTCCAGCACGTACTGGGTCAGCTGGAGGAAGGCGACTTTCTATCGTCGTTGGACCTGGAGGATGCATACTTCCACGTTCACATCCTCAAGTCACCGAAAGTTCCTCAGGTTCGTCGTCCAGGGACGCCACTACCAATTCAGAGCACTGCCGTTCGGATTGAAGTCTGCCCCCAGGGTCTTTACCAAGTGCCTAGCACCAGTGGCGGCGTGGCTGCGCCTGCAGGGGATTCACGTCTACCCCTACCTGGACGACTGGCTCATCCACTCAAAGACGAGGGAACTCGCCGTCGAACACACTGCGAAGACTGTCCAGCTACTCACAGACCTCCGATTCGCCATAAACTACCCAAAGTCCCACCTGGTGCCGTCGCAGGTGGCCCTGTTTCTGGGAGTGAAGCTCGATACAGTGAGGCGCCTGGCGGAAGCACAGACAAAGACCATTCTAGGCAAAGTGCAGCGCCTGCTAGCCACGGACGTGGCCAGGGTGAGGTCCATCAAGTCCCTCCTGGGGATGATGTCCTCTTGCATCTACCTGGTGCGCCTCTGCAGGCTACGGATGCGCCCTCTTCAAGAATTTCTCGACGCCCGTTGGATGCAGGCGACGGGCACCTTCGAAGACAGGGTCCCCCTCAACGAGGTGTTCCGGCGGGTGATTCAGTGGTGGGGCGTTCGAGCGCACCTCACGGCGGGCAAGGACTTTCAGACACCGGCGTACCAGGAGACGGTGACGACGGACGCCTCCCTGGAAGGTTGGGGCGCCCACACCGGAGATCTCCACGCAAGAGGCCTCTGGCTCCCGGAGGAGAGGCTCCTGCACATCAATGTCCTGGAACTCCAAGCCGTTTTCTGGGCTCTCTAATCGTTCCTCCCGTCGCTCAAGGGCAAGGTGGTGCGGATCTTCACGGACAACACCACGACAATGTTTTACATACGGAAGCAGGGAGGCACCAGATCCCCAGCCCTATCCAAGGAGGCACAGGATCTGTGGCACTGGGCGGTCGCCCAGGGGATGTTCCTGGTTCCCTTCCACCTGGCAGGAGAAAGCAACACCATCGCCGACTCGCTCAGCAGGGAGCTGTGCGCGTGTCACGAGTGGGAACTGCGCCAGGATCAGGTTGATCTACTCTTCCGTCGATGGGGCAAACCCCAAATTGACCTGTTCGCAACAGTGACGAACTCGAAGTGCAAGAGGTTCGCCAGCAGGTTTCCCCAGCCGAGAAGCATGGGCAATGCGTTCTCGTTCCCCTGGGATGGCCTATACCTGTATGCATTCCCGCCATTGCCGCTTCGACTCATCAGCCAGCTCAAGAGGTCCCGGTGCAGGATGATCCTCGTCGCACCGGCGTGGCCGAGGCAGATCTGGTTCCTGGACCTTCTGGACTTGTCAACGTCCCCTCCCATCAAGCTGTCGTCCGAAGCGGACCTTCTCTCCAGAGAAGGAGGCGCCATCTTCCACCACGACCCGGCGTCGCTGAACCTGCAGGCTTGGCTCCTGCAGTGCTAGAGTTTGGAGGCTACGATATACCGGCCGATTGCAGAGAGGTTCTTGCAAAGGCCAGGGCGTCCTCGACTCTCAAATGCTACGGTCATAAGTGGAAGAGGTTCTCTGTCTGGTGCCGAGCACAGAAGATCAACTCCCTACGGATTACGGCCCCTCAAGTGCTGCTGTACCTGCTATCGCTGGCAAAGGCTGGGCTAGCCCATGCCTCCATTAAGATTCATCTAGCGGCGATCTCCAGATATACCAGAACCACAGGACGGACGTCCCTGTGGTCCCATCGACTGGTAAAAGTTTATGAAGGGACTGTTCCGGTCGTTCCCGCCGGTGAAGGCCCGGGCCCCGGCGTGGGAACGTAACATGGTACTGACCAGGCTCATGGGGCCCCCATTCGAGCCGATGCACTCCGCACCAATGAAGTTTGTGTCATGGAAGACTGCATTCCTGGTGGCCATTACCTCCGCACGACGAGTGGGAGAGATCCAGGCCCTATCCTGCAAACCACCGTACTTGACTTTCCATGCCTCGAGGGTGGTGCTTAGGACGCACCCCTCCTTTATGCCCAAGGTGCCGTCGGATTTCCATCTTAACGAGCCCTTGGTGTTACCGGTTTTCTTCCCGTCTCCATCGCCGGCCGAGAGGACTTTGCACTCGCTGGATGTGGCTAGAGCGCTGAAGTTCTACGTGGACCGCACGAAGAGTTTCCGGAGGACATCACAGCTGTTCGTTAACTTTGGACCTGTGAATCAAGGGAAGGCTCTCTCGAAGTCTTCTATTTCCAGATGGCTCTCCGGCTGCATCATGCACTGCCACCGGTTGGCTAACCGACCGCTGCCAGGCCGTCCGAGAGCCCATTCGACCAGAGCGATCGCTGCTACTACGGCGTTCCTATCTGGAGTGCTCTGCTGGACATCTGCAGGGCTGCTACGTGGAGGTCGACGCACACCTTCACGAGATTCTATTGCGTCGATCGGGATTCCAGGGAGGAGTCCAGGGTCGGCCAAGCAGTGCTGCGCAACCTGTTCGCTTAAGGTGAGCCTGGTGAGGAGGTAAGAGATGCTTAATGTTGAGCCTTTTGCCACCCCCCGTGGTTGTGCATGTGTGTACTGCTATGTATTCTTGTATTCATGTGAATCCATGCCAGACCCCATGCTGGAGAAGGAACAAGTTACTTACCTGTAACTGTTGTTCTCCAGCATGGGTCTGGCATGGATTCACGTGCAAACCCTCCCGCCTACCCCTCTGCGGCTCTTCACTTGGTCATACTAACTCTTCCGGTGCTACCAAATCTGAAGATGGCTCCCAGAGGCGGGGCTTAGGTAGAGGGCAGTCATTGGTTGTGGTCAGTATGACGCAGAGATCAGTGATTGGTTACTACTACGAAAGACAGATCAGAAACGAAACTGATACTGATTTTTTCTTTAGAGAGGATTCCCAGCCTGACGGGGAATATTCATGAGCATGTGAATCCATGCCAGACCCATGGTGGAGAACAACAGTTACAGGTAAGTAACTTGTTTCTTTTCCAAATGTGACCTACATTTAGTCGCTGTTTTAGGCACCATACACTTTAGTAACCTGCACAAGTCACCTCCCCTTGAAAAGGTCTGCCTGTGCTCTTTCAAAAAAATGGATGCTTGCCGTTCCTCACCACATTGGTTTTCCCGATTTACACATGCTAAGTGCGTCTGTTCAGGCCGTGAGCATGAAACTCCTGTGTACCATGGCTCAGTGTTTGGCTTGTGGTATTGCTTGTTTTGTAAAACACTACAAAAAATGTGTGCTTTCCTAACTGCACGAGTCGGGGGAATGTAGCGGAGCATTGCTTTTCTCAAAATTCATAGAAGCCATTGCCGTACCAAGACAACCATGTCCAACACACGGTCATTTTCCCGCTTTTCCCCCAATCTATGGCATTTTCCCCTACGTAGTTGCCTGACCTATGCAAATCACCTCTTCCTAAACTTGGAATTTTGTCTAATTTTCAGAAATATATGCCTTTCTGTCCTCCAATTCAGCTTCCTACCTTTTTTCCATTCCGTCCATGCAAAAATGGCCAAAATCGCCTACCTCTCACAAAACAGTTGATAACCACATCAAAATATTTTTTTTTTCGTTTCCACTCAACCTCTTCTTGAAAGCAAGGAAATTGGAGAACTCAGCACAGCAAACCATTTGTTCCTAGCTCTTACAAGGAAAAAACCGCAGGCTTCTTTGTACATTATTTTATTGGCATTTTAGGATTCCTGGGTGGCGTTACGACCGCCTACATGTGGGGGGGGGAAAAAGGAGCCAAATTTGGCCGCGATATCTCATGTAACAAAGTTACAGGGCATTGAATGGCCACATACCGAAATCACCAAAAAAGGCCTTGGCACTGGGGGGAAATACCCATGGCAGTTAAAGGGTTAATGCGCAAGCACAGAAAGACAGTGATGTCAACTCCAATCCTAGACCATGTTTGGGAAGAAGGGCTGTTGCTCATGAAGAAACCCTTCTCAGAACCGGTATTAAAAGGATGTTTAGAGAAAAATTAAAGCGCCAAAGATGTCCCCCGAAATGCCTTGCATCCCAACCAACCTCCAACTCAGTGATTTCAGCAGTGGCATGCAGAGAATATTTTATGCAAGGTCAGAAATGAACAGTTCCACCTGGCAACAGCTGGCAACACATATATGGCAAGAAAGGTCTAGCCAGAGGAGCCGCGACAATTAAAGCAGCAAATTCACTGGTGATGCTCTCAAGATACGGCCGCGAGATGTGGAACCGGATGGCTTTGCTATTAGCACTTGCCAGAAGATGAAAGAAAGCAGGCCCTAGACATCCTGCGAAAAGGGGAAGACCCCTCTAATCATGCAATCTACATAGCAGTCGATTTTGTGACAACAGGGTTTAAACAAATCAATAATGGTGCCATGCTATGGAGATGGGCATGGTTAAAGTGCACAGATTTCAGGACAGATGTTTAGTACAAGGTATTAGACATGCCTTTTGAGGGAGACCAATTGTTTGGTCCCAAAATTGACAATGCCCTTAAAGTGATAAAAGCGGACACAGCGAGATCTTACCACGCTAACAGCGAGACGCATTGTTCGCTCCTTCGGAGGAGTCTCGGGCCGTTCCACTGCAACTAACCGAGGGGGAAAGGGATACCCAAGGGGAACCTCATATTCACAAACCTATTATCGGGGTTATAACCGGGTGTACCCATACAAACAGACTATAAGCAAGCTCAAGAAGGCGACAAACCTACACCTCTAGAGGCAGATGGCAAAAACAAGCCTGACTTCCATCAACCAGTTGCACCCACGGTCCAACTGCAGCAAGTGGGAGGGGCAACCTACAATAAAATGTACAGCAGTGGCAACAAGTGACCACAGAAAGATGGGCGATAGATATCATACAAAGTGGGCACATTGAATTCCAGGGAATCCCTCCTTGCCCCCAGTATTTCAAAACCAGCTGCACTTAAACCTCTGAAAGTGAGAAAAAGTTCCAAAGCAAGGGCACCCATTCACGATTCTTCGTGGTAATAAAGACTTCTCGTGGAGACAAATTCTGGACCTAAGAAGTCTGAACAAATGTTAAACAAGAGTTCAAAATTATCACCTTGGCAGATGTCATAAAAGCAATAAAGGAGGGCGACTACCTGGCGTCACTAAACCTCTAAAACACATTTTCACATTCCAATTCACAAAAGCCACAGAAAAATCCGAAGATGTGTCGTGGGCACGAATCGCTATTAATTCAAAGTCATCCCGCTTGGTCTTCGCTCAGCCCCAAGAACATTCATAAAACTCCTAGCCCCAAAAGCTGCGTCGTTCAGGAGAAAGGGATATCATGTGTATCCATTTCTTGAGCATTGGTTTGTACGAGCACCATGTGGCCTCTGGTTCGAAATAAATTCAAGTAAATCCTGCTTCAAGCCATCGAACAAGGTAGCGTTGCTAAGAGCACAGTTCAACAATAACAAGGTCCGGGTGCTCCCCTCCATAGGGAGGGTAGCGTCCATACCCCGCTTAGTCATGACATCTGTCCCGGGTGCCAGGAACACAGTTTGGACCGTCACGCACCCTTGGGCACCATGTCACCCTGCATTCCCCTAATACAACCCTGCAGATTGCAAATAAGGCTGCTACAGCCTAGCGGACCGGTGATCTCCACTAACGGGAACATGGAATGACAAGCTAACAGTGCCAAAGTCACTCAGACGGTTTGCAGTGATGGCTCCCACAGCTCACATCAAAGGAGTCCCATTCAGGAAACCCTAATCCGAGATGCCTCACTTAAAGAATAGGGTGTGCACGCAAACACGTTATCAGTAAAAGGCAGTTGGTCCCCAACCTTGACTCAACTCCACATCAACATACTGGAACTCAAGGCAGTAGCACATGCCCTTCGCTCATTCCAGCCAGTGTTCAATGGAAAAGTGGTTCAAGTGTTTACAAACAGCAAGACAACTATGTATTGCGTGCAAACGAGTGGCACGAAGTCCAGGACACTCCAAGAAAGTTCAACAGTTGTGGAACTGGGACATTGCAAACATGCAACTGCAAGCATTTCACCTTCTGGGGAAGGTAAACTAAACTACAGATGTACTCAGTAGAGCCAACAAGTAGTCCCACGAATGGCAACTGGCAGACTGGAAGCGCCAACTAATATTCTACATTTGGGGAACGCTGACCATTGATTACGTTTGCCACATAGGAGAACAAGAAATGGCGACTATTCCTGAGCAGTTATCCGCACCAGCAATTGCGACCAGATGCGCTCGCAAAGTGATGGGAAGGAATGTTTGCCTATGCGTTCTCTCCAACACGAGTCATACGCAAAGTCCTGCAAATAATTGCGATGTACAAGTGCATAGTCATTCTCATAGCCCCAACATGGGTGAGACAACTGTGGTCCTCAGAACTTCCTCTCCCAGGACATTCCAATCTCTGAGTCGAGACTCTGTCTGACCTGCTGACTATGTGCAACCAGCCGGTGCGACGCCACAACCCACGGGGTGCTCAACTTAAAGGCTTGGCTCCTGATTTCGAATTTGGACACGTCCCACTCATGCAGGAGTGCAGAAACATCCTAAAGGCTGCCAGATCGGAGGCCACAAGCAAGTAATATGCATACAAGTAGCATTGGTTTTGCACTTGGTGCTCCCAACAGGTAGATTTGTTAGATGTGGAACCTCACCAAATTCTACCATACCTGTTAAAATTGGCAAAAAGGTGGTTTGTCTCACTCGTCCATCAAAGTGCATTTAGTGGCAATTTGTAGATGCACCAGGAAGCAAGAAAAAGCTCAAATTTTCAGAACCTGCATCATTAAGCACTTTAAGGGGTCTATTCCGCACTTATCCCCCTCAAAAGAAAGTACCACCTCAGTGGAGCTTAAACACTGTGCTTTCAGCCCTTATGATTCCCCCGTTCGAGCCCATGGTGACTGCGGACATAATGTTTGTGTCCTGGAAGACTGCTTTTCTAGTAGCAATCACATCCTTCAGACTGGTGTCAGAACTACATGCACCATCAATTAAACCTCCATATCTATGGTTTGAAAAGAACCAGGTCATTGTGAAAACAAACCCTACGTTTGTTCCCAAGGTGGTGTCCAACTTCCAACTGCAGATTGAAGTAAACCCTACCAGTTTTCTCAGGATATCTGTCCATACCAGCTGAACAAGCTCTACATTCGCTCGACTTTCAAAGGGTCCTGAAGTTCTACATATATATTGAACCAAAAACCTTTTTGACGAACATCTCAACTTTTTGTGGCTTTCGGCCCTCCTAACAAAGGGCAGCCGCTTTCAACGCAAGGTATTGCCAGATGGTTTTCCCCCGCAATTTCCATGGCGCACACCCTGGCCAAGCGCCCACTACAAGGAACCGTTCATGCTCATTCCACTAAAGCAGTGCGGTCTTTAGTAGTACTATGGGCAGAGGTTCCCCTGTCAGACACATACCACGCGGCAACCTGGGCAGTTTGGCACACCTTCGTCAAGAATTACTGCATGGAGGGACAATTGGAAGCCGAAGCAAGGGTCGGAAGAGCCGTCCTACAATGCTTGTTTCAATAAGGTATGCCTTCTCCCTTTACGCCTCCTGTTACGAAATGGTTTCAAATGCGCCCACCTGCCACCCCTGAGGGAGCAAGGCTACATTACGCCAACTCTCATCCTGCTGGGGTCAGAATCTTAAGAGGGCCTCCTGTGTGGGGCTTGTCACTTGACGCCCCGTTGGGTGTATTCTGCCTCAGCCAATAGGACGTGGAAGAGGATTCCCAGCCTGTCAGCGGGGAGTATTCAAAGCATATGAATCCTTGAAAGATACCAATGCTGGAGAACAGGAGTTACAGGTAAGCAACATATATTTGGGGCGACTGGGGTCCCTCAAGCCCCCTCTTTCCCCATTAACTGGTCCCTATTCCCCCACGCCACCCTACCTCATCCTGCCCCCCAATTATTTGTTTTAAATCCAGTTCTATTGACATTTTCACAAGCGGTAACATCACTTCAAATAACCCCCACTCACCACCTCCGACCCTCCTGCCCTCCCATAACACCTTCGGTCAAACAGTTAACCAAAATACTCCACAGATCTACTTTCAGACACCCTTGGTGAGTCTCTCCACTCTGCACCCCCGTGGAGTGAGATTCCCTCTCCCCAATTCCCACCTCCGGTTCTTTTCCTTACCAGGCGGTTGATTACCTGCAGATATCGATGACCTTTATTCCACGGCCTCCACTATATCCATATCCCGATGTCCCCAGCGACCCCTGCCCCTCGGCTCTGCCCCTGAAGTTGCCAGGCCGGTCCCCCGTACCTGTATTTCTGGATGATCATTCCCCAAACCTGGTGAAAAGACCCCAATCCATCGCTGTTAATTTTTCCCTCAGGAATATATCCCACACGTTGATCATCCATTCAGACTTCGTTGGAGGGACCTTCCATTTATGGGCCACAGCGAGCCTCCTTCGCCCTATCACAGGCTCCGAAATCCTGGGCAATCTTTCTCATCTTGATATAAGATCTGATATAATGTGGCATTTATAATGCACATGTACACAAGTGTTTCTAGGCGTGACAAGACGAGGAGGAAACAAAGGTAGGACAAAATAATGTCACTAGGCCTTGTCATTCAGATCGCGCATGCTGGGAAGGCGGAAGGGGAGAAGTGCCAGGGGGGAGGGAAGTGCAGTTGCTTTCCAAGTGCAGCTAGTGGGTGGCTCACACGTACAGAGAGAAGGGACTCTGCACTTGTGAGCAGAGTTGCGGATAGACTTTTTTAAATTTTTTAAAATAATTTATTACTTTTCATATTTCCATATAGGTTTGATCATGTCACTTTTTTAAATGTATTATTTTTTTTTTTAGATATCACATTACTGCCATTGACTTTTCTGTACTTCAAATCCCAACTCAACCCTCATCCTACACACCCTTCCCTTCCCCAACGTTGCCAGATTGTTATACAATTTAGTAGCATTGTATCAAGCTGTGCTTCTCTCTCATTACCTCTATGGCCCGCTCAGTGTTTATTTTTATGTTCTGTCTTGTTCTTACATGAACAGGGTCAGTATGAGTTCTGACCCTTGCATCCTGGCTTTACTAGGTCTTTGCATATGCCCCCTTATCGCCTGTTTCCACACCTGTCTCGTACCTTGTCCATTTTTGCAGTTCTTTCCACCACTTAACAGACGGACCTTTGTACGCTTTCCATCCCATTGCTATGCAGCCTTTTGTATGATTATATATATATGCGTATTTATAGATATAGAGATAGAAATAGATAGAGATGGATCTAGATAGATAGATCGATCTATAGATATAGATGAGGCTTGTGTAATCTGCTTAGATCACATGCTGTGCATAGGCCGACATCTAGTGGAAGCTGCAGAGTATTAGTTTGTTTTTCGAAACTCAAATGGGCATCACACAGGGCGTGCCAGTAATACTATCCCTAGTGTGACGTCCACTGTACCCATGATCCCTCACGAGTGTAGGACCCTCAGATTGTTTTTTTCCGCCATACTGGTCGGGAGCATTTCGCGGAGTTCCCTGGCCTTAGCCATACTTTCGCAAAATATTGTTATTTTCCCCATTCTCCACCCCAACGTCGAGTCATCGGCTTCCACACTCGACGCCGGCCCGGAGAAGAAATAGACCGTCGACAGCTGCACGAGGGGCCTCGGCCCTGCAAGTAGCGAGAGTGGGGGGTGGACATACTCTACACTCTTTTGGTATATAGGTACATTCTTATATATTCCTACACTTAACAGGCCGCTGCCACAAGTTGCGTATGGAGGGTACCCCTTTCCAATTCTGCCCCAAATGCAACCGCAGGTACCTTTGGGTTCACACACGCCACGTGCAATCTCTGCTTGCCGAGGGACCACCCCGAGGCGAACTGCAGAGCGTGTAGTAGGTTTAAACCGAAAACACTTAAGGACCGCTCGATCATGCGTTGGGCCCACCACGCCAGGCGTCAGGAGGCCATGGCAGCGGAGGGCGCCTTCAGCGGTGCAGCGACGCCGTGCTTTCACTCTTTCACGCGGACAAAATTCCCAGAGAGGATCTAACTATTGTCAGGGGCAGGGTAAACCATGGAACAATAACAACCAGCAGTCTACCCAGGGTTATGGCAGGGGTAATAAGAGGACATGGTAAAGGTAGAGGCAGCCCCAGTGGAGGTGGCGGCATGCCTCCACCAAAACAGTGATGCTCCGTTCAGGCTCCCTTCTCACGCAACACCAGTAGGGGGACGCATCTCCAACTTCACCCAAGCTTGGGAAGGGATCACATCAGACAGATGGGTGCTGTCCACAGTATCCGCAGGGTACTGCATAGAACTGTTAGAGCGTCCCCGGAACCATCCTCCACGAAAAAGAATGCATTATTTGGACCACCAGAAGATCCTCCTCGAGGAGATCGTCAATCTGCTAGCAAAGGACGTGATAGAACACGTCCCGGGACACCAGGTAAACAAGGGTATTTATTCAACTTACTTCCTTGTGCCAAAAAAAATTTGACAATGCGCCCAGTATTGGACTTACGGCCTGCAAACAAGTATGTCGAGCACCAAAAATTTTGCATGACTACTCTACAAGAGGTAATCCCCCTCCTAAAAAAGGGATTACATGGCAACATTGGACATGAAAGATGCCCATTTTCATATTTCCATGTTCCCAGCGCACAAAGTACTTGCGCTTCAAGGTGGACCGTCGGCACTACCAGTCAAGGTACTGCCCTTCGGGATAGCTTTGGCTCCAAGGGTATTCACCAAGGTACTGGCGGTGGCGGCAGCACGCCTACGCAGGGAGGCAATCCCGGTGTACCCTTACCTGGACGACTGGCTCATCATGGGGGAGACCCCAGTAATTTGCAGAACAAACATTCAAAAGACGATCGGCCTCCTCTTCGTATTGGGTTTCTCAATAAACGAGAAGTCAAGTCTGGTGCCAAGCACCTCCAAACAATTCCTAGGAGCTATCCTAGACACCCAAGAGGGGTTGACCTTTCCATCCGAGGAAAGATCAGGCCGGTCGCCAGATAACGGTATGCAAAGCAATGCTTTTGCTGGGCATGATGGCGTCAAGTATTTACCTGGTCCCCCATGCGCGCCTGCGCATGCGTCCCATGCAAGAATGGTTGGCGAAACAGTGGTCTCAGGCAGGTGGTCAGTGGGAAGATCTAGTGGTCGTTTCGCCAACACTTGTACAAAGCCTTCACTGGTGGACAAGAGAATCTGTCCATGGGGAAACCCTTTTACAATCCCGAGATACAGGCGGTAGTCACAACCGATGCATGCCTGACAGGGTGGGGAGCTCACGATCTCCACCACACAGCTCAGGGTATCTGGTCTCACTCAGTGGCCAGGAATCATATCGACCTACTAGAGCTTCCGGCGGTATTCAGAGCGCTTCAAGCGTTCGAGCCCTACTTGCAGAATCTGTCATTGCAGATCCGGACGGACAGCACTACAGCCATGTTCTACCTGAACAAGCAAGGGGGGGACTCGTTCGCCAAATCTGTCCAAGCTTGCCCAGAAAATTTGGATATGGGCACTCGGACGGAACATCTTCCTGTCATCTCAACCTGTTCCAGGGGACCTCAATTCTCTGGCGGATGCTTTGAGCAGAGACTCCCTTCCAGAGGAACACGAATGGTGTCTACACAGAGAAAGCGTAGAAGATATCTTCTCTCAGTGGGGTTCCCCCACTAAAGACCTATTCGCCACAAGCGAAAACAGACCATGCCCAGGATTTGCATCCAGTTTCCCCCAACCAGGCTCCCAGGGGAACGCCTGTGGATGAACTGGTTAGGGATGTTTGCGTACGCTTTTCCACCAAGTCCCCTCATCAGGAAGGTGGTCAACAAGATGAACAGAGAATCGATGACGCCCGTCCTAGTTGCTCCCATGTGGGCCAGACAACCGTGGTTCCCACACCTACGCAGACTAGCAGTGTGCAAACCCATCAGGCTCCCAGGCTGGTACAACCTACTGTCCCAGCACCAAGGGTACAAGGTGCATCCTCAACCCAACTCATTGAACCTGGCAGCATGGCTCCTGAGGTCATAGTTTGGTCATCTCAATTTGCCACAGAGATGTATGGACATCCTAAAAGAATCTAGGAAGCCAAACACGAGGCACTGCTTCTTTGACAAATGGAAACGATTCGTTATCTGGTGCCAAAATAAGCAAATCAACCCGGTTGATTGCACTTAACTATTGTCACATACATGCTCCACCTGCTGGATGCAGAACTGGTTTTTAACTAGCTAAAGGTACACCTGGCAGCTCTTTGTCAGCATACACCACCTCCCATAACAAGGTGTTGTGGTAGAAAGTACCAGTAGTTAAAGCCTTCATGGAAGGAGTAAAGAGACTTCACCCTCCTATTTCAAACCCACCACCAGGATGGGACCTTAATGTGGTGCTATCTGAGCTCATGGGCCCCCCTTTCGAGTCCATGCATAAAAGCAGTCTCAAACACCCGACTTATAAAATGGCCTTCTTAGTAGCTATTACATCTATAAGAAGGGTCAGTGAAATTCAGGCTGACAGTACAAGATCCTTTCTTTACAGTTCATAAAGATAAACTGGTTTTACGCACACACCCTAGGTTCTCACCTAAGTTTATTTCTAAATTGCACGTGAACCAGTCCATCGAGCTTCCGTCTTTCTTCCAAGACCCACAGAGCTCGGCTGAGGTGAAACTACTCACCCTAGATGTGCGTAGGGCGGTCCTCTACTACGTAAACGAGACCAGACCGCTAAGGAAAACAGACCAACTGCTTGTCTCCGTAGCTACAGGCAGAGAGGGGTGATCGCGTCTCTATAGGTGCCATCTCTAAGTGGATTATTAACTGTATCCAGCTGTGTTACTCCCTTTCTGAAAAAACTATGCCTTTCACACCAAGAGCCCACTCTACAAGAGGCATTGGGGCCACTCTGGCTTTCATTGCAAACGTACCCCTTGACACCATTTGCAAAGCAGCTACTTGGAGCTCTATTCACACTTTTACTCAGCACTACTGCATTGACACTCATTCCAAGACAGATACACAAGTGGGACAAGCGGTTCTAAGACCTTTATTTGCTCATGACCCTTCTCACATCCCACCTCCTTCAGGTACTGCTCGCTAATCTATGCACAGCATGTGATCTAAGCAGATTCCACAAGCCTCAGAAGGGATACATTACTCACCGTAATCATATTTCTGATGCTTGTATCTGCTTAGATTCACATGCGACCCACCCTTCCTCCCCTCTGAGAGAAGGGGCATGGTTGCTTGTAGTCTTATCTTTCTATCTGCTTGGATTATCTGTACTTGCGCTACTCCTCATGCTACCTCGGAGGGTCCTGGACGCGTGAGGGATCATGGGTACAGTGGACGTCACACTAGGGATAGTATTACTGGCACGCCCTGTGTCGACGCCCATTTTCGAGTTTCGAAAAACAAACTGTAATACTTTGCAGCTTCCACTAGATGTCGGCCTATGCACAGCATGTGAATCTAAGCAGATACAAGCATCAGAAATACGATTATGGTGAGTAATGTATCCCATATGTCTTTCAATTTATCTAGTGGATTTTCTGTTTCTCCTCGGGAATAGCCCCGGTATACACGCCTCCCGTGATTAGACCTCTAGTTCAATGTGCCCTTTAGATAGATTTTGTGCTATGTTATTCCAGAACTGTTCTATGCCTGGGTATTCCCAAAACATGTGAAACATTCCTGCGTTTTCCTCTCTGCATTTTGGGCAGCTTTGCTTATTTGCTACTTCGAATCTCGCTATTTTCCTTGGTGTGAAATGCACTGTTATATACATTTGTATCAGTTGAAATCTAGCATTTCTGGCGACTTTCTTGTGATAGTTTGCTGCCTTTTGCCATTCCTTGCTGGTAAAGGTCCTGCCCAGGTCAGTTTCCCCGCTTACCCTGGTTTATAGCATGCTCTGTGCGTGCTACATCGTACAATCCTGATATAGCGTTTCCGCCCTCCGATATGTTTATCGTTGTTTCTATTGCATCACATTCCACTGTGTGTCCTATTTCTGGCCACATCCTCTTGATTGTGATACAGGACATATTGTCCCCTGTGTGTGCCTGTTATGTCGTGTAGTTCCTTAAAGTTTAACCATGCTCGCACCTTCCTTCCACAAATCTCCTGTTGTGAACCCACGTGTCTCCCAATTGGTTCTTACACTGTTCCTCAGCCCCCTTTTATCTGTCATCACAGCTGCTAGGGAGATTAGTGGCGATATCCAATCTTTAATCGTAAGTTTCTTACAGGTGTTGTGCCATATCTGCAAGTCCAATTTTACTAAATGCAAGTACTTGTGGTTCTGTGGGGGGCACCCATAATACCTCTTAAGTGTAGGCATTTAATTGATGGTTGTAGGAGTATTGTCTGTTGTGAGTTTGTCTGCAAGTCAGCCTGCTGCGTATTTCATCTGCCCTACCAGGTAATATAAATTGAAATTCGGTATTCTCAATCCTCCTTTTTCATAGTGTCTTTGGGGGATGCTCAGCGCAACTCTGTGTCTCTTCTTGCCATAAGAAGCTTCTGCACTCTTTCTCGAGTTGGGTTAAGAATATTTTGGGTATATTATAAGGGATATTTCCAAAGCAATGCAGGATTCTAGGTAGCGCGTTCAATTTCAATAGTGCTGCTCTCACCATTACTGACAAGGGTAGCTTACCCCAAAATGTCATGGAATGTATCAGTCCCTCTAATACTTTTTCAGTATTTAAATATGTTCTTGCTTGGGGTATGGTATATATTTAGGCCTAGATATTTCAATGTGTCTGTTTTCCACGGGAGTGCCAACTTTGGTAGGCTCACACTGTCCACCATGGCTAGTTTAACTAGTGGGAATTGGCAGAATGTATTCTTGTTGATCATATTCCTGACAGCCTGCTAAAGGTATCTAGTACTTCCAGTATGTGCTGGAGGTTGTCCTAAGGGTTTTGCAAATACATCAGAGTATCATCCACATACATAGACATCAGATGCCAGACTGCAACCGATCTCTCTCGTCTCAGGAACGCTGCCATTGGTTAATTGCTATAATGGGGATGATGGGTAACCCTGCCTGGTTCCTTTCTGTAGTTCCCACCCTTCAGAGTAGACTCATCCTGTTTTGACCCTTGCCATTGGTTTATTGTAAACCAGTTTAATCCACTGCATATACTTTGACCCCACTCCTAGTTTCACCATCGTCGCGTATAACCAATTCCCAATACATTGAATCAAACACCTTGGTTGCACCCAGTGCAGCAACTGCACCGTACTCTTCCCGATCATTTGTGCTGAGGATTACGTGATGTAGTCTACGTAGGTTCCCAGAGATGTTTTTCCCTGGCACATAACCTGTATGATCGGATGTATTAGTTCTGATATCACTCTCCTTAACCTGTTTGTAAGTAGTGCCGTCAGGATTTTATTGTCCTGATTTAATAGGGACTGCAGTCTGTAGTAGCCAAATTCTGTTGTATCCTTAGGTTTTGGGAGGGGTATTAGCAAAGTTGCTCGCATGCTTCCTGGGAGCGTGCCTGTTTCATGCGCCTCCAAGTATACTCTGGCCAGGATTGGTGCTAGGCTGTCTGTGTACTCTTTATAGAATTAGCCTGGCAGCCAGTCCATGCCTGGGGCCTTCCCCGCGGGCAGCATTCTGTTCTGGCAGACACCTTTTCAGAGGTTATGGGTTCTTCTAACATCTGTGCTTTCTCTGAACACAGGAGCGGAAAGGTTGAGTTCTAGGGCCTCGTGCCTCCTGTATTGCGCTACTACTCTCCTCTTTTGTCAACATACAGCTCCTTATAATAATCATGAAATGCCATGTTCACCTCCCTTTGTATTGTATACCGTGCCCTCTTTGCCCTGGATGCAGTGTATTAGTGTGGTGTTCTTATCATTCTTGCATAACCATGCTAGGAGTTTACCTGGCTTGTCCCCTCCCGCATGCGTTCTCTCCCAAGTACTCTGCGTAACTAAATTTGCCCAGCCTGTCCCATTGTTTCAAGCACTCCCATCTTAATCTGATTTCCTCTCCCAGTTTCTTCTCTCCCATGCTGTTCCTTTTCTCTGCTTGCTCTAATTTTATTTCTAATTTGTGTAATCCTGCGGTAATGACCTTGCATACACCACTTGCTTGAGCTATTATAGCTCCTCTGCTTACCACTTTGAATGTTTCCCATACTGGTCCTATTGACCTGGCGCTTCCCACATTGATTTTGAAAAATTCCTGTGTGCTGGCATATGTCCTCCTTGAATGCCGTATCTAACAGTGTATCGCTCTGTAGTCTCCAAGTTGGGAAAACTGATCTGGGTGCTGCGATCACCTTTTTGAGTACTAATGGGCTGTGATCCCACAATACTCTGGCTTTGTATTCTGCGTCTTCAAATTCCCCCATGTATTCCTCCCCTGTGAATAAGTAATGTAGCCTTTTGTATACTTTGTGCGGTGCCAAGTAGTGCGATTAAACCTTTGGATGTATGGTCCCCCAGTTGTCTACCAGGCTAAAGGACTGTAGGAGGGGGTATGAAGTATTTTGGCAGGTGGGGCCCGTCTTCTGAATTTGTCATCTGATCTGTCAATTTTAGGGTTGGGTGTGCAGTTGAAGCCCCCCCCCATCCCTCCGTTATAGAATTTTGTTTCTGTCTTGGCCTAATCTCTTGTAGACTGAGTGGAAGAATGACGTTGCCTCATGGTTCGGTGCATAAGTGTTCACTAGGCATATTTTCCGGTATTCCAGAGTGCCCTGAACTAGTACCATCCTGCTTTCATCTTCAATTTTTAGATGTAGTACCTTCAGTGAGACCGTAGGAGCCACCCAGATCAGGACCCTCCGCCCCCCACCCCCACCCCCCCCACCTCCCTTGAGTAAGCAGAGTACATTGATACTGCTACATCCCTTCCCCATTTCTGCGTTAATTTCTCTTGTCTGCTTTTGTCGAGGTGTCTCTTTAAAAAAAAAAAAAAAGAAAAGCTACACCTATTTTGTTCCTACGCAAATACATCATTATTCTGTGCCTTTTCACATAGCTGTTCAGGCCACGTATATTCCAGGTCACTACTTTAATATGCCCTGCCTCCATGGTGCACGCACTGTATTGTTTTTAGTTTGCGCCACGCTTCGAGGCTGCCCCCCCCCCTTATTGCTTTGTTTACTAGTATATTCTGCCTATAGTGCATCCAATCTAGCTTCCCTTTCTTCCCCCATGGAAACTTCCCCCCCCCCTACCCAACTGAACTTTCTATAACTTAAACTACCCAGCTATGTCATGCATGCTCGGAGGACGCTCATGCTTCCACTCCCTCCCTACCTAGTGTTCAGACCAGGCGTTTGGTGCCCAATGGGTGGGTACTAATATTGTGCCCTAACAACTGTGCATGGGAAGTTAGGTTGTCACTGACTTCAGTGACCCCCAACCTTAGGTGTCTGTGACCACTCAGCATGCCCTCCTACTCGGTGTCCCTTCTTCTGTAACGGATTTGCCTCTTCTGCCAGGCTCGGGCTCGGTCTCGCTCTAGTTTCTTTCTACTTGCAGCTCTTATCTAGTTTTAAGTCTTTCACGCATATATGGTTATCTGGGACTCCAGTTTTTTAAGCAGACTTACTGCTAGCTTGCGCTTACCTATCCGTCAGTTGCGTCATTCCATGCTTGGTAACGGCGATGTCGCACTATCTAGCCAATCTTGTGCTTCTTCTGGGTTGTCGAAAAACAGCACTTTTCCTTTATGTAGTATCATCAGTCTGGCTGGATAGATTAGCATGCATTTCATCCCAGCTCTTCTCAATCTTTCCTTTGTAGTTATAAAGTGGGTTTTGCGATTCTGGACTTGAAAGGTGAAGTCTGGGTATAATGCCAATTCTCCAGCATGGGTCTGGCATGGATTCACATGCTCATGAATATTCCCTGTCAGGCCGGGAATCCTCAGTAAAGAAAAAAATCAGTATCAGTTTTGTTTCTGATCTTTCTCAGTAGTAACCAATCACTGGTCTCTGGGTCATACTGCCCTCAGCCAATGACTGCCCTCTCCCTTAGCCCCGCCTCTGGAAGCCATCTTCAGATTTCTACTGCACGCTCAAGTGTTGGAGTCCTTGTGTTTAGCTCTCGAGCTTTTGCTGCGTTTTCTCGCATTTTTCGGTCAAATAGAGCCTCAAGCTCCACCGTCTCGACATCCGATTAACGGGTATTCGTGTCAGATTTTTTTCTACGCCCCTCAAGGGTGAAGATTTCATCGAGTTACGCTTCTTGGGGGATTCCAGAAGTTTCTGCGGCCTAACCGAACATGGCCCAGGAGAACGGAAGCTAGACGCCCGGAAAGCTGTTCAGGGTTTGCCCTGGATGCTAGCTACAGAATGTGTTCAAGGAGGACGAGCATTCGAAATGTCTCTACTGCCTTCATGAGGACAAAACGCACGTGGAGAAGGATTTTGCGTTTTGCAGGAACATTTCGGGAACGCACCATCAGGGACCGACACCTTCGTCTCTCCAACTGGCTGGAAGTAAGGAGTCCGTCAGGTGAGAAGTAGTAGTCCTAGCAGTCTTCTAAGTCCTGTGAGGGCGCCCTGGCGACGGGGGCCCAACAGAAGGCAAAGCACTGCGAGTCTGCGGGCACCGGGAGCGCGGAACGGTCGGGCTCTTCGGCTGCCAGGCAGTGCGTGCCTTCCCCTGCACCATCAACCACAAGCCAACGCTCTGGTTTGGGGAAGAGGAAATCTGAGAACCTGGGTAAGCTTCTGGAGAGGCCCCGGTCCATCTCGACCCCCCCCCCCCCCCAAGGTGAAGGCCTCAAGCACGCCTAAGGCGGTGAAGGTCTTGATTCACCCAGCCAAGGCCTCTATCGAGGGAGTCACGGCGGCCCTGGCACAGCCTGTGGAGGCTACACCAGTGGAGGCAACCTCAGGGCCTCAGGGCCATCCCTTCAAGCACAAGGATTCTTATGTTCCTTCTGGTGCGCCCTTCAGCATATTCCGTGTCTGAAGCCTCTTTGCTGCACTGAGTCATCGTTCCTTGCTCCTGTATGCCTGTTTTTTTGCTGGGTCCACTTTTAGTTCTTGCCGTTACATCGGATCATTGAAAGGGTCAGGCAGGAGCTACTGTGAAGCACGTCTTCACTCCATGACACAGCCATGTCCGCCCCCCCCAACAGACCCTTAAGTGCTGGGGAGCCCCGAGGCAGCGCAAGGGCAACTGGACATGCAGGGGCCTGGGCCAGAGTTCAGATGGTGACCAGTGCTCCGAGGAAGAGGGAAAGCGGAAGCGAAAAGGAAGGTCTTAAGTTGCTTCCGGAACTGGAGGTGGTTCTGCTCAAGTTTCAGAGGCAGGGAGGCTGTTCCAAAGGGAGGCCCCAGCTGAGGAGATAGATCTTCCTGCAACTCTGCTTGGAGAAGTATCTGACCCTCAGAGTTCGAGGTGGAGGAGCAGAGAGCTTGAGAAGGAAGAGGTTTTGGAAGAGGAAGTTGGAGGTAGCAGTCCCAGGCCCCAGAAGTCATCCGTCCCAGGCCCCAGAAGTGTTTGTGGATGATGCAGAGGGTCTTAAACTTGACCCTTGCAGCCACAGGGAGCCAGCGAAGAGATTTCAGAGCTGGAACGATATGATCCTGGCCTTGAGGCCAAGGACAAGTCTCGCAGTCCTGTTTTGGATAAGTTTTAAAGGTCAAAGAGTAGAGGAAGGAAGATTTACAAAGAGACTGTTGCAGTAGTCCAGCCTACAGTGGACCATAGCTCTGTAGACAGTGACCTTCTGGGGGAAAGTGAGAAAAGAGAGAATACCTCTGAGGAGGTGCAGCTGATAGTTTGACTTCTTGGAGAGGTCAAAGATGTGAGGCGAGAAGGAGAGGGTGGAGTCGGAGATGATACCAAGCTTCTTAGCCTCGCAGGGAGGAGCAGGAAGAGGGCCCAAAGCGGGTAGCCAGTAGTACTAGCATAGGGGTCCAGTGCCAGTGGGGATCCCAGTTATCTCAACCCAGCCAAAGAGCTCCCTTCAATATTTCTGTATCCCTGTGCAAGACCACAACACATGGTGTAGGGAGCCCACCTGGAAGGGGATGGGCTTCCGCGAGGGGGGGCTCTCGGGGGGGGGGGGGGGGGGGGGGGGGTTCTGTCCAGTGCGAAGTTCCTCGCACAGTTAAAATCGCCACCCCAAAGGACGAAGCCCTCGTGTCTGGACGCAACTGACTACTTATGCGCACTTGAGATCGGATGTTATGGTTTGGAAAATTAGTTCACAATACTAATTTCCCTGTGTTCAAGGTTGCCTCGCAAAATTACATATCGTCCTTCCATGTCCATCAAGACGCTACTCAAAGACACAACAGGAAACGTAGAGGATTTATCTAACTATAGACCCATCTCCAACATAGCCAAACTGCTAGAAACATACGTCTACCAAATAACACAAGAATTCATAGAAGAGCATTGCCTACTAGACCAGGCACAAGTTGGTTTCAGACCTATGAGAGGAACAGAATCGGCTCTCCTCTCAATATGGGACGACCTAAAAACAAACGCAGACTCGGGACAGCAGTACTGCCCTGATTCTCTTGTATCTGTCTGCAGCCTTCGACACTGTCAACCACACCATCCTCATAAAGAGATTAGAAGGATTAGGGATAACAGACACTGCCCTACTATGGATCAAATCCTTCCGAACAGACAGTATGGATGAAACCTTTTAAACCCAGAGACTCCACGTGCGGAGTACCACAGGGTTAATCTTTCTCCCTGCTTCTATTCAACATCTACATGTACCTATAAATCAAACTCATCAAAAAACACGGCCTCACATGCTACAACTATGCCGAAGATGCTCAATCTTCAGCATACAAGATACCCGAGAAGAAAACGCCACACTAGAGAATTGCCTTTGTGACATATTCAACTGGATGAACCTCAACCATCTCAATCAACCCAGGCAAAACTGAGATAATGATTGTTTCAAAAAAGGGAGGAGACAACTACATCCCCTGGGCAAGAGAGCTCGGCACCACACCAGAACCATCAACTATAAAAAACCCAGGGGTCCTGATGAATAACCTCATTCTAGAGCCACAAGTAAACTCAGTAATCAAGAAATGTTTCTTCCTCCTGCGAGCAGCAAAAAGGATCCTACTGTTCCTGTTTGCCAACAAAACACTTACCATCCTCGCTCTGATCATGTCCAGAGTAGACTATGCCAATAGCCTATACCTGGGCATGCACTAACGACTGCTTTAAAAAACTGCAACGCAGCAGCCAGACTCCTCCTCAAGCTACCCCGAAGAGAACAAATCACACCCCCGCTATAAGTACTACACTGGCTACCACTAAAACAGCGAATAAAGTTCAAGTCCATGTGCATCACGCACAGAGCAATACACAAACAAGGCGCAGAATTCCTAAGCGACAAACTATGCCTACATCAACCGACAAGAACACGAAGATCAAGCACCGACATACGCCTGGAACCAAAACCCTACAACAGAAAAAAACTCGGAGGATCCTTTCTCCCACCAGGCAGCCAAAACCTGGAATGACCTACCCAACAATATACGGAACACAACAAACCACCTAGCATTCAGGAAACTCCTCAAATCATGGCTCTTCACAGGGTAACCACAACGGAGACGCACTAGAATGCGCAGACATTAAAACAACGATGAAAATAACTCCAATCCCGGCCACTCTCAATCTGGACAAACACTCAAACCAAAGAAATAACCACTCGACCGAGCATAAGATATCATGGAAAATAGCCACAAAAGGAAGGCTCCAGAGAATGATCACATACTTAGACCGAGACGAAAGCCCTCAAGTGACTCACCCACTCGTACGTACCGGACAGACCATATCCAGACCGGCAGACGCATTTAGATAGAATTGTGAACATTAGCATGGCCACACTTGGCTGGATTTGTGGACATTGGCCTGCGTCGCATCTAGGTTAGACTGATTGAAGGATAGCAAGCCTGCGCCTACTTGAAACTTGAATGTTGGCGTGTGCCACACTTGGAACTGTGAACAGCCTGCGTAGCATCCAGACAGGGTTGTGAATGATAGCATGTCCACACATGGACAGATTTCTAGACGCTAGCCTGCACCACATTTGGATGGGACTGTGAATGTTGGCTTGCCCACACCCAGATAGAGTTGTGGGGGTCAGCAGGTGCTACACTTGGACAGAACTGCGAATGTTAGCATGCTAAAGGTCTGGTAACCCACTAACCAATGTAAGCTCAAACTCTTCATACTTATGTCACTCAAAAAACTCACACAACCATCTCTCGCACAACAAGCCACACGCACTTCACAACACTGCAACAACACATAAGCCGGACCAACAGCACACGCGGCCTGACACGATCCAATACCCGCTCCAAAGCTCAGCATCTGGTGTATACCGAGTTGAAGCTTCCAACAGAACACCACTCCTCCTCACTATCCTACTCCCTCCTCACCTTAATAACCCACCCCACCTTATTTAAAGATCCGCCAGAGCGCCTGGGGACCAAGTCCTTTGGTGACGGTGCGCGTTATAAATACGTTTAACATGTCTACGTCTAATAATTGGAATGGTACTGAGCCGTCTTTTTGTGTGAGAACCCCCTAGCTTATTAGGAGTATGTGGACCCGTACATCATCCCACCGGTTCAAAATCGCATCTGCCATTTGGCGTATCTCTTGGAATAGTGCAATGGAAATTTTCTTACGCTTCAACCCGCGCACATTCCAGGTTATTATATTGTAATTGGGGCCATGGGTAGACCGCATGGGGAACTTCACCAGCAACACTCCAGAATGTTGTGTATGCTTTGTAGAACAAAAGCGCTAGTAGTGTGAACACAAGTGTCTCGGTTGACGATATGTGCAAGAGCCATAATGCATGGAGTAAACAAAAAAACATAACATTACCAACAAAACTTTATAACATTGCCCAGCAAAGAGCTATTGCTTGGACATGCCTGTACTGCTAAGGCCAGGGTCAGCCATTGAGTATCGGGTTAGGGGGGACCAGCAACAGGCTGGTTCCCAATGTCAACTCTGGGCGGGCAATTAAGGACAGCCGTAGGTAGCTGGGTCTCCCACTCAAGAAAATACTGTTGAGGCGGCTTTGGTGGCAGTTGTAGAGGATAGGCATACAGATTGTACGGCGCCTACATTCAGGTGTCAGTTTATCAACTCAAGCTCTGCCGCACCAAAAAGGTGTCAATCTGGTGTCTGATTTGCACCAGGCATGATGAGCACTGCTGGGGCTGGGTGTTAGTTCACGAGGCAGTGCCATTGTTATTGGCCAAGTTGTGTTCCATCCAAATGGCGGCCGCAGCAGGACTATCAAAGTAAGACTTGTTGTTATGGAGGATCTTTAGCCTAGGAGGGTACATAAGCATGTAGTTGAGGCCAAAGTGCTTCAGGATCGCCTCTGTTGCAGAAATTCAAAATCTTAGCCATCACCGGAATCTGGTGGTAACCGGTCGGGGGTCCCTTTTGGAGTGAGTGGCACGTTGCACAGCAAAGCCCTGCAAGAGATTGGCAGGCCCAATTTCTTGCAACAGCATGTTTTCGATGTACATCCTAGGGTTTGGTCCCTCGGCTTCCTCTGTAAATCCCAGTACACATCATTCCGGCGGGATCTACCCTCTGCCTCCTCTGCACGAGACTCCAATGTGGTGCTCCTCATTTCCAGCTCCTTGACTCGTGCAACAAGATCTTTGGTGGTAGCTATGGTCTTCTTGTCCTGTTTCAGCTGTTGACCCTCTCCGCCAGTAGTTGCCTCACATCTTGCTGAAGGCGTTGGACGTCGACTTTTCTAGTTTCGAGTGATAACCTCAGAGCAGCGATTGCGGCAAGCCCCTGATCCTCATGGGGGTTCTGCGTTGGGGCTGGAGGCCCAGTTTGTGCACCATCTTTGGTGTGGGTGGCCTCACATTGTTTCCTCTGGCCAGCAAAGGAGTCCATGATCGATGGTTTGCCTTGGTTTTTCGTGGGTGACATTCGGGGCTCTGAGGCGGGGCAGAGCACTGCCCCACCCAGACGTCTGAGGGCGAAGGCAGTATGTTAAAGTAGGCCTCTCGTAATATGTACAGTGTCTACTTTCTGCGACTACACAAGACAGAATCTAGCAAACCTGGGAAGTTTCCAGGTCAATATCGCCTGTGCCTAAAGCTGGATCTCTTAAGTCTGTGGCGCCAGGTATAGCAAGCAAAGGGAGGGAGGTGGATCTGTTAGTGCTTGGAGAAAGTGATGCAAATGTGTGTCCAAGTTAGCGGGGCCTCGGTGGGCCGGGTGGTTGTTCCCAGCTGTTCCAGGGTGCCCACATGAAGTCGTGAGCACATGGTTAATGTTGCTCAGGCGCCAGAGAAGTAGCAAGTGTCCACACAGAAGTGTGGCTGAGAGGGACAGCAAGAGTGGGGGAGCGACCAAACAATGCCCTCTAGCTGTAGTACGAGAGGAGTACTCCAGAGAGAGTAGTGCAGTGAGGCAGATTTTCGCAGACATCTGCAAAAGACAAGATGGAGGAAGAGTAAACCTGTCCTGGAGTGCATAGCTTTGGTAATAGATTGTTTGTAGGTGGGCAGGGCATAGGCCATGGGGGCACTGTGTACACTTATCGTTTCACTTGATTTTCCCAGTGGGGCAGGGACACTCCTCCCGGTCTGCTCACCTTGTAAAGCCATGCAGTGCGGCGCATCTGTTGCCTGCTCTGTGGTCTGGGATCTGTTGCGTTTGGGTGAGATTTTCCTCATAGTGCAGCGGTGAGGGCAGGCTGGTCCTGTGTGGTGCAGCTTGGTGGCGAGCGACCGGGACCTGGGGGCCTCACAGGCTTGCTTCCGTCATCTTGGGGAACACAGTGTAGGACGCATTTCTTATGGAATCCTGGTCTGATTTTTGTTGGAGAAATTGCATTACAGCAGGCTCTGCCTTCCTGCGCGAGTAATTGAAGTCAGATGCGAAAAGTGCTACAGGAAGTTCCGACCTCGCGTCATGAGCTTAGGCTATGCCCCTCTTGCTGCCTAATCTCTTAACAAGTTGGGAAGGGGGTAACTAAATGACCTTATGGTAATGGATTATTTTATTTTGTAGCTGCCCCACCTTCACAGCACCTAGCCTGTCATCCCCTTGAGCACATGCCAATGCTCTATTTTGCATGCTTGGCATAAAATGTGGGGAACTGGTTGTTGGGGACATGGGGCATATTTGATCTACTGGTGTGCAGGTACTGGGATGCGTAATGGCGGGTTTGAGAAGTGAAGTGCTGAATTCTAAATTATTTTTCTGCTTTATGCAGCTTGTGTAGAACAGATTTTCAGCCAGGTCTGTAGCAGTAGTAGTGCTTCCTAGCAAGTTGAAATGAAGGGAGAGCCACAGATTTAGAGTGCCTGGATCGCCATTGAGGTAATTTGTTTCAAAGTTTTGAGCAATGATATCTGGGCCGTAAGCAATGCATACTAAAAGATCCATTTGTTAACCATCTTTTTCAGATTTGGCAGCTACTTCCCTATTAAATAAACTTATCCGGAAGTCACTGGTGGAATCCCCCCACAATGTTGAAGTTTTGCAGCATGACCCAACCTCACCCCTTTATTCTGTGAAAAACTTTAATGAGCTGCGAATGTGAGTATTATCTTTAATATATTTTTAACGGTTTTACCGATGGAAATGCAAGTTAACATTAACAATATCAACTTATCCCCCTCCCCCTTCCCCAAAATGCCCTTATCCCTTCTCATGTTCTCCCCCACCCCATAAACCCTCGCCACCCTCATAACCTGGTGTTTGGTCTGGTTCTTCGTGCCTGGGTGCAGGTAAGTTGAAAGGATATCCAGGATTGTAATGTTGTGTGGGCTCCATTGGAGCATGTAGTCACTCTGCAGATAGGATAGGATTCTGCCTGAAACGTCTGTCGTTCTCTGCAGTTTGTAAGTCATCCACTCCAGGGAGATGAGTCTCCATACTTTTTGAAGCCAGTCAAAAATTGTTGGCTCGTCTTTTTGTTTCCATTGCTGCTATAATCTGTGTCCTCACTCTGTTCGGCTTTTGTGTAGGTTCTTTGGTTTGGGTCCCACATGCCCGCCATCCATACTTTCTCCTGTAGGTCTTCTGCCCTTTTTGTATATTTTTTCCTGTCTGGGTTTTCACATCTCCTAGCCCCCCCACCCCCCTGCCTGAAAAAATGGTTGAATCCTTGGGCAGCTCCACCAAATAGGCTTCCAGTCAACTTTTGTAGGGCATCCCGCTCCAGCATTTGTCACTAGTGTTTGGGTACCTCGCGTGAAGTTTTTCGGGGTGTAGTGCCATTGTATTATGACTTTCTGCAATTGTCATCTGTAGAGAGCGCGTTGGCTTCCGGATTTTGATCCAGACGTTTACTCGTTGGTTTCTTGTTATGGACTCTCCCAATGTCTCTTCCCATCTTTTAATGTATCCCCATTGAACTTCCTCACCCTGGTTGTTTAGATTGGAGACTATCCTTCTGGAGCCAGTGTCTGTAGTCATGTAGACTTTGAATGGGGTCAGCTGTCTGGTTGCTGCTTCTTTGTTGGGGGCTGGGGAATCCAATGTTTTATCTGGGTATATTTAAATTCCACCGTGGACTTAATTCGCACTATTTGTTTGCATTCTTAATATGTCATGATGGATTGGCCCCTGTAAATCTCTTATTTTGTTGCAGCCTGGTTGTGTCCAGATGCTGTGTGGTTGACAATTGGGGTTATCGAACATCGGGCTGACTGGGGGGGTGGGATAGTCACTGGGGTCCCTCTTTTAACCGCAGTGTCCCAGGCTTCAAGTCCTGCGCCTTCTACTTCGCTTATTTTGGTGTTTGGGTATCCATAGCGTTTATGTAGTCATCGAGGATTGGAAAAGGGGAGGCCCGCCACGTCCCCATCTTGTTTTGCCCAGATGTGTTGGGGAGATTGAGCCATGTATTCCTTTGACTCAGTTGCGCTGCTTCCTAGCATCTATGAAAGTGTGGGAGCGTCGGTCACCCTTGGCCTTTCTGCACCGTTAGGGTTGTCATCGATCTT
The DNA here is from genome assembly GCF_040938575.1 of Ambystoma mexicanum. Lineage (NCBI taxonomy): Eukaryota > Metazoa > Chordata > Amphibia > Caudata > Ambystomatidae > Ambystoma > Ambystoma mexicanum. Next base: position 82,624,150 of record NC_090931.1, read on the forward strand.
CTCAGAGTCTTATGTTGCCATATGAAGGTAGTCACCATTTTGGTCAATGCCCTTAAGAATGTTCTCTGAATTTTTACTGAGAGAGCTTGGAAGTGGTAGAGTAGCTTTGGTAGGACCGATATTTTTATGACCGTCATCTTTCCCCACCAAGAGATGTTGAGAGGATTCAATTTATCTAAGTTAGAAGATTTGGATAGTTGGTGTTCTAGATCTGTCCTATTAATGAAGTTAATGTTATCCCTAGGTATATGATGCTTTCCGTGGGTTTGTTCATTTAGGTAGTTCGGGCCAGTCTGCTTACCATTGCTGGGTCCTCGGTCTGGTTCAAGATTTCAGATTTTTGTTAAATTTTTAGGCCGGAAATGGATCTAAAATGGTCAAAATCTTTCAGTTGCGCATGGAGAGACCATTCCAGGGTGGAAAAAGTTATCAGCATGTCGTCGTCAAAGCCCATAGTTTTGTGTTCTACTCCTCCCATCATTCTGCCTTGCTCCTGTGGCGTCTCTCGTATCCTGGTCAGGAGTGGCTATAGAAATATTGCAGAACACAGAAGTACACTTGCACACCAGTATTCAAATGGAAATTCTATGAAGAATAAAACATTCTAATTCATAGGGTGTATTTAGCAGAATTCAAGGTGCAGGGGAGAAGGACTCAGTCTTGGTATCTAGGCCGGAATACAATGGAGAACAAAAAGAAATCCAAATTATGGAAAACTGCGTCCCCTACGCACTTTGTAGACGGCATAAAGCCTAATTGAGTTAAACAAAGTTTTGATATATAGATATCTCTAATAATTCAAAATGTAAGGTTGACAGTAGTTCATAAAGAAATTCAATAGATCATTTTTTTTTCTTTTTGAGAATACAAGGGTCTTCATTTTATTTTTTTCTGTTGGCCCAACGCGTTTCGAGATTCATATTCTCTTCATCAGGGGCTTACATTTTCAACATTTTCACAAGCATCTATAAAGAACATATACAGAAAGTGAATTACATAGGTGTCATTCAAAAGAATATTTGTGACATATTTTTTATCCAAATAATCCAGTAAATTTTGAGTGATTGCCTTTTTTCAGCAACAATAGTCAAAATATAGAAGACAAGTCCCTAGTGTCCTTGGATTCCTGATGTTACTTGGATGTAAAATAATCTTGGTAGCAGACACTTATTAGCATCAAGAAGAAGTTTTAGTTTGGGCAGGGTTGTGTTGACAAAATGGCGGTTATAGACTATGTGAACAGTAACATTATACTCAAACTAGGTGTGGTATTTAGCAACTGCCTAATCATAAACTATTATAGATATACATGATGTAAGAAATCAAGGAGAAACTCGCCCCTCTTTTAAAGGTCTGAGGAAGTAGCTTGATTGCAGGTGAGGGAATGGAGTTCCCAAGTTGTATCATTCAAGAAGTGGCATCTTTACCAAAATGCTGTCTTATGATTAGCTGATTCCTGTCTCCTAGGGGGGGGAAGTACATATTTAAAATCTGAGGAAAAGGTTAGGAAGAGGGGCATGGAGAGGTAGCCCATGTTTAAACTTAACAATTTAGGAGATTCGAGTTGATTCAGTGGCGGAGATGCAGTCAGGAAACTCTGCTTTCCGACCGCATCTACCGCAAATCTGTTTATATATGTAAAAATGGTCAGCATGACGTCACTCGCGCATGCGCGACGTCACTCGCGCATGCGGTGCCAAAATAAATGATGTCACTCGCGATTGCGTGAGCGGCGTCACGCTAAAAGTAAGTAATACAAATATGGAGAGATGAAAAATCAGTAAGAAAGAATGGTAACTTCTGCGGCCATCAAGTTGACATTTATACAAATAACTGCGCCACCACGAGTGACGTACATAATTATGACGTCATTTGTGTGCGTCCGAAGGAGAGTTCTTTTGTAAAAAGGAAGGAAGACCGACCTTGGTGTACTAAAGTAAAGATGTCATGTCTCTTAAGGTATAAAGATAACACTTTAGACTCAAAGGCGAAAATTATTGAAAAAAACGATTGTAAAAAAGCCGGAACTTTTCCTATTTCACCATGAACTGGATCTCTGAGAAAACAGCAGAATACTTAATCCAGAAACACCCAGTTACCCCAGTTTTTTACGGACTGCCAAAAATACATAAAAATGCCAACGATCCACCCTTCCGTCCAATAGTTGAAGGAACAGACAGTATTTTTCAACCTCTCGCCATCTACCTGGACACTGCTCATCAACCATTAGTTCAATCCATCAAAACATATCTCAAGGATACGCCCCATTTTTTGAGAATCCTACAATCATTACAACTGCCTGGGGAGAATCTATTATTTTTTACAATCGATGTGAATAGCCTATACACCTCCATCCCTCACTCGGAAGGCATTGAAGCTATGGAATGGTTCCTATTGTCAGAGGTCAACATCCAAAAAGTTTTTGCTTTGGAACTGCTCCATATCATTTTGTACAATAACTACTTCAGGTACAATGGACAATATTACCTTCAAACCTCTGGTACCTCTATGGGGGGTCCTCAGTGGCCCCATCCTATGCGAATATTTTCATGTATCACTACGAGAAAACATATGTACTGGACAACCCCACATGGAAAGACAAAATTGAGGTTTGGTTAAGGTGTATCGATGATATCTTTGGTATTTGGAAAGGCACAGAGACAGAACTCTTTGAATTTTGGAACTACCTGAACACTTGTAACCCAAGAATTGGGTTCACAGTAGAAATCGGTAAACCCTCTGTGAACTTCCTGGATGTCAGTGGAATACTCTGGCACAAATCTCAAAACAAAAATCTTCCGAAAACCCAGAGATTTCATTAGCTGCCTACATCACGCGAGCCACCACCCAAAACACTTGAAGGATAATTTACCCTACAGGCAGCTCCTACGGGTTAAAAGGATAACCTCTGAGACCAATACATTACAGGATGAATATAACATAATGAGAAGATTTCTAGATGGAGGATTTCCTCCAGAAACGGTCAAGAAAGCTATCACTCTGACTGAAGCTCAGGACAGAAATACTCTCCTAGAAGGACATCAGAAGACGGAAAATAGAAATCTAATACATACGCTTAAATATTCAAGCCAGAGTTTCCAAATAAAAAATCATCTACAACAATTGGGAATAAATGAAATTCGATAACTCGCATCTATTTCCAGATCCACCAATGATGGCTTATAAACGTGGGAAAAATTTCAGAGATCAACTAATAAGAGCTGAAAGAGTGAAACCAACATCACAGAGGACACTAAGCAAACCAAAAGCTGGCACCTTTGCCTGTTTACACTGTCAACATTGTAACAATCTGATCAAAGGCGACTATATCCGCCATCCACAGACGGGCAAAAAGATCTTAAAGAACTTTGCAACATGTGATACGAAAAGTCATCTATGCGATACGTTGCCCCTGTGGTAAATATTATGTTGGGAAGACAAATAGGAGAGCCAAAGATAGATGGACGGAACAAAAATCATGTATCGGGACAAAAAACACTAATTCACCTGTCTTCAGACATTTTCAAGATATGAGACACAATGTTTCCCAAATGAGATTAGCAATACTGGAAGTCATAAGCCTATTCAGCCGGGGAAGTAACTTACCCAAACTGCTAGCACAAAGAGAATTATTTTGGATAAACATACTTGATGCAATGACCCCTCTGGGTCTAAATGAAGAATATTACCTAGGACTGTTCATGTAGATATACATTTTAGGAGGAGTCAGAAGTGCCATTTTTTTTAAACCTCTGTTTTTTTCTTCTATGTTCTGATGATCGAAATGAAATAGTTGTAATCTAAACCGTATGATGGTAGTTGGATACATTTAGACAAGATTGTACACCCGACTGTCCTGGGTTGGACGACTGTCATCTTACCATGCTACAAAAATGTTTCTATTTCATGATTTTAATGTACACTATGGTGGTTAGATTCTTTGAAAGCCACACATTTTTTGAAATCTAGACAAGTGTACACCCAACTGTTATGGGGTAGACGATTATCCTACTAATGTTATAAATATGTGTTTTACATTTCATGACTTTAACATACACAACACCAATGCTCTGTAGTTACCACTAATATTAGAAGCCAATCAAGATAATTTCATAGACTTGTACTAAGCCTATTTAGACCATATTAGCCTCTTCTTCACTGGCAGGCGACCTTTCTCTTTCACATTTCCGGCTTTTTTACAATCGGACATCATATCTTTACTTTAGTACACCTAGGTCTTACTTCCTTTTTTACAAAAGAACTCACTCATTCGGACGCACACAAATGACGTCATAATTATGTACGTCACTCGTGGTGGCGCAGTTATTTATTTGTATAAATGTCAACTTCATGGCCGCAGAGAAGTTACCATTCTTTCTTACTGATTTTTCATCTCTCCATATTTGTATTACTTACCTTTATTGTGACGCTGCTCGTACAATCGCGAGTGACGTCATTTATTTTGGCACCGCACGCACGAGTGACGTCACGCTCACCATTTTTACATATATAAACAGATTCGCAGTAGATGCGGTCGGAAAGCAGTGCTTCCTGACCGCATCTCCGCCACTGAATCAACTTGAATCTCCTAAATTAGTAAGTTTAAACATGGGCTACCTCTCCATGCCCATCTTCCTAACCTTTTCCTCAGATTTAAAATAGGTACATCCTCCCCTAGGAGACAGGAATCAGCTAATCATAAGCCAGCATTTTGGTAAAGATGCCACTTCTTGAATGATACAACTTGGGAACTCCATTCTCCAGCATGAGGTCTGGCATGGATTCACATGCTCATGAATATTCCCTGTCAGGCTTGGAACCCTCGGTAAAGAAAAAATCAGTATCTGTTTCGTTTCTGATCTCTTTCTTAGTAGGAACCAATCGCTGATCTCTGGGTCATACTGCCCCCAGCCAATGACTGCCCTCTCCCTAAGCCCCTCCCCTCGCAGCCGTCCTCAGATTTTTACCGCACGTTCAAGTGTTGGGAGTCCCCGTGCTTTAGCTCTCAAGCTTTTACTGCATTTTTGCGCTTTTTCAGGAGATTTTCTCATTTTTTTGGTTTAATCGAGCCTCAAGCTCCACCGTTTCTACTTCCGATAACGGGGACCCATTTCAGAATTCTTCTACGCCCCTCAAGGGTGAAGTTTACATCAAGTTACGCTTCTTGGAGGATTCCAGAAGATCTGAGGCCTACTAACAGACATGGCCCAGGACAAGGGAAGCTCGACGCCCGGATCCAAGTTGTTCAGGAGCTGCCCGGGATGCAGATTGCAAAATGTTTTCAAGGAGGACGAGCATTCGAGATGTCTCTACTGCCTTCATGAGGACAAGACGCACGTGGAGAAAAGGATTGTGCGTTCTGCAAGAACTTGTCGGAACGGACCAAGCAAGATCGTCGTTCCCGCCTCGCCGCCTGGCTGGAGAAGGGCACAGCAGGTGAGAAGGCGAAGAAAAAGTCTGAGCGGTCTTGTGAGGGCACCCCTCGACGGGGGGCCCAACAGAAGGCCAAGCACCATGAGTCCGTGGGCACCGGGAGTGCCGAAAGGTCAGGCTCTTCGGCTGCCAAGCAGGGCGCGACTTCCCCGGCACGATCAACCACGAGCCAGTGCTTTGGTTTGGGGAAGAGGAAGTCAGAGAACCCGGGTAAGCTTCTGGAGAGGCCCCGGTCGATCTCGAAGGGAGCTGAGGGGGAGCAAGGCGATGACCCACCCCCGAAAGCTAAGGCCCAGGGCGCACCTAAGGTGGTGAGGGCCTTGATCTAACCGGCAGAGGCCTCTATCGAGGTTGTCGCAGCGGCCCTGGCGAAGCCTGCAGAGACTACGCCAGTGGAGGCGGCCTCGGGGCCCAGTTTCCCTGCCACCACGGAGGGAATCCTCTTTCCAGCCGCTCGTTAAGACCCCCGTGCAGACCCCGGTGGAAAGAGGGGGGGGGGGCGGTGGCCATTATGGACTCGGATTCAGCCTCCGAGGAGGATCTGGTGGAAACCGTGAAAGGCCTCAACGAGAGGTTCTAGAAGGTTCGATCCCATGGGAAGGATCCTACTGATGTGATCGAAGATAGCAATGATGACGAGGGCCCAGTGGAGCAGCCATCCCGCCCGTCGCAGCCATTGCCCGAGCCCCAGGATAGCTCGGTGGCCATTTTGTTGCCGATCCAATCCTTATGTACTGAGATAAGGACGAGGTTACCATGGACCCCGACGGAGGATCCAGAACCAGAACAGTCGGGAAGCCCTCCGAACAAGCAGAGGAGAGTCCACCACGCACCGCCCTTCGTGCCCACAAGGCCTGTGGACCCCTCATCCCCCTTGCCAGACCCTCGGCCTGATACGGAGACGGACGCCGACTGTGGCGCTGATACAACAGACTTTCATTCATCACCCCCCCTCACCCCCCCTCTGGCCTCTCCGCCCGACGAAATTGGCTCTTTCCACGCCATGATAGCTAGGGCATCTGAGCTCTTCCAGCTCTGCCCTGAGAAACAGAAAAAGGAAGGTTTACTTTACCAACGACGGGAGGCCAAGAGAAAGATGGTCCTCGCAGTACCATTGCTCAACATCTGGGACGAAGGGCTGGCTATCCTGAAGAACCCTTCCACGACGCCCGCCAAAAGGGACAGGTACGAGAAGAAGTACCGGGTCCCCGACGCCGCCCCCTTGTGCCTCAGGGCCCAGCCTACGCCGGACTCTGTCGTCTCGGCAGCAGCCAAGAAGAAAGCGGCGGGTGCGGCGGCTTCAACTTCAACTTCCCCGCCGGACAGCGAGGGCAAGAAGTTGGACTCCATGGGATGACGAGTCATCTCGGTGGCGACGACGATTAAGGCGGCCAATGCCTTAGCGATTGTGGCCCGTTACGACAGGGAGCTTTGGTTCAAGATGGCTCCCCTGCTAGACTTCTTACCGGACGACAAGAGGGCGGAGGCCCTACAGATTCTGCAGGAAGGTGAGGTGGCGTCGGATCATGCCATAACGGTGGCAACGGACATTTCTGATACCAGATTATGCCAGCTGGGCAAAGGGGGTTTGCCTTCGACCACGAGGATGGCTCAAGGCGACGGACTTTCGCCAGGACGTCCAGACCAGAGTGTTGGACATGCCGTTAGACGGCAACAACCTGTTTGGGAAGACGGTGGATGAGTCCCTCCAGGCCATCAAGACCGACAGCCCGAGCCCTAGGAGTCCTTCAGCAACGTTGGCCCTTTCAGAGCTCCGGAGGCAGACAGGGAGCCTCCAAGGGATCCAGCGGTGGCTCTTCTACGTACCGCCAGGCGGCGCTCCTCGTTGCAGGAGGCCTACAGAGGCCGCGGCAAGCAAGGAGGGTCTCGCCGCCGTCAAGGAGGCCAAGGCGGCAAGGCCTCTTCCAAGCAGGACTGAACCGGCCGTAGCGTCGGGCCCCCACTGAAGCACCCCGGCCCGCGGACACGCTAGAATTTCAAAAGAAGTGTCCTCGCATTCCTCCCGTGGCCAGGAAGGAGAATCCCGTCCCTCAACTGCTGTTGGAGGTAAGGGCGATGCTCAAGAAAGGTGCCATCGAGCTAGTCCCCAAGAGGCTCCGGGGCTCCAGAGTATACTCGAGGTACTTCCTCGTCAGAAAGAAGACGAGCGGATGGCGCCCCATCCTGGACCTGCGTCGGTTGAACAAGTACATCAAGGCACAGAAATTCAGGATGGTCACCCTCCAGCACGTGTTGGGACAGCTGGAGGAGGGCGACTTCCTATCGTCGTCGGACCTGGAGGATGCTTACTTCCACATCCCCATTCTAAAAGGACACGAAGTTCCTCAATTCGTAGTCCAGGGGCGTCGCTACCAATTCAGAGCCCTGCCGTTTGGATTAAAGTCAGCAACCAGGGTGTTCACCAAGTGCCTCGCACCAGTGGCGGCGTGACTGCGCCTGCAGGGGATCCACATCTACCCCTACCTGGATGACTGGCTAATCCGTGCAAGGTCAAGAGAACTCGCCGTCGAATATGCAGCGAGGACCGTCCGCCTGCTTACGGAACTGGGATTCGCCATCAACTACCCCAAATTCCACCTGATTCCGTCGCAGGTGGCACGGTTTCTGGGAGCAAAGCTCGATACAGTGGAGCGATTGGCAACTCCGTCGGAAGAAAGGACGGAGGCCATTTTGGGCAAGGTGTGCAGCACCTGTTAGCCACGGAGGTGGCCAGGGTGAGGTCCATCAAGTCCCTCCTCGGGATGTCCTCATGCATCTACCTTGTGCCCCTTTGCAGACTTCGGATGCGTCCGCTGCAAGAGTTTCTCGACGCCTGCTGGATTCAAGCGGCGGGCAGCTTCGAAGACAGGATCCTGCTCGACGAGGAGTTCCGTCGGGTGATTCTATGGTTGGGTACCCGTGCGCACCTCACGGCAGGCACAGACTTTCAGACCCCGGTTTATCGGGACAAGGTGACGACGGATGTCTCCTTGGAGGTATGGGGGGCCCACACCGGAGATCTCCACGCAAGAGGCCTCTGGCTCCCGGAGGAGAGGTCTCTCCACATCAACATCCTGGAGCTACGAGCCGTGTTCTGGGCACTCAAATCATTCCTTCCGTCCCTCAAGGACAAAGTGGTGAGGATCTTCACCGACAACACCACCACGGTGTTCTACATCCGGAAGCAGGGAGGCACCAGATCCCAGCCCTATCCAAGGAGGCCCAGGATCTGTCTCACTGGGCCGTCGCCCAGGGGATGTTTCTGGTTCCCTTCCACCTGGCAGGAATAAAAAAACGCCATCGCCGACTCACTCAGCAGGGTGCTGCGCTCGTGCCACGAGTGGGAACTACGCCAGGACCAGGTGGATCGGCTCTTTCAACGATGGGGCAAACCCCAGATCGACCTGTTCGCGACGGCGACGAACTCCAAGTGTCAGAGGTTCGCCAGCAGGTTCACACAGCCGAGGAGCATGGGCGATGCTTTCTCGTTCCCTTGGGACAGCCTGTTCCTGTACGCGTTGTTGCCGTTGCTGCTCCGTCTCATCAACCAGGTCAAGAGGTCCAGGTGCAGGATGATCCTCGTCGCACTGGCGAGGCCGAGACAGATCTGGTTCCCGGACCTTCTGGACTTGTCAGCGTTCCCACCTATCAAGCTGGCGACGGACGCGGATCTTCTCTCCAGAGAAGGAGGCGCCATTCTTCATCACGTCCTGGAGTCGCTGAACTTGCAGGCTTGGCTCCTGCAGCACTAGAGTTTGGAGGATACGATATCCCGGCTGACTGCAGAGAGGTTCTTGCAAAAGCCAGGGCGGCCTCAACTCTCAAATGTTATGGACATAAGTGGAAGAGGTTCTCTGTCTGGTGCCGTGCACAGAAGATTAACCCTCTGCGGATTACGTCCCCTCAAGTATTGCCATACCTACTGTCGCCGGCCAAAGCTGGACTGGCTCACGCCTCCATCAAGATACATCTGGCTGCCATCTCCCGATACACCAGAACCACAGGACGGGTGTCCTTGTGGTCTCATCGCCTGGTGAAGGAATTTATGAAGGGACTATTCCGATCGTTCCCGCCGGTGAAGGCCCCTGCCCCGACGTGGGAGCTCAGCGTGGTGCTGACCAGACTCATGGGGGGGGAGGGGCCCCATTCGAGCCTATGCATTCAGTGCCGTTGAAGTTTCTGTTGTGGAAGACAGCATTTCTCGTGGCCATCACCTCCGCACGACAAGTGGGAGAGATCCAGGCCCTATCTTGCAAGCCTCCATACTTGACCTTTCACGACACGAGGGTGGTGCTGAGGACGCACCACTCCTTTATTCCCAAGGTGCTGTCGGACTTCCACCTCAACAAGCCCTTGGTGTTGCCAGTTTTCTTCCCTCTGTCGCAGGCCGAGAGGACTCTGCACTCGCTGGATGTAGCTAGAGCGCTGAAGTTCTATGTGGACCGCACAAAGTTTTCGGAAGACATCACAGCTGTTTGTGAACTTTGGACCTGTGAATCAAGGGAAGGCTCTCTCGAAGGCTTCCATTTCCAGATGCCTCTCCGGCTGCATCATGCACTGTCACCTGTTGGCAAACAGACCACTGCCCGGCCGTCCGAGAGCCCATTCGACCAGAGCGATCACTGCTACCACGGCGTTCCTGTCTGGTGTGCCCCTGCTGGACATCTGCAGGGCTGCTACGTGGAGGTCGACGCACACCTTCACAAGATTCTACTGCGTCGATCAGGACTCCAGGGAGGAGTCCAGGGTCAGCCAAGCAGTGCTGCGCAACCTGTTCGCTTAAATTGAGTCTGGTGAGGAGGTAAGAGATGCTTAATGTTGAGCCTTGCCACCTCCCGTGGTTGTGCATGTGTATACTGCTATGTATTCTTATATTCATGAGCATGTGAATCCATGCCAGACCCCATGCTGGAGAAGGAACAAGTTACTTAGCTGTAACTGTTCTCCAGCATGGGTCTGGCATGGATTCACATGCGAACCCTCCCTCCTTCCCCTCTGCGGCTCTTCACTTGGTCATACTGACGCTTTACGTGCTACCAAATCTGAGGATGGCTGCCAGGGGAGGGGATTAGGGAGAGGGCAGTCATTTGCTGGGGGCAGTATAACCCAGAGATCAGTGATTGGTTACTACTAAGAAAGACAGATTAGAAACAAAAATGATACTGATTTTTTTCTTTACCGAGGATTCCCAGCCTGACGGGGAATATTCATGAGCATGTGAATCCATGCCAGACCAATGCTGGAGAACAGTTACAGGTAAGTAACTTGTTCCTTCCCTCGCCTGTAATAACGCTACTTCCTCAGACCTTTTAGAAGAGGGGTGAGTTTCTCCTTGATTTCTTACATCATGTATATCTATTCGTTCATGATTAGGCAGTTGTTAAATACCACATCTAGTTTGAGTATAATGTCACTGTTCACACAGTCTATAATCGCCATTTTGTCAACACAACCCTGCCCAAACTAAAAGTTCTTCTTGATGCTAATAAGTGTCTGCTACCAAGATTATTTTACATCCAAGGAACATCAGGAATCCAAGGACACTAGGGACTTGTTGTCTATCTTTTGACTATTGTTTCTGAAAAAAGGCCATTACTCAAAATGTACTTGTGTTTTTTTCAAACTTTATTTGGATAAAAAAAACTTTATTTCGATGAAAATGTCACAAATAGTCTTTTGAATGACACCTATGTAATTCACTTTCTGTATATGTTCTTTATAGGTGCTTGTGAAAATGATGTTGAAAATGTAAGCCCCTGATGAAGAGAATATGAATCTCGAAACGCGTTGGACCAACAGAAAAAAATCAATAAAAAGACCCTTGTATTCGCAAAGAAAAATGATCTGTTGAATTTCTTTATTAACTACTGTCATCCTTAAATTTTGAATTATTAGAGATAGCAACTATATATCAAAACTTTGTTTAACTCAATTAGGCTTTATGCCGTCTAGAAAGTGTGCAGGGGACGCAGTTTTCCATAATTTGGATTTCTTTTTGATCTCTTTAGAAATATTTCATACAGCCGAGGTGAAAGTGGGCATCCCTGCTTAGTGCCTCTAGTTAGGGATACCCGTCCCGTCAGGGTGCCATTTTTAGTGATATCCTTAAGGAGGGTGTTCTATATAGTTTGCTTTATTCATATGCATAAAGTTCTGCCCGAAGCCCATGCTCGTTATTGTGTGGAACAGTTGTGTCCATTCGACTCTATTGAACGCTTTCTCTGCGTCCTAATACACGAGGATAGCTGGGGTGCGGGTGTGCTACTTTTTCTATTAAATGGCTCACTCTGCATGTGTTGTCTGCTGTTTGTCTTGTGGGGACAAATGCTGATTGATCTGGGCCTATGAGAGTCGGGAGAAGTCTTTCCGCCAATATGTGTGAATAGTTTGGCGTCCAGATTAATTAGGGCTATTGGGCGGCATGATCCTGGCAGCGTTGATCATTTTCCTGGTTTGGGAAAAATGATCTGTTTCGCTTTGTTCATGGAGCTTGTGATATTTCCTTTTGCCTTGAAGCTGTTATACAAGGCCGTCTGGTTTGGGACCAAAACATCTTATTTTTTGTAGAAAGCATCAGAGTACCCATCCGGGCCCTGTGCTTTTTGTTTCTTGTGAGATTTTTGATTGCATGTAGGACTTACTCCACCTGAATGGCCCTTTCCAATGCCAATTTGTCCGGTTCTGAGATCTTGGGGAGATTTAGATTCTCGAAGTAGGCCGCCTTGTTATCTGTGCTTGGATCGTCTGACTTGTACAGGGTTTGGTAGTAGTTCCTCATTCCCTCATTCTTTGTTTTTATTTGACCATATGCGTCCTTTAGTTTCATTATGGTAGTCTTACGCCCCTTTGCACATAGCTGCCTTGCTAATAGTTTATCCGACCTGTTGGCGCTGATATAGTACCTGTGTTTCAGCGCAAGTTCTGCTTTCTTGTTTTGTGACCGTCCCAATTGGCCTTGTATGTGTATCGGGGCCCATTTCGTCTTTCTACTGGGGTAGTTTGGCAGCTCATTTTGTGCTCCATTTAGCTTCTCCTCCAATTCTTCCTCCCATCTAGTCTGTCTCTTCGTGCTTTCATTGCAATCATTTCACCCCTTAGTACCGCCTGGAATGCATCCAGACAGCGCTCCGGGGGGTTGTGTCTGTGTCTACTTCTGAGAAGTATACTTTTATCTTCACCTTTATCGAGTCCACAAGTATGGTGTCTTGGAGGATGTCTGTTGGGAATCTTCATGTCCAGACCCCCCCCATACCCCCCCACCCTCTCGCCCTGTTGATGTTGAAAGAGGACGTTTTCTGGGTGTGATCCGAGAGGAAAATTGGTCCAGGTTCTATGTTCCCCACCAGGCCTGTGGCAGCTCAGATAGTCTATTCTAGATTGGGAGTTAAGCATGTGTTACAAGTGGGTATATCCCTGTTTTCCCCCTTTCTTGGTGTGCCATATATCCTGGAGTGCTAAAGTTTCAAAAGCTTTCTTCAGGGCCTTTGAGGGGGCAAACGTACCCACTCTTGTCTTGGAGCTTCTGTCCACTCTGGGGTTTCATGCTATGTTGAGGTCTCTCCCTAGTATGATTTCCCCTGTGGCGAACGCCTCTAGTGTCATAAGGGTCTTTCTTAGGAAGGCGTCTTGTCCAGAGTTGGGTGCATAAAGCGACACTAGAGTGAGTTGATTGCCTCCTATCAGTATGTTAAGGAAGAGGTAGCGTTGTCCGCCCACCTCCCCCACCCCATTGGCTTAACTGTCCATGACGTGTGCAGTGAGCCTGGCATGTATGTTTGAGGACTCCCGCTTTCTTTTCCTACGCGTCTGCCTGGTACATTTGGTTTGCCCCCCCTCTGATTTTGATCTGCGCTTGTTCTTTCTTCTTAATATGGGTTTCTTGGTACATAGTATCTGCCGCTAGTCGCCAGGCCTGTCGCTCTAGTTTTTTTTTTTTATTGGAGTGTTTAGCCCCCTGACATTGTGTAGGGATTTGTATCGATTTCAGGCCCCGGTTATCCATGTTCCACTATTCCCTTTCTTACTCTCCTGTGACCCTTTCCCTGGTTGGATCTCCTTTCCTTCCTGCTCCGTTCCCACCACCCATTTCCCCATGCCCACCACCTTGCCTCTTCTAACCTCCCCTAACCCAACTTCCCTTTTCCCCCTGGGGGAGGCGTGGGGGGGGGGCTAGCTTCCTAATGATGTCCTGACTAAGTGTCCCTTGCGCCTGGCCCCCTTTCAATCTCTGGCTCAGTTTGTGGGGGGTCCTAAACCCCACTTGGATTCCAACATCACCCTTCCTCCTCTTCCCCTGGGCCTTAAATTGGGATTCTTGGCGGGTTCTTGTCCCTTTTAACCTGGAATAGCGCACTCCTTGTCCCCTGTTCTTACTTGTGCTAAATTGGGAATTAAGTCATCTTTTCCGCCCCCCTGGATGTCTTCTCGTTGCTGTTTTCCATACTTCTTGCTTGCCTGGGCCTTTTAATCTTCCTTGTGCTTGGTCTTGGCCTTCTCCTTCCTCATGTTGTAAGCCTAAGGTTTGTTCTCGTTCCTCGCATGAGGTTATCCTATACTGCCTTTGCTCCCACGTGAAGAGTAGTCCAAATGGAAAGGTACATTTATATATCTCACTTGGTTTGATATCAAGTGTTGGACCACTGGGCCTATTTTCCTTCTCTTCAGGAGTGTGGATTGGGCAAGATCCTGATATAGTTATACTACTTGACCGTTTATTCCCAGCGGGCCTGCGTTTTCTTGACACAGGATTTGTTCTTTTTGGGTGTAAAATGAGCTAGCTGCCAGCACGTCCTTTGGCCTTCCCCCTGGTTCCGCTGTTCTTTTCGGCCCCACACGGTGCAGTCTATAAACCTGTACCTGTGCCTCCATGTCTTCTGCCAGCCCTTCCATAAAGAATTGACGGATGGTGTCAGACATGTCTTTGTTTTCGATTGATTCTGGCGAATTTTTGATTCGAATATTCGATCTCCTCTGTTTTCCAAATCTTCACATTGGAGTTCGAGCTAGGATTGTTTCGTGTCCCCCTTTAGTGTCTTGATTGTTCCTGGAAGGAGAGCAGAAATTGGGTCTAAAATTAAAGCAGTTTTGCATGTTAATTTTGGTCATGATGCTGTCCCCAATGTCTCGTCATTCTTGAGTGTGGGTTTCCTGAGAGCTCTCCCCCTTTTGTGTCGTCTGAGTCGTCCCCACCCCAGAGTTGTTTAAGTTTTTGGACTGCCTCCCTTTGGAGGGAGGTATGTGTTGGGGTTGTGGGTTTCTGTCTGGACTTTGACATTAATGCTGTTGCTGTGGCGCTGACTTTGCTCCCCGTTCCTGTGTGCTTTCTCAATTTGTGTGGTGTCTGATATGCTCTGCGGCTATGATTGGGCATCCCTTCACTTGCTCCCTTGTGAATTTAATGTGTAATTGAGGGCCCAATACCTGCTCCTTGAAGTCCGCTCCCCAGGTGCAGGTGCCCTGGTTGCAGTGATCTACCAGCAGCCTATGTGCATGCCCCAGTGTAGCCTCATATTCTTGTTGATTTGTTTATGGGCTTGGGTGTCCTTTCTTGCTACATAGTGTTTAGCTCTGTGAGTCCAGGACTCAATTTTGGGGTTTTCTTGGAGTGCTAGGGTGTTTGAGTGCTTCGTTGACCCCTTATTTGCCCCTGAACCTGCTGCAGACGTGCTTATTGTGGTTCCCTTTCACTGGGCCGCATAGCTTTTGTATTGTTGAGGGGCCACAGTAGTTGGGCCTCTGCTGTAATCCATTTTAGTTTGCCTTTTCTCATTGAATTTACTTATCGGTGTGTTCGTGGAATCTCCCCTCGTTCTTGATTCCGATCTGCCCTTGGGCTCCTCTGTGTGAAGTAGCTCTATCTGATGTGTAAGTGCTGTAGATTGCTTCTGTATTGTAACGATGTGGTGGGGGACCGCGTACAATTATGACAGCATTTGTTCTCACTGTTTACTTGATATCACGTCCTTTGCCCTCTGGATCGTGCCTTTCTTCCTCTGCTTATGCCGAGTCTCATAGTTCCTAATACTTTGCTGTCCGGCCGTTGCGTTTGAATTTTGCAGATTGCAGTGGTCCTAGAGTGTAGTCTGCGCCCCACGGGGAGGGGGGTGGGTATTGCCTGTCCGGGACTCCTCTTGTCCCCACTGGGTGGCGGGGAGGGGGTTTGTGCTTATTCATGGATCCGTTTCTGCAGGATCACTCGTCTGTAGCTGATATTCCTTCTTTCCCCACTGTCCCGTTCTGTACCTGCTCGATTGGGCCGCTCATGCTACTCCACGGCTGTAACAGAGTTCTGGTCTGGGAGCGGGAGGCGCTCGGATGCTGTCTTTTATTTTCCTTGTTTCCCTCAACTGCTGTGGCAGCGCAAAGGGGTGCGGGGGAGCACGGATGATTGCCTCTCCTCGGTGCCTTCTCCCTCTTTTCTCGACCTTCAGTTGGCTTCGCGGATCACTGGTTACCTGTGGAAAATCTGCCCTCGGGACTTTCTCCCTCTGCAGCTTGCCGCTTTCTTCCCTCGTTTTGCGGAGTATGCGTCTCCGATCTTCCCCTTCTCGTCAGAGTGCACTTAATTTTCAGATGTGCTCTGTTGGGTCGTGAATCCACCCAGAATGCATTATGGGGGGTGAACAAATGCAATAACTAAAATACTGAAAAATAAATATATGGGGGGTGGGGGAAAGGGGGTTAAAGTGTGGGGGGTGTTCAGGTGGTGGTAAAAGCGTGGGGAAACTGGGTTTGGGGGGCAAGCAGGCCCAGTAATTTTTTTGTACGCTAAAATCACATGTAACCCTATGTTTGTACTTTATATTTTCCTTTGCAGCTTATTTTGGGCATTTTTGAGTAAACTAGTCCCAAAAGGGAGCACATCCATTGAGGTTCTTTGTGTTAAAATGTTGAAGCCTTCCGTTCAGTCTAAAGATTTTCTTTGCTTGTGGGCAGTTTTCCTTGTTTTTTGCGGTCCAATGTTTCCTTTCCAAAAATTGCCATAGCTGTGGGGTAGGGTAAAAATAGTTGCACATCCATATGATTTGTCTTTTATTTATGTTGCCAGTAGTGGTATCCATTAGGCATTTCTATGGAGGAGCAGAGTCCTCTGCGCTCCAAGCAAGTTTTAATTCCTTGCCATCATTCTTGTTCCATATACTGTGTTGCAACCCCGTATGGGTCTTGTGATATGAGAATAATGTTGGCTGCCTGAGCCCAATTCCTAATGCTGGGTAAACAAAGGCGGGAGTCCCCTGTCTTCCAGACTCTGAGTGCGCTGAGTGTTCTGTATACACTTGCTGCCTTGCTACAGACCAGAGACAGGGAGGAGCTGTAAAAAACCCAGCCTCGACGAAGTGCGCTGTGTTCGGTGTTCAGTGCGAGGTGAGTGAGTCTGTCCCCGCTACCTTGTTTAACTAAATGCCTGAGCATGCTGAGTTTAAACCACAGTAAGAGAGGAACGTTAGTCTGCATTATACGGGTTGTTACCTTTACCGCATTGACTCACTGTGCCGCCGGACTCTGCTCTGTATGGCCCTGCGCCACATGAATCTACTGTACTTTCTAAATAATAGGCCATATTATTCGGGTCTATCCAACCGCTTTTAGTGCCTTATTTAAATTTCATTAAGGTAATGTGCTGCTATGCTGTGTTGCATTGTCCTATGTTGCCCCGCATTGTAATGATGTATTGTTGCTCCTACTGTTAGACCGATGTATACAGGCCCACCCTGTTGCTTCCTTCGCTTGCTCACAACATTCTGCCTTTTCCTGTTGACCTCTCTTGCCTCACATAACACAGCACTCCAGTAACTGACATAGCCATGCAGGTACTATACCAGACACTGACCATCCTCTTTAATTGCATTGCCTGCTTGACTCTGCCCCTACCAGCATGCACCGTAGCCAGCCCTCACTGGACTCCCATGGATACCCCTATCAAATCCAATCTGTCCTTCATTCGCCTGTCTGACATCCAGCCTTCCGCCTTCTGCCCTTATACCTCCGTCAAGTTTCTTACCACCTTGTATTCATTATGCATCCTCCCACCTACAAAGGATACCACTACCAGGATCACACACTAAACTGTTAGCTCTAGACCTGACTAAGGCCTCCACTCTCAATAGCACCACACTTAAACATGCTATAGACCCTCCTTGCACCATCAATGAACGTCTACACCAAACACCCACCGCACCACCCACCTTGCCATGCTCTATTTTCTTTTTTTTTTTTAATTTTAATGTTTTTTTTTAAGCAGACAATTGACAGGTTACTTTAATACGTTTTGGAATAGTCAGTTTTCACCCATCAGCTTTTACAATATAATTCTCTTGTTTTTTCACTGCATCTTCTTTTTCCAGATTCCACCAGCTGCCTTTTCTCCTCTACCTTTCTTTTTAAAGCCTCGTAGGTTTTCATTATTTCATCAAATGTTTCCTGTGTCTTAATACTGTTTCTTGGCTAACTAGAAAAGCACACCTGGCTTGAAATCCTTTTCTTCACGCATTTCTCTTCTACTTTCATCGATACTCTCTATCAGCAATTTACAATTAACTTCACCAGGAATTACAAAGGCTCAAATTCCCCATCCTTTCAAACACACAGAGAATTGTCAGAATCAAAGAGTGCCATGATTTGAGTTATTGTCTGCCTGCATGACTGGGTCAACTGCTTTTTCTTGCTGGACAAAGGTGGTTAGGTTGACACACCGACGCTTGGAGCGATATTATGAAAACAGTTAGTCAAGGATAGATGGGTCTACCGTTGGCAAGTCCTAATACAGATGTCAGGATTTTTTATGCTGCCATTGCTGCTGGGGAATTCTGCTGTCCAAGATGGGATGATTGAGCCAATTTGTGTTCCAAATCCTCCAACCCCCCTCCAGCAGGGAGGATAACTTACTGTTCGTTGTACTGTTCACTGGTGCACTGGAAGTCCCATTGGGGAGGGAGGAACGCGCTGTGCCCAGCCCCACTCCATACAACACATCTCCTCCAGGCAACTCGCACATCAAAAAACAATCAACTATTCAAAACGAGCTTTAAAACGGAGGAATCTCTTCCCCCGCCCCCACCCCCACGCCTTGCCTGGGGTGGGGGGGGCAACTGCTCTATTTATTTTAAAGTGTTTTTTTATTGGCATTTCAAACCTACAACAGGCACGGATGAATTCTAAATAAATTGAGTTTGGAAAGGAGAGAACGAGGGGGAGGAGGAATGCCTAATTAAAAAGCAACTTTAAACAAACAGTTGTAATGGTCCTGCATCTTCTTCTGGAGCTGATCTGGCGGCAAATCGGAACAGGTGCATGACCTGTCTTTCGGAGGAGCTGCGTCTACTGGATAGGGGAGACCAGATCATCGTAGGATGTGATTCCAATTGTATGTCCAGTTTTTCGGGCAGAGTGGTATTGTTCGCGGAGGCTTGTCATGAGATGGGTGGAACATGTCCCGTAGCAGTGATTTCCAGCCTTCATAAGTAATGATCGGCCCTTCTACAGTCCTGGCTATCCCTTCTCCCCACAGCCTAGTTTCTGCTTCTGACCAGTGTTCCAGTTCTTTGAGCCATTTGGCGTAACAAGGACCAGTTGGGGTTTTCCATGTCATGGCAATTGCTCTTTTGGATAGTATGCATGCCATCTCCATGAGTTTGAGGATGTGCCTAATCTTGCTTATCCGAGGGTAGAAACCTAACCAGCATTCCTTGGGTGTCCATTCGAAGGTCAGGCCCGCTCCCCGGCACGCCTGTTCAATTTTGATCCAGAAATTCTGTATCTTTGAGCAGTTCCAGAACATATGCGCCATTCCTGCATCTTCTGAGTTGCATCGGGGGCATAGCGGGTCTGCTGAATTTCGCGATTCTGCTGGGGGTCAAATTCTGTGAAGAAAGTTTAGTTGAATTAATCTGAATCTGGCATTTCAATACTTGTTGAAAAAGATGATGGAGAGGGTATGGACGGTTCTGGGACAAGAAGTAGAACAAGTATAGGAAAATGAATGGGGGGGCACGATCAAGCTGGCAGAAATAATGAAAAGGCAGGGCAAGAAAGAGCGGCGAGAAACCGGTCCCTGCCACAAGAGGCAGTGAGAAGTGATAGAACAAGAAATAGACCAGACTTAATGGTGGTAGTGCAAGATCAGAAAAATACTGAAAGGGGTTAAAAACAAAATATACATGCAGATGCCTCTTACGCATAAATGAGTAGGATGAACCTAGTATGTGCCATGGCCTCAAAAGGGCAAACCTAATTTGATTAAAGCTCTCCCCAGCTTGCAGCCAGAGCCAGTAAATAGATTTATTAATTTGAGGGGGAAAAAAACAGCAGGGGTAGCTCTACCACTTGGAGACCAGGCTGGGGACATATGGACAAGGGCTGGGTACCCTGGGGTAAGTCTTACAGATAATGCACATGATGGCGCAGCCTTTAATGAAGTAAGGGTATGGTATGCTCTAGGAAAGATGCACCCAGATACAGCTGATTTATATTATTTAATGCAGTGCACGATTGGTGATGAGGACCCAGTTAGGTTTATCCTCCAGTTTCAGGAAATGTGGAGAGTTGAGACAGGAGGGCAATGGGACCACTCTACCATTTTTCTATCTTGTGGTAAAGGGGATTACCAAAAGAGGTCCAGAAGGCACTAGATACAATTGTGTGAGTTAAAGCCAAAGGGTGGGCAGAGATCAAAAGTATAATAATCCACCATTGTAAGAGAATTAAGGAGCGGGACAGGGAGACCGCCCAGAAGCAGCAAACGGACGAGGCAAAACAAGTGGAAAAAGAAACTAAAGGTTGTGATCCAAGCACCGGTGATGGCACCGGCTCAGGGGGAAAGGACAAGAGACACCCAACAAATTGTGAATGTCACAATTGCAGCACTATTGGGTGAAGGACTGGGACAATGGGTGGGGGGGAACAGTACCCAGCCCACAGTGGCAGTATGAAGGAGCACCAAGGGAAGAAGATTTCTAGGAGCAAGAGCAGGTGGGTTATGGGTGTGGGGAGAGATCGGGCCCTGGAGAGGATTGGGAACATCACAGTGCTGGTATTGTGTGAGATGGGGCATTTTGCAAGGGAATGCAGGAACAGGCCTGGAATGGGATGTAATGATGGGCCATCGCCCCCAGGGCAGGGATTCCAAGGGTCTCAAGTAATGGGACACCAGCAATTTAGGCGAGGGGGTCAAAATCAGTTCCCTTATGGGGCTGACGGGCAATGGCAGCATGGGCAACAGTTGCAGCAAGGTGAGGGAACACAGTTTAACAGGATGACAGACGGAACAGGTGCCCAATTCCAAGGAGTTAGAATGGTGGGGGCAGCCCTTTTTTTTTTCCCCCCCGGGATAAATGCATATTCAGATTAGGACAGCTCACAGAGAGCACTTGCGTGTCCAATTCTATTGACGACCGCACACCCTGAAGAGGAGCCCTTGGTGGTGGTGGAAATAGGAAACCCGAAATTTATATTTATGGTAGATTCAGGTGCAACTAAATCATGCGTTATAAAGGGGAACTTTCCATTATCTGGTAAAACTCTTGACACGCAGGGATTCCCTGGGCATGTGTCTATGGTTCCATACATGGAGAGCTGGATATAAATGTGGGAGGGAAGGTAGTACGAGCCCCTTTGTTATATTCAGAGTTCCCCTGTTAACGGTGGCTAGGGATCTGCTCAGTAAACTAAATGTAACTATATAATTCACAGATCAAGGGGTAGTGTTTCAATCCAGGGATGTGTGTAGCACGAACAATGTTAATAATCAGTAGTCCGTGGGGTTCCTTTGGTCCCGGACAGATTTGTCTGGTATCAAGGTACTAGCAAAAGCAGTGCCTCAAATTGCATCAAAATGTTGGCGAGTGCCCACAGATCTTGTTTTCTGGCCCTTGGTGCCACCCGAGATGGTGGCAGGGACAATATTGTCATTAAATTTGCAAGGACTAGTAGTGTCGGGCAAAAGAGTCATGATTGGAACAGTATGGGTGTGAGCGGCGCACAGTACTATGTGTAGACCCGACAGTACAATTGAAGGAAATGACTGATGAGTTATTTGAAGACAGTGAATAAAATGGGGAGATCCTTTTGGAAGTCTGCATCCCCTGTGATATGTTGCAGTATGGAAGGTACAGTGCCCCGATGGCAGTGGTGACCCTGTCTTTATTTTTTGAGGCGGTCATGCGATATGTGCCAGCACAGTTATAGACTGTTAATCCACATGATGTTGGGTTACTGAGAGATGTGACCAGAGTACAGATTACATTGAAGTTGGGAGCACTACTCCAGAGGGTGCGGCAGTACCCGATGTCAAAGGAAGAAGAGGAAGGGATAAACGGCACTATTCAGCCTCTATTAGAGCAAGGGATCATTGTGCCATCCATGTCCCTGTGTAATACGGCCATACCCAGTCAAGAAAGCAACCAGGGGTAGTTGGAAGATGATCAGGATCTATGTACTCTTAATGACGTGGTACAGAAGGAGTTTACAATAGTCTCAAATCCAGCGAAAATCCTATGTAGCATTCCCAAGACAGCGACGTACTTCACAGTTGTGGATCTGAAGAATGCTTTCTTCTCATTCCCACTTCACCTTGATTCATGGTATCTCGCTGCGTGTACGCATGGTCAACGACGCTTTGAGCACAGTAGATTGCCCCGAGGGTACTGTGAAAGTCCTAGTATTTTCAATAGAGTACTGTGAACCTGTAGGCCCTTTAAGGGAGGTAACACTATATGGGATGGATGGAGATGCAGAATTTACTGTTGCACCAATAACCAGACCGACTCAGCAAGTTGGCAAAACTTAACTGTTTTTTATTTGCAATTGTCTAAAACAGGGAATACAGTGGACATCAACGGAAGTCTCACAGTATTTCTCAACGTGTTGCATGAACACATTTTATAGTAAAAATTCATAATTGACGTCACACTACGTGGCAAAGCAAGAAAACCGAAGTTGGATTGTGGTTGGTTGTCACGCTCACCTGAGAAAACTGCAGGAGCGATGGATTCCCTCGACCTCTGCTCTTCCCTTGCCCAATTCCTACAGTCTCCCTCTACTGGGGTTCTATCTGTAAGGTAAAGGACGGGTTAAGAATGGTGCCAAACCCTGGTAAGACCCTCTTCCCAACTCCTTAAGTTTAAGCACTGTTTAGGGGCTCACCTCTTAGTTTGGTAAGGTGGGCTCTCCGTCCTGGCTCTGCAGGGGCGCTATGGTGCGAGGCCGAATGGCTGTTGTGCAGTAGTGATGCTGTTCTCACTAGTCGTGGTTATGCTGCGGGAAAGAAGGCGACGCCGCCTCCTTAGTTTGAAAAGTTCAGACGATCCCAAAAATGTCCAGGGTCATTACTTCACTGGACCCTTATGCGGTGGATGCCCAGTTACTTCACTAGGCGCTGGCAAGAGAAAGCATGGAGTTGTCTTTTTGGAGATTTGCACCCAGAAAGGTCTTTAGTGTCTCATCCGCCTTTCCCTTGTTTTTTCTCCTAGCTGGTTTGCTAAGAAAATACTTCTTCGGAAAGGAATCCAACGAGCGGGGTGACATGAAGGTCCGCGAGACAAAGATGAAGCTGAAGAGACGATCGAAACCGCCGAAAAACAGGTGAGTTGAAAAACGAAGTTCGCTAATGCTTTCTGTTTTCTTTTGCAGATGCGGAGCTCGTAGAAGCGAGGATGCTGTCCTGCCGGGAATCGGATCTGCAGAATGCCTTGGGAGAAGCTCCGGAAACTGGAACCAGGTAAGCGCGTGCTCACTGCTACAGAAATCACACGAAGCAAGTCTTGTTCTTTGGGCGTGGCTTTTATAGAGGGCCTCGCCCAACGACTAGAGCGTTGCATAAACTCCGGATTGGCACAAAAGGGATCCATGTTAATGGAACAGGAAGTCTCATGTTATCCTATGGGCGTAGGAGGTTCCTATGGGAGACATGGCTATCAACCCTGACCTAGCCCTCCATGCTCTTACCAACAATGCTCCTGACCGATGTCTCTTCCAGTTATCATGAACCAGGTATGAAATCGACTGGATTGTACCACCTAACCTAGTACATATGACATTGGTCTACGGGGAACATCTAGGTATACTTTCTATGGGGATAGGATTGTGATTGGGTCTTTCTAGTCAGGTGGACAACTATGCCCACCCCTAAGGCAAGTCATCTTCAGTGTCGTAAAATAGTTTCATTGGCTTTGAAACTATAGGGCTCTTTGCTACGTGGCCCGCTATAACTGGTTGGCATGTGTGTACCCTTCTGGAATATTGCACTCGCTGTCGGCACGCAAGCTGGTACCCCAGGTGTTTGTGAGTGGATTTTGACCATGCCTCCCTTCCAAGGTACCCCATCACTCCTGCTGTCTGCCATTCAAATTGTCTTTGTACTCGGCATTGCAAAGTTTCACTGTGCCTGAGAATAGAAGGGATGCTTAGCACGGTCTTATTCTCAGTCTCGATGTAGCTTGCCCAAAGTCTATTTCCATCTACCCCATGTAACAGGAGACCGTGTTTTTAGCTCCTTTGCCTTTTAATGTTATTAAATGAATAAAACTTGGCACTGATGGTGTTTTTCCATTGCACCTTAACAGGATTTCGCTTCGCTTCTCATGTTCATTGTATCTTCCCGAATAGATAACCAGTTTCTTGGCTGGCCCAACCCTTGACACTGGGCCAGGCAACCTTCTCAAATCTTCCTTAGTCGTCTGCTGTCTCTACTGCACAACACTTTCACCCTTTTTGCAACTGAGGTCCTAGTTTGCTAAAATGCGATGTGGAACATTCAGATTATATATACATTTCTGAGGCTTGTGGAATCTGCTTAGATCACATGCTGTGCCTAGGCCGACATCTAATGGAAGCTGCGGAGTATGCTTGTTTTTCGAAACTAACTAGGGCGTGCCACTAATACTATCCCTAGTGTGACGTCCCACTGTACCCATGATCCCTCACGTGTGTAGGACCCTCAGATTGTTTTTTTTCCGCCATACTTGTCGGAAGCATAATCGCAGTGTTCCATGGCTTTTAGCCATTTATCATATAATTAGCTCTCCTTCTCTCCTTCTCTCCTTCTCTCCCACTGCCAGTTATTTACATATGGAGAGTACTCCATTTACATTCTGCCCGAAGTGCAATCGTAAGTTCCCCTGAGTAGACCAACATTATACCTGTAACCTGTGTATTCCAAGGGACCACCCTGGGGCAAA
The DNA here is from genome assembly GCF_040938575.1 of Ambystoma mexicanum. Lineage (NCBI taxonomy): Eukaryota > Metazoa > Chordata > Amphibia > Caudata > Ambystomatidae > Ambystoma > Ambystoma mexicanum. Next base: position 82,648,755 of record NC_090931.1, read on the forward strand.
TTGTAGAGCTTGTAAGCTCTTCAAAGCCAAGACACTTAAGGACCGCTCGACCAAGCATTAGGCCCACTATGCCAGGCAGCTCAAGGCCATGGACGCAGTGGGTTCCTTCAGCAATGGCAGCAATGCCGCCATATCGGATGGCGAGGGCACAGGGGTGGTGTCAGGCACCCAAGTGCAAGCCCCCGACCTCGGAGGACTGACCGGCGGGTCAGTTATGGGGACAACCCCCGGCGGCAAGAGCGCTACCCACACCTCTTCCACTAAACCCACCCGAGACACGACACGCATGTCGAGTGATCGTTAGAAGGCACAGAGCGGTCCGCCCAATCGGTGTCCTCTGGGCATTCCAGGTCACGGTCACCCCATGACACACAGCAACCGTCCACGATTGCTAAGGGTGCCACACTACCTAAAGTCAGAGGTATGGTCGTTGGAAGACTAATCCAACCACTACCCCCAGGCAGCCTGTTTGATGGCTACTCCGGTAGTTTGTTCGACATCTGCTTCCGAGATTCCACGCACCACTGCCAAGACTCCCGAATCTCGTGACCCCGCCTCCCTGAATTTTTCGACGCCTGGCATCGATAATCGGAAGTCCAAGGGGTCAAGAAAACATTCCTCTACACATGGGGAAAGGGGAAAAACATCATCAGAAAGCCTCTGAACACCAGGCTCAGAAGGAGAAACACCCCAAATCTTTAGAAAAGTCCAAGGCCTCTGACCCGGTCACTAGGCCAAAACTTGTCCCCCCCCACTCCCCTGGATATGGGATTAGAGGAGGAACCACAGCAGGAAAGGGTTATTCCCAGTTCCAAGGAATGGAACGCAGAAGACCTTGACGGAGTAATAAGCAAAATTATTTTTTTTGTAGATTTTTACGAAAAAGACCCTAATTACTTCCAGAGCTATCACAATACCCCTGCTACCTCTGCCCATTTGGGATCCAAAGACCCCCAACCTCTTTCTAAGAGACTCCGTAGTGAGACTCCAGTTCAGGGGCTGATTGCAGACCCTTTCAGTGTTGTACCTTACCAGCAGTATGGTGAGGATTCGGAAGTACAAATACTAGACGACCAGACCTGGGACGATTACTATGGAGATGAGGATGAGTAAGACCAGGCGGAGGCCCATAGTCTCGACTCCCCTATTCCCAAGGACCCCCTGGTGAATGACTCACCTGTTGACAATCAGCCTTTGCTTTAACAAAGTTTTAGCCAAGGCGGCAGCCCATTCCTAAATTGACACTCGGGGCCCAAGAAGAGAGATTTTGCAGATTATTTCTAGGGGATAAAAGATCCATTGCCCAGACTATCCCCATTCTTAAGTCTATTGAACGCAGAATTGATCCTTCTCTGATCACCCCTAATCTTACCCGGGCAGTTAACCCACGAATAGAAAGTTTCAGGGCCGCTCCCTCCGACCCACTTTACATAAGGGGTCCGCTAAATCCCGACTCATTAGTGTTTACAATCACCAGAAAAAGAGCGGAAACACCATTAGCATCTTCAGAAGCTCCCCCGGACAAGGAGAGCAAGAATATATGGGCTAGGTAGGAAAGTGGCATCTACGTCGGCATACCAAGCACGTATTGCCAATACCACCACTCTGCTGGCAAGCTACAACTGCCACCAATGGGAACAGGTAGCTGCACTCATTGCCTCCCCACCAGAACCTCTAAAGAGCCAGTTGGCCCAGATTGTGTCGGAAGGAAGATCAGTGTCCGGAAGCATTCTCAAGCATAACTTCGATGCAGCAGACAATGCAGGGAGGATGATGGCAGAAGGCACTGTTAAGAGACACGCTTGGCTAAGACAGTCAGGGTTTAAACCCGAGACCCAGGCCACCCTCATAGACATGCCGGTAGAACCTAATGTCCTGTTTGGGAAAGCAGTGGAGGAAGCGCTGAAGACGGCTAAGGACGAATGACACCTTAAAGTCCCTTGGCCAGTTAACTAATAAGCCCACTAACCAGTAGGGAAATAAACATTTTCGGCGCTCTCGCTGACAAAACTCCCAGAGAGGGTCACAGTAATACCAGAACCAAGGAACCTCGTGGGGCGGCAACCAACAAGCTTTCTAGGGTTTCGCCAGAGGTCAAAAGAGGGGCTGCGGTAGGGGGATAGCAGCCCAGGTAGAGGCGCTATGCCTCACAGTAAGCAAGTGACGTTCCGCTACGGGAAGGGATAACTTCGGACAGATGGATGTTGTCCACAGTGTCCGCGGGATACTGTATCGAACTACTGGAGTGCCCCCGCGACCATCCTCCAAGACAGAAGATGCACTCCCTCGAGGAGATCGTCATTCTTCTTGCAAAGGACGCAATAGAACTTGTCCCGGCAAACCAGGTAAACAAGAGTATTTATTCAACTTACTTCCTTGTGCCAAAATAAATCTAACTATGCGCCCAGTATTAGACTTACGCCCTGCAAACAAGTATGTCGACCCACAAAACTTTCACATGACAACACTCCAAGAAGTAATCCCCCCACTAAAAAGAGATTACATGGCAACATTGGATATGAAAGATACTTATTTTCATATTTCCATGCTCCCAGCGCACAGAAGATTCTTGCGTTTCAAGTTAGACAGCCAGCACTACCAGTTCAAAGTGCTGCCCTTCGGTATAGCCTCGGCTCCAAGGGTATGCATCGAGGTACTGGCAGTGGTGGCGGCGCACCTACGCAGGGAGGCAATTCCAGTGTACCCTTACTTGGACGACTGGCTCATCACAGGGGAACCCCCCCCCCGTAATTTGCAGATCCAACATTCAAAGAACTGTAGACCTCCTCTTCCAATTGGGCTTCTCAATCAACAAGAAAAAATCAAGCCAGGTGCCAAACACCTCCAAACTTTCTAGGAGCTGTCCTAGACACCAAAGAGGGGTGGCCTTTCCATCAGAAGAAAGAATTCTGAATCTGTTACTGCAAATTCCTCAATACCAGTCCGGTTGCCAGATAAGGGTGTGCAAAGTGATGTTTGCTAGGCATGGTGGCATCATGCATTTACCTGGTTTCCCCCACGCGCGCCTGCAACCCATGCAGGAATGGTTGGTGAAACAGTGGTCTCGGGCAAGTGGTCAGTGGGACGATCTAGTGGTCGTTTCGCCAACACTAGTACAGAGTCTTTGCTGTTGGACAAGAAAAAATCTTGCAAAGGGGAAACCCTCTTACCATCCAGAAATACAGGCTGTAGTCGCAACCGACGCGTCCCTGTCGGGGTGGGGAGCACACCCCCTTCACCACACAGCTCACGGTCTCTGATCTCACACAGTGGCTCAGAACCACATCAACCTGCTAGAACTTCTGGCAGTCTTCAGAGTGCTTCGTGCGTTTGAACCCCCACCTATCCAACCTGTCAGTGCAGATCTTAAGACAGCACGACTGCAATGTTTTACATAACCAAACAAGGGGGCACTTTTTCGCCAAATCTGTCCAAGCCTGCCCAGAAAATTTGGATATGGGCACTCAGACGGAACATTTACCTATCGTCTCAACATGTTCCAGGGGATCAATTCACTAGCGGACGCTTTGAGCAGAGATCTCCTCCCAGAAGAACACGAATGGCGTCTACACGAAGAAGTCGTAGGAGATCTCTTCTCTGTGGGCTTTCCCCACTATAGACCTATTTGCCACAAGGGAAAACCGACACTGCCCAGAATTCGCATCCAGGGTCCCCCAGCCAGGCTCCAAGGGGAACACTCTATGGATGAATTGGTCAGGGATGTTTGTCTATGCTTTTCCACCAGCCCCTCTGATGAGTAAGGTGGTCAACAAGATACACGGGGAATCAATGATGCTCATTCTAGTTGCTCCTATGTGGGTAAGGCAACCATGGTTTCCGCGCCTGTGCAAACTGGTGGTGTGCGACCCCATCAAGCTCCCGTGCTGGTACAATCTACTCTCCCAGCACGAAGGACAAATGGTGCACCCTCAACCCAACTCGATGAACTTGGCAGTATGGCTCCTGAAGTCAGTTTGGCCATCTCAATTTACCACAGAGATGCATGGACATTTTACGAGTCTGCAAAACCTAACACAAGACATTGTTATTTGATAAATGGAAAAGATTTATTTGGTGCCAGACTAAACAAATCAACCCAATTGATTGCACTCCTTCCAATATTGTCACCTACATGCTCCACTTTCTGGACGCAGGATTGATATTTAATTCACTCAAGGTACACCTGGCGGCGCCGTCAGCCTACACCACCTCCCACAACAAGGTGTCATGGTGGAAAGTGCCAGTTGTCAAAGCATTTATGGAAGGGGTGAAGAGACTCCACCCTCCAGTTTCTAACCCACCACCAGGGTGGGGCCTTAATGTGGTGCTTGCTAAACTCATGGGCCCCCCATTTCAACACATGCATAAAGCTAGTCTCAAACATCTGACCTATAAAACTGCCTTCTTAGTAGCCATTACATCCATAAGAAGGGTAAGTGAAATTCAGGCTCTGTCAGTACAAGATCCTTTCTTTACTATACATAAGGATAAACTGTTTTTTACGCACTCGCCCTATGTTCTCACCTAAGTTCAAAATTCCATGTTAACAAGTCCATTGAGGTACCAGCCTTTTTCCAAGAACCCAAGAGCTCTGCTGAGGTAAAACTCCACACACTAGATGTGAGGAGAGCGGTCCTCTACTACGTAGACCAGACCAGATCGCTAAGGAAGACAGATCAACTGTTTGTCTCCGTAGCTACAGGCAGAGAAGGAGATCAAGTCTCTGAAGGTGCAATCTCTAAATGGATAGTCAAATGTATCCAGCTGTTACTCCCTTTCAGAAAAGTCACTGGCTTTTACCCCAAGGGCCCACTCTACAAGAGGTACTGGGGCCACTCTGGCTTTCATTGCAAATGTACCCATTGACACCATTTGCAAAGCAGCTACATGGAGCTCTATTCACATCTTTACTCGGCACTACTGTATTGACACTCCTTCCAAGACAGATACTCAAGTGGGACAAGCGGTTCTAAGACATTTGTTCGCTAATGACCCTTCTCACATCCCCCCTCGTTCTAACACTGCTCGCTAATCTATGCACAGCATGTGATCTAAGCAGATTCCACATGCCTCAGAAGGGATACATTACTCACCGTAATCTTTTTTTCCTGATGCTTGTATCTGCTTAGATTCACATGCGCCCGCTCTTCCTCCCCCCTGAGAGAAGGCGCATGGATGCTTGTAGTCTTATCTATCTTATCTGCTTGGATACTCTGTACTTGCGCTACTCCTCATGCTACCTCATGTCAGAAAAAATACAATCTGAGTGTCCTACACGCGTGAGGGATCATGGGTACAGTGGACGTCACACTAGGGATACTATTGCTGGCACACCCTATTTCAACGTCCCTTTTCGAGTTTCGAAAAACAAACTGTAATACTCAGAAGCTTCCACTAGATGTCAACCTATGTACAGTATGTGAATCTAAGCAGATACAAGCATCAGAAATATGATTGCGGTGAGTAATGTATCCCATATACAATGGCGGCACTCCCTGCAGTCTATTCACTACATATAGCCAGTCTTAATGGTTACTTGGTCTACTTGCATTTCAGCATCTGTACAATTTTATAAAACGGCATGCATTTTCTGCAGTACTTGTTAGAACTTAATTTCGCACATGAAATGTTACTCAATTCTTTACTTCGTCATCAGATTGTGTAAGGTTTATATACTTTTTTCATTAGCATCTCTTCTTGGTGCGTCAACTCGGCTTCATGTGACATCACCATTCTCTTGCCTTCACTGCTTTAAACTTCTTCAGGAACCTCCTTTAAGAGACTTCTCTGTAGGTACATCATATAGGGCTTTTTTAATGGAAGGAGTTCAGATATTGGGTGCATCTCTCAGAAGGCACCTGAGACGAGGCAAAGCTCAATCAAGAGTAAAGACATAATCAAAGAAGTTTTATTAAAGGATCCATGCCAGGGTGGTGTGCAGTGGCACATGCCTGATTTTTCTTTCTTTTGTCTCTTCTTGTTTCATTTTTTTTTTTTTATTTTTATATTTTGAAGGTCCAGAACCCAGTCGGCCATGGTGGGAAAAGGGTCTGCCTCTCCCACAATAACCTTTTTTCTCCTCTGCAGGGATAAGAGAGGATGCCTGACATGCGTGTTCAAACCATAAAAAGGGGGGGGGGGGGGACAGTTGGAAAATAATACTAGTATGAATGTCTATGATAAAGAATGAAATGTCTCACTTTTTTCCGGCCATCCCTACAAGTTTTCTTGGACAAATAAAACGAGAAGTACGAATGACGTATGATTTATTTAAGGGGTTGGCTTTGACACTATTTCTGATATTCAATATTTAGAATCGTCCAACAGCTGCTACTCCGATATGCGTACTGCAGGAAGGAATGTGATCAACGAATGCTGTTACGTGTATGCACTTATCCCGCACGCATCAGGGATTACTAAGGTTTTCGTCCACATCCAGTCCCAATTTCAGAGGCACAATGCCTGGATCATCTTGCACTATGTAGGCTAAAAGACACATTCCAGGCACATAATGTGCAGTTTAGGAGCATTGATCTAGACCCAGCGCTATGCAATGGCAATATGAAATGCAGCAAGTGCCTACCATATTTCTCCTTGGGAGGTTACTTGCATGTCAATGAAAAATGGCAGGGCACGAAAGTAACGTGCCCGGCAGATGGACTGATCAAGTACAACAAAGAAACAGTAGGCCAAGTAGGGACTATGTGACACAAATATGGTCCGAATACATCACAAGGCTGTAACAATGGAGAAGCCAGTTGAATACATAGACATAGACTATGAACTTTCTTTTAGCAATTGTCAGGATTCCATGTCACATTTCTATAGTTTCAAAGGTCCACAACCTTAAAAGACATACTGTTAGAATTCCAAGGTAATTTTCAAAGACTTCATTTGCTTACACATTAATTCATCATTTAGGAAAAAAACCCTGTGGATGTAGTTTTGCTTTAGTAGTGTGATGTTTGGGATATGTTTGGGTTAGAAATAGAACTTGTACAAAAATTCCTTAATGCAATTTTCAGGAATTGCTTCTTTCACCAAAGCAAGATGGAGGGTCCTTTCTGCAGCAGTGATTGGAGTAAAAAGATTGAGGTAGTTTGGAATGTTGGTCAGAGTTCTAAACTGCCTTTCATTTTAGCTGTCTCAGTGGCAGGTTGCAGTCTACTTAGCTCTAAGAGTATGTTTTAAAAATATTTATAGTTTTCTGATACTAAGAGTTACAAAGATTTCCAAAACTTCAGAAAAAAAGACTTTGAATTCAAGACTTTCCAGGAAGCAGTGAAGATGCAGATGAAGCAAGCTAAGTGATTCACTCTTTCAAGATAAATGAAATTGAGTGAAGTTATTTGCCTTTTTTTGGGAAAAAGACTTTTAATTAAACTGTATTTTCTATTATCAGATTTGATTGTTTTATTATCTGAAATCGGCATATTGCGTATATACATTTTTGTGTTAATAAGTTTTAATATGCACGATGCTAATCTAGCATATGCGCGGTTTTTTAAAAGTATATATTTTATTTTTTTACAAATGCAGTTAAGATCGGGCTGTACTTGTAACTTTATCTAATTAGTTAGTTGCTTGCGCAAGCGTATCTTTGTCTCGCTTTTGTTATTAGTAAGGTTAGAGTAAAAGAACCTTACGTTCATTACGTGCCGTCGCGTACACGTCATTTCTATTACGGAAGCAGTGCGCAGTTCGTTTTGTCAAGAAATCAAGCGTCGGATGGATGCGCGGTTCGTCTGTCAAGGAAGTAAGCATTGGATGAATGCGCGGTTGAGTTTTTCAGAAAAGAAGGCATCGGAAGGAGGCGCGGTACGTTAAACTATAAGGGATGCATCATATTCATGCGCGGTTCCTATTTAAGTACAGTAGTCATCGTATTACGTGCCTGCAAGTCTAAAAGGCACCAGCAGAGTTTTAAAGAAGAGTGAACAGACTTTATTTGATTTTTGCAGATAAAGAAGTTTAGTTAAGTCAGAAGCGTTTCAGTTAAGGTTATTACAATTCCTTTTAAAATATAGACATTTAATAGCAATTGCAATATTGCAAGACATTTTCAGAGGAAGTTAATTAGAATTCTGGCAGCAAGTTATTTTTTATTAGAATTCGAGGAAAACCTGGTTAAGAAGTTTTAGGAAATCTTTATAAGAAATAAGTTACTCAAGATCTACAGAAGTATCTACTCAACACCATCTGAAAAGAAAGCCTATCTGCATTATCACATAGGCAACAGGTATTTAATAGAAAGAAAACAAATTATAGTAAAAGAAATAGTAGACATATTTATCAGTTATATATCAACATCTATGTTATTGGTTTCCCTAGATTTCAGACACTGAGGCGAGTAATCCAGTACCAGAGGGCATCAGTGCAATCCAGTGAAGATCTGTTTTTGTTTTGTTTTTCAATTCCCCTTGGGTTTGCCAGCTTGGTAGTTTTATCTGCTGAGAGACTGTTAGGCAGGCAGACTTAGGGGGGTCTGGTGGGCCAGCATCACTCCTGCAGGAAGAGTCAAGATTGGACCTGACAGCAATGAAGGAACAGTTCCTGTTCGCGCAACCACACTCTTGTGATCCCCGACATGACGAAAGGTACGGCAGCAGTGATGGATTACAACTGGGTTTGTGGCCGACAAGCTTAATTGCACCTCCCACCATCCTGAAGAGGCAGGTGTTCACTGGCCACCCTGCACTCAGTGCTACTAGTAATCCTGGAAGAACACCTGAAGGGAAAAGAAATGCCTATCAAGGTGCCAACGGCCACTCCAGCAGCGCAAGAAGCAGAAAGAAACTTGCAGATCACACAATTTCATATGCTGACAGAAAAAGGACGATTTCAACAGCTGGGAAGAGAGAAAAGGTTGAACTATTTCTCGAAAGACTCTACCGCACTGCTCAGAAGAATACCTGATGAGTATCGACTTTTTCGCTCAGCAGAGACTTTCTTTTCATCTTTTTTTGCTCCTTGGGTAAAAGCAGCTGCTAACGCCAAGTGGGTGCAGACAGTCTAATGGGGAGCTAGTCCAGCTGGCCAATGTTGCAGAGAATGGGCTCAACACCATTAAAGTAGATCTCCCTGCATTGAGACTCGTGACACTGCAGAAACGTTACATGCTGGATTTGCTAACAGCCATAGGAGTGTGTAAAAAGTTGGGAAGCAGTTGCTGCACTTTTGTACACCTGCAGGATGCTGAGAATGGGTCACTATCCCTTGAATCGAGGCGGTGCACAATCTAGGTGTTTAAATGAAGAAAGAAGGTGGAGTTCAGAACACGGACTGGCTATCGCTTGCCTTTGAGTCCCGTCATGGCTGTGGACAGCAGTAAAAACACTGGTTTCATTGTATACTTCTTGGTCCTCTTCTGCATGTGCCAATTGGGTCTCCGATGTTGTGTCAATATAGTTCCTAATAGTACAAAGATGATGGTGTCAATTGGGGATCTAAAACACCTTGCCATACAATTGAACAGTGAAACTCAAACTGATATTTCTGGGGTTATAGATATGTCGGGTGGTGATGGGTTTGTTGCTGTAGAAGTAACTTAAGGGGGGTGTTGGGAAGAAACTAGGGTCCTCCCGCAACCCCAAGCGCTTTGGAATTAGGCAAGACCTCTTTTAGGCACTATAGGCACTGGGAAGGCTCTCATGCAGATGTAATCACATACACAGACATTGGCAGACTCCGAAGGAGGACATGGGCAAACACGGAATCAGGCAGTTATTGTTTAAATATAAGGGGCAATTAACTCTCAGCTGAATACATTTGTAAATGTCAAATCGTATGCATTTGTAAAAATCTTAGTACAGTAAAAGGGCAAACTCCCCCTCCCTTACCGGAAAGAATGCAGCTTGTGCTAAAAATGAACTACAGGCTCCTGCAGCGTTTTGTCATTGGTGACGAGCACTGGTAGAGCACACGTGACTCACCAGCTGTGTACTATCTGTCAAAGTGCCCATGAAAGCTAAACATGGATTTTACATGCTGTGTGTGACAAACAGCAGAATTATGAAAATAAGGTTTAAAGGATATTACAGGACCAGATAAAAACATGTGAAATATGGAGCGAATGACTGGAAATGTTTTATATATAAAATATGCATAGGTAGCAAAATGAAGGCACGCATGAGCTACAGTGTATTCTTGCATAAGCTAGCCAAATGTAGAGCAGCATGTTCGAACAGAAACCACTGACCATGAAGAAAGGGAGGCTTTGGAGCATCCCTTGTTTGGAAGCAGGATGGATTGTGATGAAGCCAGGGCCTGTATAAAGTGACACAACTACAGCAATATAGGCCTATATAACCTCCTTCCTGGGACCTCTGTGGCAGGAGAAGGAAACGGATGAGGTCCAGAAGACCATTCAGGCAGCAGAGTTCTTTGCTACCATCCTCATTTCTGTAAGATTAAACTTGTTATCCTTACAAGATAGACGCTTGGCCTTATTTCCCTAGAGGGGTGTATTTATTCTGGTGTGAGCGTAATTACGACACCCTTACAATCTAGGGGCACCCTTTACACGAACAGTGATAATCATTGTCCTATCCCTCTTCCTCAAATCACTACTACAAAGGGGAGAGGGAGACAAACTGGGAGGTTGATTATGCAGACTTGGAAATTCTTCACCTACGTCGCAGCAAACCATGCAGGCATGTTATAAGGGAACATGAGTTATTCAAAATCGCCTTTGAGAGGTCATTTAGTTTTAACAATCCCTTACCTCCTTGAAGTTGGTCTTCCCCATGTGGTCCTTCCGCAGATAGCCACCCCCTAGGGTCAAAGGCAGGTAGCTTCTGCCTTTCCCTGGCCACGTAGGAGAAACTTCCTTCCAGAGACCTTGGCGGTTTCGCTAGATTTGCCACAATGGTATGACTCACGTTTTGATAAGCTCCTACAAGCACACATTTTGCTGTTATACGGACTCTGCAAACCAGAATGTGTTTTTAGAATTCTTGCTTTGTCTGGAAAAAGTAATGGGCCTATCTGTTTGAAACACTAATATGGGGCATCACCTTCAAGGTACAACATAGTAATTGCAATTTCATTAATTCATAGAAAGAAAAGTGGGCAGGTATACATCCTGGACTTGTGTGTCAAAAAAGGTATTTTCCCCACCGAGACACCTGTGCACTACAGCAGTTCTCTGTATACAGCAGTTTTATTGCTGTCATGAGGGCAGAGTGTGATCGGTTTTCTAATGGTTCCCAAATCTGAGTGTGCGGGACTGTATCGAAAGCGGATTTTAGATCCATGAAGAGTGAGGTACAACACTTGTCTGCCAAGTAACAGCAATTGAGACAGAATATCTGTTCCATTGTGGAAATGCTCATGCGAAAAAACCAGCATATAAATGGCATAACATGTTGCTCTCTTTGCACCCAGATTCCAAATGTGCAAGAGACCTGAATTTCTGATAACTAATTTAGCAACGAAATTGCCCTGTAGTTGGATGGTCCGGCAGCCCCTCCTCCGCCATCAATTTTTTTTAAAACTGTTTCATTTTCATCTCCATTCCAATTATTTTACCATGCTTAAAAACTATTCCTCAATGTATAGACTGGGTGGTTCTTGTCTCGAGCAGAGAACCAGTTGTGCTCTGTAGTTTTGATCATTAAGGAGTTTTATCAGAAGGTCCTTAGTTGCAAAATGCAAATGTTTATATTCTCGGCTACTAATCATGCACAAGTCCACTCCCACTCGATTGTGAATGCAAGCTTTCTGCGCGTACACACATCAGTTTCTTACTCCCTGGCAGTGCATTTGCACTATTAAATGGCTGGTGGTGCAAGTATTGTGGACTGGTCGAGTACCAAGGATCTGGCTTTGTGGTCAAAGGTGCTCTGGATTTTCTTGAGCAGCTTCCGTGCAAGTGGCTGTACTGCATTTACTTTGCCCTCTTCACCTCCAACAATTCCTCCTCCCACCCCATGACTATTATCCTACGTAAATGAACTCTGCCCTAGGCCAATTGTCCAAACCTGTTCAGATCCAGGTTTCTGGTCCAACCTTAACCTTGGTGAGCTCACATTTATTTGAGACTGTTGATCTCATACCATACACAAAAGCGCGTAACTACCACTTGCTCTTTCTGCAGCCATCGCTCACTTCTACACTACTGTCCTGCAAATATTGGCAATATATTTGACCTCATGCAGTGCATCACAAACCCACACATCGCTTCTGCCTCTAGCCAGTTTCTAAAACTGCCCAAGGCCTGGCTCGCATTACCAGTGTGAATACCTTGCTTCAGATTTTGTTTATTCTGGCAACCATGGTTGAACAAAAGAGGTTAATTAACCGTCCAAATGTCTATTTCAACAAATCTTTGTGTTTTAAACATGTGGCTTGAAACAATCCTAATTTGTTTAGTGAGGGCAAATGGGGATTACGACCCTCTGTCACTTGATTCTAAGGAAATGACCTGAAGAACATCCAGCAACAGTTAATACTCAGTCACCCTCATTTGTGCACCCTCGCAGTCACTGCGACTTTGGGGGCGCACAAAATAGACTAAACTACTGTCCCTCAAGCAGGGGCTGCGGGGGACAACAAAGTTGGAAGAAAAAAAGCACCTATGGCGTCCGCTCCGACTCACAAGTGAGAGGAACTGATGCCGCATTGATAGGCAGTCCACGGCGCACACAGAAGTGTGCCACCGTGAAGGTAAGTGGGGTGGGATCTGGGGTAGTGGTATGGGGGAGGTGGGTAAAGTGATGTATTTGATCAGTGGGCCGTGCTGCAAATGGTGTTGACCAGTTGTGGGAGGTGCAGTGATCACATAGATTTCTAGCAACATGCGTGTTTTAGGAAATTAACTGTGTTCTCCTTCACGTCTAATGCAGTGCATTTTAAAAGCAGAGGCAAAAAATATAAAGGTGAAACGCAAGACTGTTCTTTTTCAAGCAAGCAGAATTTCTACTATGCAACTAAATTGTTAGTCTGAGGGAAGGTAGTTATGGAACATAATTTAACAACTTTCCAAAATATTACCATTGGGTTATGCCCTGTGTGCGACTATTGTATGGAAATGGAGCAGCATGTGCACTTTAGACAGAATGATTTGGGCTAATGTGATGTGAATCTGCACACATGGTTGAGATGGCTCTAGACAAGAGACACACCTGCCTAATAGACTCTGTATATTCCTGTAAATATTCCCTATTTTACTTACTTTGTAATATGTTCTGCTATCCCTGTTCCTTGACTGTTTCTCACTTGCACTGCTCTGGTGTGTGCAGATGAGTGGCAGCAGCACCATACATCGAGAGTCTCTGCTATAGGGCGTCCTGATGTGAGCACTGCTCCTGTGACAAAAATTAATCTTAACTTTTTGTGAATTGATACTGACAAAAGGTTTGAATTAGAATACAAAAATAAGCGCCAAGGTGGTGGTTGGGGGTGGTATGCTTACTCTCTTTAATTGCACAAGTCTACTGCTGCCATATTGCAGAGGCCATTGGGTTCTGATCGTAGTAGAATGCCCAATGATTGGCAAAGATGTTCAACTTTGACATCTTTCTTTTATTGGCCTCCTATGCTAGCCCCCCAGGCCTTTGGAAAAATAAAATCACTTAACAAATTTAACTGATGAGCTTGTTCAACTAATGCTGCTGTGTATAGCACCTTGGTGTCTTACGAAACAACTGGAAGGTGCAGCAGCTGACTTAAAGGCCGAGGTGGAGAAATGGCGTGGTCCATCCTTGAAGAGTAAGGTTCTATTGTAGAGCATCTCTAGATGTGTGCTTCAGTTTAGCATTTGCCATAGGCCTTGCAGAAAGTAAGACTTGTTCATCCATGTTTTTTTGACTCTTCGAAGTGTCTCAAAGAATGGATGGCGTAAAGTAAATTCAGTAAGCTAGAATTTGACATTTCAACTAGTAAATCTACATATGCTAGAAACTATCCAAGTAAATCTTTGAGTGGTGTCAGACTTTCCTGTTGTCTGAAGTACACATCCTGTGTTTTATCTCATAGAGAACTGTTTGGGTTTCAAGATGGCTGCAATTTGCTGTGGCTCTCTTGCTTGGTCCATTCTCTCAAGAATGGTGGAACCATTGCTTTGAATGGGCATTCTGTGTCTGAGCTTGCCGTGTTCCAACATGAGTGTTTCTCTCAGTGACACGTCTATTGCCTTTTCCAACAGGAGGCCTGAATTCTCCCTCTTTATCAGAGGACCCTCACTACGGTGACTGTGCTGCCAATATTATGGAATCCTGAGTGCTGGGTGTACTCTTGTATCATGCAGATGTGGGCCAGTGAAATGTCTGGTTCCAAGCTGAGCTTTTTTTAACGGGTTCTGCTGAAAAGATACTGCAGGAAAAAGGCAAAGTTGTTGCAGCGGGAGCTTGGAGAGAAGCCCAGTTGAGGTGACTAGCAGTGGTGCTGGATGCTCTGTGGGCCACAGCGATACGGCTTGGTGCACAGACGTTGTGCCCTGTACTTGATGGTTACCTTGAGGATCATGGGTTTAGGTTAATAGATGTGTATTAATCCATTCCCCCAACTGAAATCCTTGCCCGTTCTCATCCATGGTACATCGGTATAAGACGTGGCAGCAATGACTGTGAAGGACAATAAAAGAAAACAAACTGACTTCTATCGGTGAACCATCCATTGGAGGGCGAGTCTGTGATCGATTTTCATCCTACTGTGCTCACCCAGTGGGAGACAATGCTGATACAAGTGCTGTGGGAACTGCAGGCCATGATATAGAATATTTAGGCAAAAGTGTGGTTGAAACCACATGATAATCTGCTAGTGCCCGTTAGTTCCACTGTCACTGAAATTCAGGGGTATGGAAAGGGCTGGGCTTGCTTGCTAGGAGCACGATTGTATTCTCTTATCTGGATCTTGTAATCAAGCAGCAGAGGCAGGAGTTTGAGAGGTTTAACGTTTTTGAGGTAGATGTCGAATCACAACACAATTGAATGCGAGGGGTTTGGAGGTAGACCCATTTGTTTATGGTCAAATACTCTGAAATCAAATAAGAAGCAGAAATATCGCGAGTATTCAACACGGTTTTCGACCGGACCAACCTTGCACTATTTGGGTAAGCTCTGCTCTGAGCCTGGGAAGCGCTTTATTATATACCTGCACTTAGTTATCCTGCCTACATTCAAGCATATGGGCGCATGGCAGGGCATTGATTGGGAAGCAAGACTTTGCCACCTCTATGGAACTATGATAGATGATAGTAGGCATTTGCTATTGGATTGTCAGGTTCTGGCTGATTCCTGTTGAACAGGTTATGGGAAATTGGTGGTAGGTTCTGAAAGGCTGTATTCAAATCAGTTTTGGAGTGCTATTTTCTCTGAAATCCTTGGTTTTAACAGCTGCTAACTATCATACAAGGTAAGTGGTGCTCCTGAATTTATCATTGCCTAGTTCATAGCCTACAAATTAACATGATCTAACTAGAGGGCGAAAACAGACAAAATTGATTACTATTTTAGTATCAATGATGTATTTTGAACGCTACATGGTTTTATAATTCTAATCAAGTGTGGTCTGGGTGGGAGTACATCAATCATTGTATTCCAAAACAGCCTGCCACTCTTACCTACATAACGTAGCATACCAAAATTAGCCAGCTAGTAAACGGTATTCCTATCACTGCTGTGTACCAGCCTTTAGCTGGTTTTATTTTACTGTTGTGTCCCATTCTTGGGCTTTCCCCCTCCCTAGATATCTCTAATCTAGGTGCTTTGCTTTTACTGTTGTGCTTTCAATTCACGAGTTCACCCTCTGTCCAGGTGAAGATTAGCCATGCGTCGCACTTGGATAGAGTTGTGAGGTTTAGCAGGCGTCACCCCTAGATAGTGGATCACTAGATCCAGTGATGCATGGACACTTTCCTTGTGTGCAGGGACTTGATGCATTCTCAATTGAGGAAGCATGTACAGCAATGATGGAATGCCCAGCAATTGTGTATGTGGAACATGCATTGTTCTCAATACTAGAAGTCTAAATCAACATTGACCACTCTGAGCATCAGGATATGAGATTCTACTAACAAACCCTGCAATAGAAGTGTTGAGGTGTAGGACAGTAAACCCAGCAGAAATCATTGAAGAACCAAGAGGAGGGGGGGATTACACACGACTGTATGTTGTGTATGGACCGTAATGAGGGGAACCTGTGGTAAAGGAAGAAATTATTGAGGTGGGTGGGGGCCATGATCTTTGAGGGGAGCTCAAGTATAAACCCATATTCGGGCCAAGGGCATTCTAGTTCAGCAGTAGCGGGGCACACACCTAGAATGCATAGGGAATGAGTTAGTTTGCTCCCAAACACGACTGCCAAAGCACTACTCTGCACAAGTGGAAGAATTGGTGGCATTAATTGAGGCACTAAACATGTCAGACGGGGAAGCAGTGCATATATTTTCGGCTTCTGCGTACGTCCAATGTACATTCTTGCCCACCTTTCCATTCGAGGAGAGGATTTAAGCGGAGTGATGACACACCAGTGCACATGCAGCACCTTTGAGTAAATGATTGGAAATGCTGCTGTTGATAATAGAATTGGCAATAATAAAGTGCAAGGCCCATACAGGGGGACATGATTTCACTGGATAATGAAATGACAGACAAAGCAGCAAAAGAAGCACTATCTCCTAGAAGGGACACGTATGCTATTCCTTGGTGAAGAAGAGCAAATACCACTTGGAGCAGTGATAAAAAACAAAGAAAAAGGGTCACTGCCAGAAAGCTTTAACGCAACCCTGATAGTGCAAATAATCGAATTACAGGGAGAACCCTGATAGTGCAAATCGAATTACAGGGAGAAGCACCAAATGATGAGGTGTGGAAGAAAAGAGTGTGCTCGTTCGCCAACCGATTTTAATTTGGCGGCATCAGTGGTGATGCCAAAAAAGTTGTTGAATGTAGCCCTGGAGCAGCTTCACTATCCCGCCCACGTATTGAAGAGCATGTGTCTGTGCTGATAAGTGAGGACTGGTTCGTGCCAAATTTATACAAATGTGTGAGAGTTTGTGCATAATTGTGCAATTTGTCAAATATTTTTGCCAGGTCACACTTGTAGAGTGGAACAGGAACATCCCGCGACCGGAGGGGCCCTTCGGGCACTGGCATATAGACTGTCGATATGCAGGACAGATGTACCGCTTACCGATACATGCTTACTGTGGTGTGCCTGTTTTCACGTTGTCTTGAGGCTGGTCCCTGTGCCAATAATGATGCTTGCTCAGCGGCAAGATTCTTAGTGAGTGAGGGGTTTCCAAGGTGTGGGATCCCAGACTAAATTGGCTTTGACAATGGTCCACATTTTGCAAATGATTTGATTAAGGAAATAACTGCCCACAAGCAAGCAGTTTGGCTGAGTGAATGAATGGTCTACTAAAGGAGCGCTTGGCTAAGCTAATACAAACACTTGATAAGTCTTGGTTGCACTGCTTACCACTTGCACTCTTTGCTTAATTTGCCTGGAGTTGTTCTCACTCCACACAAGATTGTTACTTGCTGGAGAATGCATGCACCTATATTGCCTTATGCAGAGCTCCTACTTTTTGAAAAATGTATATTTCCAACCTTTTGGTAGTTTATTTATTAGTCCCCTCTTCGACTACTTCCTTACCGCCGACAAAGACAGCAAAGAATAACCTTCTACGGCTGGTGGTCCGGGTGGTACTACTGACCGTGTGGTCGGGCTTTCTGGCTGGCCTATAGGGTAGGGAGAGTGGGGTCTGGGGGTCTCTATTCTTTTCAAGAATGTCTTTCCTTCTCCCGTCTCTTTGCCCTTTTGGTCTTGCCGTCGCTTTCACACACCTGAGCTATGGACATGACACCATTTAAATTTTGCCCTTCCCGTAAGGGAAAATACCCCTGGAAAGACTAGCACTGGTGGTGCAATAAGTGTCTTCCCCCTCAATTACGACGAGGCGTCCTGTAAATACTGCCTACTCCTGTGTCCAAGACAATCAAGGAGCGTCGAGTAAAATGGTGGGCAGCCTATGCCACGTCGCAGGCCGAAGGTAGCTCTCCTGCCGCAGCAGCCGCCTAGACTGATGAGGCGACAGCCATGGCTCCGATCCGGCTGCCATTGACCTCACATCAGAGTGCTGGCGCTCCATGTCTGTCCCTGGCCCCACCAGGCACGACAATAGTCCTGCTATGGGGAAGGTACACCCCGGCGACAGACGCACGATTCCCGTAAGACTAAACACACAACCCCTGGTGCCCCCTCAGCAGATCCGTCGACGCGGACCAAAGTGCCAGCGGGTACGTTGAGTTCCTTGAAGATACCCAACGATTCGCATGATCGGCAGCCCTACCCGCAACCGCATAAGCGGCATGCGTTCGGGCCGTCTACAAGTAAGGGCGCAAGCACCAAAACCCACAAGGCTGTCGAGACTCCTAAGAGCGCACCAACGCTTAATGCTCCGGTTGTGTCAATCTATAGCGCAACCGTCTAAACAGCCTAAACCCCTCCCGGTAACGCCTAACATCAGCCAGAGTCTTACTAAGACTGTTTCGGCGGTGAGTAAACAAAAGGAAACTTTTAGACAGGTCGAAAGACGGACATGTTTAAAAGACACGTCTGAACACCCAGAAGGGCGGGAGGATTATTCTGAAGGCCCCCAGTCAGTATCTAAGACCCTCCTTGATAAATCTCGGCGTTCTAGGCTAGCTGATCACCAGTAAGGAGCCCTTTTCCCCCTCTGGACTCATCTGGCTCTTCTACATGGACCAGAGAAAGATTTGAAGGGTGTATGGACAGGTTGGCTAAGTTTGTGGACTTGTCTGAGAGGTTCACCCCTAAGCGATCTAGGGAAGATGACATTTATCCTACAGTGGCCAGATTTCAGAAGACATCCTGCCCTCTTCATGAGGAGGTTTTTGACTTTACAGATCAAGAGGAGCCCATTGATCCTTACTTGCAGGAGGATGATCCCTTTGTGGATACCACTGATCAGACCCAAGATTGGGGGAGATGGCCAGCAGGGGGATGACCCACCCTGGCTGTCACCCACCCATACCCCGGACCCTAATACCATATGTTGGATGCTCCCTCTCTACGCCAGGCTGCACCTGCCGATGACCAGATGGCGTTTAATGGCATTCTGAAGAAGGCTGCAGAACACTTCCAAATAGCCACACAAGATGCAGTGTTAGATTCAGACTTTGTGGAAGACATGTTAAAGGAGAAGCCTCCTGCCAGCCAGGCTATCCCTTTACTCAATTCCATCAAAAGGCGCATCGCCCCTTCCTTGTTACAGCCCTCTGAGTAGGGCTGTGAACCCTCGAGTGGAATGATTTTCGCCCCTCCCCCTCTGACCCTCTATATATTAGGGGTTATGCACCCCACGTTCTCTTGTGGTTATGATTACAAGAAAAAAGGCAGGGGTCCCCTTGTCCACGGGCGAGGCTATGCCGGACAAAGAATGTAAAAGGTTGTATGCTTTTGGGAAAAGTCACTACTGCGGCAGCATATTCTACCCGCATGGCCAACACCACGCTGTTAGCCAGCTATTCGGACGTCCAATGGAACCTGCTGCAAGATGGCCTACAAGAGGTACCTGAACCAGTTTGTTAATCGTCTGCTTTCAATGCTTTCAGCGGGAAAGCAGGTAAACCACAACTTCTCCAGCATGGGGTCTGGCATGGATGCACATGCTCATGAATATTCCCCGTCGTCAGGCTGGGAATCCTCGGTAAAGAAAAAACCAGTATCAGTTTCGTTTCTGATCTGTCTTTCCTAGTAGTAACCAATCACTGGTCTCTGCGTCATACTGACCACAGCCAATGACTGCCCTCTACCTAAGCCCCGCCTCTGGCAGCCATCTTCAGATTTTTACCGCACGTTCATGTGTTGGGATCCTCGTGCTATTGCTCTCGAGCGTTAGTGCTATTTTTTTCACGTTTTTTCTCAAAAACTTTGTTTTTTCGGTCAAAAGAGCCTCAAGCTCCACCGAATCTCCATCCGATCAATGGGGACCCGTGTCGGATTCGTCTGCGCCCCTCAAGGGTGAAGATTTCGTCGAGCTACGCTTTTGGAGGACTCCAGAAGTTTCTCAAGCCCCCGGACATGGCCCAGGAGAAGGGAAGCTCGACGCCCGGAAAGCTGTTCAGGGTCTGCCCTGGATGCCAGCTGCAGAACGTCTTTAAGGAGGACGAACACTCCTTTTGTCTCTACAGCTTACATGAGGACAAGACGCACGTGGAGAAGGACTGTGCGTTTTGCGGCAATATGTCGGAGCGGACCATGAAGGACCGCCATCAACGTCTCGCCAACTGGCTGGAAGGTAAGAGCCCGCCCGTCAGGCGAGAAGAAGAGGAAGAAATCCGAGCGGTCTTCTAAGACCTTTGAGGACGCCCCGGCGACGGGGGTCCAACACAAGGCCAAGCACCGCGAGTCCGCTGGCACCGGGAGCGACGAACGGTCGGGCTCTACGGGCGCCAGGCAGGGCGCACCCTCCCCGGCACCTTCAGCCACGAGCCAACGCTCTGGGTCAGGTAAGAGGAAGGGCGAGCACCCGGCGAAGCTCCTGGAGAGGCCCCGGTCGAGCTCAAAGGCCCCATCGGAGGGGGAGCGAGGCAGTGTTCCCCCCCCCCCCCCCTCAAGGATAAGGCGGTGAGCGCACCTAAGGTGGTGAAGGCCTTAATCCATCCGGCCAAGCCCTCTATCGAAAGTGTCGCGGCGGCCCTGGCTCAGCCTGTGGAGGCTACACCAGTGGTGGCGACCTCGGGGCTCAGTCTCCCTGCCACCTCGGAGGGAGTCCTCTTTTGTGCCCATCGATAGGACCCCCGTGAAATCCCCGGCGGGGAAGAAAAAGGGGGGGCAGGGCGTCGGCGTAGATTCGGCTTCAACCTCGGAGGAGGAGCTGATCGAGGTCTTAAGCCACGGCCTTGGCGTGGAAGAAGACCGGCCCGTCGGGATGGATCCCGACGCAGGTGACGACATCGTCGAGGGTGCCGACGGGGCCCCTGATCGCCCGTCGGATTCCCCTCTGCCAGCGCCGCAAGACAACTCGGTTGCCATTTTGTTGGCTATACAGTCCTTATGCTCAGAGGTAAGGACGGGACTGCCTTTGCCGACGGAGGAACCTCTCCCGTCGGGGGATCCTGAACCGGGACCTTCTGGTGTTCCCCCGCCCAAGAAAAGGATTCACCCGTCGCACCCCGTCCAGCCCTCCTCCCCGTCCACCCGAGGGGATGATACGGGGACTGACACGGCAGCGACGGATACGGACGACGAGGTATACGACGAGGATCTACCGTCATCACCTCCCACCAGGGCTTCTCCGCCCGACGAGATTGGATCGTTCCACTCCATGATCGCCAGGGCATCCGAGCTTTTCCAACTCTGCCCTGAGGAGAAGAAAAAGGAAGTATTCCTTTATCAACGGCGCAAGGCCAAGAGGAAGACGGTCCTCGCGGTGCCTCTACTGGACGACATTTGGGATGAGGGCCTCGCCCTCCTCAAGAACCCTTCCACGACACCAGCTAGAAGAGACCGGTACGAGAAGAAGTACCGGGTCCCGGACGCGGCCCCCCTGTGCCTCCGGGCGCAGCCTACCCCGGACTCCGTCGTCTCCGCGGCGGCCAGGAAGAAAGCGGGGGGGGTGCGGCCTCCACATTGACTTCCCCACCGGACGGCGAGGGAAAGAAATTGGACGCTATGGGACGCAGGGTGATCTCGTCTGCAGCGACGACGATTAAAGCGGCCAACGCCTTGGCTATCGTGGCTCGCTACGACAGGGAGCTATGGTACAAACTGGCTCCCCTGCTGGACTTCCTACCGGACGACAAGAGGGCGGATGCCCTGGAGATCCTACAGGAAGGTGAGGTGGCGTCGGACCACGCCATCTTGATTGCGACGGACATCGCCGACACTGGGTTTCGCCAGTTGGGCAACGGCGTGTGCCTTAGGCGGCGTGGATGGCTCAAGGCTACGGACTTCCGTCAAGACGTACAGACCAGAGTCCTGGACATGCCGTTCGATGGGAACAACCTGTTTGGGAAAACAGTGGACGATTCCCTTCAGACCAGTAAAGCGGACACTGAGACGGCCCGGGCCCTGGGGGTTCTGCAGCAACGACGGACGCCCTTTCGGAGCAGCGGAGGCAAGGGCGCCTCCAAAGGTTCCGGCGGCGGTTTCTCCACCTACCGTCAAGCGGGCCGCTTGTCGTCTCAGGAGGCCTACAGAGGACGAGGCAAGTCTGACGGACCCCGCCGTCGTCGCCAAGGAGGTCAAGGCGGCAAAGCCTCGTCGAAACAGGATTGAACCGGCCGTGGGGTCGGGCCCCCACCGAAGCACGCCGGTGGGAGGCCGGCTGGCGAGCTTCGTCAGCGTGTGGGAGTCCATCTCCACCGACCGTTGGGTGCTGGATGCCTTAGCCCGGGGCCACGCGCTCGAGTTTCAAGGAAGGTACCCGCGCGTCCCCCCGTGGCCAGGAAAGAGCTTCACGTCCCTCAGCTTCTCCTGGAGGTAAGGGCGATGCTCAGGAAGGGCGCCATCGAACTCGTCCCAAAGAGGCTTCGGGGCTCCGGAGTTTACTCGAGATACTTCCTCGTGAAGAAGGGAGGATGGCGCCCCATCCTAAACCTGCGACGTCTGAACAAGTTCATCAAGGCGCAGAAGTTCCGGATGGTCACCCTCCAGCACGTCCTGGGTCAGCTGGAGGAAGGAGACTTCCTGTCGTCGTTGGATTTGGAGGATGCCTACTTCCATATTCTCATCCTAAAGGGGCACCGAAAATTCCTCAGGTTTGTGGTCCAAGGGCGTCACTACCAGTTCAAAGCCCTCCCCTTCGGACTACGGTCGGCACCCAGGGTATTCACCAAGTGCCTTGCACCGGTGGCGGCGCAGCTGCGCCGCAAGGGGATCCACGTCTACCCCTACCTGGACGACTGGCTCATCCGAGCCAAGACGAGGGAGCTCGCCGTGGAGCACACGGCAAGGACCGTCCAACTTCTCACGGACCTGGGATTCTCCGTGAACTACGCCAAGTCCCACCTGGTACCCGCGCAAAACGCACTGTTTCTGGGAACGAAGCTCGACAGTGTCCCTTCTGGCCTCCCCGTCGGAGGAAAGGACCAGGTCCATCCTGGGCAAGGTACAGCGGATGTTGGTTTCCGACGCGGCCAAGGTGAGGTCCATCAAGTCCCTCCTCGGAATGATGTCTTCTTGCATCTACCTCGTTCCCATGTGCAGGCTCCGGATGCGCCCATTGCAGGAGTTCCTGGACGCGCGCTGGATCCAAACGACGGGCGGCTTCGAGGAGAGGATCACACTCGACGAGAGTTTCCGCCGAGCGGTCCGGTGGTGGGGCACCCGCGCGCATCTGACGGCGGGCATGGACTTCCAGACCCCAGACCACCAGGAGACGGTGACCACGGATGCCTCCCTGGAAGGGTGGGGAGCGCACACCGAAAATCTGCACGCGAGAGGCCTTTGGCTCCCGACGGAGAAGTCCCTCCATTTCAACGTCCTGGAGCTCCGTGCAGTGTTCTGGGCCCTCGGGTCCTTCCGTCCGTCCCTCAAGGGCAAGGTGGTGAGGATCTTCACCGACAACACCACCACCATGTTTTACATCAGGAAACGGGGCGGAACCAGGTCCCCAGCACTGTCCAAGGAGGCGCAGGACCTGTGGCATTGGGCCGTCGCCCAAAGGATGTTTCTGGTGCCGTTTCATCTGGCAGGGATAAAAAACACCATCGCCGACTCACTCAGCAGGTAGCTGCGCTCGTGCCACGAGTGGGGACTACGGCAGGATCTAGTGGATCGCCTCTTCCGACGGTGGGGCACACCCCAGATCGACCTGTTCGCGACGGCGACGAACTCCAAGTGCCGGAGGTTCGCCAGCAGGTTTCCCCAGGCGAGGAGCATGGGCGATGCTTTCTCGTTCCCCTGGGAGGGCCTGTTCCTCTACGCGTTCCCTCCTTTGCCACTGCTAATCTGGCTCGTCAAACAGCTCAAGAGGTCACGGTGCAGGATGATCCTCGTCGCACCTGCGTGGCTGAGGCAGATATGGTTCCCGGACCTTCTGGACTTGTCAGCGTCCCCGCCAATCAAGCTGCCGGTGGACGCGGATCTACTCTCCAGGGAAGGAGGCGCCATCCTCCACCACGACCCGAAATCGCTGAACTTGCAGGCCTGGCTCCTGCAGCGCTAGAGTTTGGAGGATACGACATACCGGCCGACTGCAGAGAGGTTCTTGCAAAGGCCAGGGCGTCCTCGACTCTTAAATGCTACGGACACAAATGGAAGAGGTTCTCTGTCTGGTGCCACGCACAGAAGATTAACCCTCTACGGATTACGGCTCCTCAGGTACTGCCGTACCTGCTGACGCTGGCCAAAGCTGGTCTGGCACACGCGTCCATCAAGATTCATCTTGCTGCGATCTCCCGATACACCAGAACCACGGGGCGGACGTCCTTGTGGTCTCATCGTCTGGTGAAAGAGTTCATGAAGGGACTGTTCAGATCGTTCCCGCCGGTGAAGGCTCCGGCCCCGGCGTGAGAGCTCAACGTGGTGCTGACCAAGCTCATGGACCGCCGTTCGAGCCTCTGCACTCGGCCCGTTGAAGTTTCTGTCGTGGAAAACAGCGTTTCTTGTGGCCATCACCTCCGCACGACGGGTGGGAGAGATCCAGGCCCTTTCCTGCAAGGCCCCGTACTTGACTTTTCACGACACGAGGGTAGTGCTCAGGACGCACCCCTCCTTCATGCCCAAGGTACCGTCGGACTTCCATCTCAACGAACCCTTGGTGTTGCCTGTGTTCTTCCCGTCGCCTTCGTCGCCGGCTGAGAGGACTTTGCACTCGCTGGATGTGGCTAGAGCGCTGAAGTTCTACGTGGACCGCACGAAGTGTTTTCGGAAGACGTCACAACTCTTTGTGAACTTTGGACCTGTCAATCTTGGGAAGGCCCTCTCGAAGGCTTCCATTTCCAGATGGCTCTCCGGCTGTATCATGTGCTGTCATCGGTTGGCAAACCGACCGCTGCCTGGCCGTCCGAGAGCCCATTCCACCAGAGCGATCGCAGCTACCACTGTGTTCCTTTCGAGTGTGCCCCTTCTGGACATATGTAGGGCTGCTACGTGGAGGTCGACGCACACCTTCACGAAATTCTACTGCGTCGATCGGGATTCCAGGGAGGAGTCCAGGGTCGGCCAAGCAGTGCTGCGCAACCTGTTCGCCTGAGGTGAGCCTGGTGAGGAGGTAAGATGCTTAATGTTGAGTTTGATGTAATGCTTAATGTTGAGCCTTGCCACCTCCCGTGGTTGTGCATGTGTGTACTGCTATGTATTTATTCATGAGCATGTGAATCCATGCCAGACCCCATGCTGGAGAAGGAACAAGTAACTTACCTGTAACTGTTGTTCTCCAGCATGGGTCTGGCATGGATTCACATGCGAACCCTCCCGCCTACCCCTCTGCGGCTCTTCACTTGGTCATACTGCCACTTCACGTGCTTCCAAATCTGAAGATGGCTGCCAGAGGAGGGGCTTAGGTAGAGGGCAGTCATTGGCTGTGGTCAGTATGACGCAGAGACCAGTGATTGGTTACTACTACGAAAGACAGATCAGAAACGAAACTGATACTGGTTTTTTCTTTACCGAGGATTCCCAGCCTGACGGGGAATCCCCAGACCCATGCTGGAGAACAACAGTTACAGGTAAGTAACTTGTTCCATCTTCAAGAAAACTTTGGCTGCTGCTGAGACGGCAGGGAGAATCTTAGCCTAGGGTACCCTTTTAAAACACCACGCCTAGTTAAAGTCTGGTTTCAAGCCAGACACAGGCGTCGTTGATCAACAAACCTGTGGAAGACTCAAACTTATTTGGCAAGCTCATTAATGAGGCACTGGAAACGGCCAAGAAGGAACACAAGATTTTAAAGCTTTAGAATCAGATCACTCAAAGACCTTTACAACAGAGGGGGGGGGGGGGGAGAGTTTTCGCCGCTTCTTCGTGGCAGTCCTACTCCTGTTCCCCACACAACCTGTATGGCTCGGGCAACAATTGGTCCTCAGGACAGGGGTCTGCCTCCACACAAACCCTTATCCACCCAGAGGGCAGTGCTGTGGGAGCGGAAGGGGCCGCAACGCCACCCCCAAAGGTTCTCTGGCCTCTAGTCAGAAATGATTTTCAAGTCTGGGTCCCCTCCCATGCCTCCCTGGTCGGGGGACATACATCATTTCTGCATGCATGGGAGGGGATTACCACAGACCAGTGGGTCCTGAAGAGTCACCCGCGGTTATTGCATCATGTTCAGCCGACCACTTCGATACAGACCTCCAAGATCCAGGCACCTAACACCGGCACACCTGAACACCCTGCTGCAAGAGGTCGATCCTGCAGGAAAAGGGCGTAATCAAAGTCGTCCTCGTTTTACAGGTAAACAAGGGTATTTATTTAGTATACTTCCTTGTTCCCAAAAATGATCTCACCATGCGCCCTGTGCTAGAATTGCGCCCAGCAAACACATTTGTCAAACTACAAAAGTATCAATTGGTAACATTGCAAGTCGTAATTCCTCTACTAACGCAGGGGGATTGCATGGCAACGTTGGACATGAAAGATGCATACTTTCCTATTTCAATGGAGTACGAATGGCACCTACACAAAGACACCGTCTCCAACATTTTCGCAGAATGGGACTTCCATGAGATCGACTTGTTTGCAACTCTGGAGAACTCACAATGCCCAGATTACGCCTCCAGGTACCCTCTGAACCGGTCCAAGCGGAACGGTCTCTGGATAACATGGTCAGGGAAATTTGTTTATGTGCCCCCACCTACCCCCCAATGCCACCCCGCCACCCCTCCACCCACGACTCCCCTACTCAACAGATTGTGCACAAGATGCACCAGGAACCAGTCACCATGATATTGGTGGTCCCGATG
This sequence comes from Ambystoma mexicanum, assembly GCF_040938575.1. Lineage (NCBI taxonomy): Eukaryota > Metazoa > Chordata > Amphibia > Caudata > Ambystomatidae > Ambystoma > Ambystoma mexicanum. The sequence continues at coordinate 82,675,628 of NC_090931.1, forward strand.
TGGGCATGCCAACCCTGGGGAGATGTCTCTCGCCTCCAATGAAACCACCTTGCCCATTCAACATGCTATCGCAGGACAAGGGGGGGGGGACACTTCATCCATGCCCGCAGAGACTCAACTTAGCGGCCTGGCTCCTGAGGTTATGGAGTTCGGGCATCTCCAACTTCCTCAGATGCATGGATATACTTGGGGGAAGCAAGAAAGCCTAACACCAGACATTGCTACTGCAATGAATGGAAACGCTTCGTCATCTGGTACAATTCCAAGAACATCCATCCTGTTGACTGCTCTCCTACTCTTATTGTGTTATCCCTGGCTCACTTACTAGACTCGGGTCTGTTTTTTTATTCCCTGAAGGTTCACTTAGCGGCATTCTCAGCCTACACCACGTCCCAACAGAAGGTGGTGTGGTGGAAGATCCCAGTTATTAAAGCTTTCATGGAGGGGTTAAAAGGATTCACCCCCCCCCCCCATTTCTAACCCGGCTCCTGGATGGGACCTAAATGTCGTATTAACCAGACTTATGTGGTCTCCTTTTGAGCCTTTGCATAAAGCGAGTATCAAGGCTCTTAATTCGAAGACCACCTTCCTAGTGGCAGTCACTTCAATAAGGAGATTCAGTGAACTATAGACCCTTTCAATTCTAGACCCTTTTGTTACAATTCAGCGATAAGTGGTTCTGCGCACTCACCCTTGGTTTCTTGGTTTGTGCCCAAATGTATTTCTTAATTTCCATGTGAACCAGTCTATTGAAAGGCCAACTTTCTTCCAGAACTCCACTAATGGGGCAGAAAGAAGCCTACACACACTGGATGTGTGCATGGCTGTCATGTACTACCTGGAAGGAACTAAACCACTAAGGAACACAAACCAGTTTTCTGTTTCAGTGGTAGAAAAAGGGATCCTGTCTCTAAATCAGCCATCACAAGGTGGATTGTCAATTGCATCACACTCTGCTACACTATTGCCAAGAGATCTGCTTTTCAAGCCTAGAGAACACTACTCTGAGCACTAGGGCTTCCCTAGCATTCATTGCCAATGTTCCCCTCATGTCCATTTGCAAAGCGGCAACCTGGAGTTCTGTACACACCTTTACAAAACACTATTGCCTAGATACTCTAGGTCTGACTCTCAGGTGGGAGAAGCAGTACTAAGACATCTTTTTCGCTACTGTTACTTATCATATCCCACCTCCAACTCTGGGTACTGCTTGCTAGTCTATGCACAGCATGTGATTCTAAGCAGATTAACAAGCATCAGAAGACATGCATTACTTACCGTAATAGCACTTCTGATGATTGTATCTGCTTAGATTCACATGCACCCACTCTTCCTCCCTGCTAGGATGGAAGGAACATGGACATCTTACTATTTTTCTGTACTCACGATAATCAAAAGGCTCCCTCACAGCAGAAAAAATACAATCAGAAGGACTTTGACAGGTGAGGGATTTTGGGTACACTGTACGTCATGTTGGGGATAGTTTTACAGGCAAGCCCATGTTGACCTCCCCTTTCGATCCCTGAAAGACAAGATGCAGTGCTCCGCGGTTACCAATAGATGTCGAACTATATGCACAGAATGTGAATCTAAGCAGATACAATAATCAGAAATGCTATTACGGTAAGTAATGCATGTCATGCGTTCAAATACTGGTGTAAAGAAGGTGAAAAGACAAGTGTTAAATGAAGAAGAATTCAATCATTACACTGAAAAAGGGCAGGTTATATCATCGGGAAACATCTGGTACGAAGAAATGTTGCGTGTGGAAAGCGAGAACAAACTGCATATGTTACCTCTGCTCCCTCATCCTGCACATAATCAGCGTACCCAATCTTTTCCTGCCTCAGGCTGTATCATGTGAGGAAGCAGGATGCCTAATGCACCTATCCCTGTGTAAAACTAGGGTATCTTCCAAGGAACGAGTCTCTGTTCAGTGGGTAGATGAATGGGAATGTGTACAGAATTATAACAAATTGACAGGATGTCAAAAAACAGAAAAAATATAATGGCATACTTAACAGAATGCTCTGAAAGGGGGGAGCAGATGATAAATGAACACAAACGACTGCAGTGCGCAGAAAGAGGGGCACAGTATTGTCTGGTGTCATACAAGACAATTAATGAGAATAATGGTACAGTGGCCAGTCGGAGGGGAAATAATGCAATGTCGTGCTGGAGGTTTGGTGGAATTCAAACAAAACTTGTTAAAAATGAATAGCTGCAAGGCAGTGTGGATTAAATATGTGCATGCATTGATTTGGATAAGTGAAACTAATCAACCAGTTAACGTCAAGAGCCTTACACAATTCCCTTTGTTTCAGGTCAAGTGGGTCCATCAATTTGGGAACGAACACCGGCTGTGCCAAGGTGATGTGTGGCGCTGATGCAGGGGACAACGATCATTATAGACCTGTGTTGGGCATTTGAATCGAAGCCCTACGACTAGCTTCTGCCTGATTTGGGTGGGGTTTGTGCGATAGTTCAACTGCACAGCCCTGTCCTGCCGCTGCCCCGAAACAGCAGTGCAATGCAGCTTTCACTAAAGGAGCGGTCAATCGAGCTGAAGGAAAAGGTGTTGCAGCAAAGAAAGGAGCAAACATTACTGAGCAAGAAGAGAAGACCTAATAGTTACAGGTCCGAAAAGAGTGCCGAAGAGATGGCCGCTATTCCTGATGAATTTGGACTATTTTCCAAGGCTGCCACTTTCTTCACTTCTTTACTGCTTGCAGGTTTGCAAACTGGTGCCAATTTTAAGTGGCTTCAGCTGACAAGGTAAGAGTTTCTGCAACTGGCCATTCAACACCAAAAGGCCTAAATGCAGCAAAGCCGAGTTGTGAGCACTAAGTTTAGTGGCTTTTCAGAATAAGTTTGTACTGGACCTTCTTACTGCTATAGGAGGAGTGTGCACCAAGTTCAGGAGTAATTGCTGCACGGTAGTGCCCTGTGGAGAAGCCCCAAATGGAACATTGAAAGCAGCTATCTGTGAAATATAGGCACTCCACGAAAGTATGAAGTGAAGTTAGTGGGGTGCAGCCAAACAACTGGGTGCCTGCATGGATTTCTGTAATATTTAGTGACTATCCCTGTGTTGGCCCTCATGCGGTTCACCTTCTGCATTGGTAAATCTTTTTAGAGACTCTACTAACAAAAAGACGTGAAAATCCATGTTGCCCCTGAATGTTGACAGGGGAAATGGTAAACCGGAACAAACTAACCAATGATGCGAAAATTGATAATGAAGTTGACTGGGTGACAACAACCCACTTCGGTGGAAAAGCTGAGGCCTACTGGATTTCATTTGATAAGGATGGTCTGAGTTGTATCATAAAGGCACCATTGGAAATTTGGGAGGAGGATGGAGCTGATATGACTAGTCTAAAGAGTATGGATCCCTAAAGACAGTAGCAGAGTAGGTATCGGGAGGGGGGGGGGCAGGGAGGGAGAATTAGATATTGCAGGATCAATAAAAAGGCGGCAGAATAATGTAAAAATGCAGCATGGTAAAAAGGCACACATTTATCAGCTGCAGGATTAGCCCACTAAATCAAGGTGGGGCTTTGACAGCCGCACAGTCCTACCTATGCACTAAGCAGACCCCAGCAAATTGTTTTCTAGATAAATAACCGATAGGAAGCATAGCTTGAATTGCAGGTAAGTATGTAAGACTTGGCATTAAACCCAGGCACTGTAAACAGGCATTGGAGCTTGCTTTCATTAGAAATGAATTCACATTTTATTAATCTGCCAAGAAGTCATAGAAGGTTAACTGCACATTGCAAACTACACGTTCTCAGGATCATGTAAGAGATTAGCAGCCTTTGATACTTTGGAGGTCAGGAAGAGAAGCTCATGGTTTCAGGGGAAAGCAGTGAATGCACAAACATTTTATAATTTGGCATATCAGTTTATGAAACTAGCTTTCTGGCCGTTTCAAAGTGTTCCATGGCGGTTTCAAATTCCCTCTTAGCACATCTCATCCTTTGAATTGGTCCAAAGTGTTCCTAAGATGCAACATTACGCTGGTAACTTGTCAACAGTTCAAGGCTCTTGTAGTGTCATGATCGATTGTGTTCCCATGAGAAACGGATGGAGATGTACGGCGGCAGATGAATAAAGATATGCTGGTCAACTCAAATGTATGAATGTTTTGGCACTATGATGTGGGAATTGTGGACTGGACTCTGACGTCAGAGTGGGCCAAGGGTTGTATGGTAAGATTTACAGCACCCAATCGTTTGAAGATAATGTATGCCCTTCTATAGGGGAATTATACAGCTTTGCCAATCAGCTTCACATGGAGGACTATCCTAATGTTGCAATCTGTGTTGATGGTAATTAATTTGTGCGATTATGAAAGCTTTGGTTCTTGGGGCCTCTCTTTGACAGCAATTTTCATGCAGTTCTGTTCGGCATTCACTTTCCGAGCTGTACCTGAGCCCAGAATAAATGTACTTCTTGCCTGGTGTACACTCCTTTTTTAAACTACTGAATTCTGAGATGACCCGCAGTACACATGCATTACACTTATAGAATTGTGAAGTTTAACCATGCGTCACTTTTAGGTAAAACTGCGAGGATTAATCATGCATCACACTTAAATAGAATTATGGAGATTAGTAATTTGTCACAACAGCTAGGACTGTGTAGATTAGCCGCTTAGAAGAACTTTGTGAGTAGCCAAAGCACTAACCAGCACCCTGTTTCTACTTCCTCAAGCACACCACCCAAACACTATACACACACTCACTGGGCTAGCCAACATATACCCTAACACGTTGCACGCAAGCAACACACACAGCAAGCAAACCCAGACACCGGACATTACCTATACCGACATGACAAGCCAGTGCGCACCACACCTGCCAATCTATACACAGACACACCCCAACACAACAAACGGCCACACAAAAACCTATCCCGGGCATTGGACCCTACACGTACGGATACAACAAGCCAGTGCACGTAACCTACCATCTGCAGGCCAATGCACACAGACTCCAGTTTTTCCTGGTTCTGCATCTATCCCATCATTCTTCCCTCACTAACCAACCCCGTCCTCTTTATTGCAGAGCCACGTGAGCGCCTGGAGACTGCCCCTGGGTGTTATCGGTGCATGGTATAAATCAACATAACGTAACTTATAGATGATATAAATTGTGGATTATTCGAAACGTTATTTGCTTTTTCTTATTTTATTTGTATATTAAGAATAACGTGTAAAGGTTTCATATTAAAACCATATGCACTTAAATTAAAATAAATATATATGTTTATGCAAATGGAGGCAATCCAATTTGTTTTAGAGGAGAAAACTGGTAAGTAAAGTGGTTTATGGTGAATCTTACAACTGTAAACGTTTTTTTGGGCATTTGGAATCTGGACATCTGTTTATCTGGTTACATAGTTTGTTTCTCTGGTGGGGCTGGATTGTAATCTCTCTACTGTATGGTTATAAAGAGGTGTTCACTGGGGCAACACAGGAGTTTGTATACCCTGCTTCTTTTGTCTGCCTCCGTCCCTGCTGCAGGGCCATGCACTCTGGTGTTATAGTCTAATATATCCAGAGTGTGGTAATCTAACATGGAATATAAATCGGATATTTGTTTAGGTTTCTCCTCTTTAGGGAGGCTGATGGAGCATGGTTAATCAGTTTGTTGCCAGACATGGCATTTTTCCCATTCACGCATCTATGCACGAGATATTCAAGATTCAAGCTGGATGAAGGATTGAAGCTTTTGTGAGGCATGCAAGTACGCTGTCATTGTTCCTGCTGGTTTGAAAACCACTAACTATTAAGATTGCAACCAGTGTTAAGAGGTATGCGCTAGACATGTTTCTGGCTTTCTTGAGACGCTGGTGCGGAAGCTCAAGGCAGTCGTGACCAGATACGACCACCTACTCCAGTGAGGGTCCGGGTTTCAGTTCTGAATCCGTCTCATTTGCCCAGAACGAATGTTCGAATGTGGGGACCATGTCTATTTGAATGGCCACCCAAATGTTCAAATGATGCAATATGTCTGCTTTGGAGCATTTTCTTTTTTTTTTTTTTAAGTTCAAAATGCAGTTTTTATAGACTCCAGCTTAGAACTTTTCCAGTGACTGCTGGGGAAGTTGCAACCTATTCCATGGATCCCTAACAAGCCTGTCACCACAACATTCTTTTAATTTCTGATGAGTAATATAAAGCCTATATTTTGGCATGCATACAGAGTGCACATTCCTGTTTATTACTCTACCTCTTCACCACTTCTTCAGAGAAGACTCTTGGCTGTTCTGCTAAATGGGCAAACTCTGCAACCTGGGTGTGAATTTCTTTTTTTGAACTCTAAACTTAAGCTCGAGGAAAGACATTCTAACCGAAAGGTCTAGAGGTGTTCCAGGGTTTTCAACATTTTAGACGTTTGTTAGGTGCTGCAAAGTGACTGTTTGCATACAACTATGATAAATGGTAACGAGAGAATCTATCCAGCCCTTTGGAAGCATAGAAACCTACTGTGAAAATTGGGCAGTTTATTTGCACAGAACCATATATCTATGGGGACAATTGAGGTACGACGTTGATGCATTCAAATTGGTGAGATTTGAAATGCCAAATTCCTGCTCAAAATGTCTTCATTTCCGGAGTCCATGGAAGCTGTTTCTGGTGTTTGATAGTTAATATACTTCATTTGCAGGTGAAAATTGAATTGCTACTCAACCATTTACTCTGGTGTTTACTTTTGTCTAAATAATGGTTCCATTTTCATTGGCAGAAAAGAGAAATTGCTGGAAGGTGTTTATGCTATGGGTTTTAACAGACCTTCAAAGATTCAGGAAAAGGCACTTCCAATGATGTTGGCTGACCCGTGAGTACATCTGTTTCATAGCTATGCATTGTCATATTTAATGAAATGTTGGTTTGTGAAGATTCTCTCTACTACTCCTATGTCCCATTCCCTTTCCTCCATACTTGTGGGACATGCCATCTGACGGGACTGGATCACTTTTGTAAAAAAGCATCAAAACTTGTTTTGTCCTTTTTATTGCAGCCGTGACCCCACCCTCCTGAGCCGAGGCCCGCATCACCCTTTAGTCCTTTTCTATGCACGGTCGGGACTGGAGGCACTTGTATCACTGGAAGTTTTTTAGTTTTTTAGTCCTGTTAGCTTGATTCTTTCTCCGGTTCTACAGTTTGCTAGACCTCTGTCTATGCCAGAGCATCTGGGATTCGTGTCCTGTTCTTCATGCAAATGTCGTTTCGCAGGGGCGGATCCTCATCCTGTTTGGAGTGTCTAGACCCAGAACATCGGTGTGACTCGTGTCTTTATTGTGACTCCCTGTCTGTCCGGGCACTCCAGCATAGTCTTCTTCGGTGGGAGGTTGTGTTCCAGCGCGTTCCTCCTTACAGCTCTTAATCGACGAGAAGAAGAAACGCCCTGTAAGTTCTTTACCTTTTAGGTCACCACAGCCTGGGGACTTTTTGTGATCTTCCAGGACTGGGAGGGGCTTGTGTAGCTCGGGGACATCCCTGCCAAAACAAGACACTCTTCCAAAGTTCTTTTTTTTGGGGGTAAAGTTCAAGCCAGTTATTCTGTGGCTCTGGATTCCAGGGTTCGGCCTGAGGTCTCCATATCTGCAGCTTTACATACAGAGTCACGAATCGAGGCCCCTATTAAGGGAGCTTTACGTCCCGGGTTAAAAAAACAGGTTCCTCTTCTTGGGGCTAAATCCAGTACCCGCAGAAACGAGGGACCTTCTTTGAAGGTCTTGTCGGTGAGGTGTTTTACCCATCCTGCCCACTCTTTGCCTGCAGGTACCGATTCTGTTGCGGGGACAAGGAAGGCGGTCACGCACCACAGACCTTCGAGTACTGGCAGCGCTGAGGTTCCTCCTGAGGTTAACTCTGGGACAGTATCGAGGATGTCCAGTGAACATCCTAGATCTGACGGCACCGGCTAGGCCCAGGATCCTTGTTTCAAGGCTAAAATGCTGCTCAAGACCCCCGTTTCCCCTTAGGAAACAGATGCCTCACTTTCTCCTGTGACTCAGTTCTCCTCTGGTGTCGACACAATGGCGGCTCAACGTCTGTGGTCCATGGTGGCCATTTTGGATACCACTCTTACACCAACAACCACTCTCACAATGGCTAGTGTTGAGCATTCCTTTTGGGGCTGAGCAGTTTTTTCCACGCCAGAAACCGGACAAACCGTTCCGCCCTTCTACAGATTGGCATGCTCAGGCACTGCTGCCTCATACCGTCTCGCTGCCTCCTGGTTCCACACCATTGATTTACGTGGACCTAGCCTGCGGTGGCCCGACCTGGCAACCTTCCTCGTTGCACTCATGGGTGTATGTCCCTCACGAGCGGCCTCTGCCTACTCCCGTGCCTAGACCTTAATCTGAGGATGTTTTTTCTGGGAGATTTCAGACGCTCATGCACTCTGATCCCATGAGGGCATACTTTAAGGCTGTCCCTACTTTGAAGAAAACCCTTTCCCTATCTTCAAGGGGGTCTTTGCCTAGGCATATGTTGGTGCACGGCCTATCTAACAGGGATAGATAGAATATCCCTAACCAGCCTTCTTTCATACACTTGCACTTTCAAACTTTTAAAATCAGGTTAAGGTCAATGGCATCAATGTAGGGAGGCAAAATACCATATGATTGTGTCTCAGCCACAATGACCTAACCTCACATCTGGAATTTCAATCTACATTTTAATCAGCAGTGTCTGGAGGTAGTGTCAGTCACTTAAGACCTTATTCTGATGCAGACGTAAAAGTTGATGTACTGGGAGAACAATCTGGGCGAGAGGCTATATTAGCTTTCTATCTCTAAAAAACATTCTGGACGTGTCCAAATGTTATGTTGGTAGATTTAGTATTCAGCATGAGCTTACTCATGCCATGCCAGGTCGACTGGTTTCAATTATCAGGGTCGCTATAATCGTCTTCTTCAGGACCATTTATTTATAAACAAGGTAATAATTCCATCTGGGGATCAACATGTTGGTCCGAGGGACACCTCCGCTTCCTGTGGGGAAACATAAGGGAGAGCTACAAGGGGTAAGTATGCTCCCTCTGGTATCCCGCTGTCAAAATGGCTGCTGATTACTAATGTGCAAATTACTTAACCTCTCTTCTCAGTAGAATTGGTGCCATGACTTAAGGATATATATTGTCCTTATGGTGGCACCATGTTCATGCTAGGACGGGATGGGGTAGGAGAGGGGTTATTTTATATTAATACTGTATCCTGAGACCCATGGTTGTGACTTATTTAGGACGGTGTGCAGGCATCTCTGATCTCTAAGCTGCATGTTCTCTTGTGAGCTCGTGCACAGCATGCATACCTGAATTGTATGACTAAAACTTAGTTATTATCCTGAGGCCTATAGTGGTTCTTAAACTATGAAGGTGTGCTGGCATCTTAGATCAGTTTGCCTGTGTGATCTTTAGTTAACCCATGTGCTCCGCATGCATACCAGAGTGCTGTGCGGTGTAGCTAAAAGCTTGCCTGTAAACTTACTCGAAATCCGTATAGAAGTGTTCCACCACGAACGGGTAACTTTGCACGTGAATTGTACCAAACTGGGTATAAATCTTCAATGCATCTATGTATAGTAATTAGTGTCTGTGACTAAATCAAGTTGTAACTCTATAAACGGAGTATCTTACTCTGCTTAGATCTGTGACAAACCCCATATTGGGCTGCATCTCAAGAGGATTGACGGTCGATACAAGCTTCACACCTCAGATATAGCCTTGTCGGCTTGTCTGCTCCCACTGTCCACAGTAGTGGCAGCTGCTGCTCTCCAGTCCAAGCCGGCATCTGCATCCTCCAATGCAGCGGCCAAAATCCTCTCCGAGGATAAGCTTCTTGACGCCATTGGCAAGAAAGTATTTTCCAATTCGACGCTCCAGTTTCGTCAAGCTAACACCAAGCTCATCCTGGCAGCAGCCAATTTTAGGTTGTGGAAGGTCCAGGGGGTTTCTGGATCGCCCGTCTGAAGCCCTGGTGGGCGGGCCCCGCGTAAGAGCGCGAAGGAGGGCAGTTTTTCTCTCGGCCATCAGTCTCCTCTCCAGGGGCAGGTAGTCTCCCTGCTGACAAATCAGCCAAATTGTCTTTTTTGTCAGTCGCATGAGGCTCCGGTTGGAGGACGAATCTCGTCTCCTCTGGTGGCGTGGCAGACCATGAAGACCGGTAGGTTTTGTCCATCGTTCGGGCGGGCTTCCGCTTGCCCCTCCCCTATATCCCACCCTTTAACCCTCTCTTCCAGCAGACTGGGTCATTCTCCCGCAGAGTCGAGGTACAGAAACTTCTAGACCTCAGAGCGGTGGAGCCTGTTCCCCACAGGGAGCAAGCAGAGGGCTACTACGCCTGTCTCTTCAGTGCCCAAACCCAACCAGGCTGGCCTGCGCACTATCCTCTTTCCCAGTTCAATCTTTCTCTTCCTAAAGAGAAATTACAGATCACGCCTTGCCAAATAAAGTCCTCTTTTCAGGAGAGTGACTGGCTCAGCGTAGTGAACCTTCAGGATGCATACATGCACATTCTGCTATGGAGCTCTCATCGGAAATATCTGCGGTTCTCCTTGGGAGAACAACACTTCTAGTTCTGTGTGCTCCCTTTGGATCTCAGCTCGGCGCTGCATGTCTTTACAAAGATGTTGGCCCTCGCAGCTTTCCTCAGACTGCAGGGGATTCATGTATATCCATATCAGGACGATTGGCTCCTGCACAGTCCTTGCCCACAGACTGCCTTGGCCAATCTTCAGTCTCTCAGCTCCTGTTCCATCGTGGGCTGTCAGTGAATTGGAGGAAATTGTCCATGACTGGCTCTCAAGACCTAATTTTCCTGGGTTTCCGTTGGGATACTGTCAGTACCAGGGTGTTCCTAACGACAGACAGGATTGCAGACCTATTGACCACGTGACCGCTGTGCCTAGTCTGTTCCAAATACTTCTGGGTCTCATGGCTTCTTACGTGCTAGCCCTTCCGCTTGCATGTCTGAAGATGAGGCATACTCAGCTGGCTCCTCAGAGCAGCTGGTCTCGGGCTCCAAGATGATCCTAGGTCCTACCTACATGACGGTGGATCTGCAATGGTGGTCTTTGGAAAACCTTTCTGTGGGGCCATCCTTTCAGGAGCCCTGCCCACAAGTGACGGTCACCATGGACTCGTCCTTTCTGGGGTGGGGAGCGACTATGGGTCACCTCGAAGTATTCGACCTATGGGCACTTTAGAACAGGCAGTTCCACATCAATTATCTGCAGCTCCTGGCTATTATTCTGGCGCTCAGAGCCTTTCAGCTGTCTATTTACCAACAAGGTAGCCCATATTCACACAGACAATTCTGTCGCAATGTTTTACATAAACGAGCAGAGTGGCACCAAGTCCTCCTTTCTTGGTGGATCTAGCCATACAAGTTTGCGACTGGGCCTTTAACACAAGGTTTGGCTCCAGGCTGTGCACATTCAGGATCACATCAATGGAACTGCAGACTCGCTCAGCTGTCAGTCGGCTGTCAGTTATGAGTGGGAATTGAACAGCAATGTGTTCTCCACATTTTTTCGCCAATGGGGCACTCCAGAAGTGGACCTGTTTGCGACCATTAGAAACAGGAAACTTGCTCTTTATGCATCCAGGGACAGCCTTGGGGTGTCCTCCTTGGGGGACACACTCAACATCGCGTGGCACAACATCAAGGCTTATGCTTGTCCACCATTGCCTCAGATTCATCGTTCACTCTGCATGGTCAAGAGCACATGGAATGGCATTTTCCTCTTCATAGCTCCTTGGTGGCCAGCCAGATTCTAGCTCTCGGAACTTCAGCATCTGATTCTTCCTCTGATCAGATTGCCGCTGATTCGCAACCATCACCAAAACTATCAGCTGTGGCACCCCTCCCCACAATCTTTCAACTTGGCAGCCTGGTGCCTGAATTCAAATCCTTAGCGCAGTTCAATCTGTCTGAGGACAATATGCTTATTAACCAAGCGGACAGAAAACCTTCCAAGAGGACACAATATAGGAGCAAATGGCTGTTTTTGCCTCTGGTGCTTAGCTAAATAGCTTGACCCCAGGCAGGCTACGGTTGACACTGTTCTAGCTTTCATGTCTCACCTCGCAGGTAAGGGCATTCATGTTCTGTCATGCAGAAGTTCTTTGTCGGCCCTTGCGGCCTACTGGTCCACGGGCAGCTAACTAATCCAGTCATTAAGCACCATTTTGCTGGTCTACACCTCTTCCTGCCGGTGTGCACCCCTCATCCCAAATTGGATTTGAATGTGGTCCTCACCACGTTCTAGCATAAACCTTTTGAACCCATGGCTGCTACCGATCTGAAATGCCTTTCTTGGAAAGTCACTTTTCTGATCGCAGCATTGGATCTTTCATGGATTCACATGCTTAGAATATTCCCCATCGTCGGGGAATCCTCGGTAAGTTGTATAGACATTTTCCATAGGAAAAATTCTGACACTTTTGTGTCCTATCTACGTTGTTTTGGGCCGCGCACGCCGGCGCCACTAGGATGTAGTGGTATATATAGCCCCGCCCCCGTGGCTCCTCAGATTTCAACCATCTTCCAAAGTAGTGGGATTACCTCGCGTATCTGCTATTTGGTTAGGTTGTACTTGCGACTGTTTTTTCTTCTCGAAAAAATGTCTGGAAAGGCGTTGTTTCATCTGTGTGCTACATGCGGTCTTAAGAAGGTGTACGAAGGGGATGGTCATGTGGACTGCATTTACTGTCTTCCTCACCACACAGCGGACACTTGTGAAATCTGTCAGGGCTTCTCCGAGAAGACCCTCAAAGACCGAAAAAGGCGCCTTGTCGATTGGCTCAATGACGGGGCGGGTGCGTACCCGGCATCAGAGGTGGGCTCCACGGCCTCGAGAAGTAAGTCGGAACCCCCGACAAACTCCCCTCGGAGAAGCATTCGGAGAAACACTCGAAGGCCTCCTCTTCACACAAGGCGTCGTCTTCCTCCTCGTCTAAAAAGGAGAGAAAAGAACCATCTAAATCCTCCTCAGGAGACCGTCATAAGTCTACCTTGAGTCGAGAGGCCTCGGCCAGCAAGTCGGCCCCGAAAGTGGCGTGAACACCTCAAGGCCCTGCGCCACTTGCTTCGTCGACGGCCCGCTCGTCGAGGCCTGTGTCATCGGCTGCTCCTCCCACGGTTCAGGCTGCGGCTGTAGGAAACATATCGTCGTTGACGGTGGTTCCGTCTATGGGATGGCAACCAGAGGTTTTCGACCCAGTTCCTCCTGAGGCCCTACTACAACCAGAGGCGGCTTTTTCCATCTCGTCGGCTGACGAGGAACGTGGCCCGGTCGCGCACCCAACCGATCTGGGGTTGCAACCAACCAGTGCGGTGACGCTCTTGAGTGGGGGTACCATCCCTGGGACCTCGTCATTCCTGAACCCCCAGACAGTTCTGTCCTTGAAGGTACTAAATACGCTACAGAAGCTGTTGGAGCGTTTGGACATACAGATACCTCTGCCCAGTGCCCCGGCACGGTTACAGTCTACGCCACTCGTCGAGGAGCCGGGCCCGGCTCCTCGCTCGACGACCAGGATTACTGCCGCTTCCCAAGCTGCGTAAGATCACCCTCACCCACAAGAAGAGGGAGCACTACCGGACTCTGATTCAGACCGCGAAGGGTCGGGTTCAGACATCTCACTATTCCCCTCAAGGGACACAACATGGGACTGCGAAGCGGAAATGGAAGCTCCGAGAAGTCCGGCGCAGCCATCACCACCTGACGACGTGGGGGCATTCCATGCCATGATGAGTAAGGCGTGTGCTGAGTTTGGCCTAGTCCCTGAAGAAGAGAAAAAGGATTTTTATTTTTGATCATATGGGCAAGAGAAGAAAATCCATATTCGCCATCCCTATTTTAGACCATGTCTGGCAAGAGGGCCTGAAGACCATGCGTCATCCTTTCTTGGAACCTGCAGTAAAAGGCTGGTTGGAGAAGAAATTCAAGGCTCCGGAATAGACTCCCAAGTGCTTGACGTCTCAACCTTCGCCGGAATCGGTGGTATCTGCGGCGGCTGCTAGAAAGGCCAGGTCTCAACCTAAATGCACGACCCCGCCGGACACCGAAGCCAGGAGGCACGACGCTTTTGGGAAAAAGGTGCTGTCGGTCGGAGCGACTACAGTTAAAGCAGCCAACTCCTTGGCGATTATGTCTAGGTATGACAGGGAAATGTGGCACCGGCTGGCTCCTATCTTGGAACATTTGCCCGAAGAACATAGAAAGTCCGCCATGTTGCTAGTACGGGAAGGAGAAGAGGCCTCCAACCATGCTATAAACATTGCTGTCGACCTAGCCGAGTCCGGATTTAAGCAAATCAATAATGGCGTAGTACTACAAAGACCAGCCAGGCTCAAGTGCACTACGTTCAGACCGGAGGTGCAATATGAAGTCTTGGATATGCCGTGTGAAGGGGAACAACTGTTCGGTGAAAAAGTTGATGAGGCCTTGAAGAGCATGAAAGAGGATACTGACACGGCGCAGTCACTCGGAGCCCTCCAGAGTGGTAGGAATTTTCGTTCCTTTCAGAGGGGCTTCTGGTAACTCCCGGTTTGGGTCATCTAGAGACCGAGGTTTCAACAGACCCTCCTACTCGTCTCAAGGCTACAGACGTACGGCCCAGTCTTCTCGTAGAGGCAGAGATTACCAAACCTCCAGACGGCGGGGTGCCTACCCTTCGTCGACGAAAGATAAACAAGCCAAGAACCAACAATGACATGTTTCAGGACGTCCTGGGGAGCCGAGTGTCTCGTCACATCGACGAGTGGGAGCGCATAACAGACCAATGGGTTTTGTACATGATTCATCTGGGCCACTCTCTACAGTTCAAGGACAAGCCGCCACACATTCCACCGGTGTTCTCGCCTCAGCCCCACCTTCAAATACTACTGCAGGAGGTGGCGCTTATGCTGCAGAAAGGGGCTATAGAACTGGTCCCGGTGGCAGAATAAGGACATGGAGTGTACTCCGTTATTTTGTCGTCAAGAAACCAAATGGAAAATGGCGTCCCATTCTGGATCTACGAGCACTTAACAAACTGCTCAAGAATTTAAAATTCAAAATGCTTACGCTCCAGGAGGTGACCCGATCGATACAACCCGGAGATTATTTGTCGTCGCTAGACCTTCAGGGCGCATACTTCCATATCCCGATGCGTCGACGACACAAGATTTCTGCGGTTCATAGTCTGACGAACCCACTATCAGTTCAAGGTCCTCCCGTTCGGACTAAAATCGTCCCCCAGGACGTTCACCAAATGTCTGGCTCCAATAGCAGCCTGGTTAAGAAAGGAAGATCACCATGTGTACCCTTATTTGGACGACTGGCTAGTGAGGGGATTGTCTCCGGAAAGGGCACAAGAAAGCCTAGATGCCACCATGTCCCTCCTACAACGTTTGGGCTTTGCAGTGAACTTCGACAAGTCCTCATTAAAGCCATCAAGGACCTTGGTCTTTTTGGGGGCAGAGTTCCACACACAGTCGGGGCTGGTGAGGCCATCCCTCGAAAGGATTCACAAACTGCAACAAAAGGCATCGGAATGGAATGTCGACACCAGCGTGTCAGTGCGAAGGTACATGTCCCTGCTGGGGACCATGTCGTCCTGCATACCCTTGATCGACAATTGTCGCCTCTTCATGAGGCCTTGTCAGGAATTTTTGGCAGATCGATGGGCACAGAGTCAAGGGCGCTGGTCGGACAAGTTGACCATCGGCCAGCTCGTGCAGGCTCTTCAATGATGGAGAATTTCCATACATCTGATGGGAATGCCCCTGCTGGAACCTGCGTTCCAGAGGACAGTGGTGACGGATGCTTCTCTAACTGGGTGGGGAGCTCATCTGGAGTCCTTACAGGTTCAGGGTTGTTGGTCATCGGAAGAATCCGCCCTTCACATCAATCTGCTAGAGTTGAGGGCGGTGCATTGGGCCCTGAAATCCTTTCTACCACAGATAAAGGGCTCAGTGGTGAGAATCATGACGGACAACACAACAACAATGTTTTATCTACGAAAGCAGGGAGGAACTCGCTCCAGGATCCTGTCGACGGAAGCCCAGGAGATCTGGCACTGGGCCCTCCAACACGACATACATCTGTTGGCGTTCCACTTACCAGGAGTAAAAAATGTGAAAGCAGACGCTCTCAGCAGGGAGATGAATTGTCTACAAGAATGGGAAATGAACGACCAACAACTGCACCGTGTCTTTGCGAAATGGGGTCATCCGGCCCTCGATCTCTTTGCGACGAGACAACAAGAAATGGTCTCAATACGCAAGCAGGTGGCCACAACAAGACTCGCTAGGGGACACATTCTCCTTCCCGTGGAGGGGCAAGTTTCTGTATGCCTTCCCCCATTTCCTCTCATCCGTCGAACTCTGCAATGGATCCACAGATATCCATGTCGGGTGATCCTGGTGGCCCTGTATTGGGCCAGACAGGTGCGGTTCTCCGATCTACTTCACCTTTCAGCGGCAGAACCAATGAGGTTCCAGAAGATCCCCAACCTTCTGTCTCAGGAGAAAGGGGTCGTTTGGCATCACGACCCAGACAGCCTCAGTCTGACGGCCTGGCTCCTGATTTCTCAGAGTTTGGCGCGTTAGCGATCCCAGCGGATTGTCGTCGCATTTTGCAAGCGTCAAGGGCACCTTCCATGAACGCTTCATATTCATACAAATGGAAAAGGTTCTGCATGTGGTGCGCAGGTCAACCAGGTTTGGTCCCGCTGACTATCACGCCGGAACAGCTCCTACCATACTTGTTGCTCCTGGCTAAAAACGGTTTGTCTGTTTCATCCATAAAGGTGCATCTGGCTGCCATCTCGAGATTTACTCGAAAGAGACATTCAATTCCATTGTTCAGTGACCGCCTAGTTAAACACTTCCTTAAAGGGTTGTTTCAAACTTTTCCTCCCACGAAGAAGTTTCCTCCGATCTGGAGTCTAAACCTGGTTCTGGCAGCCCTGATGAAACCCCCTTTTGAACCAATGTCGTCGACATCATTAAAATGTTGGTCTTGGAAATTGGCTTTCCTGGTGGCTATTACTTCAGCTCAACGTCTGTCAGAAATACAAGCTTTAGTGATCGACCCTCCGTATCTGAGGTTTTTCAGTAATAAAGTTGTGCTGGCCATTAACCCGCATTTCATACCTAAAGTGCCTTCCATGTTCCATAAACGCGCTTCTATAGTGTTGCCTACTTTTTTTTCCAACACCGTCTTCGGTGGCGGAGAAGAGTCTCCATACATTGGACGTGATAAGAGCTTTAAAATTTTATCTTTTTTTTTTATTGAATGCATTGTGGAGATAAAAAGAAAAGAATTGAAAAAAAGGAAGAAGAGAAAAGTTACATGAAATGTATATGTATGTGTATATATATAGATATAGATATATAGATAGATATATAGATATAGTATAACTCGAGAAAAATAACTATGTCCAAAATTGTAAAGGTTTCTCTCATAAAGTTCAACAGAGCCAGGGTCGTAGATACTTTTTCCCTCCTCAGAATTAGCCACCTGTCCTGCAAGGTTAAAGTGCTTAAATTTGAAAGGTGCGTCCCCAACCATTTCCCTCTGAACTTAGTTAAGGTAACACAATTCATCACTAGATGCTAGGTTTCAGCCTCTTGCCCACAGCCTCGACACAGCAGACTGGGTTATTCCTCTTTTTTGGTTCTTCTCCCTAAGACTTCTCTTGTGTGGAAGAGGTTTAGTCTGAATTTTAAGAACCGCTGTCTTTCCGTATTTGAGGGAAATTTATCCAAGTAAGGGTGGACGGTGCCTCTGCAATAGTGCTCGTCCATGCCTTGGGTGATTGATGGCAAAGCACTGAGCCTGTCCAGGGTGGCTATCCAGTCCCAGTCCAAGAGTTTTCTCTTTACCATGAGCGGATTTAACATGAGATTGTCTGGTTTTAGTGCTATGGTATTCAGGATTTCTAAACAAATTAATTGCCACTTGGTTAGGACCGGAATCAATTGTCTTTTGATTGCTTCGTTAATTGCTACAAATCCACTTCTTTCCTGGGGGTGCAGACATTTGCAGAGGAGTGTCAGGGATTTCCAGACCGTAGATATGTAAAGGGACGATAGGCCTAGTTCCTTATGCACACTTTCCATTGGAGTTGATGTCGGTAAGCCCAATACTCTTTTCCAGAATAGGCCCTCCAACAGTTTCCAAACATCTGAATTGATGAAGAAATTTTATCTCCATCGCACTCAAAGCTTCAGAGACACGAGACAACTTTTCGTAGCTTATGGTCCTGCGGCTAAGGCGAACTCCAAACAAGGACTATCCAGATGGGTGTCTTCGGCCATTTCTTATTGTCATTCCAAGGCCGGAAAACCGCTAGAAAAGCGTCCAAGGGCCCATTCGACGAGATCTACATCGTCGTCGACTGCGTTGTGGTCCGGAATTCCGCTGGGGATATCTGTCAGGCGGCTTCCTGGTCGGTACCACACACGTTTACCCGGCACTACTGTCTTGCACAGCAACATGCCGAAGATACACAGATGGGGCGTGCATTACTACGTCACCTGTTCCAATAAGGTAAGCCCCAAGTGGGGGTTACACCCTTCGGCAACTATGCTTTAAAGTGTCGTCTTTCACTGTTAACATACTATAATGTAATGTGTTGCCATGGTAAATATGCATTGTGATTATTGTGATGTTGGTTTGCATACACGCCTCCAATGTTGGGGGGATACTGCTATACAATCTATTCTAAGCATGTAAATCCATGAAAAATCCAATGCTGGAGAAGGGAATAGTTTCTTACCTGTAACTTTCTCCAGCATTGGTATCGTTCATGGATTCACATGCGCCCGCCTGCCTCCCCTGAGCATGCAAACCAGAGATCCCCCATACTACTTTGGGGGCCGAAATCTGAGGGAGCCGCAGGGGCGGGGCTATATATATACCCCTACGTCCTAGTGGCGCCGGCTGCGCGGCCCAAAACGACGTAGATAGGACACAAGTGTGGAATTTTTCCTATGGAAAATGTCTATATAATTTACAGAGGATTCCCAGCCTGACGACGGGGAATATTCCAAGCATGTGAATCCATGAAAGATACCAATGCTAGAGAAATGGAGTTACAGGTAATCAACTATTCCCTTCAGGCTCTTTCTGTGGAGCATCCGTGCCTCACTTTCACAAGGATGAGGTTGTGCTTCACTGATCCTTCCTAAGGTGGTTACCGATTCTTTTTTTTTGTATTTTTTTTTATCTTTAGCTGAATCAATCGATTCCTTACCTGTCTTTTAAAATTTTTTTTTTTTTTTTTTCCTCCTAATCCTCCATCTGAGAGTTTTAAACAACTTGGACGTCAGACCAGCCCTGAAGTTTTACTTTGATAGAATGAGTGAACTCTCGGGCTCCTCGCAACTGTCGCATTCGGAGACCTGAAGGGGAACTGGCTTCCAAAGTTACTATCTCCTGATGGATTGCCTCCTGTATTTCAGAAGCATATAGCATTCAGGGCCTTCAACCTCTGAAGTTGTTTCTTGTATGTGGAAAAGCGGCTGCTGTTGCCTTCCAAAGCTATGTCCCTTGGGAAACCATTGCCAGGGCAGCTACTGCTTGGACCTGAGCTTCAGGGCCGATGCCCATTTTGGCCAGGCCGTTCTTGAGTACCTATTCCAGTAAAGTGGTTTTCCATCCACACGGATTACCTGTGAGGTGTGATTGGTAATCTTCCACAAGTATGGAGGAAAGGGGACGTAGAAGTATAACAAAGTTACTCACTGTAGTGACTACCTTACTCCTAGTCCATAGTCCCCTTTCCTCCATATGCCCACCGTCCCCTCTAAAAAGTATCCTCTATTGCTTAAATGGTCTCAGACCTGGCGATGGAAAAGGACTGAGGGGCGATGCGTGGGGCAGAGCTCAGTAGGGTGGTGTCATGACCGCTTGTGGTGCCCCCACATAAAGTTTTGATGCTTTTTTACAAAAGTGCTCCGGTCCCGTCCCTAAGGACGGAATGTCCCACAAGTATGGAGGAAAATGGACTAGTTAAGGTAGTCACTACGGTGAGTAATTTTGCACTCCTAATAGCTCATGCATTGTACAAATAATTACCTTGTGAGCGGGTATGCCCAGACGTGGGTCCCCTGCTTGCTGCGCCATAGGGAACCAGGCTGCACCTCACTGAGGAGGTCCAACAAGGCCGAAACATGTCTGGGGTTGCTTGGTTTTCTGTGCAGAGGGGACCGGCCTAGCAGTTCGGGCTGGGCTGCTACCTTCGATGGCGGTAGCTGCTGACTGATTTGCACATGGCTGGTCCCCTTTTGCAATGGCGCAGACGGGCTAAAAAACGGTGGTGTGGAAGGTTGCCCAGAGCAATTGCCAGTGGTTTAGATTCATTCGAAACCTTCCACCCGTGACTTTTGTGATCAAATAATTACTAAAGCATTTTAATTTGTGACCTAAATATGGCCAATGCTTAACATAACTTTTACCTTTTTTAGGCCGCAAAATTTAATTGCTCAAAGTCAATCTGGGACGGGGAAAACGGCAGCCTTTGTGCTGGCCATGTTGAGTCGTGTAATACCTACAGAAGAATACCCACAGGTGAGGTGAAAGAGGGGCAAGGAAGGAGTGCATCCTATTTTTGAACCTTCATTTTAGTGTTGATTTGAAGTTCATCCCAATGTCTAGAAAGTGTTGGCTCTTAAATTGTCATGAGCTTGCATGTACAACATCGGAATCCTTGCCAAAAAGTGAAACTACTTTTTTGTGTTTTTGAAACCATGAATCTAACAGACTATAACAAACCAGTTTTCGGAGGGGGGTGTGTGTGTGTGTGTGTGTCTACCCCTCTCTGCTCCCTTTTCCCTCTCCTCTCCCCCCTCTTCAGGGCAACAGTGATATTAGTACCGGTCCCTGAGACTGGTGTGTGGCGAGTCGAAAGGAGGACGCGGACACATTTGTGCCATAGTATTAAGTATTTTTTTAAATAAAACTGATAAGTTTTATCTTTCCTTGGCACTATCTGTGTTCCCTGCCTATGTTATTAACTAAGGTGCTCATCAGTCAGTTGTCAAAACAAATATGTCTGCTGTCCAAAAACAACCTCTAACACTATGCAAAAACTAACTTGGGTCAGTGGATTGACTCCCTTCTCCTGAAGGTACATCTAGAACCAGTCTTTTGAAAGGTGATTGAAAGATAGTCTCTTGAAAATGATTCTTGAAACTGATATCACTCTGGTTAGGGTATTTCTAGTACCAGTCTTTCAATACCTGGCTTGTGAACCGTCTCTTAACTGTTTCCATAAAACCCTTTGATTACTTTGCCGTCTCTCCTCGGTCTTTATCCTTCTGTGGGTTCTCTTGTTGATCCTTGTTTGTTGGCTGGGATTCTCAACATGTGCTTTTATAGCCTCTTGGTATAATGTGTGATTTAATTGCCAATTCTCTCTCGGCTCTCTTCCATATCTTGCTTCCTCTCCAATCTTGTTTTGTCTTGGTACAGGATGTGGAGTTATTTTCCCCATTTCCAAGGTTAACTATATCTCTTCTACTTCTCTTTAACTCAACAGTTGGTGTCCCTTTTTGCTCCAATTCAACTCTATTCCTGGTTTTGTACTGAGATCAGTTAACTGGCTGTAATAATGATTATGTGGGTGTTAGGCAGAATTACATGCAGTGCCCTTTGGGAACACTACACACAATTAAGACTACAAGTGACGGTACAATTTCACTTTTGGTGCAAGCCTGTACTACAGTTATAGTGGTAGCAGTAGCGGAGCAGCCAGACTTATCTCAAGAGTAAGTGAGCAGTAAACGTGTTTACACAAGGGACAGCAATTACTATGGTTCAGGCAAACACTGGGCCTCATTACACGTTGTGCGGTAAAAACCGCAAATTAGCGGCATGGCACTATTAACGTGTCCTCCCTCGCAAGAGGGCGCTAATAGCGCACGAGAACGTGGACACAAGCATATCGCCATGCCGTTAATGACCCTACCGCCATGCCGGTAAAGTCCCCTAAAAGTCTCTTACCGGCTTCCACGATAGTGCAGATAGCACCCCATGCAGGAAGAGGTGGGACGACCTCAGACTGCGGGTGAGGGGCATCCTGGCTGAAAACCATGGCATTGCCAATGCCGGTGGAGATCGTTCACCTATCCGAATGAAGGAATGGGAGGAGACATGTTCCAATCTGATTGCCGTTGAATCCATTGAAGGAGTGGGCAGCATGGAGTTCGGCGTGGGTACCACTTCAGATGGAGGTGAGTGTACACATGACAGGATGCAATGTGAATGTACTGTCCCCCCATATGTGAGCACAGACTCCTCTCATGCATGGACACACATCCACACATGCATCCATCCCTCACCAAGTCAGTGTCGGACCCAAACACACACACATGCACACATCACCAGAGACAAGTTCCAAACACAACCATGCATGGATGAGGCACTGAACTGGCACATCACCTGCATCCACAACTAAGTCCCAATGGCCACAACTGCATCATTTACGTAATCTGCATGAAGTATATTGAAACGCAACCAATGCCATCCCCCTTCTCGTCCCTGACAGGCTCACATACAGATGGTGAGGATGCCACTGATGCGTGCAAGAGGCCAAGGGCACAGCAGCCGGAGGACACCCCTACATCATCCAGGGGCAAGGGTGCAAGGCCCCACCTGACGAGCAGAAAACCTCGCCACAGTGCCACTGCCAGGGCAGTAGTAGCTGCACCAGAAACTGCAGCTCCACCACCAGTGGAGAACCCACTTGCACCAATGCCTGCCACCGAGGGCCCACCATCCGCTGCGGCTAGCTCCGCTGGTGAGGCAGCCGCCACTGCCCCCCGATCCGGAGGACACCCTAGTGGAGCCTATGGTGATGCACACCCCAAGCCCCCCTAGAGCCCCAGAGCCAGCCCCAACCCAGACCCCTGGGTCTGATGTGACTGTTGAGGACAACTACCCAGCAATTATGTCCCCCATGTTACCTTCACCTGCTGCAGTGGGTGCATCAGAGGGCACAGCGTCCAGTGCACGGTCACCCAGCACTGCCCCCCAACTGACGACCATCCTGGAGCGACAACATGAGCTGACTGTGCTGGTTGGCCAGCATGTCGAGGAGGCTGCCTGACTCGGGGAGAACATTGTGGAGACGGTGAGGCACTCCACTGAGAGAATGGATGCTAACACCGACAGGCTATGCAACGAGATAGCGATGCTCAGGGAGGTCCTTGTTCGAATGGCCGACACCATGGACCGCCACTTTTCACAGCCAGCCCAGTCTGCCCCATCATCTTCGGGGTCGAGACAGACAAGCCCCCTCCGGCGTTCTACACGCACCACCAGGCGCACGACTGACCGTCCCCAAGATGCTGCCAAAGACAATGGCAAATAGGGTGCCAATGGAGATTCATCTGTGTGCATTGGCCAGGGCAAACATGCCAGATGCATGAGGGACTGTTGGTGGGGGGTGTGGGGGTAGGGTGTTATGGGTCTGTTGTGGGGGGTAGGGTGGTGGGATGTTTTGTTACTTGCACTTCTGCACCGTTCTGTTTCTCAATACACTGGTTTATGATCAAAACATAGGCTTGTTGGACATCTTCATTGTGTATGTGTACTTTATTGGCAACGGGGTCCATTACGTGCTCCCAAACATACACCAGTGCATTGATACCCATATCCATGTGACAGTACGTAAACCTGTTCCTCAGAATATTTGGTTGATAGATGCTGTCTCACAGCACGTCCCTCCTGCCCATCCCCTCTTGCAAGACCTGCATCCCCTTCACCTCCGTACTCATCACCATCATCATCCTCATCAGGTGCTTCCATTTCAACCTCGGGGCAGTGGCACATTCCGTCTGATACACATATTGTGCAGCATGACACATACCGTGGTGATCTTGCCCACCTTCTCATGTCCATACAGGAGAGCACCGCCAGACCTGCTAATGCACCTAAACCGTGACTTCAAAAGGCCAAAAGTCTGCTTGATCACGATGCGGATACGGGTATGTGCACGATTGTATTCCTCCTCGTGCCTGTTCTGTGGGTTCCGTACAGGTGTGAGGAGCCAGGTCTTCAGGGGATAGCCCGCATCACCTGTGTGGGGGAAGGAACGGGGTCCTGTTACTGTTCACTTCAAGAGCGGCCTGTTCATATCACACATTGATATTGCATTGTGATTGAAGTACACAATTGACAGCATACATGCAGATGGTCTGGGTGGCAGCAACGTGCAAGGGGGAGGTTGACCCTGCAAGTAGACATGCCACATTGATGCCTCAAACAGTAATTGACATGTCCTGGGTGATGCACGGTCTTCGGTGTGAAGGCGAGCGTCCCCCAGATAGCACGATCCTCCCCACAATGAGACAATAGGACTCTCCCAGGATGGGAATAAGGCCAGGACAAGTGCGGGTGAGCTTAAATGGGAGTTAATCAGAATAGGGCATGCAAAGAACTCTGCAAACTTCGAGAGCGCTCTGTCTGACAATACCAATGACAGGCGTATATATTTACAGAATGCGTCATAAGAACCTACATGCTATAGGGGTCACAAGTTAGTGGGGAGTGGGTGACGACGATTAACTATAGGTGTTGCTGCAATGTCGTTTGCCGTGGCTGGAGGACGTCGCTGGTTACCCTCGTGGGTTGGGCTGGGCCTGGCAGGTCAGCTGTGCTCATCGGGACGGTGTTGTTGTGCCAGCCGTGACCAGTGTCAGTGATGAATGTCTCTCCTGGCTTTCTGCCCTAGGGCCACGCACACCGCAGTCATTCAACATTGCAATATTATCTTCCCTGGTAAATCTTACAATGTTATTCTACAGGTTAATGCAACACAGGAGGAATGCACCAAGAGTGGGGTCTTTTGGCGATGCATCAATATATGGTTACCATCGTCCTGTTGACCGCGTATCATAGGTCGCGAGGTGGGGTCTCAGGGCATGGGACAGGCGGTCCGCGTTATGTCTCGTTAGAAGTCATTATGGATGTGTTCCTGTAGTGTTGCCATAATATTGGGTGTCCTAATTTTACAGGGGCCATTAACCTAAGGTGAGCCGGTGGGTCGTGGAGCCTAAGAAAGGGCGCCTCTGGATCTGTGTTTTTAGGCCGGGGTTTACTGCTGGGTTGTAAATAATTCAGGTGGCAGGCTGTGGCCTTGGGCGCTGCGGGGGAATGTGAATGTTTGAAGCGGCTCCAGCCGACTTGGGGGAGGTGAAGCAGAGCAGCACAGGCCTCTGCTTTTTCGTCTGGCAGGCTTCACTGGGGGGGGGGGGAGGGGGAATGGCCTTGCATGTGCTCACAAAGGTATTTTCCTCGTGCGTTGCAGATTTAGGTGGAAGAGACATAAACATTCACATAATATACAATCCTCATTGAGTCTTTTCAAAGCTCACGTTTTTGACATTGTTAGTACCTTTCATATGGCCAATTAGAACACATTACTTATACGCTAAGTATTTAACAACCACAACGTTTTGTTACATGTCTGTACATGTGCGGTAAGTGAGGTAGTAGTAAGGTTGGTGGAGCGCGCAGGAACAACCCGCCAATAAGACTGACGGCAGTGACACATGGTGAGCTTGGACATACATATCGTGCATTTTCATGCACCCCTTACGTGAGCTCCCAATAGGGTTGCATTTGTCTTCCCTTGCACTCCAGCAGCATTAGTTCAGTTATGGCATGGGACCTTGGGGTGCAGGCTTCTTGGTAAAACACAGAGCATGAAAAACCACCCGCAACACTTTTACTGTTTGCGCATAGCTACAGGGATGTGGGTGCTTCATCCCTAATATCATATAAGCACACATTCTGCCATTTTTATGGAGGTTACAGGTTTTTTAGTCAGAGGTCGTGGAGAGAAGTTTCATCACAGGTGGTTTGCTCATTAGTATTTGGGGACTCTGCTTTTGTCATGGGATCATTTTACAGTTCTTTTCCACCCGGCCCTGCTGGCCGGGTCATACTGGAAACAGCGATACACTGCGGAAGGTGAAATGTTAGTGTTGGTATCTAACACTAGCTCATGTCCGTCTGTTTGTGGCAACGGGCTCTCAGCGGATCTGCCAGAGAGCTGCGGCCACAGGGATAATTGAAACTCTCCAAGGGTGGGGGCCGCGCTGCGGTGCACAGGGCTCAAACCATCTTTATTTCACAAAATGGTTTCCAGGGCCTAGCTAAATTCAGCAGGTTTGGTCAATGTCTTCAGCCAGTGACGAGCCATGGACTTCACTGGGGGGAGAGGATGCAGGGGAGGGGGGTCTCTTGGACCAATCCTCCCATACATTTGTCCCTGGGCCCAGGCAGATATCTTTCCACACTGCTGGTGTACTGCCATTCCAACGTTGATGTTGCCATGCAGAGGCATCTCTTCAGCGGTGGAATAGGTGCGTGGGGAAATGCTATGGCTAGTGGTGATCCCTTTGCATGCATTATAGGGCACATTGCTTTATTGATCTTGTGCTGGACTAATTCATGATGCAATCTTGATGGCATGTGTGGAATTTTTGTATTTTGTGGCGTGGAATGTTGTGCAATTTGTATGTGGCTGGATGTTTAATGTTACTAGAACTGGAATGTCATGTGTTGTGTAGCCTATACTTGCATGTCGGTTCATCGCAAGTACATTGCCGCCTTCCCAGATGGACATTGCCGTACATCTGTATGTGCATTTTGCCCACATATGACGGGCTACACCCAGTTGGAGTACGTATCCCCCCCCCCCTTCACACCCAGTTGGAGTACGTATCTTCCCCCCTTCACACCCAGTTGGAGTATGTATCCTCCCCCCCCCCCAGTCACATTGCCATGTACTTGCCCTGCTACTCACCAAGTAGCCACAAACGTTGTCCGGTGTGTTGCTCCTTGTTGCGTGGGATAGTTGAGTTCCGCAGGACCATGGAATCATGGGTTGATCCGGGAAATCGTACACAGCAATGTGTGATTATCTTGTTGGCGTCACATACCATTTGGACATTGATAGAGTGGAATTGCTTCCTGGTTCGGTAGACTACTTCGTGATGTGGGACCACCAATTCCACATGGGTAAAGTCGATGGCCCCGATGCAACTTGGGATGCCTGCCAGTGAATAGAAGCCAACTTTTGTGTTTGCAATCTCCTGGGCAGTCCGTGGCATGGATGTGTTCAGGTGCATGCTTCAGGAGGGCATAGAGTACCTGGTTCAGCGTGCGGGATAATACTGGTTGTGAGATGCCATGCATCTGTCCCACTGTATGCTGGTAGGTGCCTGTGGCCAGGAAGTGCAGCACACTCACCACCTTCAGTAGCGGGGGGATGGCAGTTCTGATGTCTGAGGCTCACAATGTCGTCGTGGATCATGTCCACGATGCTGGTAATGGCAGCCCTGTCCAGACGGTACAGGGTGTGTATCTGCTCAGGG
The DNA here is from genome assembly GCF_040938575.1 of Ambystoma mexicanum. Lineage (NCBI taxonomy): Eukaryota > Metazoa > Chordata > Amphibia > Caudata > Ambystomatidae > Ambystoma > Ambystoma mexicanum. The sequence continues at coordinate 82,703,030 of NC_090931.1, forward strand.
GTTAGGTTAAATGGACTGGCTCTGATCCTGGGGATTGGTGGGTGCCTCTGTGGTATGATTGGGTGCCGTGGTGGTGCTTGCTGTGCCTGTCTTGCCCTCCTCCTCCTGCGTCTCCTTTGTGCTGCCTGTTGTTGTTGCAGCTGCACTGCAATGAGGTCCTCCAGGCCATGTAATGCTGCCAATATTGGAACCATTTTGGTGTGGGAAGGGGTATGGTGTGCTACTTTTGAGCTGCCACAGTCTCCATTGCCTCCACCTGTGCTGATTTTTTCCACCTGTGGCAGGTGGGAACACTGCTCAGTTCTCTTAACGGGTGGTTCGCGATGGCGGTAAGGGGTTTTAGGTGCTTTACCATGCCGCTATTAGCATGGCTGCTTGACTCGTGATAGTGTGCTATTGGCGGCATGGCGCTATTTACGGGATGGTGGGTCGCGCGCACGCGGACTGCCCGCTATTAGTGGTAGCCTACTTAGCGGTGCCGCTAATAGCGGTGAGCCGGGTCGTGATCCGCATGGGGATTTAACGTTACCGGTATTCCATTACCGGTAACGTTAAATCCCTATCGTGTAATGAGGCCCATTGACTCAAGGTTTCTAAGTAAAAGAATATATTTCTCCAGTATGGGGTCTGGCATGGATTCACATGCTCATGAATATTCCCCGTCAGGCTGGGAATCCTCGGTAAAGAAAAACAATCAGTATCAGTTTCGTTTCTGATCTGTCTTTCGTAGTAGTAACCAATCACTGATCTCTGCGTCATACTGACCACAGCCAATGACTGCCCTCTACCTAAGTCCCGCCTCTGGCAGCCATCTTCAGATTTTTACCGCACGTTCAAGTGTTGGGAGTCCTCGTGCTTAGCTCTCGAGCTTTTACTGCGTGTTTAGCGCTTTTTCAGGTGAATTTTCATTTTTTCGGTTAATCGAGCCTCAAGCTCCACTGTTTCTACTCCTGTTAACGGCTACCCGTTGCGGGATTTTCCTACGCCCCTCGAGGGTGAAGATTTCGTCGAATCAACTTCTTGGAGGATTCCAGAAGATTCGCGGCCTACTTCGAGATGGCCCAGGATGCAAGTTCGTCACCCGGACCCAAGCTGTTTCGCAGCTGCCCTGGATGCGGGCTGCAGAATCTGTTTATGGAAGACGAACATTTGCGATGCCTCTACTGTCTTCATGGGGACAAGACTCATGTAGAGAAGGACTGCCAGCTCTGCAAGAACTTGTCGGAGCGGACCATGAGGGACCGTCGATCCCGTCTCGCCAGCTGGTTGGGGAAGGGCTCAACGGGTGAGAAGAAGAAAGGGTCCGAGCAGGCTTCTAGGTCCTGTGCGGGCGCCCCAGCGACGGGGGCCCAACACCAGGCCAAGCGCCGCAAGTCTGCTGGCTCCGGGAGTGCTGAAAGGTCGGGCTCTTCGGTCGCCAGGCAGGGCGCACCTTCCCCGGCACCGTCAAGCACGAGCCAGCGCTCCGGTTCGGGGAAGAGAGTCCGAGAACCCGGGTAAGCTTCCGGAGAAGCCCTATCCGATCTCGGAAGAGGGGGAGCGAGGCGTCGCCCCTCCCCCGGAGAAGACCCGGGACGCACCTAAGGTGGTTTAGGCCCCTACCCAGCAGGCAAAGGCCACTATCGAGGCGATCGCGGCGACTCTGGCCAAGCCGGCAGAGACCCCGCCAGCGGAGACTGCCTCCGGGACTAGTTTCCCTGCCGCCAAGGAGGGAATCCTCTTTTCAGCCCATCGTCTTGGCCGCCATGATGGAAGAAGCGAGGGGGGGCACGGTGGCCTCCTCGAGCTCGGAGTCAGCCTCGGAGGAGGAACTGACCGAGGCCGTGAGGAACCTCGAAGTCCAATTCGAGAAGGTTCGATCCCGTCAGGAAGATCCTCGGGAGATAACCGAGGAAGACGACGATGGCGAGGAAGAGCGGCCTTCCCTTCCGGCGCAGCCGGAACCTAGGCCTCAGGATGGCTCGGCGGCCATTTTGTCTGCCATCCAGTCCTTATGCTCTAAGATAAGGACGAGATTCCCACGGCCCAGGCCGGAGGACCCGCAACCTGGCCCATCGGGAAGTCCTCAGAACAAACGACGGAGGACCCAACCCTCTCCTCCGCTTGCCCCCGTAAGGCCTACAGTTCCCTCCGCATCCTCCCACGAGTTGGGAGATGACGGTGCGTTTGGCTCGACGACAGGTTCTGAGGGTGACGACGACGACGGAACGGGTCTCCCGTCGCATGGGCCTCGCCGCCCGACGAGATTGGCTCATTCCACGCCATGATCGCCAGGGCGTCCGAATTGCTCCAGCTCTGCCCGGAGGGGCAGAAAAAGGAAGTTTTCCTCTATCAGCGCCGGGAGGCCAAGAGGAAGACTGTCATCGCGGTGCCTCTAATCGATGACATCTGGGAGGAGGGCCTGTCGGTTCTCAAAAACCCCTCCACGGCACCAGCCAAACGGGACCGGTACGAGAAGAAGTACCGGGTCCCCGAAACCGCTCCCCTGTGCCTCAGGGCCCAGCCAACGCCAGACTCGGTCGTCTCGGCGGCGCCGAAGAAGAAAGCGGCGGGGTCAGGAGCCTCGACGTCTAATTCCCCGCCGGATGGCGAGGGAAATAAGTTGGACGCCATGGGGCGGCGGGTCATTTCGTCAGGGGCGACGACGATCAAAGCGGCCAACGCCCTGGCGATCGTGGCCCGTTACGACAGGGAGCTCTTGTTTAAGCTGGCCCCCATATTGGACTTCCTGCTGGAGGACAAGAGGTCCGAGGCCCTGGAAATACTGAAAGAGTGCGAGGTGGCGTTGGACCACGCCATAACGGTGGCAACCGATATTGCCGATACCGGGTTCCGCCAGCTGGGCAACAGTGTTTGCCTACGACGACAGGGTTTGATCCGGGCGACCGACTTCCGTCGGGACGTCAGACCAGGGTGTTGGACATGCGGCTCGACGGCAGCAACTTGTTCGGGAAGGCGGTGGACGAATCCCTCCAAGCCATAAAAACGGACACTGACACGCCCGCGCCCTAGGAGCCCTTCAGCAACGACGGCCCTTTCGGAGCTCCGGAGGCAGACGGGGTGCCTCCAAGGGATCCAGCGGTGGCTCGTCCTACCGCCAGGCGGCACGCTCCTCGTCTCAGGAGGCCTACAGGGGTCGCGGCAAGCAGGGAGCGCCTCGCCGCCGTCGGCAAGGTGGCCAGGGCGGCAAGGCCACCACCTCCAAGCAGGACTGAACCGGCTATTGTCTCGGGTCCCCACCGAAGCACCCCGGTGGGAGGCCGGCTGATGAAGTTCGTCGGCGTGTGGAAGTCCATCTCCACCGACCGTTGGGTGCTGGATACCCTGGCAAGAGGACACACTATCGAATTCCTGTGGCCAGGAAAGAAAATCACGTCCCGCAACTGCTGTTGGAAGTACGGGCGATGCTCAGGAAAGGCGCCATCGAGCTTGTCCCGAAGAAGCTCCGGGGTGTACTCAAGGTAATTCCTCGTCAGGAAGAAGACGGGCGGCTGGCGCCCCATCCTGGACCTTGGTCGTTTGAACAAATACATCAGGTCACAAAAGTTCAGGATGGTCACCCTCCAGCACGTACTGGGTCAGCTGGAGGAAGGCGACTTTCTATCGTCGTTGGACCTGGAGGATGCATACTTCCACGTTCCCATCCTCAAGTCACCGAAAGTTCCTCAGGTTCGTCGTCCAGGGACGCCACTACCAATTTAGAGCACTGCCGTTCGGATTGAAGTCGGCCCCCAGGGTCTTTACCAAGTGCCTAGCACCAGTGGCGGCGCGGCTGCGCCTGCAGGGGATTCACGTCTACCCCTACCTGGACGACTGGCTCATCCGCTCAAGGACGAGGGAACTCGCCGTCGAACACACTGCGAGGACCGTCCAGCTACTCAGACCTCGGATTCACCATAAACTACCCAAAGTCCCACCTGGTGCCGTCGCAGGTGGCCCTGTTTCTGGGAGCGAAGCTCGATACAGTGAGGCGCCTGGCGGCCCCGTCGGAAGAAAAGACAAAGACCATTCTTGGCAAAGTGCAGTGCCTGCTAGCCACGGACGTGGCCAGGGTGAGGTCCATCAAGTCCCTCCTGGGGATGATGTCCTCTTGCATCTACCAGGTGCGCCTCTGCAGGCTACGGATGCGCCCTCTTCAAGAATTTCTCGACGCCCGTTGGATACAGGCGACGGGCACCTTCGAAGACAGGGTCCCCCTCAACGAGGTGTTCCGGCGGGCGATTCAGTGGTCGGGTGTTCGAGCGCACCTCACGGCGGGCAAGGACTTTCAGACACCGGCGTACCAGGGGACGGTGACGACGGACGCCTCCCTCGAAGGTTGGGGCGCCCACACCGGAGATCTCCACGCAAGAGGCCTCTGGCTCCCGGAGGAGAGGCTCATGCACATCAACGTCCTGGAACTCCGAGCCGTGTTCTGGGCTCTCAAATCGTTCCTCCCGTCGCTCAAGGGCAAGGTGGTGCGTATCTTCACAGACAACACCACGACAATGTTTTACATACGGAAGCAGGGAGGCACCAGATCCCCAGCCCTATCCAAGGAGGCACAGGATCTGTGGCACTGGGCGGTCGCCCAGGGGATGTTCCTGGTTCCCTTCCACCTGGCAGGAGAAAGCAACACCATCGCCGACTCGCTCAGCAGGGAGCTGCGCGCGTGTCACGAGTGGGAACTGCGCCAGGATCAGGTGGATCAACTCTTCCGACGATGGGGCAAACCCCAAATCGACCTATTCGCAACTGCGACGAACTCTAAGTGCAAGAGGTTCGCCAGCAGGTTTCCCCAGCCGAGAAGCATGGGCAATGCGTTCTCGTTCCCCTGGGATGGCCTATACCTGTATGCATTCCCGCCATTGCCGTTGCTGCTTCGACTCATCAGCCAGCTCAAGAGGTCCCGGTGCAGGATGATCCTCGTCGCACCGGCGTGGCCGAGGCAGATATGGTTCCCGGACCTTCTGGACTTGTCAACATCCCCTCCCATCAAGCTGTCGGCGGACGCGGACCTTCTCTCCAGAGAAGGAGGCGCCATCTTCCACCATGACCCGGTGTCGCTGAACCTGCAGGCTTGGCTCCTGCAGTGCTAGAGTTTGGAGGCTACGATATACCGGCCAATTGCAGAGAGGTTCTTGCAAAGGCCAGGGCGTCCTCGACTCTCAAATGCTACGGTCATAAGTGGAAGAGGTTCTCTGTCTGGTGCCGAGCACAGAAGATCAACTCCCTACGGATTACGGCCCCTCAAGTGCTGTCGTACCTGCTATCGTTGGCAAAGGCTGGGCTAGCCCATGCCTCCATTAAGATTCATCTGGCGGCGATCTCCAGATATACCAGAACCACAGGACGGACGTCCCTGTGGTCCCATCGACTGGTAAAAGTTTATGAAGGGACTGTTCCGGTCGTTCCCGCCGGTGAAGGCCCCGGCCCCGGCGTGGGAACTTAACATGGTGCTGACCAGGCTCATGGGGCCCCCATTCGAGCCGATGCACTCCGCACCAATGAAGTTTGTGTCCAGGAAGACTACATTCCTGGTGGCCATTACCTCCGCACGACGAGTGGGAGAGATCCAGGCCCTATCCTGCAAACCACCGTACTTGACTTTCCATGCCTCGAGGGTGGTGCTTAGGACGCACCTCTCCTTTATGCCCAATGTGCCGTCGGACTTCCATCTTAACGGGCCCTTGGTGTTACCTGTTTTCTTCCCGTCTCCTTCGTCGCCGGCCGAGAGGACTTTGCACTCGCTGGATGTGGCTAGAGCGCTGAAGTTCTACGTGGACCGCACAAAGAGTTTCCGGAGGACATCACAGCTGTTCGTGAACTTTGGACCTGTGAATCAAGGGAAGGCTCTCTCGAAGTCTATTTCCAGATGGCTCTCCGGCTGCATCATGCACTGCCACCGGTTGGCTAACCGACCGCTGCCAGGCCGTCCGAGAGCCCATTCGACCAGAGCGATCGCTTCTACTACGGCGTTCCTATCTGGTGTGCCCCTGCTGGACATCTGCAGGGCTGCTACGTGGAGGTCGACGCACACCTTCACGAGATTCTACTGCGTCGATCAGGATTCCAGGGAGGAGTCCAGGGTCGGCCAAGCAGTGCTGCGCAACCTGTTCGCTTAAGGTGAGCCTGGTGAGGAGGTAAGAGATGCTTAATGTTGAGTTTTTTTTGTATTGCTTAATGTTGAGCCTTTTGCCACCCCCCGTGGTTGTGCATGTGTGTACTGCTATGTATTCTTGTATTCATGAGCATGTGAATCCATGCCAGACCCCATGCTGGGTATTCATGAGCATGTGAATCCATGCCAGACCCCATGCTGGAGAAGGAACAAGTTACTTACATGTAACTGTTGTTCTCCAGCATGGGTCTGGCATGGATTTACATGCAAACCCTCCCGCCTACCCTTCTGCGGCTCTTCACTTGGTCATACTGCCCCTTCAGGTGCTACCAAATCTGAAGATGGCTGCCAGAGGCGGGGCTTAGGTAGAGGGCAATCATTGGCTGTGGTCAGTATGACGCAGAGATCAGTGATTGGTTACTACTAAGAAATACAGATCATAAACGAAACTGATACTGATTTTTTCTTTACCGAGGATTCCCAGCCTGACGACGGGGAATATTCATGAGCATGTGAATCCATGCCAGACCCATGCTGGAGAACAACAGTTTTAGGTAAGTAACTTGTTCCTTATTTGCTCAACAGTTGTGTAACATTTCACTATTATAAGCAAGATAAAAATCACAATGAAAAATACACCACACTCCTTAAATTCTAGACAAGTTAGGCTCACAAAATGAAGTGGGAGCAAAATGGCACTCCAGCAATTTAAAAGGGAGGGAAAGAAAAAGTTATTAGAAATTGGGCAAAACCAACAGGTAAGTAAGCAGGGCAACTGAACAAGAGATACTACAAGGGTAAAATACGATAGAAAAGGCTTAGGGCCAAAGTCAATGGTTCAAGTCTTTTGCTCAAGATAATAGGTTCAGTGTAGTTCGCTGTAAAGTTTGTGGCACAGATTCTGGACGAGGTTGGTCGGTAGAAAAGTTAGGTAGAAGAGAAGGACAAGCCCTCAGATTGGAGAAAGATTACAAACACTTTCACCGTGGCTGAGCGAAATGCACAACCGGATTTGCACAGTACCTTTAAAACGGAGAGGGAGCTGTAGCTGAGGCGGACGTTCCTGGTGGTTCCTGCAGGCTCACGGTTCCTGATGCGACTGTCGGACTGACAAAAAGTAGGAAGACTGGACGTTCCTGAGCCACCCAGGGAAGAAACCAGCAGCAGAGCAAAACAACGAATAAAAGGTGCACTCCTTAAAACCCAAGCAGGGTCCGACCTTCCTGGCTATCAGGCCCACTGTAGCTCTGTTCAGCGAATTTGACCAGAGGAGGGGTCCTGGCTTGCAGTTTGGGCAAACTGGTTGGTCCCACCAGCTCAAGGGTAGACGTTTCCTGGAGGATCTTCTGTCGTCGGATTTGGAGATTCGGACCTGCAGCAGGGCTTCACCGGGAAGTTCAGTCGTCGTAGGGGTCCTCTTCTTCCAGTTCCTTGTTGGTTCTTTAGTTCCAGTGGCGACTCTGCTCTACCAGTCCCAGAGACCTGCTTTTTATGCAGTTTTCCCCCATTCATACAGCCTGGCTGACAATCGCACAGCAGGTTGGCTAACCTGGCAGGCCAGTCACCTTAGCCAATCTACAAGAGTGTGACTTGCCTTGCTAAGGCAACCCATGGCAGGGATCCGAAGATGCCTCCCTCACATCCTGCCCCTCTAGACTATCGGGCGCCTTAAGGAGGGCTTCTGTGCAGAAGCCTGCGAAAAGACAGCGAACAAAGGAATCATCCCCAGTTTGGCGTGTAGAGTAAAACACAAGAGACTTTAAAAAAAGAAATGGTGAATAAACCCAGCCGGAAGCAAAATAAAATGTATTTGGTCAATCGGGTTTATGTTTGAGGCTACTGTGATGCCGGAAATGCATCTGAGGGACAGGGCCTCTGAATCCTTGTCCTTTTTCTGTTTTTACCGTGTGTTCTGTCATGTTTTCTGCCCAGGAGTCCATGAGGGACTCCTGGCAGTGCAGCTCTCTTTTGGTTTGGTGAACAGACCCATGGGATACCCTTATGGCACCCATGGGTAGGGGTACAACCCTGTGCCCCTAGTGTATGTTTTTGGGCACCTGTGGGTGGCCCACAGAGCAGGGTATGGGCTGGTGGCAGCTCCATGCTGAATTTGACAGGTGCTCTGGGTGTCCTCCATTTTGGGATACCCAGGCCCTGCCATTGGAATCAGTTGATTCCTGATAGGAAACAAGATGGCCCCTGTGGCCTCTTGCTTTCTATTGCCTGTTATCTTGTTTTTCCCAAAGTCCTGGGAAGCCCTGACTCTGTCCCTTCCCCCTGACTGGCTGTTGGGTGGAAGTTCCATATATGGTGTTGTTGTAAAGGCCCAGCTAGACTGACTGGAGCCTTCCCAGTGACTGTATGTTATGGGTACCTCCTGTGGGTGGGACCTGGGTGAATGGAGTGTGTGACCAATATACACTCCTTGTTGTGGTTGTCTGGTTTCTGGCATGAGAGACAAAGACTGAGACAGCCCTGCCCGAAACTGGCCTGAATGCAGTGTGTAGTGTTGAATGGCTGGGTACTTGTCCCAATCCACATTCCTTGTTGTGAGTGTCTGAAAGGGAGGAGTGTGGCCTGAATGCACTGTGTGCCTGATTGGCTGACTGACTGCATGAATGCCCTTCTGTGTGATTGGCTGCTGTGTGTGTGCCAGCAGTGTGGATGAGAGACAGAATAGTATATCTGGGGACCTCTCACCACTGGAAATTGTTCAGAAGCATTCAGAAGCTGAGTCTCCACTCAAGAGTAACTGGATTTGCTGATCCTCGACGTCCAGCTGGAAGAAGAAGACTTGCTGTGGCATTTGCTTCGACGGAACTGAAGGTTGTCGAAATCGTCGAGGACTGACCCGAGAGAGGACCTGGTAAGGCGCCCTCTTCCCGTGCTCCGAGGGACCATCGAGCACCGCTGAATCTTCGCCGAAGCGCCCTGGAAGTCAGACCCTCGAAAGGCTGCCGACCCGAGACGGGACCGCCGAGGAGATCGAAGTGAAGCACCCGGACCTCGACGCTGTCGAAGTCCATTGCCGTCGACCAGGGTTCGCAGGTCTGTGTAACCGCTGGAGGCCCGTCGAAGTTGTGTTGCCCAGCCGTGGGAACCACTTGACGCCGTGCCGCCGACGACCGGAGCCGTCCGCTCCTTGCCTAAGAACATTTGACTCGAAGGACTCCCTCGTCCGCACCGTCGACCGCTTTTGCCCTGCCGGAGAAAGTCGAGGACGACCAACGCGCCGAGGAGAATCCGCCGGTGGGTTTCCCGCCACCTCACGATCCCAAAGACTCGAGCGACTCGACGCCCTTGCTGGGCTCCCGTCTCTACAATCTTTGCGGTCCAGAACTATTGTCATCGAGGTGCCCCGCACACCTCCGCCTTGCAGGACGCCGACGCCCCGACGCCGACGAGCACCGCTCGGACGAAGCTGCCGCCTCTTCGACATCGTTCTACCTCGTTTGTCGACGGACGTTCGACGCCCCGTGCCTCCCGCTTGAAAGGGAAGGCATTCAAGAAGGGCCGTCGATTCCCCGTCGCCGAACCCCGAGGTCTTCGACGTTTCTCTACGCCTCTCGACGATCCGTGACTCCTGCTTAAAAGGGGGTCATTCAAGAAGGATCTGTCGACGCCTCTTCGAAGAACTCGACTCCACCAGGTACATTGGGGGGGTAAAAACATTGTAGGAGAGAATAAGACTGTTGAACAATATATGGACTGGGCTTGTGTCATATCCCTTTATTTTACAGGTTGCCCAGGTGGGGGGATCTCCACACAGAACTGTGTCCAGTGGTAGGGGCCAGTATTCTGCCTATTGTTTCAACCCTCTGTTATCTCTCCTCTCTCTATTGCTGGTTTCCTTCTTATTGATCTGTGTGCCATTTTAACAGTATTGTGAATGCACTTTAATGAGGTCTAATATTAGTGGTACCACTTTAGAATTGTAGATATTTACCATTGCTGATTTTCCTGAGCACAAAGTGCGTTATTGTGATAAGTGTACATAACCTTTGAACTAATTATATAAAGACTGTGTTTTCAGTAATACAGTGTGTGGACATTCCTTTGAGGGGGGCTTGGGGATACACTGTACTTAAGAACCAGCCTGCATCACCTCCTGAGAAGCTAGGCCTTGATTGCTCGCCCATCGCTACCGTATTAGAGAATCTTGGCTGGGGTCCTCTGTGCCTCCCCTCTACCATATAGAGAGCAGAAGTACAGACCCCCCCACCGGTCTTCTTTACAAAGCTGGTGGCAGCGGTGGGATGCTTATGGTTTTAAGACTCAGTGTATAACCGTGCCACTTACAAAATATCCGCACTTTATTAGATTAAGGTTTGGGTGTGTACCAAATAACTGCATTACAGGCAATGGAGCCCATTGCAAATGGTAAATTGACTCGGATGAGCTTAGAGGCTCTCCAGAGTGCTTGTGAAGCCAGGGAGTTGGACTTTGTGGATAAGTCTAGGGCTGAGCTGATAGCTGCCCTGGTGGACTACCAGACTGATGGTGAAACCCTTGATGAAGGGGGGGATGCAACCAGTGAGGACTCTGCCCCTGGGGTTGTCGCTGAATCTGTTTCTGGGAATGCCACCATTCCTGCTGCCTCTGTTCCAAACCCCAGCAATTCCATGGAACTTGAGTTATTAAGGATGAAATTGGCCTTTGAATATCGCAAGTTGGAAATAGAAGCTGAGCTTAAGAAAGAGGAGCTGGCACAGCAAGTGGAACTCAAGAATAGGGATCTTGCGCTCAAAGACAAGGACACTGAATGTCAGAGAATCCAGCTAGAGAGAGCTAGAGTGGAGACTTCAGCTAGACCAATTGAGAGTGGCAGGTCCCCAGCCACCAAGTTTATGAAAGATTTGGTTGGTGTGTTTGTGGAGGGTTCAGATATCCTCCAATGGATTGAAGCGTTTGAAATGGCTTGTGCAATTCATGATGTAGATAAAAGAGATTGGGCTAAGTGTTTGTTAAGCAGAGTGCCTCAAACTGGATATGACTGTATTCTGAAGCTGAGTGTGGAAGAAAGGGGTCAGTATGAGTGTATGAAGTCTGCTTTGATTGCCAAGTTTGGCAAGACACCTGCCCAATACCTTAAAAGGTTCAGGGAATTTAAGAAAAGAGAGAATGTGTCTTGGGTTGACTGGGTGAGTACTGCGCACATGAACATGATGGGGTGGATTGATGGATACAAGGTGAAAACTTTTGTTGAGTTGTCCCACCTCTTGTTTTTTGAGCATTTTTCTGAAGCCTGTTCACCAGAGCTGCGTCAGTATGTGGCTGACCAGAACATTTTGGACCCCTTTAAGCTGGCTAGGTTGGCTGACAAGTGGGTCTCCCACCGGGTGTCCCCTAAGGACTCCAGTGGGAAGGACAAGGACAAAGACAAGGGGGCCTCTCAGAAAGCTGAGGAGTCCCAAAAGCAGTCACAGTCGGGTAAACCAAAACCTTCCTCTCCTAAGACCCAAAAATCTAGTGGGGATAAGTCCTCTGTGGGTGGGAATAAGAGTAGTGGTCCACCTGCTGCAAAGCAGGCTCCCAGTGGTTCCAGTACCGTACCCCGCACTCCTGGCACTTGTTGGGATTGTGGGGCTCTGGATCACAAAAGGGGTGACCCCAAGTGTAAAGGTAAGGCACTTGGAGTACAGGCTGTCAGCCTGACCTACCCTTACCCCGTGTCTGAGGTGGAGGCCACTGTCCTCCCCTCCTCTACAGGAATCACATTTGGTGCTCCAGTAGAGATTTCCTTAGTGTCCCTTGGGGCCTGGGACCAGTACGCAGAAGTACTGGCGACTATCCCACAGAACACCCGTAGATTTTTGAGAAGTGTCCTCTTGAATGGCCAGCCTTCTACTGGTTTGAGAGACACTGGGGCAAGCATGACAGTGGTGGACAGGACCCTGCTCAAGCCAGAGGACTATGAAGGTGCTCCTCTGCAAACCACCAGGTTAGCTGGTGGGCCTCCCAAATTATCGCCTGTAGCCCTAGTCACACTCATGATTGGAGACAAGACAGCAAAGCTTCCTGTCCTGGTTCAGGACAATGTCCCTGCTAACATTCTGTTAGGAAATGATCTAGTAGAGTTGGGGTTGATCTCGGATGGTCTTCCCATGACTGCTGCTGCAGTCACTAGGTCACAGGTGACACCGGGTCTGGCTGTGAGTCAGGTATCCGAGCCAAAGGCGAGGCCTAAGGCAAGAAGAAGGAAGACCAAGAAGGCCACCTCTGTGGAGGGAACACCTTCTCTTCCTGCTGTTCCGACAGCACCCAATGGGATCCATGCTCCGGACGGGCTGGGTCCAGCGGAAAACCCAAACTCAACTCCTGTGGGAGAAGAGACAGAAGACTCTCCTGTGGGAGAGGTTCTCAACCCGGAGGATCATCCCGACCTTCAATGCTTGTTAGCTGAAGGGGGACCCTCCCGGGCAGACTTCTGTAAGGGACAGAGAGAGTGCCACTCTCTCGAGGGCCTGAGGAAACAGGCCCTGTCCCAGGCACAAGGTGAAGTGCCTAGGACATTCAAGATTTATTGGGAGGGTGAGCTCCTTGTTAGTGAGCCCACTAAGCCCGAACCTGGTGCCCGCAAGAGGTTGGTGGTACCCCAGGTTTACAGGCCCTTCCTACTGCAGTTGGCGCATGAGGTGCCCTTGGCTGGTCATCTTGGGACCAAGAAGACTAAGCAGAGGCTCTCTGCCCATTTCTACTGGCCACGGATGGGAGTAGAGGTGGAGTCCCACTGCAGGACCTGCCCAACTTGTCAGTTGTCTGGCAAGACTGGAGGCAGGGTCATTGCCCCACTGCAGCCATTACCAGTGGTTGGCACACCATTTGAGAGGGTGGGCATCGACATCGTCGGTCCCCTTGACCCTCCCACTTCAGGTGGACATCGGTTCATCCTGGTCTTGGTAGATCATGCCACCAGGTACCCTGAGGCAATACCCCTTCGGACTGTTACTGCCAAGGTGGTTGCCAGGGCTCTCCTGGGCATTTTCACCCGTGTTGGATTCCCCAAGGAGGTTGTCTCTGACCGAGGATCCAACTTCATGTCTAGTTACATGAAAACCATGTGGAAAGAGTGCGGGGTAACCTACAAGTTCTCCACCTCTTACCACCCCCAGACCAATGGTCTGGTTGAGAGATTTAACAAAACTCTCAAGGGCATGCTAGGTGCTTTGGAAGAGCCCCTAAGGAGGAAATGGGATCTCCTCCTGCCATGCCTGCTGTTTGCTTACAGAGAGGTACCTCAAGAGGGTGTTGGTTTCAGCCCCTTTGAGTTACTCTTTGGACATCCCGTGAGGGGGCCCCTCGCCTTGATCCGAGAAGGCTTGGAAGCCACCCCTCCAGGTCCCGCCAAGCAAGTGGGGGACTATGTGTTAGGCCTCAGGCGGAGGATGACACAAATGATGGGTCAGGCAACAGCAAATCTCAAGGCCAGCCAGGAATTGAATAAGTACTGGCATGACCTGAAAGCTTCGCAAGTGGATTGGACTCCGGGACAGGAAATCCTTGTGATGGAGCCTACCAAGCCTAGAGCTTTGGCAGACAAGTGGACTGGACCCTTCAGGATCATCTCCAAGATGGGCGAAGTCAATTATCTGGTGGACATGGGAGCCTCTGGGGTAGCCCCCCAGGTATTCCATGTCAACAGGCTCAAGCCTTTCCACAGGCGAGCAGAGGTCTCATGTCTCTTGCTAGCTTCAGGGCAAGAAGAGGATGAGAGTGAGCCCCTTCCTGATTTGCTGCATAGCAACCCTCAGGATGGCTCAGTGGAGGGAGTACAACTCTCTCCCGATTTGACAACAGAGCAGCAGAGGGCCTGCCGGGCTTTGCTCCAGCAGTATGCCCCTCTGTTTTCACTGACACCGGGCCTTACACCGTGGTGTAAGCACGAAATTGACACTGGTGACAGTGTGCCTGTCAAAAGCAGGAGCTATCGTATGTCAGATACCGTCAAAAACCACATCCAGGCTGAGGTCGCCAAGATGTTGGATCTGGGTGTTATTGAACCCTCCACCAGTCCCTGGTCCAGTCCAGTGGTCCTTGTCCCCAAGGCAAGTTCCCCGGCGGGTACCAAGGATTGGAGGTTCTGTGTGGACTACCGAGGAGTCAATGCCGTCACCAAAACTGACGCGCACCCATTGCCCAGGGCTGATGAGCTCGTGGACACTATAGGTGCTGCCAAATTTGTGAGCACCTTTGACCTTACCTCAGGCTATTGGCAAATAGCTCTGACGGACCATGCCAAGGAAAAGACGGCATTCTCCACACCTGAGGGACTCTACCAGTTTAGGGTCATGCCCTTTGGGTTGAAGAATGCCCCTGCCACCTTCCAGAGATTGGTCAACCATGCGCTCAGTGGGCTGGAAGCCTTTTGTGTGGCTTACTTAGACGACATTGCCGTCTACAGTTCCACCTGGGAAGAGCATTTGACACATCTGGATAAGGTGTTGCAGGCCTTGAAAAGGGCTAACCTCACTATCAAGGCCACCAAGTGCCAGATAGCTCAGGGGAAAGTTACCTATCTTGGTCATGAGGTAGGAGGGGGTCAAATCCAACCTCTCTCCAGTAAAGTACAGGACGTACAGAACTGGGAGACGCCCACTACTCAAACCCAGGTGAGAGCCTTTTTGGGCCTCACTGGGTACTATCGCAATTTCATGGCAGACTATGGAACCATAGCTGCACCCCTGACAGCTCTAACTTCACCCAAACAGCCTAGGAAGGTTAATTGGACTGAAGACTGTCAGAGGGCCTTTGATGGCTTGAAAGAAAGTCTGTGTAGGGCACCTGTGTTGAGTGCGCCTGACTACAGCCGACCCTTTATCGTCCAGACGGATGCCTGCGACACCGGAATTGGAGCTGTCTTGTCCCAGTTAGATGACAAAGGGAGAGAACATCCTATCATATTCATCAGTAGACAACTCAAGGGTAGAGAACTTAGGTGGGCTACTGTTGAAAAGGAATGTTTTAGTATAGTTTGGAGCCTTAGGCGTTTTAGGCCCTACCTTACGGGGTCCACCTTCAAGGTCCAAACAGATCATAAGCCCCTGAAGTGCCTTATGCAGATGAAGGGTGAGAATCCGAAATTGCTCAGGTGGTCGATTAGCCTACAAGGGCTAGACTTCACCATAGAGCACAGACCAGGGAAGAGTCACGATAATGCAGATGGCCTTTCCAGAAGGTATGTTGACCGTCTGGATGAGGGTGTCTATCCCGTGGGAGATTAGGCACCCTCCACCTCAGTCTGGGGGGGGCGACTGTGATGCCGGAAATGCATCTGAGGGACAGGGCCTCTGAATCCTTGTCCTTTTTCTGTTTTTACCGTGTGTTCTGTCATGTTTTCTGCCCAGGAGTCCATGAGGGACTCCTGGCAGTGCAGCTCTCTTTTGGTTTGGTGAACAGACCCATGGGATACCCTTATGGCACCCATGGGTAGGGGTACAACCCTGTGCCCCTAGTGTATGTTTTTGGGCACCTGTGGGTGGCCCACAGAGCAGGGTATGGGCTGGTGGCAGCTCCATGCTGAATTTGACAGGTGCTCTGGGTGTCCTCCATTTTGGGATACCCAGGCCCTGCCATTGGAATCAGTTGATTCCTGATAGGAAACAAGATGGCCCCTGTGGCCTCTTGCTTTCTATTGCCTGTTATCTTGTTTTTCCCAAAGTCCTGGGAAGCCCTGACTCTGTCCCTTCCCCCTGACTGGCTGTTGGGTGGAAGTTCCATATATGGTGTTGTTGTAAAGGCCCAGCTAGACTGACTGGAGCCTTCCCAGTGACTGTATGTTATGGGTACCTCCTGTGGGTGGGACCTGGGTGAATGGAGTGTGTGACCAATATACACTCCTTGTTGTGGTTGTCTGGTTTCTGGCATGAGAGACAAAGACTGAGACAGCCCTGCCCGAAACTGGCCTGAATGCAGTGTGTAGTGTTGAATGGCTGGGTACTTGTCCCAATCCACATTCCTTGTTGTGAGTGTCTGAAAGGGAGGAGTGTGGCCTGAATGCACTGTGTGCCTGATTGGCTGACTGACTGCATGAATGCCCTTCTGTGTGATTGGCTGCTGTGTGTGTGCCAGCAGTGTGGATGAGAGACAGAATAGTATATCTGGGGACCTCTCACCACTGGAAATTGTTCAGAAGCATTCAGAAGCTGAGTCTCCACTCAAGAGTAACTGGATTTGCTGATCCTCGACGTCCAGCTGGAAGAAGAAGACTTGCTGTGGCATTTGCTTCGACGGAACTGAAGGTTGTCGAAATCGTCGAGGACTGACCCGAGAGAGGACCTGGTAAGGCGCCCTCTTCCCGTGCTCCGAGGGACCATCGAGCACCGCTGAATCTTCGCCGAAGCGCCCTGGAAGTCAGACCCTCGAAAGGCTGCCGACCCGAGACGGGACCGCCGAGGAGATCGAAGTGAAGCACCCGGACCTCGACGCTGTCGAAGTCCATTGCCGTCGACCAGGGTTCGCAGGTCTGTGTAACCGCTGGAGGCCCGTCGAAGTTGTGTTGCCCAGCCGTGGGAACCACTTGACGCCGTGCCGCCGACGACCGGAGCCGTCCGCTCCTTGCCTAAGAACATTTGACTCGAAGGACTCCCTCGTCCGCACCGTCGACCGCTTTTGCCCTGCCGGAGAAAGTCGAGGACGACCAACGCGCCGAGGAGAATCCGCCGGTGGGTTTCCCGCCACCTCACGATCCCAAAGACTCGAGCGACTCGACGCCCTTGCTGGGCTCCCGTCTCTACAATCTTTGCGGTCCAGAACTATTGTCATCGAGGTGCCCCGCACACCTCCGCCTTGCAGGACGCCGACGCCCCGACGCCGACGAGCACCGCTCGGACGAAGCTGCCGCCTCTTCGACATCGTTCTACCTCGTTTGTCGACGGACGTTCGACGCCCCGTGCCTCCCGCTTGAAAGGGAAGGCATTCAAGAAGGGCCGTCGATTCCCCGTCGCCGAACCCCGAGGTCTTCGACGTTTCTCTACGCCTCTCGACGATCCGTGACTCCTGCTTAAAAGGGGGTCATTCAAGAAGGATCTGTCGACGCCTCTTCGAAGAACTCGACTCCACCAGGTACATTGGGGGGGTAAAAACATTGTAGGAGAGAATAAGACTGTTGAACAATATATGGACTGGGCTTGTGTCATATCCCTTTATTTTACAGGTTGCCCAGGTGGGGGGATCTCCACACAGAACTGTGTCCAGTGGTAGGGGCCAGTATTCTGCCTATTGTTTCAACCCTCTGTTATCTCTCCTCTCTCTATTGCTGGTTTCCTTCTTATTGATCTGTGTGCCATTTTAACAGTATTGTGAATGCACTTTAATGAGGTCTAATATTAGTGGTACCACTTTAGAATTGTAGATATTTACCATTGCTGATTTTCCTGAGCACAAAGTGCGTTATTGTGATAAGTGTACATAACCTTTGAACTAATTATATAAAGACTGTGTTTTCAGTAAT
Source organism: Ambystoma mexicanum (assembly GCF_040938575.1). NCBI lineage: Eukaryota > Metazoa > Chordata > Amphibia > Caudata > Ambystomatidae > Ambystoma > Ambystoma mexicanum. The sequence goes on from NC_090931.1 coordinate 82,720,579, forward strand.
ACAGTGTGTGGACATTCCTTTGAGGGGGGCTTGGGGATACACTGTACTTAAGAACCAGCCTGCATCACCTCCTGAGAAGCTAGGCCTTGATTGCTCGCCCATCGCTACCGTATTAGAGAATCTTGGCTGGGGTCCTCTGTGCCTCCCCTCTACCATATAGAGAGCAGAAGTACAGACCCCCCCACCGGTCTTCTTTACAGCTACTATACTAGCCTAAAACAATACCACATTTAAATAGTATAATCGCGGTAGAAAAGTTCGGGTAGATATCACTGCCACCAGCCAAGTCTTAACGTTAAGGGAGCAAAACAAGGCTCCAAGAGGCACAGACAAAAAGGATAGGAGTTAACCCTTTCCAGTACTCCATGTAAAATGGGGTGTACTGGGTCTGTAATTTGAAGTGACTATACAAATTTAATGGAAACTTTATCTTTTTCTGGCTGACAGTAGTCAGAGCGAAGTCTGAAAGACAACCCAGTGTCACTGCACTGAACCTGCTGTGTAACACACACAAAAAGTGGTGCACTTGCAGTCTGTGAGGCTCCAGTGCCCAAGAACACACAAAGTAGAAATACACATAGCAAAACACATGTAAGAGTGAGAAAAAGGCTCACACTCTTACCAGGTGAAAAAAAGAAACCCTAGAAATCCAGCTAAGCTGCTGGGGGACTCATTAGGTAAGGGGAATCGGCCATTTGAGAATTTTCCCTAACAGTGGGGTCTTCCCAAGCCTCCCGCTCTTCCGTTAACTTCCTGGTGGTGGGAAGATGTCGGTGGGAGCCTCCTTTTGTTGTAAACCCTTGTTAGACTACCAGCATCTCTCCTTCAGTGTCTCTTCTCGTGGTTTTCCTTTTCTTCATGGTAACGTGGTCATTCAGCTTTCGGCCTTACTGACTTTGGTTTCCAGTTGTCAGTGGTACCAGCGACGTTGCCTGGACATGTCGCACCAAGCATGCCTATCCCTGTTCTTGCCAACACGTTCAGATGGACTCTGCCCTTCCTGTTTACTTGGGCGCGCTGCTTGCCTTTGCTTCCGTGTAATTCTTTGCAACGTGAGTTTGAAACTCGCGGCCTCCGATGTCTCTCCCTCTAGTTCGGTGTATGCGGCTTGTGGAACTCCCCAGCTGGTGTACAGGTGTCTCTAGCTCTCTGGTTCAGGTCAAGCAGCTCATGGCTTTTCCCAGCTGATGTGAGGGTGTCCCTCCTCCTCCTCCGTTGTTCTGAAGCATCCCATTGTTAGGCAGAAACCTGTGCAGTTCCCTTAGGGACCACTGCAAAAGGCTTAGGACTACAGGTGTTGGCAGTAAACCCATTTGGTAGCAGTCTGTACCACTCAGATTTACCCGGTAGCTGTGGCTGAGCAGCCAGACTTCTCTCAAGAAGAGTTGGATAGTATATAGAGTATACAAAATAGGTACAAGGATATAGTAGCACAAGCAAACACTGACTGGAGCTTGGGAATAAAAGTATATAATTATTTAAAAACACATTTGTAAAATACACTAACAGTAATATGGCAAGCAAGTTCAAACAGTCACTATCCATATATATACATCCCTGATTACTTATTGAACAAGTCTTAGTTAAAAACGCCACTTATTTGCAGACGGAGGTGAGCGCTTAACCTAAGATGGCACTCCAATAGGGTAGTTAAAAAGGGAGGGAAAAGGCAGAATCGGGAAAGCACACAATACCAACACTTTTAAAAGAACCACAGCAAGTCAGGAAAGGCAGAGTCTACTGTAGAGCAAGACAGTTCATAGGCCAGGCCCACTCTCGGAGAGAGCAAGGCGGAATGTGTCCAAGATCACAGTTGAGTTATACTTTAGAAGTCTTTGCAGATAGTTCAAAAGGAGTTGGATCAGTTCAGAAAAGTTAGTTAACAGGTCCCAGGTCACCCCACGATAAGAGTCAAGGATTTACGGGAGACCTTGAACAGTCTGTTGCAAGGGAGACCAGGTGGGACCCAGTACCTGAAATGGTGAGAAAGCTCCAGCGAGGGCAGTTGTTCCTGGCAGCGGGTGCAAGTGGGTGCTTCGTCCAGGGGAAGAGATCTCGATGTGGAGGAAAGCTGGAGGTCGTTGCACTGCCAGGGAAGAAACCAGCCGCAGAGTTTCCCAGTTAAAAGGTACTCCCCTTTTATTTGCGATAGTGGTGAAGCGTGGCTATCCGGCCGCCGGGGTGCTTGGCATGGGCGATTCGACCACGAGACAATCCAGGAAGGTGAAAAGCGGGCAAACTGGTTATCCCCACCAGTTCAGAGGAAGAAGACTCTCCGGGATGAAGATGTTCACTGTCGTCAGGAAGTGGTGAGGCGGTTTAGCAGGGCTCCACCGGTGGTGTCGTCGTTGCAGGTCGGCTCAGCTTTTTCCTCTTCGGATTCTTTGGTCCTGTGGCGACTTCTGAAGTTCCAGTCCCCAAAGCCCTGCTTTTATGCAGAAAACCCCCATTCATCAGTCCTAGCTTTCACTCAAACATGCTAAGTGGTGAGCCGGGCGGCTCACCACTGGGCCAATCATAAAAGAGTGCGAATTGAGTTGCTGAGGCAACTCAGTCCAGGGTGCCTAAACCCCCCCTCCCACACATCCTGTAGACCCAGACAGAGTGGCACCACTTTTGGTGGCTTCTGTGCAGAAGCCCGCCAAAAGTGGAACAAAGGGCTCGGCTTGGAGTTGGAGGCGAACACAAACGCCATGTTAAAACTGAGTCCTGGCAAAAAGACCCAACCGGGGATTAAATATTAAATAAATAACCCGGCGGTATCTTTAACATTGCACCAAAAAAGTGGTGCGTTTAAAATGAATGGGAAATCCCATAGGAAATATTCCGTTGGAATATTTCGCGTGGTAACCACTGCCACCAGTCAAACTCGACGAGGGGGGACTGCACAGTGCCCCCTTGAAAAATAGACCCTGGGGCAATTTAATAACCCCTACCAGGACTTCCACAATATGATGGTTGTGTTAAAAATCTATGGTGGTTCCAGTTGGGAGAAGTTGTACCAGTGGTCAAGGCCATGGTCTACCTGGGAATAACTTTAAACAGTATCCAAGATGGTCCGGACAATGAAAGACTCAGAAGTAAAGTCACAAATCTAGCTTCCCAAGCACTGTTAATTAAGCGATGATACTGCTCTTTTTCCCCAAACCTCTCATAGATTTTTACAGATTGAAAGTTTCACCCATTTTGACCTATGCGACTGAGGCAAACTTTTTTCTTACTCCAGAGGTTTGGAAATTGTGGAGTGCCTATTTTGGAAAAGAGTGTTGAGCTTACCAACATCTATCCCGATTGAAAGTGTGCGCAAAGAACTGGGTTGGTCTTCACTCTACATTTCCATGGTCTGGAAATCACTGACACTTTATGGCAAATGTCTGTATCTCCAGGAAAGAAGTGGGTTTTTGGCTATTAACAAAGCTATGACAAGAAAACAGATCCCGGCCTTCAACAAATGGCAGTTAAGTTGTACAGAAATTCTGAACAACATAGCCCTAAATCTGGATAATCTCATGCAAAATCTGCAGAGGGTCAAGAGGAAACTCTTGGACTGGGACTGGATAATCACTTTGGACATGCTTAGTGCTTTCCCGTCTATAACTCGGGGAAGGGCGAGCATTACCGTAGGTGTACTGTGCACCCGTATCTGGACAAATTTCCCTCAAGCACGGAAAGGCATCGCTTAATAAAATTTCGTCTAAACCTCCTTCATACAAGAGAAGTTGTAGGGAGAAGAAATAAAAAGGAGGGGCAATCAAGTTCGTTGTGTCGCTGCTGTGGACAGGCGGTTGAAACTCTACAGCACCTGGTGATGAACTGTGGTTCTTTATTGAGTCTTAGAGAAAAATGGTTGAGGGACGCACTTTCGAAATCTAAGGACCTTATCTCTGCAGGAGAGGTGGTCAATCCTAAGAAGGGGAGGAAAAGTATCCATGACTTTGGCCTTGATGAATTTCATGATTTTTTTAAAAACTGGAGACTTAGTTATTTCCCTTTTCCTTGTTTTTACTTTTATTTCTTTTTCCTTTTTTTATTCTGTTTTATTACTTTTCCTCCCTATATATATAGCTGATGTAATGTGTTTTCTTCTTTCTGTTAAACATTGATTTTAAGATGCTTTTAAAGTTTTTTTGGAAACTAATTGATCCATTAAAAAAATAAAAATATGTTGGTTTGTTTTGGTTCTGTTCACAATTTAAGACTAGTAAAGTCAATGGTGACTTTACATGCCCTGGGAGACAGTAGTCCGTTTGGGGATCACTATGACACCCCTGTGTTACTGCACTGTGGGTGCTGTGTAACACACCTACCAAAACCACATGAAACCCTATGGAGTAAAAGACCCCATAGCCCATAAAACACATTACAAAGTCAAAGGATATCTCAAATCATGTGTAAGAGTGGGAGAAAGTCTTTCTCTTAGCAGGAGAAAAAAATAAACTCCAAAAATCCAGCAAAGCTGCTGGGGGGGACTCACTAGGTTTGGGAAATTAGCCTATACTGAGAATTCTCCCTAACTTGGTATGAAGGAGGAAATCCTAACTAACCCTACCTCTAAGAGGGGTTTGCCTGACTCAACAAAACTAGCTAAGGAAACTGTCAGAGTGGAGTTTGCCGTCCTGTGTCCAAATCCAAACGTACAAGCCAACCTCAGCATAAAGTGAAAATTGAACGTCTCTTTGCTGTCAACTTGCAGCCCAGCTTTGTAGATCAAAACAAAGTTCCAAAAAGGTTTAGAAAAATGAGCAAAGGTTCCACAAGACTAAAGGATTTGATTCTGTTTCCAGAGTCTTTCCAGAGTTTATCCAAAATTGTATTTGTCTGCAATAATCCATCCCTTCTCCAGCATGGGGTCTGGCATGGATTCACATGCTCATGAATATTCCCCGTCGTCAGGCTGGGAATCCTCGGTAAAGAAAAAATCAGTATCCGTTTCGTTTCTGATCTGTCTTTCTTAGTAGTAACCAATCACTGATCTCTGGGTCATACTGCCCCCAGCCAATGACTGCCCTCTCCCTAAGCCCCTCCCCTGTCAGCCATCCTCAGATTTTTACCGCACGTTCAAGTATTGGGAGTCCTCGTACTTTAGCTCTCGAGCTTTTACTGCGTTTTTGCGCTTTTCCAGGAGATTTTCTAATTTTTTTCGGTTTAAAGGATAATTCCGGGACTTTTTTTTTATTGTCCCTACGGTTCGGCCATGTGTTTTTAAGCATAACTCGGTAGATCGTAGAAAACTTTCCTATGGACCTTACCCGACTTTTCGTCCATTAACGCACTCGAAATCAGCCGCCATTTTCTGATAATCCTATCATTTCCCCCCATCGACCTGGCTCACCTGCTTTTGCGGCACTAAATCAAATCCCCCGCCCCTGAAACAGACTTTATCAAAACATTCATATTCCCCGCCTCTATCCGTGACGTGACTGAGCTGCGTAGGCAAACGCGCCCAGGCGTCTTCTACGCGACTCCACACAGAACCCGGAAATCAACACAGATGAGCTCACACAACACAGCGCGCCACAATTGGGAATATGAAACTGTACTTTTAAATCAAACCGCAAGATTGTAAATTTGGTAAAGTACATTTATTTGACATCAAATGTTTTGAGAATATTCAGCGATTTTCATTTTTATTTGCTCACGTTCCAAAAAGTTCGTTTTGAGGCACGCGATGTTCCTTTGCTGTACACAGGGTCTTAGATCATCTCACAATACAGCGCCACAATTCGGAATATGAAACTGTGGTTTAAAAGCAAACGGCAAGATTGCCAAATGTACAAAGTACATTTATTGGACATCAAATGTTTAGAGAATATTCAGCGATTTGCATTTTTCTTTGCTCTCGATCCCTCCCTTGCTAGACTTCCTACCGGATGACAAGAGGGCAGAGGCCCTACAGATTCTGCAGGAAGGTGAGGTGGCGTTGGATCGCGCCATAACGGTGCCAATGGACATTGCCGATACCGGATTTTGCCAGATGGGCAACAGGGTTTGCCGATGAGGATGGTTCAAGACGACTGACTTTTGCCAGAACGTGCATACCAGAGTGTTGGACATGCCGTTCGACAGCAACAACCGGTTTGGGAAGACGGTGGATGAGTCCCTGCAGGCCATCAAGACCGACACGGAAACAGCCGAGCCCTAGGAGTCCTTCAGCAATGGCCCTTTCGGAGCTCCGGAGGCAGACTGGGAGCCTCCAAGGGATCTATCGGTGGCTCTTCCACTTACCGCCAGGCCGCCCGCTCCTTGTCCCAGGAGGCCTACAGAGGCCGCGGCAAGCAAGGAGGGTTTCGCCGCCGTCGTCCAGGAGGCCAAGGCGGCAAGGCCTCTTCCAAGCAGGACTGAACTGGCCGTAGCGCTGGGCCCCCACCGAAGCACCCCGGTGGGAGGCCGGCTGACTAAGCTAGTCAGCATTTGGGAGTCCATCTCCACTGACCGTTGGGTGCTGGACACCCTGGCCCGTGGACACTCGCTAGAATTTAAAGTGTCCTCGCTTTCCTCCCGTGGCCAGGAAGGAGAATCGCGTCCCTCAACTGCTGTTGGAGGTAAGGGCGATGCTCAAAGGTGCCATTGAGCTCGTCCCCAAGAGGCTCCGGGGCTCCAGAGTATACTCAAGGTACTTCCTCGTCAGAAAGAAGACAGGCGGTTGGCGCCCCATCCTGGACCTGCGTCGGTTGAACAAGTACATCAAGGCACAGAAATTCAGGATGGTCACCCTCCAGCACGTGCTGGGACAGCTGGAGGAGGGCGACTTCCTATCGTCGTTGGACCTGGAGGATGCTTACTTCCACATCCCCTTTCTAAAAGGACAGAGTTCCTCAGATTCGTAGTCCAGGGGAGTCCCTACCAATTCAGAGCCCTGCCGTTCGGATTGAAGTTGGCACCCAGGGTGTTCAAGTGCCTCGCACCATTGGTGGCGCGGCTGCGCCTGCAGGGGATCCACGTCTCCCCCTACCTGGATGACTGGCTAATCCATGCAAGGTCAAGAGAACTCGCCGTCGAACACACGGCGAGGACCGTCCGCCTGCTCTCGGAACTGGGATTCGCCATCAACTACCACAAATCCCACCTGGTCCCTTCGCAGGTGGCACTGTTTTTAGGAGCGAAGCTCGATACAGTGGAGCGATTGGCATTTGTTGGAAGAAAGGACGAAGGCCATTTTGGGCAAGGTGCAGCACCTGTTAGCCACGGACGTGGCCAGGGTGAGGTCCATCAAGTCCCTCCTCGGGATGATGTCCTCATGCATCTACCTTGTGCCCCTTTGCAGACTTCGGATGTATCCGCTACAAGAGTTCCTCGACGCCTGCTGGATTCAAGCAGCGGGCAGCTTCAAAGATAGGATACCGCTGGACGAGGAGTTCCGTCGGGTGATTCTATGGTGGGCTACCCGTGCGCACCTCACGGCAGGCACGGACTTCCAGACCCTGGCGTATCAGGAGACGGTGATGACGGACGCCTCCCTCGAGGGATGGGGGGCCCACACCGGATATCTCCACGCAAGAGTCCTCTGGCTCCCGGAGGAGAGGTCTCTCTACATCAACATCCTGGATCTACGAGCCATGTTCTGGGCGGTCAAATCGTTCATTCCGTCTCTCGGACAAAGTGGTGAGGATCTTCACTGACAACACCACCACGATGTTCTACATCCGGAAGCAGGGAGGCACCAGATCCCCAGCTCTATCCAAGGAGGCCCAGGATCTGTGGCACTGGGCCGTCGCCTAGGGGATGTTTCTGGTTTCCTTCCACCTGGCAGGAATAAAAAACACCATCGCAGACTCGCTCAGCAGGGAGCTGCGCTCGTGCCACGAGTGGGAACAACGCCAGGACCAGGTGTATCGGCTCTTTGAATAAGGGGGGAAAACCCCAGATCTTCCTGTTCGAGATGGCAACAAGCTCCCAAGTGCCAGAGGTTCGCCAGCAGGTTCACACAGCCGAGGAGCATGGGCGATGCTTTCTCGTTCCCTTGGGACGGCCTGTTCCTGCACGCGTTCCCTCCATTGCTGTTGCTGCTCAATCTCATCAAACGGCTCAAGAGGTCCAGGTGCAGGATGATCCTCATCGCACTGGCGTGGTCGAGACAGATCTGGTTCCCGGACCTTCTGGACTTGTCAACTTCCCCACCTATCAAGCTGGCGAGGGATGTGGATCTTCTCTCCAGAGGAGGCGGCGCCATTCTTCATCACGACCGAGTCTCTGAACTTGCAGGCTTGGCTCCTGCAGCACTAGAGTTTGGAGGATACGATATCCCGGCTGAGGGGTTCTTGCAAAAGCCAGGGCGTCCTCAACCCTCAAGTTTTATGGCATACGTCGAAGAGGTTCTCTATATGGTGCCGTGCACAGATTAACCCTCTGTGGATTACGGCCCCTCAAGTATTGCCGTACCTACTGTCGCTGGCCAAAGCTGGACTGGCTCACGCCTCCATCAAGATGCATCTGGCTGCCATCTCCCGATACACCAGAACTACAGGACGGGCGTCCTTGTGGTCTCATCGCCTGGTGAAAGAATTTGAGGGACTATTCCGATCGTTCCCGCCGGTGAAGGCCCCTGCCCCGGCGTGGGAGCTCAACGTGGTGCTGACCAGGCTCATGGGGGGGCCCAATTCGAGCCTATGCATTTGGCGCCGTTGAAGTTCCTGTCGTGGAAGACAGAATTTCTCGTGGCCATCACCTCCGCACGACAAGTGGGAGAGATCCAGGCCCCATCTTGCAAGCCTCCATACTTGACTTTTCACGACACGAGGGTGGTGCTGAGGTCGCACCCCTCCTTTATGCCTAAGGTGCCGTCGGACTTCCACCTCAACGAGCCCTTGGTGTTGCCAGTTTTCTCGTCGCCTTCGTCTCCAGCCGAGAGGACTTTGCACTCGCTGGATGTGGCTAGAATGCTGAAGTTCTACGTGGAGCGCACGCAGAGTTTTCGGAAGTCCTCACAGCTGTTTGTGAACTTTGGACCTGTGAATCAAGGGAAGTCTCTCTCGAAGGCTTCCATTTCCAGTGGCTCTCCGGCTGCATCATGCACTGTCACCGGTTGGCAAACCGACCACTGCCCGGCCGTCAGAGCCCATTCGACCAGAGCGATTGCTGCTACCACAGCGTTCCTGTCTGGTGTGCCTCTGCTGGACATCTGCAGGGCTGCTACGTAGAGGTCGACGCACACCTTCACAAGATTCTTCTGCATTGATCGCGACTCCAGGGAGGAGTCAAGGGTAGCCAAGCAGTGCTGCGCAACCTGTTGGCTTAAGGTGAGCCTGGTGAGGAGGTAAGAGATGCTTAATGTTGAGTTGTTGTATTGCTTAATGTTGAGCCTGTTGCCACCTCCCGTGGTTGTGCATGTGTATACTGCTGTGTATTCTTACATTCATGAGCATGTGAATCCATGCCAGACCCCATGCTGGAGAAGGAACAAGTTACTTGCCTATAACTGTTGTTCTCCAGCATGGGTCTGGCATGGATTCACATGCGAACCCTCCCTCCTTCCCCTCTGGGGCTCTTCACTTGGTCATACTGCCACTTTACATGCTACCAAATCTGAGGATGGCTGCCAGGGGAGGGGTTTAGGGAGAGCGCAGTCATTGGCTGGGGGCAGTATGACCCAGAGATCAGTAATTGGTTACTACCAAGAAAGACAGATCTGAAACGATACTGATTTTTTTTCTTTACCGAGGATTCCCAGCCTGACGGGGAATATTCATGAGCATGTGAATCCATGCCAGACCCATGCTGGAGAACAGTTAAAGGTAAGTAACTTGTTCCTTCCTCTTCCAACGGCGGGAGGCCAAGAGGAAGACTCTCAATCCCGTTGCTGGACGACATGTGGAACGAGGGGCTAGTGGTCCTGAATAACCCGTCCACGGCCCCTGCCAGGAGAGACCGGTATGAGAAGAAATACCGGGTCTCGGACTCTGCCCTTATGTTTGAGAGCACAGCCGTCCCCGGACTCGGTGGTCTCTGCGGTGGCCAAGAAGGCAACGGGGGTGACTGCGTCTACTTCAACATTCCCACCAGACAGCGAGGGGAAGAAGTTGGACGCCATGGGATAACATGTCATTTCGTCTGTCGCGATGACGATTAAAGTGGGCAATGCCCTTGCAATCGTGGCACGCTACGACAGGGAGCTGTGGTTCAAGATCGCTCCCTTGCTGGATTTCCTTCCGGACGACAAGAGGGCCCTGAAATTCTATGGGAAGGCAAGGTGACTTTGGATCACGGTGGCCACGGACATCGCCGACACCCGCTTTCGTCAGATGGGCAACAGCGTTTGCCTTCGCCCACGCGGTTGGTTTAAGGCCACAGACTTCCGCCAAGACGTGCAGACCAAGGTTCTGGACATGCCTTTCGACAGGAACAACATATTCAGCAAGACTGTGGACGAGTCTCTACAGGCCATCAAGGCGGACACAGACGGCTCAGGCCTTGGGTGTCCTTCAACGGCCGTCCTTGCGGAGCGCCAGAGGCAAGCAAGGCGCCTCCAAAGGATTCAATGGTGACTCCTCGTACCGCCAAGCAGCCTGCTCCTCGTCGCAAGAGGCCTACAGAGGATGTGCAAATTAACAAGGGGGGTCCTGGGAGTCCCTCTGCCAGACATTAGTCCTGGTTACGAGAGACTTACCCAGAGTCTTTAGCTCACTATCTTTCACAGAGAAGAAATATCCCAAACATATCGTAACCAGGACTAATGTCTGGCAGAGAGACTCCCAGGACCCCCCTTGTTATTCTACAGAGGATGTGGCAAGACAGGAGGATCTCATAGTCGTTGCCAAGGAGGCCAAGGCAGCAAAGCCACGGCAAAGCAGGATTGAACCGACCGTGGCATTGGGCTCCCACCTGAGCACCCTGCTGGGAGGCCGGCTGGCAAAATTCATCGGCGTGTGGGAGTCCATCTCCACCGACCGTTGGGTGCTGGATGCACTGGCCCGCGAGCACACCCTGGAATTTCAAAGGAGATGTCCCCGTATTCCACCCGTGGCCAGGAAGGAAAACCACATCCCCCATCTGCTGCTGGAGGTATGGGCGATGCTAAGAAAGGGGGCCATCAAACTCGTCCCAAAGATGCTCTGGGGCTCCGGAGTGTACTTGTGGTACTTTCTCGTTCGAAAGAAGATCGGCAGTTGGCGACCCATCCTGAACCTTCGTCGTCTAAACAAGTAGATCAAGTCCCAGAAGTTCCGGGTGGTCACCCTCCAGCACATGCTGGGACAGCTGGAGGATTCCTACTTCCATATCCCCATTCTAAAAGGACATAGAAAATTCCTGCGATTTGTGGTCCAAGGGCGACCCGATCAGTTCAAGGCCCTTCCCTTCGGATTGAAGTCAGCGCCCAGAGTGTTCACCAAGTGCCTAGCACCAGTGGCTGCGCCTGCAGGGCATCCACGTCTACCGCTACCTGGACGACTGGCTTCTCTGAACGAAGTCAAGAGAACTCACTGTCTATCACACAGCAAAGACCGTCCGACTGCTCACGGATCTAGGATGCTCTATCAACTTCGTGAAATCCCACTTGGTACCGTCGCAAGTCGCCCTTTTCCTGGGAGCCAGGCACGACCCAGTGGCGCGATTTGTTTCGCCGTCGGAGGAGAGGACGAAGTCCATCCTAGGTAAGGTACAACAGCTGTTGACCTTGGACGTGGCCAGGGTGAGGTCCATCAAGTCCCTCCTCGGCATGATGGCCTCGTGTATCTACCTTGTGTGCCTATGCAGACTGCGGATGTGACCCCTGAAGGAGTTCCTCGACGCCTGTTGGATGCAAGTGTCGGGCAGCTTCGAAGACCGGATCTCACTCAATGAGACTTTACGCCAAGCGATCCGGTAGTGGGGCACCCGCGCGCATCTGGCGGCGGGTATGGACTTACAGACCTCTGCACATCAGGAAACAGTGACGACGGACGGCTCCCTGGAGGGATGGGGAGCGCACACCGGAGAGCTCCACGCAAGAGGCCTTTGGCTCCTGAGTAGAGGTCGCTACACATCAATGTCCTGCAGCTCAGAGCCGTGTTCTGGGCCCTCAGATCGTTCCTTCTGTCCCTCAAGGGCAAGGTGGTAAGGGTCTTCCCTGACATACCCACGATGCTCTACATCCAGAAGCAGGGTGGCACCAGATCCCCAGCCCTATCCAAGGAAGCACAGGATCTGTGGCACTGGGCCGTTGCCCAGGGGATGTTTCTGGTACCCTTCCATCTGGCAGGAATAAAAAACACCATTGCCGACTCACTCAGCAGGGAGCTGTGTTCGTGCCACGAGTGGGAGCTGCGACATGATCAGGTTGATCTCCTATTCCGACGATGGGGCAATCCCCAGATCGACCTATTCGCGACGGCGACGAATGTCAAGTGCCAGAGGTTTGCCAGCAGGTTTCCCCACCAGGGAAGTATGGGCGATGAATTCTCATTCCCCTGGGACGGCCTGTTCCTGTATGCGTTCCTGCCGTTGCTGCGGCAACTCATCAATCTGGTGTAGGATGATCCTTGTCGCACCGGCGTGGCCGAGGCAGATTTGGTTCCTGGGCCTTCTGGACATGTCAGCACCCCCCCACCTCCCTCCAGTCAAACTGCCGAATGATGCAGATCTTCTCGCCAGAGAAGGAAGTGCCATCCTCCACCACGACCCAGGGTCGCTGAACCTGCAGGCTTGGCTCCTGCAGCACTAGAGTTCGGAGGATACGACATGCCCAGCAGACTGCAAGGAGGTGCTTGTAAAGGCCAGAGCATCCTTGACTCTCGTGTTATGGACACAAGTGGAAGAGGTTCCCTGTCTGGTGCCGTGCACAGAAGATTAACCCTCTTCGGATTGCGGGTTCTCAGGTGCTCCCGTACTTGCTATCGCTGGCCAAGGCGGGACTGGCACCTGCCTCCATCAAGATGCATCTGGCGGCTATCTCCCGCTACCCCAGAATTCCGGGGCGGTCATCCCTATGGTCCCACCACCTAGTGAAGGAGTTCATGAAAGGACTGTTCTGATTGTTCCCGCCGGTGAAGGCTCCGGCCCCGGCGCGGGAGCTAAACGTGGTGCTGTCCAGGCTCATGGGGCCGACATTCGAGCCTCTGCATGGGCACCTTTGAAGTTTCTGTCGTGGAAGACAGCCTTTCTTGTGGCCATCACCTCTGCAAGACGAGTGGGAGAGATCCAGGCCCTCTCCTGTAAACCTCCATACCTGAAATTCCACGAGACGAGGGTGGTGCTGAGGACGCACCCCTCCTTCATGCCTAAGGTGCCGTCGGACTTCCACCTCAACGAGCCCTTGGTGTTACCTGTTTGCTTCCCGTCGCCTTTGTCGCCGGCTGAGAGGACTTTGCACTCGCTGGATGTGGCTAGAGCGCTGAAGTTCTACGTGGACCGCATCAAGAGTTTTCGGATGACATCACAGCTGTTTGTGAACTTTGGACCTGTGAACCAAGGGAAGGCCCTCTCGAAGGCTTCCTTTTCCAGGTGGCTCTCACTGTCACCGGTTGGCAAACCGACTGTTGCCCGGCTGTCCGAGAGCCCATTCAACCAGAGCAATTGCTGCTACCACGGCGTTCCTGTCGGTGTGCCCCTGCTCGACATCTGCAGGGCTGCTACGTGGAGGTCGACGCACACCTTCACGAGATTCTACCGCGTTGACCAGGATTCCAGGGAGGAGTCCAGAGTCGGCCAGGCAGTGCTGCACAACCCGTTTGCTTAAGGAGAGCCTGGTGCGGAGGTAAGAGATGCTTAATGTTCAATTATTGTGTTGCTTAATGTTGAACCTTGCCACTTCCCGTGGTTATGCATGTGTGTACTGCTATGTATTCTTATATTCATGAGCATGTGAATCCTTGCCAGACCCGATGCTGGAGAAGGAACAAGTTACTTACCTGTAACTGTTGTTCTCCAGCATGGGTCTGGCATGGATTCACATGCAAACCCTCCCGCCTACCCCTCTGTGGCTCTTCTCTTGGTCCTACTGCCACTTTAGGTGCTACCAAATCTGAAGAGGGCTGCCAGAGTAGGGGCTTAGGTAGAGGGCAGTCATTGGTGGGGGCAGTATGACCCAGAGACCAGTGATTGGTTCTTAGTAGAAAGACAGTTCAGAAACGAAACTGAAACTTTTTTTTTTTTCTCTTTACCGAGGATTCCCAGCTTGAGGACGGGAAATATTCATGAGCATGTGAATCCATGCCAGACCCATGCTGGAGAACAATTACAGGTAAGTAACTTGTTCCTTCCGCAGCTTCCAGGAACGGAGGTCCAGGCAGCCGGACTGCTCGCAGACTCCAAATCGGCACAAGCAACAAAAAGGGAGGGAGGGGCAGAGAGGGGGTAAGGGCTTTTTCCAGTTCCCTTCCTGGGCAACAGCCTCTGAGGGAAAGAATGCATGATACTCCCCTTTGGCTCCATGTGTCTCCAGTGGGGGGGCAGGCTGGCTCTCCAAGTACATTTCTGGTAACAGAATTTCACAGACCCCTGGATCCTCTCCATAGTATCCAGTGTACCGCCTACCCATCCAAGCCTCTCCTCCCTTCCACTCCCTCAAGTTGTGACAGCAACTCTTCTGGCGGAGATCCGTTCGCTCATAGAGAGCCAGGCTGTGGAGGAAGTCCCATCTTTCCAGTGAGGCTTGGGCTTTTACTCCAGGATTTTCAGCATTCAGAAAAAGAACCAGGCGGGCCCGAGAGTTGTGCTGGACCTTTCCACCATCAAACCTCTCCTTACCTTTACATAAATTCAAGATGGTTATGCCAGCTTTTATAGCGGAAACATTATGCAGGGGAGACTGGGTGTGCTCCCTGGATCTGAAGGACACGTACCTACACATTCTGATTTGGCAGCCCCATCGTTCCTTCCTATGGTTCAGGATCATGGGCTGTCATTTCCAATACAAGGTCCTTCTTTTTGGCCTCAACTCTGCCCCCAGGGTATTTACCAGATTTATGAATACTGTGGCTCCCCTCCTCAGAGCGCAGGGCCTCCACATCTACCCATAACCTTGACGACTGGCTCGTCAGGGCTACATATCCGGAAATGGTTCACCACTCTTCCCATGTCCTTATGAACACACTGCAAAATCTGGGCTTTTCGCTCAATCTCAAGATGTTTTAGCTGCAGCCCACGCACACTGTCACTCTTGGGCCTCATCTCGGACACGTGCTCCGATAAGGTGTTTCTGTCAGAGGACAAGATTTGGCCATCAGGAGGGGACACGACTCACTTCCTCACCACAGAATTGACCTCGGCCTGTTGGTACCAGCATCTTCTGGGTCTCTTGGTGGCAGTCCTGTTAGCCGTCCCACACGGACGAGGATTCAGCTGCACTTCGCGGCTTCATGGAACCAGGAGCGGGACTCTCAATCCGAGATGAACTTTCCCCCATCTCTCCGCCTGGACCTCACATGGTGGTCCAAGATACGCAACCTGCGGACGTGCAAACCCTTGCGGCCTCATTCCCCGCATGTCATCACCACAGACCCCTTGCTCGAGGGCTGGGGAGAAACCCTGGACGATGTATCGGTCCACAGCACCTGGATTCGACAGGAGCAGGAATACTGCATCAATTGCTTCGAGCTGAACACCATCTGGCTAGTGCCCAGAGCATTCCTTCCACTTCTCAGGGCAAGGTTGTCCTCATCCAGTCAGACATCTCGTCCAGCATTTACTAGGTCAACAAGCAGGAAGGCACCAGATCCCCTCCACTGTGCAGACTGGCAATCAGCATGTGGGATTGAGCCCTGGAAAACGACATCTACCTCACGGCAGTCCACCTTCCGGGGGAATCCAACCAACAAATCACTCAAAAGCCCTCTCCCCAGAGGGGGAGCAGTTCCCGCCGGTCCTTTCGAGGCCAATCCCGTTCCTCACAGAACATGCACAATACCAGAAACAACTGGAACTCTGGGCAAGCATCCAAAACCCCCACCAACTATGCACCTAGGGGTAAGCGGCGCGGGAAGGGTAGAGGCAGAGGCCCCAACTCCAGGGGAGCCACAGCCTCTTGTCAGAAATGACCTATGGATTCAGTCCCCTCCCATGGCATCCCAGTCAGGGGGTGCTTAACACCTTTCCTTTCAGCATGGGAGGGAATTGCATCAGACCAGTGGGTTCTAAAGACTGTCCCCCACGGGTGCTGTGGAATTCACCCGACCCACAATTCAGACTGCCCAAAGAACGACACCCGACGCCAGACCCTCTGCAAATCCTAATGTAAGAAGTAGAGGCACTTCTGGAAAAGGATACCATAAAAACGTCCCTATTCTTAAGGTTAACAAGGGTGTCTATTCAGTGTACTTCCTTGTACCCAAAAAGGACCTCACCATGCGCTCTGTTTTAGACTTGAGCCCAGCGAGCAAATTTGTCAAACCTCAAGTTTCGTATGGTAACCCTTCAGGAAGTAATCCCACTTCTGAAACAGGAGGATTACATTATTAAACATTAAAAATACATGCTTTCATATTTCAGTGTTGCCAGCGCACAAAATATTAAAGGTTCATGATAGAGGACAGGCAGTATCAATTCAAAGTACTCCCCTTCGGCATTGCCTCAGCGCCAAGGGTGTTTACGAAGGTCCTGGCAGTAGCAGCAGCACACCTGCGCAGACTACCCCTACCTGGACGACTGGTTCATAACAGGGGACTCTTACAAAACATGCCTAGGCAATACTCGAGACAATAGACCACCTGTTCAGTCTGGGATTCTCATCGAGAAGAAATCCAGCTTAGACCCCAGTAAAGTCGAGCAATTTCTAGGGGCCCTGATTCAGACAAAGGACGGCCTTGTCTTCCTCTGTGTTCAGAACATGCTTTCTCAGATCCCTCCAATATGTAGCGAGTTGGAAAGTGACGGTACTCAAGACCATGCACTTGCTAGGTCTGATGGCGTCATGCATTTACTTAGTGCCTCACGCGCGGCTGCGCATGCGTCCCATGCAAACGTGGCTCAACAGCCAGTGGTGTCAGGCCAGAGGACAATGTGAAGATCTGGTAGTTGTCTTGCCAGCCATCGTTCTCTCTGCAGTGGTGGTCTAGGGAAAACCTCTTGAAGGGGGAAGACCTCCACCACTTCTGCAGTGGAAGCCACTCTCGCGACAGACACATCTCTTACGGGGTGAGGGGCTCACCTGCTTCAGCAGACAGCGCATGCAGTGTTGTCCCCACAAGTAGCATCCAACCATCTAAATCTGTTGGAACTGCTGTTCAAAGCACTGAAGGCCTTTCAGACACAGCTTTAAGGGAAGACAGTCCTGGCCCTGACGGACAGCACCACAGCCATGTATTACCTAAACAAACAGGGGGAGACACACTCTCCAGGGCTACCCAAGCTGTCCCAGAAAATTTGGATGTGGGCTCTCAAACACAGGATGTTCCTACTGTCCCAACACGTTCCAGGAGAACTTAATCTCCTAGCGGCTGTGCTCAGCAGAGATTTCCCACTGCCTACAAGATAACGAATGGCATCTGCACGAAGACATCGTCTCCAACATCTTCGCAGAATGGGGCTTGCCAGGGATCGACCTGTTAGCAACTCAGGAGAATACCCAATGCCAAGACTACACCTCCAGGGACCTCCAGAACCGCTCCAAGGGGAATGGACTCTGGATAACCTGGTCAAGGAAATGTATCTACGCTTTTCCCCCCTGACTCCCCTACTCAACAAGATAGTGCACAAGATGCACCAGGAACCATGTGGGCCCGCCAACCCTGGTTCGCTCATCTAATGGAAATGTCCGTCCCCCTCTTACCCCCCCTCTCCCCCAACACCCCCTAAGACTACCCTGCCCGTACAACATGTTGTCTCAGGACAGAGGGGAGAAACTACACCAATGCCTGCAAACTCTGAACTTAGCGGCCTGGCTCCTGAGGTCATAGTTTGGACACCTTCAACTCACTCAGATGCATGGACATACTCAGGAGGCTAGAAAACCTAACACTCGTTATTGCTATTCCAGTAAGTGGAAACGCTTTGTCATCTGGTGTAAAACCAAGGGTGTCATCCCATTGACTGCTCGCCTACCCACCTTGTGTTGTACCTAACTCATTTGTTAGACTCCGGTTTGGTTTTTAATTCCCTAAAGGTTCATCTAGCTGCTCTATCAGCCTACACTACGTCACAACAGAAAGTGTTGTGGTGCAAAATACCTGTTAAGGCTTTTATGGAACGGGTTAAAACAATTCACCCCCCATTTCTAACCCAGCCCCCGGATGGGATCTAAATGTGGTTTTGACCAGACACATGGGGTTTCCGTTTGAACTAATGCATAAACCAAGTCTAAAAGACCTTACTTATAAGGCGGCCTTCCTAGTGGCCATCACTACTTTTAGAAGGTTTCTAGAACTTTCAGTTCTAGACCCTTTTGTTACAGTTCAAAGGGATAAGGTCGGATAAGGTGGTTCTGCGCCCTCATCCCAGATTTGCACCTAAATTTATCTCGCAGTTACATGTGAACCAATCAATCGAACTAACCACTTTCTCACAGAATCCCACTAGTATGTCCGAAAGATGCCTACACACTCCAGATGTGCGCAGGGCAGTCAAGTTTTACCTGGAAAGAACAAAACCACTGAGGAAGACAAACCAGTTTTTTGTTTCAGTGGCAGCTGGTAGAGATGGGGATCTTGTCTCTAAATCTGCTATCTCAAGGTGGATTGTCAAATGCATCACACTCTTATACTCTTGCTAAGAGAGAACCGCCTTTCAAGCCTAGAGCACACTACTCTGGGCACTGTGCCTTCCATAGCATTCTTTGCAAATGTTCCCCGTGAGTCAATTTTCAAAGCGACAACCTGGAGTTCTGTACACCTTTACAAAACACTATTGCCTAGACACTCATTCTAGATCTGATTCTCAGGTGGAACAAGCAGTATTAAGACATCTTTTCTCTAATGTTCCTTCTCATAACCCACCTCCAACTCTGGGTACTTCTCGCTAGTCTATGCACAGCATGTTATTAGAAGCCGATTAACAAGCATCAGAAGACATGCATTACTCAACGTAATAGCATTTCTGATTGTATCTTTTTGATTCACATGCGCCCACCCTGCCTCCATGTTCGGATGCAAGGAACATAGACGTCTTTACTACTTTCGAAGGGATTGTGTCCTCCGATGTATTCCTTATCTATGATATTTGTATCTCCAGCTTGCTCTCCTCGGAAACATTTTTTCCCAGTAGTGGGCGCTGTGCGTCGACGTCCGAGTAGGTGTTCCTCGACAGCCACCGTATCGACGCCTTCATGCCTATAAATGGCCACGCTCAGCGTCCGTTGCTCAGTTACGTTTTTCCGTGCTTCGTGTGCCTCGGAATACCGTTGCTCAGTTTGTCAGTCGATATATATTCATATTTCCTCGAGAAAACCGACTCGTATTCGATGGCTTCCTCCTCCGACCCGACGACTCCTCGGTCCGGTTTCAAAAAATGCTGAGACTGTGGGAAGAAAATGTCGTTGACGGATCCTCACAGGATCTGTTTGTGGTGTCTGGGAATCGAACACCAGTGTTCGGAGTGTAAGGAATGCCTATCCATGACGGCGAAAGCCTTGAAGGAGCGTAAGGGGAAGCTAGAGAGAGGTAAGTCAGTTTTAACATTCGTCTCCTCACCGTCGAAAGCATTCTCGGTCTATGTCTCGAAGTGGCTCCCACCACTCGTCGAGGTCTAGACACTCGAAAAAGAGACGAAGAAGATCCCCTTTATCGTCTTCTAGTTCCCCTGAAAGAGTAAATTACCCCACAACACAGCTCTCAAGCTGAGTGGGAGGAATTCAGAAAAAAGATGCTAAGCGTCTTCGAGAAAGCAGCCTCGACCCCCTCGAAGACAGCGGAGGGTGATACCCCGGGTGAAAAGCCCAAAAAATATAAACGCCGCGAGTCGAAGCACCCGGCGAAAGAGTCAACCCGAAAGCGCCATGAGCCATCGGGAAGTAAAGCATCTTCGACGCCATCGTCGAAAGCCCCTTCGAAGCATAGATCGGCACCATCGACGCCGTTATCGAAGGGTTCTTCGACGCATCCGTCGATCGAGTCGACGCCGACATCGATGCTGATTTTTTAAAAGAAAAAACCCACAGCTACTCCACAGCCAACGGTTACACCGAGAGCCTCCGACACAACGTCGAACGTAGTCGACATCCTCGAGCAGGATTCCGATCCTCTCGAGTTCTTCGAGGCCTCTTCCAGTTTTCTCGACGCCTTTGCCGGTGCCGTCGAAGATTTTTACATCAGCGTCATCGACCTTTTCAAGGCCACTGATGATGGCTCCCTCTGCCTTAGAGATGGGTTTTATACCATTTCACAGACCAGAGCATCCCCCCTTAACTTCAATTTTTGGAGAAAGGGCAGATTCTGATAAGGCCTTTTGGGCTGCAGAGAGCCACATTACCTGAATCAGAGACTTTTGACCCTGAAGAAAGAAGGTTAAAAGACCTTCAGGATGCATTACAGGAAGCAAGTGGCCTAGACACTTCCCCAGAAGTGTATTTTGTCAAAACAGACCCAGGGGAATACGCTGATACCCCTTATAGAACCCTAATGTCAAGAATTACGGAGTTCATGGGTTGGTCTGCACCGTCACCTGTTTATCAACAGGATGACCTCACAGATATTCTGGATAAAGGTCCACAGGAGGATCCTGTGGTTCCATTTCATTCTGCTTTACAAAGAAAGATTTTAACTAACTGGGAAACTCCTGAAGTTTTCCCTGCGGTTAACAAGAAGTTGTCAGCGAAATATAGGGTATCTGATGATGACCCTGAATACCTATCTAAGCACCCTTCTCCAGAGAGTCTGGTGGTCTAGGCTGCAACTTCATCAGGCAGTACATCTGCATACCCCACTGCTCCTCAGGATAGGGATGATAAGAAATATGATGCCATGGCTAAGAAAGTCTTCTCGGCCTGTAGCATGGCTTTAAAATCTATTAATGCAACTTGTACGCTCGCTAGGTTCAGCCACACTCTTTGGGAGTGTGCTTCATCAGTGGCTGACTGCCTCCAGGAAGGAGAAGAAAGGGACGCATTTTTAAATATCATCAGAGATGGTAAAGATGCAATGTGTGAGTCCCTTCAAACTGGCATTGATTCTGCTGACAGTATCAGCAGGGCCATGGCGGCAAGTACTACAATCGGCAGGCATGCGTGGTTGAGAAAGTCCGGCTTTGCTTCTGACGTACAGGCCAGACTTTTAAATATGCCCTTTGACGGCTCTTCCCTATTTGGTAAAAAGGCGGATGACAGTTTGGAAAAACTACAAACATCAAAAGCAGCAGCCAAGTCACTAGGAGCTGCAATCCGCCAAACTAATTTTCGTCCCTCAGGATCCTCTTGGAGAGGAAGGTCCTTTCGCTATTATTCCTCATATGGAAGAGGCAGAGGATGGCCGGCTCAAAGAGGCCAAGGAAAATTTACCCGTGGTGGACGGAGTAAAGGAAAGAAAGCCGCATCAGCAGGAGCCGCTTTACCTTCGGCAACTGCTTCAGCCGTTCCCAAACCACTCTGAGGTCTCCCATCACAAGACACCTGTAGGGGGCAGGTTAACTCACCATCTGACGGAATGGCAGGCAATTACGTCCGATGCTTGGGCATCGGAGACAGTTGCCCAAGGTTACTGCCTGCCTTTTCTGCTCATCCCTCAGAGCCATCCACCGGGGAACAGCTCTCTGAAAGTGCCGGATCCGCTCCTCTTGCAGGAAATTGTAGACCTGCTAGAGAAAGGTGCCATAGAACCGGTACCTGTAGCGGACAGGAACAAGGGCTGGTACTCCCCCCTACTTTCTCATACCAAAGAAAGACGGAGGACTGAGACCCATCCTGGACTTATGAGAATTGAACAAGTTCCTCAGGAAGGACAAGTTCATGATGGTAACTCTCTCTCAGATCCTTCAGGCCCTCCAGCCTCAGGACTGGTTGGTATCTCTGGACCTTCAGGATGCTTATTTCCATGTGCCAATTTATCCCAAGCACAGGAAGTACCTGAGGTTCGCAATTGGCCTCTCTCATTATCAATTTTGAGTTCTGCCATTTGGGCTGACCTCCGCCCGAGGGTCTTCACCAAGCTAATGTCGGTTGTGGCTGCAAGTCTAAGGAGGTAAGGGATTCACGTCTACCCCTACCTGGACGACTGGTTGATCAGAGCAGTTTCTTCGGAACAAGCTCGGATCCAACTAGATTATGTATGCCACTCCCTTCACAAGCTGGGCTTCTCCCTCAATTTAAAGAAGTCACAGATGATACCATCACAGAGACTCCAGTTAATTGGAGCAGTCCTGGACACATCCCTGGGAAAATCCTCGCCTCCAGAGGTGAGGGCTCAAGATATTCTGCAGATGGTCACCAGGTTTCAAAATGCCCAACTTCTCCCAGCCTACGACTTTGAGGTTGCTAGGCCTCATGGCATCCTGCATATCCCTTGTGCCAGAGGCTCGCCTGAGAATGAGATCCTTTCAGTGGGCACTGAGGACTCAGTGGTCACAATTCTCAGGGAGGATGACGGATCTCCTCCGGATTCCGGACAAGGTAGCCCACGACCTTCAATGGTGGGCCTCTCGAACATCTTGAAAGGAGAACTGTTTTGGCAACCATGGCCGGAGATAACAGTAGTCAGACGCCTCACTTACGGGGTGGGGAGCCCATGCCAACGACTTGACCATCAGCAGTCGTTGGTCTCCATCAGAGTCCAGACTACACATCAACCTGTTGGAGCTGAGAGCCATCAGACTGGCACTGAAGGCTTTACTGCCGTCTGTACGGGGGAGAAACGTCCTGATAATGACTGACAATACAGTGGCCATGCACTACTTCAACAAAAGAGGAGGCGTAGGGTCACTGCCACTGTGCAGAGAAGCGATGCAGCTCTGGTTTTGGGCAATTCAGGAAGGAACCTCTATATCAGCAATTCACCTAGTCGGAGAGAAGAACTTGACAGCGGACGCTCTGAGCAGGCAGAACAGTCTCCCACGAATGTGAGATAGCTCAGGAAGTCCTTCAAGAGATCCACGCCCTTTGGGGAACCCCTCAAGTGGATCTGTTCGCCACCAGTATCAACAGGAAGTGCGACAGATTTTGCTCAAGGGAATTTCCTCCGAGAGGAGCTCTAGGAGACGTGTTCGTAGTGGACTGGGAGTTCCCACTTCTGTACGTGTTTCCTCCGGTCCCTGTCATTCCTCAAATGATCAGGAGGTTGAGAAGGTTTCGGAAGACCATGATCCTAATTGCCCCGGATTGGGCCAGGAGAACGTAGTACCCAGACCTTCTGGACATGTCCATCCATCCTCCAATTCGTCTACCGTACAGAGAGGATCTTCTCTCTCAGAAGGGAGGTCAGGTTCTCCATCCAGCCATCAAGCCCCTCAACATTCACGCTTGGTTTCTAAAAGGTTGAGGTACAAGGATTGGGACCTTCCAGATGACGTCATGGAGGTGTTGCTTTCGGGCAGAAGGCCAGCAACTAAAACTCTATACCGCTGCTGTTGGAATAAATTTTGCAGCTGGTGCAGAGAATATTGAACCCTTTTCATGTGGTACACCTGCAGTGTTATCCTTCTTACTTTATTTGGCAAATTCAGGCCTTCAAGTTGGCACTATTAAGGGCTACCTCTCAGCGCTATCTATCTTTAAGCGCACTGCAGAGGAGCCATCGTATTTCAAAATTCCATTGGTAATACAATACTTGAAAGGTCTA
The DNA here is from genome assembly GCF_040938575.1 of Ambystoma mexicanum. Taxonomy (NCBI): domain Eukaryota; kingdom Metazoa; phylum Chordata; class Amphibia; order Caudata; family Ambystomatidae; genus Ambystoma; species Ambystoma mexicanum. Next base: position 82,744,188 of record NC_090931.1, read on the forward strand.
ACTAATGTTTACCCTCCAAGACCATTCCAAGTTCCCTTATGGGACTTAAATCTAGGTTTAAACTTCCTAAAGGGTGCTCCTTTTGAACCACTCCACTCTTGCTCATTGAAGTTTCTTACCCTCAAAACTGTCTTATTGGTAGCATTAACATCTGGTAGAAGGGTTAGCGAGATACAAGCCCTATATTGTAAACCTCCCCATACAATTTTTCACAAGGACAAAGTCGTTCTACAGGTGAAGCCTAACTTCCTCCCAAAGGTAGTTTCTGAATTTCACATTACTCAGAAGATTACTTTACCTTCATTCTATCCTCCTCCCCATCCGGGGAAAGAGGAAGAGACTATACAGGCTGGACCCTAAGCGAGCCTTGAGTTTTTATATCCGTAGACTTGCTAAAATTAGACAAGCAGACGAACTCTTTGTAGGTTTCACAGGACATAAGTTGGGGTTACCAATAACCAAACAAACCATCTCCAGATGGATTATTTTAGCCATTCTGGAATGCTACAAACTGGCAGGGAAGGAGCCCCCTCAAAATCTAAGGGCTCATTCGACCAGGGGTATCGCAGCATCCTCAGCTCTTCAAAGAGGGGTACCAATTAGAGACATGTGCGGCTGCCACATGGTCGTCCGCACATACCTTTACCAAATTTTATAGCCTGGATTCCTCCTCTAGTCAAGAGACTAGATTTGGCAAAGCTGTGTTACACTCTGTTCATTCTTCAAGAGTAATATGGCATCTCCTACTCCCGCCTCCAATCACATACCACTGCTATGGGAGTCTATCATAGATAAGGAATACGTCGGAGGGCACAATCCCTTCGAAGAACAAGTTACTTCTTGCCTTGTAACGTTCTTTCGATGGGATGTTCCTCCGACGTATTCCTTATCGCCCCTCCCATCCATCCCCGCAGTAACAGCTTACGCTCCTTCAAGGGTAGTAACCATTCATGCAATAACTACTTTACTCTACAAAACGGAACTGAGCAACGGACGCTGTGCGTGGCCATTTATAGGCATGATGACGTCGGCGTCGATATGGTGGCTGTCGAACACCTACTCGACGGACGTCGACGCACAGCGCCCTCTACTGGGAAAAAATGTTTCCGAGGCCAGCAAGCTGGAGATACAAATATCATGGATAAGGAATACATCGGAGGAACATCCCATCGAAAGAACGTTACAAGGTAAGAAGTAACTTGTTCTTCTCTCTTATGTACTCACTCACAATAGCCTTGGGCTCCCTCATGGTAGAAAAAAATACAATCGGAGCGACCTCAGCGCGTGAGGGATTTTGGGTACACGACACGTCACGATAGGGATAGTGTTAAATACGCGCCTATGCCGACATCCCCTTTCGGTCCCCGAAAGACCAGATGCAATGCTCTGAGGTTACCACTAGATGTCTTCACATATGCACAACATGTGAATCTATGCCGATTCAATCAGAAATGCTATTACAGTGAATAATGCATGTCTTATTGCCTATTTGGTCGTAAGTAGGAGTCCTGAACATCTCCTAATCCCTGTGATATGTTGCACCCCCTTCTCAGATCTTAATGCATTAGCAAAGACCTGGTCTTTCCGCCTCACTGTACCTTCACGCTTGAATGTGGAAATGCAACAATCAAACCTACGTATCCGCCAGTTCCCTGAATTTCAAGAGGTTACCCTTGATAAGATCAAGCAGGGCACCGTCTTGTGTGTTGCTGTATTCGTTCTGAAGCTTCTTAAGATCCGATTCAATCCTTCTTAATTCCTGTCTAGTATCCTTCAGAACACCTGAGGAAATAACCACCTCCCCTCTAACCCAGACATTAAAAGCTTCCCAAACTGTGTAGTGGAGCTACACAGTAGCTTCATTCCTTTAGAAAAATCAACCACCTCACTGTGAAGTCTCTAAAAAAAAAAAAAAGAGAAAAAAATTGGCTCACAGGCATGCGCCATGGGGGATGGGAGTGTCATGATCACCTCCAGGATTCCTAGCCTAGTTAAGCCTGGGGGGGGTTCATTGTATAGATCAGCAGGTTATAGGTAGGTGTTGGCTTGGCACAAATGGCATGCACACCATTCACAGCATTAATTCACCATAGATTTCCATAGGGATGAAATAGCATACCCATACCCTTAAGATGGCCGCCATGTGGGTCATGGGGAAGTTTCAGCAATGATGTACACATTGGACCTTGAGGACTACATAAGCCCCGCCTCCACAGTAATGCGCGCTTTGCATAAGGCCTGCTGGCAGCGGTGTAATGCTACTGGCACCTCTGCTCACAGAACCTCTGAGATCAAAGAAAAAGAAATATTAACAATTCTACTGCTTCACCGAATTATCTATAGACCACAGACAAGAATTACCTGATCAGATATCCGCCGTCGTACTTTTTTCGAGTCGAATACATTTTTTTGGTTATAGTTTGCCTTCAGCCTCAGTTCGCAGCCACAGCAACGTTCCACAGTATTTAGTTTTTTCCAAAGACCTACAAATAAAAGGCCGGGTCGGACTGGGACAAGAAATCGGCCCAGTCACCCAAAAAGAAATGGCCCACTTCTCACCTTACGACCCTTGACCTGACATCAAGTGATGTCATTTGACCCCACCCCAAATTGACATCACCGGAAGTGATGAAACATGACCTTTCACCCTTTAACAAAACAGAAAGTGGCATCAAATAGCATTGTTCCTAAGTACACTAAATGACTGAATCCAAGCAGACGTCCAAGGCCAAATGATGTTATTGGGTAGCTCTTTTTTTTTTTTATAGAACAAATATGCCTACAATATCACCCAACCTGTGTTGGTACTCATTTATCGACCTAAGAAGGTTGAAAGGCTTTTTGAAGAAAAAAATCTTTTTCTTCCAAACCGGCCTAGGCATGGCCAGAAACCAGCCCCCACTTCTTAGGGCAAGGCCGAAAAGCCAATCCGACCTTGATAAAAGGTACAAAAGTTAAAACAACAAACTTTACAGAATTATTAGTTCATACGTGCATGCTTACCAGAAGCTTCATAGTGTTAACTCATAGTTGAGATCCGGGCTTCGCAGTAGGAGATGGAAGTTTTTTCGGACTAAAAGCAAACTCTCTGTGCAGCGTTTTTCTTCCCGATTACACGTGCATACTTGCCTAAGTCGAAACGCCTTGTCAGGTTACGAAGACCTCACCATTTTTATGCGCTTCACCCATAGGGAATGCTTCAATTTAGCTCAGGAAGGGGATTTATATTCTTTCCCTTGATACTCAAAACTCTCCTGCCAAGGACTTTTCATCTGAGAATCTAGAAAGAAAAGAATTAAGAAATCGTTAAGAATCCAACTTGGAAAGAACATTAATTCCACAGAGGCATCAGTTTTTTTCTCTTTAGTTATGTCAAGAAACTCATTAAATATTTAGACACTTGCCTTCAGCGGTTGCCACAGTCAACAGCTCTTTGTCTTCAGAACTTCATTATCAACGCGCCCCTGTGTGACAGCAGGCTGGAGAGCTCCATTAACTAACAAAGGTGAGGAGTGTGGATTTTAGAATTAAGGGGAGTTATTATTAAGAGTAAGACAGATAGAGTTCTAGTAGTTCTCACATTTCCTACCAATCACAGCACCCCTTTGTTTCTTTTTGCATGATGGGGAGAAAAAATGAAGGCAACAGTGTAGCAGTTCAGCAGGCATTGGGATAATTACTCTCCTGTGGAGTCCAGGAAACCGTTATCGGGAGGGGGAGACAAGCCTGTCCCACTATAATGATCGAGGAAGAATCTTGATCTATTTTCCAAGTGACAACAGGGTGGCCAGAATCGGCCAATAATCAATCCTAATCGAATGGAATGGGCTCCATGGACAGAGGCGTACATCCACTAGATCTAGGTGTAGAATTATGTTCAAAACTGTACGGCCTACACTCGTAACTTGCGTTCAGTGGACCTGGATCAACCACACAATCTAGAATTAAGTTGAAGTTGCCATCCCAAACATTACGCCTGTGGGCCCCTCCTAATAGGATCTCCAACACTTGACCATAGAGCTCGGGGTCATCAGCATTTGGGCCATATGTGCTTACTGAGGTTGTGGCAGTGCTAGCTAATTCGCCTCACAGAATTACAATCTCCCTAGTGGGTCAATGCAGCGTCTGGTCTCTTGAAAAGGAATAGAGCAGTGTATCGGCACCATTACTCCTTAGGATTGCGATGAATAGTTTGTGTAACCTCGTCGTGGCCCCCATGCAGCAGCGAACTCTTCATTGAGTACCCCTTGAACATGCGTCTCTTGGAGCATCACCACCCTTGGGGCTGGACGGTTAATGTACGCCAGAACTGTGCGCAAATTGATAGGGTGATTGAGTTCTCGGATGTTCAGGACATGAATGGGATACTATTATCTACTGTGCCGTATCTGTGTCAAATGAGTGCCTAAGTTTGATTAAGGAAAACAAAGGGTAGCACAGGGACGTGTTATCGAGGAGCTGTCTGCACTGATGTTCAACAATGTTTTTAACAACATCAAAACAGAACTTAGGGTAACACAACTCCTACTTTGCGTGTGCCATCAACCCTCAACTTGGCACATCACCTCCCCTCCGCCCGCCCTCCCTCCCACATCATCCCCAACTCGATGATGGAACTTGAAAAACCCAGAACACCGTGAGCAGGGAATATCACTTTAGCGATGGCCGCGCTGCTGTGGCCTGTCCATGTTTGCAAAATGTTGAGGACCCATAGTTGGTAAAAGGGAGTGACATGGCAGACTATGCAATATTCAGTCATCCATGATATCTGGCTCATTGTTTCGCTGGGGGGGCTGACCCCACCCCCCTGGTCTCACCTCGGTAACGGTATTGAAATGTTGGACTTGATGTAGGCTGTTGCTTCCATAGGGTTCCGGAAGGTTCTCGAAGAAATGAGCACGTCCACCATATTGTATGCACAATTTAGCTGGATATAGTAGTGCATATGGTACTTGCCTCATGCGTAGTAGCTTTTTGACAGTCGTATGATTTGCGCTTTGCCTGAACATTGGCAGTGAGGTCAGGATACATGTGAACATCCGAGGATTCATATCGCAAGGTTGGTTCCCTTTTTACTGGCCATGTGCATAACAAGGTCCCTGTCTCCATAGTTGGGAAGTTTGGCAAGGGTAGTACAAAAGTTTTGAATGGTAACATTGCAGGAGGAAATTCCTTAACTGACGCAGGGGGATTACATGGCAACATTAGACATGAAAGATGCATGCTTTAAAATTTCAATGTTGCCGGCAGACAGGAAATACCTAAGGTTCATGATGGATAAACACTCAGTCCAATGTCCTTCCCTTCGGCATTTCCTCAGCCCCAAAGGTATTTACAAAGGTACTGGCAGTTGCAGCGGGATACCTGCGCAGGCAATCCATCCCATTTTATCCTTACCTAGACTGGCTCATAACAGGGGATTCCTATGGAACATGCCTGTCAAATACTCAAGACGATAGACCTCTTATTCAGTCTGGGATTCTCCATAAACGAGAAGAAATCCAGCCTAAACCCCAGCCAAGTTGAGCAGTTTCTGGGGGCTCTAATTCAGACAGAAGACTGCCTCGTCTTACCCTCCAACAGGAGGGTTCAAAACATGCTGTTTCAAATCCCTCAGTATGTAGCCATTCGAGAGGTGACGGTACGCAAGGCTATGCGACTGTTGGAGGTGATGGCATCCTGCATTTACTTGGTTGCTCACACACGTTTGCGCATGCGCTCCATGCAAGAGTGGCTCAACAGCCAGTGGTGTCAGGCCAGCGGGCATTGGGGCAATCTAGTGCTAGTCTCGGCAGCCCTCTAGCTGCAGTGGTGGTTGAGAGAACCTCTTGAAAGGGAAAAACTTCACCACTCCCACAGTAGAAGCCCCTCTCCCGACGGACAAATCTCTCACAGGGTGAGGCGGGGGCCCTCACCTCCAACAAACGGCGCACAGCGTGTGGTCCCCAGCAGTAGCATCCATCCACATAAATCTGTTGCTGCTGTTCGCAGTATTCAAAGTATTCAAAGCACTGAAGGCCTTTCAGACACAGCTGCAGGGAAAGACAGTACTGATCCTCAGTCGGCACCACAGTCATGTACTACCTGAACAAGCAAGGGGGCACTCTCTCCATGGTTATCCAAACTGTCACAGAACATTTGGAAATGGGCTCTCAAACACAATGTTTCTATTGTCTCAAGTTTCAGGGGAACTCAATCTTCTGGCAGACATGCTCAGCAGAGACTTCCCGTTGCCCTTAGAGTACGAATGGCGACTGTGCAAAGATGGTGTCCAACGTTTTCGCAGAGTGGGGCTTCCCAGGGATCGACTTATCAACTCTGGAGAACTCACTGCCCAGATTACGCTTCCAGGTACCCTCAAAACCGGTCCAAGGGAACAGTCTCTGGATAAAATGTTCAGGGAAATTTATTTACAGTAGAACGCCCACCCCCCACCCCGCCGACCCCTTGCCCCCCAACTACCCTTCTCAACAAGATTGTGCACAAGATGCTCCAGGAACCAGTCACCATGATATTGGTGGCCCTAATGTGGGCACGTCAACCCTGGTTCTCCCATCTGATGGAGATGTCTCTCTCCTCCAATGAAACTGCCTTGCCCATACAACATGCTATCTCAGGACAAGGGGGAAACAATTCATCCATGCCCGCAGACTCAACATAGCGGCCTGGCTCCTGAGGTCCTAGAGTTTGGGCATCTCCAACTTCCTCAAAGATGCATGGATATACTTGAGGAAGCAAGAAAGCCTAACACCAGACATTGCTACTGCAATACATGGAAATGAATGAATGAACCTTTGAGGGCACCGTCGAGTCATGTGGAATTGAATAGGGGAGTTGTCGGCAGGCAAGTAGAGGCGTGTTTACTCCCCTTTGCCCAGAACACGCTTGGTATTAACAGAACCTCTAATGGGAAACACAGTGAAAAGAATGAAAGAATGAATGGTAGACACGGTAACTGTAATGAGCGGACCCATGTAAGCTTTATAATGCAATGCAGGGGGGATGTGAGAGGGGGGGGGGAGTTTGGGGTGTATGACCTAAATAGATCAGTCTTAAACATTGTGGGAAATGTCCCACGGCTGCAAGGAGTGAAGTCATCTGATCTAGCTCAGATTGAATTCATATGATAGAACGGTGGTTAAGATGTGGATGATGTCAAATATGGTAAAGGATGCAATCTGGCAGGAAAGAATGGAAATCTATCAGATGGGATTCATGCTGCTAAATCTGGCTGAGAATACACAAAGAATTGAATTAACTCAATCGAAATCCTTTGGCATGCCTTATGGTAAACTTTGGAAGCAAAACCCAGTGTCAGTCTCGTATTCTACTATGCCCACCAAACAATCACGAGTAGTGACCTTTGCAGCTAATGATTAAATACAGAGGAGGTGATAGCTAAATAACATCACAGAAAAACAACTTGTAAGGGCAGCATCTTGGAATACGAGAGGAAATGCTCATTTGTCCTCCTCCTTCTTGGGTACAGTTGGAGCAATACGATTTATTAATGCTGCAAGAGGTATGGCTGGATTCTGTGCCAGTCTGGGAAAATCACCAATTTGAATTGATACCAGCGACTAGTAAAAGTCGTGGCAGACCTTAGGGGGATCTTTTGGTGGTACTTAAGACTGGAAATGGATGTAAGTTGTTGCCGTGGCACTCCCCAAATCATATTCAAGTAGTCCAAATCACTTATGGCAAGAAAAATATAGCCTGTGTGAATATCTACTGGAATCATCAGGATAATAAAGATAGCACCTTTTTAAAAGATATGGGGAACTGTTTAGATTTAATAGCAAGAGATGTCATGATAAACGCCACTATTGTGCCGGGTGATTTGAATATGAATTGTTTGAGGAGTGACCGAGGCAAACTATCGGCAACAGCTAGGCAATGGAATTTGCTGATGAGTGAAAGAGGTCTAAATATGGTGAATGGTGCAATATCTGAAGACATTCCCCCTTAAGCATACTTGGCGTAGAGGCAATTCAACGTCTCTAATTGATTACATCTTTGTGGATAACAATATGTTTACTGAGTTCAAAGTTTCAGAGCTTAAACAGTGATCATAGCATATTGGCAATGAATTGGCAGTGGACTGTCGATATGGTGGGTAAAGACAGGGAAATGTATCACAACTCCTTATTGCTTTCTGCGAAGGGCAATCGTTTCAGATGGACTCAGACCTACTGAAAATCATCTCATACCCAAAAGATTTGTTGGAGCCAAACCTATTATATCAAGAGGGGAACTACATTCAGGCATTGCCTTTATTCAAAAAGAAAAGTGTTAATGGGGGGCAGAATAATCATAAAACTCATAGACATGTGAGTGATAATGAGGTGTCCTTAAGAAAAACGCAACTCGGGAAGGAGATAGGTAGCATTAAGGCATGGGACCCTGTTCTTCGTAAAATCAGTAACTATTAAATTGAAGAACTCTTATAAAAATTGGCTGAAACAGCATCAAGCCCAGATTTCACAAGATGCAAAAATCATGCTTTACTTATTAAAGACTAAAGGCTCTGCTATGATTTGGGGATTGATAAAAAGTGTATATATACCTGTTCAATCTATTGGCCAAGTCCATGCGGTGCCGGAGGAAGTTTGGACTGAGTATTATTCATCTCTATATGCGAGTACTGTTTGGGCAAAACATCTACCAGGCCAGTTATCTAAGGGATTAGAGCTACTAAAAATCTTGGAGGAAGATATTTTATATTACATAAAGAAATTGAGCTCTTCAAGAGCAATTGGCCCTGATGGACTCTCAAATCATCCGGAAGCATGGGATTCCATTCTGCATGTAATATTTGACCAAGTAATATACACAAACTTCTCCAGCATGGGGTCTGGCATGGATTCACATGCTCATGAATATTCCCCGTCGTTAGGCCGAGAATCCTCGGTATAGAAAAAATCAGTATCAGTTTCGTTTCTGATCTGTCTTTCTCAGTAGTAACCAATCACTGGTCTCTGGGTCATACTTCCCCCAGCCAATGACTGCCCTCTCCCTAAGCCCGCCCCTGGCAGCCATCCTCAGATTTTTACTGCACCTTCAAGTGTTGGGAGTCCTCGTGCTTAGCTCTCGAGCTTTTGCTGCGTTTTCGCGCTTTTTTCCAGGAGATGTTCTCATTTTTTTCGGTTATATAGAGCCTCAAGCGCCACCATTCTACCTCCGATCAACGGGGATCCATTTCAGAGTTTCTACGCCCCTCAAGGGTGAAGATTTCGTCGAGTTACGCTTTTGGAGGATTCCAGAAATTCTGAGGCCTACCCCGGACATGGCCCAGGAGAAAGGGAGCCCGACGCCCGGGAAGCTGTTCTGGACCTGCCCTGGATGCCAGATTCAGAACGTTTTCAAGGAGGACGAGCATTCGTTATGCCTCTACGGTCTCCATGAGGACAAGACGCACAAGGAAAAGGACTGCGCGTTTTGTGGGAACATGTTGGAGCGGACCATGAAGGATCGCCACCTCCGTCTCGCCAACTGGCTAGAAGGTAAGAGCCCGCCAGGTGAGAAGAAAAAGAAGTCCGAGCGGTCTTCTAAATCCTGTGAGGGTGCTCCGGCGACAGGGGCCCAACAAAAGGCTAAGCACCGCGAGTCCGCTGGCACCGGGAGCGCCGAACGGTCGGGCTCCTTGGCTGCCAGGCAGGGTGCATCCTTCCCGGCGCCATCGACCACGAGCCAACGCTCTGGCTCGGGTAAGAGGAAGTCCGAGAACCCGGAGAAGCTTCTGGAGAGGCCCCGGCCGATCTCGAAGATTCCGGCAGAGGGGGAGCGAGGCTCGGACCCTCCCCCCCCAAGGTGAAGGCCCCAGGCGTACAGAAGGTGACGTTGGCCTTAATTCACCCTGCTAAGACCTCGATTGAGGATGTTGCCGCGGCCCTGGCTCAGCCTGTGGAGGCTACACCAGTGGAGGTGCCCTCAGCTGCCAGTCTCCCTGCCACCGCGGAGGGAGTAGTCTTTCAGGCCCATCGAGAAGACCCCCACAAAGTCCTTGTTGGAAAGGGTGGGGGAGGGGTTGGTGGCCGTCGATACGGACACGACCTCTGAAGAGGAGCTCATCCAAGTCGTGGAGGAGGCCCAGCCCATCGGGAGGGATCTCGACAAAGCGACGGTGACGCAGATGAGGCTCCTCAAGAGCCCTCGTTTCCGGCGCCGTAGGACACCTCGGCGGCCATTTTGTCAGCCATCCAGTCCTTATGCTCGGAGATCAGGACTAGGTTGCCCCTTCCCCCGACGGAGGTGCCTGAGCCAGACCCGACGGAGGAACCGGAGCCAGGACCGTCGGAGAGCCCACCACTTAAGAGGAGGAGGACGCATCCTAGGCCTCCTCTCCCGCCTCTGCGGCCTTCTCTGCCTTCCCCCCGGTCCACTACCCACGGGGATGATACATGCATGGACACATGCATGGACACGACTACGACGGGTACGGCTCACAACGGAGGCGACGACGGGACGTGTCCCCCGTCGCTCCCTTGCCGGGCGTCTCCGCCCGACGAGATTGGATCCTTCCATGCAATGATTTCCAGGGCATCCGAGCTCTTCCAGCTCTGCCCCGAGGAAAAGGAGGGGTTCCTTTACCAACGACGCGAGGCTAAAAGGAAGATGGTCCTCGTTGTACCGCTTCTTGATGACATCTGTGATGAGAGGCTCGCCCTCCTCAAGAACCCTGCCACCGATCCTGCGAAGAAGGACCGGTACGAGAAGAAGTACCGGGTCCCCGACGCTGCCCCCTTCTGCCTTAGGGCGCAACCTACCCCGGACTTGGTCGTTTCGGCGGCGGCCAAGAAGAAAGCGGGGGGGACGCGCATCAGCCTCGACTTCAGCCTCCCCTCCGGACGGCGAGGGTAGGAAGCTGGATGCGATGGGACGTCGGTTCATTTCATCTGCAGCGACGACCATCATGGCGGCCAACGCCCTGGCCATCGTAGCCTGTTACGACAGGGAGTTGTGGTTCAAGATCGCCCCTCTGTTGGACCTCCTTCCGGATGCCAAGAGGGGTGAGGCCCTGGAAATCTTGCAGGAAGGTGAGATTGCCTCGGACCACGCCATTACGGTGGCTACGGACATCGCCAACACCGGTTTCCGTCAGTTGGGCAACGGCGTTTGTCTGAGACGACGAGGATCGCTCAAGGAGACGGATTTCCGCCAGGACGTTCAGACCAAGGTTTTGGACATGCCTTTTGATGGGAACAACCTTTTTGGCAAGGCGGTTGATGAATCCCTTCAGGCGATCAAGACGGAGACGACCCGTGCACTGGGTGTGCTCCAACAGCGACTGCCGTCCTTTCGGAGCTCCGGAGGCAGACAGGGTGCCTCCAAGGGAGCCGGCAGCAGCTCCTCTACGTACCCTCAAGAGGCAAGGTCTTCGTCGCAGGAGGCTTAAAGGGGACGCGGCAAGTCAGGTGGATCCCGCCGTCGTGGCCAAGGTGGTCAAGGAGGCAAAGCGGCCTCCAAGCAAGATTGAAGCGACCGTTGGGTCGGGCCCCCTCTGAAGCACCCCGGTGGGAGGGCTGGCTGACGAAGTTAGTCGGCGTGTGGGAGTCCATCTCCACCGACCGTTGGGTGCTGTTCGCCCTGGCCCTGGGGCATGCCCTCGTGTTCCAGAAGAGGTGCCCCTGCATTCCTCCTGTGGCAGGGAAGGAATATCACGTTCCTCAACTGCTGTCGGAAGTAAGGGCGATGCTCAGGAAAGGTGCCATCGAGCTCGTCCAGAAGAGGCTTCGGGGCTCCGGAGTTTACTCAAGATACTTCCTCGTGAGGAAGAAGACCGGAGGATGGTGTCCCATCCTGGACCTGCGACGACTAAACAAATACATCAAGGCACAGAAGTTCAGGATGGTCACCCTCCAGCACGTGCTGGGACAGCTGGAGTAGGGCGATTTCCTGTAGTCATTGTACTTGGAGGATGCTTACTTCCACATCCCTATTCTAAAGAGACACCGAAAGTTCCTCAGGTTTCTGGTCAAAGGGCGGCACTACCAGTTCAAGGCCCTCCCGTTCGGATTAAAATCGGTGCCCAGGGTGTTCACCAAGTGCCTAGCACCGGTGGCGGCGCGGCGGCGCCTGCAGGGGATCCACGTCTACCCCTACCTGGACGACTGGCTCATACTGGCAAGGACAAGGGAGCTCGCCGTGGAACTCTCTGCGAAGACCGTCCAGCTGCTCACGGACCTGGGGTTCTCCAACAACTTTCCAAAAGCCCCCCTGTTCCCGTCGCAAGTCTCCCTGTTTCTGGGAGCACAGCTCGACACAGTGGCGCGGCGGGCCTCACCGTCAGAGGAAAGGACAAGGACCATCCTAGGAAAGGTGCAACGTCTGCTGGCCACGGACGTGGCCAGAGTGAGGTCTATCAAGTCCCTCCTCGGAATGATGTCCTCCTGCATTCATCTGGTGCCCCACTGCAGACTTTGGATGCGGCCCTTGCAAGAATTCCTCGAAGCCTACTGGATCCAGACGACGGGCAGCTTCGAGGGCAGGATCCCGCTCGACGAAGCGTTCCGTCAGGCGATCCGATGGTGGTGTGTCTGCGCTCATCTGACAGCGGGAACAGGTTTCCTAGCCCCGGCCCACCAAGTGACGGTTACGACGGATGCCTCCCTGGAAGGTTGGGGAGCGCACACCGGGCGTCTCCATGCGAGAGGCCTTTGGCTCCCGGAGAAGACTCTCCACATCAACATCTTGGAGCTCCGCACAGTGTTCTGGGCCCTCCGGTCCTTCTTTCCGTCCCTCAAGGGCAAGGTGGTGAGGATCTTCACCGACAACACCACCACAATGTTTTACATTCGGAAGCAGGGCGGAACCAGATCCCCTGCCCTGTCCAAGGAAGCCCAGGATCTGTGGCATTGGGCCGTCGCCCAAGGGATGTTTCTGGTACCCTTTCATCTGGCAGGGATAAACACCATGGCCGACTCACTCAGCAGAGAGCTGCGCTCGTGCCACGAGTGGGAACTGCGCCAGGATCAAGTGGACCGACTCTTCCGACGATGGGGCAAACCTCAGATCGATCTCTTTGGACAGCGGCGAACTCCAAGTGCCGGAGGTTCGCTAGCAGGTTTCCCCAGCTGAGGAGCATGGGCGATGCTTTCTCGTTCCCCTGGGACGGCCTGTTCCTTTATGCATTCCCGCCGTTGCTACTCCGGCTCGTCAACCAGCTCAAGAGGTCCCGGTGCAGGATGATCCTCGTCGCACCGGCGTGGCCGAAGCAGATCTGGTTCCTGGACCTTCTGGACTTGTCAGCGTCCACACCAGTCAAGCTGCCGATGGACGCGGATATTCTCTCCAGAGAAGGAGGCGCCATTCTTCATCACGAACCAGAGTCGCTGAACTTGGAGGCCTGGCTCCTGCAGCACTAGAGTTTGGCGGATACGACATCCCGGCCGACTGCAGAGAGGTTCTTGCAAAGGCCAGAGCATCCTCAACTCTCAAGTGCTACGGACACAAATGGAAGAGGTTCTCTGTCTGGTGCCGTGCACAGAAGATTAACCCTCTGCGGATTACGGCCCCTCAAGTATTGCCGTACCTACTGTCTTTGGCCAAGGCTGGCCTATCGCACGCTTCCATCAAGCTACATCTGGCTGCCGCCTCACGTTACACCAGAACTACAGGACGGGCGTCCTTGTGGTCTCATCGTCTAGTGAAGGAATTTATGAAAGGACTGTTTCGATCATTCCCGCCGGTGAAGGCCCCTGCCCCGGCGTGGGAGCTCAACGCGGTGCTAACTAGGCTCATGGGGGGGCCCCATTCGAGCCTATGCATTCAGTGCCGTTGAAGTTTCTGTCGTGAAAACGGCATTCCTCGTGGCCATCACCTCTGCACAACGAGTGGGAGAGATCCAGGCCCTGTCTTGCAAGCCTCCATACATGACTTTTCACGACACGAGGGTGGTGCTGAGGACGCACCCCTCCTTCATGCCCAAGGTGTCGTCAGACTTCCACCTCAACGAGCCCTTGGTGTTGCCAGTTTTCATCCCGTCGCCTTCGTCGCCGGCTGAGAGGACTTTGCACTCGCTGGATGTAGCTAGAGCGCTGAAGTTCTACGTAGACCGCATGAAGAGTTTTCGGAAGACATCACAGCTGTTTGTGAACATTGGACCTGTGAATGAAGGGAAGGCTTTCTCGAAGACTTCCATTTCCAGATGGCTCTCCGGCTGCATCATGCACTGTCACCGGTTGGCAAACCGATCGTTGCCAGGCCGTCCGAGGGCCCATTCGACCAGAGCGATCGCTGCTACTACGGCGGTCCTGTCTGGTGTGCCCCTGCTTGACATCTGCAGGGCTGCTACGTGGAGGTCGACGCACACCTTCACGAGATTCTACTGCGTGGACCGGGATTCCAGGGAGGAGTCCAGAGTCGGCCAGGCAGTGCTGCGCAACCTGTTCGCCTAAGGTGAGCCTGGTGAGGAGGTAAGAGTTGGTTAATGTTGAGTTGTTGTATTGCTTGATATTGAGCCTTACCACCTCCCGTGGTTGTGCATGTGTATACTGCTATGTATTCTTATATTCGAGGGGATTGGGTCCTCCGACGTATTCCATATCTATGACAGGTAATCACCACAGCTGTGCTGCTTCGGAAACTTTTCCGGCGTCTGCGTCCTGCGTCGATGACGTCGATACGCCGACGTCGAGGACCTCGTCCGACGTCATCCGATGTGATAAGTAGGACGCACGACGCCTGTAGCCTCAGTTCCGTTTTTTCCGCGAACGTGTTGCTTCGTGTTTCTCGGTTCTAAGCCTCGACTCTTTGGAGTTCTGTTCTTTCTGGTTCTTCGAACCTGTTCGTTTGTGAATTTCGGCGATGTCTTCCACTTCGTCTTCAACCCCGCGTCCGGGCTTTAAGAAGTGCGGGGAGTGTGGGTCCAAGATGTCGGTGACTGACTCGCACGACGCCTGCCTCTGGTGCCTCGGGGAGGCCCACGACACGGATGACTGTGTTGACTGCCTGTCGCTCACGTCCAAAGCCTTACGCGAACGTAAGAAGAAGTTGTCGGTAGGTCGGGTGTCCAAGCCCCGGAAGTCGAAGTCGGCGGGGCTTTCGACGGATGATTTGAGGGGTGACTCTCCGCGTCATCGTCGGAAGTCTCGTCGGTCTTCTTCTAGGAGTGGGTCTCGCCACTCCTCAGCCTCTTCGAGGCATTCTCGGAAGCGCCGTCACCGGTCGCCTTCCAGGTCCTCTTCCGAGGATTCTGCCCGGCACGTCGGTTACCCCACCAGCCGTGCGACGCCGGAGGAATGGGCTTCCTTCGGGAAGAAAATGTTGGCGATTCTTGAGTCGCAGGGTACTCAGCCGTCCGCGCCCCCGAGTGGGGTCGGCCGTGTGAGGTCGAGAGACGCCGCTCGCAAGAGTGGTCGGCACGAGTCACGGGAGCGGTCCCGTTCAGACAAGGAGGCTCGTTCTCGCCGTACCCGTTCCAGGTCCCGGTCCTCGACGCGTTCGAGACCGTGTGCTCCTGTGAAGTCTTCGAGGAAGACGTCGACGTCTGAGGCGTCGACAGGCTTTCTCGAGGCTCCGGCTTCGAGGACGTCGTCGAGGCCGTCGACGTTCAGGTCGTCGAGGGACACGCTCGGGGCTCCGGCCTCGAGGGCTGTGTCGACGCCGCCGATACTGGAGGCGCTGCATCTGACGTCGACGCCGATTTCCTCGACGCCGATCCTCTCGGCGCCGTTGCCGGTTTTCTCGGCGTCGGCGCCGATTCGCTCGACGCCTTTCGTGTCGGAGGTGCCCCGTGTCACGGGTGTACCCCCTAGGAAGGCTCTGGTTAAGAGCAAGCACTCTCGGGTGCCTTTTCGCCACCTGGAATTTATTTCGGAGGCGGATGAGGATTCTGATGGCCTGGTTCCTAGTCTGGTGCCTGATGACATTGGCTCGGGCCGTAGTCAGTTTGACGATTTGAGGCAGTCACTGCATGATGCCAGTGGACTGGACACCTCCCCGGAGGTGGACTTTTGTAGGCCTGAGCCTGGCTCCCATGCCGATTCCTCGTACCGGCGCCTTATGGCTAGGGTGTCTGAGTATTTGGGATGGTCTGCTCCCCCAGGGGAGTTTGTGCAGGATGATCTGACGGACATCCTTGATGTTGGTCCCCCAACTGACCTGGTACTGCCGTTCCATATGGCTTTACAGAGAAGGGTGGCGGCGGCTTGGACTGCTCCGGAGAGTCTCCCGGCGGTGGGCAGTTCCTTGTCGCGTAAATACCGTCCAGCCAGTAGCGACCCCTGCTACTTGACCAGGCACCCCACTCCGGAGAGTTTGGTGGTGCAGGCGGCCAAGGCCCCGGCGAAGCAGGCGTCGTACCCTACCCTACCATCCCTCCTGATAGGGACGACAAACGTTTTGATGGCTGGGCGAAGAAAGTGTTTTCTTCTGGTGGTATGGCGCTTCAGGCGGCCAACTCCGTTTGTGCCTTGTCACGTTTCACGCACACTCTGTGGAACTGTGTTGCGTTAGCGGCTGAACATGTTCCCGAAGGGGTTGAACGGGAGGGTTTCCTTGCTATGGTCCAGGATGGTAAGGATGCCATGTGTGAGTCCGTTCAGTCGGGTCTGGACTTGGCTGAATGCGTCAGTAGGTCCATGGCGGCGAGCACCGTGATACGCAGGTTTGCGTGGTTGCGGAAGTCGGGGTTTGCTCCTGATGTGCAGTCCCGGCTCCTCAACATGCCCTTTGATGGTGAACACCTTTTTGGCAGCAAGGCTGACGAGAGCCTTGAGAGGTTGCAGACCTCAAAAGCTGCAGCGAAGTCGTTGGGCGCTGCAGTTCGCCAACCTCCGCCTTTTCGTCCTAGGGGACAGCAGTGGAGGGGTGGTTCCTTTCGCTATTACTCGTCCTTCAGTAGAGCGAGAGGAGCTGGCAGTCAAAGAGGCCAACGCAGGGGTACCAGAGGTGGACGACGGGGTACCCGTGGTGCCAAGGCCGCTCGGGCAGTTGCCTCTTTGCCCTCGGGTAACGCCGCAGCCGCTCCTACTCAGTCATGAGGCCATGTCCCATGGTTCGCCGTTTGGGGGAAGGCTGGCGCAGCATCTTGTAGAGTGGCAAGCCATTACTTCAGATGTGTGGGTTCTGGAGATCATAGCCCACGGCTACTGTCTTCCCTTTCGGCACAGGCCTCGCGACAATCCACCGGGGAACCTCTTTGAAGTGTCCGGATCCGCTCCTTGCGCAGGAAATTCAAGCCCTGCTGGAGAAAGGCGCTATAGAACTGGTGCCTGTAGCGGAGAGGAACAAGGGATGGTATTCCCCTTATTTTTTGGTTTCCAAGAAAGACGGGGGATTGAGACCCATCATGGACTTGCGCGGTTTGAACAAACTCCTCAGGAAGGACAAGTTCAAGATGGTTACTCTCTCTCAAGTCCTCCAGGCCCTTCAGCTTCAGGACTGGTTGGTGTCACTCGACCTCAAGGATGCTTACTTCCATGTGCCGATCCATCCCAAGCACAAGAAGTACCCGAGGTTCGCGGTTGGCGACTCGCACTTTCAGTTTCGGGTCCTGCCGTTCGGATTGACCTCCGCCCCGAGGGTTTTCACCAAGCTCATGGTGGTGGTGGCAGCGCATCTCAGGCAAGGGGGGATTCACGTCTACCCCTACCTGGACGATTGGTTGATCAGGGGGAGCTCTCCCGAGCAAGTCCTGGATCATCTGTCCATCACCTGCCACTCCCTCCACAGGCTGGGCTTCTCCCTCAATTTAAAGAAGTCCCATTTGACGCCAACGCAGAGGCTCCAGTACATCGGAGCTGTGCTCGACTCTTCCCTGGGGCAGTGTTTTCCTCCCCAGGTGAGGGCCCTTCACATTCAGCAGATGGTGCACAAGTTTCAGCATGCCCAGACGCTCCCAGCGTTCGAGTTCTTGAGGTTGCTCGGCCTCATGGCATCCTGCATTCTTCTGGTGCCAGAGGCTCGCCTGCGCATGAGATCTTTGCAGTGGGCACTCAAGATGCAATGGTCGCAGTCCTCCGGCAGGATGTCGGACCCGATTCAGGTGCCGCCCTCGGTCGCCCAGGACCTTCTGTGGTGGGCCGTCGAAGGCAACTTGATGAAGGGGGCTCCATTTTGGCTTCCCTGGCCGGAGGTGACGATCGTGGCGGATGCATCCCTCACGGGATGGGGAGCTCATGCCAACGAGCTGACAGTCAGCGGTCGTTGGTCTCCGTCGGAGTCCAGACTCCATATCAATCTGTTGGAGCTGAGGGCCGTCAGGCTAGCCCTGAAGGCTTTTCTGCCGACTGTGCGGGGAAGGAATGTCCTGATCCTGACGGACAACACGGTGGCCATGCACTACCTCAACAAAAAGGGGGGGGGCAGGGTCACTTCCTCTGTGCAGGGAGGCGATGCAGCTCGAGTTCTGGGCCATCCAGCAGGAAGTTTCGGTCTCGGCGGTTCATCTGGCCGGAGCCGAAAACGTGACGGCGGACGCTCTGAGCAGGCAGAGCGCGATCTCTCACGAGTGGGAGTTGGCTCAGGAGATTCTCCTGGAGATCTTCGCCCTTTGGGGGACCCCTCAAGTGGATCTCTTCGCCTCCAGTGTCAACCGGAAGTGCGGGAGGTTCTGCTTGCGGGAATTTCCTCCAAGAGGGGCCTTAGGAGACGCGTTCGTGGTGGATTGGTCGTTCCCGCTGCTGTACGCGTTTCCTCCAGTCCCCGTCATCCCGCAAGTGCTGCGGAGGTTGCGGAAGTTCGGTTCCCGGATGATCCTCATTGCTCCGGCGTGGGCTCGGAGGACGTGGTACCCGGACCTTCTCGACTTGTCCATCTGCCCTCCACGTCGTCTTCCCTACCGAGACGATCTGCTCTCACGGGAGGGGGGTCTGGTTCTCCATCCAGAGGTCAGATCCCTCAACCTTCACGCTTGGCTTCTGAAAGGTTGAGGTATAGGGATTGGGACCTCCCTGAAGACGTGATGGAGGTGTTGCTTTCGGCCCGAAGGCCAGCAACTAAGTCTCTGTACCGTTGCCGTTGGCGTAAGTTCTGCGACTGGTGCAGAGTTCGCAATGTGGATCCTTTTGCTTGTGACATCCCCATGGTTCTGTCCTTTTTGCTTTCTTTGGCCCACAGGGGCTTGCAAGTGGGTACCATTAAAGGTTACCTGGCAGCGCTGTCCATCTTTAAGCGCTCGTCTGATGAGTGTTCTTACTTTACGATCCCTTTGATTTCACAGTTTCTGAAAGGGCTCACTAATGTGTTCCCTCCGTCACCTTTCCTGGTGCCCGGTTGGGATTTAAACCTTGTTCTTAGGTTTCTTATGGGTGCTCCGTTTGTGCCTTTACATTCTTGCCCTTTGAGGCTGTTAACTCTGAAAACTGTGTTTTTAGTTGCGGTTACTTCCGCTCGCAGAGTGAGTGAGTTACAGGCACTTTCAGTTAAGCCACCCTTCACTGTTTTCTACAAGGACAGGGTTGTCCTTCGTGTTCGTCCTTCTTTTCTTCCGAAGGTAGTGACGGAATTTCATTTGACCCAGAAGGTTGTTCTTCCGGCATTCTATCCTCCTCCGCATCCTGGTAAGGAAGAGGAGAGGCTCCATAGGCTTGATCCTAGGAGAGCTTTAAGCTTTTATGTTTCACGCATGTCCCGGGTCAGAGTGGACGATCAACTCTTTATTGGTTACGCTGGTAAGCGTTTGGGGCAAGCTGTGACGAAACAGACTTTGTCCCGCTGGATTATTTTGGCCATCTCTGAGTGTTACCGCTTGGCGGGTAAGGACCCACCGGCTGGCTTGCGGGCCCATTCTACCAGGGGCATGGCTGCATCTACTGCCCTGCAGAGGGGTGTTCCTATTCGCAACATCTGTGATGCAGCCACCTGGGCTTCAGTACATACATTTGTACGGCATTATTCCCTCGATTCCATCAGAGGGCAGGATCTGGCCTTTGGCAAGGCGGTCCTTTGCTCTGCTATTTGATTGGCTATTCTATATTTGTTTGTAAATTCTTTCCCTCCTCCTTGCTCTGGTACTGCTTTGGGAGTCTGTCATAGATATGGAATACGTCGGAGGACCCAATCCCCTCGAAGAACAAGTTACTTTCTTACCTGGTAACGTTCTTTCGATGGGATGGTCCGACGACGTATTCCATATCGCTCCCGCCCTGCCTTCCCCGCTGCAGAATTTCTTTTGCGATTGCAGCTTACGTTCCGCAAGGCTTTGTGTCTGACTGGCAGTTGACTTCTGTCACACGTTCTGGGGGAAAAAACTACAACTGAGGCTACAGGCGTCGTGCGTCCTACTTATCACATCGGATGACGTCGGACGTCGGAGGAGGTCCTCGACGTCGGCGTATCGACGTCATCGACGCAGGACGCAGACGCCGGAAAAGTTTCCGAAGCAGCACAGCTGTGGTGATTACCTGTCATAGATATGGAATACGTCGTCGGACCATCCCATCGAAAGAACGTTACCAGGTAAGAAAGTAACTTGTTCTTCATGAGCATGTGAATCCATGCCAGACCCCATGCTGGAGAAGGAACAAGTTACTTACCTGTAACTGTTCTCCTGCATGGGTCTGGCATGGATTCACATGCGAACCCTCCCGCCTACCCCTCTGCGGCTCTTCACTTGGTCATACTGCCACTTCACGTGCTACCAAATCTGAGGATGGCTGCCAGGGGCGGGTCTTAGGGAGAGGGCAGTAATTGGCTCGGGGCAGTATGACCCAGAGACCAGTGATTGGTTACTACTGAGAAAGACAGATCAGAAACAAAACTGATACTGATTTTTTTTCTATACCGAGGATTCCCGGCCTGACGTCGGTGAATATTCATGAGCATGTGAATCCCATGCCAGACACATGCTGAGAACAGTTACAGGTAAGTAACTTGTTCCTTCCAACCTCCTGGCAGAAATTGATACTAATCCCTATCTATAAAAAAGAGGATATAACTAACCCTAGAAATTATAGGCCGGTGGCATTATTGGATGCACCTGGGAAGTTATTTGCTCGCTTTGTTTTGGAAGAATTTAACCAATGGACCATCAAATCTGGAATTAATGACCCATTTCAAACAGGCTTTCGTCCAGGGCTAGCAACAGCAGTTAATCTACAGGTCATTCATGCCATCAAAAACCACAAATTGCAGATAAATCAAGACTTATACATGGCGTTCATAGATTTTGAAACCGCCTTTGACTGTGTCTAGGCCTCTATTATTTAGGAAGTTAGAACTTAAGAGGTGTCCAGAACATGTGAAACCTTGGATTCAGGAGTTTCACACGAATACCTCGATTCAAGTGAGAATTTCACTTGATGGCACTCTAACTCGCTGCATTCTTAACTTTTTAGAGGTTTGAAGCAGGGGTGCCAAATGGCCTCCTCCCTGTTCAAATTCTATATGGCAGACATGGTGGAGGAATTTAAGACCGTGGTGTCGGACGCTCCACGGCTGGCTGCAAGTGTGATCCCCTGGCTGTTTTATGCTGATGATCTGGTTCTGCTCTCGGAAACGGCCAGGGGGTTACAGAGGCTGTTGGATGTAGTAGGAACATTTGTCAAGCAAAAATGAATTGAGTATAAATTTAGCAAAGTCAAAGACTGAGGATCGAAAACAGGCACAAGAGAAATACCGCTCATCTGGCCCGGCTTTTGCACGCTCAGCCTTTAGAAGAGGTCAAGGAGTATAAATATCTGGGCCTCAATGTGAATACAAGTGAAGCTGACCCACCTTATTAGGAAACCAGACTGAAAATGAAAACAGCTGCTGCCCAGGCTACTTTGCTGAATTATAAATATGGAATGTTTTCATGGAAACCTATAATCATATTGTACTGCCAGAAAGCTGTACCGACAGTGATCTATGGTGCCGAAACTAGATCTTGGAGAGATGATGGGTTTTGGTCAGTGTTAGAGGGTATCTATTGGAAATCGCTGTTGAACCTTCCCAAATAGGTGTCAATATATTTAATTCGGTATGAGCTTGGGTTGACATCACTCTACACAATGTATATGTGGAAACTGTGCTGTGTATATTGCAAATGCCTTCTCATTAGCAGAGAACTCAATCATGTACGTCTTGTCAACATATATTCTAACGACAGAGCAGCATGAGATGGCATTGTGGAGGCAAATGGTGCGAGAATTTTTGATAAAAACTGATGTCTGATAATGTTGATTAATCCAGTGAAGGCTAAAACAAAAAAAATTGTTATGGGATTGGTGCAACACCTATTATCAATGTATAAATGGTAAACATGGAAGTGTGTAAAGGGTGGATAAAGTTAAGAACAGCTGAAATCATATGTAATGAAATTCCCTGGTGCAATATATAGGGATATGTTCTTGAGATATAGACTTAATATCTGGCACACGAAGGATGTACTAGCCAAATGGAAACTAATCCCTGAAAAGTTATTGTAGATTTTGTAAAATCACTGGAGTGAGGGAAACATTATACCATATAATAGTCATCTGCCCTTCTCTAACTAAGAAAAGAACTGTTCTTTAGACTTCACTTCGAAGATTATGCATTACTGTCGAAGGAATCACTGTGGTGGTATTTATATAATACCAGATTGACCAAAGTCAGAATTGCTATAGTCAACTATTTATTGGCCTTGAAATTAACTGACAACTGATTTAATGTATGATGTTGATAGCTGAGCATGGTTGACAAGCAATATTGTGATAAACCAATGCCTTGGCCTTGTTAAATGTATCTAACTTTGCTGCCGGATAAGGGTGTCGGCTGCTGAAGAATACATTGTACTATAAGGGAAAGTAATGGGGGAAGGAATGACTAATTTAATTCATTTTCTTTTTCTCCACCTCTTCCCGCTGGTTGTTTTATTGTACTTGGAGAGATACTTTTTTTGCTGGACAGTGGTATTAAGAATTTTGTTCTTGATTGTTCATGATTCAGGGGTCGATTATTAGTTGTCGGCCAGGGCATTGGTTAGGGTTTTTCTTCCGTTTATTTAATTTTTAAGTTTTAATCTATTGTCATGCTGTCAAGGCTGAATTGAAATGAATTGATCTGTAATTTTTTAATTTTGTATTTTTCATTTTGTATTTTATATTGAAAAGTTGATTTATCAACTAACAATAACAAACAAAAAAAATGGAACTGCTTAGTCATCTGGTGCAATTCCAAGTGCATCAATCCTATTGAATGCTCTCCCACTCATATTGTGTTATACCTGACTCACTCACTAGACTCGGGGTCTGGTTTTTAATTCCCTGAAGGTTCTTAGCTGCACTCTCAGCCTTTACCACGTCCCAACAGAAGGTGTTGTGGTGGAAGATCCCAGTTATTAAAGCTTTCATGGATGGGGTTAAGAGAATTCATCCCCCCATTTCTGACCCGGCTCCCGGATGGGACCTAAATGTGGTATTAACTAGACTTATGGGGGTCTCCCTTTGAACCTATGGGTAAAGCAAGTCTCAAAGCTCTTACAAGACCACCTTCCTAGTGGCAGTCACTTCGATAAGGAGAGTCGGTGAACTACATGCCCTTTCAATTCTACACCATTTTGTTACAATTCAGAGATGAGGTGGTTCTGTACACTCATCCTTGGTTTGCGCTCACATTTATTTCTAAGTTCCATGAGAACCAGTCAATTGAACTACCAACTTCCTTCTAGAACCCCACTAACGTGGTGGAAAGAAGCCTACGCACACTGGATGTGCGCAGGGCACTCATGTACTACCTGGAAAGAACTAAACCACTAAGGAAGACGAACCAGTTTCTCGTTTCAGTGGCAGCTGGTAGAGAAGGGGATCCTGTCTCTAAATCAGCCATCTCAAGGTGGATTGTCAATTGCATCACATTCTGCTACACTCTTCCCATGAGAGATCTACCCTTCTAGTCTAGAGCACTCGACTCTGTGCACTGGGGCTTCCATAGCATTAATTGCAAATATTCCTCTCGAGCCCATTTGCAAAGCGACAACCTGAAGTTCTGTATACACCTTTACAAAACACTATTGCCTAGACGCTCACTCTAGGTCTGATTCTGAGGTGGGACAATCAGTACTAAGACATACTTTCACTATTGTTCCTTCTCACATCCCACCTTGAACTCCAGGTACTGCTCGGTAGTCTATGCACAGCATGTGATTCTAAGCAGATTAACAAGCATCAGAAGACATGCATTACTTACCGTAATAGCATTTCTGATGATTGTATCCTGCTCGGATGGAAGGAACATAGACCTCTTACTACTTTTCTCTTTCTGTGCTTGCGGTAGTCATAAGGCTCCCTCACGGCAGAAAAAATACCATCAGAGACCTTGAAGCGTGAGGGATTTTGGGTACACTACACGTCACGTTAGGGATAGTGTTACAGGCACGCCCATGTGACGTCCCCTTTCGATCCCTGAAAGACGAGATGCAATACTTTGTGGTTACCACTAGATGTCGGACTGTATGTACAGCATGCAAATTTAAGTAGATACAATCATCAGATTTGCTATTGCGGTAAGTAATGCATGTCATCTATAGTCAGTTAATACAAAGCATGCCATTTACCATATACCTGCAAAGAAAGTTAAGTAGTTAAGCAATTGTATCAACACTCCACAGAAATAGAAGCTCTAACTTCATCAGCCCAATCCTAAATTGAATGGGACGCTGTGTCCAAAAATTCATAAAGTACTTTTAAAGGTAGGAAATGTTCCTGTGGGTCTGAAGATTCTTTTAATGGGATTCACAAGTAAGTGGTTATTTCTAGCTTCTAGAGCCCTTTTCTCGACAGATGTTTGAAAAGCAGTGGAATGGAATAGTAAATCAGTTTTTCACTAACTTTATAATGGATGAGATGGGGGCACTGGTAATTATTGCGATTACGCACTACTCTTACTCTAATTTTCCCAAAGGACTTAGCAAGTGGAAGGGGGGGGTCGCTGGAGGTAGGTTTTCCCGCCGTTAGATCTAGTAGCAGGTGCCAGGGAGTTGCGAGTGCACGCAATTGTTCGTTCAGGTCTGTCAGGTTCCCCTTTAGTTTACAAGCAAGGAAAGGTCCTTGGCTGCTCAGGGCTGGGGTGAGATGGAAGAAGGGTTCTGGATTCTAAAATTGTTAATTTCTTTAAGAAAACCAAAACCCAGTTTCGAGGGGATTGGGTCCTCCGACATAATCCATATCTGACAGTAATCACCACAGCTGTGCTGCTTCGGAAAATCATTTGGCTCCTGCGTCGATGACATCGATATGCTGTCCTCGAGGGCCTCTGTCGAGCCGACGTCACCAGATGTTATAAGTAGGACGCACGACGCCCGTAGCATCAGTTCTATTTTTTCCGCGAACGTGTTTGCTTCGGAGATCTCGGCGCGCCTCGATTCTACTGAAGCCTGTTCTTTCGGTTCTTCGAACCGGTTTCTTCCTTGCTATTGTATGATGTCTTCGGCTTCTTCCACCCCGCGGTCTGGGTTTAAGTGTCGGGTGTGCGGGTCCAAGATGTCGCTGACGGATACACACAACGCTTGCCTCTGGTGCCTCGGGGAGGACCATGATACAGACTGTGTCGACTGCCAATCGCTCACATCAAAGGCCTTGCGGGAGCGTAAGAAGAAGCCGTCGGTTGTTAAGGTGGCCAAGCCCCGGAAGTCGCGTTCCACTGGTCTTTAGACAGACGATTTGAGGGGCGACTCTGCATTGTCGTCATGAGACGGGGGTTCTTTGTCTGGGAGTCGGTCCCGCCATTCCTCTGCCACTTCGAGGCATTCCAGGAAGCGCCGTCACAGGTCGCCTTCCCCGTCCGAGGATTCCGCCCGTCGGCGGGTTGCTTGTCCCAACAAGCATTCCACTCCTGAGGAATGGGATTCCTTCCGAAAGGAGATGTTGGCGATTTTTCAATCGCAGAGCCTCGGTCCGTCCGCGCGTCTGGGGACGCCGGTCGTGGCCGTCCTAGACACACCACTCGTCCGCCTTTGGGCTCGAGCAGTCGTTGCGACCACCGGGCGCCTTAGAGGTCCTGGTCGGACAAGGATGGTTGCTCTAGACCTGCCAATTACAGGTCCTGGTCCTCAACGCCCTTGAGACCGCGAGAACATGTGAAGTCTTCGAGGAAGACTGCGATGCCGAGGTCGTTGATTGACTCTCTCGAGGCCCCGCCTCCGAGGAAGTTGACTCAATCGGCATCCAGGCTGTCGAGATGCCCTCGGGGCTCCGCCCTCGAGGCCTGTGACGCTGTCGGCGCCGCGCTTGATGCCAATTCCATAGACTCCTTTCGAGGTGGCCTTGTTGGAGGTGCCCGTGGCACGGTGGCACCCCCAGGAAGGCGCTTGCCAAGGCTAAAATGTCTTTGTGCCTTTTTCTGTACCCTCCTTCCAGCCTATGGATTATATTTCTGAGGTGGATGAGGGGTCTGAGGAAGGTGAGGTTCCTGCAGGGGTTCCTGATATTATTTCTGGTCATAGTCAACTTGAGGACCTGCGTCAGTCGCTGCACGACGCCAGTGGTCTAGACACCTCTCCGGAGGTGGAGTTTGGTAGGCCGGAGCTTGGCACGCATGCCGAATCGTCATGGATTACCTGGGGTGGTCTGCTCCCCACCGACCCCCTGGGGATTTTCAGCAGGATGGCCTGACTGATATCCTGGACCAAGGTTCTCCAACTGACCCTGTGCTGCCATTCTACATGGCCTTGCAGAGAAGGGTGGCTGTGGCTTGGACTTCTCCTGGAGAGTGTCCCGGCAGTGAGCAAGTCCTTGCCGAAGAAATATCGTCCAGCCAGTGGTGACCTCTGCTACTTGACCGCGCACCCTATTCCGGACAGTTTGGTGGTGCAGGTGGCTACGTCCCCAGCAAAGCAGGTGTCGTACCCTACCATCCCTCCTCATAGGGACGACAAACGTTTTGACGGCTGGGCGAAGAAGGTATTTTCTTCTGGGGGTATGGCGCTTCAGGCTGCCTACTCCGTTTGTGCCTTGTCTCGTTTCACACACACACTATGTGGCACTGCATTTCCTTGGCGACTGATCATATCCCCGAAGGGGAGGAACGGGATGGTTTCCTTCCTATTGTGCAGGATGGCAAGGATGCCATTTGTGAACCCGTTCAGTCGGGTCTGTACATGGTTGATTACGTCAGCCGGTCCATGGCGGCGAGCACCGTAATACGCAGGTTTGCGTGGTTGCTGAAGTCTGGTTTTGTTCCTGATGTACGAGCCCGGCTCCTCAACATGCCCTTTGATGGTGAACATCTTTTTGTCAGCAAGGCTGACGAGAGTCTTGAGAGGTTGCAGACCTCCAAAGCTGCAGCGAAGTCGTTGGGCGCTGTAGTTCGTCAACCTCTGCCTTTTTGTCCTAGGGGACAGCAATGGATGGAAGGTTCCTTTCGATATTACTCGTCCTTTAGTAAATCGAGAGGAGCGGCAAGTCAAAGGGGCAACCGTAGGGGTGCCAGAGGTGGAAAACAAGGTATTCGAGGTGCCAAGGCCGCGTGAGCAGTTTCCTCTTTGCCCTCAAGCACAGCTGCTTCAGCTCAGTCATGAGGCCCATGCTTCTCCGGTTGGGGGAAGGCTGGCGCAGCGTCTGGTAGAATGGCGTGCCATTACTTCAGATGTGTGGGTTCTGGAGATCATAGCCCACGGCTACTGTCTTCCTTTCCGGCAGAGGCCTCACGACAATCCACCAGGGAATCTCTTTGAAGAGTCCGGATCTGCTCCTTGCGCAGGAACTTCTATGGTGCCTTTCTCCAGCAGGGATTGAACTGGTGCCTGTAGCGGAGAGGAACAAGGGATGGTAGTCCTCTTATTTTTTGATTTCAGAGAGACTGTGGGGATGGAGACCCATCATGGACTTGCGCGTTTTGAACAAGCTCCGCAGGAAGGAGAAGTTCAAGATGGTTACTCTTTCTCAAGTCCTCCAGGCCCTTCAACTTCAGGACTGGTTGGTATCTCTCGACCTCAAGGACGCTTATTTTCATGTGCCGATCCATCCCAAGCCCAAGAAGTACCTGAGGTTCGCGGTTTGCGATTCACACTTTCAGATTCGGGTCTTGCCGTTCGGATTGACCTCCGCCTCGAGGGTTTTCACCAAGCACATGGTGGTGGTGGCAGCATATCTCAGGAAAGGGGGGATTCACGTCTACCCCTATCTGGACGATTGGTTGATCAGGGCGCGCTCTCCCGATCAAGTCCTGGATCATCTGTCCGTCGCCTGACACTCCCTTCACAAGCTGGGCTACTCCTTGGGTCAAGTGGGACTTAAAGAAGTCCCACTTGACGCCAACTCAGCGGCTCCAGTACATGACACTTCCCTGGGACAGTGTTTTCCTTCCCAGGTGAGGGCTCACCACATTCAGCAGATGTTGCACAAGTTTCAACATGCCCAGGGTCTCCCAGCGTTCGAGTTCTTGAGGTTATCGGCCTCATGGCATCCTGCATTCTTCTGGTGCTAGAGGCCAGGTTGCAGATGAGATCTTTACAATGGGCTTTCAAGCTCCAGTGGTCACAGTCCGCTGGCAGGATGTCGGACCCCGTTCAGGTGCCTCCCTCGGTCGCCCAGGACCTTCTGTGGTGGGCCGTCTAAGGCAATCTGATGAGGGGGGGGGGGAGCTCTGTTTTGGCTACCCTGGCTTGAGGTGACAATCGTGACTGACGGGTCCTTCACGGGATGGGGAGCTCATGCCAACGAGCTGACAGTCAGCGGTCGTTGGTCTCCATCCGAGTCCAGACTCCATATCAATCTGTTGGAGCTGAGGGCTGTCAGGCTTGCCCTAAGGCTATTCTGCCGACTGCGAGGAAAGAATGTCCTGATTCTGACGGACAACACCGTGGCCATGCACTACCTCAACAAAAGAAGGGGGGGCAGGGTCACTTACTATGCACAGGGAGGCAATGCAGCTCTGGTTCTGGGCCATCCAGCAGGAAATTTCGATCTTGGCAGTTCATCTGGCCGGAGACAAAAACGAGACGGCGGATGCTCTGAGCAGGCAGAGCCTCATCTCTCACGAATGGGAGTTGGCTCAGGAGATTCTCCTTGAGATCTTCACCCTTTGGGGGACCCCTCAAGTGGAGCTCTTCGCCTCCAGTGTCAACCGGAAGTGCAAACGGTTCTCCAGCATGGGGTCTGGCATGGATTCACATGCTCATGAATATTCCCCGTCGTCAGGCTGGGAATCCTCGGTAAAGAAAAAACCAGTATCAGTTTCGTTTCTGATCTGTCTTTAGTAGCAATAACCAATCACTGGTCTCTGCGTCATACTGACCACAGCCAATGACTGCCCTCTACCTAAACACCGCCACTGGCAGCCATCTTCAGATTTTTACCGCACGTTCATGTGTTGGGATCCTCGTGCTATTGCTCTCGAGCGTTAGTGCTATTTTTTTCACGTTTTTTCTCAAAAACTTCGTTTTTTTTTCGGTTAAAAGGGCCTCAAGCTCCACCGACTCTCCATCCGATCAACGGGGACCCGTGTCGGATTCGTCTGCGCCCCTCAAGGGTGAAGATTTCGTCGAGCTACGCTTTTGGAGGATTCCAGAAGTTTCTCAGGCCCGGACATGGCCCAGGAGAAGGGAAGCTCGACGCCCGGAAAGCTGTTCAGGATCTGCCCTGGATGCCAGCTGCAGAACGTCTTTAAGGAGGACGAACACTCCTTTTGTCTCTACTGCTTACATGAGGACAAGACGCACGTGGAGAAGGACTGCGTTTTGCGGCAACATGTCGGAGCGGACCATGAAGGACTGCCATCAACGTCTCGCCAACTGGCTGGAAGGGAAGAGCCCGTCAGGCGAGAAGAAGAGGAAGAAATCCGAGCGGTCTTCTAAGACCTTTGAGGACGCCCCGGCGACGGGGGTCCAACACAAGGCCAAGCACCGCAAGTCCGCTGGCACCGGGAGCGCCGAACGATCGGGCTCTACGGGCGCCAGGCAGGGCGCACCCTCCCCGGCACCTTCAGCCACGAGCCAACGCTCTGGGTCGGGTAAGAGGAAGGGCGAGCACCCGGCGAAGCTCCTGGATGGGGCCCCGGTCGAGCTCTAAGGCCCCATCGGAGGGGGAGCGAGGCAGTGTCCCTCCCCCCCCTCAAGGATAAGGCGGTGAGCGCACCTAAGGTGGTGAAGGCCTTAATCCATCCGGCCAAGCCCTCTATCGATACTGTCGCGGCGGCCCTGGCTCAGCCTGTGGAGGCTACACCAGTGGTGGCGACCTCGGGGCTCAGTCTCCCTGCCACCTCGGAGGGAGTCCTCTTTTGTGCCCATCGATAGGACCCCCGTGAAACCCCTGGCGGGGAAGAAAAAGGGGGGGCAGGGCGTCGTCGTAGATTCGGCCTCAACCTCAGAGGAAGAGCTGATCGAGGTCTTAAGCCACGGCCTTGGCGTGGAAGAAGACCGGCCCGTCGGGATGGATCCCGACGCAGGTGACGACGACATCGTCGAGGGTGCCGACGGGGCCCCTGATCGCCCGTCGGATTCCCCTCTGCCAGCGCCGCAAGACAACTCGGCGGCCATTTTGTTGGCTATACAGTCCTTATGTTCAGAGATAAGGACGAGACTACCGTTGCCGACGGAGGAACCTCTCCCGTCGGGGGATCCTGAACCGGGACCTTCTGGCGCTCCCCCGCCCAAGAAAAGGATTCACCCTCCACCTCCTTTTCAGCCGTCGCGCCCCGTCCAGCCCTCCTCCCCGTCCACCCGAGGGGATGATACAGGGACTGACACGGCAGCGACGGGTACGGACGACGAGGATCTACCGTCGTCTCCGCCCGACGAGGTTGGATCGTTCCACTCCATGATCGCCAGGGCATCCAAGCTTTTCCAACTCTGCCCTGAGGAGAAGAAAAAGGAAGGATTCCTTTATCAACGGCGCGAGGCCAAGAGGAAGACGGTCCTCGCGGTGCCTCTACTTAACGACATTTGGGATGAGGGCCTCGCCCTCCTCAAGAACCCTTCCACGACGCCAGCTAGAAGAGACCGGTACGAGAAGAAGTACCGGGTCCCGGACGCGGCCCCCCTGTGCCTCCGGGCGCAGCCTACCCCGGACTCCGTCGTCTCCGCGGCGGCCAGGAAGAAAGCGGGGGGGGGGAAGCGGCCTCCACATCGACTTCCCCACCGGACGGCGAGGGAAAGAAATTGGACGCAATGGGACGCAGGGTCATCTCGTCGGCAGCGACAACGATTAAAGCGGCCAACGCCTTGGCTATCGTGGCCCGCTACGACAGGGAGCTATGGTACAAACTGGCTCCCCTGCTGGACTTCCTACCGGACGACAAGCGGGCGGATGCCCTGGAGATCCTACAGGAAGGCGAGGTGGCGTCGGACCACGCCATCACTATTGCGACGGACATCGCCGACACTGGGTTTCGCCAGTTGGGCAACGGCGTGTGCCTTAGGCGGCGTGGATGGCTCAAGGCTACGGACTTCCGTCAAGACGTACAGACCAGAGTCCTGGACATGCCGTTCGATGGGAACAACCTGTTTGGGAAAACAGTGGACGATTCCCTCCAGGCCATTAAAGCGGACACTGAGACGGCCCGGGCCCTTGGGGTTCTGCAGCAACGACGGACGCCCTTTCGGAGCAGCGGAGGCAAGGGTGCCTCCAAAGGTTCCGGCGGCGGTTTCTCCACCTACCGTCAAGCGGCCCGCTCGTCTCAGGAGGCCTACAGAGGACGAGGCAAGTCCGGCGGACCCCGCCGTCGTCGCCAAGGAGGTCAAGGCGGCAAAGCCTCGTCGAAACAGGATTGAACCGGCCGTGGGGTCGGGCCCCCACCGAAGCACCGCGGTGGGAGGCCGGCTGGCGAGCTTCGTCAGCGTGTGGGAGTCCATCTCCACCGACCGTTGGGTGCTGGACGCCTTAGCCCGGGGCCACGCGCTCGAGTTTCAAAGAAGGTGCCCGCGCGTCCGCCCCGTGGCCAGGAAAGAGCTTCACGTCCCTCGCCTTCTCCTGGAGGTAAAGGCGATGCTCAGGAAGGGCGTCATCGAAGTTGTCCCAAAGAGGCTTCGGGGCTTCGGAGTTTACTCGAGATACTTCCTCGTGAAGAAGACGACGGGAGGATGGCGCCCCATCCTAGACCTGCGACGTCTGAACAAATTCATCAAGGCGCAGAAGTTCCGGATGGTCACCCTCAGCACGTCGTGGGTCAGCTGGAGGAAGGAGACTTCCTGTCGTCGTTGGATTTGGAGGATGCCTACTTCCATATTCCCATCCTAAAGGGGCACCGAAAATTCCTCAGGTTTGTGGTCCAAGGGCGTCACTACCAGTTTAAAGCCCTCCCCTTCGGACTACGGTCGGCACCCAGGGTATTTACCAAGTGCCTTGCACCGGTGGCGGCGCAGCACCGGTGCACCGGTGGGGATCCACGTGGAGCACACGGCAAGGACCGTCCAACTTCTCACGGACCTGTGATTCTCCGTGAACTACGCCAAGTCCCACCTGGTACCCGCGCAAAACGCACTGTTTCTGGGAGCGAAGCTCGACAGTGTCCCTTCTGGCCTCCCCGTCGGAGGAAAGGACCAGGTCCATCTTGGGCAAGGTACAGCGGATGTTGGTTTCCGACGCGGCCAAGGTGAGGTCCATCAAGTCCCTCCTCGGAATGATGTCTTCTTGCATCTACCTCGTTCCCATGTGCAGGCTCCGGATGCGCCTGTTGCAGGAGTTCCTGGACGCGCGCTGGATCCAAACGACGGGCGGCTTCGAGGAGAGGATCACACTCGACGAGAGTTTCCGCCGAGCGGTCCGGTGGTGGGGAACCTGCGCGCATCTGACGGCGGGCATGGACTTCCAGACCCCAGACCACCAGGAGACAGTGACCACGGATGCTTCCCTGGAAGGGTGGGGAGCGCACACCGAAAATCTGCACGCGAGAGGCCTTTGGCTCCGACGGAGAAGTCCCTCCATATCAACGCCCTGGAGCTCCGTGCAGTGTTCTGGGCCCTCAGGTCCGTCCTTCCGTCCCTCAAGGGCAAGGTGGTGAGGATCTTCACCGACAACACCACCACCATGTTTTACATCAGGAAACAGGGCGGAACCAGGTCCCCAGCACTGTCCAAGGAGGCGCAGGACCTGTGGCATTGGGCCGTCGCCCAAAGGATGTTTCTGGTGCCGTTTCATCTGGCAGGGATAAAAAACACCATCGCCGACTCACTCAGCAGGGAGCTGCGCTCGTGCCACGAGTGGGAACTACGGCAGGATCTAGTGGATCGCCTCTTCCGACGGTGGGGCACACCCCAGATCGACCTGTTCGCGACGGCGACGAACTCCAAGTGCCGGAGGTTCGCCAGCAGGTTTCCCCAGGCGAGGAGCATGGGCGATGCTTTCTCGTTCCCCTGGGAGGGCCTGTTCCTCTACGCGTTCCTTCCTTTGCCACTGCTAATCCGGCTCGTCAACCAGCTCAAGAGGTCACGGTGCAGGATGATCCTCGTCGCACCTGCGTGGCCGAGGCAGATATGGTTCCCGGACCTTCTGGACTTATCAGCGTCCCCGCCAATCAAGCTGCCGGTGGACGCGGATCTACTCTCCAGGGAAGGAGGTGCCATCCTCCACCACGACCCGAAATCGCTGAACTTGCAGGCCTGGCTCCTGCAGCGCTAGAGTTTGGAGGATACGACATGCCCAGCAGACTGCAAGGTGGTGCTTGTGAAGGCCAGAGCATCCTTGACTCTCGTGTTATGGACACAAATGGAAGAGGTTCTCTGTCTGGTGCCACGCACAGAAGATTAACCCTCTACGGATTACGGCTCCCCAGGTACTGCCGTACCTGCTGACGCTGGCCAAAGCTGGACTGGCACACGCGTCCATCAAGATTAATCTTGCTGCGATCTCCCGATACACCAGAACCACGGGCCGGACGTCCTTGTGGTCTCATCGTCTGGTGAAAGAGTTCATGAAGGGACTGTTCAGATCGTTCCCGCCGGTGAAGGCTCCGGCCCCGGCATGGGAGCTCAACGTGGTGCTGACCAAGCTCATGGGACCTCCGTTCGAGCCTCTGCACTCGGCCCCGTTGAAGTTTCTGTCGTGGAAAACAGCGTTTCTTGTGGCCATCACCTCCGCACGACGGGTGGGAGAGATCCAGGTCCTTTCCTGCAAGGCCCCGTACTTGACTTTTCACGACACGAGGGTAGTGCTCAGGACGCACCCCTCCTTCATGCCCAAGGTACCGTCGGACTTCCATCTCAACGAACCCTTGGTGTTGCCTGTGTTCTTCCCGTCGCCTTCGTCGCCGGCTGAGAGGACTTTGCACTCGCTGGATGTGGCTAGAGCGCTGAAGTTCTACGTGGACCGCACGAAGTGTTTTCGGAAGACGTCACAACTCTTTGTGAATTTTGGACCTGTCAATCAGGGGAAGGCTCTCTCGAAGGCTTCCATTTCCAGATGGCTCTCCGGCTGTATCATGTACTGTCATCGGTTGGCAAACCGACTGCTGCCTGGCCGTCCGAGAGCCCATTCCACCAGAGCGATCGCAGCCACCACGGCGTTCCTTTCTGGTGTGCCCCTGCTGGACATATGCAGGGCTGCTACGTGGAGGTCGACGCACACCTTCACGAAATTCTACTGCGTCGATCGGGATTCCAGGGAGGAGTCCAGGGTCGGCCAAGCAGTGCTGCGCAACCTGTTCGCCTGAGGTGAGCCTGGTGAGGAGGTAAGATGCTTAATGTTGAGTTTGATGTAATGCTTAATGTTGAGCCTTTGCCACCTCCCGTGGTTGTGCATGTGTGTACTGCTATGTATTCTTTATTCATGAGCATGTGAATCCATGCCAGACCCCATGCTGGAGAAGGAACAAGTTACTTACCTGTAACTGTTGTTCTCCAGCATGGGTCTGGCATGGATTCACATGCGAACCCTCCCGCCTACCCCTCTGCGGCTCTTCACTTGGTCATACTGCCACTTCACGTGCTTCCAAATCTGAAGATGGCTGCCAGAGGCGGTGCTTAGGTAGAGGGCAGTCATTCGCTGTGGTCAGTATGACGCAGAGACCAGTGATTGGTTATTGCTACGAAAGACAGATCAGAAACGAAACTGATACTGGTTTTTTCTTTACCGAGGATTCCCAGCCTGACAACGGGGAATATTCATGAGCATGTGAATCCATGCCAGACCCATGCTGGAGAACAACAGTTACAGGTAAGTAACTTGTTCCTTCTGCTTGCGGGAATTTCCTCCAAGAGGAGCCTTAGGAGACGCGTTCGTGGTGGAGTGGTCCTTCCCACTGCTGTACGTGTTTCCTCCAGTCCCCGTCCTCCTGCAAGTGTTGCGGAGGTTCGGTTCACAGATGATCCTCATTGCTCCGGCAACAAAGTCCCTGTACCGTGGCCGTTGGAGAAAGTTCTGCAACTGGTGCAGGGTTAAGAATGTGGATCCTTTTTCATGTGACATTCCTGTGGTTCTGTCTTTTTTGCTTTCTTTAGCCCACAGGGGCTTGCAAGTGGGTACCTTTAAAGGTTACCTGGCGGTGCTGCCCATATTTAAGCGCTCGTCTGAGGAGTGTTCTGATTTTAAAATTGCTTTAATTTCTCAGTTTCTGAAAGGGCTCACTAATGTGTTCCCTCCGTCACCTTTCCAGGTGCCCGGTTGGGATTTGAACCTTGTTCTGAAGTTTCTAATGGGTGCTCCATTTGAGCCTTTACATTCTTGTCCTTTGAGACTGTTAACCCTTAAAACTGTATTTTTTGTTGCGGTCACTTCCGCTCGCAGAGTGAGTTACAGGCACTTTCAGTTAATCCACCGTTCACTGTGTTTCATAAGGACAGGGTTGTCCTTCGAGTTCGTCCTTTCTTTCTTCTGAAGGTGGTGTCAGAATTTCATTTAAGGCAGAAGGTTATCCTTCCGGCATTTTATCCTCCTCCACATCCTGGTAAGGAAGAGGAGAGGCGCCATAGGTTGGATCCTAGGAGAGCTTTAAGTTTCAACATTTCAAACATGTCCCGGGTCAGAGTGGACAATCAGCTCTTTATTGGTTACGCTGGAAGGCGTTTGGGACAAGCTGTGACTAAGCAGACTTTGTCTAGATGGATTATCTTGACAATTTCTGAGTTACCGCCTGGCGGGTAAGGACCCTCCGGTAGGCTTACGGGCCCATTAGACCAGGGGTATGGCTGCCTCTACTGCTCTGCAGAGAGCGGTGTTCCTATTCGTAACATCTGTGAAGCAGCCACTTGGGCTTTGGTTCATACTTTTGTATGTCGCTACTCCCTAGATTCTTCCCATGGGCAGGATCTGGCCTTTGGCAAGGCGGTCTTTTACTCTGCAATTTGATTGGACATTCTAAATTTGAATTCTAAATTCTTTTCCCACCTCCTTACGTTGTTACTGCTTTGGGAGTCTGTCATAGATATGGAATACATCGGAGGACCCAATCCCGTCGAAGAACAAGTTACTCTTACCTGGTAACGTTCTTCAATGGGATGGTCTGATGACGTATTCCATATCGCTCCCTCCCTGCCTACCCCGCTACAGAATTTCTTATGCGATTGCAGATTACGTTTCCGCAAGGCTTTCTGTGGTCATACTGGCAGTAGATTGGTGCCACACGTTCTGGGGAAAAAACTCCAACTGCGGCTACGGGTGTCGTGCGTCCCACTGGTGACGTCGGCTCGACGGAGGCCCTCGGACAGCGTATCGACGCAGGACGCAGAAAGATTTTCCAAAGCAGCACAAGTGTGGTGATTACTGTCATAGATATGGAATACGTTGTCGGACCATCCCATCGAAAGGACTTTACCAGGTAAGAGAGTAACTTGTTCTTTCTTTAACACTCATTGTAGGAGATGGTGATTACAATTTAAAATGGAGATGGTAATCCTTAGTGCTGATTGGTTCTTCAGCATCTCTGAGGTGGTTTGGAATCTTGGGAAGGGTTCTAAACTGCCTTTCATTCAGATATTTAGCTAATAAGGTCTGTTTACTGAGCTGCAAAGAAAAATCCATAGAAAAGCAATTTTAAGGAAAACAAGTTAAAGACAAGGTCAAGTTGAAAGGATAAAGTACAGACAGCAGCAGCTGAAACCTAAGTGAAATGTGTGTTTCAAAGCAAAGTGGAAACGGAACCTGCAAATGGAGTAAAGGACCTGGGGAAGCTCCCAAGCGGGCGTGCGCATTACGTTTGAACTTGAAATCGTTGTGCTGCGTGTCGGGAAATCTTCCCTCAGCGGTGGCTGTGGATAATCGCACATATTGAGTTAGAGAGTGCGGTATGTTTTTGAAGCAGCGCAGGGCAGGGAAATACTGATTTGTGAAAGGCATTGCGAACCAAGTAGGCAACTAGGAACAGCCTATTTTTAGCAGATATTCAGATAGCGTTTCATACAGTTGTTTTAGGCTGTTCTAGTTCAACAAGTACTAGTTTAAGCTTTCGAGGTTGTAGCAGGTCTTCGCTCAGGAGCAAACATACAAAAAGGTTGCTTAGATAAGTAGTCATCGCAAGGCAGTTTTCTGTGTAAGAAAGAGACCAGGATTGTCAGTTTAAAGTTCTGGACTTGTGAAAAGGAAATCTGAGGAGCTAACAGCCTTCCAGCAGAAGGTAAAGGCATTCGGGTATGATTGGAGAACATGGGTAGGCTCGGAAGTGTTTAATCTGTATGTTTGTCCACAGGTCAGTGAGACATCAAATCGAGTGCCATCTTCAGAGGGCGGTGGTCAAGACCTGGTGTATGTTTTCAATCCTACAATTTCTATTTAGAAGATTGTATAGTAGGCAAACCTAGGGGGGTCTGAGGGTCCAACGTCCGCTCCTTTAGGAAGTTAAAACTGGGACCTGATAGGGTCTAGGTGCAGAGTGCAACCCTTCCCAGTGGGGAAATGCAGCAGGCACCAAAGGAGGACTCTTCATGGAACACTACCAGACTGGGGATGACCGGTTCCACCGCACACGGGCAACATTATGAAACTGGGCAGGGAGGCGGGGTTTGAGGACTAGCTTGATGTCCCTGAAGTTCCGAGCCAAAATGCAGAACAGCGACTCTTCTAGCACGGTATCCCAAAACTGAGCCGGTCAGTCCAACAGGTGGTCCAGTGATGATTTCGAAGGCTCCAGGCAGCAGGGTCTTGAAGGCGTCGAGACTTGTTGGTCTCACCAGTGCAAAGTTTTGAAGCACCAGCAAGGGTGGTCTTAGAGCAGGTAGTCCAACAGGGCATCACCGGGATAGCAGCAAGAACTGTTGTCAGACTTCTTCAGGATTCGTCCTTGGGTCTTCCGTCATCTGCTCAGCTACACTGTTTGCTTTAATCCTCTTCTGATCTGCGCAAATGGCTACAGGACACCAATCCGAAATGCAGGTGAGTGATCAAACTCGACCCTCCAATATCAGGATCAGCACCACTCATCGGCACCACTGTGGGGCAGACTCCTGCTTGCACACTAGACATTCTGCACCAGTATGTGGATTTGGACCAGATGGCCCCAGCCCACTTCCTGAGCCCACACGTGGAATGCCCTCACTATACCGCCAAAACAGCAGTGTTCCTGGGCAAATGCATGTCCATGAAGGGGAATTCCTGACCTGAGGCTGGAAGGCCAAAGAACAAAATGGCCAAAGAACAAGCGTGAAACCTTGTGGAATGACCATCTTGGCACTAGCCAGTTACTTATTTACAGGAGGAGCAATGCTCTTTTGATCACAAAAGAACGTCCAATAGATAAATCATATTTGACAGTAATCTTTGAGCTGCTTACAATAGGGTGAGTTTGAGGGACGTTCTGACCAGGTTGTGGCGGGGAGTAAATGGAACATTCACCAGTGACTATACATATGTGGAGATGTATGACCAACATTGGCCATTTTTAAGTGCAGGTGGTGGTACGGCAAACTGTGCTTGGGATGTGACCTTAATGGGTGAAGTGCTAGAGTGGAGGCAGAGGAAGTGAGGGACAGAGGAAGGTTGGCGGCTAGGGGGAAAATGTTAGCTAGCAAGCAGATGAGGTAGGTTAAGAGGGTAACTTGGAGGTGAAGAGGGCAAGGCTTTTATTTTGGTTTTGAATAAGACTGTGGACTGTTGCTGAAATGTCTGGGCGACGAGAATTCCAAGCAAGTGGAGCAAAAAGAGCAGAAGTGAGATGAAGGACAGGGAGGACGAGGAGCCACAATGCTAGTCGAGGCGGCAGAGTGGAGATTACGATAAGACTTGCACAATTGGATAGAGGCAGATTGATAGTGTTGCCTTACTGTGGATAGATCTGTGAAACGGGAGAAGACATTTAAATATGACCCTCTTTTGCATTGTCAGCCATCCAGACTGGAGGAAGTAGTTGTGAAGTAAGGGAGTTTAGTGAGGGGGCGGGGGTTGTCCTGGTAGTAAAGCTAAAGATCTTGATAGGACAGAGCATAGTTAGTGAGACCAAAGAGGATGCTGGCACAATAGTGCAGTTTAGCGGAGGCAAGAGTGATTAAGCGATGCTTGGTAGTGTTGAAAGGAAGGAGATGCCTGATTTTCCTAATATTTAGGAGGTTGAGGCGAGCTGCTGTTCCAGTTTTGGAGATGAAAGTAGCAAAGGTTTGAGAAGGGTCATAGATAATGCTGAGGTTTCTAGTTTTCGGTGGGAACTGAATAGGCAGAGGGAGAGGTGAGGGCTTTTGACGGAGAAGAGCACCACTGTTTTGGCAGAATTTAACATCAACCGTGCGAAACCTTCCAATATTTAAGAGCAGAGAGACAGTTGGACATTTTGATACAACTCAGCAGTGTGTTCAGGAAAAGAGAAGATTTGGGTGTCATTCTCGGAAGTTGGTATGAGAACTCAAAGGAGAGTAGTGCCCCAAGAGCACAGGTGTAGAGTGTAAAGAGGAGTGAACCCAAGACAGAGCAATGTGAACCTATTCAGTTGGTGAGTTGAGGTATTGTTGCTCCAGGAGACACAGAATTGGTGATGTGCAAGGTAGGATTCAATCCAAGCAAGTGCTTGATCTCAAATCCCAAGAAGAAAGAGCATTAACGATCATAGTGATTGACCGCGTCAAAGGCAGCAGACGACGAGTACAGGATAATTTGGATGGAGAATAGGCTAGAATGCTTAGCAGAGGCGATGAAATTGGAGACACTTGTGCAGTTTCCCTGGAGTGAAAGGAGCGGAAACCTGCTTGTAGGGGGTCTTGAAGGTAGTGGATGTCAAAGAAATTGGTAAGCCAGGTGAACACAACCCTTTCAAGCACTTGAGAGTAGTGGGGAAGGAGAGACGCAGGGGAAAGCTAGCTGGTAGGTTCGGGGTCAGCCCCTTGCTTTTTTAGAAGAGGGATGATTGTGGCTGTTTTCAAAACTGGGAGCACATGCAGTCTCCGACAAGTTGTGTTCAGCTACGTGAGAGGCCACTAAACGCGCAATAGGCTTGACCAGCTGAAGAACAAGTGTCTGATGGGGCACAAGAGGGTTTAGCCTTCATCAGGAGATGGGACTTTCTTTTTTTTTAAATTTAGTTGCATATAGTTTATACACAAACTTAACAACATAATACAACAAATTGAAACCCATCTACATTTAACATATTGACAAATCTTAAAACCAATATATTTAACTTTAAAAACAAACTCAGGTGATTTCAATATGTGTATCTTGTGTATAGAAACGTGACTGCACTTAAGAGCACTAGTGCAAAAGAGCAAATGTGCAAAATAGCTTCTAACATTTAATTTTTAAAATGCACACGTTTGCATAAGTGCAGCCAGTTGTAAAGGACAAAATAATGTACTAACATGCCTAAAACTAAGGTGCTTACACTTTACATTCATCTGT
The DNA here is from genome assembly GCF_040938575.1 of Ambystoma mexicanum. Classification (NCBI taxonomy): domain Eukaryota; kingdom Metazoa; phylum Chordata; class Amphibia; order Caudata; family Ambystomatidae; genus Ambystoma; species Ambystoma mexicanum. The sequence goes on from NC_090931.1 coordinate 82,784,774, forward strand.
GCGCCAAGAGACAATAAGAAAGAGGCATCACATCTATCAATACAAGGTAAGAATTTCCACACTTAACGTTTCTTGTATACATTGTATTTTTGGCTAAGAGTTCCTCATTAATAATATTTAAGTCGTGCTAGAGACAGAACTAAGGCAATGTTAGTTCCCCGCATGCATCGCGACCAAAGCCATTCCCTAGAGTTCATTCTTAACGCACCTTGTTTTGCCAACAATCCTACTTTTAGATGTTTCAAAGTGCTCACAAAAAAATGACCAGTGCTTCAAAGTTTCTATTTGAGAGGTAATGCCACAAAAAAACAAGTACCCACAACCTTAGCTCCAGTAATAGTGTTCCATTGTTTAATTCTATGACCAGACAGGAGGCTCGCATTATGCTTATACTTTCTTTAATACTACCATTTCAGCATTTTAAAACTTTAACTTTTAGTTTTTCTTACATGCTACTTGGAAAAAAACAAAACAAGTTTCATATTTCAACAAAATTCAAACTGGGTTCCAGAAACCACGCTTCCCATAATCCTGAGGCCTTTGTAGTCCTGACCTCTACCCTCGCACCAATCGGTGGCTAGATCGGGGTATAAACACACTCCCCAATGCCCCCCCCCCCCCCAGGTCCATTCCTTTCTTTTTGCTGCCATACTGAGATAAGTGTTATGTCGTCTTATATGCTCTAGGAAAGTTAGCAATGGCCTATTGGAATATAATAGATATTAGAATGCTTTTACTATCAATGATATTTTAGAAGACTGACAAGTGTTCATTTAACAGCGTTGGTAGCGTTCAGTGTATGAAGCGTGCGCATGTATTACTGTTTACCCGTAGTAGTTGTAATTTCATGAGTGAGGAAAAGCGGTGTAGAGCCGCAAGAAAAGCCGCTCGCCTCTGGCAGCCGACCAGTTCTCCTCAGGCGTGTATGCAAATTCGTTGCGCCAGCGAACACCAAAGTTCTTGGACCCTGTAGCGGCGTGCATACATGCGTATGAGTGGAGGCGGCTTGTGCCGCCGAAAGCGGAGTACATTAGGACCCAGTGAGGCAGATCCCACCTAGGAACCTTCCCGTCATGCTCCGCGTGCCTCCAACGCTCGTTTTCGCGCGTTATGTATAGCGAAACGGGGCGGAGAGTCATGTGAGTCGGTGCCTGAGAGGAATTTTCGACACTAAAGTAATTTTGTTGAAATTTTGCATGAACTGCAAAGAACGTCGAACAGTTCACAGACAAACTAGAAAGGCTCAGAGTGCAGTTAAAGCAAACTCTGATTCAGAGCCTTAATTTACAGCTGACTCCCAAGAAGTTTCCTCGGCTAACAACATTCAATGGCTCACTCATCGCACCCCAGAGATTCAGTCCACCACACCAGAGTGGAGTGAACAAGAGTGGGAAGAAGAGCCCACTTGGCAAGACAGATGTATCCCTCAGCTTCAAGAGGGTTCTGGGAGATTAACTTTCACAAGCGGCCTCTCGGGGGGCAGGGGGGTGCAACCTTTGACTGAAAGATTGGAATTGCTGGAAGCATGCATGGCTGAGCAGCAGGTACAGCTGGCAGCCAGGAAAAGATGGGCAGACAGCCATGGGGGAAGGGACGTCAGCTGGACACCCTCAAAAGAGGTTTGAAAATAAGGGGTGTAAAAAAGCCAGAAAGGGCACACTCTTTGACCCCCTCGGGCACAAAGGATGGGGTTAACTCTGTTCCCTAAAGCCAGAGCGACCCAGTCGCCAGATTGAAAGAAGCCTTTCTAGCAAAGTTGGCTGATGGCCACAACAGACCCCCTGCCCCAGGGGTGGACAATTCAGGGGAGCATGAAGAGGGATATGCCCCCGACGACGAAGGCGGCAAACAAGATATACCTCAACCCATTCCTCAAAATGTTCCCGAGGAGGAAGACAACATAATTGATATGTTCGACCCAGAGGCCATTAGACACCCAAAGTCATCTGAGTGGGTGCCCTCACCCAGAGTAGCGTTATACATGTCACAACACATCAGGAAGCCGCTGGACAGAGAAATTCGATCCCGCATGCAATCAGAATGTCCACGGCCTGAGCTGCCTGGGAAGCTGGCGGATAAACCAGACCTAGACCCAAAGATGGTAACTTTTGTTACCAAATCCGCGCAAGACATTAGGAAAGGTGTCGATCGAGCATGGAAAGGGTGTCAGGGCAAGCTCCTAGACTTAGCAGGGCCACTGGCAAAAATTATGGACCTAGTGGAGAAGTCAAGACACTGGTATCCCAGTAGACAATCATGCCCTGGGTAACTGGGCACAAAGAGCTGTATGCCTATTGGTTAACGCCAACAGCGCTCTCTTCAGAGAGGAGAAGAGGCGTCCTTCTGAAGATCGATAAAAAGATCAGCGATCTAGCCACATATGAAGTGGGTGAGGGCGCCAAAGGCCTTCTTTCCGGAGAGGCCTTTGCGTAGGAGAAGGTATTTCCAGGGCGTGTTTTTGCTGGGAACGGACGATTCAGAGGTCGCTCGTCCGGTCGCTACACCTATCAAAGAAGGCCTCAAGGTCCACACGCGCAATATTGGGAAAACCGTCAGCAAGACACTTTTCCCGGCCAGAGGAAGACATCCAAGAGGCCGTAGAGGAAGAAGTTTGTTCCGTCAGCCCGGCGCAACAGGCAGTGAGTACACCAAATATCCCGATCGGTGGGAGAACTGTTTTCTGAAAGAATGGCAAGCTTTATCAATCCATACTTGGGTTTTGCAAGCAGTAGCGGGTCTTCACCTACACTTGATAGGCATTCCAAGACAGGACAGAGAGCCCGCCCCCATTTGCATGCCGCGAGAAGAGAAAGCGCTTTTACACAGCGAATTAAACAAATTAGTAGAGAACGCAATAGAGCAGGAGAGCACAGGCTTTTTTCAGCAATATGTTCCTAGTGCGCAGAGAGGAAAAGATTCGTCCTGTCATAAATCTAAAAGATTTGAACGGTTGGCTGCAATACTACCATTTCAAGATGGAGGGCATACACCTCCTCCAAGATCTATTGCGTTAAGGAGATTGGCTAGCCCGCCTAGATCTCAAGGACGCCTATCTAGCAATTCCGATAGCAGCAGCTTTTCGGAAGTACCTCCAGTTCCGATGGGAAGGAGAGATTTGGCGATTTGCATGCCTCCCGTTCGGGCTGGCGTCAGCCCCTTGGTCTTTCACGAAAGTGATGAAACCAGTAGCTGCAGCTTTCTGGGAGAGAGGTATTTGTATGATCATTTATCTGGACGATATCCTAGTGATGGGTTGCATCAAGGGGACCCTCACGAGATGTGCAGTGGATTTTCAGGTTCCTATCATCTCTGGGATTCTTAGTAAATTTAGAGAAGTCCCAATTAGCACCAGTTCAGAAATTTGAATTTTTAGGCTTCACCATAGATAACCCTGAAAGCGATTCTGGAGCTTCCAGGTCACAAAGTAATAGCGATAAAGAAAGAGCTTAGTACAGTGATTGCAAAGCGAGTTATTTCGCTTCGGAATCTGGCCAGAATAGTGGGTCTGCTAGCAGCTTCCATTCAAGCCATTTTCCCGGGACCGTTGCATTATCGAGCATTACAGAGGCTCAAAATCAGACCTCTCCACGGAGGCTTGAGATATCAGTTAGTGAACAGGAAGCCATGACAGAGCTACATTGGTGGCTAGAGAACATGGAAGCCTGGAACGGACGAGCAATTTTTGGAGATGTTCCAGAACTGACCATAGAGTCAGACTCAAGCAGGTCAGGTTGGGGAGCCAGGTGCGAGCAAATACAGACAGGTGGGAAATGGTCTGACGAGGAATTGAGTCTCCACATAAACTGCCTCGAACTTCTAGCAGGCTCCTTCGCAGTTCAAGCATTCACGAAAGACAAAATAAGATGCTGCGTATTGCTCAAGATGGACAACATCTCAGCAGTCCGCTACATCAACAAATTAGGAGGAGCGAAATCCAGAATGTTAGCGGAACTAGCGAAGGATTTCTTGCATTATTGCCTTCAGAACAACATTGCAGTAACCGCAGAATACCTTCCAGGGAGTCAGAACAGTATAGCAGACTTGACTCCCGATATCTTGTAGACTCCAACGATTGGAGGCTACACCCTCTAATTTTCAAGCGCGTGCAAGACATATGGGGACCCCTAGACATAGATCTATTTGCGTCCAGACTGAAAGTACTTCAGTTGGAGGATAGACCCGGGAGCAGCGGGTACAGACTCCTTTCTGCACCCATGGAACGGAGCAGTCCACTATGCCTTCCCGCCATTCTCAATGATCACAAGAGCTCTAGCGAAAGTCCGCAGAGACACAGCAGAAGTGGTGATGGTGCTGCCCTGTTGGAGAGCACAGGCCTGGTTTCCAGTAGTGATGGAACTTTCTACAGATTTTCAGAGGATAGTTCCGAACATCCCGGGCCTTCTACTCGACCAGGCCGAGTCCACCCGCTGATAGAAGCGGGTTCCTTGCAGCCGATTGCCTGCAGGGTTTCATGAGAAGATGGAACTTGCCAGGAATTTCGGACCTCGCTGCTGATTGTATCCGAGATTCCTGGGCGCCTTCCACCGTTGGGAGCCATAACACGGCTTGGAACAGTTGGGTGCAGTGGTGTTCAGACCAGTCTGGATCCCATTTCAGCACCTCTAGTGAACGTCCTAAATGTTTTGGCTTCAAAGTTTCAGGATGGTTGTGCTTACAGAACCATAGGTGTCTACAGATCCGCAATTTTAGCAGGGCATAACAAATTTGAAAGTAATCCAGTAGGAGAGCACCCTGCAGTCCTGCGTCTCCTCAAAGGTATAAAATTGAGAAGACCGCCGGAGCCAAAATATGCAGTTTTATGGGACGTTAGACGTTTTTCAGCTATTCCTTAGGTGGCCAGAAAACAAAGCCTTGTCCCGTTCACAATTGTCAGGCAAATTGGCTATGCTCCTGTGTTTAGTAGCGTGCCGGAGAGTATCAGACGTAAAAGCATTGGAGATTGATAGAAAGATATTTTATCCAGAAGGAGTAGCGTTTACTATCGCTAAAAGAACAAAGACCGACTCAGAATAATTTCCTACCCGTATTTTGCAGAGAACAAGAAGTTATGCGTAGCTCAATGTATTAAAGATTATGAAGCAGCCACAGCGCAGATTAGACCATGCGGTGTAACCCAGTTGCTTATAGCGTGTAGGAAGCCTCACCATGCAGTAGCGACAGCAACCATTGCGAGATGGGTGAGGGGGTCATGCAATGGGCAGGAATAGACTTATCTTTATTTGGTGCACATTCCGCTAGGGGAGCAATGGCTTCTAGAGCGTTTGCGACAGTGTCCTTGCAAGATATTATGAAATCAGCTGATTGGTCTTCTGAATCCACCTTTAAGACTTTTTATCATAAACCAGTATCGGATATACCGAATAGTGATGGCAAGCTTTGAACAAGCATAATGCAAGCCTCCTGTCTTGTCATAGAATAAAGATTGCCCACGCTAATAGCTCAGGAAAGTCTTAATTCTATTAAAGACAAGGAGGCATTATATCCCACCCGAGATGACTAAAATGAATGAAAATTGTGCAGCATTGTGTAGCATTTGTAGTTCATTCCCGCCCTCATGTGAATTTTTCTATTCTCATAGGCAACGATCAGAAGACTGCGTGAGCAAATTGAAGTATGGACAAATTATCTTTTGGCACATTGTCCCTGTTGGACCGATCAGTCTCGCCAGCTGCGGATCAAATGCAGAGTTTATGGATTGTGTGTAACATATTCTGGACTCTCTGTGGATCTAGAACTCTTGATGGCAAAGAAAGAGGAATGGACCTGGGGGGGGGGGAGGGGAAGAGTGTTTATACCCCGATCTAGGCACTGATTGGTGCGAGGGTAGAGGTCAGGACTACAAAGGCCTCAGGATTATGGGAAGCATGGTTTCCGGAACCCAGTTTGAATTTTGTTGAAATATGAAACTTGTAACATGTTTTTTTTTTTTTTTTCCAAGTAGCATGTAAGAAAAAGTAACTGTTTTCTGTTTTAAAATGCTGATATGGCAGTATTAAAGAAAGTATAAGCATAATGCTCGCCTCCTTGTCTTTAATAGAATTGAGACTTTCCTGAGCTATTAGCGTGGGCAATCTTTATTCTTTCATAGGTGGAAAATGGGTTCAATTTAAATCTTAAATAAGTTTCTTAAGCCTTCTCACATGGGAAGCGAGTTAGGTATGTCTGCCTAGGAATTCTTTTAGTAATAAATAAAGCATATTCTTTATAGCTGGTGTAACCACTTACGGTTTCTACAGTACGACACCAGTCACTTTCGTAGAGTTTCTTTTTGACATGGGCTGGTCTAACCCTAAGATCATCGGAGGAGGCATAAATCGATTTTAACAAAGCTTTAATTTTCTCTCCATATGTCGAGATGCAGGCTATGTGGGAACCCTGAAGCATTGTAGAAAGATCTTACAGGGAATTTGTAGGGGGATACATTTTGGTAGAGAGAGTACGTCATCCGTATTAGTGTGACTATAGTGGAAGACTGAGGCAGAGGATGATGGTAAAGTAGGTGGAGTGTAAAATGTAGGAGAGGGTGAGAAGAGTCAGACGAGAGTCGTAATTTTTGACCTTTTTTGCAGCAAAGCATTCAACTAGGTAATTAGCTGTAAGTATTCAGCTAGGTCATTAGCTGTGAGCATGGGGTAGATGGTCATAGACTTAGGAGGAGTGAGGTTTGGGTGCCTTGTAGCCGGCGAGGATGGTTGGGGTGAGAATCAGTGAGGGTTAGTGGCCCAACGTGAATGAGCGAACTCAACATACAGTAAAAATGATAGAAAATGTAACTACTTGGGGGCATGGCTTGGAGCCATGGCGGTTCGAGGGGCTCTGTGAGAGCTTCTGGCTGGTGCTGCACTGCCAATTGTTATGCACCGGTCAAAACCGCAACTTAACGTTCCGAGATGGAGGGCTGTGAAGCTAAACAGTGACGGCATGCTTTGAGTGACTTTCAGCCACGGCACCTGGAACGGCGAGCTCGCAGGGACCAAGGCTGAATTAGTCCATGCAGGACCCAGCAACAAAACGGCGGACTCCTCCCCGGTCCAAAATTGGCAATGGAACTGACTGGCCAAGTGAAGCACGTTCTACTGGGAGTAACGCAGCAGAGGTATCGCGCATCCTCTTGCCCCTTCGGAGTGGACTTTCATCCCTTTTCTGCAGCGGGAGGGGGACTCTGGTGATTAACAGAGCCAATGGCTCAGAGCCTGGCCCGATCAAAAGCTGCGGCTCCCGCCTCTGCAAACCTACTTTTGCAGTGACATGACATACAGCTAAGGTTTGCCATGCTGCGAGGCACATCAACCCCAAAGGAAACCCCTAGCACTCTGGAGCGACAGTCCCCGAGGCTCAACAATACGGGGAGCTAGCCCTCCATACCGGGATAGACTCTGCTCCTCCACCAGAGCAATTCCAGCTCAACAAGCCAGCCAAGCAACGATGAGCCGAAGGGGCCCCGGACTCAAACACATAATCGTGCGTCCCTGCAACTAGGTCCTACCAGAGGGCAGGTTGAACCCAGGAATGGAATTCACCCGAACAGACACTATGCTCTAGAGCTGCTGCAGCCCAGTCTCTGGTCCCAGGGGCGCCCTGGCCGGCTCAACACCCGCCTTACTAACCTCACCATCAGCAGTGGGGTTATCCGCACCGGGGGCCATCCGCACCTCGCGGTGAGCCCCCCTGGGCAGCCAGCGCCCATCAGACCTTCTCCCCTCCTGCTCCTCAAAACCCTGGTGACTCACCAAAATGAAGCCCTGGACACTCATTGGGTCCAAGCAGTCACAGAACCCGAGGGGCTTGCAACCACGCGGTGCACTCAATCACAAGCACGGTCCTCGCAAAATATCAGGCAACCAACTGTCTAGCGAGCTGTTATCAGGCCGGGTGTGGGCACAGAACCATATAAAGCTCTGGATTGAATGCGACCTGCCGGGCCCAGCTGCTCCCAATCTAAGTCCACTGGCTTGAAGAGGGAGGACCAGGGGATGCAAGATATGCTTGGCTCCCCCCTAATACCTGCTAACGAGTGCTTCAAACCTGATACATTAGATCATAAGAGCTGGGACAGGACCCAAGGAGTCGCTTCAGACGAGGTAGTTTTCACCAGGTGACCGGTATGCCTGAGCTGTATCATTAGCCGAGAAAGAAATCTGCTGAATAACGTTGCTAAAGTGAAGACCTCAACCAGAAATCTGTGCGCCAAGTGGACCCCACAGTGTTGAGGGAGTCTTTGGGCTCTAATCCGAAGGTCGCATTACATTCTGCAATCCTAACCCTGGCAAAAACAAGACAACTGGAGTGGACTGGTCAAAGTTCCCCCACGAAGCACCAGCGGGTCACCAACCCTCGAGGCGTATGGGATTCCCTTCCCGGGTGGGTCCAGGGATCCACACTAGTCAAAGGTAGGGGCACCAACTGCATTCTTAGCTCCTCGAACTAGGGAGGGTACCTGGAAACACAATGTCGAAGACCCTTAAGGTCAACCAAGCAAACAGATATTGCAGCACTATTAACAGCTATGGGGGGAAAAAACCAAAAGGGGCAAATGCAACGAGAGTGAAACAATGAGTAACCCACCTGAAACCAGCTCCGACCAGACAACCCAATCGTCACGAAATCAGACTTACAAGAACTCTTTATCAGCTCTTACCAAGGAATTCCAAAAAGGAACTGAAGAGGTGAAGAGTAAGATCTCAGTGCTAGACAAGCGAGTGGGGGAAATTGAAGCTCGAACAGATGAAATTAAAACACTTCTCAAACAGAATTTTGAGATCGGAGAGGGGGCAGACAGGCTAACCATACTCTAAGCCAGATGTGAGGCACTAGAAGCCAAATAGGAGGATGAGGAAATCTGTCCAGGCGCAACAACATCCGCCTGAGAGGAATTCCGATGTCTGTCTCTGACGAAAACCTTGGAGCGTTAGTAAATTACTTGTTCCGCTTCATCATAACCCTCCCGGACGAGGCCCCACTAGAACCCGATAGAGTGCACAGAACAAGATCTAGACAAAGCTCCTCAACAGAAGATGTACTAGTGAGAGTTCATTTCTATAGACTCAAAGACAAAATGCGGGAAGCCAGGAGCGCAGCCCGCATTCACTTTTGCGATGCCATGATCTCCCTGTACCAAGATTTGGCCGCAACCACACTGGTAAAAAGAAAAGCTGTCGGACCCATGACTAAATGGCTCTGCGAGAGAAAAGTCGTATATCGATGGAACTTCCCCACAGCTCACATGGGAGGGAAAGCCTTGACATATCCTCTCACCAAAAGAAGCTGAAACCTTCATGAACCCGGAGACGGAAGGGGAACTTGGCAATTTAACGCTTAACACAGAGAGGGCAGAGCAGGAACCCCTGAGGTCATGTCCTGAGTGGAAAGTCTACGCAGAGTGTGTGGCCTCCTAAGAGCAAAAAGTCCACTCACCATTAGAGAGCCTCCTCCGATAATCCAATAAGCCAAACCCTTAAAGCATGCTTCACCTCACTGCCTGGGCTGACCTGGGAACAGACATTATGGAGCCCCATATGAGACAACGGAGTAAACGCCGAGATACCACCTCCTCGTGGCCAAGATCCTGACTCGATGAGCATATCCCAGGTTCCCAGGGGGTCAGATTTTTTGCAACAATGCCCATCACTAGAGAAACGAGTGAAAGGCAATTCAACACGACTGCAAGCTTACTGGAACATCAAGAGGCATTATGGCCTCTGACTGAATTGGTGGCGTTAACCCAGCCAGTTGCCACGTTGGTAGAAGGCTGGACCAAAATAACTTTTTTTTTTTCTTTTGTTTGGAGGGGGGGGGGGGAACAACCCGGGGAAGTGGGGAGGCACCTAGCAAGATGGACAACTCATGGGAAATGGAAACATGAAGTAAAACAAGCTCAGCAATAGGATACTGCTCAGCTGTGGGAAGGGCGTCACAAGAATCTGGGGACAGATTAAGCACAAAAATTCACCAGACCATGAATGGCCCTGCTTGACTAAGATCTCTCTATTACGACCTGGAACGTACAAGGCCTGAACGCCACTCAAGAGGAAATCTGTGGTGCACAGGCTCTCCCAGTTGGCAACAAACATTGTCTGCTTACAAGAAACACACCTCCTAGCTGGGGATGAAAGTCAGGTCTCCTTCCAACGTTACCCAAGACGATACTTTGCCTTGGCGGGGCAGAAGAAAAGAGGGGTCGCCTTACTGCTAAGCAATGATTTACCACTAACACAAATCAGTCAAGAGACCCAGAGGGGCATTCTATTTTATTGAAAGGCCTCCTGGTGGAGCTGCCTATCACTCTAGCAGCAACCTTCTGTCCAAATACTGCGCAAGGTCACTGCCTTCGCAGTCTGCTCCCAATCATCACAACCTTCGCGGAGGGTCACCTACTATTTGGAGGTGAGTTTAACTTAGCCCTGGATCCCAATTTGGACAAAACGCTGCCTCCAACGAATGAAGACTTCACCAAAGCACTAGCCATGGCCGAATTTCTCAGGGAAACAAACCGCCGAAGTTTGGAGACTGTCTAACATGGGAATGAAGGATTACACATTCTTCTTGCATGACCACCAAGGGCATTCAAGGATCGACCTAATGATAACGACCAGTGCACTCATCCCCTGTGTGGAAAACATCCAAATTGGACACCGCCATCTCAGACCACGGCCCAGTCATGATGAGCCTAAGAGTACAGGGCTTTCCCGACAGCCCTGAAGAATTACTTTACGGAGAGCGCAACATCTGCACGGCGAGGCTCAGATGACTGAACCAACTGCAACAAGATGAACTGGAGGCAAGGGTCATGGACGCAGAGAGAAATTTCAAAGGGCAGCAAACTTGGAAAGCAAGCTGCAAACTCAAAGCAAAGGTAGTATTGGAAATGCACCTAGTGGGCATGGAAGCCAGGGCTTAGCCTACACCAAGCAGCTATACGTAAACCGTAACAAAGCAAATCGCCTCCTGGTCCACAAACCTAAGAAGCTACACTCGAGAAACATCCAATGCTTGGCAGACAGTCACGGCGTCCGACGTTGCACAAATGCAGAGAAACTAGAGATTATGACAGAACACCACAAGGGAATCGTGACTGGTCCCCCAACAGTCAAAGCGGCACAGCTCCAATACCTAGCAGAGGCCTGCTGGGGACCACTGCACCCTCGCCTGGAATCCCTAGAAAACCCAATCATTGCGGAGGAGGTTGCCGACACCATTCTATCCCTAAAAAACACAACCCCAGCTCCAGACGGGCTCACTGCCCAATTCTACAATTTGCCTACATCCTCGCTCCCCAGCTGGCAAACCTATTCAATTCGTTCCTCTCCATGGGATCCACCACCCCTATCATGGAGGAGTCGCTGACCGTCCTCATACCGAAGCCCGAGAGAGATCGCGAGCAATGCACATCTTACAGACCGATCACTCTATTAAACAATGACGCCAAGGTGTTCGCGAAAATACTAGTGAGTAGATTGGCGCGTCTACTCCCAGATTTAATCAACCTTAACCAAAAACTGTCTTCATTCCGGGTTGCGGGACCCAAGACAACATCAGAACTATAAATATAATCGAATCTGCCAACAGGATGGGGCTGGAAATGATGGTTCTGTCGCTCGACGCACAAAGCCTTCGACATGCTGGATTGGGGCTACATCCAAGAAACACTAAGATTGTAACACAGTAACCTTTGGGTGCACAACAACAACCCTGAACTGGCAATAAGAACCCAACCTTTAGTATGACTGTACTGCACAGGTTGGTAGCGTGTTGAACAGCCAGTCTCATCTCAAGAGGGGTCAATGTGAGCTGTAGGGGAGTTGCACAGAGAGTTACAGTGACTAGTATTAACAGTCAGAGTAAGCCTTCTTCAGAAGGGGGCAGTATAAAGCAACACACAAATATACTTCAAAATACAAACTTAGTTTTCTATATCAGAAAATACCTAAGGGTTTGCCCCAAATTTCATAAAATGGACATTGGCCAACTATCAACATCCCTCCACCAGGCTCAGAATGAATGGGGCTAGATCGGACAAAATCAACAATGAGGCACCAGACCAGGATGTCCCCTATCCCCCCTTATATTTGCGCTTTCGATGGAGCCATTTGCCAGCAGAATCCACCACAACCCAGCAATGCATGGCCTTGAAATTAAAGATAAATCCTACAAAGCAGCCCTATACGCTGATGTTCTATTAACGGTCACCCGACCGGAAGAGTACATGAAAGCATTATGGCTAGAATTTAAAGCATTCAGGGAGGCATCATGATTGCAGGTAAACCTCCAAGTCAACCGCTATGAGTATCAACCTAGCTTAAAAGAGCACTCGAAACAGACTATCCGATTGCATGGGCAAAATCGCAAATCAACTATCTGGGGATCCAACTGCCAAGCAAATCAAAGAATATACAGAAGAACCCCCCCCCCTCCACTTTTTAAAGAATTCAGAAGCGATCTGACACGCTGGCAGAAGCAAGAACCGTCATGGTTTGGAATGATCACAGCTCTGAAAATTAACCTGATCTCCATATCGCTCTACCACTGTCTAGTACTACCAGTTACAATCCAGAAAAGTGCTGGGCTGAAGCTGCAAAGGAACATCGTGAGATATGTCTGGGAAGGAAAGAAACCACAAATTTCGAGGACTATTATGCTTTGGGGCTTGGCGGCGGTTGGGACGGCCTAGGGGTCCCAGATGTAACTAGATAAATCCTAGCGGTGCAGCTCTCACTGGCTTTTGCTTGGAGGATCAACACTCGTAAACCCCGATGGTTGGAGCCAGAGGAAGCCTGGTGCCTGAGCCCAATAGAATCACTTCCACACAGGATGAGGTCTTGCAACAACCCCCCCCCCCCCCCCCAGCACAAGCCGGCAACGGAAAACACAGTGGCAAATTGGAACAGAGCAGCCAGGCAATGGAAGTGCAGAAGCACGATAGACCCACTTACCCCCATCTGGCATAACCCAGACTTTACTCCAGGCTCCACTGCAAATAATTTTCACAGGTGGAAAGGAGGAGGACTGGAGAAGGTCATAGACTTCTTCGAAAATGGAAATCTACTGAACTTTGAAGCCTGGAAAGCAAAATTCAAACTTCCAGAGTCAGAGAGGTTCAGATGTGCGTAGTTTAGGCACTGGCTCTCAAGCAAAGCAATGATGAAATACAGAAACATAGAACTCATGGCCCTAGAGCGGACTCTCACAACAAACCCCCCCCCCCCCTAATTGAAAATATCCTCCCTGTACAAGCTTCTCGACGCAACAGATCCAAGTACCAAAGAGACCTACATGTTCAAATGGGAAAGACATTGGGAGTTTTATCTATCCAGAGGAGTGGGGCCACATGTGGGCCAGAAGCTCCAAGTGCATAACTAACAAAGAGGTGGTGTTCAAAGTGTGCTACAGGATTTACTGGACTTCGGAGACTCTCCAAATGCAATCCCGCCATTCCCCCGCACTGCTTGAGAGGGTGTACAGACAAGGGAACGCTATACCACCTCCTCTGGACATGCCCCAAAACCACCCAATTCTGGAAAATCGTCCTGGAAAAAATTAAAGCGATCACTGGCCTCACGATCCCATGGGATTGTAATGCTCACCTGATTCCCGCAGAGGCGCCGGTCTTGACTGGGTGAATGCTGTATCTTCAAAGGTGATGTGTAACACACGGTTGGCTCTTTGGGCTGGACCTCTGTGCACTGTATGTCTGACTCGAAGAGTAAGATGTCTGCAGATAGAAAATATGGGATTAATGAACTGGGGTTATTGGGTGCCTCTCTCCTCTTCCCTTTCCCTTCTCCTGTAGAACCCCAAAGGTTTCTTCACTGGATAAGGGTGCAGGCCTCTTGACCTCAGAGGACTGCTGTCCGTCGTTAACTGCACGAACGGTAAGTTCTGGGCACTTCAAATGTCTTAAGTCTTTTGTAATGATATCTCTTGTTTTGCAGGGTTCCGGCGATGGCGGATGGTGGGCTGATGAGAGTTGAGGATCGAACCCGCGTGAGGAATAGAAGCGCCTGGAAGCACGTAAGAAAGCGCTTGTAGCCTGCTTCACGATGCGCACTAACTGTCCCTTTTATCTTGCAGGTACAAGTTCGGAGCTTTAGAGAAGCTGAAGGGTGCTGGAATACCCACTGGATTCGGCGTGGGAAGGAGTAATGGCACGTGAGTAATAAAGTTGCCCAATGTCTTTAAACGCACCTTCTTTTGTCTTTCAGATGCGGGATGCAGCGCCGAAGGCCTCCGGAGCGTGCGAAGAGTAGGTAAGCTTTTGTCTTTCAGATGCCGGAATGCAGTGCGAAGACCTCCGGAGCATGTGAAGAGTAGGTAAGCCTTTGTCTTTCAGATGCCGGAATGCAGCGCGAGGCGTTGGTGACAGCCGATGGACCAGGTAAGAGATGCGCTGCCACTGAAGACCGTAGTGCTAACCTGTTCTTTCTTTGTCTTTACAGGTGCTGCTGAAGACTGGATTCCAGGATGGTAAGCCTTTGTTCCCTTAGGCCCAGGATTAGAAGCAGAAGACACGATGAGCTTTCTGCTGCAGAGAATGCAGAATAACGCAAAGCAAGATTCATCCATCGGGTGTGGTTTAAATAGCCTCCTGTAGTGCTTAGGTGTCGCCTTCCACAGCCACGCCTAGGTAAGAAAAGAGTTCCTGCTTTCCAGAAGAGTTCCAGTGTTCTGAACCTAGGGAGTGGCTCCTGCCCCACCCAACAGGAAAAGTAGTCCCAAACAGAAGAGGATCAGGGGTTCAACTGGCAGGTAAGTAAGCAGCATGGTCTGCTGCAGGGAAGTCCACCCAAGCATTATGAGCCCGGCGCTTCCAGCGCTGGGACTGTGCATCTTTATGAGCCTGGTGCCACTGGCGCCAGGACAGGGTCCAAAAGGTCCCAATTGGGACTGGCTGGCACTCGGAACCGGGGTTATGGGTCTGCTTCCAAGGGAGTCGGGCAAGTCCTGATCTTTTGGAAGCAGAGATCATGACCGGGATCCCAGAATTGTTCTGCTGGGAGTGATAGGATAAGGTCAATTCCCTCTGAAGGACCGAAGGGCATATCTATGCTCACACTTAATAACCGCTGCAAAAATGTCAATAGCCAGGCTCTGAAAAAGTCCTGAAGGTCCGGCAATCCCAATGTGGTGGTCCAAATGTTGGGACATAATAGCGGCTGAGAAAATTGCAGCCCTCCGGTTTGGGAACCGAGACAAATTCTACCAAACCCGGGCCGCTTTTCTGGACTACACGCAGGAGTACCCAGGGTACTAGACAACCGCCCACCATCCGTTGGATGGAGAAGCAAGACTAATGACCCTCCCGGGGGCCTAAAGTAGAACCCAGAGCCATTCTAGCTGTAAGCAAACTACTCAGGAAGAAGGTAAAGGACATTCGAGGGGATTGGGTCCTCCGACGTATTCCATATCTATGACAGGTAATCACCACAGCTGTGCTGCTTCGGAAACTTTTCCGGCGTCTGCGTCCTGCGTCGATGACGTCGATACGCCGACGTCGAGGACCTCCTCCGACGTCATCGGATGTGATAAGTAGGACGCACGACGCCTGTAGCCTCAGTTCCGTTTTTTCCGCGAACGTGTTGCTTCGTGTTTCTCGGTTCTAAGCCTCGACTCTTTGGAGTTCTGTTCTTTCTGGTTCTTTGAACCTGTTCGTTTGTGAATTTCGGCGATGTCTTCCACTTCGTCTTCAACCCCGCGTCCGGGCTTTAAGAAGTGCGGGGAGTGTGGGTCCAAGATGTCGGTGACTGACTCGCACGACGCCTGCCTCTGGTGCCTCGGGGAGGCCCACGACACGGATGACTGTGTTGACTGCCTGTCGCTCACGTCCAAAGCCTTACGCGAACGTAAGAAGAAGTTGTCGGTAGGTCGGGTATCCAAGCCCCGGAAGTCGAAGTCGGCGGGGCTTTCGACGGATGATTCGAGGGGTGACTCTCCGCGTCATCGTCGGAAGTCTCGTCGGTCTTCTTCTAGGAGTGGGTCTCGCCACTCCTCAGCCTCTTCGAGGCATTCTCGGAAGCGCCGTCACCGGTCGCCTTCCAGGTCCTCTTCCGAGGATTCTGCCCGGCACGTCGGTTTCCCCACCAGCCGTGCGACGCCGGAGGAATGGGCTTCCTTCGGGAAGAAAATGTTGGCGATTCTTGAGTCGCAGGGTACTCAGCCGTCCGCGCCCCCGAGTGGGGTCGGCCGTGTGAGGTCGAGAGACGCCGCTCGCAAGAGTGGTCGGCACGAGTCACGGGAGCGGTCCCGTTCGGACAAGGAGGCTCGTTCTCGCCGTACCCGTTCCAGGTCCCGGTCCTCGACGCGTTCGAGACCGTGTGCTCCTGTGAAGTCTTCGAGGTCGACGTCTGAGGCGTCAAGGGCGTCGACGGGCTTTCTCGAGGCTCCGGCTTCGAGGACGTCGTCGAGGCCGTCTACGTTCAGGTCGTCGAGGGACACGCTCGGGGCTCCGGCCTCGAGGGCTGTGTCGACGCCGCCGATACTGGAGGCGCTGCATCTGACGTCGACGCCGATTTCCTCGACGCCTTTCGTGTCGGAGGTGCCCCGTGTCACGGGTGTACCCCCTAGGAAGGCTCTGGTTAAGAGCAAGCACTCTCGGTGATGACATTGGCTCGGGCCGTAGTCAGTTTGACGATTTGAGGCAGTCACTGCATGTGCCATTGGACTGGACACCTCCCCGGAGGTGGACTTTTGTAGGCCTGAGCCTGGCTCCCATGCCGATTCCTCGTACCGGCGCCTTATGGCTAGGGTTTCTGAGTACTTGGGATGGTCTGCTCCCCCAGGGGAGTTTGTGCAGGATGATCTGACGGACATCCTTGATGTTGGTCCCCCAACTGACCCGGTACTGCCGTTCCATATGGCTTTACAGAGTAGGGTGGCGGCGGCTTGGACTGCTCCGGAGAGTCTCCCGGCGGTGGGCAGATCCTTGTCGCGTAAATACCGTCCAGCCAGTAGCGACCCCTGCTACTTGACCAGGCACCCCACTCCGGAGAGTTTGGTGGTGCAGGCGGCCACGGCCCCGGCAAAGCAGGCGTCGTACCCTACCATCCCTCCTGATAGGGACGACAAACGTTTTGATGGCTGGGCGAAGAAAGTGTTTTCTTCTGGTGGTATGGCGCTTCAGGCGGCCAACTCCGTTTGTGCCTTGTCACGTTTCACGCACACTCTGTGGAACTGTGTTGCGTTAGCGGCTGAACATATTCCCGAAGGGGTTGAACGGGAGGGTTTCCTTGCTATGGTCCAGGATGGTAAGGTGCCATGTGTGAGTCCGTTCAGTCGGGTCTGGACTTGGCTGAATGCGTCAGTAGGTCCATGGCGGCGAGCACCGTGATACGCAGGTTTGCGTGGTTGCGGAAGTCGGGGTTTGCTCCTGATGTGCAGTCCCGGCTCCTCAACATGCCCTTTGATGGTGAACGCCTTTTTGGCAGCAAGGCTGACGAGAGCCTTGAGAGGTTGCAGACCTCAAAAGCTGCAGCGAAGTCGTTGGGCGCTGCAGTTCGCCAACCTCCGCCTTTTCGTCCTAGGGGACAGCAGTGGAGGGGTGGTTCCTTTCGCTATTACTCATCCTTCAGTAGAGCGAGAGGAGCTGGCAGTCAAAGAGGCCAACGCAGGGGTACCAGAGATGGACGACAGGGTACCCGTGGTGCCAAGGCCGCTCGGGCAGTTGCCTCTTTGCCCTCGGGTAACGCCGCAGCCGCTCCTACTCAGTCATGAGGCCATGTCCCATGGTTCGCCGGTTGGGGGAAGGCTGGCGCAGCATCTTGTAGAGTGGCAAGCCATTACTTCAGATGTGTGGGTTCTGGAGATCATAGCCCACGGCTACTGTCTTCCCTTTCGGCACAGGCCTCGCGACAATCCACCGGCGAACCTCTCTTTGAAGTGTCCGGATCCGCTCCTTGCGCAGGAAATTCAAGCCCTGCTGGAGAAAGGCGCTATAGAACTGGTGCCTGTGGCGGAGAGGAACAAGGGATGGTATTCCCCTTATTTTTTGATTTCCAAGAAAGACGGGGGATTGAGACCCATCATGGACTTGCGCGGTTTGAACAAACTCCTCAGGAAGGACAAGTTCAAGATGGTTACTCTCTCTCAAATCCTCCAGGCCCTTCAGCTTCAGGACTGGTTGGTGTCACTCGACCTCAAGGATGCTTACTTCCATGTGCCGATCCATCCCAAGCACAAGAAGTACCTGAGGTTCGCGGTTGGCGACTCGCACTTTCAGTTTCGGGTCCTGCCGTTCGGATTGACCTCCGCCCCGAGGGTTTTCACCAAGCTCATGGTGGTGGTGGCAGCGCATCTCAGGCAAGGGGGGATTCACGTCTACCCCTACCTGGACGATTGGTTGATCAGGGGGAGCTCTCCCGAGCAAGTCCTGGATCATCTGTCCATCACCTGCCACTCCCTCCACAGGCTGGGCTTCTCCCTCAATTTAAAGAAGTCCCATTTGACGCCAACGCAGAGGCTCCAGTACATCGGAGCTGTGCTCGACTCTTCCCTGGGGCAGTGTTTTCCTCCCCAGGTGAGGGCTCTTCACATTCAGCAGATGGTGCACAAGTTTCAGCATGCCCAGACGCTCCCAGCGTTCGAGTTCTTGAGGTTGCTCGGCCTCATGGCATCCTGCATTCTTCTGGTGCCAGAGGCTCGCCTGCGCATGAGATCTTTGCAGTGGGCACTCAAGATGCAATGGTCGCAGTCCTCCGGCAGGATGTCGGACCCGATTCAGGTGCCGCCCTCGGTCGCCCAGGACCTTCTGTGGTGGGCCGTCGAAGGCAACTTGATGAAGGGGGCTCCATTTTGGCTTCCCTGGCCGGAGGTGACGATCGTGGCGGATGCATCCCTCACGGGATGGGGAGCTCATGCCAACGAGCTGACGAGTCAGCGGTCGTTGGTCTCCGTCGGAGTCCAGACTCCATATCAATCTGTTGGAGCTGAGGGCCGTCAGGCTAGCCCTGAAGGCTTTTCTGCCGACTGTGCGAGGAAGGAATGTCCTGATCCTGACGGACAACACGGTGGCCATGCACTACCTCAACATAAAGGGGGGGGCAGGGTCACTTCCTCTGTGCAGGGAGGCGATGCAGCTCGAGTTCTGGGCCATCCAGCAGGAAGTTTCGGTCTCAGCAGTTCATCTGGCCGGAGCCGAAAACGTGACGGCGGACGCTCTGAGCAGGCAGAGCGCGATCTCTCACGAGTGGGAGTTGGCTCAGGAGATTCTCCTGGAGATCTTCGCCCTTTGGGGGACCCCTCAAGTGGATCTCTTCGCCTCCAGTGTCAACCGGAAGTGCGGGAGGTTCTGCTCGCGGGAATTTCCTCCAAGAGGGGCCTTAGGAGACGCGTTCGTGGTGGATTGGTCGTTCCCGCTGCTGTACGCGTTTCCTCCAGTCCCCGTCATCCCGCAAGTGCTGCGGAGGTTGCGGAAGTTCGGTTCCCGGATGATCCTCATTGCTCCGGCGTGGGCTCGGAGGACGTGGTACCCGGACCTTCTCGACTTGTTCATCTGCCCTCCACGTCGTCTTCCCTACCGAGACGATCTGCTCTCACGGGAGGGGGGTCTGGTTCTCCATCCAGAGGTCAGATCCCTCAACCTTCACGCTTGGCTTCTGAAAGGTTGAGGTATAGGGATTGGGACCTCCCTGAAGACGTGATGGAGGTGTTGCTTTCGGCCCGAAGGCCAGCAACTAAGTCTCTGTACCGTTGCCGTTGGCGTAAGTTCTGCGACTGGTGCAGAGTTCGCAATGTGGATCCTTTTGCTTGTGACATCCCCATGGTTCTGTCCTTTTTGCTTTCTTTGGCCCACAGGGGCTTGCAAGTGGGTACCATTAAAGGTTACCTGGCAGCGCTGTCCATCTTTAAGCGCTCGTCTGATGAGTGTTCTTACTTTACGATCCCTTTGATTTCACAGTTTCTGAAAGGGCTCACTAATGTGTTCCCTCCGTCACCTTTCCTGGTGCCCGGTTGGGATTTAAACCTTGTTCTTAGGTTTCTTATGGGTGCTCCGTTTCAGCCTTTACATTCTTGCCCTTTGAGGCTGTTAACTCTGCAAACTGTGTTTTTAGTTGCGGTTACTTCCGCTCGCAGAGTGAGTGAGTTACAGGCACTTTCAGTTAAGCCACCCTTCACTGTTTTCTACAAGGACAGGGTTGTCCTTCGTGTTCGTCCTTCTTTTCTTCCGAAGGTAGTGACGGAATTTCATTTAGCCCAGAAGGTTGTTCTTCCGGCATTCTATCCTCCTCCACATCCTGGTAAGGAAGAGGAGTGGCTCCATAGGCTTGATCCTAGGAGAGCTTTAAGCTTTTCTGTTTCACGCATGTCCCGGGTCAGAGTGGACGATCAACTCTTTATTGGTTACGCTGGTAAGCGTTTGGGGCAAGCTGTGACGAAACAGACTTTGTCCCGCTGGATTATTTTGGCCATCTCTGAGTGTTACCGCTTGGCTGGTAAGGACCCACCGGCTGGCTTGCGGGCCCATTCTACCAGGGGCATGGCTGCATCTACTGCCCTGCAGAGGGGTGTTCCTATTCGCAACATCTGTGATGCAGCCACCTGGGCTTCAGTACATACATTTGTACGGCATTATTCCCTCGATTCCATCAGAGGGCAGGATCTGGCCTTTGGCAAGGCGGTCCTTTGCTCTGCTATTTGATTGGCTATTCTATATTTGTTTATAAATTCTTTCCCTCCTCCTTGCTCTGGTACTGCTTTGGGAGTCTGCCATAGATATGGAATACGTCGGAGGACCCAATCCCCTCGAAGAACAAGTTACTTTCTTACCTGGTAACGTTCTTTCGATGGGATGGTCCGACGACGTATTCCATATCGCTCCCGCCCTGCCTTCCCCGCTGCAGAATTTCTTTTGCGATTGCAGCTTACGTTCCGCAAGGCTTTGTGTCTGACTGGCAGTTGACTTCTGTCACACGTTCTGGGGGAAAAAACTACAACTGAGGCTACAGGCGTCGTGCGTCCTACTTATCACATCGGATGACGTCGGACGTCGGAGGAGGTCCTCGACGTCGGCGTATCGACGCAGGACGCAGACGCCGGAAAAGTTTCCGAAGCAGCACAGCTGTGGTGATTACCTGTCATAGATATGGAATACGTCGTCGGACCATCCCATCGAAAGAACGTTACCAGGTAAGAAAGTAACTTGTTCATCTCATGCAACCCATCTAAGGAGCTAAGAACTGGAAAGCGGAGGACCATGCATACTGAGACGCAATATCTCCCCAATCCGTGGATGAACTGGAATGGCCACCCCCCATTTTCCTTGCCTTTCCTCTGGCCCTCTTGCCCCTTCCCTCCCAGGGACTATGATTGTTAGTTGTTTCTGTTACTTAATTCTTTTCCTACCATCTATCCAAGCTGAGAATAAGGTTCTTGCTACATAATGTCATGTTCAAAGCTTGTATGTATAAAACCAATAAAAAAGAAGCTTTAAAAAAAATTAAGTACTGCCACCTGTGTCTCAAAAGGGAAACCTAGTTTCTCAGCACTGACGGTCTAAATCACTAGTCAGCTGAAGGCTTCACTTTTTAAAAAGTCAGGACAAGGTGTAAAACGGAAGTAAAATGTTTGAGGGTCCATAGAATATGTTGCTTAAAAGAGAACCTTCAAACCCCCCACATCTCCATCCACCCCTGGATGGGTCTCCTGTTCCAGACTGTTAAACATTCTGGGCAACCCATCAGCATTGCTATGTGGAGCACCTGGCCTATGCTCAATGTGGACCTGAGCAGCTTGGGATTCTATCCTTCCATGTGCATCTGCCACTTAAAGGGCGTGTCAGTCTGCACAGTGAAGTATCAAGGATGTAGGGTCTCCACTTCCAAAAGCTCACACAATGGGAAAAGAGTGCCACCTGGGCTCTGTGTCCGTAATCTGGCAACTGATTAAACATATAGGATGTGCCTTGCCTTTGTCATCTAGCTGTTATGGTACTGCTCCTATCCCAGTGTCAGTGGCATCTGTCTGCACTACGAAATGTCTCTAGTAGCTTGGCTCCTAAGAACAGGGGCCCGATAAAGCGAATCCTTCAGGCCTTCTCACTCCTCAGACTGAGAAATTTCTTAGGTTTCTTTGGAGTAGGGAGGCATGCCAAGGGGCAACTTTGTTGCCATAAAGTTCCCGTAACACCCAGTGAGGCCCAGGAAAGCTCTTGGACTTGGGGTAGGGAGAGTTACCCATTCTTGTACTTGACTAAGAAGAGGTTGAATCTTGCCCACCAACCCTAATGCCCAAGGTAGAACACTGAACCCTGGCCAATCTGGCTCTTGGTAGCCTTTTTGGGCTGACGGGCCTTCTGAAGAGCCTGCATCACAATCTCCAGGTGGCTAACATGTCCCTGCCATGTAGGGCTGAAGACTGCTATATCGCCCAGATATCTAATGCAGAATTCATCTAACCCATTCAGAAGATAGTTAACCTTTGGAATGTGACAGGTCCACTTGTCAATCCAAAAGGCATTTCCCTGAACTGCTAAAAACCTTCAGTTGTTGAATGTGCAGTCTTCTCCTTGGCACTTTGTCAGGGATATTTGGCAATAACCCTGCAGTGAGGTCAAAGGTGCTGAGGTACTTGGCAAGCATCCAGCTTGTCTACCAAGTAATCTGTTTTTGGCAGAGGGTGAGCATTTATCTTGGTGACAACATTAAGAGCTCTAGAGTCGATGCAGAATCTCAACCCAGAGCTGCCTGCTTTTGGTACCTGTTGGGCAAGATTGTACACAGTAACCTTTGGGTGCACTACAACAACCCTGACCTGGCAATAAGAACCCAACCTTTAGTATGTCTGTACTGCACAGGTTGGTAGCGTGTTGAACAGCCAGTCTTCTCAAGAGGGGTCAATGTGAGCTGTAGGGGAGTTGCACAGAGATTTACAGTGACTAGTATTAAGTCATAGTAAGCCTTCTTCAGAAGGGGGCAGTATGAAGCAACACACAAATATACTTCAAAATACAAACTTTGTTTTCTAAATCAGAAAATACCCTTTTAGGATGGCCTACAGACACTACCTACACCCTCAGGTGACTTCAATAGTTTTGGTGCGTGGAGTGAGGAAGCCGAATGAGGTGCAGCAGTCCGTGGAAGAGTGGCCCTGGCTCGACGACGCCTGGAGAACAAGCTGAGGACATTAAACGAACGCTGAACGCAGCAAGTCAAAGGAGGTAACTGGAGACGTCAAGCATCCATAATTAAAGGTACTTTGTAAGCAACTAGTCGGACCATGCCACTCATACCCAGCCCATTCTATGGTTTACCTTTTGAGACTATGGTTAATCTGTGAATTCTGCTTTGAGTTTTGCTGTAATTCCTGGGGGAGTCTGACTATCTTGAAGGAAAGCGTGTTGACGTGAGAGGCGGGCGCGCAACTACACTGGAGGCCTGAGGCTTTATTTTTTATTTAATTTTTTTATCACAAACCCAACACGGTGGCATGGGAGTTCTTGGCTATGCTTGAAAGCGTTGGGGATCCTTGGAGGTCATCGTAGGGACTGCGGGCTAAATGCCTTTGACCTACGTTTTTCCACTTGACCTCCCCCTAGAGTGTTTACGGTTTTGAAAATAGGCCTGCAAAGTATTAACCTCCAAGCAAGTGAAAGACGATAGTCTGGAATCATTTCATCAGAACAAAAGAACATTGTTAAAAATGTTATGAGAAAAGCTTATAACCTCAGGAGTGCTGCGGGGGAAATGGACTTTGGAGGTCATGAAATGGACAACCCAAACGTTCAAAAAGAAAAGCAGTTATGGGTAAACTGATCGATTTCTGCAATCCCTACAAGGGGAGGGGGGGGGTTTGGGTATTTTCCCCAAGGATGATCTGCAACCCTGTGGGTCAGGCTTGGTTGTTACCAATATTCCTACGTACGGTGAGTTGGCTGAGTCCACGCCAAGTGCAAGCAACAAAAGCAATGCTCCCTCAGGAATTGAGACTATACCTTGACGCTGACCTCAATTAAGAACACAATTATGAATTATTTTCCTTGATAATCTAATCCAATAAAGAACTTCCAAACATATTTAGATAAACAAAGCAGTCTCTGCCGATGTTATGCATACAGGGCAGCTTGGGGGAGGCTCCCAGGATTGATCTGAGGGTTGAAGATTTGGTGAATATGGCTCTTCCCCCGAATCTATCTCTGGTTGCTTTAAAAACCGCACTGAATGAATCTCACAGGGAGACCGTTACTGAATTCCGCCAACTGTTTGCTAATCAATCGCAAAAAATAGAAATGCTGGTGACCAAGTGGGAAGAAGCGAAGGAGGTCATGTGAACTCTGAATGCTAGATGCACACAGGTTTCGGGCGAAAATATGCAAAGTTTATGCCCATGTTGCTTACATAATCAACCTATGGCTAACCTATCCTATCAAGAGTTGGATGATACACCCCTGTCCACCTCAGCATTGAATGGATTTATGAGGCTAGCGCAACTAGTGGACTCTGAAGAGGCAGCCTGTGGTTCAACGGATGAGAGGGGAAAGGAAAACTGCCCCTGCCCAAATGAACGGCCAAACCAAATCTCGCATAGAACGAAGAAGAAGTTGAATGGGAAGACAAAGAAATAAAGATGGAAAAGATTACAACTGCGCTTAGAAGTGTCTTTGGACTCAGAAGCGACTTCAAAATATTTGGTAAAGGAAGTCGGAGGGAAAACAACGAAGAAAAACCAAGCAAGTGTCATCTCGCTTCATACGTCACTTAAAAGATCCCTGATGTGAAACTCGAGGGGAAAGGCAGACAAAAAAAAATGTAAGGATGGCTGAAAAGAATGTTCAAAACAAGGAAGGGCTAAAGGTGCAGGGATCCCTCACCTTTTCTGCTCCCTTGCCATTGGAAACAGTACCCTTGAAAATATCTGGGGAGCCAAACTGAAATATTGAAACCTGCCCAGAAAATTGCTCCAATTTTCTTAAAGCCGACCGATGTTAAGCCACCAATGAAATTGACACCAGTTGTCTCTAAAATGGTTATCTCAAAAGAAATATTGTCTTATTCAGTGGAAGAAAGAGTCTCTAGATTGGACTGGAAGGGGACCCCCCAAGCTGGTGAAAAGGGGTCCGACGCTCAGAAGCCTGGGCCTCTGGTCAATTTGTTAACAAAGGATTTGATGAGAAGGCAACACGAGGGACCTCGAACTCAAGGATTAAAGGGGGTTCAGGATAACATTAACTTCAAGAAGGCTGGACAAGATGAGATGCTATTCTGATCTCGGATCAGACCAATCCCTGTAGGAATTCCACCCTTGTCTCATTCGCCATTTTAGCAGAGATTAAAACCATTCCTGCACTGAAATATATTACGGCGGATATTGACCATGTTGGTTTTCCTCGTCTCCCCACTACAAACCTGGTTGAACTGGTTTTAAAGTCAAATTTGGGTTCGGAGACTATTTTGGAAGCAAATGCGGAATGGCGTGAGCGGGTATATTCAATTACAATTGACGCACCAATCCCGAAGGTTAAACCAACAGAGTAACTGAGTATAAATGCTCCCCATCTACATCAGTCGGAGTACTGGAAATGGGGTGTGGAAGGGAGATTTGGTGTCAACTCTTTTACCAATAACGAGATGAAACTGTACATTTTTTGTTTTGACATGATTTTCTCCTAAAAGACCTGGTTAATATCGTCCTTCGATGTAAACGGGTTCTCATCATATCATCACTTGGCCAATGGAAGGACTGCAGGACAACCAGCGGGAGGTTTATGTATTGTGTGCAGAAATGAGATTCTCATCTTCGATGCTGATTATTGGAAAGGTTGCTGGAATGATTGTTAGAGTAATATTGAAGAGCAAAAGAGGAGAAAACTGATGGTAATTGGTCAACATCTATTGCAATCCCGCTAGTATGTCTCTAGTTACCTTTATTCAGAATTTGTGGGATTTAATTCGTTCCACTAATCAATACCTCCGGAGATGAATTGTTATTGCTGGGGATCTGAATTCACAATGTATAGGGGTTGATCTGTTCCAAATGGATCTAGGAAAACAGAAGTGGGCAGATGGCAGGGTAGGGTTCCAATTTATGGAGGACTGGGATCTGAGAATCTTAAATGGAAATCTGAGTAGTGACATTCCCCCAGCTCCAACTTGGAGATGAGGTAAATCACACTGCAGTATAGACTGTCGCCATCTCGAGAGGGCTATTTGAGTGTTGTAGAAGTTTTAGAATTAACAATTAACTCCTAAGTGATGATGCGATAAGTTCTCTTTTGAGCTAGGTCAACGACCCACTGGCCCGATCTGTAAGCAAGAATGTGATATAAATAGGGTAGGCAACAGGCTAAAAAGATTTACCAGAGGTGTCCAAAATGTGAACTTTATTATGGAAAGATCGTTGAATATATGGACAGATCAGGATCTGCATCTACAATGCAATCCACAGCATTTTGTGGACTTTCTATGGAATGTAGATCCTCCCCTTATATGCTCCTCGAATGATGCCTCCATATAGACACTGCTTTGATCTTCACGTTTTGGTAAAGAAAAGAGAAGAAATCTGAACGCCTTAAAATCAATAGTTAATCCGGTTAAGCAATTAGGAGGCCAGAATGATTAAGAATACCTTTAGAAATTGGATGAGAGCAAATAGATCCATAATGTTAGATAGGGATGGTGAAGCCTTGTTAAAAACTCTGCCTTAAAAACTTGCGTAATTTCTGGTCTGTGATTAATGGGAAGGAGTTTCCGTTTCAAGACGTGATTATCCAGGAACAATCTTGGGTGGAACATTTCTTGAAATTGTATGGGCCATCTGATAAAAAGACTGGGTCCTCCTCGAGTTCTCCTTGGATCCTTGCCTGCACCCTGGAAGATATAATGCACACTATCTCAAAATCCTCAACATCCCGTGCATCGGGTCCTAACGTCTTCACTAATGCCATTTTGAAATTAATCCGAGTTTGTGGGCCAGGGTGTTAAAAGCATTGTTTGATAATAATCTCAAGTAAAGGAGGATTCCGGATTCATGGCGAACCTCTGTTGTAATTAAAATGTATAAACGGGGGGATTGTATGGTGGTGTTACGGATTTCAATCAGGCAATACACCCGGGTCTCAGCCTAGCATGCAGTGCACTAATGAAATATTTATTGTGTCTATAGGTTCAATAGTCTGAGTGATATACCACTCCTATCACACCCTTCTCAAAATACCCCCAGGTCAGTGGACCAGGAATCAGGCTGGATGGTAAAGGTATTATTTATTTAAGATTCAAATCAAACACCAAATTTAATATATATGGCACATCAATCACCAATGTGGTGACAATATAAATCAGAAAATAAGGCAATTGAATTCACTTTTTAGCAACACAGAATGTGAAACACAGAAAAGAACAGTTGTGGCTTGTGAAAAGATGGCGTTTAAGTTAAGGATTCCTTCCTGCAAAGTTTTAATTCACAAATGAGCAATTCTACACAGATGCAAGTAAACAGCAGGTATTCAGGAATAAAAACATAGTACAGTGTCTGAATATAATCTTCCCTCCCCAAACAAGATAGAAAAACCTTTAGGAAATGTGTACACTTTTAACATGACAGTTGAAAATGGCTTAGAAAAATAATAAAGTATGCAAAAATCCTTAAATTGATATAAATTCCTATGGGAGCAATGCTGAACAGGTTTTAACAAACATAAGCTACAATTTTAGCAATAGTACACACTTTACATCAGAATGGGAGTTTGGAAATACTTTGAATTGGACTTTACACATATAAAACTTTTACAAAAATGCTAATTCACCCCTAAATTGCACTATGCGATTATTATTTTTAATAAAAACGGGTCAAATACACTGTTTTGCAATGTTTTGGTTGTGTATGTATTTACCGGTCTTAGTGTTACGCTCACCTGGCTCCCACAGAGGCGTCGATCTGAACTGGACAGCTGCGGTCTCCACCAATGTGACTCGTAAGGCCGAGGACAGACTGGACTGGCCCACGTAACTTCGTTTGCTTGGCCCGTAGGAATATTCTTCTGCAAATGGAGAAAGGGAATTAACCACCCGTGGAGTTGAGCGTAAATCCCCCCCACCCCTGCTGTTCTCCCCACTGATCACCTTTGATGTCCCCTCTTATAGTCTCACCTGATGGTTTGAAAAGATGAGCTCTCCATCCTGCATTGAGCGCAGGGGCGCGTAGATAACCAGTTGCTTCACTGGCTCGAAGGAATTGGTGAGTTCCAGAACAATATTGACTCCGAGATTCCTGGCAAGACGCCGTAAGTATGTAGTTTGTAAGAGTTCAAATGCCTGACTTTCACTCTTGTCCGATTCCTTGCAGGTTGCAGCTTGACCCTAGTGAAGAGTTCCTCGTAGCAACCAGTAATATTCTGGTAAGGATTTGTATTATCCAACACAGTTCGATAAAATAATGTCAATATGTAACCTGTTGCTTTCTCCCTTATTCAGGCACTTAGAGAAAGTATGAAGTCTCGGGGAATAATACCTCGGGCGGTAAAATCAGGTAAGTCTATTGTGGTGAGGAGGGTTCCCCTTGTTAGTCCCTTTGTTTCACCTTGCTGTCCTTTTGTTTCCCCTTAGGGGCTGGGGTTCGGCGAAGATGCAGTGGAAGTTGCGCCGACCCGTGAAGAGGAATCGTACCCCCGGTGGTAAAATCAGATAAGTCTATGGGGGTAACTAATATTCCTATGTGTATATTCCCTTGGCTCACCTTGCTGTTCTTGTCTTCTCCTTGGGTGCCGGAGTGCGGCGGGAACATGCAGAAGGATGCGGTGGAATGTGAAGATGCTGCGAAGGCTGGTGAGTTCAGCGCGGTGCTGCAGCAGGCGAGGCGACATGCATAAAATAACTTTTCTTCCAGCTCAAAGGCGCGATGGATCGGGAATTCTTGTTCTAACCTTTTCTCCTTCTTTCTCCCTTTTTCTAGGAGCTCCAGACTCGAGGTGGGCGTGGCAGAAGGCTGGATGCTGACTTGCAGGCACGGTGAGCGTTACGCTGCTGGATGCAGAATAACGCGAAGCGTGTGCTGCTCTTCGGGCGTGGTTTAAATAGGCTCCAAAGTAGTCCCAGGTAAGTATTCCTCCCCAGCCCCACCCGAGTAAAAAAAAATAGTACCTAGGTAAAGTAGTCCCTTCCAAGCCTCTTTTGGCTTGGAGCTCTTGCAGCATGGTCTGCATCAGGTAAGTTTGCAGCATGGTCTGCATCAGGTAAGTTTTAATCTATGAGCCTGGCGCCTATGGCGCCAGGACTGACTCTCCATATGAGCCTGGCGCCATAGGCGCCAGGACTGCACCCAACTAGCCCCTAGCAGGGGTTGTTGGGCTTGCTTGGGATAACTTGATGCCTGCTTCCGGGGTTGCTTGACTTGGTCCGGGTCCCTGGGGTAGGCATCATGACACTTAGGTTTGACTCAGAGTTGAAATTACGTCTCTAGCTATAAAATTGAAGAAGTTATGCAAGTTTGAATGAGAGGCGTTTTTGAAAATAAAGACTGGAAAATGAAAACAAATCAGTTTTTGCAATGACCATTATGCTCTAAACTAGGGTATTCAGGCTGGTTACCAGTTTGAAAAACAGTAAGCTCCAGAGTGGTCTGCGGAAACCAACCCCAGCGCCTCTCTGTCTGCCTTGGTGGACTCAGTCGGATTACCCGTGGGATGATTTTAAGGGTTTGGGATTTTCACAAGACAAAAGAATTTTAAAGAAATTATCACTAGCACAAGGAATCAAAGCAAGGTTTCGAAACTGGAGTGACACTATTACAGGTTTTTAAGTTAAAGAGAGGATGGGTTGAGATTGGGGTAGGACAAAGCAAATATACTATGGGTTACTGTGATTCCTGTTTATACTTACAGCCCACTTTAATTTACGATAGTACCGTCCGTTTCTGGTAATCATGGATCGGGTCTACAGGCAGCAGGGCACTTTTGGCTGGATGGTCATCTGGGCGGTTCTGGTCAATTGGACTGCACCTCAGATTGGATTGGCCCTTCTGGTCACTGGACACTGTAGATTAGCGGGATGGCTAGTTTCAGCAGGCAAGCATGAAGGGTAGCAAGCCTGACTGGATCAGAATGATTTCCCTTAAGTTTGGGATGGTTCAGGATTTGGGCCTAGCTGAAAAGAGTTAAGCAAATGCTGAGGCCTGGTTTTTCAAAGAAGTCTGGAACAGGACAAGATGAAGAATTCAGGAACAGGGCATCACGCGGAAATCAGGATGGAGTCCGGAATCGGTGTGTGTGTGTGGTGAAGTTCCCCTATTTATCATGCCAAGTGACATCACTCGGTTTATGGTAGGGTCAGAATTACAATCCACACCCCCTAAGGCTGGGATAGGTCACAGGCACTTGCCTTTTTCTGGTTGGAAGCCAGAAAGAGCTGTCCTATTTTATTATGTGACTTGGGAACTCCCACAATTTAACTTTCCTACAAATACACATTTCTATAATTATGCTCCCTACTAAAATCGGAAACATGCATTATATTTTGCTGTTTACCCTTGCGTCCAACTCCCATCTCAGTGAGAGCTGGCTTTGTGGTTCTGTGGAATTTTGTCAATTTTAATCATACATTTGAGGCCGAACAATTCCTAATTCAGTACACATCTGTGCAATCACCCCTACAACACGGTTATACAATATTATATTTGCAGCATCAATAGTTTTGGCACAATTATTCTTTCTGTGTAACTTTTTTCCTTATGTAGTACAGGGTTCAATCACGTCTTCACAGAAGGAGCGTAAAATTAGATTTACAACTACCAATTTTTAGATTTGTCCTTCATATGGCAAAGTTAAAGGTTTTTTTTAAAGCTTAATTACAAATTAAACACAAAGTCCTTAACCAGTTTTTTTTTAACTTTTCTTTAACTGGCAACAGCTGTCAAATTCCTTTTGATCAGGGAGGGGTGCCCTCTTCCTTGAGAAGGAAGCTCCCAGCCCCTCCCCTGTAGGGATGAGTGTTCAGCCTGCCATTGTATTTGGCTTGGACACAGGCTAATGTCTAATGCGTTCTTTGTTCTGAGTATGTGAGAACATTCCAGCAGCAATTAGTCTTTTCCTGTCAGTGGCGAGGTGTCAACCATTCCCAGGCTAAGGCTGTCAGACCAGAATTAAATAATTTAATTAACTCATGACTGGGTTTTGACTATAAGTTACCTACATCTTTCATGAACACAGTTATCAGTGTATTTTGACATTAGCAATCCTTTTACTTTTCAAGAATTAAACCGTTAGACCAAAACATGCTTTTAAACAGGCGGTTTTGCAGTTTCTTGCTGAAAAACACATTTAAACTGAGTAGTTTACATCAGATTTTCCTGCAGCACACACATTTTCTTCATTATTTCTATCCTTGAGTGCTGGGATTTGTTTGCAGTCTGGATGTATGTATCCAGCCTTTGCCTGGAGTTCTTTCTGCACAGCTGAAATTGTTACATGTTGCCATTTTTAGCCACATTTTTTCCAGTGGAACTGAAAACAATGTTGCGGGGCTGCCATTTTCATGAAATACATTTCTTAGCTGCTGTCGGTGAGGCCCGGCTCCTCTGAGCCCCTCCATCCAATACTGGATGATCTGTAACCCTTTTACTCTCGGATTCACTGGAAATGAATGGATCTAGTGCCAAAACAGCACTTTGAAGGTTGCAAAGCTGCATTTTAAAAGGCATTTTCGGTTTTTAGCCCCATTCTGTGGCCTTGCTTCATGTTTAATGTAACAGCACACACTGGCATGCTCCTGCGGTGAGAATTCTGTCCCCCCCCCACTTTGATTATGTAGCAGGGGTGTGCAGCCTTTTGTGATGGTGATCCATACGCAGTTTTGCAGATTTTTGCGCGCATAGGGGTTAGCGCCTCCATTTTTAGCTGTTTCATTCCCCATTTGTAAAGTGATGCAGTGGGGCATATCGGAATGTGTAAAAAGTTCGCACAGTGACATCCAACTACCGTCCTATTTCTCTATTGGATGCAGATGGGAATAGTTTTGCAGGGTTAGTTTTGAGATTTGGAGGAGTGGGCCAAAACTAAAGGAATCAAGTTCAAGACAGGTTTCAGAAGAGGTTTATTGACGTCTTAATAATCTGATCCGGAATAGTTTGAGTTTAGGCTCAGTGATGGAGGGTAGACCCTTGTATGGTGCCTGGGTCTATCTATCTCAGGCATTTGATACGGGCCTGCCTGACCACCTCTTAGCAATCCTAATGGAACTCCGTTGAAATTCCACTCTGCGAGTAAGACTATCTAAGTATGGGGAATTACCTCAATCCATTGGGATAGAACGAGGTGTATGTCAGGGCTGTTTTGTGGCCCATTTTCTTCTTAATTTGTGTATCTCTGACCTGTATGGGTGGCTCTTAGATCTTTTAGTTGCAAGCCCTAAACTAGGAGAGGGCAAAATGTCATGGTTGGCATACACTGACGATATTATTCTGGATTAAACCCAAATGGGACTCCAGCGACTTCTGGATGACCTGTCGGTTTATGCTAAAGCTAATAGCTTAACAATAAACCCAGACAAATCTAAAGTAATGTTATTTAAGCGTCCTCTGGTCAAAACTAAATCCTTTATATGGTAGTTTGATAACCAGGCAATTCCGGTTGTAAAGGATCTGACATATTTGGTCTCTAATATGAGTAGTAGTCCTATGGGGGAATTGTCATGATTCCTGCCATTCAATGTCACCAGCCCTCCAAGAAGTCAGGCTGAAGCCAGGTCACGATCACCTAAATGGCCCTCAAGGGCCTCTCCATCCCTCCAAAGACCCACTTGGAGTCAGACCTGGCGCTTGTGGCACCAGACTCACTCACTCCCATTGGATAACATTGGGGATTGGACTTGTAGTGCATTGATGGGGGCAAGATGGATGCCCCCACATATTTCGGTTCCCAGAACTGCATGTGCGGTCTAGTCTTTTGGGTGTGGTTCAGCCCAGAGACACCTGGGATACCCAGAGACAATGTAAGCCACACCCAGGCTGAGAAACATGCTTTGCGTTTTCTGCACCTGCAGCGTGACACACGCAGTGTTCGGATAGGTCTCCAGTAGGCCTGCATCTTTCTTCTGCGCTCAGCTCCTGCAAGAACACTGTTAGGAACAGCCTTACCTTGCAGCGCCTCTGCCCATCCATCGCTCCTTCTGTTCTGCGGGCATCTTCGGCGGTGTCATTTCCATGCGGCACGCTGCTTCCTAAGGAAAAAGGAAAAGAACAGAAAAAAGGCATTAGTAAGCATTCTGCAAATCTTCGCTTATTTTTAAATACTGTACGAGCTTCAAACGCTTACCTGAATCCCAGCCGCTCTGGGAGAAATCTGTCTCCGGAACTTCTCATCCATCTGCAAGAGGGAAAAAACACTCCAGGTTAGAGTGGAAACATCTAGAGGTGCCGCATACCGCACTTATCCACCGCATTTGTTCTTCATAACTGGTATCCACGCTGAAAAGGTCGCGGCACCTAAAAGACACAGAAAAAGAACTCCTTTCACTGCAAATACGAAAGGGGTGCATTGCGCTCACTCACCTTCAGCGCTACTCATCTCAGCAGCACGCCCCCATCCCCGGACGCCGGCCATCATCTAAGGAAGGAAAGGAACGAAGTTGGAGAACTGTTTAAAAGACTCATACTTACCTGTCGGACTCTTGGCAGTGAAGTAACTAGGCAGCAACGAGCCCTCATTAATCAACGCGCTCTTGCGCTGAAAGCAGGACGGAGAGCACACTATCCATGAAAACAAGGTGGGCTGTGGATCAAAGGGAAGGGTTGGACCCCGGGGAAGAAGGGGTTCAAGCACTGAGAGAATAGGGAGTTAAACTCTACCAATCCTGTGTTTCAGGCCCAGTCTCCAGTCGAATAGCCTCCAGGGAATGGTTTGAGGTCGTAAGAGGTCAGAACAGGCTGAGTGACGTCCCCATGGATACCAAGTGAGCGTTACAGGAATTGATTGATCATATGGAGATTAAGATCCTGAATTTGGGCTCACAAATGATTAAGATCCGTCTGAAATTTTGTAACTTTTCTGTCTTACCTCTAATAAAATACTATATGGGGAAAGTGGTTCTGTCGTTATTATTCGGCCTGGAATGCAATATTTCTAGTTTTGACCTTGATTAGGAAAAATTAATGTCTAAAATTTGGAAGAGATCATTAACCCGCCCGAACTGTGCTCCAGTGGTATCTGTCCGGTACATATTGGGACTAACATCTCTCCTAGCATGGATGGAATGGCGATGGATCTTGCTATATAGGCTAATCTTGGATCCCCCTGCTAAATCACTATATGAAGATGTGCCGGTACAGTTAAAGAAGGATGATAATAATTTCCTTAAACGCCTGAAAAAGTAATGCTCTGAAATCCTGGAAAATGCCATTACTGTTAGAACTCTGATTGAAAATCCGACCAAAGTAAAAGTGTATTAAGACTTGGGACTGGATTGGAACAATCGAGAAAATGAGGGCAAATTACCTTACTTGTTTTCAGTGCTGGACAAACCGAGATCTGTTCTGCCCACTTACTTAAGGAAATCCCCTGATCCAAGGGTCAGGGCAACCTTCTTAAGATTTAAGATTGAATTTAATCCTGACACTTGAAATTGTACATATTATTGACAGGAAAATGTACCCATTTGGTATTTGTCAAAAGTGCGAGATGAAAAAAAAAACAGACATTGAAACACCTGTTGTCAGCCTGTCCGGGAGTTAAGATTACATACCTTGCAAAGGTTTGTGCGAAATGTTGACTTTCTGAACTCTGGGGTTTTCTGGGAAAGACTGGCCTCAGGCAATGACCGTTGAAATAGTGAGGATTTTAAACATTTTAAATCTAGTTGACACTGATAAATAGGATGATGGGGAGGTGTGTATGATACCTCTTTTAAGTACTGTAGTTTGCCTCCTTTTGTTCTAAATCCTTTTATTTTTATTAATTTTCTTTTGGTTTTAGTTTATATTCTGTTTTTCTTTGTACTGACCCACATTTTGTCAAAAATAGAGACATCTTTTAGGATAATTTTTGCTTAATGTATTACTGTGTGAAAAGTCATGATTTATATTTTGGCTATATCACAATAAAATAAAAAATAGGGTGCTGGGTACATTAATATATCACCGTTGCATTTAGAATATTGAGAAGTGTCAAAAGAATGGGATTTTCAGAATAAGGCAAGTATTCACACAATTATTCTTCAACAGTTAAGTACTTTCAAAATAACCCCCAATGCAAAGTTAGTTAACCCCTTCCTGGAAGGAAGACACAACACCTAAGCAGAGGAGAGAAGAGTCAATAAGGGAGCCAGGCCAGCCATTGTTAAGTTAGTAATGGTCAAGGTGAACTGAATCACTTCTTCCAGGTAACTGAAAGTCTTGCACAATGTTTTAGAAGTCTTTGTAGAATAAGAAGAAATCAAAGTTGGGCCACAAGTTTATTAGGCGTATGAGGTAAAGAAGCGGTTAGCCCTTTTACACATGCAACCAAACAAGTCTTCAATGAGGACAAGTGCAGTTACATGACAAGAGATAAATTATCTTAGACTGTACATTACCTTTAGGTTGAAGAAAAGTGCAGCAGATCGCTTCTGTTCGTGTGCAGCTTTGCAGATCCTGGTGTTCCTGGGCCTCGTTCGTGGGGACAAGAGGCAGGACTTCTTGGGACTCCTGCACTGCAATGGGATGGTCACAGACCGCAGCTGGTAATTTTCAAACAAGTGCCACTTCAATGTTTCAGCTCCTCGCGTCTACCGCAAATAGCAACACTGTGGTTCCTGGCTGTCGAGATGGGCTTTCCTTGCATCTGGGGTCCAGCACTCTATTGTGGATCAGGCTCAGTCAGTCCTGCTTCCTGGTAATCTGGCCATCTTAAAAGCAACGCACACGATCTGGTGTTTCTCTATCTGGCTATTCAGTTCCAGCAGGAACTACAGTGGAATTTCAACTATCTGAGAGGATGTCCAGGTGGCTTACTTTGGAGTTGATTGGTCCCACCTACTCAAGGGGCGAAGTCGTCCATGCACATCTTCTCTAGTCTAAACTTAATTGGAGTTTCAGCACAGCAGGGCTTCACCGGGTAAACCAACGGTCCAGGAGTTGCACCAGACGTCCTCTTCAAGTTCTCCTTCGGATTCCTAACTCCAGTGGTCGACTCTGCCTTTCAAGCCAAAAAGCCTCACCTTTTTATGCATGTTTTTCCCATTCATTCCAGCCTGGCCCTCAGTCACCCAGCAGGGTGGCTATCCTTGCCGGACAGCCAACCGGCCAATTACCTAGGAGTGCTTTCCTGTCTCCTAGGAGACTAAGCGCAGGGAGTTTCGGGCACCTCCCTCGCTTCCTTTCCCTGCCAGACACCCTGGAGTCGGAGGCGGGCTTCACTCGTGAATCCCGCCAAATGCAAAATGAACAAATAGTCCATACCTGGTTTGGCACGCAGAGTAAATCTCAAGAAGGACCTTTCCAAAAAGGAATGGCGAAAAAAGACCGGGCCATTTTGCCAAAAATGGCATCCTTGGGCGCTTTACTGCAGCTGCGAACGTAGCCCGATGTAAATGCACACTACGGTAGTTAAAAGTAAACCACTGCCACTAGCCATTCCTCGAGGAAAGGGTAACATAAAAATGTTACATGAGAAGCTAGACTAAGCGGATACTAAGTAACCCCTCCAGCAGCCTATTGTAAGATAGTGTGCTGGGTCTAGAAAGTTACAATGTAAGTGAAGTCAATTTAACCACATCACTCTTGGAAACAGTAGTTTATCCAAGAGAAGGTGTTTAAACCTTGGGAAATCTAAGAAGACTTCCCTGTGTCACTGCACTGAAGGTGCTGTGAAGCAATGTAAAAGATGCCTATGATGTTTGTGGGGAAGAAGGGTCTCCGTCTCCAGGTTAAAAATACATGTCCTCAAAATCCAGCAAGTTGCTCGGGGTCTCTGAGAGGAATTGGCACATTTCTCCCTAACAGTACCAGGACCACCAGACTGGACCAATGACTGCTATATAGGGCTCAATCACCCTTGGATCCAACATTTGGTTGACCTCTGACTTAATGTCAGATCTTACTTGGTCTGAAAGACCATAGCTCCTAAACTTGGTAGGTCCACCAACTCCAGTGACCAGTCCTGTTCACACCAATTTGTGAATCCTCAGATTAGGGGAAAACAAGGGACGATTGCCTCAGCAAGGTTTTCACCACACCTTGCTCTTGTGAAGTCAGTTGAGGGGACACTGGGCCACCCTCAATGAAGCCATAAGGACTACCCTGTAATAGGACAAGGAGTGACTCGCATTTCTCTGTCGCCCTTTCTGAAATCAGGCACAGGGCTCCTATTTTATCCGTAAGGACGAAATCCTTCATACTATCCATGGGGGGGAAAAACTCTCTGGAAGCCTTTCTAGGTCTTCCAAGGTCCAGTGAACAGTTTACCTTACTGAGTCTTTCAACTTGGTAATGCCCAGACCATGCACTTATTAGGGAATTTGACAAATGTATGAAACGAGGGTCCCATTGCTGCCTTTGGGGCTCCCGAAGGGTGCCAATCAAACTTTGCAGAGTTCCCAAGAATCTCTCTCAGACCACCTGATTGTGCGGGACAGTTTAGTGAACAATAACAAGTCACTTAGTCTTCCTTCCAGTGGCTATAACTGAACTTAAAGATGCTGTCTGAGTCGGGCACCCCTTCTTCAGAGTAGCTACTTTTGGAAATAATGTTCAGTAAATCTTCAATTACTAACTTGGCAGTCATCTGATGTGGGTTGGTTTCAGGACACTTTGCGTTGTGATCAGCAATTCCTACATTACTCCTATTGCCAGAGGATGTACTCCGAGTCGGAGTTCTTAAGCCCTGTCTCATCAACGGATGGATCCACTACTGGATGTGGAGCCTGGAGTTTCTGAATTACTGTTCTACTTCTTTCCGCTTGCTGACAAGAAGGGAAACTCTTACAGTGGGTTTCTTCTGGGACCCCATCATGAGCCAGTAGGATTGCATGGGTGTCCACACCCGAGTGACCCTGTTGTCAGGATGAACTGCAAGGGGTACTTGATGCACCAACTGGGGAACCACCAACCACTCATGGTTTCCTCATTTGGGCTCTGTGGGCTTACAAACGAGTAACCCACCTTCCTTTTGGATTCTTTGTTCCACTGGAGGCTCACCCTCCCATTGCAAGAGGGCCTTTCTCCACAGGCCTCTTAATGATGGTTTCTTCTGTCGCCCCTTACTAATCTCTATCTTAGAGACCTTTTCTACACGCAAATGTGGCAGTTCAGGAGCCCTACAGAAATGTGGAGGTTCTGGCAATCTGTTTCTCTTAAGGTTCAGGGACTTGGCCATCTACCTCAACCTTAATTATAGGTATAGCAGGCGCAATATGTTCTTTCCCTTTTATTCTGTTTTCTTTCTCCTAATCTTGCGTTTCTCTCATAGTCTTTAAAAGTAATCTCTCCCAGGAACCTTTCTCAAACTGAAAGATGCCCTAACATTGCACTATTCACAGCTTCAATGACAGGCAATTCTGTTAAGTTGAGAGAGGGCCTCACAGCCAACTGAGTAGTCCCCCCAAGGA
Organism: Ambystoma mexicanum; assembly: GCF_040938575.1. NCBI lineage: Eukaryota > Metazoa > Chordata > Amphibia > Caudata > Ambystomatidae > Ambystoma > Ambystoma mexicanum. The sequence goes on from NC_090931.1 coordinate 82,823,284, forward strand.
GCTCTCGCAAAAGCCTCTGGATTTACCACAGCGGAATCTACAACAGTAGGAATGGTGTCCAGTGTTCATAACAGTAGAGGCACTTTCACCTGCTACCAGCACACTATCCTCAGGAAAATAATTTTGCGGAGAAACTGGTATGGTAGCAGAAGCTCCAGCATTGCTAGGGTCCAAGGAATCTAACTGTAATTAAAAAAGAAAATAAAAAATATGATATTACTTGATTTAATTGTATAAAACAATTTTTACAAGGCTTGTTCCCAGAGTTTACCAACTCGTTAGTTATTCCTATCAATTCCTTCAGTGCTTGACTTTTGGAATTTCCCAAGTGAGACAAAGATGTCTATGCCTCCGTGGATCATGTTCGTCAAGCGAGTAGGCCGATACTTCGGAAAAATCCCACCCCTGCGATGATCCACAATGCCTTTTCCCCACTCATGAGCCGGCACCACCATTCTTCATCGTAGCAGGGTACATTTCTGAACAGATGGCCCAGATGTTGTGAGCGTAAAGTTATCACCTCTGTGCAATTTACCAAAAGATGTTTATTTTTTCGGTCCTTTCGGACAGCTGGCAGTACCGGCACAATTTTGTTTCCGATTGATTCCTTCTGGCCAAGGTGTCCTTCGTATGAACGATATTTAGGCAAATTCTTAAGAAGTTTTCAGAGTTGCTTGTCTGGGGATTTTGCCAGGTAAGCTTTTATTTCACTTTGGTCATATTAGGTAGCAGATCTTGTGCCAACTTTGAGGAAGAAGCTTCTTCCAAGGTGTGTATCCAGTCTCTCTCCAGTATGCGTTTTTTACTTTGACTGGATTGTTAAGTTGTTCTTCTGAACTGCCCTCATGTAAGAGCGTTTGGGTCCTGGATGCCCACTCCTGAAGCATTTTGCATGACCCTGCTTGGATTTCCTGATTTATTTCCTTCAAAATGAGCGGGGGCGAAGGAAGCAGGGTTTTGCGATAAAGCATTGCTTCATTTCGTGCCACGATTGAGCCCAGAGATTGCAGGGAAAGCTCCCTCCTTATCAGTACAATCGTAAGGGTTTGTGGGATGTTGAGGACCTTTCTCCAGTATAGCCCTTCTAATATTGGCCAGAAGCTGGCCAGTAGATGGGACATTGCTTCAGCCCCATAAGTAAAACTTTGGATAACTTTCGACTTATAGAAGATCAGCGTTGGGGACATTGTGACACGGCCAAATTTGTTGGCCAGTGCACGAGTCTGTGAAATTGAATGGCGGGCATTTGTCATAAGGCTCTCTTGCATTGGAACTTCTTTGATGTTTTTATTCAATATGTTTCCCAAGTATTTAAAGTTGTTGACGAGTTCCAGGGGCTTGTTGTTCACTGACCATGTAAATTTCTCCACTTTCCTGGATCTCTTTCTGAAGGCAATGATTTTCGTTTTTGTTTAAAATTCTCTGAAGATAGTTGTCTTTCGTGTACACAGCTAAGTTGTTGTTCTGCCTCTGTAGACCTATCGGAGTATGATCTGTGAGAATTATATCTGCGTAGAGCAGTCTTGAGGTCTTACTCTCGCCCAATATAAGGGGGAAGGAATGTACTCTGTCCTTGCAGTCCTTCTAGTCCGCTGTGTAGGCATTATATAGTGCAGGGGCCAGCGGGCAGCCCCGTTTCACCCCTCTTCCTGTCTTAATCCATGAGGATAGTAAGCCTTTGTTTAGGCGGACAGACATCAAGGTGTCTGAATAGAGGGCTTTTATAGGGTCAAAGATCTCTGAACGACAGGCTTGGTGGTCCAGCTTTTCCCACAAAGTTGTTCTATCTACCTGGTCAAAGGCGTGGTCCAGATCGATGAATGGCGTGTAGATTTTGGGCCGGCCTTCTTGAACTTTTGCTTTTAGTGCGCTCCGGGCCAAGATATTCACTGTCGACCCCACATTTTTCACAAAGCCGGCCTGAAGTGGGTCGGCCAAACCAGAAGTAGATATCCATGCCTGTAAATTGTCGAAGATCAGAACGCTGAAGTTTCCCTATAGAGTCTAGTAGGGCGATTGGCTGATAGTGGGAAGGATTGTCTTTTGATCCCTTTTTAAAGATCGGTATCACAATCGCCTTTTTCCAAGAGGGCGGAATAACGGATGAGCAGATAGTTTGTGAACACCTCCTTTATGAAGACCGACCAAGATTCCACTTTTTTTTAAAGTCAAAGTTGGTAATACTGTCTGGGCCGGCCACTCTGGATCCGTTGAGTTTTTTTTTTTCAACTTAATCGTGTCTAGGTCCGTCGGGACCGACCAGATGACCCCCGATCTCGCTGGTTGTGAGGTATGCAATTTCTCTGGGGCTCTAAAGATCCTTGAAATGTGTTTCCCACCTTTGGTCGCCTGCTGAGTTTTGTAGTGCTTGGTTCCTTTCATTAACATCACCCTTTATTAGCGACCAAAAGTCTTGTGTATTGTTTCCACAGCTGGTACGAGGCATTGTTTCTGCATCTTCTTGATGGCATACAGCCTCCTCCATTTTGAGTTTGGCGTTGGACTTGGCTGCGTCACGTCTCAATTTTCTCACCCACTTTCTTCTTTCCACCAATTGTTCATTAAATCTGTGCTGAGTTGGTTTAGAGTTCTTTCCTTTTCTTGGTCTAAAGACTGATAGGACTATGGCGTAGTCAGCTGAGTTTGTTGTACCAGAGGATTCCCGGCTCTTTCTTCTACGTACTTCTGGGTGAGTATGGCAATTGCTGACTGACAATCTCAGCCTTGTGCCACTCAAGTTGGATTCCAGGTTTGGGTTAGTGCAGTGAACGTTGAGTCTATGTGAATACCAGGCGAAAGTCAGGATGTTGTGATCACTGTGTATTGTCCTGGGCACCTTGAATGATTCCAGAAGTGTCAGTAGGCTGTGTGAAACCTGGATGTAATCTATGGTTGCTGTTGGTTTCTTTCTCTCCCATGTCAGGATTTGTTCAACTGTGATTGCCCAACCCCCCCCCCCCGGCTACACCCCCTCCCCCCACCCCCTCCTGTCTGTTGAAGATTATGTAATTCTCTGATGTCCAATAGGTTGGTCCATAGGCGGGCTCTACCTTGTGAGGAGTCCGACGAGTTAGGTCAACATTCAAGTCACCAACAATGATGATGTGATTGGACTTGCTCTTAATTAAGGACGCATCAGTTAGGCGTTCCATTTGGTCAATGAAGTGCTTGATCACTCGTTTAGGGTTCCAGTATGTATTTATCAACAGAATCTCTGTCTGTTGATTGTTTTCAAGGGGGTTTGATTTCGCAGACAATTCGATGATAGCCAAGATAAATTCTGAAGCCTTTAATACTTTTTAAATGACGCATCTGCCCGATCTGTTAGCTGTGATTAGGCCGGATCTTGGCCTACCCTTGAATCCTTTTTGGGCTGGTGAATGTGCTAGTTTAAAGCCGTCTAGGGAGGGTTTATCGATGAGCCAAGTTTCTTGTAAACACGGGGCGTCAAAGTTTGACAAGTTTACATCTGACTTGGTGGTCAGGTGCAGGAAGCCCCTTGTATTCCAGGAACCCAACTTCAGGGTGGAATTGGGGGTGAGGGGGGGTCCACAACAGGCTTGTGGTTGCTGCACGGGCCTGAGGTCAAGTCTTGTGATGGCTATTTCCTTCTAGACTGGGCCATGGCGAGTGACCGGCTGCCTCCCTTTTGATCAGTGTTGGGAGCCATTCTTCTTTCATCCGGATCATTTCTTGGTGTCCCTTTCGAGTCTCGTTTGTTCCACTAATTGAAAATGCGTTCGGGTGCTGGGGCCTTTAGGTTCTCCAGCATGGGGTCTGGCGTAGATTCGCATGCTCGTGAATATTCCCTGTCGTCAGGCCGGGAATCCTCGGTAAAGAAAAAAATCAGTATCAGTTTTGTTTCTGATCTCTTGGCAGTAACCAATCACTGATCTCTGGGTCATACTGCCCCCACCCAATGAATGCCCTCTCCCTAAGCCCCTCCCCTGGCAGCCATCCTCAGATTTTTAACGCAAGTTCAAGTGTTGGGAGTCCTCGTGCTGTAGCTCTCGAGCTTTTACTGCGTTTTCGCGCTTTTTCAGAGATTTTCTCATTTTTCGGTTAAATCGAGCCTCAAGCTCCACCGTTTCTACTTCCGATCAACGGGGACCCGTTTCGGAATTTTCTACGCCCCTCAAGGGTGAAGTTTTCGACGAGCTACACTTCTTGGAGGATTCCAGAAGTTTCTGAGGCCTACCTTGTGGACATGGCCCAGGAGAAAGGAAGCTCGACACCCGGTTCGAGATGCCTTTACTGCCTCCACGAAGACAAGACGCACGTGGAGAAGGACTGTGCGTTTTGCAGGAACATGACGGAACGGACCATGAGGGATCGTCGGACCCATCTCGCCAACTGGCTGGAAGGCAAGAGCCCGTCAGGTGAGAGGAAGAAGTCTGAACGATCTTCTAAGTCCTGTGAGGGTGCCCCGGCGACGGGGGCCCAACAGAAGGCAAAGCACCGTGAGTCCGCGAGCACCGAACGGTCGGGCTCCTCAGCTGCCAGGCCAGGCGCATCCTCACCGACGCCATCAACCACGAGCCAACGCTCTGGTTCTCGGAAGAGTAAATCCGAGAACCCGGCTGAGCTTCTGGAGAGGCCCCGGTCGATTTCGAAGGAACCAGCCGAGGGCAGCAAGGCTGTGACATAACCCCCACCGACCCCCAAGGTGAAGGACGCGAGCACGCACAAGGTGTTGAAGGCCTTGATTCACCCGGCAAAGGCCTCTATCGAGGAAGTCGCTACGGCCCTGGCGCAGCCTGTGCTGGCTACCCCAGTGGCGGCATCCTTGGGGCTCTGAGTTTCCCTGCCACCGCGGAGGGAATCCTCTTTCCAGCCCATCGAGAAGACCCCCGTGAAGACCCCGGCGAAAAAAGAGGGTGGGCGGTGGCTGGCCACGGACACAGCCTCCGAGGAGGAGCTGGTGGAAGTCTTGGAGGGCCTCAACAAGGGCGTTGAGGAGGCTCGGTCCCACGGCAGGGATCCCGACGAGGATGACGAGAGCGATGGTGGTGCCGACAAGCCCCCAGTGGAGCAGCCATCCCGCCGGTCGCATCCGGAGCCGCAGGACAACTCTGCGGCCATTTTGATGGGGATCCAATCCTTATGTACAGAGATGAGGACAAGATTGCCCCTACCCCCTATGGACGAACCAGCGCCAGGCCCGTCGGGAAGCCCTCCGAACAAGAGGAGGAGAATTCAACCACCACCGCCTCTTCAGTCTTCTCAGCCTTCGCCCCTGTCCCCATTCCCAGGAGACGACACGGGAACGGCGAGGGAAAGAAACTGGTGCAACGGGACGAGTCGTCATGGCGGCGACTACTATTAAGGCGGCCAATTCCCTGGCGATCGTGGCCCGCTACAACAGGGAATTGTGGTACAAGATTGCCCCCTGTTGGACTTTGTACCAGACAAGAGGGCGGAGGGCCTGGCGATCTTGCAGGAAGGTGAGGTGGGGTCGGACCACGCCATAACTGTGGCCACGGACATTGCCGACACTGGTTTCTGCCAGTTGGGCAACAACGTTTGCCTTAGACGGCGAGGGTGACGGATTTCCGCCAAGACGTGCAAGCCAAGGTTTTGGACATGCCCTTCGACGGGAACAACCTGTTTGGGAAGACAGTGGATGAGTCCCTCCAAGCCATCCAGACCGACAGATGGCTCGGGCCTTGGGTGTTCTTCAGCAACGACGGCCGTCCTTTTGGAACTCCAGAGTCAAGGGTGCCTCCAAGGGATTTGGTGGTGGCTCCTCTACGTACCGCCAGGCGGGCCGATCCTCCTTGCAAAGCCTACAGGGGACGAGTTAAGTCTGGGGGATCTTGCCGTCGTCTCTTTTAGGAGGCCAAGCTGGCAAGGTGGCCTCCCAAGCAGGACTGACGCGGCCATTGCGTTGGGCCCCCACCGAAGCACCCCGGTGGGAGGCCGGCTGGCGAAGTTCATCAGCGTGTGGGAGTCCATCTCCACCGACCGTTGGGTGCTGGATGCCCTGGCCCAGAGGCACGCCGTCGAATTTCTAAGGAAGTGCCCCCACATTCCACCCGTGGCCAGGAAGGAAACCCACATCCCTCAACTACTGTTGGAGGTAAGGGCGATGCTAAAGGGTGCCATCGAGCTCGTCCCGAAGAGGCTCTGGGGCTGTGGAGTTTACTCAAGATACTTCCTCATAAAAAAGAAGACGGTGATGGCGCCACAGCCTAGGCCTGCGTCGACTAAACAAGTACATCAAGGCACAGAAGTTCTGGATGGTCACCCTCCAGCACGTGCTGGGACAGCTGGAGGAAGGCGACTTCCTGTCGTCGTTGGATTGGGAGGATGCGTACTTCCACATTCCCATTCTAAAAGGACACTGAAAGTTCCTCAGGTTCGTAGTCCAAGGACGGCACTACCAGTTCAAGGCCCTCCCGTTCGGATTGAAGTCAGCGCCCAGGGTATTCACCAAGTGCTAGTACCGGTGGCGTTGCGGCTGCGCCTGCAAGGGGCCACGTCTACCCCTACCTGGACGATTGGCTCATCCGAGCAAGGACAAGGGAGCTCGCCGTAGAACACACAGCGAAGACCGTCCAGCTGCTCACGGACCTGGGGTTCTCCAACTTCCGCAAATCCCACCTGATCCTGTCGCAGGTCGCACTGATTCTGGGAGTCAAGCTCGATACAGTGGCGCGACTAGCCTGGCTGTCGGAGGAAAGGACAAAGGCCATCCTGGGCAAGGTGCAGCGTCTGCTGGCCCCGGACGTTGCCAGGGTGAGGTCCATTAAGTCCCTCCTAGGGATGATGTCCTCATGAATATATCTTGTGCGCCTGTGCAGGCTTCGGATGCGTCCTCTACAGGAGTTCGACGCCCGCTGGATCCCAGTGGCGGGCAGCTTCGAGGACTGGATCCCTCCCAATGAGACTTTGCAACAAGCAATCCGGTGGTGGGGCACCCGCGCTCATCTGACAGCGGGCACAGACTTTCAGACCCTAGCCCACCAGGTGATGGTGACTACGGATACCTCCCTGGAGGGGTGGGGAGCTCACACCGGAGATCTTCACGTGAGAGGCCTTTGGCTCCCGGAGGAGAAGCCGCTCCACATCAACATCCTGGAGCTCCGTGCAGTGTTCTGGGCCCTCCCATCCTTCAAGGGCAAGGTGGTGAGGATCTTCACAGACAACACCACCATGATGTTCTACATCCGAAAGCAGGGAGGAACCAGATCCCCAGCTCTGTCCAAGGAAGCCCAGGACCTGTGGCATTGGGCCGTTGCCCAGGGGATGTTTCTGGTACCCTTTCATCTGGCAGGGATAAAGAACACCATCGCTGACTCACTCAGCAGGGAGCTGCGCTCGTGCCACGAGTGGGAACTGTGTCAGGATCAAGTGGATCGACTCTTCACGATGGGGCAAATCCCAGACCGACCTGTTCGCGACGGCAACAAACTCCAAGTGCCAGAGGTTCGCCAGCAGGTTTCCCCAGCCGAGGAGCATGGGCGATGCTTTCTCGTTCCACTGGGACGGCCTGTTCCTATATGCGTTCCCTCCGTTGCTGTTCAGACACATCAACCAGCTCAAGAGGTCCCGGTGCAGGATGATCCTCGTCGCACCGGCGTGGCCGAGACAGATCTGGTTCCTGGACCTTCTGGACTTGTCAGCGTCCCTGCCAGTCAAACTGCCGACGGATGCAGATCTCCTCTCCCGAGAAGGAGGCGCCATCCTTCATCACGACCCGGAGTCGCCGAACTTGCAAGCCTGGCTCCTGCAGCACTAGAGTTTGGAAGGTACGATATCCCGGCAGATTGCAGAGAGGTTCTTGCAAAGGCCAGGGCGTCCTCAACTCTCGTGCTACGGCCAGAAGTGGAAAAGGTTCTCTGTCTGGTGCCGTGCACAGATGATTGATCCGCTACGGATTACGGACCCTCGAGTGCTGAGGTACCTACTGTCGCTGGCCAAGGCTGGACTAGCTCACGCCTCCATCATATATCTGGCGGCGATCTCCAGATACACCAGAACTACGGGACGGGCGTCCTTTTGGTCTCGTCTGGTGAAGGAATTTATGAAGGGACTGTTCCGATCGTTCCCGCCGGTGAAGACCACTGCCCTGGCGTGGGAGCTCAACGTGGTGCTGACCTGGTTCATTGGGGCACCATTCGAGTCTCTGCATTCGGCACCGTTGAAGTTCTTGTCATGGAAAACCGCATTTCTTGTTTCCATCACCTCCGCACGATGAGTGGGAGAGATCCAGGCCCTATCCTGCAAGCCTCCATACTTGACTTTTCACGACACGAGGGTGGTGCTGAGGACGCACCCCTCCTTCATGCCCAAGGCGCCGTCGGACTTCCATCTCAACAAGCCCTTGGTGTTGCCAGTTTTCATCCCGTCGCCGGCTGAGAGGACTTTAGTCGCTGGATGTGGCTAGAGCGCTGAAGTTCTACGTGGACCGCACGAAGAGTTTTCGGAAGACATCACAGCTGTTTGTGAACTTTGGACCTGTGAACCAAGGGAAGGCCCTCTCGAAGGCTTCCATTTCCAGTTGGCTCTCCGGCTGCATCATGCACTGTCACCGGTTGGCAAACCGACCGTTGCCCGGCCGCCCGAGAGCCCATTCGACCAGAGCTATCGCTGCTACTACGGCGTTCTTGTCTGGTGTCCCCCTGCTGGACATCTGCAGGGCTGCTACGTGGAGGTCGATGCACACCTTCACAAGATTCTACTGCGTCGATCGGGACTCCAGGGAGGAGTCCAGGGTCGGCCAAGCAGTGCTGCGCAACCTGTTCGCCTGAAGGTGGGCCTGGTGAGGAGGTAAGAGTTGCTTAGTGATGAGTTATGTAATGCTTAATGTTGAGCTTTTGCCACCTCCCGTGGTTGTGCATGTGTGTACTGCAATGTATTCTTACATTCATGAGCATGTGAATCCATGCCAGACCCCATGCTGGAGAAGGAACAAGTTACTTGCCTGTAACTGTTCTCCAGCATGGGTCTGGCATGGATTCACATGCGAACCCTCCCGCCTACCCCTCTGCGGCTCTTCACTTGGTCACACTGCCACTTTACGTGCTACCAAATCTGAGGATGGCTGCCAGGGGAGGGGCTTAGGGAGAGCGCAGTCATTGGCTGGGGGCAGTATGACCCAGAGATCAGTGATTGGTTACTACTAAGAAAGACAGATCAGAAACGAAACTGATACTGATTTTTTTCTTTACCGAGGATTCCCAGCCTGACGGGGAATATTCAGGAGAATGTGAATCCATGCCAGACCCATGCTGGAGAACAACAGTTAAAGTTAAGTAACTTGTTTTATTCTGGACATGCACTGGAAACCTCCTGAGGTGGCTTTCCTAGAAATGTTCTGCCGGTCGCTACTTTTGTGCTGAGTTATAGGGTCTCCGGTGCCGAAGCCTGCCTGTGTTCCATGGCCAATCTGGGGCTTGCGCGCCGGTCTGCCTGTCGAATCGCTCCTTAGATGGCTGACGTTATTCTCCCTTGAACAAGATGGGATGAGAACGTTGGAGTGTCTTCTCGTGTTGTGGTTTTGACCTTGTAGTATTCGCTGTTGCGTAAGTCAGGTCAAATTCCATACTTGAGTTTTTCCCTTGCCCTCCATATCTTTTGTTGGATATGATTTGAATCAATGTGAAAGATGGAGCTGTCCTTTCTTCTGCTAGGGTTCGGCTCCAAAATGTTGGTATTGTTCGTTATGTTGATTTGAAGGGACTTCACCTCGTAGAAATGTTTTGCTAGAGCCCTGCGATTTAGGATCCAGTTATCGTGCTCTTCATGGCTCCTTTGGAGTCTAAAAGATCTTGTCGAGTTCTCTTTTCTTGTATGATGAGTAGGGTAGTCCTGCAATGTGTCCCAAAGGGAAATTCGGCTTTGTTCCCCCTTGGGTCGTGCACCTGAGATTTATAATGGACTTTTGCTTCACCTGGACGAAGCTTAGTCTTTTGTCCTCCGCTAGTGTACTTGATCATTTTGTGAGCTTTCATGCCATTCCCCTGACCTTTGGTTTCAGCGGCGTTGATTCTGGTGCCGATCGGGTGAAACACCCCTTGTCATGTTCTTACGGGCATCCAGGCAGATATCCCCCACTGGAGATCTTTTCTCTGGAGTGTTCTCTCCTTCGAGGGGATTGGGTCCTCCGACATATTGCATATCTATGACAGATAATGTCCACAGCTGTGCTGCTTCGGAACATTTTCTACGTCCTGCGTTGATGCGCCGTCCCCGAGGGACTCCGCCGACGTCACCCGATGTGATAAGTAGGACGCACAACGCCCGTAGCCTCAGTTCTGTTTTTTCCGCGAACGTGTTCGCTTCGTGAATCTCGGTACGCCTAGACTCTTTGGAGTTTTGTATTCTTCTCGGTTCTTTGAACCTGTTCGGTTTTTGTCAAAACCTGTTCGTGAACGATGTCTACCTCGTCTTCAACCCCGCGTTCGGGCTTCAAGAAATGCGGGGACTGTGGGTCCAAGATGTCGGTAATGGACTCGCATGACACCTGCCTCTGGTGCCTCTGGGAGGCCCACGACACGGGCGACTGTCGACTGCCAGTCGCTCGCGGCCATGGCCTTGCGGGAGTGCAAGAACAAGTTGTCAGTAGGTAGGGTGTCTAAGCCCAGTAAGTTGAGGTCTGCGGGGCTTTCGACGGGCGATTCGAGAGGCGACTCCGCGTCATCGTCGGAGGTCCAGTGGGTCTCCTTCCAGGAGTTGGTCTCGCCACTCCTCTGCCTCTTCAAGGCATTCCCGGAAGCGCTGGCATCGGTCGCCTTCCCCGTCCTCTTTCGAGGACTCTGCCCGTCGGCGGGTCACTTATCCCACCATGCAAGCGACACCGGAGGAATGGGCTTCCTTCGGGAAGATGTTGGCGATTCTTGAATCGCAGGCCACTGGTCCGTTGGCGCCTCGGAGTGGTGTCGGTCGTGATTGGTCGAGAGACACCGCTCACACGCCTTCGGGCTCGGGTGCTCGGCAAGGTCCGCTGGGAGAGGTCCAGCTCGAACAAGGGTAACCGTTCTCACCATGCCCGTTCCAGGTCCCGGTCCTCGACGCGCTCGAGACCACATGATCCTGTGCCGTCTTCAAGGAAGACCTCGCCTGTGGCGCAGAGGTCGTTGACGACCTCTCTCGACTCTCCGCTTTCGAGGGGGCCTTCGTCGCTGTCGGCGCCTAGGTCGTCGGAGTACACGCTCGGAGCCCTGGCTTCGAGACCTGTGTCGACGCTGGCGGCGCTGCGGCTGACGTCGATGCCGATTCTCTCGACGCCGACTCGTTCAGCGCCCTCGACGCCTTTGGAGGCAGTGGTGTCGGAGGGGCTACGTGGCACGGGGGTAGCCCCTAGAAAGGCTCTGGCTAAGGTCAGGCATAGCTTTGGTCCCCAGGTGTCTTCCTCTCACCACCTGGAGTACATTTCAGAGGGTGATGAGGGCTCTGATTAGGGCTTGGTTCCGGTTATGGTGCCTGATGAGCTTCTCTCGGGTCACAGCCAATTTGATGACCTGAGGCAGTCACTGCATGATGCCAGTGGACTGGACACCTCCGGAGGTGGAGTTTTGTAGGCCGGAGCCTGGCACTCATGCCGATTCTTCGTACTGGTGCCTTATGTCTGGAGTCACCGAGTACTTGGGATGGTCGGCTCAGGGGAGTTTGTTCATGATGATCTCTCAGATCATCCTTGATCTTGGTCCCCCCACTGACCCGGTACTGCTGTTTCATATGGCTCTGCAGTGAAGGGCGGCAGCGGCTTGGACTGCTCCGAAGTGTCTCCCGGCAGTGGGCAAGTCTTTGTCGTGAAAATACCGTCCAGCCAGTAGCGACCCCTGCTACTTGTCCAGGCACCCCACTCCGGAGAGTTTGGTGGTGCAGGCGGCTACGGCCCCGGCAAAGCAGGCGTTGTATCCTACCATCCCTCCAGATAGGGACGACAAACGTTTTGATGGCTGGGCGGAGACTGTTTTTTCTTAAGGGGGTATGTCGCTTCAGGCGGCCAACTCGTATGTGTCTTGTCTCGTTTCACACACACTCTGTGGAACTGTTGCATTAGCGGCTGAACATAGTCCCGAAGGGGGCGAACGGGATGGTTTCCTTGCTATGGTTCAGGATGGCAAGGATGCCATGTGTGAGGCTGTTCAGTCGGGTTTGGACATGGCAGATTGTGTCAGCCGGTCCATGGCGGCGAGCACCGTAATTCGCAGGTTTGCGTGGTTGCGGAAGTTGGGTTCGCTCCTGATGTGCAGTCCCGGCTCCTCAACATGCCCTTTGACGGTGAACCTCTTTTTGGAAGCAAGGCTGACGAGAGCCTTGAGAGGTTGCAGACCTCCAAAGCTGCAGCAAAGTCGTTGGGCGCTGCAGTTCAAAAACTTCTTCCTTTTCGTCCTAGGGGACAACAATGGATGGGTGGTTCCTTTCGCTATTACTCGTCCTTCAGTAAAGCGAGCGGAGCTGTCAGAGGCCACCGTAAGAGTGCCAGAGGTGGAAAACCGGGTACTCGAGGTGCCAAGGCCGCCTGGGCAGTTGCTTCTTTGCCCTCGGGCAACGCTGCAGCCGCTACCACTCAGTCATGAGGCCAGGTCCCATGGTTTGCCGGTTGGGGGGGGGGGAAGGCTGGCGCAGCATCTTGTAGAGTGGCGTGCCATTACTTCAGATGTGTGGGTTCTGGAGATCATAACCCACGGCTACTGTTTTCCCTTTTGGCAGAGGCCTCGCCACAATCCACCTGGGAACCTCTTTGAAGAGTCTGGATCTGCTCCTTGCGCAGGAAATTCAAGCCCTGCTGGAGAAAGACACCATAGAACTGGTGCCTGTAGCGGAGAGGAACAAGGGATGGTATTCCCCTTATTTTTTTATTTCAAAGAAAGATGGGGGACGGAGACCCATCATGGATTTGTGCGGTTGAACAAACTCCTTAAGAAGGACAAGTTCAAGATGGTTACTCTCAAGTCCTCGTGGCCCTTCAACTTCAGGACTGGTGTTCGGGAGAATTCTCTGTTTAGGCTGAATTTCCTAACCTAGTGAGTCCCCCAGCAGCTTTGCTTTGGATTATTGGGGTTTCTTTTTTCTCCTGCCAAGAGTGAGACTCTTTTTACCCTCACTCTTGGACATGATTTGAGTGTGTTCCTTTGCCTCTAGATGTGTTCAATGGGCTATGGGGTCTTTTACTCCATAGGGCTTCATGTGTTTTTGTGATGTTACACAGCACCCTCCGTGCAGTAACACAGGGGTGTCATAGTGACCCCCCAGTATAGACTCCATACCCTGGAACTGACTACTGTCTCCCAGGGCATGTAAAGTCACCATTGACTTTACTAGTCTTGAATTCTGAACAGAACCAGTACAAACCATCATATTGTGGACGTACTGGCCGGGTCTGTTTGTCGAGGGGGCACGTCTCCTTCCCCCCTGATCGAGTTTTGGCTGGTGGCAGTGGATACGACTTTTTATATTCAACCGCAAATATTTCTCTATTGGATTTTCCCATTGTTCGAGGCTACTATCTTCATTTAATTACGATAGCTTTTCTGAAAGGTTGCGACAAGCTTTTCATGTCCGTTGCTTTCAGATGAATTTTGGAAGTGGCCGGTGTGATAGGTCTCAACGTAGGGGTTTTGAGAATCGCCACCCCCCCGTAGGGAAATCTTTCCCAGGTTGTTCTCGGGCTTTCTCTGCTCGCTGAGTCAAACTTGTTTGAGTTCTTTGATGCAGTCAATTTCGAGGTGCATTGACAATGTGCCTCCCTCCAAGAAAGCCGGTCAGTTCTTTCTTCCCCACTGGTTTCTTGGCCCATGAACCAGCTCGGTCGGGGAGTGGTTACAAATCCTTCCAGGTAGGTAAGTTTGGTGTGCATAAAGGCTATTAAGGTGTTTTTGGTCTGTGAGGGTGTCGTTGATTGTACAACTTCCCGAATGGGGCCAAGGCGATGGTGACTGTAGACAGAATGGTCATTGGGTCCAACTTCTTGTGGGGGATTTCATTGGGAGGCCTTGCAGAAATTTCACTGAGGCGTCTATTGAGATGTGGAGTTCTTAAACGTGGGTCTCTGCGATGCTTTTGTATTTGGAATATGGCCAGTGTAGTTTATCGGCTCACGGGGGAGTGGGTGGCCCATTGAAGGGGCGGTTGGTCCAGTGGGGGGTGGGTGGTTAAAACGCTCTTGTGGCCGGCCACAGGAGACCTAACTGCCCTTGAATCACTAGCTGAAAGGCCCTTCTTCCATTCATCGAGAACAGCCGATGCCATCTCCAAAGTCAAACAACTCCTTGAGCGGGTTCATGGAAGCAGAGGGCTTTGAGGCCTGTAGTCTTTTCACTCCCATTGTCCCTCTTGTATGGTGCCTTTGATCGTACTGTTCTGCGGGTTAGCATTTTTTGGGAGTTGCTAGATGGTCTCATAGCGAAGGGCTGACCCGGGTCGCTTTTCTCCACAGGGTCTCTGAAGTTGTGGGCGTCATCAGTGATGGAGGATCCATTGGAGTTCTTCTGCATCCCGGACGGACAGGGCCCCTTTTTCAGAGATCCTGCATTTGACAGCCTCTATTCTCAACCATTCCTCATCCTCGATGGGGGCCCCCCAAAGCACCTTCCCATTTGGCAATGTATGGCAAGCGCGTGACAGGATCTCCTGTGTCCAAAAGCTTATATACCTTTGAGATCATCCCCACTTTAGCGCCCTCCTGTAGTGTCAGATCAAGAGCGGAGAGGGGCCTAACAGCCCCCTTAGTGCACAGGTGAGATGGCCAGTGCCTCAGCTGCGAACATCTGAAACGGTCACTCTTAAGTTGAAAGTGTGCTTGCATTCTTCAAACGTCATTGGCCTGGTTTCACAAAGCAGATATAGACTTGGCAAGCTACCCTCTACTCATTTGCCAAAGCCTCCCTGCTCACGACCTTGATGGAAGCCCGGGTTATTCCACATGGGTGTTAGGGGCCCCAAAGCCCTAGATTCTCCCCATCTGCGGAGAGCCCTCCCCATGTAGTAGAGCATGCTTTTGGTTGTTGCAAGCAGGGAGAAGCCCCATTCCTACCCCAGGTGTCTCCCATCTACATAAGGCAACTGGGATAGTTCGACTGACTGGGCCTGCTCGATTAATTTCCACTTTGGTGACAAGGTGGGCCCACCCCTGGTGAAAGCATGTGAGAGTTGCGCTGCAAGGTTATAGCGGAATGCATCCGGGACCCCCAAATCTCTGACTCTTGCTAGCTTTAGCAAGACCCGTCTGGATATTATAGCGCGTTTGTTCCCCCAGATGAATTTGAAGACCTTCCTCTGAAGTGTATGAAGGTCGGAGTCCAGAACTCTCACTGCTTAACTCTAGTAAAGCAAACGTGGGATCAGATTAATTTTGACTGCTGTGATACAGTCAAACCAGGAAATCTCCTGGTGCTCCCACCTGCCCAAATCTTCGACCAGTTCCAGAAACATCGGTGGACATTTAATTCTATAGACCTGAGGGCTTGCTTGGGATGTGAACCCCCAGGTATGGGATAGATTCCTGGTCTCCACTGTATTGGGGCTATAGCCTCTTTCTCCTAAGAAATTAAGGTACACGTCCAGCCCATGTGATTTGCTAGAGATTACCGGAAAGCCTGAGGCCCGGCTGAACTCGTCCAATACCGCCACCAGGGATGAGGCAGTTGCCCAAAGTAAGCAGGGCATTGTCCGCATAGAGGGACACCTTAGAATCTGTATCCCCTACCCTAACGCCATCGACTAGCTCGTTAATGCTGATACGGTTGGCAAACAGTTCTATGCATAAGGTGGAAATTAATGGGGATAACGGGCAGCCTTTCCTTGTGCCTCTGATGATCGCCAGTCTAGTCGACAATGCCCCATTGACTCAGATGTGTGGATTGATGTTGATCGCAATGCCCCAGCAAAATGAATCCAGGCCCAAACCCAAAGCTCTCCAGAACCCTCAAGTAACCCTAGTCGGTTACCAGACATTTGGTCGAAAAAAATTTGTCGACCAGACAAATGATCGAACCAATTTGGTCGAAAACCAAATGGTCGAATTTTTCTTTTTTTTTTATTTTCACTTTTTTTTTTTTGGGGGGGGTTCCCCCACCCCCTTTTTTTTCTAAAAAACCCTTTTTTCAAAAAACAAAAACCCGAAAAATAAATATATAATTAAAAAAAAATTCGACCATTTGGTTGTCGACCAAATGTCATTCGACCAGTTTTAATTCGACCAAATGACTGGACACCACCCTAGTCCACCCTATCAAAGGATTTATGGGCGTCAAGTGTGGTAATCCCCAGGTCTGACAGACCGCTTCCCCCCCACTTCTAGTAAACCCAGTGTACGTCTTTCATTGTCCTGTGCACCCTGACCTGTATTGAACCCCCCTGACTGAGCCCGGGCAGACCCCATCGTTTGATGGGTAAGTATTTTTGAGAAAAGCTTTGAGTCCACATTAGTGAGTGCAATAGAGTAGTATGATATGCAAAGTGACGGGTACTTACCCGGTTCAGGGAGCAGAGCGGTCATTTTGGCTCCCATAG
The DNA here is from genome assembly GCF_040938575.1 of Ambystoma mexicanum. Lineage (NCBI taxonomy): Eukaryota > Metazoa > Chordata > Amphibia > Caudata > Ambystomatidae > Ambystoma > Ambystoma mexicanum. The sequence goes on from NC_090931.1 coordinate 82,839,748, forward strand.
ACGGGGTAATCCTTTTGGAGGTCATGAAAGAGTTAAACAAAACAACTTCACCTTCGTCGATACCAGAATGCTACATAGAAAGGGGCTGTAAAGCCATCGGTACCCGGGTCTTTATTTTTCAGCATCTTTATGGCCCATTCTACCTCCCCCCAATGAAATGGGCACCTCAAAGGCCTCCATATGTTCTAGAGAGTGGGAGGGTAAGTGTGCGGTCCTCAAGTATTGGGTTTGGGCCTCCTCCAGCAGGACCTCCCCCTTTAATACAGCAGAAAAGTGTTTCAAAGATACCCATTTTCACAGGCTAGCCCCGCTATAACCTGCCTTGTTTATCGCGAAGGCCTGGACCGAGATCCGGGTCTGGAGTTTGCGCAGATTGGCTACAAGTAGCTGATTAGCCAGATTTCCCTTGGAAAAGTAAAACTGCCTAATTTTCATTGTTGCCTGAGCTGTTCTGTCTTCCAGGTGTGCTTCCAGTTAGTTCTGCACCACTCTCAGGGCACGCATTGCTTTGCGGGTCTGCGATTTCTTGTGTTCCTGCTCCGCTTGGGCAACCTCCTTTGGTAGCCCCTTGCGGATAAACATCCTCACTCTGGTGTTTGCTGCTGTCATGTAAATGAGTTTGCCCCTACCACTGCTTTCATAGCATCGCGAGGGGCCAGAATTATTTCATTTTCCTTTAAAGTAATGTGAAATTACCTCCCTGATCTCACCAGTCAGGATGGGGTCCCTGTGACCGGATCGTACAGTGTCTAGGTAGGAGCTCCTGGGCCTTTTGGGTTTATCCAATATTGCTAGAGTCATCAGTTTCGGGGCATGATCGGACAATGAACATATGCCTAGCTCCACTTCTCGTACACATGAGTATAGCGCGCTGGGAATTAGTACAAGGGCCAACCTCGAAAAGCCCCTATGGACTAAAAATAGAAGTCCCTATCATCCCTGTGCGCCAGTCTCCAGGCATCAACTAAACCCATGTCACCGAGAAAAAGGCAAAATGCTGTGGAGTGTTTGAAGTCTAGCCTAGTGTCGGGAAAGACTTATCTACCATGGGGTTATGAACGAAGGTGAAATCCTCGCCCAGGAGTATCTGTCCCTCAGCGAATGGCACTATTTTGAGTAGGTAGCTTTGCAAAAATCTATCTTGGGCAACGTTGGCAGCGTACAAGGACGCCATGGTGAATATACAATCCCAAAGCAGACCCTGAACACCTAGGTCTCGAAGGAACTCGACTTTCATAATCTGGATTTGCCCGCACACCAAGATGGCCACCATCACTTTTTCTCTCCTCCCGACGGAAAATACTGGCATGGGAACTCCCTGCTTTTCGTCTTGAGCACAATAGAAAGGGACATCTCCCTCAGCTTACTCAGAACTGACATTCTTTTAACCAGGGAGTTCATGTCCTGGACATTACACATGGCCATCACCATAGTGTCTCCTGCTCCCATTGCCCCCACTTCCATTCGCTACCTCAGCCGGCATTTCACTACTGATTTAGATTTCCACCCCTCCTTCCTGACTTGTGAACTGTTAACACAGCAATGTCCCAGTGTAATTGTCTGACTCTCAAACAACATTTTGAAACGCAACACCCTCACACTGCCCCCTCCCCCAAACAAGCTCAAACATGAGCATTTTCCGAACATTTAGAAAAGATGTCAAGGGCCCGACTTGGAGTGCGGAAAAGAACACTAGCTTTCCAGGAATCACCACAGCCTCTCCTGCCCTTAAGTCCGAACTCCCTCATCCGTTTGATATAAATCAATTTGCACCGTGCAGGCGACCCAGCAACTCCAACCCCCGGGGATTCCTCAGGGTGACATGATTAAAGCCCACTTCCACCTTCAGGTTTTCTTGACTGGTCAGTTTGGACGCCTCCCCCTGCCCACCTTGCACCATTCTTGTGAGGATGTTGGCTCAGCACCCCTGATGGGGTCCCCCATCCCTTCGCCCCCCCTGCCACCCTCTGGATTCAACAGGCCCTCAGTCTCAGACGGGGAGCGCACTACCCAACGTCTCCCCTGGTGGGTAAAATGGAGGGCAGTGGGAAAGCCCCACCGGTACGGCACTTTCTTTGTGCGCAGCAACTCAAATTGTGGCTGCAGTGCTTTGTTTCACCAGGGTCATTGCTGCTAGGTCTTGATACAGGGAGCAAGACATATTGCGGAAAAGTGATAGTGGACATGGGTCTGGCTGATGCCACTATACGCTCCTTAAATTGTAATGGATGAACCCGGGAAAGAACATCCGTGGACCTGTCCTGGTTCGAGATATTGTGTGTTCTGGTGCATTGTGTGCTGTCGAGTTTGATGTCCTGTTACGCCGGCAGTTAGAGGATGGAGCGAACAAGATTAGCCACGAAGGTCGGTAATTTCTCATTCCGTACTGCTGCAGAGATGCCCCGGATGCGGATGTTCCTGCGGGAGCGGTTCTCCCCGTCCTACTGCTTGTCCTCCTAGGGTCTCGAGTCGGTTGGAACATTCCCCCAGCACGTAAGATTGCTCAGTGTCCTCCACCTCTGACACCCTGTGTTCCGCCTCAGTGACTCTCCTTTCCAGTGCCAGGATTGTGTGAGAGTTCCTCCATACTTCTATGAATCTCTTTGCGGATTTCGGCCAGCAGATCCTGCAGGTCAGACTTCATGGCCATCTGTGTAAACATGGCTGGAAGAGGATCGGTGCTATGTATCTGATCTGTTACCACCTCTCTAACCATGTTACTGTCCGCTGCCTGTAGCATTGTGGAGATGGCCCCCTGTTTCCCTGTTTCCGGGAATTTAGCCATGGCAGGGGCCATAGGGTATTGGGTGGTTAAGACCAGCTGATGGTGTTGATCCCGGGGAGATTCACAGTAAGGGGGCGCTGAGCCGGCCAACTTATACCCAAAGTGAAAGCTTCAATGCGAGCTCCCACCAGGTCTGCAGGAGTGGTTAGAGTTGAGTCCCAGGACTCACTTCAGCCGGTAAGGGCAGCCGGCCCCCAATGATGGGTTCAGGAGCAGTGAGTGCATGATGCAGTAGGCTTTCCTCTGAGTTGGCTCCTTACCCCTCTCCTGTGGCCCCCGCAGGGCAAGTTCAGTGTGGTGCCATAAACGGTGTGGCCGTGCAGGGTTTTGTGTGCTTCATTCCCTTATTAGTCTGTTATGCCTCAGGTTGGGCCAATGTACAGCTGTGCTGGGGAGCCTGCGAGCTACAGGAGCGCCTCTGGTGTGGGGAGGCCCAACACTCCTCCAGGAGCCTATCCCTCACTCGGCTGTGTTCCCATGTTATCCACTTGTCCGTAGGGAACCAGCACCGCCCGTCCAGCACAAGATGCCCGGACGAGCGTCACCGGATGGAGAAAGCAGTCGGGGCTGGTGGGGAGCACCCTCTGTCTCTCCGCCCCACAGCAGCAGCACCCACAGGTCCCGTAGCGCTCGCCCTGATAGCGATTGACTCACCGCCTCCGGGGCCTCAGCTCCACCGTTCCCGACTCTCCTCAGCGCGGGGTGCATTGCTCCTCTACCCAGGGGATTAACGCCAGGGTGGCGCTGCAATGTTCCGGCAGCCTGCAACATCTCAATGGCTGCACCAGTTGCAGGGCGGGCAAAGCTCTCGCCTCATGGCCCGGACCAGCACAGGACAGCCATCTTTCCGTAGGTCTCGAGGCTCCCGCGGGCAGTCTTGTTCTATGGAATGCCGGCAGCCCCAGAGCTGCACATTTCAGTGGAGTGTAGCAGATGAGGTCTGATGCAACATTCTGCCTTTTGTGTTAGCGTCTGGATGCTAGGAGCGGGCTATTTTCCACCTTCTCTGCCCTCTCGATGCCAGAGGCACTCAGGCAGCCATCTTCTCTATTGTGTGCCTAGCCACGCCCCCGAATACTCCTTTCTTAATGTCATTGTGCAGTTGCTCATAATGTTTAAAACCAGAAATACTATTACAAGTTTGACACCAATCTTGATGTATTAAGGAACGTTTAGCGCGTCCCATAGTCAATAGTAAATGCTCAAGGGTTAAAACCTTGCTTCAACAATGAAATAAGTTTCTTAACATAGGCCGGAGCCTCACCTTGGACATTTCTACTTGACAATTATTTTCAGGTGGTAACAAAATGTGTTGGCTTCTTCCACAAGTGATAATTCAGCCCTAATTCAAACCGTGTAATCACAGAAGGTACACTAAGGGGTAACCCTAGTATTTTCCTCCAAAGCAATCCTTCAAATTTTATAGTCAAACTCATTGAAAAATTAATTTTCTGTCCAATATAATAATGATGGGATCTCCTTCCCCTCTTAGAATTTAATCAGCAGGTTTACGGAGAATTTCCTATAGTGAGATGCTAAAAATAGCATTTGGGCCCTAAAATAGATGAACCTTTTCTTTTTAGCAATGTTACCAGTGCTTCACATGACCACTCCTGTAACAAGTTAACCTAGAAACATTAATTAGCGCAGGCTCATTTTTGATCATTCATCCGCTAGTTAAAGGAATCCGTTTTTACTAAGGGAAGATTTCCTAATCTGCATAACCTTGGATTATTAATTATTTATTACAAGATCCTTTTAGTGTGTAGTTCCGGAAAGCAGTCAAAAGGCGATGTAATACGATGGGAGTGCAGTCTGGAAGAATAACATTGTCTGCATCTGTAACAGTGCATCTTAACCTAGTTTATCTTTGGCCAAACCAAGGCAACTTGCTCGACCTTTCTTAACAAAATCCTACTAAGTAGTTAAAATCATCGCCCTAATCAGAGGATTCTTTAAAAATGCAATTACAAAGCCGATTTGTGCCAGGAGCCCGACAGTTACTACATTGTACCATAGATGCCCGGGTGTCTTTTTCATCCAAAGTGAGCTTCCACCCTACCTTCTCAACTATCTTGACACGCTCATTATTCAATACAGAATATAATTTAGATTAATGGACACGCCAAATGGATTTCCTTAATAGGATTTTCCCATTTGGTGATTGGGTGGTACTTGAGGCGTTAATCAATTTCCAAAAATCAATATCTGTTTTCCTTAAGAGTGCGTTCAGCATCAATTCACTGTCTTGTTGAAACATTTTACTACGGATTGTCTGCTAAGTATTTTTATATTGATGATGAATTTTGCGCAAAACTTTCTCCTTCATGATTGGGGCCAACATACGCCATTTAACTTGATTTACCCGAGATCTCGTAATTCTCATTTCCTAGATTCCCATGTTCAAAAATCGAGGTCTCACCTATACCACTATTCTGTTTTGAACTCCCATCCATTGCTAACCCAACACATTTTTGAAAATCCACCTTACAAAAAGGCCTGACATCTAAACAATGAAAGTTTCCATTTCCATCAAAATCCTCTTATTGAATCCCTCTGATTCCAACATTGAATTTTGCCCACCTTCTCAACCACGATGGCTATAAGCCATGTTTGGATATTATGATATGGCATTTATAACACGTCTATACACAAGTGTTTCGAAGGCGCGACTATTTGTGCAGCTGTCTGATGTAGGATTTTTCTCTTGGTTTTGATCTGGCTAGATGAGACGTGGTGTTAAATGGTTTTTGGCTGGGCAGATTGTGGGTTTAAATGCAATGGCGGGTACCTCTCTGGTTCTGTTTGTGGTGGCTTGGGTGACAATCTAGCAACATCGTCACTGATTCTCTGTAGAGAAGATTCTCTTATGTGGCCAGGGAAAGGCAGAAGCTACTTTTCTCTGAGCCGTGGTGGCTATCTGAGGGAGGACAATGTAGGGGAAGACCAACTCCAGAGCGTTAGGAAAACGATAATCCAAAATAACCTGGCAGACACTCATACAAATTTACAACATTACCTGTATGGCTTATTGTGACGTAGAGTAAGAAATCCCAGGTTTTCCTAACCGGTCACCCTTTTACCCCTACCCCCAACCTCATTTTTAGTACAGAGACGAGGGAGAGCGATGGAGCAATGAAGAGGACTAGTAGCAGTAAGCTAATGCTGGTAAGTTTAAAACTGCTACAGCTGATCGGAGTATGAGGGGCAGCTGGGAGAGAGATGAGTACGACAGTCAGAGGCTTGTTCTGATGCCAGTTAGGACGACAGAAACAAGCAGATTGTAAGAAGCAGCACAGAGGCTAACACGGACGGTGTAAACGTAGACCGTGCAAAAGGAGTTTACCGCTTGGTGACTGTGCGCAGCTATCGCAGCCCGAAGCGAAGGAAGGAAAAGCGAAGGCTGACGGGACGCACACCTAGTTAGCGGACAGAGGTTGAAGCAGAAGAGATGCGATGACCACCAAAGTTGCGCGGGAAGCCCAGTGAGAATGAATGGGTTACCAGGGTGCCTGAAGGTAAATGCTGCATTCTCTTGGTCACACGGGAGGGATCAATTCAGAACATTCTGACACGGATGAGAACATTGTTAAAGAAGGGTTGGTTACCCAACATTTCAAAGGAGGAAATAATACATTTGTGAACAGTCTTAAACGTTGAGACCAAATTCTTGAAAAGGGAATTTGATATTCATGCAGATAGTGTTGAGAGGAAGTCCAAGGTAAAAGTCTGTGTCCAAAACCTATACTTGCCCTCACATCTATTCGTATACAATGTGTAGGGATGTCCGCATCAAAATGAGAAGTGTTCAAATAAAAGTTCTGAGTGGATTCCAGCTCTTAGTTTGTAAAGATTTTTGCTTCTCCAAAGTTCAGGATAGTTCACAATGCAAAGGGGCTCCCTTCCTGAAGCTTCTAAGTCTTTCAGCTGTTTCAAAACAGTTATTTGTAATACTTTCTAGCTTTTCTGGTTTGGTTATCTTGTCACCAAGTACTTTTCCTTCATTTTAGCTCACACCAACTTCCCTTTATATTCAATCACAAGCTTCTTTGCGGGATATTAAGTGGCTTTTCAGAAGTGGTATCCTCGGCCTACGCACAGTTGTCGGACCACAGGTTCCACCCATTACAGGTCACGCAACTGAGACACCGGTCTTGTCTCGTCTTCCTTGTATGCTCACTGCCAGCTTTACAGTGGTACTTCATTTCACATCTTCATGATGCTTTACCAATTTGTGCTTTGCCACTATTCACTTTTGGCACTTTCATATACACATATGGCTCCTGCCAATGCTTGCCCCTTAAGCTACATTTTCTTCACAGCGTAATATTCCACAACAATGCTTTTATTCAGCTCACTATTCAACAGTACTTACTTTTCTTTCTGATCGGTTTTCCAAAGTGCTTGCTTTTCTTGCTTTCATTCAAAGCAGTATTAAAAAAGGTTTGCTTTTGTTTAGTTCAGCATTCATTAAAGTTCAAGAAGTGTAGCATGTGCCAGCCCCCAGTGTGTCCTTGCCCAGGCTGACTCAACAGTTGGTACTTATGGAGTTCCATTGAGGTCTCCCGCTGCCACGTGCCCTTGTAGCGCTTTGCTTCTTCTCCCCAGTGCCTCTCTGTGGCTACGCTCACACCACTGATGCTACTCTCTCACCTCTGCCTCATGCTGCAGCTTCGCTTGGCCACGTACGTCCCCTTTTTTCAGTCCGCCACAGCATCAAGCTTACTTTAGCCTTGCTTCCCCCTGCATACACTGCATCTTCCAGGGTTTCATGAGCACTGTCTGCCATGCCGCCTTCCAGGGGAGGTCTGCTCTTGTTCAGCAGTCCGTAGATCTGCTTCCACAGCGAACTCCATTCTCAGTTTTTCCTGCTTTTAAACTTCCCACTAGGCTGATTGATCCAAAAGGACTAGACCGTTCATTGCCAACTTGGAACTTCTGAATTGCTTTTGCCGCTGCCACCTCCTTGTCCCAGTACATTACTGGTTTACATGTGTGTTTGTCAAAGGGAGGATGTGTTTCTTTAGTTTTTCTCATCCCGGTACTTAACTGAAATCTAATAGGGAATCATTTACATGAAAAGGTAGGGAAGTGATTGACAATAGCCTATAAAGGCTTGGGAGACATTGGACTCATGATGAAAGGGAAATGGCGGATACTGTGTCACCTAAGGGTGTCTAATCCCCACTCCCCAACTCTCCTCTGTCCAGGTGTTCCTCCCTTGCATAAAAAACACAAGGTAACACTTGCACACCAATTTGTAAACAGGATTCCACGAAAACATGGGTAATTGTTATTCTAAAAGATGGGTTAGTAATATTTAAGGTGCAGGGGAGAATGGCTCAGCCTTGGTATCTAGGCTGGGATACAAATATAGAACGAAAGAAATCCAAGTTATGGATAACTGCGTCCCCTGTACACTTTCCATCAGGCCAATGGCCTAAATGGATTAAATGAAAGACTTTTCAAGAGTCGGTCAAAAACGCGTTTCGAGATAACATTCTCTCTTCATCAGGGGCTTAAGTTTCAACATCACAAGCATCTACAAAAACATATATTGAAAAATAGTTGTCTTATTCAAAAGATTTCATACCTTAACAGTAAAAGAACTCCTATTGCCTCAAGCTACCTCACTTGTCCAGGTAGAGTTTAATTTAAACAAAACAATGTTTCATTTTTCTAAATCTACTAAATCTAAATTACTCTCGGATGGATAACATGTCCTTTCTGTTGTATGTTGTCTAAAGATACCTTGTTCTAAACCGTCTGATAATCCAACACGTCTTTTTTGGGAAGAAGATATATTTAACCAAAGCCCATCTTAAAAAGCGAAAGGAAAGCAGATTAAAAAATGGACGATCCTACTTGGGATGTGTGTGCCTAAAGGGTCTTACAAAAGGAGCAAAAGAGAAGGACTCACCCTTCTTCCAAAGTCTGAGAAAGAGAAAGTACGTGCCAGGGCTGAGAGCTGGTTATCTCACAGGTATAATCAGTACAGTGGAGACAACCTAGTCTCAATTGATGAAAGGTCAGGATCCCACTCCTAAGGGAGTTAAAGTGCAGGGTGACAAAAGTAAAAATAGTAAATGGAAGCGTGTGGGGATCCAAATTACCTTATTTCTGTAGGTGGCAGTAACAGAGAAGCAGTCAGGAAGCGGATCTTTCTGACTGCCTCAGTTGCGCCTCTGTTTATATATATATATATATATATATATATATATATATGATATGTGGGGCCTATGATGTCACCCACGCATGCGCGGGAGGCGTCAGAGATGATGGTAGCTGTTTGGGTCCCATGACGTCACCTGTGCATGCGCGAGCGGCGTTGAAAGTGATGACGTCGGACCCGCAAGTGCGGGTGGCGTCGGAGAAGGTATCAGCTGACTCATTAGTTGAAGAAAAGGAAGATAACAGCATATAACAAAGATTATAAGGATGACTGTATGTACCAGTGGCCAAAGAGATAGTGGCGCCACTCATGTAACTGATACCCATCTGGTAGGGTATGAAAAGTCTATTTGGATGATATAAAAAAGGTGTGTGTAGCAACTAAGGATAATAGAGGGCTCGAAAAATGAGAGCTGGGAGTAGTTTGGAAAGAATAGGTAGTTCTGGATATAGTACATCCCATATGGGAATGGTGAAAAAGCCTGTGGAGACTGGGTGTGAAAAGAAACAGAGAAATTATTTTAAAACTCATGCAAAAATGAAGTCACATGTTTGTAGTAAGACAAAGAATTGTTTTTGCATAAAAAGTAGTAGAGTGGAAATGGAATAAGTCATTTTCCAGCGTTGTCTAGCCCCAAGACTTATGGGTGTACAATCTTGTGTTCATCACAATCCGCATCTGGAGCATTCCAAACTTAAGCTGCTCGAATTAGAGCATACGATACAAAGTCAGTTTCGGATATAGTCTTACCCCTAGGCACATGGGTATACAATCTTGTGTTCATCATAATTGGCATCTGTAACATTCCAAGCTAAATGTGCTCTACTTACAACGTTCATGCAAAGGTCATGGACACCAAGTGGGCGAATTCGGGGAAATAAAAATTGACTTTGTACGTGTTATATGCTTGTATGCCTACAGGAATGGACCTAAATATTATTCTTTGTTCAGTCCCAGGGGATTCATAGCATCAAGTTTGATCCAAAACAGTTCATTTGTGCCAGTGATTTGGGTAAATTACCCCCTCTATTGAATGGACGTATAACTTCCAATATTACCAGTCTCATTTGAGACATTGTGTCTCATATCTCGAAAATGTCTGTAGACGGGTGAACTTATGTTTTTAGTCCTTATGCATGATTTGTGCTCCGTCCACCTGTCCTTGGCCCTTCTGTTCGTTTTCCCAACATAGTATTTACTACAGGGACATCGTATCGCGTAAATGACGTTTTTTGTGTCACATGTTGCAAAATTCTTAAACAATCGTTTTGCCTGTTTGTGGGTGACGTATGTGATCTCCTTTGATCAGATCATTACAGTGCTGACAGTGTAGACAGGCAAAAGTGCCAAATTTTGTTTTGCTTAACGTCCTCTGTGGTGTTGGTTTCGCCCTTTCCGCTCTTATCAATTGGTCTCTAAAGTTCCTTCCTCGTTTGTAGGCCATCATGGGTGGATCAGGGAAGAGTCATGATAGTTTCATCTGATTTAATAAGTTCCCAATTTTTATGGATGATTCTTTTAACCTGAAAACTGACTTGAGAATTTGAGCGTGTGTATTAAGTTTTTCTCTTCTTTCTTCTTCTGTGTCTCTTGTATGAGAGCATTTCTGGCATGAGTTTCAGTCCGTTCAATAGCTTTGATAGTATCTGGAGGGAATCCTCTGTCCATGAATCTTCTTCTCATGGTGTTGTATTCGTCCTGTAGTGTGGTGGTCTCTGATGTGATCCTTTTTACTCGCAATAACTGGCTGTAAGGTAAATTGTCTTTCAAGTGTTTCGGATGGTGGCTCATGTGATGTAGGCAACTATTCACATCCGTAGGCTTTCGAAAAATCTTGGTTTTGATGTTTGTGCCCGTGTATTCCAATGTGACATCGAGGAAGTTGACCGCAGGTTTACCAATTTCAATCGTGAACCCTATTCTGGGGTTACAGGTGTTCAAATAGTTCCAAAATACAAGAAGTTCTGTTTCAGTTCCTTTACAAATTCCAAAAATATCGTTGATGTATCTCAACCAGATTAGTATTTTGTTTTTCCAATTGGGGTTGTCCAGTACATGTATTTTCTCATAGTGGTACATGAAGATGTTAGCGTAAGATGGGGCCACTGAGGACCCCATTGAGGTACCCAAGGTCTGAAGATAGTATCGTCCATTGTACCTAAAATAATTGTTGTAAAGGATAATGTGAAGTAATTCCAAAGCAAAAATCCTATGGATGTTAACCTCTCTGTGGGACAGCAGGAACCATTCCATAGCCTCAATACCTTCCAGGTGTGGAATGGAAGTATATAGGCTATTCACATCCATTGTGAAGAGTAGTAAGTTTTCTTCTGGTAACTGTAGTATCCTTAAGTTATGTGCTTATTGATTGTACAAGTGGTTGAAGAGCAGTATCAAGGTAAACAGCCAAAGGTTGGAAAATGCCGTCCGTTCCTCCAACAATAGGACAGAATGGTGAATCACTCGTGTTCTTGTGTATTTTTGGAAGTCCGTAAAAAAACTGAGTAACCGGGTGTTTCTGGATTAAGTAGTCTGCTGTTTTTTCAGAAATCCAATTCATGGTTTCGGCTTTTTTGACTGTTTGAATGATGGCAATTGTTCCTAGTACTGGATCATTATCAAGTAGTTTGTAGGTACGTTCATCTTCTAGAAGTTTCATGCATCCTTTTTTTCGTAAAGTGTGGTGTCCATGAGTACCAGGGCACCCCCTTATCCACCTGTTTGCGAGTAAGAGTGTTGTCCTCTGCTAATTGTTTAATGATTTTTAGGTGATGTTTCCTGATGTTACATATTTGGGGGGGGGAACGTATTTGATGCGTTTTAGATCCTTCATAGTTTTCTGTTTGAACAGATTCATAAGAGGATGGTTCACCTGAGGGTGAAATGCACTCTTGTTTTTCATTTCCAGATATCTAGGGGTTTCCCTAGGTTGTAGATTGTCCTCTATGTTGTTAAAGAATACTTTTAACTCCATCTTTCTAATTAATTTAAACAAATTAACTTCCTCTTCAAAGAAGTTAGTGGAGTTGGTTGGAGTGAAGGAAATTCCTAAGTTCAATGTCTCAATTTGTGCTGTGGTGAGTTGTTTAGATGAGATGTTAATGACCAGGTTTTTTTCTATTTCTTTTTCTGCCATAGTTTTCTTCTGTCATCATCTTGTTTTGCGTTTCCTAAAAAAGGACGTGGTTGTATATCAGTTATGGATCCTGGTCTCGAGTCTTCAAGATTTTCTGGAGTTAAATTATCCGTTGAGGTTGTTGCTGCTGGAGGATGGCTTCTGTCCTCCATTTCACCGCTTAGTACTTCACTACTGTCGGTATTGCTGTCTGGTGTATTCTGAGGTCTCCTAGGTGTAGGTCTATTTACGTAGAACTCCTGCCACGAATAAACAATATCTCTGGCGTAATCCAAGGTGTCGCGACGAAATGTCCGGCTCTTGCGTTGTTCTATGTCTTGTTTGTATGCGTCCAATTTATTGTTAGTATCTTCCAAGATTTGTTTAAGTTCAGTATCAGTCTTGAGTTTTGACAGTTGTACTGTGACTTCTTCAATTTCCTGTTGTAATGTTAGTACAGATTTAGACAGTTCTTCTATGGTAAGTAGAATCAGATCCAATGAACATTTATTGAGGATATGTTCCCATCTGTTGACGAACTCTTTATTTTTTTTACAGAGGGTTGGTTTAAGATAGATTCTCAAACCTCGTGGGATTCGTTTGGCTCTATAGTACTGGGCAAGTGTGGTTGCGTGGAGCTTCTGTGAGATCTCTTATAATTAGGCGTTCTAATTTTTGAATTAGGCATACTGGATTATTATCCAATGATGTAACTTTACTTGTGTCCTTGATCAATCCTCAGATTCTTATAGCTTCTTCTGTGAATGCTAAAGTTGTGGATGATTTATCTGTTAGTGTGCTAATACTTGAAAATGACATGTTTTATCAGCTGGGTGCTACTGTTGTATATAGATACCAACCCACCACAGTGGGAGACTATAACGAACAAAACACAAGGTAACACTTGCACACCAGTTTTCAAACAGGATTCCACGAAAACATGGGTAATTGTTATTCTAAAAGATGGGTTAGTAATATTTTAAACATGAAACATTGTTTTGTTTAAATTAAGCTCTACCTGGACAAGTGAGGTAGCTTGAGGCAATTAGTTCTTTTACTGTTAAGGTATGAAATCTTTTAAATAAGACTGAATTATTTTTCAATATATGTTTTTTGTAGATGCTTGTGATGTTAAAACTTAAGCCCCTGATGAAGAGGGAATGTTATCTCGAAACGCGTTGGGCAACTAGAAAAAATGAATAAATCAGAGGACCATCTTTCTCCAAAGAAAACGACTCCTGGAATTTTTTCTTTTTAAAAAATGTCTACATATTTGAAATCTGAATCGTAATAGTGATATTTAATTGTATTTTTGACCGACTTGAAAAAAGTCTTTTTCATTTAATCCATTTAGGCCATTGGCCTGATTGAAAGTGTGCAGGGGACGCAGTTATCCATAATTTAGATTTCTTTCGTTCTAGATCCTCCCTTGCATATCCATCCCAAGGGACAGGATCTGATGGCAACAGCCTTTCCCCCTTGCAGGAGGATATTTTTGGGAAAGTGAGGACGCCATCAGATTCCTCAAAGTAGCAAGCTTCAAAAGTGGTTAAACCTATCGGCTGCAAAGTTTAGTGTGGGGCAACCTGGCTGCTCTGAGATTGGATTGTGGCGGCAACACACGCCACAGAAAATTCAAATGTTGTGCAGGCTACGCAGTAGCAAACTTAAAATGTCCTGCAATCCACACAGCAAGATTCACAGTGCTGTACGTTTGGAATGTTTTATGAAGCAGAATGCAGGTGTGGCAAAGCACAGACACTGGCAATGTACAAAGTGGCAAACCTATATTTGTAATGCTTTTGGGAGGCAAAGTGTAAATTGTGGCGTGGCACGCAAACTTGGCAAAATGCAAGTGTGGCAAAAACACATGGTGGTGAGATGGCAAAGCAGCAGAAGCTACATTTGGTACATTCTGTGGGTGAAATGCAGGTAGTGCAAAATACAGTGGCGAGATACCTGAGCAGCAACCACATTTGGACCACTTTGGGGGCTAAATGCAAGTAGTGGCAATTCAAACGGTGGCGAGATGTCGGGCTCAGCAGAAGAGTTGCATAAATATTCAGGTATGGAAAGAAACCTAGGTTTGGAAGACGTTTTCCTTTAGTGGGTCTGACCGGAAAGGAAGGGCTGTAAGTAGTTCACTTCCTTAACTAATTATTCAGGGATCTGGGCTATTTGTTTTGGAGGATGAGGATCCAACCCAGATCAAAATGGAGGACTGACACCTCGGTATTACTAAATAGAATCTTGTGGGAAGGTTAGGTGGGCGAACCATTCTAAACTGCCTTCCATCAAGAAGCATCTGAAGACAGGAAGTGTTTTGAGGGGCCTCTCCAGTTTAGGCCTCAGTGTGACAAGAACTTTAATGAGAAGTCTCAAACCTTCAGCTGGGAAGTTTCATAGAATGTCTGAGATCAGCTCCAAGTAACCGGTGGGAGCGTAAAGTTTAAGATTGGTTTGCTCCCAACAGTGAACATTTTAATACTACTGTTTCCTGAACAAGGTGTTGTTCAGATTTTATACACTAGCTTTTAAATAGTTTAAGAAAAGCACTAGAGAGTACTGTTGAGCACTTTAATTTACAGAGAACGAAAAATCGGACGAAGAAAAACATACTTGAAAAAGACTTGCTGGTGTAGCGCTTACCTGGTTTGCAGAGCGGGGCTTCCTTTTGGTGTCTCTTTGGTGTTTCTCTTGACTACAGTCAGAGTTGTCTTTCCTGCTGCGTCAGGTTCATGTTGACTCTTATGATCACTCCGGGTGCAATCTAGCTGCAGCAAGTTGCATTGCGTGTACTAGGCTACTAGTATAATGTGTTTCACTGTTCAGTAAGGAAGAAGGGCGTGCACAAAATTTTCAGTGCAAATTGTTAAAGCGAAGTTCATCCTAGAAAGAGACTGGGTACAAAAGAGTTGAGGAGAGAGATAGGGGGGAGCAAGGTTATGGAGAGATTTGAAGACCAAACGGAGGAATTGAAATTTAAGTTGGGGAGGGGAAGGGAAGCCACCAAGTTGAGAGTGAGGAGGAAATAGTTGCGAGGGCTGAGGAGGCAGAGAGTACGGATGGTGGAGTGGGAGATGGATTTGAGGGGGGTCAGATGAGAAGCAGGGAGTCCAAAGAGGAGAGAAGAACAGTAGAAGAGACATAGCGTGCAGCAGCTTCTATGGAGGACCAGTATTCAGGAACCTGATAAATGATGAGCAGCAAAACCTACATTGGACACTCTGGGGGTTAAATGCAAGTACTGGCAGAATACAAACATTGGCAAGATACAAAGTAGGTGTCCCTTACCTGAGAGTGGCTGTAGAACATGGCGCCAGGCGGGCTGGGGCTGTCTGCCCAGGCTCAACTGCCCTGGTAGGTTCTGGTTAAGGATTTTAATTTCGGGGTTTGTGACCTGCTCGGTAACCAATCTGAGGTGGGGAATGCTGGTGGTAGGGAGATGGGATAAGCGTGGATTGTGATTTTAAAAAGGTTGAAAAACCTTTTTTGGGTGAAGATGGGTATAATGGCGGGAAGTGGAACAGCAGAGGGTTCAGGGTTCTGCTGTAGCAGAAAATTGCCTCATGTGCGGTGTCTCGATTGTGGGCAAAGGCATCATAAATTCAGAAAATGCACCTGTTCACCGTTGGTAACTTGTTATCTTTGATTTGTTCATGTTACCATACGGACCCAATTCTACACTTTGTGGCTTTTTAACCAATATTCACATAGTACACTATAAAATGCATCATTGTAACATTGTAATCCATCATAAAACGTCCTAGCAGCTCCAGTCCGTGTTTGCAGGTGTCAGCAGGGGAAGCCAGGGGCCTCCTACTAACTATCTCATAAGACTAACGACTGCACATGCCTTCCTGCAGCTCTTCCACGTAATAAGGGCACCCTCCGCCTAGCTTTCCCTGACCTTGAGGCACAAGACTAATACATAGACCCATACTACAGCCATCTTCTGTCTACAACATACATTGACTCCATCATACATACCTCTTGTGCCATACTGCATTGTGAAGCTTAGGCCTCTCTCCCACTAAACAGGACCCCTCCAAGTGTGCCTGTATTATGAAAGTGCCCCGAAACTGTTCAAACTGCAATTGAACTGAATCTGATATAGCAATTAAATCTTGGGCCTCTCCCCACTTGACAGCACCCTTCTAAGTGTGCTCCGCTTTATTTGACACTACATTGAAACTAATTTTGAAGTACTTTGAACCTCCTTTGAAACTTGGGCCTCTCTCCCACTATACAGGACTCTCGATTCTCGGCATGCTCTCCTGTAATATACTGCACCCTTTAACCTAGGCCTCTCCACCTCAATACAAGACCCTCCGGTCCAAGCTCCCTCTTCTGTCAACGTACACTGTGAAAAGACTACTCTAGGTGTCCACACCTCCTTCTCATAACTTAAACGTGTCACATTGTGAGGATCGGAGCATCTCCCGCTATCCAGGTACTCCAGCCTAGGTGTTTCAATTGCTGCCTGTGTCTCCCAATCTCGGTTTAATTGCTGCCGGCCATTTAGAACATTGAACCTTCCTCTTTATATCTAGACGTCCATTTTGGCCTTAATTACCACCATCCTCCTTTCAAACCTAAACCTCCCCTCCACCCAGGCATCTCCTTCCTGATACTTGACCACTCCTGCCATCTGCAATGCCAAACCCTCTCCCGATAGATTAAGGTCCCAATCTTGATCACAGCCTGCCTTGTTGAACCGAATCTACCCACTGCTGTCCAAGGATCAGAATCCAACCGTTCTATCAGCTTGGGATCCCGCCAAATCGGCATCGCTTCAGACTTCTGATACCCCACTCAAGAAAACAATCCCATTGTAAACCACCTGTAAAATTTGTAAACTCTCAACCTCCTGTCCCGTAGTCGTCTAGGTATCATCAGTAGCTGTTACTACTGAATCCTAGGAACCTGACACCCAGGACATCCAGGAAGCAATGAACCCTGTATCTAGTACCATAATCCCCTCCAGTTACCTGCACACTCAACCCAATCCATAAGCCCACCCATAACGTACAATACCCCAAGACAGCCCTTGTCGTAATAGGAGCACCATATACAACTGACGGAACAAAGACAAACCCCTCAAACCTCCAGACAGAACAACTTAAGAGTTTTGGAAACAACTGACAGAACAAAAGTCCCACTGACTCAATACCCAGCTGACCAGAAAGACACACCCTCGGAAACTATCAGATGGAACAATTGAAGATTAAAATCTACACTAGCCTGCCACAAGGAACCACAATTAGAAACAGCCCCTATAAACCTAACGCCTAGACTGACTCCTCCCAACTAAAACCAAAATGACCAGACGCAGACAAATGGAAAAGGAACATGGTACAAGCAGCACGGATACACAAGCGCAACCGGCCCCAGCAGAAGACGTCTTCAATTAAGAAAACACCCCGCAAAACAATACTCTCAACAGAGCAAACTTCACAAGAGAAAAATCCTTCTACTGTACTTCGCACCAACCAAAGAACCTAGAAACTCTGACACCAACATTACTAGATGGATAAATAAAACACCAGAACGGAACAAAAGAGGACAAGAGAATGGGATGATGCCAACCCCCTTACTCCTCGCATCACAAGAACAAATGGGCATTATTGATACCCACACCAAATGACACAAGATGAACAAACAATAGAAGTCAGCGACCCAATTATCCATCTCGCAGACCGATTCAACGACTAAGCTGCCTTCACAGACCCTCTACTGCTCGGAGGCAACATAAATGCATCCTGACCGAACACCCACAAACCAATACCGGGAACAAAAAATAAATCAAATGACACCAAAGAGATCCACTGCAACCTAATCAACGCAAGATCAATGTCCAAACACGCCACCGAAATCTACGACCCAAGTAACAGAGGCATCTACATCCTTTTTGTAACCGAAACATTGCTAGATGACCACTACAAGATCACCCTCAATAACTGCCTGTTACCTTCAAATACATCCAAGTAAACAGGAAAAGCAAAAGAGGTGGTAGACTAGCAATCGTCCACAAGGAACACCTGGAAATTAAAGTGGAAGACCCATTGAACTCAACAAATGTGAATCCCCTAATCATACGTCTTTCAACAAATCTCAAAACAAACCTGAAATTCATACTGATCTACAGACCACCAACTTACGATGCGGCCTTCTTAGACAACGTCATAGAAGCATTAACCAACCTAGCCATCGAGCGTATGTAATCCATTCTTGAGTGTGAGTTAGTACTGGCGAGTAAAAGGTATATTCTTTTCCCATTGAGTGCATGTCCCGCCAATTACCACAAGGTTGTATTTTTGGGTAAAATTATGAAATTCTCCACTTAATAGTTTGCCGATTTCCTATCTAGTTTGCTATTGAGCACACAGTTGCAGTCACCTCCTAAAATTATACGTTCTCCACGCATTTAATTCAGAAATCTACTCCATCGAAAGTGTACAGTTGGTGAGAATGGAGCATAAATAACTCCTACTGTCATTTTTTCCCCCATCGTAGATCATATCTGCTAGTAATATATGACCTTCATAATCTATCACGATCTTTATTTTTACAGATAATCCATTTTTAAATAGTATACAAACTCCCTTTGCTTTTGAATCATATTTGGATACCACTAAGAGTAAGGTTATCTAGTGCTAGTGTCGGCAATTTCTCGCAGGTAATTCTTATTCAGAGATGAGTCCGCCAGAGTTGCTTAGTGGCCCCCTTTCTAGTTAATCTTTACCTATCAGATGTAATCTATTGTTTTTCGACTCTCCTGTTGGCCATTCCCAAGATAGGAGAGACCAGGTTGTCATTTTTGGTCTATGCAGACATCGTTCTGGATTATACGCAAATTGGCCTACAAAGGCTAATGACTGCACTGGGAGACTATCCACCCAGACAAATCCAGCGTGCTGATTTTTAAGTGTCCTCTGACTAAAACGTTATTTTCATGGGAAATTATTGGCAGCACTGTCCCTTTGGTAGGGGAACTAGTATATATTGGCTAGAAAATCACTCCTTGTCCTACCAAATTGGACTTGAATAACGCCCTGGATTTGGAAGCAACAAGGCTGGGATCTCATAGGATTAAGAGTTATTCAAAATATTGTACATTTTCAGTTACCCCGTTGATAAAGTATTACGTAGGGAAGATCATACCGACTTTGCTGTTTGGATTGGAGTGTAATATTCAAAGCTTTAAAATTAACTGGGCACGGGTCGATACAAGGATATGGAAAAAGAGTCTTGAATCTTCCCAACTCTATTCATATGGCCTTTATACGCTGTGAGATAGGCCTGCTTTCCCTTTTACCATCGATGGAATTGAGATGGGTCTCGTTATGCAGACTGATTAATGTCCCTCAAGCAGACTCTTTCTGAGGATGTTTGTATCCAACTGCTAAAGGTGGACACTATCTTTTTGAAAAAACTTAAATCTAAATGTTTGGCTATTCTTGCTTCTCTTTGAATTCCAATCCCCCAAGATCTAAGGAATTTATTAAGAGAAGAGACTGGATTAGGACAATTGATAGGCTACGAACAGCTAAACTTCCTACAAATTTTTCAGCCTATGACACATCCAGAGCCCTTCTACCAATCTACCTACAAAAATTCCCGATCATAAGGCCAGGTTGAACTATTCTCGTTTTAAACTACATGTTTTGCCGACCTTGGAAATCTTTCATATTCGGGATAAGATTGGTTTCCCGTCTGACATATGTCAGGACTGTGATAGGAACTCTAAACATCTCCTGCTATCCTGCTCTGGGATAAGGGAATTAAGACAGATGAGACTGCAGAGGTTCTTTGATAGGGAGAGTGTCATGATGCCTACCTCCAAGGAGCCAGGGCTGACCCAGCGACCCCAGAGGCAGGCATAATTTCCCCCAGGGGAGTGCCAGCGGGCCCAAGCTGGGGCCCTTTGGACGCTGTCCTGGCGCCAGGCTCATGTTGGACCTCTGTCCTGGCGCCTTAGGCGCCAGGCTCATTAAGCTATACATGTGTGCAAGTGTTTTCATGTGCACTTACCTGATGCAGACCATGCTGCCACATCCAGGCCCTCTTGAGGCCTGAATGGAACTACTTTACCTGTGGGACTACTTTCCACCCGGGTGTGGTCGGAGGAAGGATACACACTTGGGACTTCTTCCAAAGCTATTTAAACCACACCCGATCAGGAATTCACGCTTCGCGTTGTTCTGCTCCTCGCAGCTGGACGCTCACCGTGTCAGCTCCTGCTTCTGGACTTCAGCCACGCCTGTCAGCATCCTGGGTCACCTGCAAAGGGAGACAAGAGACCTTACCAGCTAAATCTGCACCACGGAGACATCACCGACGATCCTGAAAGTGAAGACATTATTTTTAAAAGCATTTCGTTACGATCGCTGCAGCGCTGCATTTCACTCACCTTTCCTGGGTTCCTCCATCTTCAGCAGCGATCATCCGGATACACAGCCACTTCCCAGAGCCTAGAGAAAAAGACAAGAATAAGAGGTGAGAGAAGGAAGGGAATAAGACTTACATCATTTCATTTCGGGTCTTGCCGCTTTCAGGCATTTTCCGGACCCCGGCCCCTATGGGGAAAAAAGACAGACATTGAATGAGCGTATGCAAAGTCAGTTCCCGAGCGCTCATCCAGAACTAACCTGCCATTTACTGGAACTGGAACTGCACGTTTCACTTCGGGTCGGTGCCATATCTCCGGCATTCCGAACCCCGGCCCCTAAGTGGAAAAAGGACATAAACATTAGCGCTTGCTGCAAAAAGACAATTAACATTATTATTAAGCTTGGACTTTTGAACTTGCAACAGAACTTTTACAGAGCCTTACCTGAATAGTCAAGCTTACCTGAACTCCCATCAATCCTCAATCCAGTGAAGTAACTGGGTTTCAACGCGCCCCTGCATCAGAAGCAGGATGGAGAGCTCATCCTTCCTGACCCTAAGGTGAGACTTCATGGGGAATCGTGGAAGGGTATCGTGGAGGGTTGGAAGAGAGTGGGAGGCTTGATCATAACTCAGTAGGTAATACTCCCTTTTCACGCACAGGGGAATATTCCTGCGAGCAGGAGAAGCAGAGTAGAGGGCCCTTCCTGTCCATCTTCAGAGTCATGCGCTTCACCATTGAAGAATCATCAGCACTCGAAGCCAGACCTGCGCCTCCGTGGGAATCGGGTGAGCGTTACAGAGAGATGGCTAGACCCTGATATATGGGAAAGCATTATTTCAGGCAACAAAGTCTTTCTGACAATGGAAGTGGTCAAACTTTTAAATGATCTAAAATTGGTTGATCACGTTCTCATTTAAATTGGTGAGGTGAGCAATCGCTTGGCCAGGAGAAGGTTATACTTGTGTTTTGCCTCCTCCTGTGTTCTTTTTATATTCTTTTGTATATATCATGATACCTTTTTGTTGAGAGTATGGTAATTTTTCCTTTTGTTTTTAATTTACAATTGTTTGTCTTTGTTGTATTTATGGTGTAGTTCAGTAAAGTTTTGAGCAATTTATTTTATTTGCTTTAAATGATGTAATTTAGCTAAATATGCTTTTAAAATTTTGTATTTTGTGTAAAGTCATTTGTTTTGGCTAATATGCACAATAAAAAAAATAAATGTTTTTTAAAAAAAGATACCACTTGTGTATACCTAGAATTGGTTAGAATTCTCAGATTGTTCAGTTAGGTGAGTTTCTTGAACACTATCCCCCTTATCCAAATTCGCGCCAAAACCTTCCTTCGCTTAAATGCAGTTTATACCTTTCACATTCCATGAGGGAAAACTCAATGGTTTCATGTCCTAATATTGTTTACCTTCCTGCTTGTGAACTGTGTTGAGTGCTTGCTTTCAAGTCTAAATGGAATAGCTCACACAGTAAAAAATAAGCCACAAATGTAATAAACCAAAAAGAACAAGTCCACACAAATGGACAAACTAACAATTAACAAAGCATATAAGCAAATAAGCAAACATATCATCAGACACATTTTAAGCAATTTTATGTACAAAACCTACTGTCTCTAACTATACTTGCCAGTAAACCTATGTCCAGTTCAATATATTTTTCATTGTCTGTATTTCCCACTCCCCCCTTTTCTATTACACACCTATAGTTAATTACAGATTGTTATATTGCAGAAGTGTCTGTATTTAAATAACATATGAATCTAAATGATTCCTTACTATCTTTACTTTTTTATTTTTCTCTTAATTCTGACATATCTTCTCTAGATGCAAGTCTACCACCCCAAAAAGGATGTTTAAACCAAGTCTAACCATCTAACTAGCAACTATTGTATCTAATCCATTCTAATAAATAGACTATTAATATTCATTTTTTTTAAAAAAAATTTATTTGCAACATCTAGTTTCTTACAAACTTGTGTTACAATGCATCGTCAATTCACTTCTATCATAATTACAAGACCGTTTAGATTTTTAATACCTCAGAGCAAGACTTTTTCCAGAAAGTTTATCACTTAACAAGTTAGATGGAACGAGCTTCCACTCAATATGCGATACCACAGATCTTCCATCATTTCATTTACTGGCTTAAATTTGATCAAGTGGATTGATCTCAGCTCCTTTATTGCCACACATTCGGTTATCAAATGTTTTACTGTCTCATCTTGGCTTTTACAATGCCAACAAGCTGCATTAGTATTCTCTGCCAATTTCCTTTTTACCGTCATATAATTTGTCTTAGAGAGATTCAATCTAAGTCTAAGAAATCTGTCCCTGTGATATCTCGACGGGAATTGGCATAAGTACTTTGGCATTTTATCCACCTTGTTCTTTGTAGGTCCGAGATCCAGTGCTGTCAACATCATGTCATATTTTTCCAAATTTTCGATCCACAGCCATTCTTTCAACAGTCTTCTCGCAGACTGCGGCCGATTTAACAACATGTCCATTGAAATGTTCGCATTTAACATGATGGTTTTCACTTTCTCTGACCAGTTTAGTAGTAGACCAGTATAGTGATGTCTCTCCTAGGTTTAATATTCTATAAGCAGGTTCTGGCTCCGACATTTCAATCTTTCGTAACAATAATGGGGATTTCCATAATACTGTTCCATAAAGACTTTCTAATGCTAATTCATGGCACAAGATGGTCATTGAAATGTTTTTAGGCAACCGCAGGGCATATCGCCAAAATAGGCCTTCTAGTTTAGACCAGATTTTTAGGTCTATGTTCCAACCTGCTTCTGAACCGTAAATTATTGTGGGGATTACCTTCTGGAGGTAGAAAATTCTCAGTGGTATCATTGAGAATTTTCCATATAGGGCTTGTAATCTAGCACCTTGTAAGGCAAGCATTCTTGTTCGGTGGATGATATCCTGCACCCAGCTCCTTTCGCATATCGAGATATTAATCATTATTCCTAGGTAGCGGATTTCTATCATTTCAAGCTGCTTTTTGTCAATCCACCATTTAAAGATCTTTTTTTTTGTGCCAGGCATACATCCAAACTTCATAATTTTTGTTTTTTCCACATTAATGACCAGTTCATTATCGGTCATGTAGGAATCTAGCTCTGACAAAAGCCGCTGTAGCCCTATTCGAGTTCTATCAACCAACACTATGTCGTCGGCATAGATCATGCAGCTTATTGCTTGACCATTGACTTTAGGAGGGAAGCAGTTGGCACCTGCAAGTGCTGTTGTAATATCGGCAATATAAAATTTGAACAGGGTTATTCTCAATTGTGACATTGTATACTTTAGTAGTACATGTTCAGGGTTTGCGTATTATAATGGATTCCTTCATATTTACCATGTTTATTTCCCTGTTGAACATCCCATACTTATTCAACAGCCCAAACTCCATAACACATAAGCCAATTCTATTCCATCTGACCTTATACCTTGAAATGTAGAATATAAAGTAGTCCACCACGCAATGATCTATTCCAGATCTCATCCCATTTCCCCCAACAATCATAATCCCATCCTATCTATATGTAAATATATTTTAATCAATTCTTTATTTACACCACCTTCATTTCCAGCCTAAATCATGTGTCCAAGAACAAAAAAAAAAATGAATAGAAAAATGATGAAAGGAGGGAAAGGAATGGGATGTTGGAGCATTCCAATCATGGATAATGTCAGAACCCACCATTGACACCCAACTTTGGCAGCAACAAGAAGACATGTGAATAATTTTATCCACATAATCCATTTCTGCCCCTTTTTTATCTTTTCTCCAGCATGGGGTCTGGCATGGATTCACATGCTCATGAATATTCCCCATCGTCAGGCTGGGAATCCTCGGTAAAGGAAAAATCTGTATCACTTTCGTTTCTGATCTTTCTTAGTAACCAATCACTGATCTCTGGATCATACTGCCCCCAGCCAATGACTGTCCTCTCCCTAAGCCCCGCCTCTGGCAGCCATCCTCATATTTTTACCGCACGCTCAATTGTTGGGAGTCCTGGTGCTTTAGCGCTCGAGTTTCTGCTGCGTTTTCGTGCTTTTTCAGGAGTCACTTTTTCGGTTTAATCAAGCCTCAGCTCCACCGTTTCTACTTCCGATAACGGGGACCCGTTTTGGTATTCTTCTACGACCCTCAAGGTTGTAGTTTTCGTCGAGTTTACGCTTCTTGGCAGATTCCAGAAGATCTGCGGCCTACCTCAACGGACATGGCCCAGGACAAGTGAAGCTCGATGCCCAGATCCAAGCTGTTCAGGTGCTGCGCTGGATGCGGATTACAAAATGTTTTCAAGGAGGACGAGCATTCGTGATGGCTCTACTGCCTTCATGAGGACAAGACGCACGTGGAGAAGGACTGTGCGTTCTGCATGAACCTTTTGGAACGGACCAAACAAGATCGTCATTCCCGCCTCGCAGCCTGGCTGGAGAAGGGCACAGCAGGTGAGAAGGTGAAGAATCTGAGCGGCCTTCTAAGTCCTGTGAGTGCGCCCCGGCGACGGGGGCACAACAGAAGGCCAAGCACAGAGAGTCCGCGGGCACCGGGAGTGCCGAAAGGTCGGGCTCTTCGACTGGCAGGCAGGGTGCGACTTCCCCGGCACGTTCAACCACGAGCCAGCGCTCTAGTTCGGGGAAGAGGAAGTCTGAGAACCCGGGTAAACTGCTGGAGCGGGCCCGGTCGATCTTGAAGGGACCCGAAGGTGAGCGAGGCGCTGACCCTCCCCCAAGGCAAAGGCCCAGGACGCACCTAAGGTGGTGAGGGCTTTGATCCAGCCTGCAAAAGCCTCTATCGAAGTGGTCACTGCGACCCTGGCGAAGCCGGCTGAGACTACGCCAGTGGAAACTGCCTCTGGGCCCAGAGTATCCCTGCCACCGCGGAGGGAATCCTCTTTCCAGCCCATCGTTAAGACCCCCATGAAGTCCCCGGTGGAAAAAGAGGGGGTGGGGGGGCGGTGGCCATTACAGACTCGGAATTAGCCTCTGAAGAGGATCTGGTGGAAACCGGGAAGGGCCTCAACGAGAGGTTCATAGGCCTTAACGAGAAGTTCGAGAAGGTTCGATCCCAGGGGACAGTCCCTGCTGATGTGATAGAAGATAGCGACAGTGGCGATGAAGAGGGCCCAGTGGAGCGGCCATTCCGTCCGTCACAGCCATTACCCGAGCCCCAGGATAGCTTGGCGGCCATTTTGTTGGCGATCCAATCCTTATGTACTGAGATAAGGACGAGATTACCACGGACCCCGTTGGAGGTTCCAGAACCAGGCCCGTTGGGAAGCCCTCCGAACAAGCGGAGAGTCCACCCCGCTCCTCCCTTCTTGCCCGCGAGGCCTGTGGATCCCTCATCCCCCCCCCTCTCCGGGCCCTAGAGAGGATACGGCGACTGATACAGCGATGGGGACGGATGACGACGACGGCGGCGATGACACAACGGACATCCCGTCATCGCCCCTGCCACGGGCTTCTCCACCCGACGAAATTGGCTCCTTTCACTCCATAACCAGGGCATCCAAGCTCTTCCAGCTCTGTCCTGAAGAACAGAAAAGGAAGGGTTTCTTTACCAATGACGAGAGGCCAAGAGGAAGACGGTCATCACAGTGCCGTTGCTCGACATCTGGGATGAGGGGCTGGCTATCAAGAACCCTTCCACGACACCCGCCAAGACGGACAGGTACGAGAACAAGTACCGAGTCCCTGATGCCGCCCCCTTGTGCCTCAGGGCCCAGCCCACGCCGGACTCAGTCGTCTCGGCAGCGGCCAAGAAGAAAGCAGCGGCTGCGGCGGCTTCAACTTCCATGCCGGACAGCGAGGGCAAGAAGTTGGACTCCATGGGACGACGAGTCATCTCGTCGGTGGCGACGACGACGATTAAGGCGGCCAATGCCTTAGCTATCGTGGCCCCCTACGACAGGGAGCTTTGGTTCAAGAAAGCTCCCCTGCTAGACTTCCTGCTGGACGGACGACAAGAGGGCGGAGGCCCTACAAATTATGCAGGAAGGCGAGGTGGCATCGGATCACGCCATAACGGTGGCAACGGACATTGCCGATACCGGCTTTCGCCAACTGGGCAACAGGGTTTGCCTTCGACGACGATGGCTCAAGGCGACGGACTTTCGCCTGGATGTCCAGACCAGAGTGTTGGATATGCCGTTTGACGGCAACAACCTTTTTGGGAAGACGGTGTACGATTCGCTCCAGGCCATCAAGACTGACTCGGAGACGGCCAGGGCCCTAGGTGTACTTCAACTACGGCCCTTTCGGAGCTCCAGAGGCAGACAGGGTGCCTCCAAGGGATCCAGCAGTGGCTCTTCTACATACCGCCAGGCGGCCTGCTCCTCGTCCCAGGAGGCCTACTGAGGTCGCGGCAGGCAAGTGGATCCCGCCGTCGTTGTCAAGGAGGCCAAGGCGGCAAGGCCTCCTCCAACCAAGACTGACCCGGCCGTGGCGTCGGGCCCCCACCGAAGCACCCCGGTGGGAGGCCTGCTGACTAAGTTGGTCAGCGTGTGGGAGTCCATCTCCACCGACCGTTGGGTGCTGGACACCCTGGCGAACGGGCACTCACTGGAATTCCAAAAGTGTCCTTGCATTCCTTCCGTGGCCAGGAAGGAGAATCACGTCCCTCAACTGCTTGTGGAGGTAAGGGCGATGCTCAAGAAAGGTGCCATCGAGCTCGTCCACAGGAGGCTCCGGGGCTCCGGAGTGTTCTCAAGGTACTTCCTCGTCAGAAAGAAGACAAGCGGTTGGCGCCCCATCCTGGACCTGCGTTGGTTAAACAAATACATCAAGGCGCAGAAATTCCGGATGGTCACTCTCCAGCACGTGCTGGGACAGTTGGAGGAGGGCGACTTCCTATTGTCGTCGGACCTGGAGGATGCTTATTTCCACATCCCCATTCTAAAAGGACAGTTTCTCAGGTTCGTGGTTCAAGGACGCCACTACCAATTCAGAGCCCTGCCGTTCGGATTAAAGTCGGCACCCAGGGTGTTCACCAAGTGCCTGGCACCAGTGGCGGCGCGGCTGTGCCTGCAGGGGATCCACGTCTACCCCTACCTGGACGACTGGCTCATCCGGGCAAGGACAAGGGAACTTGCCGTCGAACACAGTGAGGACCGTCCGGCTGCTCACGGAACTGGGATTCGCCATCAACTACCCCAAATCCCACCTGGTTCCGTCGCAACTAGCACTGTTTCTAGGAGCGAAGCTCGATACAGTGGGGCAATTGGCCTCCCCGTCAGAGGAGAGGACGAAGGCCATGCTGGGCATAGTGGGGCCTCTGCTAGCCACGGACGTGGCCAGGGTGTGAGGTCCATCAAGTCCCTCCTCGGGATGATGTCCTCATGCATTTACCTTGTACCCCTTTGCAGACTTCGGATGCGTCCGCTACAGGTGTTTCTCGACGCCCGCTGGTTTCAGGTGACGGGCTGCTTCGAAGACAGGATCCCTCTCGACGAGGAGTTCCATCGGGCGATCCTATGGTGGGGTACCCTGTGCGCACCTCACTACAGGCACAGACTTTCAGACCCCGGCGCTTCTGGAGACGGTGACGAAGGACGCGCCTCTGGAGGGTTGGGGGGCCCACACCGGAGATCTCCACGCAAGAGGCCTTTGGCTCCCGGAGGAGAGGTCTCTCCACATCAACATTCTGGAGCTCCGAGCAGTGTTTCTGGGCGCTCAAGTCGTTCCTTCCGTCCCTCAAGGACAAAGTGGTGAGGATCTTCACCGAAAACACCACCACGATGTTCTACATACGGAAGCAGGGAGGCACCAGATCCCCAGCCCTATCCAAGGAGGCCCAGGATCTGTGGCACTGGGCAGTCGCCCAGGGGATGTTTCTGGTTCCCTTCCACTTGGCAGGAATAAAAAACACCATCACAGACTCACTCAGCAGGGAGCTGCACTCATGCCACGAGTGGGAACTAAGTCAGGACCAGGTGGATCGGCTTTTTCGAAGATGGGGCAAACTCCGGATTGACCTTTTCGCGACAGCGACGAACTCCCAAGTGCCAGAGGTTCGCCAGCAGGTTCCCGCAGCCAAGGAGCAGGGGCGATGCTTTCTTGCTCCCTTGGGACGGCCTGTTCCTATACGCGTTCCCTCCTTTGCCGTTGCTGCTCCGCCTCATCAACCAGCTCAAGAAGTCCAGGGGCAGAATGATCCTCATCGCACCGGCATGGCCGAGGCAGATCTGGTTCCCGGACCTTCTGGACTTGTCAATGTCCCCACCAGTCAAGCTGCCGGCAGACGCGGATCTTCTCTCCAGAGAAGGAGGCGCCATTCTTCATCACGACCCAGAGTCGCTGAACTTGCAGGCCTGGCTCCTGCAGCACTAGAGTTTGGAGGGTACAATATCCTGGCTGACTGCAGAGAGGTTCTTGCAAAAGCCAGGGCGTCCTCAACCTTCAAGTGTTACGGTCATAAGTGGAAGAGGTTCTCTGTCTGGTGCCGTGCACAGAAGATTAACCCTCTGCGGATTACGGCCCTGCAAGTACTGCCGTACCTATTGTCGCTGGCCAAAGCTGGACTGGCTCACGCCTCCATCAAAATACATCTGGCTGCCATCTCCCGATATACCAGGACTACGGGACGGGCATCCTTGTGGTCTCTTCACCTGGTGAAGGAAGTTATGAAGGGACTATTCCGATCGTTCCCACCGGTGAAGGCTCCTGCCCCGGTGTGGGAGCTTAATGTGATGCTGACCAGGCTCATGGAGGCCCCATTCGAGCCTATGCATTCGTTCCTGTCATTGAAGACAGCGTTCCTCGTGGCCATCACCTCTCCACGACGAGTGGGAGAGATCTAGGCCCTATCTTGCAAGCCTCCATACTTGACTTTTCATGACTCAAGGGTGGTGCTGAGGACGCACCCCTCCTTCATGCCCAAGGTGCCATCGGACTTCCACCTCAACAAGCCCTTGGTGTTACCAGTTTTCTTCCCGTCGCCTTCTACACTGGCCGAGAGGACTTTGCACTCGCTGGATGTAGCTAGAGCGCTGAAGTTCTATGTGGACCGCACAAAGTTTTCGGAATACGTCGCAGCTGTTTGTGAACTTTGGGTCTGTGAATCAAGGGAAGGCTCTCTCGAAGACTTCCATTGCCAGGTGGCTCTCCGGCTGCATCATGCACTGTCACCGGTTGGCAAAGCGATCGCTGCTACCACGGCGTTCCTGTCTGGTGTGCCCCTTCTGGACATTTGCAGGGCTGCTACGTGGAGGTCGACGCACACCTTCACAAGATGCTACTGCTTCGATTGGGACTCCAGGGTGGAGTCCAGGGTCGGAAAAGCAGTGCTGCGCAACCTGTTCGCCTAAGGTGAGCCTGGTGAGGACGTAAGAATTGCTTAACGTTGAGTTTTGGATGTAATGCTTAATGTTGAGCCGTTGCCACCTCCCGTGGTTGCGCATGTGTATACTGCTATGTATTCTTTTATTTACGAGCATGTGAATCCATGCCAGACCCCATGCTGGAGAAGGAACAAGTTACTTACCTGTAACTGTTGTTCTCCAGCATGGGTCTGGCATGGATTCACATGCGAACCCTCCCGCCTACCCCTCTGCGGCTCTTCACTTGGTCATACTGCCACTTCACATGCTACCAAATCTGAGGATGGCTGCCAGAGGCGGGGCTTAGGGAGAGTGCAGTCATTGGCTGGGGGCAGTATGACCCAGAGATCAGTGATTGGTTACTACTAAGACATACAGATCATAAACGAAACTGATACTGATTTTTTTTCTTTACCGAGGATTCCCAGCCTGACGGGGAATATTCATGAGCATGTGAATCCGTGCCAGACCCATGCTGGAAAACAACAGTTACAGGTAAGTAACTTTTTCCTTATTTGCCAGAATGCTTTCCTCAACTTGGCTGCAGTACACGTTAAACTTGTCCAATGTTTTTCACCCTCCATGTTTATGCATTTTCCCAATACGTGAAGCCTCTTGTCTGCATCCATCACGTTATAAGAGTCCTGCCTTCTCATAAAAGTTTCTGTAACGTTGTAATTCCAATTACAAGTTGTATTACATTTATTCCAGTAGTCTTAATGTGTTGATATTTAAATGAGTAAAGGGCCAATGTTTATTCCTGGCCTTTTTGAATTTCAGTGCAACTAATTCCCCTCTGTATTGCCTGGAACTATTGGTAAGCACTAAGCCAATAGCCTGACCTTGTAGCCCCGGATTGAAAAGTCTTTGCCTTATCAAGCAATGTGACCCACAGATCTTTAGAGTGTCGTAGAATATTGTGGCAAGGGTAAGAACCAGGACAAGAACATCCACCACAGCGCATCCAAGAGGGACTCTACTTTGTAGTATAGTATTTCATTTTTGAGTAAGTAAAGATATGGAGGCATACTGCAGCTTTTTCAGGGCCAGCACCCATGAGGGTCAGATCCTATTAGTACATGGTGACAAGAGGTATCTTCTTTCAAATAGTGTTTTGGGAGTTCGCAGAGTACTTTAGTCGGAAATGATTTCTTGGCACCAAGAAGTAAATACATACTTAACGTAATTGAAGTATATAAAGGCTTTACGCCAAAAGGAACTCTGCACACATGCGTCCGGCTAGTATGGTCGAAAAAACATCTGAGGCACCTCACGCATGAGGGATCATGGGTACAGTGGACGTCACACTAGGGATAGTATTACTGGCCCGCCCTGTCAACGTCCCTTTTTGAGTTTTTAAAACTGTAATACTCCGCTTCCACTAGATGTCGGCCTATGCACAGTATGTGAATCTAAGCAGATGCAAACATCAGAAATAAGATTATGGTGAGTAATGTATCCCATATTTTGCATGCTCAGGAAATAGATTGGTTTGTATTCACTATTTTATCGCCTCGCTTTATATCTTGCTTTCCTTTACCAACTCCCATGCAGACCTCCTATACTTAAATGGTGTATTTACACCTTTTGTGTAAAACACCTCAGCTATCATACATTTTCTCAGGTGACATGTGGTTGAACACGCTTGCAAAAAAACGGTGAAACACCCTTGCCAGTATTACAGAACTATGCTTCTTGTCATTGCACGACAGCCTAATTTCAAGGAACTTAGTTTGCCAACTCTGAAAGTGGGAATTATTCGGTTGGGCCCCCTCAACATGTTCAGAACCTCATCTTTGTTAATTGAATTTGAGCTCTGTCTTATCCAGTACTCTTATATGTTGCGGTTTCCATATTTTTAATGTGTGCTTTACTTTTCCCATATACTCCGGCTTCTGCTTTATTGAAGTTACAGAAGCAGTGCATGCTGTTTATCTGAGATTGTGAAAGCAGCCTTTTCGTAGAATACAGCCGCTCGAAATGACACTGACTGCGTGTCAATTATCTTTCTCAACTTACTGCGTTTTCTTTGCAGCACAACAGATATTCTGTTTCTTGCGGCATGTCTATGAAACGTCTGCAGTTAACATATTTCCCCCACGCTACAGCTATATGCAGTCTAGCAATTCAAACACTTTGAGTTTACTTGTTTCTGTGCATCGGAGATGCCAACATGGATATGGTACTCA
This sequence comes from Ambystoma mexicanum, assembly GCF_040938575.1. NCBI lineage: Eukaryota > Metazoa > Chordata > Amphibia > Caudata > Ambystomatidae > Ambystoma > Ambystoma mexicanum. The sequence continues at coordinate 82,871,758 of NC_090931.1, forward strand.
CTGAAGCCACGTTCACAAAGTCATTGTTCCTTCTCTACCTTGCTAGCTTTCCCGCGCTTCCAATCCAAGCATCCCTACCACGTTGATCCCTTTCACCCTGCTATTGTCTCGCCAACGATCTCCGTGTCCGTAACGCCCTCCAGTGTTTCTTGAACGTATTCCGTATAAATTAACTTCCTAGTAACCCCGGTGGGCTCTTCTGCTCCGCATGTAGAATAGTCTTGAATTAGGGCTCACGCAAGATTCCAAATAAGTTAAAGTAACAGTAATTTCATGGTTGCCATCTTTTCCATATTATAGATTAACAAAGTAAATATTGATTAATAATAAAAAAAGAACATGGTACAGATGAACATAACTTAAATGGAGTTGAAAAAGAAACCTGTTATTAATCAAAGCTGAGATTGCTCAACCATTTATTTCTTTGTAGATATTTTTGTAAAATCTTGTTCTAACGATGTGCCCTCCATGGGGTCTAAGTCTGTCAGGCAGGCCTCCGCAGATTTATGGTCAGTAAAAGAGTGCAATTGACCACCCAGCACTATTCTGAATATAGCGGGGTATATCATGTAGTATTTCATGCTTTTTTCACAAGCCTTCATATTTGCTTTATCAAAAGCGCATCTTCTCAGCATGATATCTTTACTCGGAGCAACAAATACCATTATTTTGTGACCTCCCCATGCTAGATTTTTCGATTATCTTGATCTTCTCAGTATGAGTTCTTTGATTGGGAATCTTAGGAATTTAAAAGTTTCTTGGTCTCTCCCTATGGGTGGCTTGGGGCCCAGAGACCGATGAACCCTTTCAATTCCCAAAGATTGCTTTGAGTCTAAATTCAGTATCCTGTGTAAATTCTTTTGTAAGAAATCAATTGCATTACCTCTCAGCATTTTCGGGAAATCCAGCTATCCGGAGGTTGTTTCTTCGAATATTTTCCGTGTTCAGACATCTTTAGAGTAAGTTTCTCATTTAGTATCATCAGGTCTTTTACTTGATCAGCTAGCCTGCGAGTCTTCTCATCCACTGAATTGAGATGTGTTTCTGCTGAATCTACCCTCTTGGTTACTTCCACACTTTTCTTCTGATTTAAAGAGTTTAGTTTTTTTTATTTCTGCAATGTCCATGGTTACCTTAGTCAGCAACTCCAACAGTCTGTCCCCTCTATCAGTCTCATTTTTTCTACCCATTTTGTCTTTTAGCTGGTTGTGTCACTAAAGGAGTGTTCAGTACAGACATGTTAAATTGAGAAAGGAAGGGTGTCGGTCTTGGGCACAGGCGCAAAGCTCACACACTGCCATCTCTGTTCAAGAATCACATTTGGGGAAGACCCCCGGCGACATAAGCGCTACCAACAGCAATTCCACAAAACACATTAAGTCCAACCGAGACTCGACACGCACGTCGAGTACTCGGAAAGAGGCACATAGAGAACGGTCCGAATTGATGTTCTCTGCGCGTTCTCGATCTAGATCGCCGCATGACTCCAGGCAACAAGCCACTTTTGCCAGAAGTGCCTCGCTCCCCAAGGGAACGGAGGTTCGATCGTCAGAAGACGAAACTGACCTCTATCCCCAGTCCGCACTCCAGGAGTCAGCATCAACAGGCCACGCAACGGCTGCTCCCGAGTCCCAACCTCCACATTCCAGAGATGGGGACACTACCCCCGAACCTCGGCACCAGGCGTCGAAAGGCACCGAAGGGGCGAAAAAACAGGTTAAACACTCTTCCACCCACAGGGAAGGGGGAAAAACAGAGGAAGCAGTCTTTGCCTCCTTCCACACCTCAAACATTCTACCCCCACATAAACAGATGGCCAAGTCTCGGTCTTCTGTTATCCCTAAGACCCCTGTTCAAACCAGTAGGTCTAGTCAAGTTAATGCAGGGAAAGGCCTTCAAGAAAGAATAATTCCCAGTTCAAGAGAATGGTCTAGTGATGACATAGTCATGTCAAGGATGTCGTCATTGGCAGATTTCTATGCCAAAAACCCTGAACACTTTCTCTTTTACCCCCGACGGGTCAACTCCCTCAGGCTCTAGGGATCCTATTACCCCCCCCAAGTAAGAAGTCCCGGGTTGAAGCTCCTACTTAGGAGGAGGAGGAGGGGGACTTTGCCAAGGAGTTAGTGGGAGAAAGGAGACCTGTTACCCAGGCCATCCCTATCCTTAAGTCAATTCAAAGGAGGATGGACCCTTCCCTTGTTAATCCCTATCTCACTAGGGCGGTAAACCCCAGAGTTGAGAAGCTTTTCAGGGCAGCCCAAACAGACCCACTGTACGTAAGAGGGCATCTGAGACCGGACTCCCTGGTAGTGACAAACACCCGTAAGAGGGCGGGAACACCCTTATCGTCGGAAGCTTCTCCCGACAAGGAGAGCAGGAAGATTTATGGCTTGGGCAGGAAAGTAGCCTCCACTTCCGCCTACGAGGCAAGGATTGCCAACTCCACAACCCTGCTGGTGAGTTACAACTGCCACCAGTGGGAAGAAGTCGCGGCACTCATAGATTCCACACCAGAACCCTTAAAAAGCCAATTGGCACGCGTTTCGGCGGAAGGAAGAGCTGTGTCCGGTTGCATTTTAAAAGCAACCTTTGATGCCGCGGATAACGCCGGCAGATTGATAGCAGAAGGTAATGTTAGCAAAAGGCATGCTTGGTTGCGACAGTCTGGGTTCAAAGCCGAAACCCAGGCATCATTGATAGATAAACCGGTTGAGCCGGATCTATTGTTTGGAAAGGCGGTCGAGGACGCTGATAAATGCCAAGGACGAGTATGAGACACTCAAATCCCTAGGCCAACTAACCAATAAACCCCCAAACCAGAGAGGGAATGGCAATTTTCGTCGCCCACGCGAACAAAATTCCCAGAAAGGGTCTAAATATTCCCAGGGGCAGGGTACACAATGGAACAGCCAACTTTTTACCCAGGGTTATGGCAGGGGTAATAAGAGAGGAAGTGGTAAAGGTAGAGGCAGCCCCAGTAGAGGCGACTGCACGCCTCCACCAAAACAGCGACGCTCCGTTCAGGGTTCCTTCTCACGCATCCCCAGTAGGGGGGACACATTTCCAACTTCACCCAAGCTTGGGAAGGGATCACATCAGACAGATGGGTGCTGTCCACAGGGTCCGCAGGATACTGCATAGAACTGTTAGAGCATCCCCAAAACCACCCTCCACGACAAAGAATACATTCTTTGGACCACCAGAAGATCCTCCTCGAGGAGATCGTCAATCTTCTAGCAAAGGACGCGATAGAACTTGTCCCGGGACAACAGGTAAAAAAGGGTATTTATTCAACTTACTTCCTTGTGCCAAAAAAAGATTTGACAATGCGCCCAGTATTGGATTTACGGCCTGCAAACAAGTATGTCAAGCATCAAAAATGTGCATGACTACTCTCCAAGAGGTAATCCCCCTCCTAAAAAAGGATTACATGGCAACATTGGACACGAAAGATGCCTATTTTCATATTTCCATGTTCCCACCGCACAGAGTACTTGCGCTTCAAGGTGGACAGTCGGCACTACCAGTTCAAGGTACTGCCCTTTGGGATAGCCTCGGCTCCAAGGGTATTCACCAAGGTACTGGCGGTGGCGGCGGCACACCTATACAGGGAGGCAATACCGGTGTACCCTTACCTGGACAACTCTCCACGCGGGAGACCCCAGTAATTTGCATAACAAACCTTCAAAGGACGATCGACATCCTCTTCGAATTAGGGTTCTCAATAAACGAGAAGAAGTCAAGTCTGGTGCCAAGCACCTCCAAACAGTTCCTAGGAGCTATCCTAGACACGCGAGAGGGGTTGACCTTTCCATCAGAGGAAAAAATTCGGAATATACTGTTGCAAATTCCTTTTGCTAGGCATGATGGCGTCATGTATTTACCTGGTCCCCCACACGCGCCTGCGTCCCATGCATGAATGGTTGGCGAAACAGTGGTCTCAGGCAAGTGGTCAGTGGGACGATCTAGTGGTCGTTTCGCCAACACTGGTACAAAGCCTTCACTGGTGGACAAGAGAAAAATCTGTCCAAGGGGAAACCCTTTTACGATCCCGAGATACAGGCGGTAATCATAACCGATGCATGCCTGACAGGGTGGGGAGCTCACTACCTCCACCACACAACTCCGGTCTCTGGTCTCACTCAGTGGCCAAGAATCACTTCAACCTGCTAGAGCTTCTGGCAGTATTCAGAGCGCTTCACGCGTTCGAGCCCTACCTGCTGAATCTGTCAGTGCAGATCCGGACGGACAGCACTACAGCCATGTTTTACCTAAACAAGCAGGGAGGGACTCGTTCGCCAAGTCTGTCCAAGCTTGCCCAGAAAAATTTGGATATGGGCACTCAGACGGAAGATCTTCCTGTCATCTCAAGGAACACGAATGGTGTCTACACAGAGAAATCGTAGAAGATATCTTATCTCAGTGGGGTTTCCCCACTATAGATCTATTCGCCACAAGCGAGGGATGTTTGCGTACGCTTTTCCACCAACAACTAATCAGGAAGGTGGTCAAGGATTTGCATCCAGGTTCCCCCAGCCAGACTCCCAGGGGAACGCCCTGTGGATGAACTGGTCAGGGATGTTTGCGTACGCTTTTCCACAAACAACTAATCAGGAAGGTGGTCAACAAGATGAACAGAGAGTCAATGACGCTCTTCCTAGTTGCTCCCATGTGGGTGAGACAACCGTGGTTTCCACATCTACGCAGACTAGCGGTGTGCGAACCCATCAAACTCCCGGGCTGGTACAACCTACTGTCCCAGCACCAAGGTCAAACAGTGCATCCTCAACCCAACTCAACGAACCTAGCAGCATGGCTCTTGAGGTCATAGAGTTCGGACATCTCAAATTACCTCCGAGGTGTATGGACATCCTAAAGGAATCTAGGAAGCCAAACACGAGGCACTGCTACTTTGACAAATGGAAACGATTCGTTATCTGGTGCCAGAATAAGCAAGTCAACCCAGTTGATTGCACTCCTTCCACAATTGTCACATACATGCTCCACCTGCTGAATGCAGGACTGGTATTTAACTCACTGAAGGTACACCTGGTAGCGCCGTCAGCATACACCACATCCCAAAACCGTGTCGTGGTTAAAGCTTTCATGGAAAGAGTAAAGAGTAAAGAAAGAGTAAAGAGACTTCACTCTCCTATTGCAAACCCAACACCAGGATGGGACCTTAACGTGGTGCTATCTAAACTCATGGGCCCCCATTCAAACCCATACATAAAAGCAGTCTCAAACACCTGACTTATAAGACGGCCTTCCTAGTAGCAATAACATCTATAAGAAGGGTCAGTGAAATTCAGGCTCGGTCAGTGCAGTATCCATTATTTACAGTTCATAAAGATAAACTGGTTTTACATACACACCCTAGGTTTTCACATAAGTTTATTTCTAAATTCCACGTGAACCAGTCCATCAAGCTTCCGGCTTTTTTCCAAGACCCACAAAGCTCGGCTGAGGTGAAACTACACACCCTAGATGTGCGTAGGGCGGTCCTCTACTATGTAAACAAGACCAGATCACTAAGGAAAACAGATCAGCTGTTTCGGTAGCTACAGCCAGAGAGGGAGATTGCGTCTCTAAAGGTGCCATCTCCAAGTGGATTAACTGTATCCAGCTGTGTTACTCTTTCTGAAAAAACTCTGCCTTTCACGCCAAGAGCCCACTCTACTAGAGGCAATGGGGCCACTTTGGCTTTCATTGCAAATGTACCCCTTGACACCATTTGCAAAGCATCTACTTGGAACTCTTTTACACTTTTACTCAGCACTACTGCATTGACAACCATTCCAAGACAGATACTCAAGTGGGACTAGCGGTTCTAAGACATTTATTTGCTCATGACCCTTCTCACATCCCACCGCCTAACACTGCTCGCTAATCTATGCACAGCATGTGATCCAAGCCTCAGAAGAGATACATTACTCACCGTAATCGTATTTCTGATGCTTGTATCTGCTTAGATTCACATGCGACCCACCCTTCCTCCCCTCTGAGAGAAGGCGCATGGATGCTTGTAGTCTTATCTATCTGCTTGGATTATCTGTATTTGTGCTACTCCTCATGCTACCTCATGTCAGAAAAAATACAATCTGAGGGTCCTAGACGCGTAAGTGATCATGGGTACAGTGGACGTCACACTAGGGATAGTATTACTGGCATGCTGTGTCAACGCCCATTTTCGAGTTTGGAAAAACAAACTGTAATACTCCGCAGATTCCACTAGATGTCGGCCTATGCACAGCATGGGAATCTAAGCAGATACAAGCATCAGAAATACGATTACGGTGAGCAATGTATCTCATATATACTCACCCGCTGCCATATTGTACCATATGGAGAGTACTCCATTCAAATTCTGCCCTAAATGTAAACGGAAGATTCCCTGGGTGGGTCAGCACCTTGCGTGCAATCTGTGTCTCCCACGAGACCAGCCCGAGGCTAACCGTCGAGCTAGCCAGCTCTTCAAACTGAAGACCCTTAACTACCGCTCAACTAAGCGCTGGGCCCACTACGCCAGCCAACTAGAGGCCGTGGAGGGGACATTCAGCGATGGCAGCAACGCTGCCGAATTGGACGGCAAAGGGGTGACTTTGGACACCCGCGCACAGGCCCCTCACCCCGAAGGACTGGGCGGCGGCCACGTTGTGGGGACAACACCCAGCGGCAAAAGTGCTACACATTATACCACCACTAAGCACATCAACCCCGGCTGTGGATCGACACGCGTGTCGAGCGATCGGCACTGGACGACACCACGAGAGCGGTCCAACTAATCTTTGTCCTCTGGGCGTTCCCGTTTGCCTCATGGCAAGGCCAACTGTCTTCGATTAAGAAGGGTGTCGCCCGATCAACAGTCCCCGAGGCCAGATCGTAGGATGACGATACCGCCCGGCACCCTCAAGAGGCTAAACGCAATGCGTCTGACCGTACACCAGATATTGGACGTCGTCCTTCGAATCCCGCCTCAGAAACTCAACGCGAGGTGTCGGAACCCTCAGAGCCCCCATAAACTCTGGGAAACACTCCTCTTGCCATGGGGGAGGGGATAAACCACAAAAGACATCTTCAGGTCCCCATGTTCATAGGGAGAAGCATAAGGCTCCAAAGGTAATGGGGAAGTCCAAAGTTTCGGAACCTACCACAAAAACAAAACTCATTCCTCCCACTGCTGAGGATATGGGCACTGATGAGGAACCAGTTATTCCTAACTCTTAAGACGGGAGCTCAGCAGACGGGGTCATGAAAAGGTTAACTTTCATGGCTAACTTATGAAAAGGACCCTAACTACTTTCGTAGTTACTGTAGCACCTCTCCTTCCTCTGCCCCTTCTGGGTCAAAGGTAACACCTGGGTCCTCTCAACCCCCTACTAAAAGACTCCACTCAGACGTCCCTTCCCAGGGCTTGGTCACAGACCGCTTCGTGGTGGAGCCTTACCACCCTTATTCATATTGCAACCTAACAGCCTCAATATTTTGATAACCAGGCGGGTGACCCTTATTATGGGGATGACTAAGACCAGGAGGAGGATGATTAAGCTGAAGCTTACAACATTGACTCACCGGTTGCTAAAGACCCCCCGGTGCATGACTCTCCTGGAGACAACCAACCCTTCCTCAATGAGGTGCTGGCTAAGGCGGCGTATTGACACACAGGGTGTTCAGGAAGACAGACTTTGCTGAAGAAATCCTAGGGGATAAGCAAGTCAGTACTCCTGCTATCCCATTGCTAAAATCCATCCAGCGCAGAATTGATCCCTCGCTGCAAACACCAAATCTCACTCGAGCGGTTAATCTGCGGGTCGAGAAATTGTTCTGTGCCAAACCCTCTGATCCCCTGTACATTAGGGGTCAATTAAAACCTGATTCCCTGGTTGAAACAACCACCAGGAAGAGGGCAGGCACTCTGCTTCCTCTGTAGCACCTCCTGATAAGGAGAGCAAACTTCTATATGGCCTGGGAAGGAAAGTTGCCTCCACTGCGGCCTATCAAGCAAGAATTGCAAACAGTGCCACCCTTTTGGCAAACTACAATTGCCATCAGTGGGACGAAGTGTCTGCTTTGGTTTCCTCCGCACCCGACCGCTTAAAGAGCGAGTTGGCTCAGGTGGCAGCACAGCGGAGATCTGTGTCAGGCTGCATGTCAAAGCTTAACTTTGATGCAGCGGATAATGCTGGGAGGTTAATCGCTGAGGGCACTGTTATCAAGCGTCACGCTTGACTTAGACAGTTGGGTTTCAAACCTGTAACTCAGGAAACCCTTAGATATGCCTGTGGAGCTGAATGTACTATTCAGCAAGGCAGTTGAGGAGTACGAGAACCTGAAATCTCTTGGCCAACTCACCAACAAACCCTCTGGACAGAGGGTTAACAATTTTCGCTGCTTTTGGGGCCAAAATTCTAAAAGGGGTTCCAATTATTAACAAAACCAGGGAACTTCATGGGGTAACAACCAATCCCAATCCTCACAGGGCTACCGCAGAGGGCAGCGTAGGGGTTGCACTCGGGGAGAGGCATCCCTGCCAGAGGTAGTGCGCCACCCAACAAGCAGTGACGTTCCGCTTCGGGTCCCCTCCCATGTACCCCCAGTAGGGGGGCACATTTCCACCTTCACCCACGCATGGGAGGCGATCACTTTGGACAGATGGGTGCTGTCCAGTGTCCAGAGGATACTGCATAGAGTTGCTAGGGCGCCTCCACGACCATCCTCTGCGACAAAGAGTACACTCGCTGGAACATCAGAAGATCCTCCTCGAGGAGATTGCCGTTATGCTAGCAAAGGACGCCCTAGAAGTCGTCACGGTCAACCAGGTAAACAGGGGTATTTATTCAACCCGCTTCCTTGTGCCAAAAAAAATCTGACAATGCCTCCAGTATTAGATTTGTACTAAGTATGTCAAGCCACAAAAATTCTGCATGACTACACTACAAAAGCTAATCCCTCTTATAAAAAATGGGGATTACATGGTAACATTGGAAATGAAAAATGCCTATTTTCATATTTGAATGTTCCCAGCGCACATAAGATTCTTGCGTTTCAAAATAGACAACCAGTGCTACCAATTCAAGGAGCTGCCCTTTAGCATAGCCTGAGCTCCAAGGGTATTCACCAAGGTACTGGTGATGGCGGCACACCTACGCAGGGAGGCAATCCCAGTGTACCCTTACCTGGACGACTTGCTCATTACAGGGGAGTTCCCCTCTCCCGCCCTAATTTGCAGACTAAACATCCAAAGAACAATCAACGTCCTCTTCCAATTGGGCTTTTCAATCAATCAACGAGAAAGTCGATCCTGGTGTCAAGCCTGTAGCCAAGCACCTCAAAACTGTTCCTATGAGCTGTCTTAAATACCCAGGAGAGGGTTGGCCTTTCCATCAGAGGAAAGAATTCGAAATGTGGTGTTGGAAATTCCTCTATCAGGCCAGTCGCCAAATTAGGGTGCGCAAAGCTATGCGTTTGCTAGGCATGATGGCATCTTGCATTTACCTGGTTCCCCACGTGCGCCTGTGACCCATGCAGGAATGGTTGGCGAAACAGTCTTCTCAGGCAAGTGGTCAGTGGGATGATCTAGTGGTTGTTTCGCCAACACTAGTACAGAGTCTTCGCTGGTGGACAAGAGAATCTTACGAAGGGTAAACCCTTCTACGATCCAGAGATACAGGCTGTTGTCGCAACAGATGCCTCCCTGGCGGGGTGGGGAGCGCACTACCTTCACCACACAGCTCAGGGTCTCTGATCTCACACGGTGGCTCAGAACCATATCAATCTGATACAACTTCTGGCAGTCTTCAGAGCGCTTCGGGCATTCAAACCCCTCCTATCCAACCAGTCAGTGCACATCCTAACAGACCGCACGACTGCAATGTTTAACTTTAACAAACAAGGAGGCACGCGTTCTCAATCTGTCCAAGCTTGCCCAGAAAATTTGGAAATAGGTAAATCTTCTGTTTGAGTGCCCATCAACACGTTCCAGGGGAACTCAACTTGCTAGCAGACGCTCTGAGCAGAGATGCCGTCCCAGAAGAACAGAAGTGGTGACTACACAAAGAGGTCGTGGGAGACCTCTTCTCTCAGTGGGGTTTCCCCACTGTACACCTGTTTGCCACAAGCGAAAACAGGCAATGCCCAAACTTCGCATCCAGGTTCCCCCTGCCAGGCTCCAAGGGGAACGCCCTATGGATGAATTGGTCAGGGATATTTGCCTACGCTTTTCCACCAACCCCTCTGATGAGGAAAGTGGTGAACAAGATCCGCAGGGAACCGATGACGCTAATCCTAGTTGCTCCTATGTGGGCGAGACAACCATGGTATCCACACCTGCGCAAACTGGCGTTGTGAACCCATCAAACTACTGTGCCGGTACAACCTACTCTCCCAGCACGAGGGGTTAACAGTGCATCCACAGCCCAACTCGATGAACTTGGCAGCATGGCTCCTGAAGTCAGAGTTCGGACATCTCAATTTACTGCAGAGATGTATGGAGATCTTGAAACAGTCAAGAAAACCAAACACGAGGCACTGTTACTATGATAAATGGAAATGATTTGTAATTTGGTGCCAGAATAAGCAAATCGGCCACGTTGTTTCTACTCCTTCTAATGTTCTCACCTATATGCTCCACTTATGGCTGCAGGGTTGGTGTTTAACTCACTAAAGGTACACCTGGCAGCTTTGTCAGCCTACACCACTTCCCATAACAAGGTGTCATGGTGGAAGGTACCAGTCATCAAAGCATTTATGGAAGGGGTAAAGCGACTCCACCCTCCAATTTCTAACCCACCGCCAGGTTGGGACCTTAATGTGGTAATCGCTAAGCTCATGAGACCACCCTTTGAGCCCATGCCCAAGTCTAGTCTCAAATACCTGACTTATAAAACTGCCTTCTTAGTAGCCATCACTTCCATAAGAAGGGTCAGTGAAATCCAATCTGTCAGCGCAGGATCCTTTCTTTGCTATACATAAGGACAAACTGGTTTTACACACTCACTCTAGGTTCTTAAGTTCATTTTCAAATTCCATGTTAACCAGTCTATTGAGCTACTGGCATTCTTCCAGGAACCCAAGAGCTCTGCTGTGGTTAAACTCCACACACTAAATGTGAGGAGGGAGGTCCTTTATTGCGTAGACAAGACCAGACCGCTAAGAAAGACAGATCAACTGTTCGTCTCTCTCCATAGCGCCAGGCAGAGAAGGAGATCGCATCTCTAATAATGCCATCTCTAGGTGGATAGTCAGATGTATCCAACTCTGCTATTCTCTTTCAGATAAAACACTGCCTTTTACGCCAAGGGCCCACTCCACAAGAGGTACTGGAGCCACTCTGGCTTTCATTGCAAAAGGTCCCCTTAGACATCATTTGCAAAGGAGCTACATGGATCCATGTTCACACCTTTACTCAGCACTACTGCATTGACACTCATTCTAAGACAGATACACAAGTGGGACAAGCGGTCCTTAGATGTTTGTTCGCTCATGACCCTTCTCACATCCCACCTCTTTCATCTTTCACTGCTCACTTATCTATGCATAGCATGTGATCTAAGCAGATTTCACTAACATCAGAAGGGATACATTACTCACCATAATCGTATTTGTGATGCTTGTATATGCTTAGATTCAGATGTGCCCTTCCTCCCCCCCTGAGAGAAGGCGCATGGATGCTTGTAGTCTTATCTATCTTATCTGCTTGGATACTCTCTACTCGCGCTACTCCTCATGCTAGAAAAAATATAATCTGAGGTATCGTGGGTACAGGGGACGTTCCACTAGGGATAGTATTACTGGCACACCCTGTTGGTCCATTTTTGAGTTTTGAAAAACAAACTATAATACTCTGTAGCCACGGTAGTGGCTGTGTAGTTATGGTTAAGTTGCTAATCCCACAGGAAGAGCACTTTTTGGGCGGTTTATAACTTTGCTCCCCTTGGACGAATCCTCACCAAACTTTGCGAAAGTATGTGGCCCACTCTGAATTCTCTTGCAAAGTTTGGTGAGGTGTGGTCCAGAGGTGGCAAAGATATAGGGGGGGAGGTCCCAAATGTCCTTTTTCCCCATAGACTGAATGGGGAAAATACTTTGCTCATGCCTACAGCCCGATCCGCTGGACGGATTTTCACCAAATTTGCAGCAGGAGCAGCGGTTTGGTCCCGAAAGCGTGCTTTTGTGAATTTGGTGAAAATCCGTCCAGTAGTTTTTTTAAAAAGGACCAAAAAGTAGGTCTCAAAACAATTAGTGATATCTATATCCGATCCGCGGACACACTTCCCTGTTCGCTCCGCGGACAGTGTCCTGATTGGCTAATCGACTTGCGTAATGTCTGCAGACATGCAACGTGTTCGCTGATTGGATGGTGAAGAGCGCGAAGTGCATCAGATTTTTGGAAATGGCCGCCATCTTGGATTCGCGGACATCTTCCGGTGTCCGCAAACATCGCGGTAAAAATATATTAAACACAACATTGCACTTGTCAAACTTATCAAATAATTTCTGTGAAGGTGAGGGGTGATGAGGATGGGATATGGCTGCAAGAAGCAGAAAATGGGTGTGTTTTTCTGCGAAAGTCCGCAAACAGTTCGGATGTTCGTGAACAGTCCTGAAAAGTTCGGACACCTCAGCATTACAGGGTTAGTGAAATGTAGTTGTTGAATGGCTTATAACTTTGGCAACACTTAATAGAACTGCATGACATTTTGCATGTATATTTCTGACCTGATTCCGAATGAGTTTACAAAGATTGGTGGGATTTTGTCATGAGGGGGCAAAATTAGAGGGGGGGTCCCAAAATATTGTAAAGGCTTATAAATGTGGTGCTATTAGACAAATCTACACAAGTTTGCAAAAAGATTATAGATCTAGATATAAATGTTTTCGTAAAGTCTGAATGGATTTTGTGAAGTGGGGGCTAGTGTCATGATCTCTGCTTCCAAAAGGTCAGGGTTTTCCCAACTCCCTTGGAAGCAGATCCATAACCCAGGTTCCGAGTGCCAACCAGTCCCAATTCGGACCTTTTGGACCCAGTCCTGGCGCCAGTGGCACCAGGCTCATAAATATGCCCAGTCCCAGCGCTGGAAGCGCCGGGCTCATAATGCTTGGGTGGACTTACCTGCAGCAGACCATGCTGCTTACTTGCCTGCCAGTTGAGCCTCTGATCCTCTTCTATTTGGAACTACTTTTCCTGTAGGGTGGGGCAGGAGCCACTCCCTAGGTTCAGAACACTGGAACTCTTCTGGAAAGCAGGAACTCTTTTCTTACCTAGGCGTGGCTGTGGAAGGATTCACCTAAGCACTACAGGAGGCTATTTAAACCACACCCGATGGATGAATCTTGCTTTGCGTTATTCTGCATTCTTTGCAGCAGAACGCTCATCGTGTCTTCTGCTTCTGATCCTGGGCCTAAGGGAACAAAGGCTTACCATCCTGGAATCCAGTCTTCAGCAGCACCTGTAAAGACAAAGAAAGAACAGGTTAGCACTACGGTCTTCAGTGGCAGCACATCTCTTACCTGGTCCATCGGCTGTCACCAACGCCTCGCGCTGCATTCCCGCATCTGAAAGACAAAAGCTTACCAGCTCTTCGCACGCTCCGGAGGCCTTCGGCGCTGCATCCCGCATCTGAAAGACAAAAGAAGGTGCGTTTAAAGACATTGGGCAACTTTATTACTCACGTGCCATTACTCCTTCCCACGCCAAATCCAGTGGGTATTCCATCACCCTTCAGCTTCTCTAAAGCTCCGAACTTGTACCTGCAAGATAAAAGGGACAGTGCGCATCGTGAAGCAGACTACAAGCGCTTACTTACGTGCTTCCAGGCGCTTCTATTCTTCACGCGGGTTCGATCCTCAACTCTCATCAGCCTGCCATCCGCCATCGCCGGAACCCTGCAAAACAAGAGATATCATTACAAAAGAATTTTAAGACATTTGAAGTGCCCAGAACTTACCGTTCGTGCAGTTAACGACGGACAGCAGTCCTCTGAGGTCAAGAGGCCTGCACCCTTATCCAGTGAAGAAACTGGTTACGGCACCCTGCCCCGAGGCAGATGGAGAGCTCGGCGTTCACTTACCTAAGGTGAGGGCGTTAACCTTTGGGGTTCTACAGGAGAAGAGAAAGGGAAGAGGAGAGAGGCACCCAATAACCCCAGTTCATTAATCCCATATTTTCTATCTGCAGACATCTTACTCTTTGAGTCAGACATACAGTGCACAGAGGTCCAGCCCAAAGAGCCAACCGTGTGTTACACATCACCTTTGAAGATACGGCATTCACCCAGTCAAGACCGGCGCCTCTGCGGGAATCAGGTGAGCGTTACACCATCCTCCACGACAAAGAGTACACTCTTTAGAACGTCAGAAAATTCTCTTCGAGGAGATCGCCATTCTGCTAGAAAAGGACGCGATCGAACTCGTCCCGGGACACCAGGTAAACAAGGGTATTTATTCAACTTACTTCCTTGTGCCAAAGAAAGATTTGACAATGCGCCCAGTATTGGATTTATGGCCTGCCAACAAGTATGTCAAGCCCCAAAAGTTTTGTATGACCACACTACAAGAAGTAATCCCCCTCCTAAAAAAGGGGATTACATGGCAACCTTGGATATGAAAGATGCTTATTTTCATATTTCCATGTTCCCAGCGCACAAAGTTTTTGCGCTTCAAGGTGGACAGTCAACACTTCCAATTCAAGGTACTGCCCTTCGGGATAGCTTCGGCACCAAGGGTATTCACCAAGGTACTGGCGGTGGCGGCTGCACACCTACGCAGGGAGGCAATCCCGGTGTACCCTTATCTGGACGACTGGCTCATAACGGGGGGAACCCCAGGAATTTGCAGGACAAACATTCAAAGGACGATCGACCTCCTCCACGAGTTAGGCTTCTCAATCAAAGAGAAAAAGTCAAGCCTGGTGCCAAGCACCTCCAAACAATTCCTAGGAGCAATCCTAGATACTCGAGAGGGGTTGACCTTTCCTTCAGAAGAAAGAATTCGGAATATACTACTGCAAATTCCGCATTATCAGTCCGGTCAACAAATAACGGTACGCAAAGCAATGCGTTTACTGGGCATGATGGCGTCATGTATTTACCTGGTCCCCCACGCGCGCCTGCGCATGCGTCCCATGCAGGAATGGTTGGCGAAACAGTGGTCTCAGGCAAGTGGTCAGTGGGACGATCTAGTGGTCGTTTCGCCAACACTGGTACAAAGCCTTCACTGGTGGACAAGAGAATCTCGCACAGGGGAAACCCTTTTACGATCCCGAAGTACAGGCAATAGTCACTACAGATGCATGCCTGACTGGTTGGGGAGCTCACCATCTCCACCACAGAGCTCAGGGTCTCTGTTCTCACTCAGTGGCCAAGAACCACATCAACCTGTTAGAGCTTCTGGCAGTATTCAGAGCGCTTCAGGCGTTCGAGCTCCACCTACTAAACCTGTCAGTGCAAATCCGGACGAACAGCACAACAGCCATGTTCTACCTGAACAAGCAAGGAGGGACTCGCTCGCCAAATCTGTCCAAGCTTGCCCAGAAAATCTGGATATGGGCACTCGGACGGAACATCTTCCTGTCATTACAACATGTTCCAGGGGAGCTCAATTCACTAGCGGATGCTCTGAGCAGAGACTCCCTCCCAGAGGAACACGAATGGGTTCTACACAGAGAGGTCGTAGAAGAGATCTTCTCTCAGTGGGGTTTCCCCACTATAGAGTTATTCTCCACAAGCGAAAACAGACAATGCCCAGGATTTGCATCCAGGTTCCCCCAACCAGACTCCCAGGGGAACGCCCTGTGGATGAACTGGTTAGGGATGTTTGCGTACGCTTTTCCAACAACTCCTCTCATCAGGAAAGTGGTGAACAAGATGAACAGAGTCGATGACGCTCGTCCTAGTTGCTCCCATGTGGGCAAGACAACCGTGGTTCCCACACCTACGCAGGATGGCGGTGTGCGAGCCCATCAAACTTCGAGCCTGGTACAACCTACTGTCCTAGCACCTGATTGCACTCCTTCCACTATTGTTACATACATGCTCCACCTGCTAGATGCAGGATTGGTTTTTAACTCACTGAAAGTACACCTGGCAGCCCTGTCGGCTTACACCACTTCCCATAGCAAGGTTTCGTGGTGGAAAGTACCAGTAGTTAAAGCCTTCATGGAAGGAGTAAAGAGACTTCACCCTCCTATTTCAAACCCACCACCAGGGTGGGACCTTAATGTGGTGCTAGCCAAGCTCATGGGCCCCCCTTTCGAACCCATGCATAAAAGCAGTCTCAAACACCTGACTTATAAAACAGCCTTCTTAGTAGCTATTACTTCTATAAGAAGGGTCAATGAAATTCAGGCTCTGTCAGTGCAGGATCCCTTCTTTACTGTCCATAAAGACAAACTGGTTTACGCACACACCCTAGGTTCTCACCTAAATTTATATCAAAATTCCATGTAAACCAGTCCATCGAGCTTCCGGCTTTCTTCCAGAACCCGCAAAGCTCGGCTGAGGTGAAACTACACACCCTAGATGTGCGTAGGGCGGTCCTCTACTATGTAAATAAAACCAGACCGCTAAGAAAAACAGACCCAACTGTTTGTCTCCGTAGCTACAGGCAGAGAGGGGGATCGCGTCTCTAAAGGTGCCATCTCGAAGTGGATTATTCACTGTATCCAGCTGTGTTACTCACTCTCTGAAAGAACTCTGCCTTTCACGCCAAGAGCCCACTCTACTAGAGGCATTGGGGCCACTCTGGCTTTCATTGCAAATGTAGCCCCATTTGCAAAGCAGCTACTTGGAGCTCTATTCACACTTTTACTCAGCATTACTGCATTGACACCCATTCCAAGGCAGATACACAAGTGGGACAAGCGGTTCTAAGACACTTATTTGCTCATGACCCTTCTCACATCCCACCTCCTTCAGGTACTGCTCGCTAATCTATGCACAGCAGGTGATCTAAGCAGATTCCACAAGCCTCAGAGGGGATACATTACTCACCGTAATCGTATTTCTGATGCTTGTATCTGCTTAGATTCACATGCGACCCACCCTTCCTCCCCTCTGAGAGAAGGCGCATGATTGCTTGTAGTCTTACCTTTCTGTCTATCTGCTTGGATTATCTGTACTCCCGCTACTCCTCATGCTACCTCGTGTCAGAAAAAATACAATCTGAGGATCCTAGACGCGTGGGGGATCTTGGGTACAGTGGACGTCACACTAGGGATAGTATTACTGGCACGCCCTGTGTCGACGCCCATTTTCGAGTTTCGAAAAACAAACTGTAATACTCCGCAGCTTCCACTAGATGTCGGCCTATGCACAGCATGTGAATCTAAGCAGATACAAGCATCAGAAATACGATTACGGTGAGTAGTGTATCCCATATATTATTCTCTTCAGCATTAGATTCACATGAAATGAACAATTCCCTGTTGTCCTGGTGGGAATCCTTGATTAACTTTATCGTAGTACTTCATCCGCCTTCCCCTCCAGCTGCACGTCATCTGCCTGGCATCGCTCAGGCCCTTATAATAAGCTCAAAATGCAAGCCAAACGAAAATAACGGCTGCTGCACTTTTTTCAAAGGAAAACCAAATTAGTTTTTCCTAGAAAAACCTGAAAAATTGAGCAATAGAAAGAAGAGTAAATTAACCAGTTATTCTTGCTCATCTTTTCTTTTTTGAAAATGAATTCTTTTGGGGCAAAGATGCACTAGCCTCCATAGGTTCTTGATCCTTATCACTAAGAAAAGCTTCCGTATTTTTGCTATCGTTGAAAGAAAACAACCGAACATCCAATATCACACCAAGGATTGCTGCGTAGGCCATATAGTATTTGAGACTTTTAGCCCTTGCTTTTTCTTTTGCAATGTTAGGAGTTGTTTGTTGATGTAGTCGGTTTTTAGAATTTTACGGTGGGATAGAGATTTGTAGTAGTTCATTAAGGAATTGCTTTTATGTATTTCATTATATTTGATTGTTTGATTCATTTCTGCATCTTGTAATCGGAGTGCAAATCCCTGAAGTTATGGATATGTTTGTCACCTTTCTTTGCACAGCTTATTCTAAAATTATAAATAAAATGATAAAAAAATAACTATCATAGTAAATATAGAAAAACGTTTAGGTGTTTGTATCCTAGCTCCCTCCTTTTGGGAGTCGCCCTTTAGATTCTACCCTTTACATGCTAGATTTTGAGTATTGGAGGGAGGTTTTTACCCTGGAGGATGGCTGGAGGCTGCATGTGAATCTATGAAAGATACCAATGCTGGAGAAATGGAGTTACAAGTAAGAAACGTACCCCTTTGGAGGAAGATTTATTTGCTTTGGAAGAAATGGCAGTACATACGGATAGTGATATTCTGGAAAACATACATAGACTGGGTTTTGATTCTCTCGGATGGCAGTTACTGATTGGTTGGAATTCTTTAAACTCCTCAATTAATGACAAGAATTTAAGATTCACGGAAGAGGAAATTCTATATGTAGATATTAAGATGAAAGTAGTAGAAGGGAAGATCACTACATAACTATAGCGTAAAGGAACCCGTACCAATGCAGTACTACATCCAGAAATCTCATATCCCACAAGCCTCAAGAATAGTATCTCTTATGGCAAGTTCTTAAGGATCAATCAGAACTGCAGTGAAGAGAACACGTGTGTGCAAAATGCAAAAATGGCAGCCGCTAAATTTGGGACAGGGGATACTCTAAAGGAGTAATCACCAACGCATATGGAAAATGTCATACACAGAAAAGAACCAATACACTTATTATGGGCAAGAACAAAAGTCAGAAGTATTAGTCTACCAATAACATTAGACTTGTCACCACTTAAAATGAAGGAGCCAAGGATGTGAGAAAGATCCTGGGAAAATATTGGCGTCTTTTGACTAGAGATGAGGACATTCGCCAACATATACAAGCAAATGCAAGTGTCGCATTTAGGAAGGTATTATCTGTACAGTCCAAATTGTCACCTTGTCTATCAATTGACCCCATAGAAAAAAACAGGGTGGTTAACAGACTCGCACATTTTTATAAATATGGCAAATGTGTAAGGCATGCAAATTTGGAATTAATGTCCAGAGCTATAGCCATCCTTGCACTGGGCAAAAAAATCAGTCAAGAAACTGATTAGATGCATGACTAAGTTATATATGAAATTATGTGTAACTTCAAATTGTGGTATATTAGCAGCACCAATTTGGATGTTAAAACAAGAATATTACAGTACATGTGCGCTATAAACAATGGTGATATGACATATCCAGTGGCAAAACATTTTGCGGTAAAGCATCACAACAATGTCTTCCTTCAAATATCTTGCCATTGACACACTAACTGATAACCCCAGTGGAAGGGAACTGTGAAAAAAGACTTTGACAAGCTGATTCCAGATATATAGTTGATGATGATACAAAAAGCCTCATCACGAGTTGGGCAGTATCCTGATTGGGATACCAGACTACTTTATTTGCGTTGGCACCTACCCCTCGGGCGGTAATACTGCTGGATCACAGGTTTGACGCTAAACGTTACTCCCATTCACCATTGGGTCCTTCTGTGCAATTAACGCATGGTAATAGCACAAGAGGTAATTGCTCCAAAAATGGGCATTTTCCCAGCTCTGAGCTGGGGGTAAACACACCAGACTCAAGATTGGGCAGAGCAGTAAATGCAGCAGTAATCCAGTTACCGCTTCATTTAAGGGCTACAGCCCAACTCGTGAGGAGGCCCACAGACTCTTAACGGTCCCACCAAGGACGAAGAACTGTAAACGTTTGTTAAATGTATAAAAATTCGAAATCCAGATAGTGACAATGACAAATGCAGGTAATTTCCATAAGCGGCTTTATGTATATAGTAGTTCACAGGTTTTTAATCTTTCTACCTTTTAATTTTAGGGTAGCACTCTACACGCATTGACATTTTATCCATTTTAGTATGACCCTCTAAATTGATACTAACCTAAGTACTGTCATGAATTAAACATCTATCCAATGCGAAATTGCACAATGTGAACATTGAATTAATCCAGTGTTAGCCCAAAAGTACAAAGGATACTATACAATCCAATTGTACTGAATTCTGAATATTATATGCTCTAGGGACATAGAATTTAACAATATCCGATTATAACCAGCTGATCTGCAGAGTTATATTTTTATGTGATATGGACTTTGCAGTCATATATATATATATATATATATATATATATATATATTTTATTATGCACTTTATCCTAGATGTCTATTTTGACTAATGTGGACAATGAACTGATATTTATCTGCAGGCACTTACTTTTAGTTGACATGTATTAAGCACTATGCCCTTTATCACAGATGTCCTCTCGGATCCATGATGATGCTGAAAAGTAGATGGGTGTCCTGTTCCAAACATTTAATTGAGCATTTTACATTAATGTTCACAACAGTCAAGCTATGGACTATGATTTTCGTGCACTAACCATTTTATCGATGGGTATCTAACTGTTGCATAGGCACTATGCAGTTTATAGACACAGTACAGTAACATCAAAGGAACATGCAGATCAAAATGGATGTTACATCAAAGGATGTCTAGAAGTGGCCAATGTGGATCAGATAGGATTGCACTGTTTATTTGCTGTATGATACACACACAAAATATCAAAAAATGAGGATTCAATCCACCAATGAACTTTTTTATTTTGTCAGAAATAATTAGAGCAGTAGCCCAATATGATGCTAATTTAGACCTAAATATGAGCACACAATATGACCAACATAATATTAAACTACAAAATCAGCATGTTAATTTATACAAGTAATACATGCAATCTTTAGTAACTAGGTCCAAAAATATGAAATGGCAAATTATGTTAACGTAAATACATAGATGCACTGCCAGATTACATTGTTAACTAGACATGCATGAGGAGAAGAAAAACGATCCAATATGGCGTGCTTCGTGTTGCATATTAAAGATAGGCAGGCTCTAGTAGGGTTAGTGAAACAAATTAAGGACTTACACACAGGATAAAAGTATGTCTTTGCGAATATTGTGTACAATCTGACGAAGCCGGGCAGGGCGAATCGCGCTGTTTTTCTGTCCGCACTGGTAACCGTGTAACTAATGAGGATGAACTAATATTTGAAGATGTCGGAGTATTTACTTTAAATTGCTGGGGGTCTGCCACCAACAATTGACAGAAGAGCTCTAATGCCATACCCCCCTTTCGAGGGGATTGGGTCTCTGACGTATTTCATATCTATGACTGTAATCGCCACAGCTGTGCTGCTTCGGAAAATCTTTCTGCATCCTGCATCGATGACGTCGATATGCTGTCCTCGAGGGCCACCGTCGAGCCGACGTCACCGGATGTTATAAGTAGAGCGCACAACGCCCGTAGCCTCAGTTCTGTTTTTTCTGCGAACATGTTCGCTTTGGAGATCTCGGTGTGCCTCGGTTCTTCTGAGTTCTGTTCTTTCGGTTCTTTGAACTTGTTTGTTGTGAAGATTTCCATGATGTCTTCATCTTCTTCCACCTTGCGGCCGGGTTTTAAGTGTTGGGACTTCAGGTCCAAGATGTCGTTGACGGATTTGCACGTCGCCTGCCTCTGGTGCCTCGGTGAGGACCACTACACGGATGACTGTGTAGACTGCCAGTCGGTTACATCGAAGGCCTTGCGGGAGCGTAAGAAGAAGCTTTCTGTAGGTAAGGTGGTCAAGCCCCTGAAGTCGAGATCCACTGGGCTTTCGACTGACGATTTGAGGGGCGACTCTCCGCATCGTCGCCGTACGTCCGGGGGGGTCTCGGTCCATGAGTAGGTCCCGCCATTCCTCTGCCTCTTCGAGGCACTCGCGGAAGCACCGGCATCAGTCGCCTTCCCCGTCCTTGTCAGAGGACTCCGCCCGTTAGCGGGTGGCTTGTCCCAACAAACACTCTACTCCTGCGGAATGGGATTCGTTCTGGCAGGAGATGTTGGTGATTTTTCAGTCGCAGGGCTCTGTTCCGTCCGTGCCGTCGAAAGACGCCGGCCGTGACTGGGGAGTGGTGGTAGAGAACCCACTTGCACGCCTTCGGGCTCGAGCGTCGTCTATCACCGGGCACCTTCGAGGTCCCGGTCGGACAAGGATGGTAGCTCGCAACATGGCTGCTCCAAGTCCTGGTCCTCGACGCCCTCGAGACCATGAGGTCTTTGAAGAAGACATCGAAGCCTTAGGCGCCAAGGTCGTCGAGGGACTCTCAAGGCTCTGCCTCCGAGGAAGCCGTCGATGCCTTTGGCGCCCAGGCTGTCGAAGGACATACTCGGGGCTCAGCCCTGGAGGACTGTGTCGAAGCTGTCGGCGCTGCGCTCCAGGTCAACGCCGATTCCATCGACTCCTTTCGAGGCTGCTTTGTTGTAGGTCCCCCGTGGCACAGTGGAACCCCCTAGAAAGGCTCTGGCCAAGGCTAAAAATGTCTGTCCCTTTTTCTGTGCCCTCATTCCAGCCTCTGGATTATATTTCTGATATGGATGAAGGGTCTGCGGAAGGTTTGGTTCCTGAGGAGGTACCTGATGAGATTTTGTCTAGTCAAAGCCAGATTGAAGACCTGCGGCAGTCGTTGCACGACGCCAGTGGTCTGGACACATCTCCGCAGGTGGAGTTCTGTAGGCCTGAGCCTGGCACCAATGCCGAGTCCTTGTACCGGCGCCTTATGTTGAGGGTCACAGAATACTTGGGGTGGTCTGTGAAACCAGTGGATTTTCTGCAGGATGACCTGACGGATATCCGCGACCAAAGCCCACCAACTGACCCGGTACTGCCATTCCATATGGCCTTGCAGAGAAGGGTGGCAGCAGCTTTGACTGCTCCGGAGAGTCTCGCGGCAGTGAGCAAGTCTTTGCCGCGAAAATTCCGCCCAGCCAGTAGCGGCCCCTGCTACTTAACCACACACCCCACTCCGGAGAGATTGGTGGTGCAGGCGGCTACTTCCCCAGCAAAGCAGGCGTCGTACCCTACGATCCCTCCTGATAGGGACAACAAGCGTTTTGATGGCTAGGCGAAGAAAGTGTTTTCTTCAGGGGGTATGGCTTTACAGGCAGCCAACTCTGTGTGTGCCTTGTCACGTTTCACGCACACTCTGTGGAACTGTCTTTTGTTAGCGGCTGATCATATTCACGAAGGTGAGGAACAGGATGGTTTTCTTGCTATTGTGCAGGATGGCAAGGATGCCATGTGTGAGTCAATTCAGTCTGGTCTGGACATGGCAAATTGTGTCAGCCGGTCCATGGTGGCGAGCACCGTAATGTGCAGGTTTGCGTCGTTGCGGAAGTCGGTGTTTGCTTCGGATGTGCAAGCCCGGCTCCTCAACATGCCCTTTGATGGTGAACATCTTTTTGGCAGCAAGGCTGACGAGAGCCTTGAGAGGTTGCAGACCTCCAAAGCTGCAGCAAAGTCGTTGAGCGCTGCAGTTCGCCAACCTCTGCCTATTTGTCCTAGGGGACAGCAATGGAGGGTAGTTCCTTTCGATATTGCTCATCCTTTGGTAAAACGAGAGGAGGTGTGTGTTAAAGGGGCTGCTGTAGGAGCACCAGAGGTGGAAAACAGGGTACTTGAGGTGCCAAAGCCGATTGGGCAGTTGCCTCTTTACCCTCAGGCACTACTGCAACTGCTTCAGCTCAGTCATGAGGCCATGTCCCATTGTTCGCCGGTTGGGGGAAGGCTGGCGCAGCATCTTGTAGAGTGGCGTGCCATTACTTAAGATGTGTGGGTTCTGGAGATCACAGCCCACGGCTACTGTCTTCCTTTCCAGCAGAGGCCTCACGACAATCCACCAGGGAATCTCTTTGAAGAGTCCTGATCCGCTCCTTGCCCAGGAAATACAATCACTGCTGGAGAAAGGCACCATAGAACTGGTGCCTGTAGCGGAGAGGAACAAGGGATGGTATTCCCCTTATTTTTTGATTTCGAAGAAAGACGGAGGATTGAGACCCATCATGGACTTGCGCGGTTTGAAGAAGCTCCTCAGGAAGGACAAGTTCAAGATGGTTACTATTTCTCAAGTCCTCCAGGCCCTTCAACTCCAGGACTGGTTGGTGTCTCTTGACTTCAAGGGCGCTTACTTTCATGTGCCGATCCATCCCAAGCACAAGAAGCACCTGAGGTTTGCGGTTGGCGACACGCACTTTCAGTTTCGGGTCCTGCCGTTCGGATTGACCTCCGCCCCGAGGGTCTTCACCAAGCTCATGGTGGTGGTGGCAGCGTATCTCAGGAAAGGGGAATTCACGTCTACCCCTACCTGGACGATTGGTTGATCAGGGCACGCTCTCCCGAGCAAGTCTTGGATCATCTGTCCGTCACTTGCCACTCCCTTCACAAGCTGGGCTTCTCCCCCAACTTAAAGAAGTCCCACTTGACTCCAACTCAGCGGCTCCAGTACATCGGAGCAGTGCTCGACAGGTCCCTGGGGCAGTGTTTTCCTCCCCAGGTGAGGGCTCATCACATTCTGCAGATGGTGCACAATTTTCAACATGCCCAGAGTCTCCCGGCGTTCAAGTTCTTGAGGTTGCTCGGCCTCATGGCATCCTGCATTCTTCTGGTGGCAGAGCCCAGGTTGCGGATGAGATCTCTACAATGGGCCCTCAAGATGCAGTGGTCCCAGTCCTCCGACAGGATGTCGGGCCCTGTTCAGGTGCCGCCCTTGTTCGTCCAGGACCTCCTGTGGTGGGCCGTCGAAGGCAATCTGATGAGGGGGGCTCCATTTTGGCTGTCATGGCCGGATATGACAATCGTGACGGACTCCTCCCTCAAGGGATGGGGAGCTCATGCCAACGAGCTGACAGTCAGCGGTTGTTGGTCTCCATCGGAGTCCAGACTCCATATCAGTCTGTTGGAGCCGAGGGCCGTCAGGCTTGCCCTGAAGTCTTTTCTGCCGACTGTGTGAGGGAAGAGGGTCCTGATTCTGAGGGACAACAGTGGCCATGCACTACCTCAACAAAAAGGGGGGGGGGGCAGGGTCACTCCCTCTGTGCAGGGAGGCGATGCAGCTCTGGTTCTGGGCCATCCAGCAGGAAATTTCGAGCTCGGCAGTTCATCTGGCCGGAGACTAAAACGAGACGCCAGACGCTCTGAGCAGGCAGAGCCCGATCTCTCACGAGTGGGAGCTGGCTGAGGAGATTCTCCTAGAAAACTTTGCCCTTTGGGGGACTCCACAAGTGGATCTCTTCGCCTCCAGTGTCAACCGGAAGTGTGTAAAGTTCTGCTCGCTGCAATTTCCTCCAAGAGGAGCCTTGGGGACGCGTTTGTGGTGGAGTGGTCCTTCCCACTGCTGTACCCGTTTCCTCAAGTCCCCATCATCCCACAAGTGCTGAGGAGGTTACGGAGGTTCGGTTCCCGGATGATCCTTATTGCTCCGGCATGGGCCCGGAGAACTTGGTACCCGGACCTTCTTGACTTGTCCGTCTGCCCTCCACCAGGTCAGATCCCTCAACCTTCACGCTTGGCTTCTGAAAAGTTGAGGTATAAGGATTGGGACGTCCCTGAAGACGTGATGGAGGTGTTGCTTTCGGCCAGACGGCCTGCGACCAAGTCCCTGTGCCGTTGGAGAAAGTTCTGCGACTGGTGCAGGGTTAAGAATGCGGATCCTTTATCATGTGACATTCCTGTGGTTCTGTCTTTTTTGTTTTCGTTTGCCCACAAGGGTCTGCAAGTGGGTGCCATTAAAGGTTACCTGGCAGTGCTGTCCCTATTTAAGCGCTCGTCTGAGGAGTGTCCTTATTTCAAGAGTCCTTTAATTTCTCAGTTTCTCAAAGGGCTCCCTAATGTGTTTCCGCTGTCACCTTTCCAGGTGCCCGGTTGGGATTTGAACCTTGTTATAAAATTCCTAATGGGTGCTCCATTTGAGCCTTTACATTCTTGTCCTTTGGGACTGTTAACCCTTAAAACTGTGTTTTTAGTTGCGGTCACTTCCGCTCAGAGTAAGTTGCAGGCACTTTCTGTTAAGCCACCCAGTGTTTCATAAGTACAGGGCTGTCCTTGGAGTTCGTCCTTCCTTTCTTCCGAAGGTTGTTTCGGAATTTCATTTAAGCCAGAAGGTCATTCTTTCGGCATTTTTTCCTCCTCCGCATCCTGGTAAGGAAGAGGAGAGGCTCCATAGCTTGGATCCTAGGAGAGCTTTAAGTTTCTACATTTCACGCATGTCCCGGGTCAGAGTGGATGATCAGCTCTAAAGGTTACGCTGGAAGGCGTTTGGGACAAGCTGTTACTAAGCAGACTTTGTCTAGATGGATTATCTTGGCAATTTCTGAATGTTACCTCTTGGCGGTTAAGGACCCTCCGGTAGGCTTACGGGCCCATTCTATTAGGGGTATGGCTGCCTCTACTGCCCTGCACAGGGGTGTTCCTATTCGTAACATCTGTGAAGCAGCCACGTGGGCTTTGGTCCATACTTTTGTAAGACACTACTCCCTAGATTCTATCCATGGGCAGGATCGATCTGGCCTTTAGCAAGGTGGTCCTTTACTCTGCAATTTAATTGGGCATTCTAAATTTCTATATTCTAAATTATTTTCCCTCCTCCATACGTTGGTACTGCTTTGGGAGTCTGTCATAGATATGGAATACGTCGGAGGACCCAATCCCCTCGAAGAACAAGCCATTTCTTACCTGCTAACGTTCTTTCGATGGGATGGTCCGACTTATTCCATATCACTCCGTTCCTACCTGACCCGCTACAGAATTTCTTATGCGATTGCAGCTTACGTTTCCGCAAGGCTTTCTGTGCTCATACTGGCAGAAGATTGGTGCCACACGTTCTGGGAATAAACTACAACTGAGGCTATGGGCGTCGTGCGTCCTACTTAGCCGCAGATGCCAAAAAACTTTCCGAAGCAGCACAGCTGTGGTGATTACTATCATAGATATGGAATACGTGGTCGGACCGTCCCATCGAAAGAATGTTACCAGTTAAGAAAGTAACTTGTTCTTCTCATATATATCCATTTCTGGGGAGAAGATTTGGCCAATTCATCCTGTTGTGTAGTGCCTGTCTGATGTGAGGTAGCTTGTGATGTCACATGGAATGTTGATGAGTTAATGATGGAATGTTCTGAGTGAGAGTTATGTGTAGTGGCAGTTAACAGCTGGCCTGCCTGAGTGATGGGAGCCGGTGTTGTCCTAGCTAATGTCCTATGTGTCTTCTAAGTTTAACTGGAACTAAGAAGCTGGAATAAATCTACTTTTAAGTAATCCTTAAGAGTCAGCATCTTTTCATTATTGGCGAAGAGTCGGTCTTGGAAAAAAGAGAATCTATGTGCTACAAGGTGAAGGACCCTGCTCCGGTGGGTGCAGGAAGGACCAGGACAAGCTGGAAGGAGGACAACACCGCCCCCAAAACCAGTAAGTCCCATCACCCAGGGCGCAGGGAAAGGAACAGGGAAGGGGCCCCCATACCAGGAGGGATCAGCAGCTCAAGGGAAGCGGAGTCCCAGGGGCTGGACAGGGAGCTGGTCCTCCTGAACAATTGTAACATTGCACTGTGTCGGCCTACGTGTTTGCCACAGGAGGAGACTGAAGCTGCCCTTTCAGGAAGGGACCAGGAGACGGGGATCTGCAGGAGGCAATGATGTTAGGGGAACTTTTTCCAGGTGCCCACATGGGAAGTGCCCATGAACTGCAAGCAGGGCTGAGTCCTGGGCCTGGAGAGGGAAGCAGTCCCATCTATGCATTGGAGACTTCAAGCTGCTGGTGGAGCTTGTCCATAGCTCATAAGGGAGGACCATGGCACCAGTGGTCTTCCTGGCGTTGCTACTTATCGAATTCCATCTTTGGGTCGCAGTGCAATAAGTGACCTCGGGATGTGGACCTCCATGTCAGCACCCAACATACTGACCATTGGTCAGTGGGAGATCTGCACTGCTCCACAGTGGGTTTGTGACTAATGACGTCACACTGGTGACTGGGGAGTCGGCGAAGGATAGAAACGCTGATCTGCTAATGTTCCACTTACCTAGTATGCAAGTGTAAATCCGGAGCAGTTGTTTGTTCCACGGAAGTCTGTGTGCTCTGTGCAGCGATGGAGTGGGAAGGGAAGCGGCCTGGTTTGAGTAAAGGACCTTTTTACGGAAAGTAACTCCATTCCCTTCCTGGAGTAGTGAATGTGACGTTGTCGCGTGATTGTATCCGGAAGGCTGGATTGAAATGCTGCGCAGGAAACTATATGTTGCTCCGCCCCATGTGGTGAGGCGTACAGAAACATCCAGCGTGCTTTCAACTTGAGGGGTGTTGAACTGGTAAACTGGAATGGGAAGCCTTTGTGTTACTGTAAAGTGAGGAATTGTAAGCGAATGGAAACTACCCGTGTAAAGAAGCCGTTTCATCACATATTAATGAAATGCCTGGTAACAGCCAACAGTGAGGTTGCGATGACATTTTTTTGGCCGGTGTACTATGGGGTGTCTGTGCCACATGCCGATCCGTCTGTTAGTGAGGCGTCGGGTAGCGGCTATCATTTAAGGTGTAGGATGGTGGATGGTTGTATTAGGTACCTGTGTGCACTTATTGGATGCAGAAAAGGTTCATGGTTATGGAAGGTACATATGTATCTATAGCTACATTTGTTTAGTTGTGCAAATGAAAAAGTTAAATGAAGTATGGTATGTGGTGTTTTAGGGTATTAAGCATAATCTCTTGAGGAATTGCAGGTTTGGAGTGCCAATCACCATGACACACTGGACACTAATGTGCATATCATCCGTTGCTATTAGTGCATGATGGGTTGTATGAGTATGTGTGATATGGCTTTAATCAATTTGAGGATTTTCAGCAATATTGCGCACGTCATTAGTGACTTTATATGGGTATGGACTTTTAGGTTTACGTAGGAGCCTCAAAAGGCTATGGACTTTTAGCTTTGTGATGGAGTCTAAAAGTGGCTATGGACTCGTAGGTCCATAAGGTTTTGGTTTGATTTTTGACTTGATTAAGGCAAAATATGGTTTTGGGTATGTCATGTTAAAATGTTTCAGTTTTAAGCTGTTTTCATATTCACAGCAAACCATAGGACAGCATTCAATGGTTTTGGAATGCATGTGTCAATCTGATTCATGTGACGTATGTAATAAGCAATTCATATTTTGGGATGGAGTCAGTCCATGGCTAATGTGTGCTTGGTGTGGTTTGCACAATGTAGTGTGTGGTAGGTGGTTGTCCTCCTGTTTTGGTTATTGGTCTCGTGTGGAATTTACCTTATTTGGTAGAAGTTGAACAGACATTTGGTGTTCTAAAGCGTGGTAGCGCCTATGCTCTTTTAGTACAAGGTCTGTTTTTTTTTTTTTTTGTCATGTTTGGAGATGGGTTTGGTTTATGGAGCTTACCTGATTTTGGGTAAAGGTTGAACAATGTTGTGGTTGTTCTAAAGGGAGGTAGTGCCCCTTCTACGGTTTGTTACCCTTCTCATCCACAGGGGACAGTATGTCGCTGGTGGCTGGGGGGTAGATGGGGACGCCTGGAAATGACTCATTGGAATGAGTGTGGTGGTGTCCTAAGGTGATGAGAAAATTGTTTTCTATGTTGCTTGTGGTGTTTAGTGTGGATTTTGTTCGATGCAATCGGTTCAATGGTCCGACTTGTGTGAGGATGTCATCTTAGTGGATGGGAGCGGTTAGTTTTACCCGTAAGTGTTGATGGCATTGGGAGTGTGTGGCCACCGTTGCCTATGTGTTTGGTAGGTTTGTACAACATGGTCTGGTAGAATGTGAATGGTTTGTCGAGTGCACAGGTGTTTGAACTTAATGATGTTGTGTTTCCACTATGTGAGTTGCTTGTTGGTGTGAGATTGTGGTTGGCTTTTTGGGGGCTTTGAGGTCCAATTGTGCTCTAGATTGGCAGTCTAGAGGCCTGCTGGAGTTCCAGGTTGGCAGCCTGGACACCAGCGATGTTGGTGGTGGGTAGTAGGTGGCGAAGAAATTTTGCAGTGGTGTTAGGACGTACGTGAAGTAGCCCAGTGTCCGGGTTGGTCTGGTCCTGGGGTGAGAGCCCAGTTGTCTGTCTGCAGGAACAGAAGGAGGGAGCATGGTAATTTTGTGACGGGTTCAGGGAATGCAGTCTGTTCTGATGTGTTGGTGGGGAGTTGACGTGGAAGTGTCGTCTGTGGGTGGTGTCACTGTACATGTGTTGGGGAAGGAGGGAGGTGCATTGTGTAGTGCCTGTATGTGAAGTGCTCCGTTTGTGTGGTTTGGGTAAAGGAGGGAGGTGTGTTGTGTAGTGCCTGTCTGATGTGAGGTAGTTTGTGATTTCGCATGGAATGTTGATGAGTGAATGATGGAATGTTCTGAGTGAGAGTTCTGTGTAGTGGCAGTTACAGCTGGCCTGCCTGGGTGATGGGAGCCGGTGTTGTCCTAGCTTATGTCCTATGTGTCTTATAAGTGTAACTGAAACTAAGAAGCTGGAATAAATCTACTTGCAGTAATCGTAAAGAGCCTGGAGTCAGCATCTATTCACATCTGTCATTTGTAGGGCTGCTTCCTGCGTACCATGTTTCTGAAGTTCAGATGTTGAAGTGCTCTGTGCTTGTGTAGCTCAATGAATGTTGAGCGAAATCTTGAATGAATGTTCATGGGAGTGTCGGATGTGGCGTGAGCTGTGACTGAATCTGGTGGGTGTCTATCGTGCTGCATGCAACTTAGACGATCATGTGACTGATTGCTAAAAGTAAAGAAAACAATCTAGGTACGTTTTACCTGCAGCATCCTGACTGATACCTGTGAACCTATAACCTACTATAACCTACTTCTCAGTGTCTTAATCTGTACCGATATTTCACAGGTTTCCTGATGTCCCTTGTAGAATAAAATGTGCTTGTTCCAAGCTTGTGATTATGGTGGATGTATTTTGAATATGCAGCTCATACCAGCATTCTAGCAGTGTGATCATTGCTCTTTTCCGAGAGGGACATTTTCTATTTACAGGGCATTTCACTTGTACTGTAGCCCTGCATGCGCATAGTTATCCAATGTATCTCAACCAACTCCTTTGAGTTTCAGGAGTACGTTTTTTTACTTGGTTGGCCTATGTAACCTTCTATTTTCAGCCCTTTCGTCTTCTAGAATTGTGTATATGCATTATGTTCCTACTAGCAAAGTAAAAACATTTCACTATTTTTCTTTCTCCCATAAGTGCTTGTGCCTGTGTCCTACATTTGAGTTGGCGTTGCAGACTGGAAGTGTAGTTGAACAGATGGGAAGGTTTTGTACCGATATCTCAGTGGTTTATGCAGTACGAGGAAACCGACGTAAGTACTCTGGATTATGCCAGTTTACTTTTGTAATTTTTCATACTTTATTAGTTCTATGAATAAATGTTAGGTCACAATTGTGCCTAGTCTGTGGCAAAAGGTTCTACCTGACCTGTCTGATTACATACGATGCTGGAAAGGTTAAATATACTGTGGCTTGACAGGTGCAAGTGGACTTCAGAGCCCTTCTATGGGCTTATTGCTATCCAACGGTTACCCGAGATCAAGATAATTAAAGCTGGTTTATATCCTCCAAAGCCCAGCATGGATTAAATATTCTGACGTTTATGAAAGGTTGCCAAGCTTTTAGTTTCATTGTGGCACACTGTGGAACATGCTCCCTATGGCACTTGTGAACCACTTGCTCTCCAATTCATAGCTTGCAGCACCATCTCAAACAGCTGACCCATTCCATCTAATTTAGTGTCATAGCCCTGCATGCCCCCAACTTTACTTCACCCATTCATGCTTTTTTGGCATTAGTACTTTAAAAGAATAAACGGGTTTCTGTTTAATTAGATGTGAGCAGAATGAAATCATGAAATGCCTATTTTGTACTTGATAGCTTTTAAGAGACAATTGTGGAAAATTGCAAGCAGCTTTAGTTAGGGTTTTCAAGGCCCGCAAAATCTACTAGTCCACTTGCATTGGTGATTGATTTTATGAAGGGCGGTTACCATTTGCATGTTACTGGACTTTGCAGGCAAGAATGGGTATTTTTATTTGACATTTCCTGCAAGCCCTCTAGACCCCTTAGGCTAGCTGACCAAACAATCCTTGATTTCCAATTGCTGGGCAAGCAAATCCAAGGGTAAAGGGGAAGTGGATAAAATAACAAAATGGGTCTCTGCTGGTCGCCCTTGCCACCTTGAGATTTTCCTGAAGAGTTACTGATCTTTAGACCTAGAAGGAAACAGACGACTCATTAATACATTTCTGCCTACAGCATGCAAGCTGTTTTTCTACATGAGCCCCATTCCAGTGTTTCCCCAAGTACCTGTAAGCCTTTGCTTACTGCTGAAAGACTTCCTTAAAACATAGTTGCTGCTTCCTTCTGTTAAATTTCGAACTCCTTAGAAGGAATGTGTTGGGGAGAATTCTCAGAAATGTGATAATTCCTCTCTACCTTAGAGACCTCCAGCACTTTTGCTGGACTCTAGCACTTTTTAATTTTCAATCTGGAGAGAGTGAGACATTTTTCCCACTCATGTATTTTACTGTGATTTAAACACTGTTTCGAGGGGATTGGTTCCTCCGACGTATTCCATATCTATGACCGGTAATCACCACAGCTGTGCTGCTCTGGAAAATTTTCGGCGTCTGTGTCCTGCGTCAATGACGCCGATATGCTGTCCTCGAGGGCCTCGTCGAGCCGATGTCACAGAATGTTATAAGTAGGACGCATGACACCCGTAGCTTTAGTTCAGTTTTTTTCGCGAACGCGTTCGCTTCGGAGATCTCAGTGCGCCTCGGTTCTTCTGGTTATTCTATCGGTTCTTCGAACCAGTTTATTTGTGAAGATTTACTGCTGTCTTTGTCTTCTACCCCGCGGCTGGGTTTCAGGAAGTGTCGGGACTGCGGTTCCAAGATGTCGCTGACGGACGCGCACGACGCCTGCCTTTGGTGCCTCGGTAAGGACCACACCACGGACGATTGTGACGATTGCCAGTCGTTAACATCGAAGGCCTGGCGGGAGCGTAAGAAGCAGCTTTCTGTCGGTAGGGTGTCCAAGCCCCAGAAATCGATATCCACTGGGCTTTCAACCAACTATTCGAGGGGCGACTCTCTGCATTGTCGGCGTAAATCCAGGGGGTCTCGGTCCCGGAGTGGGTCCCGCCATTTCTCCAGCATTGGATCTTTCATGGATTCACATGCTTAGAATATTCCCCGTCGTCAGACTGGGACCCCTCGGTACACATATATAGCCTTTTCCAATAGGAAAACTTCCGACACTTTTGTGTCGTATCTACGTCCTTTTAGGACCCGCCTACGCATGCTCCGTAGGCCGTCCCCGTATAAGATGCCCGCCCCCGCGGTTCCCCTTCAGATTTCAACCGTCTCCAAAGTAGTGGGATCGCCTCGCGTTGTCTTACTATTTTGTACAAGGTTGCATTACTGGAATTTGAGTACAGAAAATGTCCTCCGTGTCAGGAAAAGCGCTGTTCCGCCCATGCGCGACGTGCGGCTTGAAAAAAGTTTACGAGGGGGACGGACATATGGATTGTATATATTGCCTCCACCCTCATCATTCGGCGGATAACTGCGACATATGCAAAGGGTTTTCTCAAAAAACCCTCAGACCGCAGTCGACGACTGGTGGCATGGCTGAATGATGGAGCGGGGGCATACCCCCCTTCGGAGGTAGGCTCCACACAATCGGCGAAAACATCACGCCGCACTACCTTGTCGGAACCACCGGGAAGAAATCTCGACCGACGGAAAAAGAGTCGTCTGGAAGTCACTCAACTAGAGACTCCTCGTCAAAGAAATCGTCTTCATCAAAAAAGCATGAAAAGGAAAGGAAATCCTCCTCGGGCGATCATCATAGATCGACCATGAGTCGAGGGTCGAGTAAAAGCAAGCCAAGTGTGGAAAAGGCGGGACCGCCAAAACCACCTGCTAAGTCACCGTCGTCGACGGTGGCCCAGTCATCGGCCTCCACCCTGCCACTTACGCAGGTGGCATCCACCGTCCCACCGACAACGACGTCGACGATAGCCTCGTCGACGGAGGTTCTACAGGAGGGCTGGAGGCCTGAAGTTTTTGATCCGATCCCCCCCGGATACTTTACTACAAGAACAGGCTGTGTTGCTGTCCTCGGAGGACGAGAATGAGAGAATAGCTGGCCCAGCAGACCTAGGGCTACGAGTGGCGGACAAGTCGTCGACGAGGGGATCCGTTATACCGGTATCTGCCCCTCTTCTCAATCCTCAATCTGTTTTGTTGTTGGAAATTCTGTCCACGCTTCAGTCGTTGTTACAGTCGTTGGACCAGAGACTACCTCAGGCAAACCTGCCACAGTCACCCGTCGACGAGCCGGGCCCGTCCCGTCAACCTACGCACGCCAATCTCAGCACTGGCACAAGAGGAAGGTGAGCTGCCAGATTCGGAGTCAGGGAGCCATGTCGGATATCTCATCATCCCCCTCCAGGGATCCAACCTGAGAGTCAGAGGTGGAGTTGGAAACCCCTAGAAGCCCAGCTCACCCGTCCCCTCCGGACGACCTTGCGTCATTCCATTCTATAATGGAAAAGGCATGCAAAGAATTTGGTTTGTCCCAGGAAGAACAGAAAAAGGACTGTTTTTTTGTTCGACCACATGGGTAAGAGAAGGTCTGTGTTCTCGATACCAATACTAGGCCATGTATGGAAGGAGGGGTTGCAGACAATGCGTCACCCATTTTCAGAGCCGGCAGTGAAAGGACGCCTGGAAAAAAGTTTAAGGCTCCAGAGTCTACCCCCAAGTATTTATCCTCCCAACCAACGCCAGACTCGGTGGTGTCGGCGGCAGCAGCGGCGAGGAAGGCTAAGGCCCAGCACAAGTGCACGACGACTCCTGAGAACGAAGCGAGACGCCTAGATGCCTTTGGCAAAAAAGTGCTATCCGTGGGAGCGACCACAGTAAAGGCCGCAAACTCTCTGGCAATTGTTGCCAGTTACGATAGGTAGATGTGGCACAGGCTAGCTCCGTTGCTTGATCATCTTCCGGAAGAGCATAGGAGGGCAGCGATGTTACTCGTCCGAGAAGGTGAGGAAGCCTCAAATCACGCAATAAACATTGCGGTGGACCTCGCTGAGTGAGGCTTCAAGCAAGTCAATAATGGGGTTGTATTACGTCGACAGTCATGGCTTAAGTGTACCTACTTCAGGCCAGAAGTACAATACAAAGTTTTAGATATGCCCTTTGAGGGAGACCTTCTTTTCGGTGAGAAGGTGGACGAAGCCCTAAAGGGAATGAAAGGACTCGGACACGGCACGTTCATTGGGTGCCCTCCAGAGTGGCAGAAACTACAAGTCTTTTCGTCCCTTTAGAGGGGCTTCAGGTAATTCAAGATTCTCTGCATCTGGAGACAGATCCTTTGGCAGATCAGCTTACCCCTCCCAGGGATACAGACGTGCCTCCCAAACGGCAAACCGTCGCCGGAACTTCCAGACTTACAGGAAAAGACCATCATCCGTCGTCGTCGAGAGACGAGCAAAATAAAGATCAGCAGTGACATACAACACACCGTTCTGGGGGGAAGAGTTTCAGCATATGTCGACGAATGGGAACGAATAACGACGGATCAATGGGTGCTGAATACTATAAGAAACGGACACACTCTACAATTCAAACACAGCCCTCCGCAAATTCCACCTGCGTTCACCGCTCATTCCCATCTGAAGATACTGCAACAAGAGCTAACACTCATGTTAGCAAAGGGCGTGATAGAATTAGTTCTAACATCACAGAGAGGTCAAGGAATCTACTCGATATTTTGTCGTAAAAAAGCCGAACGGCAAATGGCTTCCCATTTTAGACATGCGCGATCTCAACAAGTCTTTAAAGAGCCTAAAATTCAAGATGCTCACTCTGCAGGAAGTGATCCGCGCCGTTCAAGAGGGGGATTTTCTAGCATCCCTGGATTTACAGGACATGTATTTCCATATTCCAATGTGTCGGAAACACAGGAAATTCCTAAGATTTGTAATACGGCGGACTCGCTACCAATTCACGGTTCTTCCTTTTGGGCTCAAGACCTCCCCCAGAATGTTCACGAAATGCCTGGCTCCAGTAGCGGCCTGGCTAAGGAAGCAAGGCCACCATGTATACCCATACCTCGTCGACTGGCTGGTAAGGAGATCCTCCCCAGCGTCGACCAACACAAGTTTACAAGCCACCTTGCAGCTTGTACAACAGCTGGGATTCGCCATAAACTTCGAAAAATCCTCTCTGCAGCCATCGAGATCGCTGGTATTCCTGGGGGCACAGTTCGAGACCCAGTTAGGGCTAGTGAAACATTCTCTCGACAGAACCTCAAGACTCAATCAAGCATGCCGACTACGGCGAAACACCAAGATCTCAGTGAGAAAATACATTTTGGTCCTAGGGGCCATGGCATCCTGCATCCATCTGGTGGAAAACTGTCGCCTATTCATGAGGCCAGTCCAGGAATTCCTCGCGGACTGATGGACGCAGGCTCAAGGATCGTGGTCAGACAAGAGAACCATCGACGACGACCAGCTGCTTCGGACCCTTCAGTGGTGGCAGAGTTTCCACAATCTGAACAACGGCGTACCCCTACAGGAGCCGGAGTTTCAGCGAACCATAGTCACGGATGCGTCCCTAACCGGATGGGGAGCTCACATGGGTGCTCTCCAAACGCAAGGTCGCTGGTGTCCAACGGAGTCACTCCTACACATAAACGTGTTAGAGCTCAGAGCAGTACGATGGGCCTTGAAGGCATTCCTACCACACATCAAGGGCTCGCGAGTACGAATACTGACCGACAATACAACAGCCATGTTTTATCTGAGGAAACAAGGAGGGACGCGATCAAGAACTCTTTCCATAGAAGCCCAGAAAACATGGCATTGGGCATTAAAGCACGAAATTTCCATCGTGGCTCATCACCTTCCGGGAGTGAGGAACTCCCAAGCAGACTCCCTCAGCAGAAGCATGGCCCAGATACATGAGTGGGAAATGGACACAGTTCACCTGATGAGTGTTCGAGAAATGGGGTCACCCCCCTCTGGACGCCTTCGCGACCAAAGACAACAAGAAATGCGAGCAATTCGCAAGCAGATGGTCTCAAGAGGGCTCCAGGGGGGAGGCATTCTCCTTCCCATGGACGGACATGTTTCTCTATGCTTTTCCCCCGTTCCCCCTCATACGGAGGACAATACAGTGGATACGCAGATACAATTGCCGGGTAATTTTAGTGACACCATACTGGCCAAGGCAACCGTGGTTCTCCGACCTGCTTCACCTGTCGCTGGAACATCCCATAGGGTTTCTGAAAGTCCCGAACCTACTATCCCGGGACAAAGGCACGGTGTGGCATCACGACCCGGGCAGTCTCAACCTTACAGTCTGGCTCCTGACTTTTCGGAGTTCGGTGCTTTAGACGTTTCGGAGGATTGGCAAAAAATTCTGCAGGCGGCTAGAGCCCCTTCTACAAACAAATCCTACTCCTATAAGTGGCGGTTCTGTGAATGGTGTAGGGGACAACAGGGCCTACAACCATTGTCGGTGACGCCGGAACAAGTTCTACCTTACCTGCTCCTCTTGGCGGAGAGGGGATTATCCTTCACATCGATAAAGGTGCACCTGGCGGCCATCTCGAGGTTCACAAGGAAAAGGCAGTCGTCTCCTCTATTTAGCGACAGACTTGTAAAACACTTCATGAGGGGTTTATTTCGAGCTTTTCCCCCCGACTTGGAGTCTCAACACAGTGTTGGCAGGCTTAATGAAACCACCTTTTGAGCCTATGGCCACGTCCGACATAAAATTCATTTCGTGGAAGTTGGCATTCTTGATTGCTATCACATCAGCTAGAAGAATCTCGGAACTGCAAGCGCTGGTCGTAGACCCGCCATACCTAAGATTCTTTAAGGACAAAGTAGTCCTGGCAACTAATCCTATGTTCGTCCCAAAAGTTCCGACAGTGTATCACAAACACTCGTCCATTGTTCTCCCTACTTTCTTCGCCACACCATCATCGGCAGCAGAAAAAGCTCTTCATACCCTGGACGTTAAGAGGGCTCTGAAATTTTACCTACATCGTACACAGGAATTCAGGTCTACTAGACAACTGTTTGTCGCATATGGTCCGTCGACGAGAGGAAAAGCAATCTCTAAACAAGGATTGGCTCGATGGGTCTCATCGACGATTGCGTTTTGTCACTCTAAGGCCGGAAGGCCACTGCAAGGACATCCTAGAGCCCATTCTACAAGATCGATGTCCTCCTCAACAGCTTTATGGGCAGGAATTCCGTTGATGGACATATGCCAAGCTGCGGCATGGTCAGTGCCCCACACGTTTACCCGCCACTACTGCCTTGCCAGGCAGCATGCGGACGAGGTGCAGATGGGAAGAGCTGTCCTGCGCCATCTGTTTCAGTAAGGTAAGCTCCACGCTGTGGAGAATCTGTCTACCTTTTTAATGACAGTTTATTTTATGTGGGTAAGGTTATATGAGGTAACTTATTCCTACTGTACATATGCATTGTGTAGTATTTTGAGGCTATATTACATTACATTCTCACCGCCGTCTCAAGTGTTACTGCTGTACAATCTATTCTAAGCATGTGAATCCATGAAAGATCCAATGCTGAAGAAGGGAATAGTTTCTTACCTTAACTCCATTTCTCCAGCATTGGTATCTTTCATGGATTCACATGCGCCCGCCAACCTCCCCGGAATGTAATGTATTTGATAAATTTAACCCTTCCTACTTTGAAGGGGCCGAAATCTGAAGGGGAACCGCGGGAGCGGGCCTCTTATACGGGGACAGCCTACGGAGCATGCGTAGGCGGGTCCTAAAAGGACGTAGCTAGGACACAAAAGTGTCGGAAATTTTCCTATTGGAAAAGGCTATATATGTGTACTGAGGGGTCCCAGTCTGACGACGGGGAATATTCTAAGCATGTGAATCCATGAAAGATACCAATGCTGGAGAAATGGAGTTACAGGTAAGAAACTATTCCCTTATCTGCCTCTTCGAGGCACTCCCGGAAGCGCAGTCACCGGTCGCCTTCCTCGTCCTAGGACTCCGCCCGTCAGCGGGTTGCTTGTCCCAACAAGTATTCTTCTCCTGCGGAATGGGATTAATTTCGTAAGGAGATGTTGGTGATTTTTCAGTCGCAGGGCTCTGCTTTGTCCGCGCCGTCGAAAGGCGCCGGCAGGGAACGTGCTAGAGCCACCATTCGCACGCCTTTGGGCTCGAGCGGTCGGCACGATCACCGGGAACCTTTGAGGTCCTGGTCGCACAAGGTGGATCGCTCTAGCCATGCCTGCTCCGGGTCCCGGTCCTCGACGCCATCGAGACCGTCGGAGCCTGTGAGGTCTTCGAAGAAGACTTCGGGGCCGAGGCCGTCGAAGGACACACTTGGGGCAACGCCCTCGAGGCCTGTGTTGCAATCGGCGCCACGCTCGACGCCGATGTAACGCTCACCTGGCTCCCACGGAGGCGCGGGCGTGGCTG
Organism: Ambystoma mexicanum; assembly: GCF_040938575.1. Classification (NCBI taxonomy): domain Eukaryota; kingdom Metazoa; phylum Chordata; class Amphibia; order Caudata; family Ambystomatidae; genus Ambystoma; species Ambystoma mexicanum. The sequence goes on from NC_090931.1 coordinate 82,911,195, forward strand.
GGACTGCTGTGACCTTCTGCAGAGATGCCTAAGACCCGGAAGATGGACTGGACTGGATTCCCCAACCTGGCTTTTCTGGCTCGGAGGAATATCCCACTGTGTGTGAAAAGGAAGGGTTAATAGTCTGCGGGTGATGTTCAGACCTCCCACTTTGCTTCTCTCCCTCCGTGAAACCCTTTTGGGATTCCCTGCGAAGACTCACCTTAGGGACCAAAATGACGAGCTCTCCATCCTGCTTCTGATGCAGGGGCGCGTTGTGATTCCAGTTACTTCACTGGATTGATGAGTTTAAACTAGTTTGTCCATTCCCGTTGTACCGCAAATGTTTATGGCAAGTTTGGGTTTATATTCACTCATCTGTTTTTCTTTCGCAGGTGCTGGAGAAGATTCCGGGCTGCAGGCGATTTGGATGAAGCCAAATTCTGGTAAGAATTCCGATGAGAGATTCCTTTGCAGGTTTAAGTATCTCCTTTAATGTCCAATGTCTTTTTCCCCATAGGGGCCGGGGTACGGCAATGCCGGAGGTAAGGCGCCGACCCGAAAAGAGCTGCTGGGTCTCTCTTGCAAATGGGTAAGTCTTGAGTGAGCGTATTGCTAATGTTCTCACATGCTCTCACTAATACAATGTCTGTTTCTTTTCCCCTTAGGGGCCGGGGTGCTGAGATGCCGAAGGTATGGCACAAACCCGAAGGCGGAGAGGGAATTGAAGCACAGGTAAGTTCTACTTAGATTCGCGTTTCCCTTCTCACCTCCTTCTCCTTCCTTGCAATAGTTGCTGAATGGCGGTGGAAGCTCCGGATGGGCGTCGCAGGACTCAAACGCCACGTGCAGGTGAGTGAAATGCAGCGTGCTGCGCGCGACCCGATGCACGTTTAAAATGTGTGCCTTCTTTACAGGATCGTCGGCGTGCAGAATCCGGAGTGCAGATGTATCAGGTAAGGTTCTTGTTTTCACCTGTTCTCTTCCCTTTTCTTTAGGTGTTTCCAGGATGCTGGCAGGCGTGATGGAGGACCAAGGCAGGAGCAGGCACGGTGAGCGTCCAGCTGCTAAGTGCAGAACAACGCGAAGCGTGGTCTGCTGCTTGGGTGTTGGTTAAATAGCCTTTCAAGTAGTTCCAGGTATGTATTCTTCCCCCAGAAATATGTATTCCTCCACCGGTCACACCCTAGAGATCAAGTAGTCCCTAGAAAAATAGTTCTTTCCAGTCTTGGAAGTTGCAGCATGGTCTGCACAGGTAAGTTTACACCAAGCACTACTCCCAACCTACTTCTGTATGAGCCTGGCGCCGATGGCGCCTGGACTGATGTCCCCTATGTGCCTGACGCCAACGGCGCCAGGACTGAGTCCAAAGGGCCCCCATCTGGGGCTGCTGGGACTTCCCTTGAATGCATGGTGTCTGTCTCTGAGGGTGCCGGGCCTGGTTTGGCTCCTTGGAGGCAGGCATCATGACAACCGATTCCGTCGATGCCTTTCGGGGAGGCTTTATCGGAGGTGCCCCGTAGACCGGTGGAAACTTCAAGGAAGGCTTTGGCCAAGTCCAAACACGTTCCTTTTTCTGTGCCCTCATCCAGGGATTTATTCCAGCCTCTTGTTATATTTCTGAGGTGGATGAAGGGTCTGATGAAGGTCTGGTTCCTGAGGAGGTTCCTAATGACCTATTCCCTGGTCATAGCCAGTTAGAAGACCTGCATCAGTCTTTTCACGAAGCCAGTGGTCTGGACACCTCCTCCGAGGTTGAGTTTGGCAGGCCTGAGCCTGGTACGCATGCTGAATCCTCATACCGGTGCCTCATATCGAGGGTGACGGAGTACTTGGGGTGGTTTGCGCCACCAGGGGATTTTCTGCAGGATGACCTGACCGATATCTTGGACCAAGGTCTACCAACTGACCCGGTACTGTCATTCCATATGGCCTTGCAAAGAAGGGTGGCAGCGGCTTGGACTGCTCTGGAGTCTCCCAGCAGTGGGCAAATCTTTGCTGAAAAAATAGCGTCCAGCCAGTAGCGACCCCAGCTACTTGACTACGCACCCCACTCCGGAGAGTTTGGTGGTGCAGGCGGCTACGGCCCCAGCAAAACTGGCATCGTACCCTACCATCCCTCCTGATGGGGACAAGCGTTTTGATGGCATGGCGAAGAAAGTGTTTTTTACAGGCAGCCAGCTCCGTGTGTACCTTAGCACGTTTCACTCATACTCTGTGGAATTGTCTCTTTGGCAGCTGAACATATGCCCGAAGAGGAGGAACGGGATGGCTTTCTTGCTCTTGTTCAGGATGGCAAGGATGCGATGCGTGAATCTGTTCAGTCGGGTTTGGAGATTTGCGTGGTTGTGGAAGTCGGGGTTTGCTCTTGATGTGCAAGCCCGGTTTCTCAACATGCCCTTTGATGGTAAACATCTTTTTGGCAGCAAGGCTGACTAGAGCCTTGAGAGGTTGCAGACCTCCAAAGCTGCAGCAAAGTTGTTGAGCGCTGCAGTTCGCCAACCTCCGCCTTTTCGTCCTAGGGGACAGCAATGGAGGGGAGTTTCCTTTCGATACTACTCTTCCTCTGGTAGAGCGAGAGGGGCTGCAAGTCAAAGGGGCCACCGTAAGAGTGCCTGAGGTGGAAAACAAGGTACTTGAGGTGCCAAGGCCGCCCAGGAAGTTGCATCTTTACACTCAGGCAATGCTGCAGCCGCTTCAGCTCAGTCATGAGGCCATGTCCCATGGTTTGCAGTTTGGGGGAAGGCTATCGCAGCATCTTGTAGAATGGCGTGCCATTACTTCAGATGTGTGGGTTCTGGAGATCATAGCCCACGGCTACAGTCTTTCTTTCCGGCAGAGGCCTCACGACAATCCACCAGGGAATGTCTCTTTGAAGAGTCCGGATTCGCTCCTTGTGCAGGAAATCAAATCCCTGCTGGAGAAAGGCACCATAGAACTGGTGCCTGTAGCGGAGAGGAACTATGGATGGTATTCCCCTTATTTTTTGATCCCAAAGAAAGACTGGGGATTGAGACCCATCATGGACTTGTGCAGTTTGAACAAGCTCCTCAGGAAGGACAAGTTCAAGATGGTTACTCTCTAAATCCTCCAGGCCCTTCAACTTCAGGACTGGTTGGTGTCTCTCGACCTCAAGGACGCTTATTTTCATGTGCCGATTCATCCCAAGCACAAGAAGTACCCGAGGTTCGCGGCTGGTGACTTGCATTTTCAGTTTTGGGGCCTGCTGTTCGGATTGACCTCGGCCCCGAGGGTCTTCACCAAGCTCATGGTGGTGGTGGCAGCATATCTCAGGAAAGGGGGGGATTCACGTCTACCCCTACCTGGACGATTGGTTGATCAGGGCATGCTCTCCCGAGCAAGTCCTGGATCTTCCAAGTCACCTGCCACTCCCATCACAAGCTGGGCTTCTCCCTCAACTTGAAGTCTCACTTGACACCTACCCAGCGGCTCCAGTACATCAGAGCAGTGCTCGACACATCTCTGGGGCAGTGTTCGCCTCCCCAGGTGAAGGCTCATCGCATTCTGCAGATGGTGCACAAGTTTATACATGCCCAGAGTGTCCCGGCGTTGGAGTTCTTGAGGTTGCTCGGCCTCATGGTGTCCTGCATTATTCTGGTGCCAGAGGCACGGCTGCGGATGAGATCTCTGCAGTGGGCTCTCAGGATGCAGTGGTCACAGTCCTCTGGCAGGATGTCGGATCCCGTTCAGGTGCTGCCCTCAGTTGCCCAGGACCTTCTGTGGTGGGCCGTCAAAGGCAATCTCGGGATCGGGAGCTCATGCCAACAAGTTGACAGTCAGCAGTTGGTCTCCGTCGGAGTCCAGACTCCATTTCAATCTGTTGGAGCTGCGGCCGTCAGGCTTGCCCTGAAGACTTTTTTGCCGACTGTGAGGAAAGAATGTCCTGATTCTGACGGACAACTGTGGCCATGCACTACCTCAACGAAAAGGGGGGGTCTGGGTCACTTCCTTTGTGCAGAGAGGCGATGCAGCTCTGGTTTTGGGCCATCCAGTAGGAAATTTCGATCTCGGCAGTTCACCTAGCCGGAGACAAAAACGAGACGGACACTGAGCAGGCAGAGCACGAGCTCTCATGAGTGGGAGCTGGCTTATGAGATTCTGCTGGAGAGCTTTGCCCTTTGGGGGACCCCACAAGTGGATCTCTTCGCCACCAGTGTCAACCGGAAGTGCGAAAGGTTCTGCTTGCGGGAATTTCCTCCAAGAGGAGCCTTGGGGGACGCGTTTGTGGTGGAGTGGTCCTACCCACTGCTGTACGCATTTCCTTCAGTCCCCATCATTCTGCAAGTGTTAAGGAGGTTCGGTTCCCGGATGATCCTCATTGCTCTGGCATCGGCCTGGAGAACGTGGTACCTGGACCGTCTCGACTTGTCCGTGTGCCCTCCACGCAGTCTTCCCTACCGAGACGATCTGCTCTCACGGGAGCGAGAGGGTCAGGTTCTCCTTCCAGAGGTCAGATCCCTCAACCTTCATGCTTGTCTCCTGAAAGGTTGAGGTATAAGGATTGCTTTCGGCCAGACGGCCTGCGACAATGTCCCTGCACCGTTGACGTTGGAGAAAGTTCTGCGACTTGTGCAGAGTTCAGAATGTGGATCCTTTTTCATGTGACATTCGTGTGGTTGTCTTTTTTTTTTTTTTTGCTTTCCTTAGCCCACAAGGGCCTGCAAGTGGATACCATTAAAGGTTACCTGGCGGTGCTGTCCATATTTGAGCGCTCATCTGAGGAGTGTTCTTATTTTAAGATTCCTCTAATTTCTCAGTTTCTGAAAGCGCTCACTAATGCGTTCCACCTTTCCAGGTGACCAGTTGTGATTTCAACCTGGTTCTAATTTTCCTAATGGGTGCTCCATTTGAGCCTTTACATTCTTGTCCTTTAGGACTGTTAACCCTTAAAACTGTATTTTTAGTTGCGGTTACTTCCGCTCGCTGAGTGAGTTGCAAGTACTTTCTCTTAAGCCACCCTTCACGGTGTTTCATAAGGACAGCGTTGTCCCTAGGGTTCGTTCTTCCAAAAGTTGTCCGAACTTCATTTAAGCTAGAAGGTCATTCTTCCGAGGTTCTATCCTCCGCATCCTGGTAAGGAAGAGGAGAGGCTCCACAGGTTGGATCCTAGGAGAGCTTTAAGTTTCTACATTTCACTCATGTCCCGGGTCAGAGTGGACGATCAGCTCTTTATAGGATACGCTGGGAGGCGTTTGGGACAAGCTGTTACTAAGCAGACTTTTTCCAGATGGATTATCTTGGCAAGTTCTGAATGTTACCGCTTGGCGGGTAAGGACCCTCCGGTAGGCTTACGGGCCCATTCTACTAGGGGTGTGGCTGCCTTTACTGCCCTGCAGAGGGGTGTTCCCATCCATAACATTTGTAAAGCAGCTACATGGGCTTCGGTCCATACTTTTGTAAGACACTACTCCCTAGATTCTATCCATGGGCAGGATCTGGCTTTTGGCAAGGCGGTCCTTTATGCTGAAATTTAATTGGGCATTCTAAATTTCTAAATTCTTTTCCCTCCTCCATACGTTGGTACTGCTTTGGGAGTCTGTCATAGATATGGAATACGTTGGAGGACATAATCCCCTTGAAGAACAAGTTACTTTCTTACCTGGTAACGTTCTTTCGATGGGATGTTCAGACGACTTATGCCATATCGTACCCTCCCAGCCTGCCCCGCTACATAATTTCTTATGCAATTGCGGCTTACATTTCCGCAAGGCTTTCTGTGGTCATTCTGGCTGAAGATTGGTGCCACACGTTCTGGGGGAAAAAAACTACAACTGAGACTACGGGCGTTGTGCGTCCTACTTATAACATCCGGTGACGTCGGCTCGACGGAGGCCCTCGAGGACAGCATATCGACATCGACGCAGGATGCAGATGCCGAAAATGTTCCAAAGCAGCACAGTTGTGGTGATTACCTGTCATAGATATGGAATAAGTCATCGGAACGTCCCATCGAAAGAAAGTAACTTGTTCTTCTTTTGGTTATGGAGTCTGACAAACTCCATAGGCATCATCTTTTTACGTTGTGACACATAGCCATCCGTGCCACTGCACTGAAGGTACTAACAGATTTCCCCAAGCTTTAAATACCTTCTCATGGATAAACTGTTTCCAATAGCAGTAACGTGTAATTGACTTTACTTACAAATTTTAACTTTCTACACCCAGCACACACTATTTTACAATAGGGTACTGCAGGGTTACTTCTTATCCCCTTTGTCTAGTTTCTCATGTAACATTTTTATGTTACCCTTTCTACAATTAATGGCTTGTGGCAGTGGTTTACACTACCATTGGGAGTTTTTACCGCAGGCTGCATTTGCAGCTGCAATAAATTTCCCATGGGTGCCCATTTTGTCATATTGGCCCAGGTCGTCTTTTTTTCCCTGCCGTTTCTTGTTGGAAAGGTCCTTCTTGAGATTTACTTTGCGGGCCAAACCAGGTTTGCTCCCTTTGTTAGTTTTGTCTTTGGCAGGATTCACAAGTGAAGCCCGCCACTGGCTCCAGAATGTCGGGCAGGAAGTGAAAGAGGTGCCCGAAACTCCCTTACACCCAGCCAACTTGTGCAAACCTGTGCACCTGTACACCCAGAAGACGCATTTCATGGCTAAACAACCTATCCTCAAAGGCCTCATCAAGCCTTCCTATTTTCTTCCACCACTAAGCCTTCTGTTCTCGATTAAACCCACTCCATTCCTTCCCCATTTGAAGCCTGTGCACACCACACTACCTACAATACCTTCCCCATTGCCTGTTAAATGGATCACCCTCAGCAACCATAACCCGTCAGTGTGACCCACAAACCCGCAGGACCTCCTACCACATAACCATCCTAGAATTATTGGCCACCACCACCATATCGAACACAATCTGCCCGTGCCCCACTAGCATTAGAAATGCCAGCATTGGCCATCGACTCTGCAAATCATATAGTACACCCCCAATCCCCAAGTCCTCCAACAGCCACTCACAGCAGTTACTCAAACTTTCACCTATAAAGTAGAAAAATCAAAAAATACTCAACTTTTTCTACTCTTGAACCCACTACCCTCACCATCAGCTCCACTGTCATCCATGGGGCACTGATCAATGCCAGGGCCTTGGTCGCCCATGCTGTAGATATCGCTGATTTGATTCTAGCTAAAAACCTAGACTTCCTAGCAGTAACCGAGACGTGGCTACATGTAGCAGCAGGTCCCTCCATCCTCCTGGCAATCCCATACGATTACACTGTCCTCAGGTCGGAAAGAGAATCTTCTAAGGGTGGCAGAGTAGCCTTTATAGCTAAAACTACAGCAGGGCTTAAAATGGCCCCGCACACCCCTACCCATTCCTGTGAATTAATGACTGAAACTTCCCCTCTCAAATTCACACACCATCACAATTCATCTCATATATAGATCCCCCCCCCCCCCGACCCATGGGCGCCTTTGAAGAAGTCAACACAAGTCAAAGGGATACCTATAATAATGGGATTGAGAAAACAAGTTCAAGTTCCAGAGAACTTTTCACGATTCTAAGATGTTGAATCTCCCATCCCTACGACGGAGAACTGCATCAAGGACAAGATCTGGTGTATCAAAATTCAAGAAGCCCTATCCAACAAAATCCCTTTGCTCCAAAAGAAAATAGCCGACAAAAAGCAAAATCTGCTACCTCAACCTCATACACCTAAACGGGCCCCCACCTCCAAACCTCCCCAACGCTTAAAATTCACCCAAGTGTCAACCCAAGAAGTTATTAACATTATTACTTCACTCAAACCCTCGAATTGCCAAGGTGATACCTGCCCAGCTTCTGTCATAAAAGGGGCTGCCAGAGAACTATCCACACCTTGCCCCCTTCATCAGACGGCTAATTAATGCCTCTTTCCTAACGGGCACTGTCCCAACCAACCTTAAGGACTCCTGAGTACTCCCACTCCTAAAAAAGCCCTTGCTAGACCCTAGCATCCCCACTAACTTTAGACCCATTACAACTGTCCCTTTTTTACTTAAAATCTTTGACAATGCTGCCTATAACCAGACCCAAACCTATCTGGAATCCAACAAAGTACTAGGACTCCGACAATCTGGCTTCAGGCCCCAACAAGGGACAGAAACCACCCTGATTGACATGAAATCCCAGATCGACGTCCTGAAAGATAAAGGGAAGCCGGCCCTTTTGCTTCTGCTGGATTTGTCGGCCGCCTTTTGATTTGGTAGATCATTAGGTGCTATGCAGACACCTATCCACAGCAGGCCACTTCAACAGAAGCAACGGTCTTGATCCAATCCTTCTTAAACAATGGATCCAGGAGTCTTTTCTGTTTCGGCAGCAGCCCATGCTATCCCCATATCCTGGGGGTGTCCCACAAGACTCTTGCATATCACCTACCCTGTACAGTGTGTTCATAAAACCATTGTTCGATGACCTGGATCATCTGAGTGTCACCTACACCAATTACGCGGATGACACCAAGATCCTCCTACCATTGACGGGAGAATACGACAGAGACCTTGGTCTCATCAATAAAATGTACCTCATCATTCAGGCTTGGATGGCCACTCAGTCTGTGCCTGAATGATAAGAAGACAGAGCTGCTCCTTCTAGCCTCTCCCACCAACCTGAAAAAAACTGGGTAACCAATACCAGTCCAACATCGACAGCAATGACATACTGGTGGCTAACGAGATAAAAACTCTGGGTTTTCACCTAGACTCGTCCCTTACCCTGCGCAAACAGGTCAGTGCACCAGCATCAGCGACTGCATACACCTGCAAGCTTATACACTCTTGCAAACGCTTTCTTTCCACAGAAAGCTGCATCATCCTAGCCTGAGCACTAGTACTATCTAAAATTGACTTTTGCAACGGACTATACCTGGGTTCCAGCAAATACATAACCAACAAACTACAGATATTGCAGAATAATGCCCTAAGAACTGCCTTGGGCATCCCTAGGCTGCAACACATTTCAGCAATTAGGAGCAATAAAAATTGGCTCTCCATCATGGAGTAAATTCAACTCAAAACAGCCTCCCTGACTCACAAATGCCTCAATACCGCGGCCCCTCCATACCTCGCTGATAAATTTACCAAAAACAACCCCATCTGATATACCAGAATGTCGAATTCCAACCTCCAAAGAATACCTAGGTTCAATCTAAAAAGAGCAGTGGGCTGCACCTTCCCAGTCATGGCTGCCCAACTATGGAACTCGCTAATCTAGTCTCTATGGACGGCCAGTCCTTCCACAAATTTAGTAAAGACACCACTCTCGCTCACTTCCAAAGATGCATCTCATTAGACCCCTAACGCCAACATAGTCCTTGATTATTGTGTATTTAATTGTATATACTCCTACTCCGGTGTACTATGCTTTGACCCTCTGTAATTAACTATCTATTTCTACTTCAAATGGATTGTGTCTTCCCACATATTCCTCAACTATGATAATTTGTATCCAGCTTTGCTGCTTCGGGAAAAAAAAAAATTCGGCAGGGAGGCGCTGTGCACGAAGTCAAGGCGTCTTTGTCCCTCGGAGGTCCCTGTAGGATGTCGACGTCACTCTCGGCATAAATAGCTTGTGCCGCGCCTGTTGGCCTCAGTTCCGTTTTTCCGAGCTTTGCTTCGAGAACACAGCGCTCTTCTTCTTTTCTTCACGAGAGAAAATGTCTTAATCTACTCATTCGACCCCTAAATCGGGGTTCAAGAAGTGTAAGGACTGTGGGGCAAAGATGTCCATCACAGATCCCCACCAAGTTTGTCTTTGGTGCCTGGGTCCCGACCACCGGACTGGGGACTGCGGTTTCTGCCAGTCGATGACAAAGCTCTTTGCGAACATAAGGGTAAGCTTGCGGTGGGTCTGGATGCTTTGAAGAGCTCTTCGAAGAAGGTGAAAAGATCGGCGGAATCAAAGGATTCCGCTCGACATAAACATGGAAGAGCTCTAGATCTAGGAGTCGTTCAGAACATTCTTCGAACTCCTCTAAGAGATCAAAAAAAGAGACGCCACGGAGCTGGTTCGTTGTCCGACCAAGTCGGATTCTCCCAGAAAATGGAATGAATTTCGATCACAAATGATGCCAATCTTTGAGAATGTGACCGCCATGCCCTCAAAGGAGCCTCGTAAGAGCAAGACCCCGGTCGCTTCGATGGATGACGCAGGCAGGTCCTTCGGCAAGTAGTAAGTCCGTCTCGACATCGACCCAACAGAAAGGCGTCAAAGATTTCGGCCCGGTAATAGAATACATCTCAGATTCCATCAAAGTTCTCGATTTCGCCGACGCCATCATCGTCGATTACTTCAACCCCAAAGACTTCGATGACTACTGCGTCATCAGGTAAACCCTCGACCCATTCGATAATTCCGTCGAGTTCTTCGACTTTAACACAGAAAGAAATAGACTTTAACACAGAAAGAAAAGGTATATAGACCTATCCCAATATCTGACTTTAAGTCCATGTCCTCCATTTTTGAGGAGGAGAGTGCCTCAGTAGAAGATATTTCCCCTTTACGAGTCAGGTATGGTTGTAGGGATGTACCTGAGGAATTAGTTGATCCAGAATCAAAATTGAGAGATCTCTGCGACTCCCTCTACTCTGCCAGTGGTATTGACACTTCTCCAGCATGGGGTCTGGCATGGATTCACATGCTCATGAATATTCCCCGTCGTCAGGCTGGGAATCCTCGGTAAAGAAAAAACCAGTATCAGTTTCGTTTCTGATCTGTCTTTCGTAGTAATAACCAATCACTGGTCTCTGCGTCATACTGACCACAGCCAATGACTGCCCTCTACCTAAGCACCGCCTCTGGCAGCCATCTTCATTTTTACCGCACGTTCATGTGTTGGGATCCTCGTGCTATTGCTCTCGAGCGTTAGTGCTTTTTTTCGCGCTTTTTTCACAAAAAAACTTCGATTCTTTCGGTCAAAAGAGCCTCAAGCTCCACCGATCCTACATCCGATCAACGGGGACCCGTGTCGGATTCATCTGTGCCCCTCAAGGGTGAAGATTTCGTCGAGCTACGCTTCGGAGGACTCCAGAAGCTTCTCAGGCCCTGTCTCGGAGATGGCCCAGGAGAAGGGAAGCTCGACGCCCGGAAAGCTGTTCAGGGTCTGCCCTGGATGCCAGCTGCAGAACGTCTTCAAGGAGGACGAACACTCTTTCTGCCTTTACTGCCTTCATGAGGACAAGACGCACGTGGAGAAGGACTGTGCGTTTTGCGGCAACATGTCGGAACGGACCATGAAGGACCGCCATCAACGTCTCGCCAACTGGCTGGAGGGTAAGAGCCCGTCTGGCGAGAAGAAGAAGAAATCCGAGCGGTCTTCTAAGACCTTTGAGGGCGCCCCGGCGACGGGGGCCCAACATAAGGCCAAGCACCGCGAGTCCGCTGGCACCGGGAGCGCCGAACGGTCGGGCTCTGCGGGCGCCAGGCAGGGCGCACCCTCCCCGGCACCATCAACCACGAGCCAACGCTCTGGGTCGGGTAAGAGGAAGGCCGAGCACCCGGCGAAGCTCCTGGAGAGGCCCCGGTCGAGCTCTAAGGCAGAGGAGGAGCGTGGCAGTGCCCCCTCCCTCAAGGATAAGGCGGTGAGCGCACCTAAGGTGGTGAAGGCCTTGATCCATCCGGCCAAGCCCTCTATCGAAACGGTCGCGGCGGCCCTGGCTCAGCCTGTGGTGGCTGCACCAGTGGTGGCGACCTCAGGGCCCAGAATCTCCCTGCCTCCTCGGAGGGAGTCTTCCTTTGTGCCCATCGATAGGACCCCCGTGAAACCCTCCGTGGGGAAGAAGAAGGGGGGGCAGGGCGTCGTCGTAGAGTCGGCCTCAACCTCAGAAGAGGAACTGATCGAGGTCTTAAGCCACGGCCTAGGCGTGGAAGAAGGCCAGCCCGTCGGAATGGACCCCGACGCAGGTGACGACGACGACATCGTCGAGGATACCGACGGGGCCCCTGCTCGCCCGTCGGATTCCCCTCTGCCAGCGCCGCAAGACAACTCGGCGGCCATTTTGTTGGCCATACAGTCCTTATGCTCCGAGATAAGGACGAGGCTACCGTTACCGACGGAGGAACCTCTCCCGTCGGGGGATCCAGAACCGGGACCTTCTGGTGTTCCCCCTACCAAGAAAAGAAGGATCCATCCACCACCTCCTTTTCAACCGTCGCGCCCCTTCCAGCCCTCCTCCCCGTCCACCCGAGGGGATGATACGGGGACTGACACGGCAGCGACGGGTACGGACGACGAGGCATACGACGAGGATTTTCCGTCGTCGCCTCCCACCAGGGCCTCTCCGCCCGACGAGATCGGATCTTTCCACTCCATGATCTCCAGGGCTTCCGAGCTTTTCCAACTCTGCCCTGAGGAGAAGAAAAAGGAAGGCTTCCTTTATCAGCGGCGCGAGGCCAAGAGGAAGACGGTCCTCGCAGTGCCTCTGTTGGACGACATTTGGGATGAGGGCCTTTCCCTCCTCAAGAACCCTTCCACGACGCCAGCTAGAAGAGACCGGTACGAGAAAAAGTACCGGGTCCCGGACACGGCCCCCCTATGCCTCCGGGCGCAGCCTACCCCGGACTCCGTCCTCTCCGCGGCAGCCAGGAAGAAAGCGGGGGGGGGGTGCGGCCTCCACATCGACTTCCCCGCCGGACGGCGAGGGAAAGAAATTGGATACTATGGGGCGTAGAGTCATCTCGTCGGCAGCGACGACGATTAAAGCGGCCAACGCCTTGGCTATCGTGGCCCGCTACGACAGGGAGCTCTGGTACAAGATGGCTCCCCTGCTGGATTTTCTGCCGGACGACAAGAGGGCGGAGGCCCTTGAGATCCTGCAGGAAGGTGAGGTGGCCTCGGACCACGCCATCACCGTGGCGACGGACATCGCCGACACTGGATTCCGCCAGCTGGGCAACGGTGTTTGCCTTCGTCGTCGTGGATGGCTCAAAGCTACGGACTTCCGGCAGGACGTCCAGACCAGAGTCCTGGACATGCCCTTCGACGGGAACAACCTGTTTGGGAAGACAGTGGACGATTCCCTTCAGGCCATCAAGGCGGATACTGAGACGGCCCGGGCCCTTGGAGTCCTGCAACGACGGACGCCCTTTCGGAGCGGCGGAGGCAAGGGCGCCTCCAAAGGTTCCGGCGGCGGTTTCGCTTCCTACCGTCAAGCGGCCCGCTCGTCGTCGCAAGAGGCCTACAGAGGACGAGGCAAGTCTAGCGGACCCCGCCGTCGTCGCCAAGGAGGTCAAGGCGGCAAGGCCGCGTCCAAGCAGGATTGAACCGGCCTTGGGGTCGGGCCCCCACCGAAGCACCCCGGTGGGAGGCCGGCTGGCGGGCTTCGTCAGCGTGTGGGAGTCCATCTCCACCGACCGTTGGGTGCTGGACGCCCTGGCCCGGGGCCACGCGCTCGAGTTTCAAAGAAGGTGCCCGCGCGTCCCCCCCGTGGCCAGGAAAGAACTTCACGTCCCTCAACTTCTCCTGGAGGTAAAGGCGATGCTCAGAAAGGGCGCCATCGAACTCGTCCCAAAGAGGCTTCGGGGCTCCGGAGTCTACTCGAGATACTTCCTCGTGAAGAAGAAGACGGGAGGATGGCGCCCCATCCTGGACCTGCGACGTCTGAACAAGTTCAAAGCCCTTCCCTTCGGACTACGGTCGGCTCCCAGGGTATTCACCAAGTGCCTTGCACCGGTGGCGGCGCAGCTGCGCCGCGAGGGGATCCACGTCTACCCCTACCTGGACGACTGGCTCATCCGCGCCAAGACGAGGGAGCTCGCCGTGGTCCACACGGCAAGGACCGTCCAACTCCTCACGGACCTGGGATTCTCCGTGAACTACGCCAAATCCCACCTGGTGCCCCGCGCAAGTCGCACTGTTTCTGGGAGCGAGGCTCGACAGTGTCCCTTCTGGCCTCCCCGTCGGAGGAGAGGACCAGGACCATCTTGGGCAAGGTGCAACGGAGGTTGGTGGCCGACGCGGCCAAAGTGAGGTCCATCAAGTCCCTCCTCGGGATGATGTCTTCCTGCATCTACCTCATTCCCATGTGCAGGCTCCGGATGCGCCCGTTGCAAGAATTCCTGGATGCGCGCTGGATCCAGACGACGGGCAGCTTCGAGGAAAGGATCAAGCTCGACGAGAGTTTCCGACGAGCGATACGGTGGTGGGGCACCCGCGCGCATCTGACGGCGGGCATGGACTTCCAGACCCCAGCCCACCAGGAGACTGTGACCACGGATGCCTCCCTGGAAGGGTGGGGAGCGCACACCGAAAATCTGCACGCAAGGGGACTCTGGCTCCCGACGGAGAAGTCCCTACATATCAACGTCCTGGAGCTCCGTGCAGTGTTTTGGGCCCTCAGGTCCTTCCTTCCGTCCCTCAAGGGCAAGGTGGTGAGGATCTTCACCGACAACACCACCACCATGTTTTACATCAGGAAACAGGGCGGAACCAGGTCCCCAGCGCTGTCCAAGGAGGCGCAGGACCTGTGGCATTGGGCCGTCGCCCAAGGGATTCTTCTGGTGCCGTTTCATCTGGCAGGGATAAAAAACACCATCGCCGACTCACTCAGCAGGGAGCTGCGCTCGTGCCACGAGTGGGAACTACGGCAGGATCTAGTGGATCGCCTCTTCCGACGGTGGGGCACACCCCAGATCGACCTGTTCGCGACGGCGACGAACACCAAGTGCCGGAGGTTCGCCAGCAGGTTTCCCCAGACGAGGAGCATGGGCGATGCTTTCTCGTTCCCCTGGGAGGGCCTGTTCCTCTACGCGTTCCCTCCCTTGCCTCTGCTAATCCGGCTCGTCAACCAGCTCAAGAGGTCGCGGTGCAGGATGATCCTCGTCGCACCTGCGTGGCCGAGGCAGATATGGTTCCCGGACCTTCTGGACTTGTCAGCGTCCCCGCCGATCAAGCTGCCGGCGGACGCGGATCTACTCTCCAGGGAAGGAGGCGCCATCCTCCACCACGACCCGAAGTCGCTGAACTTGCAGGCCTGGCTCCTGCAGCACTAGAGTTTGGAGGATACGACATACCGGCCGATTGCAGAGAGGTTCTTGCAAAGGCCAGGGCGTCCTCGACTCTTAAATGCTACGGACACAAATGGAAGAGGTTCTCTGTCTGGTGCCACGCACAGAAGATTAACCCTCTACGGATTACGGCTCCCCAAGTACTGCCGTACCTGCTGACGCTGGCCAAAGCTGGTCTGGCACATGCGTCCATCAAGATTCATCTTGCTGCGATCTCCCGATACACCAGAACCACGGGCCGGACGTCCTTGTGGTCTCATCGTCTGGTGAAAGAGTTCATGAAGGGACTGTTCAGATCGTTCCCGCCGGTGAAGGCTCCGGCCCCGGCGTGGGAGCTCAACGTGGTGCTGACCAAGCTCATGGGACCTCCGTTCGAGCCTCTGCACTCGGCCCCGTTGAAGTTTCTATCGTGGAAAACAGCTTTTCTTGTGGCCATCACCTCCGCACGACGAGTGGGAGAGATCCAGGCCCTTTCCTGCAAGGCCCCGTACTTGACTTTCCACGACACGAGGGTAGTGCTCAGGACGCACCCCTCCTTCATGCCCAAGGTACCGTCGGACTTCCATCTCAACGAACCCTTGGTGTTACCTGTGTTCTTCCCGTCGCCTTCGTCGCCGGCTGAGAGGACTTTGCACTCGCTGGATGTAGCTAGAGCGCTGAAGTTCTACGTGGACCGCACGAAGGGTTTTCGGAAGACGTCACAACTCTTTGTGAACTTTGGACCTGTCAATCAGGGGAAGGCTCTCTCGAAGGCTTCCATCTCCAGATGGCTCTCCGGCTGTATCATGTGCTGTCACCGGTTGGCAAACCGACCGCTGCCTGGCCGTCCGAGAGCCCATTCCACCAGAGCGATCGCAGCTACCACGGCGTTCCTATCTGGTGTGCCCCTGCTGGACATATGCAGGGCTGCTACGTGGAGGTCGACGCACGCCTTCACGAAATTCTACTGCGTCGACCGGGATTCCAGGGAGGAGTCCAGGGTCGGCCAAGCAGTGCTGCGCAACCTGTTCGCCTGAGGTGAGCCTGGTGAGGAGGTAAGATGCTTAATGTTGAGTTGATGTGATGCTTAATGTTGAGCCTTTGCCACCTCCCGTGGTTGTGCATGTGTGTACTGCTATGTATTCTTTATTCATGAGCATGTGAATCCATGCCAGACCCCATGCTGGAGAAGGAACAAGTTACTTACCTGTAACTGTTGTTCTCCAGCATGGGTCTGGCATGGATTCACATGCGAACCCTCCCGCCTACCCCTCTGCGGCTCTTCACTTGGTCATACTGCCACTTCACGTGCTTCCAAATCTGAAGATGGCTGCCAGAGGCGGTGCTTAGGTAGAGGGCAGTCATTGGCTGTGGTCAGTATGACGCAGAGATCAGTGATTGGTTACTACTAAGAAATACAGATCATAAACGAAACTGATACTGATTTTTTCTTTACCGAGGATTCCCAGCCTGACGACGGGGAATATTCATGAGCATGTGAATCCATGCCAGACCCATGCTGGAGAACAACAGTTACAGGTAAGTAACTTGTTCCATGTCCACAGTTGGAGTTTTCTGAATAGAGTGACAGTTTTATGGGGTGGAGTAGGTCTTCACCTACTTTTGAACAAGACGATATGACCAATATTCTGAATCGGGGACAGCAAAAAGATCCCGTTCTGCCTTTCCACAGGGCTCTGCAGAGAAAGGTCGAAGCAAACTGGGAAACACCTGAATCTAGTTCTGCCATAGATAGAAATCTCGCCAGAAAATAGACTGTCGTCTTCATGTCCCGATTACCTCAGGAAACACTCCACACCTGAAAGTTTGGTGATCCAAGCTGTGACTGTGTCTAGGCATTCGGTTTATCTCTCTATTCCCCCCTGTTAGCGAGGATAAGAAAGTGGATGCCGCGGGCAGTATGGCCTTAAGGTCCACAAACGTCACTTGTTCCCTGGCCAGGTTTACGCATAACCTTTGGGACTGCATTAAAGGGGCCGTTGAACATATTCCAGAAGGCGAGGAAAGGGAAGGCTTTCTGAACACTGAAGGACGGCAAGGAGGCGATGGCAGAGTGCCTCCGGTCAGGGTTGGATACAGCTGACAGTGTCCGCAGATCCATGGCTTCGAGCACAGTTCTACACAGATTTGCGTGGCTTAGAAAGTCAGGCTTTGCACCAGACTTGCAGCCCAAACTTCTTAACATGCCTTTCGACGGCTCGAGGTTGCTCGGCAGCAAGGCGGACGAAAGTTTGGAGAAGCTGCAGACCTGCAGGGTAGCGGCTACGTCTCTTAACGCCTCCATTCGGCAACGTCAGCACTTCTACTCAGGGTCATCTTCCTCGAGGTCGTTCTTTTCGATACTACCCCTAATCTGTTAGAGGAAGGGGACTGGCCGTGCAGAAAGGACAAAGAAAGATTCCTCGAGGTGGACGAGGAAAAGGTGCAAAATTAGCATCAGCTGTGGCATTTTTGCCCTCAGCCACTGCTATCCCAAAAAACCCTGTTGGGAGGCAGAATCTCACAGTATCTGAAGGAATGGCGTGACTGTTAGGCAGAAACCTGTGCAGTTCCCTTAGGGACCACTGCAAAAGTTTTAGGACTACAGGTGTTGGCAGTAAACCCACTTGGTAGCAGTCTGTACCACCCAGATTTACCTGGTCGCTGTGGCTGAGCAGTCAGACTTCCCTCGAGAAGAGTTAGTCAGTATGCAGAGTATAAACAATAGGCACTCAGATACAATACAAGCAAACACTGACCAGAGCTTTGGTATCAAAGTATGATTATTTAAAAACACACAGTTGAAAACACTTCAGCACTCTTAGTGTAAAATATTCTAAACAGTTACTATTATAATATATACACCCCTTTTTCCTTATCAGATAAGTCACTGTAAACCACTTATTTTCATACAGAGGTGAGCGCTTAACTAGATGGCACTCCAATAAGTTTGTGAGAAAGGGAGGGAAAAAGACAGAATATGGAAAGGTACACCACTCTAAGATTCAGGAACACTGTTAGCAAGGCAGAAGAGCAAAAGTCACTGGTGAGCCAAAGTCCAAAGGCTGGGCCCACTCTTAGAGAGAGCAGAGCACAAATGCGCCCAAGATCACAGTTACACTAGGCTTAGAAAGTCTTGCAGAGGGTTCAAAAGAGTTTAGAGAGGCTTAGGAAAGTTTAGCCAGGGTGTCCCAGACTAACCCAGGTTCGAAAGCCGGGGGCTAAATCTACCCCGTACAGCAAGGGAAGCCAGGCGGGACACGGTACCTTAAGTGGGAAGGATCCTCCAGCGGTGGCAGTTGTTCCTGGCAGTAGGTGCAAGTTGCGTCTTCGTCCAGGGGAAGAGAAGATCTCGACTCGGAGGAAAGATGAAGGTCGTTGCACTACCAGGGAAGAAACCAGCCGCCGAGTTTTCCGGTTAAAGGTGGTACCTTTGTTTGCGGTCGTGGTAAAACGTGGTATCCCGGTTGCTGGGGTGCTTGGCACAGGCAAGGCGGCCACGAGGTACGTCGGGAAGGCGAAAAGATGGTGAAATTGGTTATCCCCACCAGTCAAAGGAAGAAGACTCTCCGGCGGGAGGTCTCCTCTGACGTTGGGAAAAGTGGTGAGGCGGTCCAGCAGGGCTCCACCGGTGGTGGTGTCGTGGCAGGTCGGCTCAGCTTCTCCCTCGTCGGATTCTTAGGTCCTGTGGCAACTTCGGAAGTTCCAGTCCCCAAAGCCCTGCTTTTATGCAGAAAACCCCCATTCACTCAGCCTAGCTGTCACTCAAACATGCTAAGTGGTGAGCCGGCCGGCTCACCACTTGGGCCAATCAGGATGGAGTGAGACTTGAGTTGCCTAGGCAACTCAGTCCAGGGTGCCTAAATTCCCCTCCACCCCTCCTAAGTACCCCAGACAGAGTGGCACCACTTTGGAGGGCTTCTGTGGAGAAGCCCGCCAAAAAGTGGAACGGGCTCGACTTGGGTTGGAGTCACAGAAGAGAGCACAAGCGCCATTTTAGAATCAAGTTTTGACAAAAAATACCAACCGGAGAATTAATAATTAAATAAACCGGCAGTATGATCGAGGCTACCGTAAATAATTAAAGGTAGTAGCCTAAAACAATGGGAAATCCCATAGGAAAATATTTGCAGTCGAATATAAAAAGTAGTATCCACTGCCACCAGCCAAAACTCGATCAGGGGTGACGGAGACGTGCCCCCTTGACTAACAGACCCCGGGGCAATTGAAGTGCCCCAGCCAGTACGTCCACAATATGATGGTTTGTACTGGTTCTGTTTAGAATTTAAGACTAGTAAAGTCAATGGTGACTTTACATGCCCTGGGAGACAGTAGTCAGTCCCAGGGTATGGAGTCTATGGTGGGGTGTCACTATGACACCCCTGTGTTACTGCACTGAGGGTGCTGTGTAACACACATCACAAAAACACATGAAGCCCTATGGGGTAAAAGACCCCATAGCCCATTAAACACATCTAGATCCAAAGAAACACACTCAAATCATGTCCAAGAGTGAGGGTAAAAACAGTCTCACTCTTAGCAGGAGAAAAAAATAAACCCCAAAAATCCAGCAAAGCTGCTGGGGGACTCACTAGGTTAGGAAATTCAGCCTAAACGGAGAATTCTCCCTAACAGTGACATTTCCTCAGATGCTTGGGCACTGGAAACAGTGGACCAAGGTTACTGCCTTCCTTTTCTGAAAAGGCCTCCGGATCATCCACCGGGAGCCAGCCCAGCTAAAATTGCAGATCCGCTCCTTGTGTAGAAGATTTTAACCCTGCCAGAGTAAGGTGCAATAGAAATATGTACCTGTAGAGGAGAGGACCAAGGGCTGGTACTCCCCTTATTTTCTCATTCCAAGGAAGGACGGAGGATTGAGACCCATCTTGGACTCCAACAAGTTCCTCAGGAAGGACAAGTTCAAGATGGTAATCCTTTCTCAGATCCTTCAGGCTCTCCAACTCCAAGACTGGTTTGTATCAATGGATCTTCAAGATGCTTACTTTCATGAGCCAATCCATCTCAAGCACAGAGTACCTGTAGTTGGCGGTTCTCACTATCAGTTTCGAGTTCTGCCATTCGGTCTAACCTCCGCCCCAAGGGTTTTCACCAAGTTGATGGTGGTGGTGGCAGAGAGTCTCAGGAGAGGGGGATTCTCGCCTACCCCTACCTGGACGATTGGTTGATCAGGGCTTGTTCCCTCGAGCAAGCCCAGGAACATCTCGCAATCAACTGCCTCACCCTACACAGGCTGGGCTTCTCCTTCAATTTCAAGAAGTCCCTTATGATTCCATCCCAAAGACTCCAATTTATCGAGGCAGTTCTGGATACTTCCTTGGAGAAAGCCTTGCCTCCCGAGGTGAGAGGTCTTCACATTCTGCAGATGGTAACAAAATTCCAAAATGCCCAGCATCTGCCGGCCCACGATTTTCTGAGTTTGCTCGGTCTCATGGCATCCTGCATTTTTCTGGTGCCAGAGGCCCGATTGAGAATGAGATCCCTTCAATGGGCCCTCGGGACACAGTGGTCTCAATTCTCTGGGAATATGTCGGATCTTCTGCAAGTTCCAAGCACAGTTGCTCAGGATCTTCTATGGTGAGCTTGCAACAACAATATATGATATGATAGTTTATTTATATAGCGCCTATACACAATGTGTTTCAAAGCGCTTCAAGGGATGGAACAAGGGAAAATACAATGACATTCTTACAGGCTATGAACAGTAAGGATGTGAAATTAACTATCATACTCGGCCTGACGACATTTCAGATAGTGCAAGAGCTAAGACATAGATATGGAAGGGAGGGGGAGAGTGGGAAGGAAAATGGAAACAGACAGGCGACTTCCGTACTAGGCCTGACGACATTTCTGGTAGAGCCAGAGAAAACAAATGTTGAGGGAGAGGGGTGCAGAAAGGGAGGGGAGGGACAAAACAAGCAACTATCATACTAGGCCTGACGACGTTTCATATAGTGCCGGAAGGGATGTGGGGAGGAAAAAACAGTAATGGGAGGGTGGAGGAAACGGACGGGGTTGCTATCATATTAGGTCCAGGGACAATTCTGATCGAGTAAGTGCATAGAAGAAAGTAAGGGGAGGAGATAGGAAAAGGGAGGAGAATGGAAAGGAGGAGAGAACAGAGAGTAAACAGTCAAAAAGAGTGGAGAAGCAAGAGTGGAGAGCAAATACAATTGCAGAAGTCATTAGTAACACATAATGTTGCAAGCCAGGATACAAGATGAAGATGGGAACAGCATGAGTCAGAGCCACCATGAGTACAAGATGCAAAGGAAGTACAGCATGAGAGTTGAGAAAGAGTGACGCACCGTGAATGAATGAAGTCCATAAAAGTTAAATCCATGATTGGCCACAAGACAGTGATGGTGAAACCAGAATTTATCAGGACAGATTCCTGCAGAAGTAGGCTTGAGGGGGGAGCAGGGTAGAAGAATCAAGCAAAACGGGCAACACCTGTGTGCGAGAAGGGGGGGGGCACAAGGGAACATCACAGGGGGACCAGAGGGGGTGGCGATGGCCTGAGGGGACAGAGGGGGTAACACATGTTGGTTCATGCTTACCTGCTGTCTGAGCAGGGGGTCGGGCCCTGGGTCCTCCTGGTTTGAACAGGTCCAAACAGAAATTGCCCTTTTCTTCTGAGAATCTTTTTGGCAGCTATGGCCGGAGATAATAGTAGTGCCGGACGCCTCACTCACAGGGTGGGTAGCCCACACCAACAGTCTGACAATCAGCGGGCGTTGGTCTCCATCAGAGTCCAAACTACACATCAACCTTTTTGAAGTTGAGGGCAATCAGGCTAGTGCTGAAGGCCTTCCTGCCCTCTATACGGGGGAAGAATGTCCTGATGATGAGACAACACGGTGGCCATGTACTACCTCAACAAAAGAGGAGGCGTTGGGTCACTTCCACTGTGCAGAGAGGCATGCAGCTCTGGTTCTGGGCAATACAAGAAGGAATCTGTCGGCAGTTCACCAAGCCGGAGAGCACAACACGGCGGCGGACTCTCTGAGCAGGCAGAGCACAGTCTCTCACAAGTGGGAGGTAGCTCAGGAAGTCCTTCAAGAGATCTTCACCCTTTGCGGAACCCCTCAAGTGGATCTGTTCGTCACCGAGGTGAATCGGAGTGCGAACAGTATTGCTCAAAGGAATTACCCCCAAGAATTGCTCTAGGGGTCGCGTTTGTAGTTGACAGGGATTTTCCGCTTCTGTACGCTTTTCCTCCAGTCCCTGTGATTCCTCATGTAATCCTAATTGCTCCGGATTGGGCCAGGAGAACATGGTACCCGGACCTTTTGGACATGTCCATCTGCCCTCCAATAAGTCCTCCATCAAGAGGATCTTCTATCACAAGAGGAAGGTCACGTTCTCCATCCAGAGGTCAAAACACTCAAACTTCACACATGGTTACTGAGAGGCTGAGATAAAAGGATTGGGACCTTGCGAATGATGTAATGGAGATTCTGCTTTCGGCCAGGACAGCAACCAATCTTTGTACCAGTGTCGTTGGAAAAAGTCAGTAACTGGTGCAACCTGTGGTGCTCTTTCCTTTTACATCTGGCCAATCTGGGGCTCCATGTTGGTACAATTAAAAGGGTATTTATTCACGCTTTCTATTTTTCAGCACACCTTGGAGGAGGTTTCATATTTAAAAATGCCATTGGTCATCCATTTTCTCATGGGGCTCACTAACGCACCATTTCATGTCCCGGCTTGGGATTTAAACCTTGTTTTGAGAAGTCTGCAGGCATAGCTTTTGAGCCTTTACATCCCTGTCCTTTAAGGCTCTTAACATTTAAAACTGCCCTTCTTGTGACATTAACATCAGTGAATTGCAGACTCTTCATGTAAACCGCCCCATACTATTTTTCATATAGACAGCAATACTTAAAGTTAAACCATCTTTCTTGCCGAAAGTAGTTTGACTTTCACCTGTCGCAGAATATTATACTCCCAACTTTGTACCATCCTCATTTGGGTAAAGATGAGAGCCTACACAGACTCGATCCAAAAAGGATCTGAGTTTCTATATAATGCGAATGTCAAAATTGCATCAAGATGACCAACGTTTTGTTGGTTATACAGGTCCCAAATTGGGATTAGTCGTCACAAAGCAAACTATATCCCGTTGGATTACTTTAGCCATCATGGCGTGTTACAGACTGGTGGGAAAAGATCCACCAGAAGGGCTTATAGCTCATTCCACGAGGGGCATGTCTACTTTGCGGCTCTTCGGAGGGGAGTCCCAGTGACCGACATCTGTTCAGCTGCAACCTGGACCTCATTCCACACGTTTGTGAAGCATTACTGCTTAGACTCTTCATCCTCCCTGGAGGGTCCATTCGCAAAGGCGGTAATCCATTCTGTTCATGAAAGGATTTAAATAGTACTCCCACCTCCCATTCTCTTACTGCTTTGGGAGTCTGTCATAGATGAGGAATACGTGGGAGGACACAATCCATTCGAAGAACAAGTTACTTACCACCTGTAACGTTCTTTCGACTGGATGTTCCTCCCACGTATTCCTCATCGCCCCGACCATCCTACCCCACAGTACTATTTATGGGTTTACACTTGCGTTTTTGCGAAGTGCTGTCCGTCTAGAGCATGCTTATTTGGTTCCTCTATGTAACAAACGAAAAAACAGAACTGAAGCCAATGGGCGCGGCACAAGCTAGTTATGCCGAGAGTGATGTCTACATCCTACAGCGACCTCCGAGGGACATCAACGCCTCGACCTCGTGCCCAGCGCCCTCTGCTGAAAAATGTTTGCTGAAGCAGCAAAGCTGGAGATACGAATTATCATAGATGAGGAATACGTGGGAGGAACATCCAGTCGAAAGATGGTTACATTTGGTAACTATCTTGTTCTTCTTTGTATTGATCCTGTGCAAATTGCCAACTCTAAATGATTTAGCATTACCGTACAATGTACCTAGTTACCTCCGGGTTCGGTGCCCAATATAAATAAATAGGTGGTCAAGGTTGTTTTAGTGCACCCATAGGTTACCGCACCAAATCTTGCCTAACAGAATGTCTCATAGTACTTCGTATAATCTTTTTTACACTGATGTAAAGGCTTCTTGTTCAGTTTCTTTTTTCAGTCCTTACCTTTTTTACAAATATTTACACACTGTGGAGAAACAATTTATGAAGTGTTTTACTTGAATTTCAAAATTCGGAAAGTTCTTTTCTTCCCTCTGATTGCCAAACCTTCTCCTTACTTATAAACGACTCTCGACCCCTGCACTCCACCCCTAGCTATTTTTCTGACTCGATTGAGATACCGCTCAAGCTTTGAAACTTCTGCGTGATTTGGATGTCTTAGAAGCTGCCCGCTGCAAGAGAACGACTTTTCTCCAAAACTGTTTCTGAGAGAGATGGGCGTCACTCGTTCACGCGTAAGGTGCTTTACTTGAAAAGGTGTGCAATGAGTCTCTTTCTGCTCGTGTCTTCAAAGCGAAACCAGCTTACTCGTGCACATGAAGTTAATAATATTGCCGACACACTTGCACGCTGTGCATTCGTAATGGTTATAACACGCGCAACTTTTCAAGCGCTCGCACTTTTATATTCAGTTCGCAAACGTACAGTTCATTACTTGAGTGAAACTTTCAACTATCCTTGTCTTCAACGCTGTACAAGGCAACTTATATACATCTGCTTTACCTCTTGGCTTTAAATGCTAACTTTTACATCAGACAATTAACTGTTGACTACACTTATCTCAGTATACTCCTACGTCCCGTCCCCTTTCCTCCATACTTATGGGACATCTCTCCATCCTGAGGGACAGACCGGAGCACTTTGTAAAAAGCATCCAAAATGTTTCCATATATTTGTCCTTATTCTTTCTTGCGCGGGGCCCGGCACGCGGCTGTAACCCCGCCCACCTTGGCTCCGCCCCGCGCATCAGTCCTTTTCTCCGCTCGTTGGGGACTGGATGCACTTGCATCCTCGGAAGATTTTCTTCCCTTTTTTCCTCTCTGGCTCTCGCTAGCGATCGTCTGTCGTTCAAACTAGACTTTCCAGATTGTACATCATGTCACTGTCGTTTCACGAGGGCAGATCCCCATCCTCTTTGTTTAGAGTGCTTGGGTCCGGATCACCGTTGGGCCTCTTGTTTTTACTGCGACTCCCTTTTGGTCCTGGCACTTCAACGTCGGTTGGAGCGGTGGGAGGAGGTGTTCCGATGAACTCCTCCTTCACATTTTCAGGCGTTCATCGACGAGAAGAAGAAATGCCCTTTAAGTTCTTTACTTTTCCGAGCACCCCGGCCGGGGGATACCTTTCTGGGTTCCTCTCGGGCCGGGAGGGGCGTTGATCGCTCTGCCACCGGGGTTCGCCCTGATGTGCCCGTTGGGCCTAATAATTCAAGCAGAGTTTTCTCTGAGGGTCTCCGTAAGGGGCCTGTGGAAACCGGAGTACGCTCCGAGGCCCCTCTTGTGGGGGATGTTTGTAGACCCAATTCTACTGAGTCGTGGGGTACCGGAGCTCGCTCTGAGGCCTCTGTCGGCTTACCTAAAAAATAAGACCGCGGTGTGCCCCGAGGCCTTGGGTGGGCTTGCTGTTACCGAACGGATGTTCGAGGCCTGCGCAGATATGGCTGTTACTGGGCCTGGGTCCGAGGTCCCTCGTTCAGAGGCTAAAGCTACCAACAGTTCTGAGAGGCCTGACAAGGCCTTGTCGGTGAAAGCTGTTTCTCACCGTTCCCGCTCTTGCAGTGACACAAGACCTGTTGAGGGTGCAAAGAAGCAAAGTTCTTTTACTGGCAGTGCCGAGGTCCTTCCTTCGAAGGCTAAGTTGGCGGTTGGTATGTCACAAAAACTCTGCCGAGATTCCTTATGTTAAGGCTAAAGTTAAGACCCCTGATACATTGACAGGGACCACTGCCTCACTTCCTCACGTGCCGCAGTTTCCCCCCAGATGAGGACAAAATGGCGCCCGTTCCCGCCATGACCCGTGTGCCCATTTTAGGTGCTACCCCCTACAACTACGCCATCGGCTTCAGGTGTAGGGCTTGGTCCCTTGGGTGAACATAGTCCCTTGTGCGCATCCTTATCACCCAGTTTACGATTGCAACGCCCGGATGCCTCTTCCGCACAATGTTTCGTTGCCTGCATGGTCGGCACCGTTGATTTATGTGGATACGTCGGAGGGGCCAGTGTGGCACCCGTCCCCGTTACGTCCCTGGATTTGTCCACGTCATGAGGCCTCCTCGGGTTTCGTAACAGGCTTCTGAGGACGCCTTTTTCGGTAAATTTCAAACGCTTATGCGTACCGGCCCCATGAAGGAATATTTTAAAGGGCTTTTCATGGGGATATGTCCACATGCACCTCCGGCTCCACCTGCTCCTCCGGTGATACCGACGGCGCCTCCCTTACCTATTGTGCCTCCCCGGACTCGTCTGCTTCTGCCTCCATTGTCCCCGGTAGACAAAGCAGCGCCTGACACGGCTCAGCAGGATCCTGACCTGTCAAATGACGTCCAAGGCGATCAGGACAACGAGGTCCTTCCCCGCTCTATCAGAGCTTTTCATGACCGGGTATTGGACATGATGAGCTTCTTAGATGTTCCAGTGCCCGAGGCACCCATCCGCAGGAGGGCGTGCTTTCTGGGGCGTTCACCCTGTCTCCTTTCCTGTTCTTGCAGAAGGACGTTCTGGCCGAGGTTCGCAGAGTCTGGGGAAAAGCCACACTCTGGACTTTTTGTCAAAAAGAAAATTGACGCGAGATGCAGGCTGCATTCTTCAGAAGAGGTGGCCCTGTCGTCTTGTCCGCCCAGTCCAGGCCTGCAGCATCCTCTTCCACAACAGCTACTCAGGTTTTGGGAAAGGGGGACAAGCTCCTAGACTCCCTCAGCAGGAAAATCTTCGCCAACTCGGCCTTGCAGTTCAGGCAGGCCAACGTTGAATTGATATTAGTGGGAGCTAACATGCGGATGTGGAAAGGTCTGTCGGAGTTTGAGGAGTTTATCCCGGTCGAGAAGCTGGAAGACTTTAAAGGAGGCCTATCCAATGCCAGGGTCGAGGCCCAGGATCTCCTGGAGGCTGCGGCTCATCACGTAGACTCCTCGGCTCGAGGCCTTATGCTGGGGGTTGATACCTCACGGCAGGCGTGGCTGCATGCCACTAAATTCTCAAAAGAAGTGCAGGACAAGGTGTTGGACCTTCTGTTCGATGGTAAGGAGCTCTTTCATTCTTCACTGGATGTAGAGCTCACCAAGACGAAGGATAGCACTCAGACAGCTAAGTCATTGTCGTGGTTAAGGCTCCTTTTAAAACCCAGAGACCGTTGTCTCAAAGTCGACCTTCCTCTGGCTATAGCGGCTTCCTCGATCGCAAATCTCGCAGAGTGGATACCCCGGTGGGGAATAACCGCCGTAGGCAACAACGGTTGCGCTTTTTCTTCCGCTCCTCAGCTTCCTCCTCAGGTTCAGGTGGAACTGCCACGGATTAAACCTAGTAAATGAGGGTTTTCCGCGCTCGCACAAGACCCCAGTGGGAGGATGCATTTCGTCTCATTGGGAGGCGTGGCGGACTATCACAGAAGACAGATGGGTCTTAGTCGCTCGGGCGGGCTTCCGCTTCTACCCCACTCTTCCTCTCCTTTTCAGCTGTCGTGCTCGCCCTCCCTCAAAGCCAAAGTTCAGAAACGTATGGACTTCAGAGCTGTGGAACCTGTTCCCTTTGGGGAGCGAGGGGAGGGCTTCTACTCCCGGCTGTTTACGGTGCCCAAACCCAACCAGGGTGGCCTGCGCACCATCCTAGACCTTTCCCAGTTCAATCTGTTCCTACCGCAAGAGAAATTCAAGATGATCGCGCCCAGCCAGATACGCTCCTCCTTACAGATGGGCGATTGGCTCAGCGTTGTGGATCTTCAGGATGAATACATGCATATCCTGATTTGGAACCCAGACAGGAGATATCTCCGATTCTCTTTGGGAGAGGAGCACTTCCAGTTTCGAGTGCTTCATTTTGGCCTCAGCTCGGCGCTGCGTGTCTTCACGAAGATGTCGGTGATTGCGGCATATCTTTGTCTCCAGGGTATCCATGTTTCTCCAGCATGGGGTCTGGCATGGATTCACATGCTCATGAATATTCCCCGTCAGGCTGGGAATCCTCTGTAAAGAAAAATCAGTATCAGTTTCGTTTCTGATCTGTCTTTCGTAGTAGTAACCAATCACTGATCTCTGCGTCAGGCCGACCACAGCCAATGACTGCCCTCTCCCTAAGCCCCGCCTCTGGCAGCCATCTTCAGATTTTTACCGCACGTTCAAGTGTTGGGATCCTCGTGCTATTGCTCTCGAGCGTTAGTGCTTTTTTCGCACTTTTTCTTAGGAAAATTTCCTCTTTTTCGGTCAAAAGAGCCTCAAGCTCCACCGTTTCTTTATCCGATCAACGGGGACCCGTGTCGGATTCTTCTACGCCCCTCAAGGGTGAAGATTTCGTCGAGCTACGCTTTTGGAGGACTCCAGAAGTTTCTCAGGCCCTTCTCGAGCATGGCCCAGGAGAAGGGAATCTTGACGCCCGGAAAGCTGTTCAAGGTCTGCCCTGGATGCCAGCTTCAGAATGTCTTTAAGGAGGACGAACACTCCCTTTGCCTTTACTGCCGGCATGAAGACAAGACGCACGTGGAGAAGGACTGTGCGTTTTGCGGCAATATGTCGGAGCGGACCATGAAGGACCGCCATCAGCGTCTCGCCAACTGGCTGGAAGGAAAGAGCCTGTCAGGCGAGAAGTCCGAGTGGTCTTCTAAGAACTTTGAGGGCGCCCCGGCGATGGGGGTCCAACAGAGGGCCAAGCACTGCGAGTCCGCTGGCACCGGGAGCGCCGAACGGTCTGGCTCTACGGGCGCTAGGCAGGGCGCATCCTCCCCGGCGCCATCAACCACGAGCCAACGCTCTGGCTCGGATAAGAGGAAGGCCGAGCACCCGGCGAAGCTCCTCGAGAGACCCCGGTCGTGCTCGAAGGCCCCATCGGAGGGGGAGCGAGGTGTTGACCCTCCCCCCAAGGAGAAGGCGGTGAGCGCACCTAAGGTGGTGAAAGCCTTGATCCATCCGGCAAATGCCTCTATCGAGACAGTCGCGGCGGCCCTGGCTCAGCCTGTGGAGGCTACACCAGTGGTGGCGACCTCGGGGCCCAGAATCTCCCTGCACCGCAGAGGGAGTCCTCTTTCATGCCCATCGACAGGACCCCCATGAAACCTCCGACGGAGAAGAAAAAGGGGGGGCAGGAGGTCGTCGTGGATTCGGCCTCAACCTCCTGAGGAGGAGCTGATCGAAGTCTTAGGCCACGGCGCTGGCGTGGAAGACCACCATCCTGTCGGGAGGGACCCCGACGTGGGAGACGATGAGAACGTCGAGGGTGCCGACGGGGCTCCTGATCGCCCGTCGGAACCCCCTCAACCAGTGCCGCAAGACAACTCGGCGGCCATTTTGTTAGCTATACAGTCCTTATGCTCGGAGATCAGGACGAGACTGCCGTTACCACCAACGGAGGAACCAATCCCGACGGGGGACCCGGAGCCAGGCCCTTCTGGGAGCCCTCCTCTTAAGAGAAGGATTCATCCTCCTTTTCAACCTTCGCGCCCTGCTCAGCCCTCCTCCCCCGTCCACGACACGTGGGGATGATACGGGGACTGACGAGGCCGCGACGGGCACTGACGACGAGGTTTACGACGAGGATCTCCCGT
The DNA here is from genome assembly GCF_040938575.1 of Ambystoma mexicanum. Classification (NCBI taxonomy): domain Eukaryota; kingdom Metazoa; phylum Chordata; class Amphibia; order Caudata; family Ambystomatidae; genus Ambystoma; species Ambystoma mexicanum. The sequence goes on from NC_090931.1 coordinate 82,940,880, forward strand.
CGTCGCCTCCCACCCGGGCTTCCCCGCCCGACGAGATTGGATCGTTTCACGCCATGATCGCCAGGGCATCCGAGCTTTTCCAGCTCTGCCCGGAAGAGAAGGAAGGTTTTCTTTTATCAATGGCGCGAGACCAAGAGGAAGACGGTCCTCGCTGTACCTCTACTGGACGATATCTGGGATGAGGGTCTCTCCCTCCTCAAGAACCCATCCACAACGCCGGCTAGAAGGGATCGGTACGAGAAGTACCGGGTCCCGGACGTGGCCCCCTTGTGTCTTCGGGCACAGCCGACCCCGGACTCGGTCGTCTCTGCGGCGGCCAGGAAGAAAGCGGGGGGGAGGAGGAGGGGGGGGGGGGCGCAGCCTCTACGTCAACCTCCCCGCCGGACGGCGAGGGAAAGAAATTGGACACGATGGGACGCAGAGTCATCTCATCGGCAGCGAAGACGATTAAGGCTGCCAACGCCTTGGCTATCGTAGCCCGCTACGACGGAGTTGTGGTACAAACTTGCCCCCCTGCTGGACTTCCTACCAGACAAGAGGGCTGAGGCCCTAGGGATCTTGCAGGAAGGAGAAGTGGCGTCGGACCACGCCATTACGATAGCGATGGACATCGCGGACACTGGATTTTGCCAGTTGGGCAACGGCGTGTGCCTTAGGCGGCGTGGATGGCTCATGGCTACTGACTTCCGTCAGGACGTGCAGACCAGAGTCTTGGATATGCCGTTCGACGGGAGCAACCTGTTTGGGAAAACAGTGGACGATTCCCTACAAGCCATCAAGGCGGAGACGGCCCGGGCTCTTGGTGTTCTCCAGCAATGACGGCCGCCCTTTCGGAGCGGCGGAGGCAAACAGGGTGCCTCCAAAGGTTCCGGCGGGGGATTTTCCACCTATTTAATGCGGCCCGTTCGTCGTCGCAGGAAGCCTACAGGGGACGATGCAAGTCGGGGGGGGGACCCCGCCGTCATCGCCAAGGAGGACAAGGTGGCAAAGCCTCGTCGAAGCAGGACTGAACCGGCCGTGGGGTCGGGCCCCCACCGAAGCACCCCGGTGGCAGGCCGGCTGGCGATCTTCGTCAGCGTGTGGGAGTCCATCTCCACCGACCGTTGGGTGCTGGACGCCCTGGCTCAGGGTCACGCGCTCGAGTTTCTAAAGAGGTGCCCGCGCGTCCCCCCTGTGGCCAGGAAGGAACATCATGTCCCTCAACTTCTCTTGGAGGTAAGGGCGATGCTCAGGAAGGGCGCCATCTAGCTCGTCCCAAAGATGCGTCGGGGCTCCGGAGTTTACTCAAGATACTTCCTCGTGAAGAAGAAGACGGGAGGATGGCGTCCCATCCTGGACCTACAAGGACTGAACAAATTCATCAAGGCACAGAAGTTCAGGATGGTCACCCTCCAACACGTCCTGGGTCAACTGGAGGACGGCAATTTCCTGTCGTCGTTGGATTTGAGGATGCCTACTTCCATATCCCCATCCTAAAGTTTCTCGGATTCGTGTTCCAAGGGCGTCCCTACCAGTTCAGAGCCCTTCCCTTCAGATTGAGGTCGGCACCCAGGGTGTTCACCAAGTGCCTCGCACCAGTGGCGGCGTGGCTGCGCCTAGAGGGGATCCACGTCTACCCCTACCTGGACGACTGGCTCATCCGAGCGAAGACTAAGGAGCTCGCCGTGGAGCACACGGCAAGGATCGTCCAACTACTCACGGACCTGGGATTCTCCATAAACTACGCCAAGTCCCACCTGGTGCCCGCACAAGATGCACCGTTTCTGGGAGCGAAGCTCGACACAGTGTCGCTTCTGGCCTCTCCGTCGGAGGAAAGGACGAGGGCCATCTTGGGCTAGGTGCAGCGGATGCTGGTTGCGGACGCGGCCAGGGTGAGGTCCATCAAGTCCCTCCTCGGAATGATGTCGTCTTGCATTTCTCATCCGCCTGTGCAGGCTCCGGATGCGCCCGTTGCAGGAGTTCCTGGACGCGCGCTGGATCCAGACGACGGGCAGCTTCGAGGAGAGGGTCACACTCGACGAGAGTTTCCGACGAGTGATCCGGTGGTGGGGCACCCGCGCGCATCTGACGGCGGGCATGGACTTCCAGACCCCCGGCCACCAGAAGGCAGTGACCACGGATGCCTCCCTGGAAGGGTGGGCAGCGCACACCGAAAATATGCACGCGAGAGGCCTTTGGCTCCCGACGGAGAAGTCCCTCCATATCAACGTCCTGGAGTTCCGTGCAGTGTTTTGGGCCCTCAGGTCCTTTCTTCCGTCCCTCAAGGGCAAGGTGGTGAGGATCTTCACCGACAACACCACCACCATGTTCTACATCAGGAAGCAGGGTGGTACCAGATCCCCAGCCCTGTCCAAGGAGGCGCAGGATCTGTGGCATTGGGCCGTCGCCCAAGGGATGTTTCTGGTGCCGTTTCATCTGGCAGGAATAAAAAACACCATTGCTGACTCGCTCAGCAGAGAGCTGCGCTCGTGCCACGAGTGGGAACTACGACAGGATCTAGTGGACCGCCTCTTCCGACGGTGGGGCACACCCCAGATCGATCTGTTCGCGACGGCGACGAACTCCAAGTGCCGGAGGTTCGCCAGCAGGTTTCCCCAGCCGAGGAGCATGGGCGATGCTTTCTCGTTCCCCTGGGAGGGCCTGTTTTTATACGCGGTCCCTCCATTGCAGTTGCTGATCCGGCTCAGCAACCAGCTCAAGAGGTCACGGTGCAGGATGATCCTCGTCGCACCTGCGTGGCTGAGGCAGATATGGTTCCCGGACCTTCTGGACTTGTCAGCGTCCCCGTCAATCAAGCTGCCAGTGGACGCAGATCTTCTCTCCAGGGAAGGAGGTGCCATCCTCCATCACGACCCAAAGTCGCTGAACTTGCAGGCCTGGCTCCTGCAGCGTTAGTTTGGAGGCTACGACATACCGGCCGACTGCAGAGAGGTTCTTGCAAAGGCCAGAGCGTCCTCAACTCTTAAATGCTATGGACACAAATGGAAGAGGTTCTCTGTCTGGTGCCACGCACAGAAGATTAACCCTCTACGGATTACGGCTCCCCAAGTGCTGCCGTACCTACTGACGCTGGCCAAGGCTGGACTGGCGCACGCGTCCATCAAGATTCATCTTGCTGCGATCTCCCGATACACCAGAACCACGGGACGGAGGTCTTTGTGGTCTCATCGTCTGGTGAAAGAATTCATGAAGGGACTGTTCAGATCGTTCCCGCCGGTGAAGGCTCCGGCCCCGGCGTGGGAGCTCAACGTGGTGCTGACCAAGCTCATGGGACCTCCGTTCGAGCCTCTGCACTCGGCTCCGTTGAAGTTCTTGTTGTGGAAAACAGCGTTTCTTGTGGCCATCACCTCCGCACGACGGGTGGGAGAGATCAGGCCCTTTCCTGCAAGCCCCCGTACTTGACTTTTCACGACACAAGGGTAGTGCTCAGGACGCACCCCTCCTTCATGCCCAAGGTGCCGTCGGACTTCCACCTCAACGAACCCTTGGTGTTGCCTGTGTTCTTCCCGTCGCCTTCGTCGCCGGCTGAAAGGACTTTGCACTCGCTGGATGTGGCTAGAGCGCTGAAGTTCTACGTGGACCGCACAAAGTGTTTTCGGAAGACGTCACAACTCTTTGTGAACTTTGGACCTGTCAATCAGGGGAAGGCTCTCTCGAAGGCCTCCATTTCCAGATGGCTCTCCGGCTGTATCATGTACTGTCATCGGTTGGCAAACCGACCGCTGCCTGGCCATCCGAGAGCCCATTCCACCAGAGCGATCGCAGCTACCATGGCGTTCCTATCTGGTGTGCCCTTGCTGGAACTCTGCAGAGCTGCTACGTGGAGGTCGACGCACACCTTCATGAAATTCTACTGCGTCGATCGGGATTCCAGTGAGGAGTCAAGGGTCGGCCAAGCAGCGCTGCGCAACCTGTTCGCCTAAGGTGAGCCTGGTGAAGAGGTAAGAATTGCTTCATGTTGAGTTTTGGATGTAATGCTTAATGTTGAGCCTTTGCCACCTCCCATGGTTGTGCATGTGTGTACTGCTATGTATTCTTTTATTCATGAGCATGTGAATACATGCCAGACCCCATGCTGGAGAAGGAACAAGTTACTTACCTGTAACTGTTCTCCAGCATGGGTCTGGCATAAATTCACATGCGAACCCTCCCGCCTACCCCTCTGCGGCTCTTCACTTGGTCATACTGCCACTTCACGTGCTACCAAATCTGAAGATGGCTGCCAGAGGCGGGGCTTAGGGAGATGGCAGTCATTGGCTGTGGTCAGTATGACGCAGAGATCAGTGATTGGTTACTACCACGAAAGACAGATCAGAAACGAAACTGATACTGATTTTTCTTTACCGAGGATTCCCAGCCTGATGACGGGGAATATTCATGAGCATGTGAATCCAGGCCAGACCCATGCTGGAGAACAACAGTTACAGGTAAGTAACTTGTTCCTACTACCGTACTCCTATTAAGTCCCTTTTCCTTCATACAGCCCACTGACCCTCCCGTTGATAAGATCCTTTGGATTGAAGTGAGATAAAAGGACAATGGTTGGGCAGAGAGCATACATGACAGAATTATCTGTGCTCTGTGTATTCACAGCCGCACATCATTGGCGTAGCAGGGGCACCCTGCTATTGCATGACTTGGGAGGGGGGGAGAGCTGGGGGAGAGCTGGGGGAGAGCTGGGCGGTTGGGGCTTGCTTCTGACTTAAAAAAGAAAGTTAATGTTTGAAGTCATAGGACTTGTTGTTGCCCTACAAAACAATTGCAAACAATCTGGCCTTTCAGTCAATTTTTCTCGATGTGTGCTGTATAATGCACCATTTTTGCCCATTATCCAAACATTTAACTTGGGGTACCCAATCCCATTTGGGTGGCTTGGGCTCTTTGCTACGCTTGGTCACTTTGGTATATTTGTGGAAAATGGTTATGCCCCTTCAATTTAAGAAATTCAGCAGCTGCCATTGGTTGGTGAATGGTTATGAATGGGCACGCAAGCTTGGGGCACGGGCAAGGGGCATTGGAACATGAATATTTTCTTACATGTTTTACTTTCGTTTTTGGGAGAAGTCGACTTGATGAATGTTATTATATTGAGGGTTGTTTTGGATGAGCGGTTTATAGTCTAACGGGGGCAGGCAGATTCTAAATATTCTGTGGCGTGGCATTTCTTAACTCACATATGGGGCAAGTCCACTATGTTTTTTTATATGGTGGTTGGAGGCATTTGTGCAGCCAAACAAGGAAGGGTTTCCTTGCATGTTTTACCGTTGTTGAGGAAAAAGTCCACTTGAAGAGTATCCTTGCATCGTGATGCTTGGGTTGGGCAGGCATTTTTGAAGCCAGCAATAACATGCATTCTTCTTGTGGCAGGAGATTTGCACTAAAATTAAGGGCAAAGCCAACAAAAGAATTCTTTATTTCAACCTTGACACTTCTTTGATTTTTTTTTTTTTGTTACACTGCTGATATTTTCTTGATCTAAGAATTCTCACTTTTTGTTACACTTTTTCACTGTTTTCTGATCAGCTTTCTAACTGATCCTCTTGAAAAATAGTGCATGGTGGAAATGTTTTTGAAGGCATTGATCATGAGAAAAAGACCAGATTGTAAGAGGCATCCAAACGTATTCTATAAAGTAAGTCGAGACTGTCTTTTAGGGAAATGCTGCCGGGACTGTTCATGAGCTTCTAGAGTTCTAGATGAGGCAATTCCCAGTTATACTTTTTCTGGCACAGTTTGGACTGTCGTGTCCAGGGGTGTCAAATTTGATAATCTTGCGTTTTCAAAGGTGTTTTTCTGGGTCCTTTTACTCCTGAAACTGCATTTCAAGTACCTCTTTGGTTTTGGCCTTAATTCTTGTTGGTTACAGAGTAGGGCAACTATCCCAGGCCAAGATGGAGGAAGTGACTCTGTGCAGTGATTGGTCCAAGTCAGAATAGAGACTGTTTACCCAACATTCTAAACTGCAATTCATTAGTCTTGCCTTAGAGTCAGGTCATGTTTGTAATCTCCCCAAGTTAGGCCTTTAAATCCCATTACAGTCAAGGTCGGGGAAGTACAAAGAGGAGCAAGAATCAGTAAGGCAGAGTATATGAGCAAGCAGCTGCAGCAACGAATGGCAGCTAAGTTCAAGAAACAGTTTTTTACCTACTTCTCGGTTTCTGAGGAGACTAGTAAATGACCATGTCTATTCAGTGGTCGAAGTGTATCTTCTGCCCCACCCCCTTTCCTGCCCACTCGCCCCATTCTCACTGTCAACCCCAAGCATTCAAACCCCATACCTGGGTCCGTCCTTCCTTCTCTCCCTCCACTCCACCCTGCAACATTGCGTTTTCGAACAGTTCTAGTAAGGCTGAAAAAACACAATGAAAGAAAAATGATTTAAATGATCACCATTTGTGTCTTTGTCCCACTCCGCGTGCACCTTCATACGGCCTGCACTTCACCAACCATCATTTGCACCTCTTAAAGAACATGGCCAGCCACAGACACACCCCTCCAAATAAGTATGACCCTAAATCCATTAATTTGCAGATCGCGATAAAGCTGGGCATTGTGGCTGCTTGGGAATGGATTTTGTATCCCAAGCAGCCTATGTAAATATTTTATCCTCTTCTAGCACCTGAGATAGCGCAGTGCAGTGTTGCACTGGCTTCATATCCGCAGGGCACAGGTTTGAGTCCCCAAGAGAGATGAAATAAAAAAAGTATTCTTTAGCTGTCCTGGAACGGTATTGTGGGTCGCATAAAGTAAGGGGTGAGGAGGGAGCAGGGAGGAGGGGCTTCTCAACAGGAAACTAGAATTTCCTGGTCATCCTGCGATTTCAAAGGTGACTTATCTCAACAAGTTCGAGACTTTATGCAAGGATCCTTCTAGGCTGTTGCAGAGGGAATTCAGAAGTGTATTTTATCCACTTCCTTTTGGGGGGGGGGTGTTCTTGGCTCAGCTGTTTTAAACCAGGTTGAGTGTGAAACACCTTGGAAGGGACACTGGGATGTGCCAGCTCCTGAGGATGTCGAGAGGGAACTTGACTCTTACAAAATTGAGTCATCATTTTTCTTAGCAACCGTTTCACATCCTTACATTTCCTTTCATATTTCTTTTTCATTGGGGCATGTATTGGTAGACTAATGTGCTTTTTTTTTTAAAATATTTTTATTTTGTTATCAAACTCCTTAACTTGGCAGGACACATTTCCTGATTATTTGTGCAACATCAACAGATAGAACACTCCTCTCCCACCCCCTGCCAGTTGACTCTGGCTTTCGAACCCTATACCCCTCTGTAATATTGTATCTAAGTGTATTGAAAAGAAGTGCAGCACACTAAGTCACTCATAATAGCCTCACTACATTGATGTGTTCAACCTTACTGTGTCTTAATGAGTTGAATACATCAGAACGACTGTTAGATGTTGATTCATGTGTTTTCAAACTTGGTGTTTGTGTTATACTATGAATACATTTTTTAATACATTTTTGTTTTTCCAGATTTTGACCATTGCCTGTTGTACAATGACAGAATAATGAATACGTATATTCCACTGCTGTTCCCTACCTGTACCTATTGGTGTCAAAGGGTGGGGTAGCCTGCACTCACCTGCATTGTGCTTCAATATCCCCCCTTTATCCAGCCCAGATTGTTCTCTTGTGCCTAAGCGATCCTGGGTGAAAAACGTATCCTTCCCCCAAATAGCCCCTCTGTTTGTAGACCATGTTTTCCAACATTCTGCAGTATCCCATGCCATCCTTCCATCTGTTAATTGGGCGTTACCACAGCTGGCATTTGTAACCTTGTCTAGAATGTGCAGCAGGGGCTACCTTGGGACATCTAGGTTTCTCACTCCCTCACTCCACCTGGGATAGTGTCCGTTAAACAAATTTTCCCAGTATGCTTCAGTCCCAAATGGAGTGAACGAAGGATCCCATCTCCCTTCTGCATTTCATGCATAGCCCGTCCTTCACCCTTCTCATTGTATGTAAAGTACCCCTGGAATAGTAAACTCTATGCAGAATCTTCAGTTTAACCAATCAGAGCCCTGCGGCCATGTTATCGTCCTTACCCCCTAGCTATGCCTTCACCCACTCTTCCTTCAGCCCCCCTTCATCCTTCTCCCATTTGGCTCTAGCCGGGTCTAGTTTCTGTACCGTAAATCTAATTGATTGGTACAGGACAGAGATGGCTTTTTCCCCAGCTTCTCGAGGAGGAGGTTGTGTGTGTTCTGGGATTTCCATCTCCCTCCTCCATTGGGACGCCACTGCGTGTATGAATCTTATATCGGTGAAGTGATCCCCCCCCAACCCGAACTGGCAATTCAAGTAGCCCATTTCCTTCCAGGACGTCTCCCACCCTAGAGACCTTGGTCTGCCCATCTTCTTTGTTTACACAACTTGTAGACTTATTTCTGGATTTTCCTTCAGCGGTGCTCTCCTGGTAACCAGGCCTTTGCAACCCAGCGTCCATGTCGACTTCCTGAGCTCTCCAACCCTCTGCCCTGCTGATGAAAGGTTTTGGCCCAGAGCTACCGTACACGACTTGGAGTTGGGTTCTGTCCTCGATCATACTAACTTCTAGTTTATTATGGTTTGTGTTTGATCCCCGAACACCCATTTATTGGCTACCACCATGTGTGATACCCCATAGTACTTGCATATGTCAGTACACCCTGCCCACACAGAGATTCTCAGGTACTTTAACACTATTCCAGGAGCACTCTGCCCCCCAAAAGGATTGTGTGCATCATTGAACCTATCCTCGCAAATGTAGCTTTTGGCACTTTGAACAGGGTGTTCAGAAGAACATGCAGTAGTCTGTGGAGTGATATCATTTTGAATAAGTTGGCTCTCTGAATTAAGGTTAGGGGGAGGGTTCCCCCGTATTTTGCGCTGTGAAGCCTTTGCAGAACTGGCGCCAGGTTATTCTGCTGGAATGGTTGCATCTCTAAATGAATTTTGACCCCTAGGTAAGTAAAGGCACCCTTGAGATATTCATGGGGCACTTCTCCAGGATCGTCTTGTTGCCCCTGTCACTGAAACATATAAGGATTTTACACAATTTTTTCTTAAACCACAGTAGCGGCCAAATTCCTGGATCGTGGCTATGGCCCTGGGACCCGTCTGCCTTGGCTCCCTGTGATACAGAAACAAGTCATCTGCATAGAGATGTGGTCCCTCCACCTCTGCTGGCCATACAAATCCAGTCTGGTAATGGCCCGATCTTATCCTCTGTCAGCGCTTCTATCGCAATGAGAAACTGCAGGGCGTTCAGCGGGCATCCATGTCTCGTGCCCCGCTGGAGTGGGAAGCTGTTGGACACGTACCCGTTCACGTCGACTTCGGCAGAAGGCTTTGAATATAGCCATTTCACCCAATGTATAGATCTGTACCACCCACAGAAAGTCCCAACTAACCAAATCAAAGGCCTTCTCTGAATCTAGTGCCATAATGGCATGTGGGCCCTTCAACTCCTTCACTTTCTCTATCGCGTTGTGAAGTCTCCCGATCATTCTGGTGGCTCTTACAGGGACAAATATTGGTCAGAGTGAATCAGTTTACTACAATCGTGGCCTGGTGTAATTCTTCCGGTAACTTCCCCCCCTTTCTCTGCTTTCTTTAAACATAGCCAGCATTGACTTCTCGACATGTTCGTTCTGCCTTTTCCAGCATTCATTTTTTGAGTTCGTTCGGACCCGGGATTCATTCCTGCTGGCCAATTGCCTCCTGGACCTCTTTCACAGTGAGGTACTTGTCATCTCCTCCCTGTCCCCATTGTCCAGCACTGGCAGGGCTGTCTCTCTTAGGTATTTCCTGATCCGCTCAAACGCCTGACCATTCCTGCTCTCGTACAGTTCCTGGTAACAGTCTGGGAAATCCTTGGCTATCTGCTGTCCTCTCCTAATCTTTCTGTCCCCATGTGACACTCTCTCTCTGACCCAGCTGGACCCCGCCTCCCTCCAGTCCTGCCATGCCAACATTTTCCCAGCCTTATCCCCATCTTGTATATTCTAGCCTTAGCTGCCCAGTGTACTTGCTCAGCCTAGTCTGTAGCCTCTGATTTATACTGGAGGATGGCCTTTAATTCCCTCTTGGCTTGAGCTGTATAGACATCCTTTTCTAGTTCTCCCTTTCTAGCCCGTCTGTCCTTTTGCTGCTTACAAATCTCCATTCTTGACCTTCGTCCGGAGGACCCCCTTTTTGAGCTTTCTGTCAGGTTGACTTTCCACTGTGCCCTCGAGAGTGTAGTACTCCTTTATCTTGTCGGTGAGATCCTTCATTACTGACTTGTTGCCTAGATAATGGGCGTTGACCCTCCTTTGCCCCTGTCCTTCGGCTCCTTACCGGTGATCTCCATGACTAGCAGTGCGTGATCTCGGATACCTCTTGGTAAGTAGTCTGCCTCAATAACCCTCTCAAGCTCTGTACTGGGGACCCAAAATAATCAATGCGGCAGAGTTTGTGTGCTCCAGAGTGGAACGAGAAACCCCTGGCTGCCACAGCCCACACGCCCTCGCCCTGCTGGTGCAGCTCCCTCCACACATCAATCAGACCTTCCACGTTTGAAAATGAGGCTAACTTGGTCCTCTCCATGGGAGGCGACCCCCATCCGGCCTCGTTCTGTACATGCCCCTGCACATTACATTGTTGAAATCTCCTCCCAATATTGCCACTTAGGCATTGTGTTCTGTCAGCAGGCCTTGGTCCGTACGCAAAAACCCTGTCTGCAGAGGAGAGGGTGCATAAACACTCGGCACTGTTACGGTCTCACACCACAGCTCCCTTCACCCCTGCCCTATCATCAAAAAGCGCCCTTGGGGGATCTCTTGACCACATTAACTTTCATTGGGACCGATTTGTTAACCAGGATAGCAACACCCCTTGGACTCCAGTAGTACCTGGCATATTTGACCAATGGATATTGACCCCTGCCCAAGAACCCACATGATGTGCCCATGAGGTGGCTCTCCTGTAGCAACACTATCTGCCCTGTGACTGCATAAATATCTGGAAGCCAACCCCCTTCAAACTTCGAGCAGGCTGTTGACATTCTAGGTCAAACATCGCAAGGTTCTTCTCTGCTCGGACCCCATAGCTTCCTTTGGTCATGTACACCTCATGTCTCTTGGCTGTAAGGGGGTGTCTTTAGGGCCGATACCCCTCTGACCGGGGGTTGTGGGGAGTACTTGCATGTCAAATCCCAACAAACGTATGAACTCGCTCATGATCAACCCGTAAACATTACCCCCATAACATTTAGCATCTGTAGACCCCTAGATTCGCAACTTTAAACCTGGCCTTTTCCACAAGTCCAGGGATCCATTCAAGGGGGCCCTGCAGGTGGGCCGCTCCGTCCCATCATCCAAGGGACCCATATAAACTGCTGCTATGTTTCTAGCTGATATTCAGTGACTTAGTTTTCCTCCTCCCATTCCCATCCCTTCGTTCGTTAATCGAGGTTACGTATGATAAGTTGATGCTCCTTCCAACCCCTGGGGGTTGTCCCACCACCAGAGGCCATCTCGGCTACGGTCACTGCAAACAAAACCCCCCCCGACCCACCTCCACCCCCTCTGCAGCTACCCCTGATGGTTAATTGTTTCTGCCCAGTCCCATCCCTCAGCCTGGTGTGTGAAGAACCTCACTCCTTGTGGGCTGCACACTCTTAAGTTGCCGGGTATAACGTGGCATTCGAGATTCCTTTTTCCCTCTGCCTCTTCCACACTGGATCAAATTACAACTTTGCTTTTTGCACGACTTTTAGTGAAGTCTGGTTCTATAGCGATCATTGCGCTGTTGTAATCCAGGGGCACCTTCCTCTTTCCTTATCTGGTCCTGATCACAGTAGTTCAGCATTCTCACAATGACCTGTCTTGGTGGGGCCCCCTGGGGCTGGTTCTTTGCTAGGCACTATGAGCTCTTTCAATAGAAAATAATTTGGACAGTCCATGTGGTCCAATCCATTCCTGTAGCCACTTCCCTAGGGACAGCTCCATTTGGAGACTCTCCTTTCCGGCAGGCCGCTAAGGTGCAGGTTGTTGCGTCCAGAGCTTCCCCTCCATGTTGTCTATTCGCCCTCCAGTTGTATTTTCGCCCAGAGTTTGAATGTCTCTTGCTAGCCTCCACAATGTCTTCGACCGCCGATATGCCATCGTATGCCTTGGCCACCCTTGTAGACACTATGGAGGTCCTGCCTCAAGAGGCAGTCATCCAGTCCCATTGTGTCGACTTAATGCTCCAACTCCTGGCCTCGGTGGACAGAATTTCTTGCATGGCCTGTGCTTCCGGGACTCGTCCATCTAGTGAATCCATTGAATTCCTCACTCCCCCCATTGGCGGTTCCTTGGGTGTCCCCATCGTGTAATTGGCCATTCTGGTCTGGCCGCCAGCCTTCTTCTTTATCCCTTGTCATGCGCCTCTGTTTCCTCCTCATCCCATTGCCTGCCAGCCTTCTATTTAGAATCTCTTAAAGAGCCTCTGCTCTCACCTTACTTCCTGCTCACCGCTGCAGTGGGTGCCCTTATATCTGAAGCATGGAGGACTCTCGAAGCAGGTTCAACATCCGTACTCTTGCGTCCCATCCCCTTTCCTTCATACTGTATTGGCATCCCTCGCGAGGGCGGGAGACGGAACCTTTTGCACCAGAAAAAAATCTTAAAAGGGATTGTCCTCTAACTTATTCCTTACCTTTGATGTTATCCATTCCAGCTTGCTGGCCTCGGAAACTATTTCAGTAGAGGGCGCTGCAAGTCGACGTCCCTCGAATCGGTGTCCCTCGACAGCCTCCGTATCGGCGCCGTCATTGTGCGTATAAATAGACTTGCGCAGCGTCCGTTGCTCAGTTCCGTTTTTCCGCGCTTCGTAGGGGCCTCAAAGGTGATGCTCATTTCCTTTCTTCAGGAAGATTCTACTTATTCTTCGAAGATATTATCTAAATACAATGGCTTCTTAATCCGAACCATCGACTCCGCGGTCCGGTTTCAAAAAGTGTCCTGACTGTGGGAAGAAAATGTTGTTAACGGATCCTCACAGGATCTGTCTGTGGTGCCTGGGATCGGAGCATCACTGTTCGGAATGCGAGGACTGTATGTCCATGACGGCGAAAGCCTTGAAGGAGTGTAAGGGGAAGCTAGAAAGATGTAAGAGTTTTAAAACTTTTACTCCCTCGAAAGTTTCTTCGGCTGAGTCGAGACATTGGTCTCCTCGTCGACAAAAGAAACATTCCCGTTCAAGGTCTCCCCATAAAGGGTCACCTGCCCCACGAAACACAGCTCTCCAGCTAAGTGTTAGAAAATGCTTAGTGTCTTCGAGAAAGCAACCTCGACCCCCTCGGAGACGTCTAAATGTGATGCCCTGGGTGAAAGACCCGAAAAATCTAAACGCTGCGAGTCGTTGAACCCGGCGAGAGAAACTACCCGAGAGCGTCATGAACCCTCGAGTAAAGGCTGTAAAACCATGTCATCGACGCTGTCGTCGAAGGTTTCTTCAACTCACAAATCTGCGTCATCGACGCCTTTGTCGAAGGGCCCTTCGCATGAATCGGTTGCATCGACGCCACTGTCGACTCCGATAAAAGACAGACCTACAACTCGCTACGCCTCAGACAGTAGAGGTGTTCAGGACTTCGACCATGATCCGTGCGGCAAGCGTGAGGTCATGGCCACTGAATCCAACTCAATTCCCAGAAATGTTAACACCACTGCCGGCCCTTCTGTTTTGTCTTCGGCTAATAGTACCCCCAGCTCCTCCATCAAGTCTTGAAACAACTTTAGCATTCCTTTGCAATCCTCCTCCCTTTTTGCCCCGCTAATGAACAGAGTCATCCAAATAGTGCAACACCCTCTCCCACCCTGAGCTGAATGAGAAGACCCACTGCAAAAAAGAGCAAAATCGTTCAAACAACGCACAGGAAATTGCGCGCCCCATAGGCAATGCTTTGTCTATGCAAATACGGTCCTCAAACTGCAAACCTAACAACCAAAAATCCTCTGGGTGCACTGGCAATAATCTAAACGCCGCCTTGATATCGCACTTGGCCATGAAGGCCCCTCGCCCTTCCTTCCTTATTAGCTCAACTGCCTGGTCTACACTCGCATACACAACCCCACATTCTTCCGGGGCAATGAAATCATTAACTGACATACCCTCCGGCCATGACAAATGATGAATCGGTCTGAACTCCCCCGGGGCTTTCTTTGGCACCACCCCCAATGGAGATATCACCAAGTCACCCGGTACGTCATCAAATGGACCCACTATCCTTCCAGCCGCTATTTCCTTGCTCAATTTTTGCCTTAACACCTCCGCATTTTTTCTCGCCGACTTCAGATTTTCCGCCCACCGCCGTACCCTGGTAACCTAATCTGAACCCCTGCCCGAACCCCTCACTCAAAATCTTAGCCCCTTCCCTGTCCGGATAAAATTGCAACCATTTTTCCAACACCCCCACTTTAATTGTAGTAAAGCTTTTCCCCCCAACCCCTTTTCCTGCACCTCTCCCCCTCCCCCTGTCTCCTTGTTGGAAACACTGCGTGAGAGGGTGTTTTCCCCCGCACTTACTACACTCGTGCTTGAACCTGCACCTGGTTCTTGCGCAGCTATCCTTATTGTACCCCCAGCACGCTGCTGAGGACTGGCCCCTGCCTCCACCCCCCGCCCCCTCATGGGCGGGGCGACGCAGAAAGGGCCGGAAAGGCACTGGCAGCCCACTCGCCGTATGTAATGTCGGGGCAGGCCTCGTTGGGGCCATCCATTGCAGCCAAAGATCCATGTCTATCTCCCCCCAGACCGCCTGACTGTCCTCTGCCATTCTCGCTCTAAATTCCTCATCATACCTTACCCAGGCAAAGCCCCCAAAGCTCGTAAAATCCTTCCTTATTACGTCCATATATTTAAGCAGGGCCACGCAACGCTCTGGGAATTTTTCGCAATACACTGGTATAAATGATAAACGCCGACGTCCAATTCTCAATGGTCACCGGGACCCTCGGGCGTGAAGCCAGTTCCCTCTCTTCCTCCTTAGACCCCTCTTTCGCTCTCACCTCCCTATGTAGCAATTTGAAGACATCCACAAATTCACCTGCCTGTATCTTCTCCCTGGTCGCCGCCATCAAATGTGCCCCCAATGGTTTTGTTATCCCCATGTATGGCAATTTCTTCTCCTTTCCTTTTACTTCCACCTCTTTATCTTTACCCGCCTGCACCTCGAGCCCCAATGGCTCCACCACTTTGTCCGTTTGGACCTCCACTGAGCAAATGTTCTTCTCAACCCCTTCGGCTCCAATGGCCTGCACCCCAACCTCCTTCATCACACCTTGAAAACCACCCCGGTCATCCCCCAACCACCTATTTGTAACCCCTCTCTGCCATGCAGATGACCATTCCCTTTCCCGCTCACCTCTTTCCACGCCTGCCACCTGCGGCCTGGCATCCACACCGGTGCTCCTCCTCTCCATTCTTAGAGGGCTCCTGCTGCGGGGACAAAACATGTCAGCACAATCACCCAGCCAATAATTCCCTTGACCCCTTTCACCCCGACCCCCCTGTACTTCCCTTTCCCACCTTGAACTTCTTCTCTCCTCCACCCTTTCCGCCCTGTAATCTTCAAATTCCCATTGCCCCCCGTATTCCTCCCAACCAACTTCATCGCCCCTTAAATACCATTGAGGATGCGAGCTCCTGCCCGAGATTATTTGCTGATCTTCTTGCGAGCCCGGGGCGTCCGCCCCGCCACTCACCTGACGTCTTCTCGGCGGGGTTGTGGGAACCTCTGCCTGGTCCTCTTCTCTTGGGCGAGGCGTTCCGACCTCCACCCTGAAATCCTCGTTGCTAGGAGCTGTGCTGCGCCCTCTAGGCTCTCCTTGCGTTGACCGAGGAGGGGCCGTACCGAAACCCTCACCCTCCATCTGTACAGCGGGGGCTGCGCAGCGCCCTCCGCCCCCACTCCTCCTATCCGGGGGGGCCGTTCCGCGCCCCACCCGACCCTCCCCAATTGACGGGGACCTCTCCCTCCTTCTCCCACCTGCGCTGTTCTGCAGGTATTTACCCCCTCTTCCCCTCTGCCATGACACCCCTGCCTGCGCCCCACCCCTGCCCCCACTGGTGTTCCCTCGGTCCCTACCTTCTCAAGCGTTACCCTCTTTCCTAGAGCTATCATACCCTTCCTCCCTCCCTGGCTGCCCCCCCGACCTCCTTAAACCCCCATCCGCCCTCTTGTCTATCTCCCTACTCATCTTCCTGCCCCTGGATTCCCAAATCTCCCCTCTCCCTGCCGTAGGGGTGCAAGCCACCACCGCCGCCAACGCACCGTCTGCCGCCGCTCTGCGCTGCGGCCGGCCCCCACCACTCTCCTCCTCTCCCGTAACTTCCCCTACCGCCCCTTCCAATTGGGCCTTAGTTGCCCTGCTAATGATTTCCAGGGCCAGCATCCACCAGCCCCTTCTTGCTTGCCCCCCGGCCTGTCATTGTACTAATCCGCGTGTGCCCAAAAATATGCCCCTTTAAATCAAACTACTTACTCTACGCCCCCGAGCCGGGACCTACCCTTGGACTAGCACCCTGGCCCTGAGAAAACCTTGACCCTAAGTTAACCAGCCCCCAGAACCAAAACACACCTTGTGTGATAACCTGTAAAATAACCTCCCTAAAATTGATAATTGAAAAATTAAACCCAAAAATATCCTTATCTAATTAGCTATTATTACTGTTATAGTCACTATTATGCTCGCCTTATGCCAATTTGTAAAATTTATAAATTTTTTTTTTTTTTTAAAACCCTATTAAACTAAATTTATCCATGAACCCCCCTCCCTACTACCTAGCAAAAACCCGGAAAAAGGCGCCACAAAAAACACTATAAGAAACCAGCACTAATTAGTGCTTGCTAACAGCAGCGCACACTGCCACCTGGCGGTGCCCAAACAGCACCGCACTTCTCCCACGTACGAGGGACACGGCCCCTTGCGCTGCCCTGCCCACCAGACCGAGACAAACGCTCGCTATCAGCGGGAAATCCCCACTGATGAGCCGCGGAAAAGCCGCTGCCGCTCCCTCCCTGGCCCTAAAACCCACACACAGCACGCCCGCACACGGATTCAGGATCCCCCCCAAATCCCCGCCGCAAAGCCACGGAGCACTCGCGCCCCCCGCTCACGGGATAACCCCGGCGCGCCCACGGAAGCCCGGAGACACGGTAAGGCGCGAGGGGTGTCTTATCTACGGCACCCCTCCTATGCAACTCCTAACCAAAAAGTAAACAAACTTATATTATATATATTTTTTTTTATAACAAAACCTAACCGCCCTCCTCTGATATTACTCCCCTCCTCACCTGCTCTAAACGCCACCTAGGCCCCAGGCACTACAGGGAAGGCTCGGGAGCAGGCAACAGGACTTGACAATCGCCAAGTCCTAACCGTCATGACGTTGAGGATGCCGTTGACAATCTCGACGCCAACAAGTAGGATCCCGATCCTCTCGAGTACATCTAGGTCTTTTCAAACTTTTTCGACGCCTTTTTCGGGATTGTTGAAGCCTTTGACTTCCACGTCGACAACCTCCATGTTTTCTCAGGCAGTGACAACCAATTTGGCTCCTTCTGCGTTAGAAAGGGGTTTCAAACCATATCCTAGGTCTGACTATTTCAGAGCCTTGTCCTCTAATGAGGAAGGGCAGGATTCCAACCATGAAAGACCCTTTGGTTTACAAAGGACTACTACACCCATGCCAGAGGAATTAGTGTAACGCTCACCTGACTCCCACGGAGGCGCTGGCCTGGTTCGCGCTGCTGTGACCTCTTCTAAGGTGATGCGCAGGGTTCGGGACACGGACTGGACCGGGCCCCCAAAGCTGGCTTGTCTGGCTCGCAGAAATATCCTTCTGTAGGCAAAAATAGGGGATTAACTGTCTGCGGGGTAATGCAATTAGCCTCCCACTTTCCCCTCACCCTCCTCGAAACCCTTCTGTGATTCCTCATAGCGTCTCACCTTAGGGTCTGGAAGGACGAGCTCTCCATCCTGCTTCTGATGCAGGGGCGAGTTGGTATCCAGTTAATTCACTGGATTTTCGGATTGGTGAGAACCAAACTTGCTTGGCTTCCAGGTAAGTTTTTTTTTTGGTAAGAGGTTCCCCTTGTGTCCATGCATTAATGTACTAATGCTAGTGTCTTTTTCCCCATAGGGGCCGGGGTCCGGAAATGCCAGGATGCGGCGCGGACCCAAAATGAAGAGGGAATGAATCAACAGGTAAGCCTTAACATGGAGATTTAGCTTTCCTTATTCCCTTCTCTCTCACCTTTTGTTCTGGTCTTTTTCTCCCTAGGCGCTGGGGCGTGACTGCGAATCCGGATGACCGCTGCTGAACATGGAGGCGCCCTGTGAAGGTGAGTGGAATGCGGCGCTGCAGCGATCGATGCGATGAGCTTTTAAATAAGTCTTCCTTTTCAGGATTGTCGGCGAGATGTCTCCGGGATGCGGATTTAGCAGGTAAGGACTTTCCTTCTTCTGTTCTCTTCTTCTCTTCCTTTGCAGGTGATCCAGGATGCTGGCAGGCGTGGCAGAAGTTAGGATGCAGGAGCAGACACGGTGAGCGTCCAGCTGCTAGATGCAGAACAATGCAAAGCACGTGTGGCTGTTCGGGTGGGGTTTAAATAGCCTTGGAAGAAGTTCCAGGTAGGTATCCTTCCCCGACCACGCCCGGATGGTAAATTAGTCCCACAGGTAAAGTAGTTCCTTTCAGGCCTCAAGGAGGCCGGGATCCTGCAGCATGGTCTGCATCAGGTAAGTGCACCCAAGCACGCCCATAATGAGCCTGGCGCCGTAGGTGCCAGGACACTGTCCAAAGGGCCCCTATATGGGGTTGCTGGGTCGTTCCTTGGGGACTGGATGTCCGCTTTCGGGGACGCAAGGCTTGAACCGGCTCCCCGGGAGCGGGCATCATGACAATTAGTCTCTGAAGAGAACTGGTTAAAAGACCTTCAAGACTCTCTACATGAGGCAAGTGGTTTAGATACTTCTCCAGAAGTAGAGTTTGCTAAACCAGTCCCTGGAGAGCATGCTGAGACTCATTATAAGATTCTGATGGCCAGAATAATTGAATTAATGGGGTGGTCTACACCTACACCTTCTTTTCAGCAGGATGACCTTAATGATATTTTAGAGAAAGGTCCACAGAAACAGACTTTCTGCTAAATACAGGGTATCTGCTTCAGATCCTGAATGTTTGAGCAAGCATCCAACTCCAGAGAGTTTAGTTGTACAACCAGCAACTTCATGAAACAGTATGTCTGCATACCCTACTATTCCACAGTACAGGGATGATAAAAGATTTGATGTCATGTCAAAGAAAGTCTTTTTGGCATGTAGCATGGCGCTTAAATCTATTATCGCCACTTGCACGCTAGCAAGAATTCAGCCTTGGACTTTAGGAGTGTGCTTCATCCACAGCTGACTGTCTCCCAGAAGGAGAAGAAAGGGAAGCATTCTTAAACATCAGGGATGGAAAGGATGCAATGTGCGAGTCTCTTCAAACAATCATTTATTCTGCTGACAATCAGCAGGGCCATGGCGGCTAGTACCACAGTCCGCAGATTTGCGTGGTTGCGGAAGTCTGGATTTGCTCCAAATGTACAAGCCAGACTTTTGAACATGCCCTTTGATGGTACTTCATTATTTGGTAAGAAGGCTGATGACAGCCTTGAGAAATTACAAACATCCAAGGCAGCAGTGAAATCTCTTGGGGCTGCAATCCGACAGACTCCGAATCACCCCTCAGGAGCCTCCTGGAGGGATAGGTCCTTTGGATTTTACTCTGCACTCAGAAAAGGCAGAGGACAGTCACCTCAAAGGGGCCAGAAACAATTCACCTGTGGTGGACGGGTCAAAAGTACAAAAGCCGCAATAGCAGGTGCCACTTTACTCTCGGCATCTGTGTCAGCCGCTTCTAAACCCCTCTGAGTTCTCCTCTCACAAGACACCAGTAGGGGGCAGGTTAACTCAACATCTGGCAGAATGGCAGGCTATTACGTCAGATGCTTGGGCATTGGAAACAGTTGCCCAAGGTTACTGCGTGCCCTTCCTACTCACCCCTCAACCGGGGAACAACTCTTTGAAGTTTCCAGACCCGCTCCTTATGCAGGAGATGGTAGACCTGCTAGAGAAAGGTGCCATAGAACCAGTACCTGTAGTAGAGAGGAACAAGGGTTGGTATTCCCCCTACTTCCTAGTACCAAAGGAAGACGGAGGACTAAGACCCATTTTGGACTTGCAGGAATTGAACAAATTCCTCAGGAAAGACAAGTTCAAGATGGTAACCCTTTCCCAGATCCTCCAGGCCCTCCATCTTCAGGACTGGTTGGTATCTCTGGACCTTCAGGATGCTTGTTTCCATGTGCCAATCCATCTCAAACGCAGTAAATACCTGAGTTTCACAATTGGAAACTCGCTATCAAATACGAGTTCTGGCATTTGGGCTGACTTTCGCCCCGAGGGTCTTCACCAAGCTATTGTCGGTAGTGGCTGCAAGTCTTAAGGAGGGACGGGGTCCACGCCTACCCCTACTTGGACGATTGGTTGATCAGAGCATTATCTTCGGAACAGGCTCAGATCCAGCTAGATTATGTCTGCCACTTCCTTCACAAGCTGGGCTTCTCCCTCAATTTACAGAAGTCACAGATGATACCATCCCAGAGACTCATGTTCATTGGAGCAGTCCTGGACACTTCCCTGGGGAAAGCCTCGCCACCAGAGGTAAGGGCTCAAGATATTCTGCAGATGGTCACCAAGTTTCAAAATGCCCAACATTTACCAGCCTTCGACTTTTTGAGGTTGCTAGGCCTCATGGCATCCTGCATCTTCCTAGTGCCAGAGGCTCGCCTGAGAATTAGATCCCTCCAGTGGACACTAAGAACCCAATGGTCGCAATTCTCAGGAAGAATGTCGGATCTCCTTCAAGTCCCGGCCAGAGTAGCTCGAGACCTTGAGTGGTGGGCCTGTTGGGAGAACTTCTTGAAAGGAGAACACTTTTGGCAACCATGGCCGGAGAGAACAGTAGTCACGGATGCCTCCCTAACAGGGTGGGGAGCCCATTGACCATCAGCAGTCGTTGGTCTCCATCGGAGTCCAGACTACACATCAACCTATTAGAGCTGAGAGCGATCAAACTAGCACTGAAAGCTTTTCTGCCGTCAGTACAGGGGAAAAATGTCCTGATAATGACGGACAACACAGTGGCCATGCACTACCTCAACAAAAGAGGAGGCGTAGGTTCACTGCCACTGTGCAGAGAGGCGATGCACCTCTGGTTTTGGGCAATTCAAGAAGGAATCTCTGTCAGCAGTTCACCTAGACGGAGAGAAGAACTTGACGGCGGATGCTCTGAGCAGGCAGAGTACAGTTTCCCACAAGTGGGAGCTAGCTCAGGAAGTCCTTCAAGAGATCTTCACCCTTTGGGGAACCCCTCAAGTGGATCTGTTCGCCACCAGCATCAACAGGAAGTGCGATGAGTTTTTTTCAAGGGAATTTCCCCCGAGAGGCGCTTTAGGAGACACGTTCGTAGTTGACTGGGAGTTTCCACTCCTGTACGCTTTTCCTCCAGTCCCTGTCATTCCTCAAATGATCAGGCGGTTGAGAAGATTCCGGAAAACCATGATCCTAATTGCCCCGGATTGGGCCCGGAGAACGTAGTACCCGGACCTTCTGGACATGTCCATCTGCCCTCCAATTCGTCTTACGCAAAGAGAGGATCTTCTCTCGCAGAAGGGAGGTCAGGTTCTCCATCCAGACACTAGAACCCTCAACCTTCACGCCTGGTTTCTGAAAGGTTGAGATACAAGGATTGGCATCTCCCGGATGATGTCACGGAGGTGTTGCTTTCAGCTAGAAGGCCAGCAACAGCGACTTTATACCACTGCCGTTGGAATAAATTTTGCAGCTGGTGTAGAGAAAATAATATTGAACCCTATTCATGCAGTATACCAATGGTGTTACCTTTCTTACTGTATTTAGCAAATTCAGGTCTTCAAGTTGGTACGATCAAGGGCTACCTCGCAGCGCTGTCAATCTTTAAGCGCACTGCGGAGGAGCCTTCATATTTCAAAATACCCCTGGTAATCCAATTTCTGAAAGGGTTAACTAATGTTTATTCCCCAAAACCTTTTCAAGTTCCATTGTGGGACCTAAATCTAGTCTTAAATTTTCTGATCGGTACTCCTTTTGAACCGCTCCATTCGAGGGGATTGGGTCCTCCGACGTATTCCATATCTGACAGGTAATGTCCACAGCTGTGCTGCTTTGGAAAATCTTTGGCGTCTGCGTCCTGTGTCGATGACGTCGATGCGCCGTCCCCGAGGACCTCCTCCGTCGGCCGACATCACCCGATGTGATAAGTAAGACGCACGACGCCCATAGCCTCGGTTCCGTTTTTTCTGCTAACGTGTTCGCTTCGTGACTCTCGGTACGCCTCGACTCTTTGGAGTTTGCTGTTTTCAATTCTCAGTTCGTTGTGTGAAGACCTGTTTGTGGCGATGTGTTCATCTTCAACCCCGCGTCCGGGTTTGAAGAACTGCGGGGACTGTGGGTCCAAGATGTCGGTCACGGACTCGCATGACGCCTGCCTCTGGTGCCTCGGGGAGGCCCACGATACGGACGACTGTGCCGACTGCCAGTCGCTCACGGCAAAGGTCTTGCGGGAACGCAAGAAGAAGCTGTCGGTAGGCCGGGTGTCTAAGCCCCGGAAGTCGAGGTCTGCGGGGCTTTCGATGGATGACTCGAGGGGTGACACTCTGCGTCATCGTCGGAAGTCCAGTGGGTCTCCTTTCAGGAGTCGGTCTCGCCACTCCCCTGCCTTTTCGAGGCATTCCCGGAAGCGCCGGCATAGGTCGCCTTCCCCGTCCTCTTCCGAGGACTCCGCCCATTGGTGGGTCGCTTATCCCTCCATGCAAGCGACACCGGAGGAATGGGCTTCCTTCGGGAAGCAGATGCTAGCGATTCTTGAATCGCAGGGCACCGGTCCGTCTGCGCCTCAGTGGGGTCGGTCGGCACCGGTCGAGAGACACCGTCCATACGCCTTCGGGCTCAGGGGGTCGGCACGGCTCGGGGGAGAGGCCCCGCTCGGACAAGGGTAGCCTTTCTCGCCATGCCCGTTCCAGGTCCCGGTCCTCGACTCGCTCGAGAAGGCGTGATCCTGTGCCATCTTCAAAGAAGACGTAGATGCCTGTGGTGCCGAGGTCGTAGACTATTTCTCTCGAGGCTCCGCCTCCGAGGGTGTCGTCGAGGCCGCCTGCGCCTAGGTTGTCAAGAGACATGCTCGGAGCTCCGGCTTTGAGGCCTGTGTCGACGCTGGCGGTGCTGCAGCTGACGTTGATGCCTTTTCTGCCGGCGCCGACTCGTTCGGTGCCCTCGCCGCCTTTCAAGGTGGTGGTTTCTGAGGGGCCCAGTGGCACGGGGTTTGCCCCTAGAAAGACTATGGCTAAGGTCAGTCACTGCTTTGGTCCACAGGTCTTCCTCTCCCCGCCTGGAGTACATTTCAGAGGGTGATGAAGGCTCTAATCGGGGCTTGGTTCCGGTTCCAGATGACCTTATCTCGGGCCATAGCCAGTTTAATCTGCGGCAGTCGCTGCATGATGCCAGTGGACTGGACACCTCTCCGGAGGTGGAGTTTTGTAGGCCGGAGCCTGGCTCTCATGCCGCTTCTTCATATCGGCGCCTTATGTCTCGGGTCTCCGAGTACTTTGGTTGGTCAGCTCCCCCAGGGGAGTTCGTTCAGGATGATCTCACGGACATCCTTGATCTGACCCCCCCACTGACCCGGTTTTGCCGTTTCATATGGCTCTGCAGAGAAGGGTGGCGGCGGCTTGGACTGCTCTGGCGAGTCTCCCGGCAGCGGGCAAGTCTTTGTCGTGAAAATACCGTCCAGCCAGTAGCGACCCCTGCTACTTGTCTAGGCACCCCACTCCGGAGAGTTTGGTGGTGCAGGCGGCTATGGCCCCGGCAAAGCAGGCGTCGTATCCTACCATCCCTCCGGATAGGGATGACAAACGTTTTGACGGCTGGGCGAAGAAAGTGTTTTCTTCTGTGAGGGTATGGCGCTTCAGGTGGCCAACTCCATATGTGCCTTGTCTCGTTTCACACACACTCTGTGGAACTGTGTTGCATTAGCGGCTGAACATATTCCCGAAGGGGACGAACGGGATGGTTTCCTTGCTATGGTTCAGGATGGCAAGGATGCTATGTGTGAGGCCGTTCAGTCTGGTTTGGACTTAGCGGATTGTGTCAGCCGGTCCATGGCGGCGAGCACCATAATGCGCAGGTTTGCGTGGTTGCAGATTCGCTCCTCAATATGCCCTTTGACGGTGAACACCTTTTTGGCAGCAAGGCTGACGAGGGCCTTGAGAGGTTGCAGACCTCCAAAGCTGCAGCAAAGTCGCTTGGCACTGCAGTTCGCCAACCTCCACCTTTTCTTCCTAGGGGACAGCAATGGAGGGGAGGTTCCTTTCGCTATTACTCATCCTTCAGTAAAGCGAGGGGAGCTAGCAGTCAGAGGCCATCGTAAGAGTGCCAGAGGTGGAAATAAAGGTACTTGAGGTGCCAAGGCCGCTCGGACAGTTGCCTCTTTGCCCTCGGGCACGCCGCAGCCGGTACCACTGTCATGAGGCCAGGTCCCATGGTTCGCCGGTTGGGGGGGGAAGGCTGGCGCAGCATCTTGTAGAGTGGCAAGCCATTACTTTGGATGTGTGGGTTCTGTAGATCCTAACCCACGGCTACTGTCTTCCTTTTCGGCAGAGGCCTCACGACGATCCACCAGGGAGCCTCTCTTTGAAGAGTCCGGATCCGCTCCTTGCGCAGGAAATTCAAGCCCTGCTGGAGAAAGGCGCCATAGAACTGGTGCCTGTAGCGGAGAGGAACAAGGGATGGTAGTCCCCTTCTTTTTTGATATCGAAGAAAGACGGGGGATTGAGACCCATCATGGACTTGCGCGGTTTGAACAAACTCGTCAGGAAGGACAAGTTCAAGATGGTGACTTTCTCAAGTCCTCCAGGCCTTTCAACTTCAGGACTGGTTGGTGTCTCTCGACTTCAAGGATGCTTACTTCCATGTGCCGATCCATCCCAAGCACAAGAAGTACCTGAGGTTCGCAGTTGGCGACTCGCACTTTCAGTTTCGGGTCCTGCCGTTCGGATTGACCTCCGCCCCGAGGGTTTTCACCAAGCTCATGGGGGTGATGGCAGCGCATCTCAGGAAAGGGGGGATTCACGTCTACCCCTACCTGAACCATTGGTTGATCAGGGGGAGCGTTCCCAAGCAAGTCCTGGATCATATGTCCGTCACCTGCCACTCCCTTCACAGGCTGGGCTTCTCCCTCAATTTAAAGGAATCCCATTTGACACCAACGCAGCAGCTCCTTTACATCGGAGCAGTGTTCGACACGTCCCTGGGGCAGTGTTTTCCTCCTCAGGTGAGGGCTCTTCACATTCAGCAGATGGTGCACAAGTTTGTTTGCCCAGAATCTCCCAGAGTTCTTGAGACTGCTCGGCCTCATGGCATCCTGCATTCTTCTGGTGCCAGAGGCTCGTCTGCGGATGAGATCTTTGCAGTGGGCACTCAAGCTCCAGTGGTCTCAGCTGTCGGACCCTGTTCAGGTGCCGTCCTCTGTAGCCCGGGACCTTCTGTGGTGGGCCGTCGAAGGCAATCTGATGAATGGGTGCCCATTTTGGCTGCCCTGGCCAGAGGTGAAGATTGTGACGGACGCATCCCTCACGGGATGGGGAGCTCATGCCAACGAGTTGACGGTCAGCGGTCGTTGGTCTCCGTCGGCGTCCAGACTCTATCAATCTGTTGGAGCTGAGGGCCGTCAGGCTAGCCCTGAAGGCTTTTCTGCCGACTGTGCACGGAAAAGTGTCCTGATTCTAACGGACAACACGGTGGCCTTGCACTACCTCAACAAAAAGGGGGGAGGGGGCAGGGTCACTTCGGCTGTGCAGGGAGGCGGTGCAGCACGAGTTCTGGGCCATCCAGCAGGAAGTTTCGATCTCGGCGGTTCATCTGGCCGGGGACGACAAAGAGACGGCGGACGCTCTGAGCAGGCAGAGCACGATCTCTCACGAGTGGGAGCTGGCTCAGGAGATTCTCCTGGAGATCTTCGTCCTTTGGGGGGCCCCTCAAGTGGATTTTTTCGCCTCCAGCGTCAACCGGAAGTGCGAAAGGTTTTGCTCGCGGGAATTTCCTCCATAAGGAGCCTTAGGAGACGCGTTCGTGGTGGAGTGGTCGTTCCCACTGTTGTACGCGTTTCCTCCAGTCCCCGTCATCCCGCAAGTTCTGCGGAGGTTTGGTTCCCGGATGATCCTCATTGCTCCGGCGTGGGCCCGGAGGACGTGGTACCCGGACCTTCTAGACTTGTCCATCTGCCCTCCACGTCGTCTTCCCTACCGAGACGATCTGCTCTCACGGGAGGGGGGGTCAGGTTCTCCATCCAGAGGTCAGATCCCTCAATCTTCACGCTTGGCTTCTGGAAGGTTGAGGTATAAGGATTGGGACCTCCCTGAAGACGTGATGGAGGTGTTGCTCGCGGCCAGGCGGCCTGCAACAAAGTCTCTGTACCGTTGCCGTTTGAGAAAGTTCTGCGACTGGTGCAGAGTTCAGAATGTGGATCCTTTTGAATGTGACATTCCCATGGTTTTGTCTTTTTTGCTTTCTTTGGCTCACAGGGGCTTGCAAGTGGGGACCATTAAAGGTTACCTGGCGGCGCCGTCTATATTTAAGCGCTCGTCTGAAGTGTTCCTATTTTATGATTCCTTTAATTTCGCAGTTTTTGAAAGGGCTCACTAATGTGTTCCCTCCGTCACCTTTTTTGGTGCCAGGTTGGGATTTGAACCTTGTTAAGTTTCTTATGGGTGCTCCGTTTGAGCCTTTACATTCTTGCCCTTTCAGGCTGTTGACTCTGAAAACTGTTTTTGGTTGCGGTTACTTCCGCTCGCAGAGTGAGTTACAGGCACTTTCAGTTAAGCCACCCTTCACTGCTTTTCATAAGGACAGGGTTGTCCTTAGAATTCGTCCTTTTCTTCTGAAGGTGGTTTCGGAGTTTCATTTGAGCCAGAAGGGTGTTCTTCCGGTGTTCTATCCTCCTCCACATCCTGGTAAGGAAGAGGAGAGGCTCCATAGGCATGAGCCTCGGAGAGCGTTGAGCTTTTATATTTCACGCATGTCCCGGGTCAGAGTGGACGATCGACTTTCCATTGGTTACGCTGGAAAGCGTTTGCGACAAGCTGTGACGAAACAGACTGTCTCAGATTATTTTAGCTATCTCCAAGTGTTACCGCTTGGCGGGTAAGGACCCTCCGGCTGGCTTGCGGGCCCATTCTACCAGAGGAGTTGCTGCATCTACTGCTCTGCAGAGGGGAGTTCCTATTCGTCACATCTGTGATGCAGCCACCTGTGCTTCAATACATACTTTTGTACGTCACTATTCCCTCGATTTCATCAGAGGGCAAGATCTGGCCTTTGGAAAGGCAGTTGTCTATTCCGCAATTTGATTGGGCATGCTAAATTTGTATTCTAAATTCTTTCCCACCTCCTTGCTTGGTACTGCTTAGGGAGTCTGTCATAGATATGGAATACGTCGGAGGACCCAATCCCCTCGAAGAACAAGTGACTTTCTTACCTGGTAACGTTCTTTCGATGGGATGGTTCCGCAAGGCCTTGTGTGTCTGACTGGCAGTAAACTGGTGGCACACGTTCTGGGAAAAAACTATAACTGAGGCTATGGGCGTCGTGCGTCCTACTTATCACATCGGGTGACATCGGAGGAGGTCCTCGGACGGTGCATCGACGCAGGACGCAGACGCCAAAGATTTTCCAAAGCAGCACAGCTGTGGACATTACCTGTCATAGATATGGAATACGTCGTCGGACCATCCCATCGAAAGAAAGTTACCAGGTAAGAAAGTAACTTGTTGTTCTTGTTCATTAAGATTTCTAACTCTTAAAACAGTCTTCCTAGTGGCTCTAACATCTGCCAGAAGATTGAGCGAATTACAAGCTCTGTCTTGCAAACCTTAAGCAATCTTTCATGAAGACAAGGTTGTTTTACAAGTGAAGCCTAATTTTCTCCCAAAGGTGGTTTTGAATTCCACATTGCTTCGAAAATAACCTTACCTTCGTTCTATCCTCCCCACCCAGGGAAAAAGGAAGAGATTACACAGGCTGGATCCAAGGCGTGCCTTGAGTTTTTATATCAGCAGACTTGCTAGGATAAGGCACGCAGACCAACTGTTTGTAGGTTTTACAGGACACAAATTAGGATTGCCAATCATGAAACGGACCATTTCAAGGTGGATTATTTAAACCATTCTAGAATGCTACAAATTGGCAGGAAAAGAACCCTCTAACATCTTGGGGCTCATTCAACCTGGGGTAACGCAGCCTCTTCGGCTCTCCAAAGAGGGGTTCCAATTCGAGACATATGTGCGGCTGCAACATGGTCGTCCGCACATAGCTTTACTAAATTTTACAGCCTGGATTCCTCGTCCTAGCCAGGAGACAAGATTTGTGAAAGCTGTGTTGCATTCTGTACATTCTTCAAGGGAAAGATCTCATTTTTACTCCCACCTCCTTTTTACATCACTGGTATGGGAGTCTATCAAAGATAAGGAATACGTCGGAGGACACAATCCCTTTGAAGAACAAGTTACTTTCTTACCTTGTAACGTTCTTTCGATGGGATTTTCCTCCGATGTATTCCTTATTGCCCCTCCCGTCCATCCCCGCAGTAAAACTTCCTTTGTAGTTGCAGCTTGCGCTCCTTCAAGGACAATAGCCAATTAAGGCAAAGCAAATTTTAAGCTTCAAAACGGAACTGAGCAACGGACGCTGCGCAAGTCTATTTATATGCACAATGACATCGACGCCGATACGGAAGCTGTCGAGGGACGTCGAGGCACAGCGCCCTCTACTGAAAAAATTTCCGAGGCCACCAAGCTGGAATGGATAACATCAAAGATGAGTAATACGTCAGAGGAACATCCTTTCGGAAAAAAAACGTTAAAAGGTAAGAAAGTAACTTGTTCTTCTTCCCTTTTAAATTTCAGGCATGCGGGTGTGGCCCTGAGAGCATAAGCTTGCCTGACTCCGCCCACCTTCCAGTGACTTTCCCACGCAGGAGGAACCAATCAGGTTCTCATACCAGTACGAGTACAGAGGCTAGGTCAGCTACCGGCCGGCAGGCCGAAGTGGGGGCGTCAGTGGATCTTCCCGGTGACAGTGCTGATGGACCAGAATGTTTTTATCAGATCCTGTTGGGTTCTAGTACCAGCACACTCACCAAGGCTAGTCCATCTACCGGCATTACGGCCGAGGGGTCTTCGGATCCTTCCGCTATCAATGCTGAGGGACCCGAAGGTTCTTTTACCGGGGTTACTCCTGAGGGGCACTACCGGCTTCTCTGCTGAGGGGAATACGCCTTCCAGGTCACGGCCTGAGGTGCAGGATAGGCTTTCTTTTTGGCTGGGTCCAGAGAGCCTGGCACAACTACTTCGGAACGTGGCATGCAGTTCGACAAAATGTCTGCTGCGCCAACCAAGATGGCCACTTGTCTGATACCCCCTCTTGCGGAGCAGGTGGAGGAAAGTCACAAGGGGAGACTGGTGTCAACCAGGTGTGTGGCCTACAGTCTGTCCATCAACGGCACAGGGCTGCCTGGGCAGAGTGTGCCCAGGCACCAGCTGCCCTTGGCCACTCCGCCGATATCACCTGGCCCGTCTACAGCCTCTGAGGACAGGTTCTTCGAAAGGTTTCTGGGGCTGAAGCAAAACCTCAGGGGGCATCTTCCGGGGTGCCGTCAGGGACACGCACCCTCAGGACACCCCACCTGCACCCCTATGTCTTTCCTCCGATGGCTCCACGGGCCACAGTGCAGGCACCGCTGCCCAACTGGTTTCCAATTCCGGCTTTCCTGCCTCCCACAGTACAGGCGGTTCCACACCAGCCTCCGCAGCAGCCGCCTGCTCCGGTCTCTGCTCCCCAGGGCTCCTCCGCAAGCACCGGACCCCTCAAGCCCAGTGGACTCGAATGAGGGAGAGGACCCTGCACGCCATCTTCAGCCGGGGTCTTCCATGATTGCCTTTCGGGTCTGGCAAAGCATTTGGGCCATCATCGGCCCTAGATAGAGCAGCCCCAGGAAAGGGGGAAGGGGGTCCTAGCAGAAGCTCTCACCCTAAGACCCTCTCCAGAAACGGGGATCCTGATGCAGAGCGTGGTAGTTGCTCTGGCCAACAAGGGGTTGCTTTAGCCGCTCTTGGCCCAGCCTGTCACTTGGCGCCTCAACGCCAAGTAATGGCCCATGGATGGTAACACCCTCTTGCTTTCAGCGCTCTACAGAGCCAAGCGCACTGCAAGGCTGGACTAGGAGAATCCAGGCTGGTAGCACAGGACATTATGGAGTTCTCCGGTGCCCACATCGATGCATCTGCCAGGGCTATCTGCATTGCCACAGACACGAGAATGACGGCTTAGCCTTGGGCTACCAAGTTCAATCCTGTGGTCCAGGATACGCATATTGGACCTTCCCTTGGTGGGGGGCGGCCCTTTTCACTCCACCTTAGGGGATTAGCTTAAAGGCGGAACAGCTTGCACGCCGCAAGGTCTTCATCTCTTCTTACGAAGGCCACACCCAAGACTTCACCCAGTCGCAGCCATGCTCCGACAGGGGCGGGCGTTCGCATGTGCCTAGGCTTCCTGGCGGAGGTCTAGATAAACCGAACGTTCTGAGTCCGCATCGGAGGACACAACAAAGGTGGGGGGCTGGCAAGGGGATCTTCCAATCCCCTTCCTCTGCAAAAAAAATGGGGGGCATGACACGCCCCTTCGGGTCCAGGTGTCCCCAGTGGGGCGCATCCTTGCCTTTCACGTGCTATTTTGACCCCAGTTATTACGACCACTGGATCCTCTTAGTAGTGTCCATGGGGTACCGCCTACCGGTACTTTCCTCTCCCACAGGCGGGACAGCAACTCTGCTGGCTGAGTCCTGGTCGCTCGTCTAGAGCCAGGCGTTTGAAATCCCCACCTCCCAGCAAGGCTTGGTTTTTATGCCAGGATTTTTGCCATACAGAAGAACTAGGCAGCAGGAGAGTTGGGTTGTACCTTTCCACCCCCAAGTGTTCTCTCCTCTGCACAAATTTGAGATAGTTACGCCAGCATTTATTGTGGAAACACTGCTCAGGGGAGACTAGATGTGCTCCCTGGATCTGAAGGACGCTTACCCACACATCCTGATTTGGCTACGTTCCTTAAGCTTCAGGTTTGCTGGCTTCCATTTTCAATACAAAGGGGCTACCCTTCTGCCGCATACTGCCTCCGCACGCATGAACACACTCACTACCGGGGGTTCACTATCAATCCCAAGAGGGCTCAGCTGCAGGCTACACATAGCTTGACCTTTTTGGGCCTCTTATGGGATACGTGATCTGAGAGAGTCTTTCCCTCGGAGTACAAAATTGCTGTCATCGAGTGAGCTACAGCTCACTTCCTCTCCAGGCCTCTGCCTGGTCGTACCAACACCTACTGGGGTTGATTTCAGCGGTCTGTTTGGCGGTGCCTCACACAATACTCCGTATGCGGCGATTACAGCTGCACTTCGCAGCCTCATGGATGCAGGAGAAGGGCTCCCAAGAGGAGCCAGTCAATATTCCTCTGTTTCTTCTCGGACCTCCTCCGGGAGTCCGTGGACTTCAACCTGAAGCAGGGCAAGCCCTTCTGGAAGCTGGCCCCTCAAGACAGTTAGTACGGCTCTTCTCTTTAGGGCTGGGGAGCCACCCTGGACAACCACAGCATTCATGGAGTCTGAACTCGGCAGGAGTCCCACATCAATTGTCTGGGATTGAAGGCCATATAGTTGGCACTCAAGGCCTTCTTCCCTCTTATCGAGGGCCAGGCAGTTCTTATCCAGACATAAAACTCCACCAGCATGTACTATGTCAACAAGTAGGGGGGCTCCAGATCCCCTCTGCTGTGCAACCTAGCAGTCGGCATGTATGAATGGGCTCTGGAGAACATCTACCTCCTGGCTGTCCACCTCCCAGGGGAATCCAACCTGAAAGCGGACAGGCTCAGCAGACCGGGGGCGGAAAATTGCGAGTGGCAATTTAACGACCTGGTACTGAAGGAGATCTTCCTCAGGTGGGGGCTTCCCTAGGTGGATCTTTTTGCCTCCCGGGACAACAGGAAAAGCCAACAGTCCGCCTCCCCGCAGGGGCGAGGCTTCAGCTCCCTGGGTGATGCATTCCATAATCAATTGAACGACTTGACGACATATGCCTTCCCGCCCACACCCCTACTACACAGGGTGATCTGTAAGATACAGGAATCCCGGCACCTCTGCATCACTTTGATAGCTCCCTGGTGGCTGGCCAGACTGTGGTTCTCAGAGCTCCTCAGCCTTTCAGACAGACTACCCATGCACCTACTGCTGGGCCCAGCTCCTTCTGTCCCAGCAGGGGCGCAGTGTACCCCCCCCCTGCTCCTAACAAGCTAGCCCTCCCAGCGTGGTTCCTGGGCAGGTCACGCTGCTATCCCAGGCTAACCTAGATCATCCAGGGCGCTAGAAGCAAGGCTATTAGGTGCCAATGTAAGAGTAAAAGGTCTCATTTCTGTCATTTTGCCGACTCTAGGGAGATTGACCCTCTTAGGGGCACCCTTGACGACGTGCTCTCCTTTTCAGCACACCTCGCCCACTGCAGCGTGCAGGTGGATACATGCCACACCTATTTGGCAGCCATAGGGGCTTACAGGAACTCAGGGGAAGGCCTCTTTTCCTCCTCCAACCCGCCGATCAGGCAACATCCTGCGGGCCTCCACAGGCTTTACCCGCCCATAAAGAGGCCACACTCTGGTACCTCAGTGTTGGGTTGGCGCTTTTGCACAAACATTTTTGAGCCTATGGCGTCCGCTGACCTTTAGGCTGGTCACCTTACAGACAGATCAGCCCATGGGCCTCACTTCAGCTCGCAGAGTCGGCAAGATCCAGGCTCTGTTGGCATCAGAACCCTATACCACCTTTCACAGGGACAAGGTCATCCTGCGGACGCACCCTGTGTACCTCCCAAGGTGACCGCCTCCTTCCTTCTCAACAAGAGAATAGTATTAACCACTTTCTTCGCCGGTCCCAACTAGGGGCCTCAGAGGATCTTGCACCGTCTGGATGTCAGACGCGCGCTGTAATACTACCTGGAAATGACCAAGGAATTCTGCAAGTCAGACGCCTCGTTTGTCACTTTCTGTCGGTCAAGGCCCAGTTGTCAGGCCTCCATAGCAAGTGGTTGCTGCCATCGAGGAGGCCTATGAGGGGCAGCATAGGGGCAGCTAACTTTCATGCCTATGCGGTTAGAGCCACGGCCATCGCGTTCCAACGGCATGTGCCGTGGCAGGTCATCAGCAAGGCGGCTACCTTGCCCACCCCTTTGGCTTCCTGTAAGCACTACTTTTTGAACGCCGCCGCTAGGTCAGACTCAGCTTTTGGACAGGCGGTTCTAAGAAACCTGATTTCGAGGGAATTGGGTCCTCTGACGTATTCCATTTCTGACAGGTAATTGCCATAGCTGTGCTGATTACCCGTCATAGATGGGGAATACGTCGTCGAACCATCCCATCGAAAGAACGTTACCAGGTAAGAGTAACGTGTCTCCACCCTGGGACTATATTCAGTTGTAATCGCCCATACAGTATGGAGGAAGGGGGACGGAACGTAAGAGTTATAAGTTACTCACTGTAGTGAATAACGTACTCTTAGTCCATAGTCTCCTTTTCTCCATACGTCCGTCCTCTCCCCCCAACCCCTAATACTACTGGTGTCATTAGGCTATGTTAAATATTGTCGACGTGTCAATGGGGTCTGAGTGGCACCGGTGGGCGGAGTCGGGCAAGCGCATTCTCCCAGGGCTACGCCCCTAAATTTAAAGAGGAGAATTTTTTTCTGGTGAAAAAGGTTCCGTCTCTCGAGAGGAAAGAGGATTATGGACTAAGAGTACGTTGGTCACTACGGTGAGAAACTATTAATATGTCGCCCGTAACACCAGTCTTGCTGCCTACAACAAGGCCTTTGTCCATGGTGTCGGGCACTGGCAGGCAACCAAAGGGTCTCGCTTTCCCAAGGCAGGCCTCTGATGTCCTCACTCGCCCTGCACACGGTAGTCCATCTGGCATTCGTCGCAGTGCTGTCGAGGCGGGAGCCAGTGACTGCCTTCTCTCGCCACTTGGTTCCCGCTCTTATTGGGCAGGTTGCTTCGCCGTGGGATCACAGGACCTGGTGCCTTGGATTTGCTGGGTTCTGCCTAGTGCTGCGCCGTTCCTCCTAGTCCCCCCTGGTGGGGGGGGGCCTGTATCTGTCTCTACATCGCATGTTCGTCGGCTGATGTGCGCCTCCCTTGGGCAGGGAGGGGGTTGGCCACCCAACGATCTTGTTTCCCTTTGTCAGTGGGCCTTCTTTTGGTCCTCAGCTGCTGGTACGGCATCGCTGCTTGTCGTTCTGCCTCTTCCAGCCCTTTGCCCGGCCCACCATCTCCGGCCGCAGGTTCGTCGACCCTCAGTCTGTCTCTTCAGCTCCCTTTGGCGGCTGCTATTTTGGGAGTCTAGCCCTTACGGTATCTTCATTCTCTGGGGGTCTTACCCCCCAATATTTCCTTTGTATGTGCCCCCAGGGTTCATCTGGGCACAACGGTGTCTTGGTCGTGAATTAGCACATCAAATTGCTGGCAAAAACTGCATGGGCTTTCGGGCGCAGAGCGGAGTAGCTCACTCGCGGCTACTCCATTTGCTTGCAACAGCGCCTCCCTCCCCGGTAGACTATTTGTGAAGTCCTAATGTTGACTAATTTGAGTCCAACTTCTCTGGCACAACTTTATTACAAGATTAAAAATACGTCCATATTGAAGACCTAGTTGCTAAGTCTTCTCGCAGGATAACATTTGCTATACTGTATCTTTCCCATCATGCACATGTGACGCTGTTTTTATTCTGAATTTTTTTGTATTTCCTTTTAGTTGGTTTTCTTCCCAACATTTAGTCTTCGTTTCATCATGAACTCTGGTATCATTTATTGGGTACAGTGTCCGAGCGCACAGAAGGGGGACACAAGACTAAGGTTAGTTTCAAACGGAGGACTTTATGGAGATTCCAAGATGGCCGTCACACTGAAAGGTTGTGTGTGTGTGTGTGTGTGTGTGTGTGTGTGTGTGTGCGCGCGCGCGCACATGCGCTCCATCAGCAAATTAGCAATAGAAAAATTTTGCTGCTTTAAGTGTGATGAGGTGGGTTACAGCCGTTGTGCAGTGGCTGGGTGACTGTGGATTTGACTTGCTGCCCAGAGATTCTGCGACTAGTACAGAACTAGGTGGTGGGTGTGGCAACCTGCTCGGAAACCTGCAGCGAGATATCACTTTGCAGGAAGCTGGGCAAGGTGAGTTCCCCCAGAGCCCTGCCCCAGAAGCCCCCCCCCCCCCCCAACTACCTAAAACACTAAGTGTGTTTAAAATGGCGTTTCTTCCGTGCACTCTGCGCTCCAGTCCCCTTCCTCTTTCCCTCTTCCTCCCCAGCCCAATCCTGCCTCCCAACCCTCCCCTCGCACCCTGATTGGTCCACAGGCCACATATCACAAACCCTCCCAGGGCAGCCTTCTGCCCGGCAGCCCCTGTGGCTAAGGGCGCTCTGACATTGGCGGCTCCAAGATGTGTCTGCCGGTGTCAGCAGGGGAATCCAGCGAAGCCAGCAGTCAGACGCCAACAAAAACTGTGTGGCATGGGTGGGTAGTAGAGCAATCACTCTACTCCAGAAAACCCCTGCCACTCCATTTTACCCCCAAGAACATAGACTGCCACAATATTAGCATGTCCTGACTCAGAATTGTGAATATTAGTATGTCCACACCCAAATAGAATTGTGAATATTAGCATGTCCACACTTGGATAGCACTGTGAATGCTAACCTGCGTCACATCTAGATAGGACCTTGAATGTTAGCATGTCCACAATTGGATAGCATTGTGAATGCTGGCATGTCCACACTTGGATAGCATTGTGAATGTTAGCCTGCGTCGCATCTAGATAGGACCTTGAATGTTAGCATCTAGATAGGACTTTGAACTGTAGCATGCCCGCATCTAGGTGAAACTCGAATGTTAGCATATGCCACACTTAGAATTGTGGATATTGGCCTGCGCCGCATCTGGATGGGACTGTGAAGTTGGCATGCCGACACCTAGGTGGAATCCTAAACATTGAATTGTGAGGGTCAACAGGTGCTGCACTTAGACAAAACTGTGAAAGTTAGCATGCTAAGTCAGGTAACCCACTAACCAATATAAGCTCAAACTCTGCATACTTATCTCACTCCAACAACTCACACAACCATCTCTCGCACAACTAGCCGCACGCACTTCAAAACACTGCAACAACACAAGCCAGAGCAACAGCACATGCGGACTGACACCGATCCAATACCTGCACCAAATCTCAGCATCTGGTGTTTACCGAGTTGAAGCTGCCAACAGAACACCACTCCTCTCCCTATCCTGCTCCCTCTTCACCTTACTAACCCATCCACTCTATCATATACAGATCCGCCAGTGCGCCTGGGGACCAATTCCGTTTGTGACGGTGCGCGGTACAAATACCTTTAATATTTAACATATCCCAGGCCGACTTGCCGGACAGAAGGTGGGTGCCTCAAGCATACACCAGAAATCGAGAGGCGGACCCAGAGGCAGTGGGGATGCTGCAAGGAAGAGTAAGCCAACACTGCAAGCTTGGCCGCGGTTCAAACAGAGCTCTGTCTGCCGCATGATGACTTGTTGGGTGAGTACTGGTCCCCCGCATGTGGTGAGTGGGGGACACAGAAAGCTCTGCAATATCTTTATGGACAACAATTGATGGCGGGCGAAAAGGGAACTGGGGCCTGATTCAGAGGATGAACACTGTTTGGCCAGGTGGAGGAGGGATCCCATTGTTGCACAGTTACTGAGCACCTGGGAGGAACAGCCCATGAGGCTGGAGGTCAACTTGTAGAACTCTTCTGGCAGTGGATTGCATATGGAATAACGGGTGCATACCAGAGCAGCTCATAACACATGACTACTCAGACTCAATACCTTGAAGACATTCCCTCCTGCCTGGGAGAGATGCCCACCGCTTGCAGGCCCCGCCCCCCCGTTCAGGTGGACGAGAGGAGTGGGACTAACTATCACTTGATGGTGTGTGGAGTGAAGGGATGCAGGGTACACCCTGCTTTGCTTTCAGGCAGCAGTATTGGACCTAGTGCCCGATCCGTAAGGGCCGAATCGCAATCTGAAGACTAGGTGCATTGTGGTGACTTTCGAGACATATTTCTGATGCAAGGAATCAAGAACATGCCAGGTGGCAGGCGGAAGCAGACCCCGGCCGGGAACACACAGCCCTTCCTTAAACAGCCTAGCCCTCTGGAGAACTACTTGACGAGTCTTTCAGAAATCACATTGGTTACCGAATCATCAGCACTTCAACCCCAAACGACCTTCCCCACTGCTGATATAGACCTGGCTGTGCTTAAGGAAGAATTCAGCAAAAGCTTTCAGGACTTTCAAGACATGTTTTCAGCCTCTTTTCAGGTCCAGTTTTCATCATTCACTTCGGAAATCAGACCTTCATTTGCCGATTTTAGCAAAGAGATTTCTTCTTTAGGAGAGCGAGTAGATAATAATGAGCACGCAATTCGAAAACTCACGGACGTAACTAGTTTTGCAGCATAAAGCACAGATGGAACTTCCCATTTTGCTTTCTTTTTTCACTGGACGGAAAGCAGCATAGGATCGCATCCAGAGGAGGGCACAGCACTGCTGCAAATCGAAGCAGAGGAAGCCACAGGAATAATGGGAGGAGAGGCCATTACTGGACATTGCACCAAGTGGCCTGCATCTGGCGAATGGTCTTTAACTGATAGACCGGGAAGAAATCCCAAAGATGTGCAAAAGGGGGATTGGCTAACCTGCCTTAGAGGTCCCAAACCTAAATCTTCAAAATAAGGTGCTGTAAAGAGATTTTTAAATTTAAGGACTATTAAAGAAAAGGAAAATGGTACAGTTAAGATAGTAGAGAATAGAGTGCAACACATGTTGGAATCTTTCTGCTAGTGTAGCAGATGCGGGTGTTCGGACATTCGACCTTCAGCCCTGGGATAGATTGTTAATCACAGCTGATGGTCTTTACCCTGGGTAACAGTAGGTTCTGTGTGTCACACCAGGAAACATTTGGGGGGTTTGGGGTAATACTGGAGGGGAGGGTTTCTGTTGGGGGGGGGGGCTTGGAATTAGGGGGTCAAGGGATCCTCTGTGCAGGAGGGGATCTGTAGTTTACTGGGCCAGGAGACATATTTATTGACCCCCCCACCTCCAGGCTGAGGAGAATAGAATGCATTTAATTCCGGTTCCTATCAATGTACGTCAGGGGGTTAAATACTACGCTTAAGTACCCGATTATTTTTCAGGCAAATG
This sequence comes from Ambystoma mexicanum, assembly GCF_040938575.1. Taxonomy (NCBI): domain Eukaryota; kingdom Metazoa; phylum Chordata; class Amphibia; order Caudata; family Ambystomatidae; genus Ambystoma; species Ambystoma mexicanum. The sequence goes on from NC_090931.1 coordinate 82,979,369, forward strand.
CAGTGGGTAAAGTAGCAGGGGTGCTCATAGCAATTAAGGCTGGTATTCAATAAAAATGTCTGCGCACGAATGCGAATAGGAGGGCAGGTATTTATGATTTTACAATTAAACTCCCTCATACTGACGGTAGCCACGATATACAGGTCAGGAGGGCTTCTTTAAATGCACCTTGGAGCAATTGGACTCCTTTAGGGAGGGGGTAATTTATGCTTTTGTGGGACTTCAATATGGTTTGGGATCCAGTTAGGGATCACAGTACACACGATATTCCCAGACTCCATCCTATAACAAAAATGGTCACACATGTCCATAGTGGATATCTCTCAAGGACATGGATATAGGGTATACCTTTTATTCCCATGTACGCCGCTAATTTTCACAAATATATTATGCCTGGGTATCTATTTCGCTGTTAGGATGCATCATACAGATTACTACCCATAAAATGGCTCTATCGGGTCATGCGCCCAGAACTCTGGATTTAAAGGTAAACCAATAGTAATTAGACTCCTTGGGTGTGGTGATTCCCATCGGACTTAATGCAGAATCAAGTTATCGGGGAGAGAATCGCTATGCAAATTATTTTTTTTATTACATTAATCGTGTGGGAGGGACTGTTTAATGTATCATGGGATGCCTATAAGGCTATGCTGAGGGGGGGTATTGATTGCAGAGGAAGCAATTAGATGAAAGCAGAAAGTAGCACTCAAAATAGAACTGGAGGAGGAACTTTCACAGGTAATGGAAAAATCGGAAACAAACTTTGGTCCGACTATACAGAAAGCGTTTAGGGCTGCCACAGGTAGACTTCACCTTTATCATGCCATCCTGCTCAACCGTCTTCCTGATAACATGGGTATCGCTGGTCAGGCTCTGGTGTGGCTGACTTCTTTCCTCTCTGACCGACCCTCCCAGGTCCAACTTGGGTCTTTCCTCTCCGTTATAATCTTCTCTACCTGTGGTGTCCCACAGGGGTCTAACCTCTCTCCCTGGCTGTTCACCCAATACCTGGCATTCCTTGCCCACCGCATCGCTGCTCTCTGCCCTAACCTTCAGTGCTATGCAGATCACACCCAGCTCATTTTTATGCTACCCTCTGCCTCCTCCTCTCCTTCCCTAATCTCTAACTGTATGTCTGCTATCCAGGAGTTGTGTGCGGCTAATGACCTCTGCCTTTAATGCCAGTAAGACTGAGATTCCCCTCATCGGCACACCTGCTCCCTCCTTTCCTGTAGCTCTCTGGCCGGCCTCTCTTGGCCCTCTTCCTGCTCCCACCTGCAAGGCCAAAAACCTCAGGGTCATCTTCGACGCCACACTCTCCTTCTCTCCTCACATCTCTGATGTCTCTAAGAAGTCACACTACCAGCTGCACCTCCTCGGAGGCATTCTTCCTTTCCTTCCCCTAGAAGCTCACTGTCTCCAGAACTCTGGTTCTCTCTAGGCTGGACTATTGCAACAGCCTCTTTCAAAATCTGCCTGCTTCTACTCTCTGCCTTCTGCAACTTATCCAGAACAGGACTGCGAGACTTGTCCTTGGCCTCAAGCCCAGGGATCGTATTTCTCCAGGACTGAAATCTCTCCATTGGCTCCCAGTGGCTGCGAGGATTAAGTTCAAAACCCTCTGCATCGTCCACAAGAATTTATGGGGCCTGGGACCTCAATACCCTCAACTCTCTCTTCCTATATATCTTCCTTCTCAAGCTCTTCGCTCATCCACCTCCAACTCCCTCATGGTCAGTCGCTTCTCCAAGCAACGAGTTGATGGTAGAGCTTTTTCTTCGGCTGGTGCCTCCCTCTGGAACAGCCTCCCTTAAACTTGAGGAGAACCATCTCCTGTTCTGGAAGCACCTCAAAACCTTTCTCTTTGCTTCTGCTTTTACTCCTCCTCCTCATCTGCTGACCTGACTTTAACCGGAACTACACGGACTACCTGGACACCCTCTGAGCGCAGGTCCCTCCCCCGCCAGCGTCGCACACCTGCACTGCCCACCTGGCAACCCCTGCACTTGGGGACTGTCTGTATCCTTTCAGTCCCACCTACCAGCCCTTGACCCCTGGTGTCTGCACTTACCCATACACTTGCTGGCTGTTACTTATTTTGATTATCTATTCCCATGTACTGCACTGTCCCTGCCCCCTTCCCACGCACTTGCGCAATGTGAATGACACCTGGCCTAGTATGATCGCTGTCTATCCTCCCTTTGTTCCCCTCCCTTGCCTCGTTGAAACACTTGTGTATAGGCACGTTATAAATGCCATATCATATATCGTATCAAATTAAGAAAGCGGCAACATCCCTGCTTTTTCTTAAACTGATATATTTATTAAAACAAACAAAACAGATCACCTCTTGGCCAACCAACTCTGCCAAAAAGCGACCGCCCGGTTCATACAGCAGATTCGGCTTGCCTCGGGAGAAATGATCATTGAAACCCCACACATTCTTTCACAATGCCATTAATTTTATACCGGGTTATGCCAGTCGGAATCTCATGAGCCACATTCTGAACGGGAATATCTGGACTCTGTTACCCTTCCAAATCTGGTACAATCTGAAAGAGAGCATCTTGAATTTCATATAACTCAGGACGAGGTGCTTAGTGTGAATCGTGCTTTTCCCCTAAATAAATACCCAGGTCCAGACGGCTACCCGTCACTTTATTATAAAACACATGGCACCATATTGGCACCTACGCTAGCCCAATTGTACAATTTAATCTCAAACTCGTGCAGGGTCTCTGCCACAATGGAAGAGGCGAAAATAGTTATATTTCCAAAGCCAGGCAAGGACCCGACGGATTGTGGGTTGTACCGTCTTATTGCATTGATGAACGTGGATGCCAAAATGTATACAACAGTCTTGGCAAATAGGTTAGAAGATCTGCTTCCCATGCTAATGTACCCAGATCAAACCGGTTTAATAAAATACCTTCAGACGCATGACAACATCCGCAGAACGTGCCACATATTAGGAAAAGTGGGAAGAAGTAACATTCCCGGCCGTCCTTGTCTCTATAGAAACAGAAAAGGCCTTTGATGGAATAGACTGGACGTTTCTTCCTCATCTTTGTAAAGGTTGGGTTTGGCCATAAATGTATAGATAAAATCTGGGCTAATTATAGACCTCCTATAGCGAGAATGGCAATAAATGGTCATTTATCCCCTCCCACTTCTTTGCAATGAGGGACTAAACGGGGGTGCCCCTTATCACCATCACTATATGCAATTGATCTGGAGCCATTATTAGGCAAGGTGAGACAGAGGACTTAAAGGGAATATACGTTGGGGGTACCTCTCATAAAATTATGGCGTACGGAGACCATATGCTTTTACTCGCCTCAGATCCCCTAACCACGCTACAAGCTGCGACATGAGAATTTGTGAACTTTGGGAAGGTGGCAGGCCTGAAAATAAAACTAAGTCTGAGATTCTGAATCTCTCTTTTGACAAAGTGCAGGTATTCAGGTCGCACACACAATTTGGGTTGGCACAGAGCTAGATTAAATTTTTTTTTTTTATAACCCCCAGAATTGTGGGTTTATACGTAGCTAATTACCCCTCTTTGCTGAAAGAAATCAAATCACATTTGTCAAAGTGGGGACCCTTAACAATCTTGTGGCTGGGGAGAATCAATACGGTGAAGATGGTTACACTTCCCAAAGTGTTGTTTCAGGCTCTACCCGTTCAGGTTCCCTTAACATTTTTCCAGAAGTTGCACAGAGCCATTTCTGCATTCATTTGTAACAATCTAAATCCAAAGGTATCTTTTCTAATGGAGAATGTTGGGATGGGTCGCCCACATTTTTTTAAAATATTACCCAGCTGCACATAAATGTGGGTTCTCAGATTAGTGTGCAGGTGACACATGGAAAAGGTGGATACAGATGGAGAAGGCAGTGGAGTGCCCGAGACTAGGGAATAAACTGTGGTTGCCTAAACAAGACAGACACACGAATATGAATGCGAGCGTGATCACGCGTTTGGTAGAGGATGTTTGGGAGACAGTAGTAATGAAGTGCCAACTGCCGACTTTTCCTTCCACACCCATATTTTTTAATCCTCATTTCACCCAGGTCTTTAACCTAATGCATTGATGGATTGGAAACATGCGGGATGTGGGAGACTTGGAGATATGTCGGTTCCAATACTTCCAAGTTAGTTACTGGATCCTTGTCCATCAGGTGTGCAAGGCGGTGGTGGTGAGAGAACTTATGCCTTTCGAAAAATGTGACATCTAACCCTGGAAATAAAGCCCTAATTTCTAATATACACATTATTGGTAGATACTCCCCCGAGCTTCTCATTGAGCTATAAAGCACGCTGGCACTTGACATTTGTGGAGGAAGTACCCGAAGGAGACTGGGAGGTATTCTGAAATGCTATACCTAGATTCACAAGGTCAATCCAAATAAGGTATTTTTGGTATCAGTGAATGGTGCAATGGCACTACACACTGGCTCGCCTTAAGAGAATGAAACCCTGCATTTCAGACAAGTGCTGGAGGGAATGTGGAGGCGTGAGTGATTTGAAGCACATATGGTGGAGCTGTCCACGTCTAGAGAAGTACTGGGAAGAGGTTAATAAATGTATAATACAGTTGCTTAGCTTGCAAGAGCTTAGATCCTTGAGATCCTGCCTTGTGGGTGTATTGGAAGACCATTTCCGCTAAAGTGCCAAACAAGTGTCAAAGGTATTCGTTGTACTACAGCTTGCAGCCTGTCGGTGATTGCCCAAAAGTGGAAAACAAAAGGAAGGGGTGCTCTGAAATGTTTATTAATACAAAATGCAAATAAAATTAAACACTTTTTTAAAAAAACTAAGAATTGTATTAGTCTTTACTGAAGATAACGATTTGGGCATTTTAAGTATGGCAATAACTCGAATTGACAGGGACCGTTGAGGAAAAATGGCTTGTTTTAGCGGAACCCCCCTTCTCGGTCGTCTTGGGTGTTTTGGGGCCTCACATCCTGGCTTGACTATCAAAATCAATGACCCTGGTCTGTATCTTTGGGATGCAGTTTTCCAGGGTTCTTCAACCTTTGGTTGAGTACAATGATCAAGTTCTCCATGGCCACACACCCCGTACTTGGGAAACGCCTGAAGAACTCTTTCAGGTGCTTTAGAGGAATTGACCATCTTTGTCTGTGGTCTAGTTGCCACAATTCTGTCTCTGGGACTTCACTGTCCACTATGCTGGGCATCTCAATAGCTGTAGGGCCTTGCTCTCGTAGAGCACCCTCTCTGGCTCGTGGTGAGATTTATTTCCTCATAACACCCTCAGCCGAGTTGAGATTCCTGTGGATTTAACTGGTCCTCTGGAACCTCTGATTTGTCCCTCTAGGTGTAGGTCACAGATGGCACAAAAACACTCCAAGCTTCAGATGGTGCAATAAACCCTATGGCGTTCCCTCCCTAATCAAGGAGTGTCAGGCCCCAGCATTTAATTCCTGCAGGAGTGGATGATGAACCCTCCACACCGTCTAGGCTCATTCACGCAATCCTTTATTTACTAATTGCTGGGTAGGCAACCCAAGGGGAAGTAAACAAAATGGCAAACCCGGGCTCTGCTAGCTGCCCTTTGCAACGTTGAACACTGTCTGAAGGCTCTACTGACCAACAGACCTGGAAATAAAAAAATACAGACGATTAATACTTCTCACCCAACTGTGTGCTTACTGTCTTTCTTGCCATTAACCCCCAGAAAACACTCTGGTACCTGTTAGCCTTTGCCGTTTGCTGAAAGGCTTCTTAATGAACTTGCTGCTCCCGTCTCCTTGTCACCAAAAATTTTTCTTGAGGAAATGCTTCTCTTTTCTTAACTAGTTCCACCATTTCTTTTGGCATGTTAAAGTCTTTGCCTTTGAACCTCTTACAACTTACACATGGACAGTACATTCAGTTCTCAGGCTTCCTATGACATAAGATTCAGTGATTCTTTATTTACAAAATGCCTGTTAAAGTCGAACTTCTGCGCTGCTCTCGATCACCTGCGCTTTCTGTAGCCTCCTGTGTTCCTGTCTCACCTTGATGGAAACAAGCTCAATGTTAGTTGTCTCTGTGCGGTCGAGATTGCCTAAATACTCTGAACAGCCTGCCGTGCAGCCAGGCTACCACGGATGCCTGTCTCAAACAATTTCTGAATGAAACGCGCATCATGCACGCGTTTCGAGTTCCTTTACTAAAAGGGCTTTACTCGACTTTCCTTCGCACTCATACTGCCCTCAGTGGCCGATGCTGGTTCGCCACACACGCAAGTTTGTTTTATTTTATTTATATCGCGCACCTGACCCGGAGGTAATTGGGCGCTAGAGGATGGTAAAGGTTACATGGCATAGTATAGACAGTTGTATACATGAATTCAGTTTGATCATTCAAGGAAAAAATTACAATGGTACATATATACATTTTAAACATTATACATAAGTCATAGCAATAGTATAGACACATACTGGTTGTGCAGACCATCTAGCGGTTAGTGGTATCAAGGTCTGTTATTTTGTGTTTTAAGTATCCATGTGATAACATGGCTTCTGAATTTGTTGAGGGTTTGAATAGTCTGAATATTCTGAGGGAGTGTTCCAAAGCTGGGCGGCTAATACCGGGAAGCTGGAGCCTCCAGCTCTTTTTAGATTTTATCTTGGCACCGCCAGACATGGTATGTTTGATGATCTAGTGATTCTGTTGGATACCTTCCATGTGAACTTGTCTGTGAGGTGGTGGGGGCTTGGTGGTTGAGCGCTTTGTGAGTGAGGCAGATAGTTTTTAGGACAATTTTGTCATCTATAGAGAGCCACCTGTAGTGCTTTCTAGTTTCTGATATGTTCCCTTTTGGCAATATTCAACGCTGCTCTGAGCGCGTTATTTTGCATGATCTGGAGTTTATTTAAGATGGTTTTGTTTGCTCCTAGATACAGGCTATTGCAATAATCCAATTTAGATTGTATGAGCGCTCTCGCCAGCGTGAGGCAGCTGGTGGGGGATAGTAGAGGTCTACAGGCTTTAATCAACTTGCCTGTGTAGGCAGTGGTGGAAGAGGTGGTTACCAGTCATTTGGTCGACAACCAAATGGTCGAATGACCATTTGGTCGACACCAAATGGTCGAAATCCAAATGGCCGAATTTTTTCCTTTTTTTTTTTTTTTAGGTAGTTCCCCCACCCCCCCTTTTTACATATATTTTTTTTAACCAAACAAAACGAAAAAAAATATATAAATACATTTTTTTAAAAAAATTCGACCATTTGGTTTCGACCAAATGGTCATTCGGTCTTTTTTTTTCGACCAAATGAGCGGACACCGGAAGACGTCATGCTAATCTGCTTAGTTAGGTTAGACTGGGCATCGAGGTAGAAACCTAAAGTTTTTACTTGTTTGGCAATGGGAATACTGTTCCCATCGATGAGGATATTTGTGTAGTGAGGACTTAGTTTGAGAAGATTGTTAGATGATCCGGCTAGGAGTAATTCTGTCTTATCATTCAGGCAGAGGCCATGTGTGGCCATCCATGCCTGAATGATGTAGACTTCGTTAATCCGGGCGACGTCTATAGCATAGGTTCCTGAGAGGGGTAGGAGTATCTGGGTGTCATCCGCATAGTTTGTGTAGGTGACACCCAGACGGTCCAGTTTGTCAAATAGTGGCTTTGTAAAAATGTTGTACAAGGTGGGCGAGACGCAGGATCCTTGTGGGACTTCGCAGGTGATGGGGTCAGCAGCTGCTGGTGGTGAGAACACGCGCATGGTTCTGTTAGCGAGGAAAGATTGGATCCAGGCAACTGCAGAACTGGAGAAATGAGCCGCTGAGGATAGGTGGTTACAAAGTATGTAGTGATCCACCAGATCAAAAACCGCAGAGAGGTCGAGTGGAAGTAGGATAGCCATCTTTCCTTTGTCTTTCAATTCATCGATCTGGCTTTTGAGGTCAACAAGTGCGGTTTCTGTTCCATGCTGGGGTCTGAAGCCAGATTGACGGGTACCAAGTAATTGGTGGGCTTCAAGATAATCTTGTATTTGCAAATAGGCTATTCTGTCCAAGATTTTCAGTAGAAATGGGACTGTCGTAATTGGTCGGTAGTTAGTTGGTATAGCTGGGTCTAGGGTCTGTTTTTTTGAATAGTGATAGAACCCAAGACTGTTTGAGGTTACTAGGGACGGAGTTGTTAGAGAAGGAGGAGTTTACAAGTTTGGTAATGAATGGGGCAAGGTCTCTAGCTGCATCTTGTATAATCTGTGCTGGCCAGCTATCGCCCTTACAGTTGGATGGTTTAAGCGATTCAATTATTTTGTGGATTTCAGGAATGGTGACTTTTTTTAATGTGAAGCCTGAGTTAATGTGAGGGGTAGGGGTGGGTGCAGGTGTAATAACTGTTAGTTGTGACCTTTTGTCAGCTATTTTGGTCTGCAGTCCTTTAATTTTATTGGAAAGGGCATTTTGAATGCTGGTGCACCAGGCTTTATCCTTAGTGCATGTATCTGGCGGTGGGTTGGGGTTCTCTAGTTCTCTTAGAATGTTGAATAGTTCTTTAGTACTGGAACTGGCTTAGGCTATTCTGTTATTATAGGTTTCTTTCTTGGCCTGGATTATCTTATTTATGTAGGAAGCCGTGATAATGGCCAGGTTAGTTTTGTTTTCAGGTGTAGGCGATGACTTCCAGCGTGATTCACATTTTCTTTTTTCAGTACGGAGTGTTTTTAGCTCTGGAGTGAACCACGAGTTAAGATGGGCTTTGGGTTTGCTTTTTCGTAATTTTAGCGGGGCAATAACATCAATGGATTTAGTTATGGTCTCATTGTAGATGCTAATTAGAGTGTTAGGATCATTGGTGTCCGGTAGGGCATTGAGCAGGGGGCTACTAAAGGAAAAAGAGCATCTGCTGTGATGTTACGTTTATTCCTTGTGAGGCAGGGAGGAGCAATAAAGTGTTGCTTTTTAGTCGATACTTGTGCACCTCATTAAACTGCGATGCAACTTTTAAAATCCAATTACGCCTTCTCAATTTTCGTTCCAACATTTGCTTAGTCACGATCTACAACGCTGCACCCGGTAGACTAGCATTTCATAACATTAATTACAATATATTTACAGTTTTTCTTCGTTTTTCTAAAAGGCACTTATCTTTTTTTTCTTGCTGAAGCCTCTGTCTTCCTCCTTCGTTTCTGCTCACACCTTATCCTCTGGAAACATCTTTTAAGGGTTTATTGGGTGTTTTGTATGGTTTTATTCAGCAGCACTGATTGCTGTACCCTGTTCTGGTTTCTGGTTGAAAGCTGAATTAAAGCAGGTTAGAATCTTTTGTACGATTCTAAACTCTCTCTCAGATACTGCTCAGTCAATCAATTCTAATGATCATTACCTCCATCTTGGCTGGCATCACTCCAGGCTCCTACATGAGAAATGTTAAGGAAAATTGAACTTTGCCAATTAACCCCAAAATCAAGTATAGTCTGTTACCAGCACCAATCCTATGTCTCACACCTGCCTATGCACCCAGAACCATTTTCTAGGTTGCAATCTGAGGGGAACCCGTCAGGGGTCTCTGACCAAGGTTTAGTAGATAATGTATATTGTCCCTTACTCTTGAAGTTCTATCTCATGCTGGATGTGAAGACCAAAATGCAGGGTGCCTTTTCTTTCTGAACTTCCTCAGGTACTTCAGAAGACCATCTCTACTCTACCCAGCTCTTCGTGTTATGAAGGGGTAGCGAATTGTCTTGTAGACACTCTGATCGACAGTCTTCTTTCTCCCATGCTCATTCTCCTTTCCCTACATCTATTCTCCAATTGCCTCGACTCTTCCCTCTCCTCCATTGTCCTGTCTTTCATTCCTTGTAGGCTTTCTTCCACCCTTTTTGTTACTACCCTCTCTACTACACTACTAACCCCTCCATATTACTGCTCAGCCCTCCATACTACTGCTATTCCACCCTAACTCTGAGGCGCCCCTTTTTTACAAATGTAAACTTAATTGGCATTTCAAATATTGCATTGGAAACCACCGTGAAACTTCTGCTCCAGGGCCAACCCCCCCATAATTACACATCCCGCCCCTTTTTCCCCCTCCCAACCCACCAGGTGATACCCCCGGGTTGTAACTCTGGGAGTCTACTAGTGCTCACTGCATGGTATAGAAAGGTGCAGGGGACCACCACACCTTTCTCCCCCATGCAGTGAGCACTAGTAGACTCCCAGAGTTACAACCCGGGGGTATCACCCCTTCTCTGAACGGACAGTTAGAGGGTCCTTGGGCCTACAATACAACCATTTCTCAGTGGGTCACATTTCCCATGTAAACTCCCAGAATGTCTAGTAGAACATGGCTTTGTCATAATCAACAAGGATCATCGCAAAACCTTCTCCTCTGGGTCTCCTTCCCAATTCCCCCTCATGGTCCATACTTCTCAAAAAAAAGGAAGCCATAGGCCCTCACTGTTGGACCGGTGACTCATCCAGAAGGTGCGTGAGGTATTCCATATCATTGCCCAATCTTGGCCATCCATTCCCTTTCCACCAGCATGCGCAGGCTTTTCCACCTTTGGGCTAGACAACATCTCGCGGCCACCAGCATGATCTGCAGCATATGCCCCTCTTCCTACTCTGTTTTTTCCTCCAGCCAAACCCCAAATAGGAGGAGCCACTGTGAGAGCCCTCCCCTGAATCCCGTCCACCCCTTTTATCCACAATAACACTTTCCTCCAATATAGTTGTACCTCAGGGCAACCATACCACATGTGGACGTAGTCCCCTTCTCCCGGTGGCATTGAGACCCCCGCTTTAACTGACATGTTCCCATTTAAACTTCCCTCATTAATCACACTAGTTACGCTCTCGTGCACTTTCAGAACGCAGTACCACCTGCTCTCACTAACCAATACCTCGCCTGATTGAGAATTTGCCTCATACTCTGCTTTTCCTCGTTTCTTCCTGCTGGTCTCCTGTCCCTGCCACTACCACCTTCTCTGACCCCACTCGGGACGTGTTGCAATTATCAAAGTTGCTAAATTGTGGTCTAAGCCCTGTCCCCTTTCTCCGACAGGTCCTCTGTGAACCTGAAATGGGGCCCATGGTTTGTCAAGTGCCTGTTTGGATTATGGGGCCTATGGATGGCATTACCTGGGATATGCAAGGCTTCTTTTGGTTTTTCTAACAACTTTCCATGTCCCTGATGGTCTAGTGTTTGGTCTGTTTTGCAGGATGAGCACCCACCGGTGAAGCAGAATACACTTTGCTGCGCAGAGTGCTTTGGCTCCTGTGCTGCACTCACTGGATGTTCCTTGGTGTTTATGTAAGGCGCTGGTGGGCTGTTGTCGCACATCTGGTTCTAATTGTTACTTTGGTCTGGCATGTTGTCTCTTTAACAAAGATACTGTGGCGAGTAAATGGCATAGGAGGCTTAGCGCGAGACAAGATTTTACTGCACAGAAACATACTGGCACAATTGGGGATCAGAAACTGGGTCCCTCTCACCTGCCACTGTTGTCCTCTGGGGAAGAAATTCTTTCTCTAGGTAGGCCTCACACCGATGGCAGAGAGAGAGGGGTTCCCATCCCTCTGGAAAGGCCAGTGTTCTCCTTCTACTTCATGAGGTACAGACGTTTAATTTCCCTCATCTTCCTCTTATTTCTCTGCCTTACTGTCTCCTTGATGGTTGGATTATTCCTAGCTAGCAGATGTAGCTTTTACCCCAGCCTCCAACTCTCCCTTCCTCTGATGGTTGTCCTTCTCCACTGTCCAACAAATCTCCTCCAATGACAATATCTTGCTCCAACCACCTCCCAGCTCTCTTCCTCAGTCTGCCTCCTTCACTTTCAAGCAACGCTCTTTTCTTCGTCAACTTTATTCCTCAGATCACCTTCATACAATCCCTCCCACATTCAGCTTGCTCCTCCTTCTCACCTCGCAGTACTCCCATCTCCTTACAATTCTTGGTCAAACGCCTTCCTTCAACTCCCCATTCTGCCAGAATTAAGTGACTGTCTTTTATAGCATGATATCTCCACAACTTGGTGGTGCTTAGTGCTATTGAGAACACCTGTGTACTGTTGGCTGTGCTGTTATTTCAATGGTTGGTGGTCATGTAGCCTGGAAAGGGGCTTCCATGATGTTATACTAAGGCCTGCCACCTTGGTTTCCAGAAGTTCCATGGACTGGTGCAGGGTGTCTGCCTTTGCTTTGGTGCCCTATTTGCATTGCCTGTGTTATTGTGGGACCCTCTGCTCTCCTAGCGTGTGAATCTGGAACTGGAAAATATCTTGTTGAAGCTATCAGTTTTAAACTTCCTTTTTTTTCAGCATTCTTGCAAGTTTGTAATCTGTGTGACGCTTGAAGAATGAGGTTAATTTGTTACTATGCCTTTACAATGGGTAATGAAGATAAAAATACCTGTGTGACTGCCCCCCTGATGTCCTGCATATCTTTAGCGGTTGTATGCAAATTAGTATTCCTGCAACTTAACCTTTAGGCACCCGGCATGTAAGTATGAGTGGGAGGGTGAATTCTATGGCTTTTATCCCCTTGACGTTCCTGTATATGTGTGGGTGCGAGAGCTCAGGTGATTGACATTGTCCTGCATACCGACTGTAGACCATGAGTGTTCGTAGGGATTGTGAATTTGCAAAAGGACCTGTGAACGCAGTTGGGTCTGTGAGTCTAGAAATTACCCTCCCATAACCTGGGCGGTACATTTTGTTGGCCGAAAACCAACCGCATCATATGTTCAGCATTATTGGTACCGACTCATGAGCATAAACAGTGTCCATTTTGTAGGAATAGAATTTGCCATTTTAGTAATTTTTGCTTTCTTGCTTTTCTGTTCAAACTGCTTTCCTGTAAGTGAATTCTATTTCGTTCTTGCTCATGCATAGAGCAAGGCCACAAGTTACATGTTGAAATGCAGCCCAGAAAACCCAGACAGCAATGCCCCGGTCTCCTCCCTCGCAAGTCCTTGGAAGTAATCAACACGGCACTTAATCACTATGCAGGTGCCAGCTAGTCTAGCTGTTGTGGCAGAAACTGTAGAAATGAACAGTTAAAGGCTGAATTAGACCCCTCTTGATTGAGACCCTGTAGATCGAGCTGACCTCTAGCCCACGAATAGAAACTTAATGGTGAGGCCTGGAATGTCTCTCCCCTGCACGCAACTTGCTTGTGAGAACAAGAGCATTATGTTCCCTAAAACAAGGAAGGGTGTCTGCACCTTTGCAAATTGCAAACTGTTGCTGAATAAATGTTTTGAAGGGTATCCTATTCGTCATATTTGTCAATCATCAAAACCATTGCAAAGAAAGATACATTATGGGCGGTTTTGAATGTGTCACTACTGATAATAAGATGATAATTTTGTATATATGTAACTGATGTAGAATGCTCGCTCTCTTGCGTCCCACGAGGTCTGGGTGACGCACTTTGCGGGATGTGAGACCCAGTCGGTCGACTATTTGCTTTGCAATAAACCCTAGATTTTGGGAATTGAACCTCGTGTCTGGCGTATCAGTTTGTATGTGGTGATTGTGCCTTGTTTCCATACGCGAGGGTCCCCTAGGGGACCCATCCGGTCATGTGTCAAGATAGTTGAGAAGGATGCATATGCTCCTGTCTCAGTGTGGGACCCAGTTGGGGTGGTGTGTCCCACACCTATATAGTACCTTTGCGTTGCGCTTCCATTACCCTGGGTGGTCCTCTTTGGCACTTACATCCTAAACCCCACCCGCCCTCCCAAGTCTCAACACCTCAATTCCCCAGTCCCCACCACACCCACTATCTGTCCCAAAGTTTAGGCAGGGGACCGAACAAAGGTTTAACTAACTGAATGTTGGGTGGGTATTAGTTTGTATTGATCACTTAGCAGACAGTACCACCAGGTTGATTTCTAAGTTTTCTTCACTGAAACAGCACAGATATTTTTTATGTGCATTCCTTGAGATGCGTGCCTAGGATTAGCTTCTTAAGTTGCATACCACATGTTGCAGGCTCACTTTTAAGCCTGATGCAAAGAGTCCAATTCCATTATTGATGGCTGTTTAGCACAGTTGCCCAGTACAATAGTCTATCCTGCACCCTTCTTTGAATGGATTGTGTTCTCCCACATATTCCTCATCTTTACATAGATATCCTTCCAACTTCAGCTGCTTCGGAAAAAGGTTTTTGGTAGAGGGCGCTGTACGTCGATGCGGTCGATGTCGCTTGAGGTCTTTCATCCCAGGGTTGACGTCATCGTTGGTATATGTAGAAGGCGCAGCGCCCATTGGCTTCTGTTAGGTTTTTGTGCAAGAGCGAATGCTTAGAGAACTACGTCGCGCTTCAGTTCTTGTCAGAACTGCAATCAAGTACAATGACTTTGTCTCAAACTCCATGAAACCCGAAGACCGGGTAAATCAAATGTCTAAAGAGCGACTGCAATGCCAAGATGTCCCTCACGGATACTCGCCGAGTGTTTGTGGTGCTTTGACGTGGAGCATTAGACGGCGGACTGTGAGGCCTGTCAGTCCATGACTGATAACACTCTGAAAGAGCATGAAGGGAAATTAGCGGTGGGTAGGCCCCCAACTAAATCCCCCCCCTCAACGACTCAGTCGAAGAAATTATCAACCGATGAGTCGAGACATCTCTCCTTGAAGGAAAAGGTTGCACCATTTTTCATCCTCATTGAAGAAATTGGAAAAAAAGGAGCTATAGATGCTGCCTTTTTCTTCTGAACCTTCTCCCACAAGTATAACCTGTCCAACCAAATCTCCCACTCCAGCTCAATGGGAGGAATTCAGACAGGAAATGCTTAAAATATTCGAGAAGGAGACCCTGACCCCCTCGAAACAGAAAGAAAAAAGCCATGCTCCTGTCGGGTCGTCGAAAGCCGACCGAGGAAGAGCTAAGGCCAAATGCTGCCCCACCTCGAGCCCAGGACGTAGGCAGGAGACACCTCCCCCAACCCCCACCACCCCCTGTGAAACTTTGAGGTATCGACACAATGAAAAACCGTCAGTCTCCATCGAGTCAAGGGTCAAGCCATTCAAGGGTTCTATCGACACATACATCGTCGAAGTCATCAATGCCATTAGCGTTGAGACCATAGATGCCATTCGCACCAGAGCTATTACTTCCGAAGCCATCAACGCCTTTGGTGCCTTTGCCCTCAATCGCCAGTAAGTACAAAAGAAATAGAAAAATCATACAAACCTTTGCCAAGGATAGATTTTTTTTTTAATGAGGAACACAAGCCGTCGGACCAGGACACTCCCCCTTTTGGTTTAGAGCACTCCAAATGTTCCAGGTGCTCTTATCCCAAGAGGCTAAAATGATTTATATGAATCTTCAAACGGCTAGTGGAATTGACACATCACCCTAGCTTGAGTTTGGCAAGCCAGACCCGGCGGGCCACGCTGATGCCTCTTGTATAGGCAGCTTAATATGAGGCTTACTGATTTCCTGGGATGGGGCAGACCTGCACAACCATTTGAGCAAGACGACCTAATGGGCATTCTTGACAAAGGTCCACAAAAGGATCCTGTACTTCTTTTCATGTTGCCCTCCAAAAAAGCGGTATGGCAAATGGGGAGGTTCCAGAATCCAGTCCAGTGGTTAATAAGAACCTAACCAGAACATATATACCTTCAAGTAGCGATCCTAGCTACTTATATAAGCACCCAGCAGCAGAGACCCTGATGGTTCAAGCAGCGTTGGCTAATTCTAAACAGGCTGCATGCCCTACCATCCCATCAGCCAGGGATGATGAGCGTTCTGACACTTGGGCTAGGAGGAGCATGGCTCTCAAGTCTGCAAACGCCACTTTCGCCCTAGCAAAGTTTACATTGACCCCGTGGGACTGTATAGTAATGGCAGCTGATCATGTTCCCCAAGGGGAAGAAAGATGGCGTCCTGAATATAAGACAGTAAGACGGCTATGTGTGAGTCTCTTCAATCAGGATTGGACTCAGCTGATAACATCAGCAGAGCCATGGCAGCAAGCAATTTAATACGCAGATTTGCATAGTTGAAGTCAGGTTTTGCACCGGACATACAGTCTGGCTCCTCCATGCCCTTTGACGGCACTCAGCTGTTTGGTAGCAAGGCGGACGAGAGCCTGGAGAAGCTGCAGACCTCTAAGGCGGCAGCCAAATCCCTTGGGGCCACTATTAGATGGCCACAGCCATCTCACACCAGTGGACCATCTTGGCGGGGTAGGTCCTTTCACTTCTACTCCTCCGCTGGAAGAGCAAGAGGACTTGAAAGTCAAAGGGGCCAAAGAAGATTCCCGCGTGGTGGACGAGGGAGAGGCGCAAAGTCCACCCAAGCAACGGCTACCTTACCATCCACCAACTGCCTTAAAACCTCTCTAAGGCCTTGGCCCACAAGACCCCAGTGGGAGGCACTCTCAGAGCATCTGAAGGAATGGTAAGGTATTACTTTAGATGTGTGGGCGTTAGAAACAGTAGCCCTTGTTACTGCTTTCCGTTTTCAAAAAGACTCCTCCATCCACCGGAGAGTCACTTGTCCAACGTTCCGGATCCATTCCTTTTGCAGGAAGTTTTGAGCCTGCTAGAGAGAGGAGAAAAGGGTGGTATTCTCCCAAGAAGGACTGAGGATTGAGTCATCTTGGACTTGAGATACTTGAACAAGTTCCTCAGGAAGGACACGTTTAAGATGGTCACCCTTTCTCAGATCCTTCAGGCCCTCCAGCTCCAGGATTGGATGGTGCCATTGGATCTTCAGGGTGCTTACTTTCATGTGCCTATCCATCACAAGCACAGAAAGTACCTAAGATTCGCCGTTGGCAGTTCTTATCAGTTTCGAGTTCTGCAATTCAGGCTCGCCTCCGACCTGAGTGTTTTCACCAAGTTGATGGTGGTGGCATTGAGTCTCAGGAGAGGGGGTGGGAGGGTGATTCACGTGTACCAATATCTGGACGATCGGGAGAACGAGCCTTGATCATCCAAACAGGCCCTGGAACAGCTCAGCATAAACTGTCACTCGCTCCACAGACTGGCTTCTGCCTCAATTTCAAGAAGTCCCATATGATGTCATCTCAAAGACTGCCAACTCATCTGACTGGTCCTGGATGCATCCTTGGGAAAAGCCTTGCCACCCAAGGTGAGGGCTCGACACATTCTGCAGATGGTCACCAAATTCCACAGAGCCTAGCGTCTTCGGACCGTTGACGTTTTGAGGTTGCTAGGGCTCATGGCTTCCTGTATTATTCGCCTGAGAATAAGATCCCTTCAATGGGCTCTCAGGACACAGTGGTCTCAATCCTTGTGAAAGATGTCCGAACTACTTCAGATTCCGGGCAGGGTTGCACAGGATCACCTGTGGTGGACCAGCGAGAACAATATTCTGAAGGGAGAACCTTTTTTGCCAACCATGGTCTGAGATAACACCTCAATTGCAGGGTGAGGAGCCCATGCCAATGATCTGACAATCTGAGTCCAAACTACACATCAATATTTTAGACCTGAGAGCGATCAGACTGGCGCTGAAGGCTTTTCTTCCCTCTGTATTTGGAAAGAATGTCCTGATAATGACGGACAACACAGTGGCCATGTACTACCTCAACACAAAAAGGGGGGTAGCGTCACTACCACTGTGTAGAGGCAATGCATCTCCGGTTCTGGGCAATTCAAGAAGGAATCTTTCGGCAGCTCACCTAGCTGGAGAGGAGAACGCAGTGGCAGGAGCTCTGAGCAGGCAGGGCAGTCTCCCACGAGTGGAAGTAAAGTCAGGAAGTCCAAGAGATATTCAACCTTTGGGTAATCCCTAAAGTGGATCTGTTTGCAAGCGGTGCCAACTGCAAGTGCAAACTGTTCTGCTCCAGGGAATTTCCCCCAAGTGGAGTTATAGGGTATGCGTTCATGGTGGACTGGGAGTTTTCACTCCTGTACGGGTTTCCTCCGGTCCCATTCATTGTTCATGCGATCAGGAGGTTGAGAAAGTTTGGTAAATCTGTGATCCTAAATGCTCCAGATTGGACCAGGACGACGTGGTAGCCGGACCTTCTGGACAAGTCCATCTACCCTCCAATTAGTCTTCCACAAAGAGAGTACTTTCTCTCGCGAGAGGGTCAGGTTTTCCATCTAGAGGTCAAGACACTAAACCTTCACGCATGGTTTGAGACGTTGAGATGTAAGGATTGGGGCCTCCCAGATGACGTAATGGAGATTTTGCTTTCGTCCAGAAGGCCAGCAACGAAGTCCTTGACCACTGCAGTTGGAACCAATTCTGTAGCCGGTGCAGGGAAAATAACGTGGATCCTTTTCAGTGAAATACACCTATGGTGTTGTCCTTTCAGTTACACTTGGCAAATCTGGGCCTCCAGATTGGAACAATGCAGTTTTTTGCCACTGCTTTCTATCGCACATCTGACAAGTTATCCTATTTCAAAATGCTATTAATCATTCCATTCCTTGAGGGGCTCACTAACATGTTCCCTCCTACAGCTTTTCAAGTGCTGGTATGGGATCTCAATCTTCTGTTGAAATTTGTAATGAGCGCTCCCTTTGAGCCACTGCCATTTATGCCGATTAAGGCTACTAACATTTAAAACCATTCTGTTGCATTGAGATCAGCCCGCTGGGTGTGAGTTGAAGACCTTATCTAGTAAGCCCCAATTTACTATTTTTCATAAAGACAAGGTTGTCTTTGTTTTTTTTAAAACCAATATTATAACAATGTTATATTGTAACTTATTAAACACAAGGCTAACTTTGAACAAATGTTATGACTTATTTTACATGCATACACATGACAATGCGCAAACTATTATCTGCTTGTTCCCCCCCACGCCCCCCAACTCCCCCCACCCACATCACGGCCTATTCCACATGTAGTACCTCAAATCACATTCCATTTGACTGTACAAAGTAGATGTATGTATCACTATTCAGTCTATTGCGACAGAGCCTTTATTACTGCGTGTGTGCGTGTCGCTATGCATAGAGGCCAACAGTTCCTGAAGCATAAGCCTCCAAGAGTCCAAGTCTACATTTTGTTCTCCTTGGCCTCAAAGGGCTGTTTCTTGCCACACAGAGGTCTTTGCCAGTGTCCACTTTTGGAGGTCATTCCAACACAGACCCTTGTGTGCTTTCCAGCCCATCTCAATCCTACGTTTTGCTAGGATATATGGTAGGTCTTTCAATTTATTGACATGTTTTACCTGCTTCAGTTGTGGTAAAATGCCGAGCATATAGGTTGTGGGCGATTGCGTATCCAATATTCTACTTGCCTTGGCTAGGACCTGTGCTATGTCTTCCCAGTACTGTTGGATCTTCCTGCAAGTCCAGAACATATGTACTATGTCTGCATTAATCGGTCCACGTTTCGTGCAGGTTTGTTTTGTTGCCTGGCTGAATATGGCGATTTTGTTGGGAGTTAAATACGCCCTGTGGGTTATAATACAATTGTATATACTGAAGTTTTGAATTTCTGGACACTTTATTATATCACTCCACACCAGTCCTCATCTGTCAATTGTTCCTGCAGATTTGCTTCCCAGCGACGCCGTGCTAATGCAAGCATATATCTGCGCTGACACATCAATAGTTCTTATATTCTCGATACTGCATGCTCTCCTGAAATAGTGTTTCTATTGTTTCATGCTGCTGCAGTTTACTATCGGTTTCTGGCCACTTCTGCTTTAACCTAGGCGTGAACCATATATTATATGTTCCCCCCCATGTAAACCAGTTTGAGGTGAGTGCGCCGAAGTGCATTAGCCTCCTCTCCTGTAGTAAATCTCCCACTGTCACTACCCTCATGTTGTATTCCCAGTAATTCCTCACAATTAACCTGAACTGTGGCCCTCCGCCTTTAGTGTTACCAGTGAAACTGGGAAGAATAGGGTGTGTTTTTCTCTAGCAAGCGACAAGCCTTACGCCATATCGTCCTCCCCAGCATCAGCGGAGGTTTCGACTTTGTGGCGTCTGGATCCATATGTCATGATGCCTACCTCTAAGGAGCCAGGCCGGGCCCAGCAACCCCAGAGTCAGACCTCATTTTCCCCAGGGAAGTCTCAGCGGGCCCAAGTCTGGGCCCTTTGGACTCAGTTCTTGCGCCTTAGGCGCCAGGCTCATAGCGGACCCCAGTCCTGGCGCCTTAGGCGCCAGGCTCATAGAAGAGGATATGTGTTTAAGTGCTTGGGTGCACACTTACCTGATGCAGACCTTGCTGCTTCATCCAGGCCCTCTTGAGGCCTGAATGGGACTACTTAACCTGTAGGACTACTTTACCACCCGGGTGTGGTCGGGGAAGGATACATACCTGATTGGTGGAAGGATACATACCATGAACTTCTTCCAAGGCTATTTAAACCCCACCCGAACAGCCACACATGCTTTGCGTTGTTCTGCACCTAGCAGCTGGACGCTCACCGTGTCAGCTCCTGCATCCTGACTTCAGCTACGCCTGCCAGCACCCTGGAACACCTGCAAGGGGAGAAAGGAAGAGAATAGGAGAAGAAAAGCCCTTACCTGCTAAATCTGCATCCCGGAGTCATTTCTCCAACGGCCCTGAAAAGGAAGACATCATTTTAAAGGCATTTCGTTTCGATCGCTGCAGCGCTGCATTTTACTCACCTTTGCAAGGCGCTTCCATCTTCAGATGCGATCTTCCGGATTCAGCTACGCCCCGGCGCCTAGAGGAAAAAAGACGAGAACAAAGGTGAGAGGGAGAAAAGGAATAAGGAAAGCTCAGTTTCCTTTTAAGTCTTACCTGTTGGATTATTCCCACTGCATTTCGGGTCCTGCCGCTTCCTGGCATCTCCGGACCCCGGCCCCTATGGGGAAAAAAGACAAAGACATTGAATGAGCGAATGCAAAGACATTACCTGAGCGCTCATCCAGAACTGTTTCACTTCGGGTCGGCGCCATATCTCCGGCACTCTGAACCCCGGCCCCTAAGGGGAAAAAGACATAAGCATTAGCGCTTGCTGCAATTAGACAACGAACATTATTATTAAGCTTGAACTTTTGAACAGAACTTTTACAGCGCCTTACCTGAACAGTCAAGCTTACCTGAACTCCCATCAATCCTCAATCCAGTGAAGTAACTGGGTTTCAACGCGCCCCTGCATCAGAAGCAGGATGGAGAGCTCATCCTTCCAAACCCTAAAGTGAGGCTTCACGGGGAATCGTGGAGGAGGTATCGGAGGGTTGGAAGGGAGTGGGAGGCTTGAGCATTGTTCCACAGTTGGTAATACTCCCTTTTCACGCACAGGAGGGTATCCAACGAGCCAGTGAAGCCAGAATAGAGGGGCCCTTCCTGTCCATCTTCAGAGTTCTGCGCCTTCGACGCCGCACCTCCGTGGGAACCAGGTGAGCGTTACAGAACGCGAAGCCTTACCACAATTTCCCACCTGGGCGCTATGGAGACTTCCGAGACAGATCAGCTGGCCCATCTTTTAGGGGAATTACAGGCAGAAGTGCACTCAGCCCGCCAGGAGACTAATGCTCTCAGAAGGGAACTAATCCTATCCAAGGAAAGAACTGATGATCTGGCCAAAAGGTTATTGCAGGGCCAGGCAGAGCACACTCCTTTACCTGTTTCCGGAGATATTTCTACAACAATGGGTTCGAATAACCCGGTACAAATCAATCTACCTGGACACATGCCTTTGACCCCGCCGGAACGTTTTGCGGGGATCCCAAGAAATATGCCGTTTTTTTTGAACCAATGCCGTTTACACTTTTTATGCAGGCCCGGGGCCTTCCCCAACGACCAGACCAAAGTAGCCTTTGTACTATCTTACCTCAGTGGCTGTGCTGCCGATTGGTCTATTCCATTGGTAAATCAGGATGATCCCATTCTCGGGGATTTCCAGGGCTTCCAGGCCAGCATGGAAAGATTGTTCGCTCGACACTCGCAGGGACAGGCCCTTGACAACGAACTGCTATCCTTACGACAAGGTAATCAGGATCTTTTGTCCTATATCGCCACCTTTAATAGACTAGTTGTGGAAACCGGATGGCCTGAAAATAAAAGGATCACATTGTTTCATCGAGGCCTGCGCGGAGAGCTTAAAGATGTTATAGCTCAGATAGTAGATCCACCCCAGGCCTGCGCAGACTACATAGACTTAGTGGTTCAACTTGATCACAGACTTCAAAATAGAAAAGCAGATCGGCACAAGTATGAAACCAGAGTACCTATCAAGACCCACGTTAACTCCAAGAGTACTGACGTTTCCGAACCTATGCAAATTGGCAGTGTTAAAGGACCATTAACACAGAAGGAACGAGAGAGAAGGCGACAAATGCAACTTTGTCTGTATTGCGGAACTTCCGGTCACTTTCTTCAAAGTTGTCCAGTTAAACCACCCAAGAAGGTGGTTGGAGCCACTGATAACGAGTTATTGACACCTGGTTCGGCAAACGACCTAGCCCGACAAGCGTAGGGGTCCACTTGCCGAGCTTGAAAACAAACTCTTTGACCTCGCATTTTGTCATGCCTATGGTGCTTGTGAACCCAAAACAGCCTCAGCAGTTGCATGCTATAAAAGCATACATAGACAGTGGAGCTATTGGAAATTACATAGACCGTGAATTGGCTTCCAGGATTAAGCTTCCTCTCCGCCCGAAAGTAACCCAAGATGTAATTACTACAGTTGATGGAACCGAAATGGCCTCAGGGCCTGTAACGCATTCCACAGTTGAAATCACTCTGGTGGGTCAGGACGGACATCGGGAAGCAATCGTGTTTGATGTGATCAAGGCCCCACAATTTCAAGTACTTCTTGGAATCCCTTGGTTAGAAACACATCCGAGAATAGAATGGCGAGCAAAGAAGTTAACTTTTCCTGATTGTGAACTAACCTGTTACCCAAGGAATCCAGCTATTGGTCTAGCCTCTGTAACTTCCACCCCTGTACAGCTACCATCTGAATACCAAGAATTCCAAGACGTTTTTCAGAAAGAGCAGGCTAACACCTTACCTCCCCATCGATCTTACGGTTGCCAAATCGACTTGGTACCCAATGCACAACTACCTTGTAGTAGGATTTATGCTCTTACTGAACCTGAGAACCTGCATTTGCGCCAGTATTTGGATCAATACCTGGCCAATGGTTTCATTCGCCCATCAAAGTCACCAGTCTCTTCCGCTTTGTTCTTCGTACCTAAAAAGGAAGGAGACCTTAGGGCCTGTATTGACTACCACGCCCTAAATCAGATAACGATTAAGAATAGTTACCCTTTGCCCCTGATACCTGAGCTTATTGACCAAGTAAAAGATGCTCGTGTGTACACCAAGTTAGATCTCCGAGGAGCTTACCACCTGGTACGTATAAAAGAGGGCGACGAGTGGAAGACTGCATTCCGCACCAAATTTGGGCTCTTCGAATATCAAGTAATGCCCTTCGGTTTGTGCAACGCACCTGCCGCCTTTCAGTACTTCATGAATGATGTTCTTCGGGAACTTATCGATGTTTGTGTCATCGTTTATATTGACGACATCCTGGTGTATTCCTCCTCAGAATCTGATCACAGAAACCATGTTAGGGCAGTTCTTGAGAAATTGCGCCAGCACAAATTATTTGCCAAGCTCGAAAAATGCGTTTTTCATACCACAGAAGTGGAGTTTCTCAGGATTCATCCTGACACCTCAAGGAATCCGAATGGACTCGCGGAAAGTGGACGCCATTCTCAAATGGCCATCTCCTAGCTCTGTGAAGGGAGTGCAAAGCATGCTTGGCTTTGCCAATTTCTATCGAAGGTTCATCCCGGAATTTTTTCGAACTGTTCAACCCATCACAGCTCTCCTAAAGAAAAAATAAACGCTTTGAATGGACTCTTGAGGCTGAACAATCCTTTCAGGACCTGAAAACCAAATTCACCTCTGCACCTGTATTGAAGCACCCGCGCCCAGATCTCCCTTACACCGTGGAAACCGATGCATCCAGTTCGGCCATGGGAGCTGTCCTGTCGCAAAGAGACCCAGAAACTAACCAACTACACCCTGTAGCCTTTTGGTCCAGAAAATTCTCTCCACCTGAACTCAATTACGCAATTACCGACAAAGAACTACTGGCTATTAAATCAGCTTCCAAGGCTTGGCGTCACTATCTTCTCGGTGCAAGACACACCATCACCGTAATTACGGACCACAGAAATTTGCAGTATTTAAAGACGGCCAAAGCTCAATCTTCGCGACAACTCCGATGGGCTTTATTCTTTGCGGAATTTGATTTTGTAATTACCTATCGCCCTGGCTGCAAGAATGGTAAGGCAGATGCCTTATCCCGGATAGGCATGGAAGAACCCAATTCGAGTTTAGGACCTGTGCCAATCATACCGGAACAAAGAATTCTGGGCTTGACTTCATTGCAAACCATTGAGGACATCCAAGCTCAAGTAAAACAGCTTTTTGACTCTTCTGCCTTACTGGAATGGAGTGAAAAGGGTCCTCACTACACCGTTAAGGATGATTTACCCTACTTCCAAGAGCGGTTATTTCTGCCAAGTAAAGAATTGCAGGAACTTGTCATTACCCGTCATCATGAATCATTAATGGAAGGACACCCCGGTATCGCGAAAACAGAAGAAAAGATCAAACGCCACTTCTGGTGGCCTTCTTGGAGAAAAGACATAGTCATTTGTGTCGTCTTGCGGAATCTGTGCCCAAAATAAGAGTCAAAAGAAAAGGCCAGCCGGCCTACTTCAACCTTTGGACATTCCACCAGCACCATGGCACACCTTGTCAATGGACTTTATAACTGACCTGCCTCCTTGTGGTGGTTACAACACGATTCTCGTAATAGTGGATCTATTCTCCAAAATGGCCCATTTTATCCCTTTAAAAGGATTGCCGTCAGCTTCCACCTTGGCCAAGGAATTTATGGAAAATATAGTGCGGTTACATGGTTTCCCTTCCATATTAGTCTCAGACCGTGGAAGTCAATTTATCTCCCACTTTTGGAAGAAATGTTGCCAACTAGCACAAATAGATGTGCGGTTATCCACCAGCCACCACCCCCAGACCGACGGACAAACCGAGAGAACCAATCAGACTCTCGAGCAATATCTGCGGTGCATGTTACACCAATCCGAGTTGAATTGGAAGGACATCCTTTGGATTGCAGAATATGCATACAACAATTCAGTGCATTCTGGAACCGGACAGACTCCTTTTTATACCCTGTATGGTCACCATCCTCGGACCTCGGACCTCGATCCACCTCTGACCCTGGAGATGCCTGCAGTAAATCACCTACATTCCACAATAACCCAAGCCTTCAAAGAAGCTACAACCCACTTACAGCAAGCCAAGAAAAAGTATAAAGAAAACGCTGATTTGCACCAAAGTAAAACTCCTCCTTACCAAGTAGATCAGGTATGGCTAGCAACTAAACATCTACCCCTCAAGGGTCAGCGAATCTTTAATCCCAGATTCATTGGGCCTTACCCCATCAAAGCTATTATCAACCCAGTGGCCTTTAAACTCGATTTACCATCCAACATGCGGATTCATCCCGTTTTTCACGCATCTCTTCTAAAACCAGCACAACCTGGAACCAGACTGTCTGAGCCCCCAGGCCCTGTCCAAATTGATGGAGAATTAGAATTCGAAGTGAAAGACATTTTAGATTCCAAGATAGTTAAGTCGAAACTCTTCTATCTTGTTGATTGGAAAGCATATGGACCTCAGGAAAGATCTTGGGAACCCAGTAACTATGTTCACGCACCACGATTAATTCAATGATTCCATCGAAGATTCCCGCACAAACCAAAACCCCCGGAGGAAAAGACCTTGGGAGGGGCCTTGAGGGGGGGGGGGTACTGTCATGATGCCTACCTCTAAGGAGCCAGGCCGGGCCCAGCAACCCCAGAGGCAGACCTCATTTTCCCCAGGGAAGTCTCAGCGGGCCCAAGTCGGGGCCCTTTGGACTCAGTTCTGGTGCCTTAGGCGCCAGGCTCATAGCGGACCCCAGTCCTGGCGCCTTAGGCGCCAGGCTCATAGAAGAGGATATGTGTTTAAGTGCTTGGGTGCACACTTACCTGATGCAGACCTTGCTGCTTCATCCAGGCCCTCTTGAGGCCTGAATGGGACTACTTAACCTGTAGGACTACTTCACCACCCGGGTGTGGTCGGGGAAGGATACATACCTGATTGGTGGAAGGATACATACCAGGAACTTCTTCCAAGGCTATTTAAACCCCACCCGAACAGCCACACATGCTTCGCGTTGTTCTGCACCTAGCAGCTGGACGCTCACCGTGTCAGCTCCTGCATCCTGACTTCAGCCACGCCTGCCAGCACCCTGGAACACCTGCAAGGGGAGAAAGGAAGAGAATAGGAGAAGAAAAGCCCTTACCTGCTAAATCTGCATCCCGGAGTCATTTCTCCAACGGCCCTGAAAAGGAAGACATCATTTTAAAGGCATTTCGTTTCGATCGCTGCAGCGCTGCATTTTACTCACCGTTGCAAGGCGCTTCCACCTTCAGCAGCGATCTTCCGGATTCATCTACGCCCCGGCGCCTAGAGGAAAAAAGACGAGAACAAAGGTGAGCGGGAGAAAAGGAATAAGGAAAGCTCAGTTTCCTTTTAAGTCTTACCTGTTGGATTATTCCCACTGCATTTCGGGTCCTGCCGCTTCCTGGCATCTCCGGACCCCGGCCCCTATGGGGAAAAAGACATAAGCATTAGCGCTTGCTGCAATTAGACAACGAACATTATTATTAAGCTTGAACTTTTGAACAGAACTTTTACAGCGCCTTACCTGAACTCCCATCAATCCTCAATCCAGTGAAGTAACTGGGTTTCAACGCGCCCCTGCATCAGAAGCAGGATGGAGAGCTCATCCTTCCAAACCCTAAGGTGAGGCTTCACGGGGAATCGTGGAGGAGGTATCGTGGAGGGGTGGAAGTGAGGCTTGAGCATTGTTCCACAGTTGGTAATACTCCCTTTTCACGCACAGGAGGGTATCCAACGAGCCAGGGAAGCCAGAATAGAGGGGCCCTTCCTGTCCATCTTCAGAGTTCTGCGCCTTCGACGCCGCTCCTCCGTGGGAACCAGGTGAGCGTTACACCATATCGCCTCTTTTAGAAACAATCTGGTGCAAGCGGCTGAAGCAAGTGTCTTGGGACTGTTCGTCTGACAGCCAGTTGAAAATAAATTGTAGTTGGCTTGCTACAACGTATGCTTCAAAATTGGACACCTTTATACCTCCCTGGTCGTATGGTCTATGCATTTTTGTGAGTTTCATTCTGCATCTAGAGTTGTGCCATTAAAAACCCACGACTTGTAGTGTCCAGTTTCTTAAAGAAGCTCTAGGAATGTCGTACGGGACGTTAGTGAAAAAGTGAAGTAACCTTGGGAGCACACCATCTTTACCAATGGTGCTCTACCCATCAGTGAGAGCGGAAGTCTAGCCCAAAACTTTATCTACCGCCTTCTGTGTGTTTTGTATGTGTTGTGTCTTGAAGTCGTGGAAGATTTCCACTCCCAGGTATTTGAATGTGTTCACGTCCCACTTAACCAATAGAACTGGCAGTGTGTTCAGAGGTTTACCTTTATACCCTGCCAAGCGAAACGAGCACAATTTCTGCATGCTAATCATGATGCCTGAAAGGTCTGGCTAGCGGTCTTTCTGGTTCAACATTCTTTTTTGCCAAAATTTGTATCTGATTTTTCTTTATCCACAAAATTGTACTACCAACATTGTATCCGCCTCCTCATCCTAACAAGGAAGAGGAAAGACTACATATGCTTGATCCCAGAAAGACTTTGAGCTTTTATATCTGGCCTAAATACAACAGCATGACAAGCTTTTCATCGGGTACACTGGACACAAACTGGTGCTTCCAGTTACAAAACAAGCTTTGTCCAGATGGATAATTCTTGCTATTACTGAATGCTACAGATTGTCTGGAAAAAATACCCCTGAAGGCCTGAGAGCTCATTCCACAAGGGACATGGCAACATCTGCTCTGCAAAGAGGGGTGCCTATAAAAGACATCTGTGTGGCAGTCGCTTCGTCTACAATACACTCAGCATTACAGTCTGGATTTATTCTCTAGCCAAGAAGGAGAATTTGGAAAAGCTGTCCTATATTCAATTCATGACACATCTTAAATGTGAAGTCTTACTCCCTCCTCCGAAACAAAACACTGCTTTGGGAGTCCATCTAAACATGAAGAATACGTGGGAGGACACAATCCATTTGAGGACAAGTTACTTACCCCTGGTGATGTTCTTTTGACTGGACGTTCCTCCCACATATTACTCCTCGCCCCTCCCAACCTACCCACTGTAGAATTTCCAGGCATTACATTTTACGCTCTTTCAGATTCTGGTACAGTCTGGAACTCATCAATGCTGTTATTCTATAGGAGGAAGGCATAATAACAGAACTGAAGCCAACCGGCACTGCACAGGCTATGTATACTGACTATGATGTTGACCCTGGGATGGAAACACTCGATGGACATCGAGTCGACCGCATCGACCCACACCGCCCTCTGCCGAAAATATTTTGCTGAAGCTGGAAGGATATCTGTCTAAAGATGAGGAATATGTTGGAGGAACATCCAATTGAAAGAATGTTACCTGGGGTAAGTAACTTTGTTCTCTTCCAATGTCCATCTACCACCCCCAACATCCTGCATGGTGGTCCCCTTACATTCATTCAAGATGATCGGCAACTGTAGGGATTTGGGAGCTAATCAGATTAAGTAAAATGACTTCCTACATCACAAGGAACCATTTACTTCAGTTAAGAATCCCGTATCCACTGTTTGTAGCGCAGTATTGGCAGTTCCATTGGTTTACATTCCCTTGATGGCTTTTGTTTCCATATGACCAAGATTGGTCCTAAAGGATACATGTGGCATCATTATCATTTAGTTAATGGCTGTTGCTAAGAGCTCATTTTCTAAAGCAGAGGTGTTTGAAGAATGTCTGCACGAACAGGGATGTGTTATCTGGGATATAAAATTGCAGACAGTTTTCATCTGCACAAGCTTGTCCAGGGATCAGGTTATTGCTCAATTTTACACGAGTTAATCTCCAGAATTATCTGTGTGGAATAGAAAATGCTCATCCCTGTTTTTCACACAAGTCAAAGGTGATTTGCATAATACTGCTATTCTCACTGTTTGAGAATCATGGTCTAAGCTTTTTTTTTATTATTCCTTTCAGCTGGAAAAGGGAGCAAAATAAAATCCCACATCATTATTGGCACACCAGGAACAATGCTGGACTGGTGCTTCAAACTAGAGCTTTTTGATGTGTCCAAGATCTGTGTGTTTGTCCTAGATGAAGCTGATGTAATGATTGGCACGCAAGGATATTCTGACCAGAGCGTTCGAATCAAAAGGTAATTTGTCGTAACCTCCACCCTGTTTTTTGCAGATCAAAAAATGTCCTACATGCATTTGAATGCGCTTGACCTTTGGTGGATGTCTTTGAGGGACACATGCATTAGGTCCTTCACTTTCTGAATCTGCAGGTCGACATGAAACATGGCACCATTTACAATATTTTCTAAATCGGATTTGATTTTTTCCCTCCCTTATACAAAACTCAGCACTTCTGCCTCCAGGCGGTTTTTTAATTCCCTCAGCTTCCATTTGAATCCTTCTCCATCGGAAGTCTTTCTCTAGGTTCCAAAATATGTACTTTAAATTCAGACAGCTGTAACTTGGCTTTCTCTAACAAACTTATTTTCTGGCAAATACGTGTTTACATTGCCAAAGTTAAAGAAGCAAAACCTGAGAACAAAGATACATCTGGAAAATGGGTGAGATGGGAGCAGAATGTGCTATTCTACTTTGGTAGAGATGCAGGAAAAAATACTTTAATCTTTCAAAACGTTGCCTGCTTGCTCCTACGCTAGTGTAAGCTGGGAAACTGCTCTTTTCCATAAAATAAAGCTGCCATAACATTTTGGAACCAAACCTTTATTCATATCAAAGCAATAGTCTGAACTTCTTTTTGTGTCTTTCACAGTTCAGGTGCGTTTTCAGTTCAATAATTTTCTTTAAATTTTCATTTTTGTTTAATTGTCCATCGCTTTCCTCAATGCTTCTTTCGTTACACCACAAGAATGTTTGGATATTTTTCCCAACGGTTTACGTTACCGTTGGGATTGCATGCTGGAGAGAATTTTAAAGTCCATAACTCTTCTTCCATGACCAGCCCATAAAAAGCCCACAAGCTGGCAATGTGGCAAAGTTGCTGACACACTGCCCAGCCACCCTCACAGAGCCCAGTACCACCTCCTCACTAACATCCAAGGTGGGCATGGGGTGCAGATGAGAAGGGGTCATTAAATTGGACAAAACTGCTTGTTCTCCTTGTTCCGGATTTTTAGTGCGGGCCTGGTTACCCACCTGTTCGTTGCACATTTCTGAGATTCTGGTCAATAAATACTTGGGGCTAGTTTTCTCCATCTATCCCCTCACCCTAGATAGGCGGAAAACCAGCTCCAACTTGGGTTAGTCACTTCACGAGGGATAATTGGTGTCGGGTGGTGGGTAAGTACAGCTAAATCATTTGGCTTCTAAAAGGAATTTAAAGTACAATTTAGGTGTCTGGACTTTTTTTGTGTACACAGCCTACATTAGTCCTGATTAATTTGCCCACTTGATCCTTTTTTGGATTTTGTGAGAAAAAAAAAATCCTTCAATATCAGACCTTGCCAGACAATGCCACGGTGGTACCGAAGAGGATCTGAAAGGCCTTGGCCCAGCTCTATACAGATATCCACTAACCTGGGGTTGATCAGGAACCAGCAGAATACTATATAGCGGCCTATGTTCTTGACAGCCATGTGCGTGAGCTGCTTTTCCTTTACACTCTGGAAGTTTGACCCAGAAGCATGATTAAAAAAAAGCAGTGTCAAGCATGGTACCAAGGTTTCTTTTGTAAAGTTATCCGTGTCGGACTATGTCCTGTTCTGAAAAAGGACAATGCACCATGAAGACAAAAGAACCACGGAAGCGTGTATTTCTTTGAGATCAACTGTTGCTTCCCTGTGCAGTCTTTAGTAACAGTTTTCTGATTGCTGTGCACTTGCAGTAGTATCACAAGAGTCTTGTGGACAAGGGGATCTCCATTTCCGATAGGACCTTTATGGGGGTGCTCCTTTCACTCCTTATTTTAATTCCAGTTGTCGCAAATTATGGAGATTGTGCCTATGTCCAAATTGGTGCACAGATCTTTTGACTTTTAAATGGCATAGGCGTGTGACTTGTAATTTTCTGCTGTTGATTGGGCCCTGTTCTTAGTTTCTATGGGCATAATTACTCTGGTGAGCAGCTTAGGTTTAACATTACTACTTTGGCATCTGACCTATTACTTGATATCTATTTGGATAGATCCTTGAATCTGCTTAGAGATCAGATGTTTACAGTCTCTATCGAACATAGCAATGTAGTAGAGCTGGTACTTGTGGATCCTCCTCGAGACCTTTCCCTGGTTGTGCCTTATGAGGCTCATGACCCCTACTGTGCCTGTCCTCCCTCCCCCACAAATAACCCCTGCCCCTTACAGGGGCAGATTCATGTGGTTTTGACATCTGTGGTAGATTGGCTTCTGTTCCTCCTCAAAATGTGTAGGGGCTTGAAGGTCAAGACCTGGAATTGTTGGATTTCTGGTGCAAGAATTTTAGTAAAGGGATTTCATTCATCTACTTATTCCCAGTAGAAAGTTCAGTTTTGGATTGTGCAGCACTTCTTAGTAAAGAGCCCTTTCAAATGGATTGTGTCCTCCAAAGAATTCCACACCTTTGACATGTAATATCCACAGCTGTGCACTTTGGAAACTTTTTTCAGCAGAGGGCGTCCTGCGTCGATGTCCCTCGAAGGCCTCTGTTGAGGGGGCGATTTCACCGGATGTTATAAATGGGACACACAGATGTGCAGGTCCGTCTTCTCAACATGCCCTTTGATGGTGCACATTTGTTTGGCAGCAAGGCTGACGAGAGCCTTGAGAGGTTGCAGACCTCGAAAGGTGCGGCTCAATCTTTAAGCGCAGCTGTGCGTCAACCTCCGCCTTTTCGTCTTAGGGGACAGCGATCGAGGGGAGGTTCTTTTCGTTACTACTCCTCCTTTGGTAGAACGAGAGGGGCCACCAGTTAAAGGGGCCAGCGAAAAAGTACCCGTGGTGGTCGGGGAAAACATGATGCCAAAGCCGCTCGGGCAGCTTCCTTTGTCTTCAGGCACTGCCGCAGCTGCTTCCCAACAGTCATGAGGCCATGTCCCTTGTTCGCCGGTTGGGGGGCAGACGGTCTCAGCATCTCGAAGAATGGCAAGCCGTTACTTCAGATGCGTGGGTTCTTGATACCATAGCCCACGGCTACTGCCTGCCCTTCCTTCCCTTCCTTCCTCACGACAATCCACCGAGGAAACTCTTTAAAGCTTCCGGATCCGTTCCTTGCGCAGGAAAACTTGTCCCTGCTAGAGAAAGGCGATTATAGAACTGGTGCCTGTAGCAGAGAGGAACAAGCAATGGTATTCCCCTTATTTCTTGATTCTGAAGAAAGACTGGGGATTGAGACCGGACTTGCATTGCTTGAACAAGCTTCTCGGGAAGGACAAGTTCAAGATGGTTACTCTTTCTCAAGTCCTCCAGGCCCTTCAACTTCACGATTGGTTGGTGTCTCTGGACCTACAGGATGCTTACTTTTATGTGCCGATTCATCCCAAGCACAGAAAGTACCTGAGGTTTGTGGCTGGCGCCTAACACTTTCAGTTTTGGGTTCTGCCGTAACAAGCGAATGGTGGTGGTGGCAGCGTACCTCAGGCGAGTGGGTGGTGGGGGTTCACATCTACCCCTACTTGGATGACTGGCTGATACGGGCACGCTCTCACCTGTCGCACCCTCCACAGGCTGGGCTTCACCCTGAATTTCAAGAACTCGCACCTGACGCCTTCCCAACAGCTCCAGTTCATCGGGGCTATGTTAGACACGTCCTTGGAAGTGCTCGCCTCCCAAGGTGGGGACTCATCACATTGTGCAGATGGTGAGCAAGTTTCAACATGCCCAGAGTCTCCCGGCTTTCAAATTCTTATGGTTGCTCGGCCTCATGGCATCCTGCATTTTTCTGGTGCCAGAACGCTGCAATGGGTCCTCAAAATGCAGTGGTCGCAGTTTTCGGGCAAGATGTCGGATCCCGTTCAGATTCCACTCTTGGTCTCCCAGGATTTTCTGTGGTGGGCCAAAGAGGGGAACCTGTTGAAAGGGGCGGCATGGGTTGTCAGGACCCGCAACCTTCACGCTTGGTATCTGAAAGATTGAGGTATAAGGATTGGGACCTCCCTGATGACGTGACGGGGGTATTGCTTTCGGCCAGGTGGCAAGCAACCAAATCCCAGTACTTTTGGTATAAGTTCTGCGACTGGTGCAGAGGACAAAATGTTAAAGTTTACCTGGCAGCGCTGTATATCTTCAAGCGCTCATCTGAAGAATGTTCTTACTTTAATATTCCTTTGATTTCCCAATTTCTTGTATTTGTATTTAATTTATTTATAAAGCGCTGCCCGGCCCAGGGGCATACGGGCGCATAAATTAGATCTGGTTGAAGTTAGAATCGAAGGCAGTCAAAAGGGTTACATTACATTACAGTTACAGGTAGGTACAATCTTAGTAAAGCAAATGGGTACATGCATAGACTAGTATAAATACATTACTTACAAGAATGTGCCAGTGACGGTCAATCATGCTGGGAGCAGGCGGTTAGGCTGTTGTTTTTAAATAGGTTAAAAGATGGTTCTGCTAGCAAAAGCGCAGGGATTGTGTTCCATAATTTAGATGCTTGTACAGGGAAGCTAGCACCACCCGAGTTATGAAGTTTGAATCTCGGTATGGACATGGTGTTAGCTTGTGCTGCTCTAAGTGGTCTTGAAGTGTAAGTTGGTTGGTGAGGTAGGCTGGTGCAAGGTTGGCCCGGGCTTTGTGTGTAAGGGCCAACATTTTAAGGGAAATTCTGTGCTTGACTGGGAGCCAGCGTATTTTGCGTCTGGTCTCGGAGATGTGCATCTTTTTGGGGATGTTGAGGTCGGCCCTAATGGCATTGTTTTGAATTATTTGCAGTTTGATATTTTTGTGGCTAGTACCTAAGTAAAGGGCATTACAATAGTCTATTTTAGATAGGACTAATGCTCTAGCAAGAGTAATGCAATTGGGTGAGGAGATGAACGGCCTACATGCAGTGATCAGTTTACAGGTGTAAGCTGCTGAAGATGCTACTGCATTAGTTTGTTTGGTGAAGGATAAGGTGCATCGATGTACACACCAAGGGTTTTGGTGTTATTTGACACGGGTATGAGATTGCCTTCTATGGTGAAGGATTTAAATGCGGGATTGAGATTTTTGAGTTTGGCGTGAGTGCCAAGGATAATCAACTCTGTTTTCTTGTCATTGAGACAGAGTCCATGATGTGCCATCCATGCTTGAATTACTGAGTAGATTTCATTAAGGGTTTTGCTGTCTGTTTCATAATTACCCGAGATAGGAATGAGTATCTGGGTGTCGTCCGCGTAATTGGTATACGTGACACCCAGATAGTCAAGGATATCAAAGAGGGGCTTTGTGAATACATTATAGAGTGTCGGGGACACGCAAGAGCCTTGCGGGACTCCACAGGGTACTGGTGAGGATTCGGCAGAATCAGTGGGAGAGAAGACCCTCATGGTTCTGTTCGCCAGGAAGGAACTGATCCAAGCCGTGGCTGCGTCAGAAAAGTGTGCTGCAGTTTTCAAGTGGTGACAGTGTTTGATGGTTGACCAAGTCAAAAGCTGCTGACAGGTCAAGCAGTAAGAGGAGTGCAAGTTTGCCATTGTCTTTCAGGATTTGGATCTTGGTATTGAGAACTATTAATGCAGTTTCCTTGCCGTGTTTCGTCGGAAACCTGATTGCCTAAGTCCTAAAAGGCCTCTTTAAAGGCCTCAGTAATGTGTTCCCGTCGCCCCCTTTCCAGGTGCTTGTTTGGGATCTGAATTTGGTCTTGAAATTCCTTATGGGTGCTCCATTTGAACCTTTGCACTCTTGTCCTTTGAAGTTATTGTCTTTGAAAACTGTGTTCTTGGTTGCGGTTACTTCCGCACGCAGAGTGAGTGAACTGCAGGCACTTTCCTCTAAGCCGTCCTTTACTGTATTCCACAAGGACAGGGTTTACTTGGGGTAAATCTGTCCTTTCTACCTAAGGTTGTGTCTGAATTTTTATTTGAGCCAGAAAGTGTTTCTTCTTTCTATCCTCCTCATCCTGGTAAGGAAGTGGAGCGACTCCATAGGTTGGACCCTAGGAGTGCTCTGAGATTCTATATTTCTAGGATGTCCAGGGTCAGAGTGGATGATCCACTCTTTGTGGGGTATGCTGGTCACCGATTGGGCCAGGCTGTTACAAAACCTTGTCCAGGTGGATTATCCTCACCATTACTGAATGTTATCCATTTGGCGGGCAAGGACCCTCCTGAAGGGTTGCAAGCTCATTCCACTAGGGGCTTGGCTACTTCCACAGCCCTGTAGAGGGTAGTTTCTATTCGGAATATTTGTGATGCAGCTACATGGGCTTCTATCCACACCTTTGTTAAACATTACTCACTTGGTAC
Organism: Ambystoma mexicanum; assembly: GCF_040938575.1. Taxonomy (NCBI): domain Eukaryota; kingdom Metazoa; phylum Chordata; class Amphibia; order Caudata; family Ambystomatidae; genus Ambystoma; species Ambystoma mexicanum. The sequence continues at coordinate 83,014,893 of NC_090931.1, forward strand.
ACTTCATGGTCCAGATATGGCCTTTCGTAAGGCGGTTCTTTATTCTGCAATCAGATTGGGTACTCTAAATTCTTTCCCTCCTCCATTTTCTGGTACTGCTTTAGGAGTCTGTCAAAGATGTGGAATACGTTGGAGGACACGATCCATTCGAAGAACAAGTTACTTACCAACTGGTAACGTTCTTTCGATTGGATGTCCTTCCACATCACCCTCCCGACCTTCCCCTCTAGAGAATTTCCTATGCAATTGCAGCTTAAGTTTCAGTATGTGCAGTCCTGCAGGCATTGGATATGTGCAGGTCACACGTTATGGAGGGAAAAACATAAACTGAGGCTACGGGCGCCGTGCGTCCTATTTATAACATCCAGTGACGTCACCCTCGACAGAGGCATTCGAGGGACATCGACTCGACACAGGACGCACTCTGCCGAAAAAGATTCTGAACTACACAGCTGTGCACATTACATGTCAAAGATGTGGAATACATTGGAGGAGCATCCAATTGAAAGAACGTTACCAGTTGGTAAGTAACTTGTTGTTCTCTCCTAAAAAACTAAATCATACCAACTAGTTTTGATATTTTGGTCTTGCCTATTTACATCACATTACTATGAAAGCTTGACCTTTAAAAACCCTAAAACAGAATACACCCTCATGAGGTTAAAAAGAATATGAAGAAGTGGCTCCATTAACCAAAGATCTAACTTCGATATGCCCACATACGCCAATGAAGTAACCGTCCATAGTCACCCATGACTCCTATACTTGACTCAACCACACCTTTACATTGCACCTATTGTAACGTCTGCCTCAGTCCACATTTGGATATTACTGGACAACCTTGTCTCTGCCTATGTTGGCTCTGTGAAAGGTTACCAGATGTGTACCTACATCCACTTGTTTTATGTTTGTTGTAATATGAATAACATTCAAGCACCAGAATTTCTGTTACTCAAGGTGCCTTAGTAAAAGCATCACCCACACTATATAACCCAACTGCGAGCTCAAACATCAGATACTAACCATTAAGTAAGCAGGCTTCTTGGATGTCTAACCTCACACAATGCTTCTTAATTGTACATATGCCACACAAACACTTTGAAACGGTACCCTTGCAAGTTAATGTATTATTAAAATCCAATATTTTTTTATTTTATTTTTATTTGTGTTAATTAGATTTTTACAAAAGCAAGTAAAGCAAATAAGTAGTAGACCTGTACATCAGAAAACGAAAAAAAGTCAAGAAAATTACAGGGTCACCATAGTTCATTTCAACACAACTGCATGACCTATATGTCCGTTGTTAGATCGTCGTGTATTCTGAAGATTGGATACTCGCTACTATGATTTGGTTGTTGGTAGTTTAGTTAAGAGGAGCGAAGAATTCACATATTGGATAATTTTAAAAATTGCCAGTAGCCATGAAATTCTGTCACCCGCCATCATTTTAAAATATTGGATTTTAAAATCCAATATTAATTTGCCCTCTAAGGATTTTGAGTAAGCAAATGTCAAACTGTCTCATACTTTAGCACTGCAAACATTACCCTAGAAGTGTAGAACAACATTGCAATATCATTTAATTGGCCTTTAAGGGGAAATGAAGATTGTGTTACGCTCACCTGGTCTCTGCGGGGACATTGGGGCACAGTGTGAGCCCTCCCAGGACTTGGCTCCCTTGGATCGACTCTCTACCCCAGCTGCTGCGAAATTGATGGCTCGGGATCCTGGTACTGCCCCTGAGAAGATGGGGGGGGGGGGGGGCAGTGAGAATGGCGTGGTGGTGTCGTGATCCCCCTCGACCCTTTAGTGCCAGAATGAAGTGAGCAAGAGTTTGCCCATGCAGGCTCACCTTTTTTAATGTAAGGATGAGCTCTCTGTCCTACTTTCTCTCAGCAGCTGTGCCATGGATGGGACCTAGTTGCGTCCCTGGTCCTTAGCGTGGTGGCCGAGACCAGCTGCAACCAATTCCGCTTTGAAGGTAGGTGTTTTATAACAATGTTTATTGTCTGTATCTTTTCTGGCGATTTCCTCAATGATTATTGTCCGTTACGTTATATTGTCCTTTCCTCTCCCTCTAGGTATGAAGATGTCCTACGAGCACATGGAGATGGAAGAGAGTCCAATCCGGAGAACCTACAAGAGGTAAGTGGACTTTCCAGACAGTGCGCAAAATTCACGGGTTGCGCTGCCCAGGGTTTAAAGTTTATGCAATTGCTAACATTGTGCTTTCTGTCTCCCTTGCATGTGCAGACAATCAGCAATTAAATGTAAGTGGTCCTCCGAACTTCTGCTGGTTGAAGGATCTGCGAGGATGCTGTGCCGAAAGATGACTCTGTGTGGATGGGAGTTCGGGACAGGTAAGGATGCCGGGCGCCGCCAGAGGGGGATTCTAGGAGACCGGTAAAAGGCGTGCGACCGCTGAAGAGTTGGTAGCGGGTAGCGGTGCTTCCAGCGATGGCGTGGCTGAACTTCGGCAAAGATGCGCGGTAGCTGAACTGCAGCGGTGGAAGCGGGTAGCAGTGCTCCCAGCAACGGCGTGGCTCATTCCAGGTAATGTGCAGGATGGGTTCTGGAGACTGAAGATGCTCGTGTTGGACTGGAACGGGTAAGGATCTGTATATGGCGGTAAGCATTACGCTGCTTCCAGCAGACTAACGCAAAGCGCCAGCAAGCGGGTGGGGCTGGCTTATATAGCCTGGTCCCAGCCACTCCCTTCAGGCCCCACCCTATTGCCCCACCTTGCCACTCCCCTGTCTTCTGTAGGGCCACGCCCGGCCTAGGGGCACGTGCTTCGTGCATACTGTGTGCAGAGCACACTTTGAAATGACCTTAGTGCCAGAGTCGCCAGGACTCGGTCCATTGGGACACTGCAGGATATAAAGTTAAAGGCCTTTGACAAGTGGCCATGACAGATTGCCCATGCTGAGAGCGCTGGATAGTATTGATTCTATTAAAAAAACAAGGGGGGGGGGGGGGGGAGTTTGAAAGATAGTGAGCTAAGACTCTGGGTAAGTCATAAGACGTGTAGACCCACTATCCGAGCTAGATTGCAAAGTGAAATAACCTTCTCTTCTACCACTCTCAGCTCTTTCTTTATGGCCATTATTTTCTGCGTTGGCAATTCTAGTGAGGCCTTTCTGGTATCTATAACTAAACCTAGCAATTCTATCCTCTGAACCGGTCGAAGGTCGGATTGCTCAGTGTTCACGACGAAACCGACAGAAGACACTAGGTTGCATACCCATGTGCCCTGTTCTTGTAGGCTGGTGTCGCTCTGCCCTAAGAAAAGGATATTGGGCCCTGGCCGGGAAGAAACTATCTTCTACTGACGGCCCTCCCAGTACTGTACTCTGGGTCCTTGGAGTCTTCTGTGCTATCTAAAACGACCGAATACCCGACCCCTATCCCACCCAGGTACCTGCAAAAACCCACCCAGGGAATAGTCTCTGGATGGAGCTCTGCGCTTTTTCTAGGGTGGAATATGTCCCAAGAAATTCCGCCATTTCCTTAGTATCCCAGAATAATGGGCCTTTCGCACTCTCGCCCGTCTCGTACGAGGCTAGGTCACTAAGCTTGTCAATTTTAACACTCTTCTTTCTGCTGAACATTTCGCGTTGCCCAATAGACAGCTCGCTGGGTCCAGCTACCCAGGGCTCAGACATCAACTGGCGTGCCTGTATCTGTGGCCCTTCAGCCAGATCCATAATTTTTGTGACCAGGCCTGCATAGTCTAGGACCTAATCCTGACATCCTCGCCACGCTCGGTCCACTCCTTTCCTAATGTCTTTCGATTCTTTTTTGACAAAGGTCACAATCTTTGATCCATCTTTTGACCTAATTGTGGACTATCCGTTATTTTACCCGGGTGCTCCGGCTTAGGGTACTCTGCCCTCAACTTGGACTGGACTTGTCTGTCCAGTGGTCGTCTTATGCGCATTTCATGTGTGATTTGTGTGTGCCTGGACTCTCACGTTGTTGGCGGGGATGTTTGTTATCATTCTCTTCGCATTGTCCGTTTTAGCGGCTTGGATTTTGGCGCACAGTTTGTTGGAACAATTTTGGTAGGCTCCACAAGCAGGGGCAGCGGGGGCTGTCTGTGAGGTGATTTCACCTCAGGGCGGACTCAAGCCCCTCTGCTGGCCTACACAAGTGAAGTGTTTCCAGGGGAGATAAGAACTGGAATGGATCGGCTGAGGTGAGAGCCAGGAGAGACTAGCAGCGAAGGGAGCCCCATTCTTTCATGGAGGGCATCCAGTCCTTCTGGTGTGCCAGGATGGCCCATACTTCACAGCCTGTCCACAGGTCTATGCCTGCAGTCCTCTCTCCCCCACCCAGGGTCGAGCGTGTGTGCTGCAGGTGGAACTGCAGAAGCACTTGGCGGGCGCTCCATCTTTCCCCGAGAGAGACAGCAGTGTCGGTTTTCTTGCGGTAAGTATTAGCGTTCAGGTAGGAAAGGGAAAGTGAGAAGAAAAAAGGGACATTGGGCCCTGCGTGAGCAGGCATTACGGCTAACACGCGGGCAGGTAAAGACCGGATGGAAGGCATTATTCTCCAGCATGGGGTCTGGCATGGATTCACATGCTCATGAATATTCCCCGTCGTCAGGCTGGGAATCCTCGGTAAAGAAAAAACCAGTATCAGTTTCGTTTCTGATCTGTCTTTCGTAGTAATAACCAATCACTGGTCTCTGCGTCATACTGACCACAGCCAATGACTGCCCTCTACCTAAGCACCGCCTCTGGCAGCCATCTTCAGATTTTTACCGCACGTTCATGTGTTGGGATCCTCGTGCTATTGCTCTCGAGCGTTAGTGCTTTTTTTCGCGCTTTTTCACAAAAAACTTCGATTCTTTCGGTCAAAAGAGCCTCAAGCTCCACCGATCCTACATCCGATCAACGGGGACCCGTGTCGGATTCATCTGTGCCCCTCAAGGGTGAAGATTTCGTCGAGCTACGCTTCGGAGGACTCCAGAAGCTTCTCAGGCCCGGTCTCGGAGATGGCCCAGGAGAAGGGAAGCTCGACGCCCGGAAAGCTGTTCAGGGCCTGCCCTGGATGCCAGCTGCAGAACGTCTTCAAGGAGGACGAACACTCTTTCTGCCTTTACTGCCTTCATGGGGACAAGACGCACGTGGAGAAGGACTGTGCGTTTTGCGGCAACATGTCGGAACGGACCATGAAGGACCGCCATCAACGTCTCGCCAGCTGGCTGGAGGGTAAGAGCCCGTCTGGCGAGAAGAAGAAGAAATCTGAGCGGTCTTCTAAGACCTTTGAGGGCGCCCCGGCGACGGGGGCCCAACATAAGGCCAAGCACCGCGAGTCCGCTGGCACCGGGAGCGCCGAACGGTCGGGCTCTACGGGCGCCAGGCAGGGCGCACCCTCCCCGGCACCATCAACCACGAGCCAACGCTCTGGGTCGGGTAAGAGGAAGGCCGAGCACCCGGCGAAGCTCCTGGAGAGACCCCGGTCGAGCTCTAAGGCAGAGGAGGAGCGTGGCAGTGCCCCCTCCCTCAAGGATAAGGCGGTGAGCGCACCTAAGGTGGTGAAGGCCTTGATCCATTCGACCAAGCCCTCTATCGAAACGGTCGCGGCGGCCCTGGCCCAGCCTGTGGAGGCTGCACCAGTGGTGGCGGCCTCGGGGCCCAGAATCTCCCTGCCTCCTCGGAGGGAGTCTTCTTTCGTGCCCATCGATAGGACCCCCGTGAAACCCTCCGTGGGGAAGAAGGGGGGGCAGGGCGTCGTCGTAGATTCGGCCTCAACCTCAGAAGAGGAACTGATCGAGGTCTTAAGCCACGGCCTAGGCGTGGAACAAGACCAGCCCGTCGGAATGGGCCCCGACGCAGGTGACGACGACGACATCGTCGAGGATACCGACTGGGCCCCTGCTCGCCCGTCGGATTCCCCTCTGCCAGCGCCGCAAGACAACTCAGCGGCCATTTTGTTGGCTATACAGTCCTTATGCTCCGAGATAAGGACGAGACTTCCGTTACCGACGGAGGAACCTCTCCCGTCGGGGGATCCAGAACCGGGACCTTCTGGTGTTCCCCCTACCAAGAAAAGAAGGATCCATCCACCGCCTCCTTTTCAACCGTCGCGCCCCGTCCAGCCCTCCTCCCCGTCCACCCGAGGGGATGATACGGGGACTGACACGGCAGCGACGGGTACGGACGACGAGGCATACGACGAGGATTTTCCGTCGTCGCCTCCCACCAGGGCTTCTCCACCCGACGAGATTGGATCGTTCCACTCAGTGATCGCCAGGGCATCCGAGCTTTTCCAACTCTGCCCTGAGGAGAAGAAAAAGGAAGGCTTCCTTTACCAACGGCGCGAGGCCAAGAGGAAGACGGTCCTCGCAGTGCCTCTGTTGGACGACATTTGGGATGAGGGCCTTTCCCTCCTCAAGAACCCTTCCACGACGCCAGCGAAAAGAGACCGGTACGAGAAAAAGTACCGGGTCCCGGACTCGGCCCCCCTATGCCTCCGGGCGCAGCCTACCCCGGACTCCGTCGTCTCCGCGGCAGCCAGGAAGAAAGCGGGGGGGGGTGCGGCCTCCACGTCGACTTCCCCGCCGGACGGCGAGGGAAAGAAATTGGATGCCATGGGACGCAGAGTCATCTCGTCGGCGGCGACGACGATTAAAGCGGCCAACGCCTTGGCTATCGTGGCCCGCTACGACAGGGAACTCTGGTACAAGATAGCTCCCCTGCTGGATTTTCTGCCGGACGACAAGAGGGCGGAGGCCCTTGAGATCCTGCAGGAAGGTGAGGTGGCCTCGGACCACGCCATCACCGTGGCGACGGACATCGCCGACACTGGGTTCCGCCAGATGGGCAACGGCGTTTGCCTTCGACGTCGCGGATGGCTCAAGGCTACGGACTTTCGGCAGGACGTCCAGACCAGGGTCCTGGACATGCCCTTCGACGGGAACAACCTGTTTGGGAAGACAGTGGACGATTCCCTTCAGGCCATCAAGGCGGATACTGAGACGGCCCGGGCCCTTGGAGTACTGCAGCAACGGCGGACGCCCTTTCGGAGCGGCGGAGGCAAGGGCGCCTCCAAAGGTTCCGGCGGCGGTTTCGCTTCCTACCGTCAAGCGGCCCGCTCGTCGTCGCAAGAGGCCTACAGAGGACGAGGCAAGTCTGGCGGACCCCGCCGTCGTCGCCAAGGAGGCCAAGGCGGCAAGGCCGCGTCCAAGCAGGATTGAACCGGCCGTGGGGTCGGGCCCCCACCGAAGCACCCCGGTGGGAGGCCGGCTGGCGGGCTTCGTCAGCGTGTGGGAGTCCATCTCCACCGACCGTTGGGTGCTGGACGCCCTGGCCCGGGGCCACGCGCTCGAGTTTCAAAGAAGGTGCCCGCGCGTCCCCCCCGTGGCCAGGAAAGAACTTCACGTCCCTCAACTTCTCCTGGAGGTAAAGGCGATGCTCAGAAAGGGCGCCATCGAACTCGTCCCAAAGAGGCTTCGGGGCTCCGGAGTCTACTCGCGTTACTTCCTCGTGAAGAAGAAGACGGGAGGATGGCGCCCCATCCTGGACCTGCGACGCCTGAACAAGTTCATCAAGGCGCAGAAGTTCCGGATGGTCACCCTCCAGCACGTCCTGGGTCAGCTGGAGGAAGGAGACTTCCTATCGTCGTTGGATTTGGAGGATGCCTACTTCCACATTCCCATCCTAAAGGGGCACCGAGAATTCCTCAGATTCGTGGTCCAAGGGCGTCATTACCAGTTCAAAGCCCTTCCCTTCGGACTACGGTCGGCACCCAGGGTTTTCACCAAGTGCCTCGCACCGGTGGCGGCGCAGCTGCGCCGCGAGGGGATTCACGTCTACCCCTACCTGGACGACTGGCTCATCCGCGCCAAGACGAGGGAGCTCGCCGTGGTCCACACGGCAAGGACCGTCCAACTCCTCACGGACCTGGGATTCTCCGTGAACTACGCCAAATCCCACCTGGTGCCCGCGCAAGTCGCACTGTTTCTGGGAGCGAGGCTCGACACAGTGTCCCTTCTGGCCTCCCTGTCGGAGGAGAGGACCAGGACCATCTTGGGCAAGGTGCAACGGATGTTGGTGGCCGACGCGGCGAAGGTGAGGTCCATCAAGTCCCTCCTCGGGATGATGTCTTCCTGCATCTACCTCATTCCCATGTGCAGGCTCCGGATGCGCCCGTTGCAAGAGTTCCTGGATGCGCGCTGGATCCAGACGACGGGCAGCTTCGAGGAAAGGATCAAGCTCGACGAGCGTTTCCGACGAGCGATACGGTGGTGGGGCACCCGCGCGCATCTGACGGCGGGCATGGACTTCCAGACCCCAGCCCACCAGGTGACTGTGACCACGGATGCCTCCCTAGAAGGGTGGGGAGCGCACACCGAAAATCTGCACGCAAGGGGACTCTGGCTCCCGACGGAGAAGTCCCTGCATATCAACGTCCTGGAGCTCCGTGCAGTGTTTTGGGCCCTCAGGTCCTTCCTTCCGTCCCTCAAGGGCAAGGTGGTGAGGATCTTCACCGACAACACCACCACCATGTTTTACATCAGGAAACAGGGCGGAACCAGGTCCCCAGCGCTGTCCAAGGAGGCGCAGGACCTGTGGCATTGGGCCGTCGCCCAAGGGATTCTTCTGGTGCCGTTTCATCTGGCAGGGATAAAAAACACCATCGCCGACTCACTCAGCAGGGAGCTGCGCTCGTGCCACGAGTGGGAACTACGGCAGGATCTGGTGGATCGCCTCTTCCGACGGTGGGGCACACCCCAGATCGACCTGTTCGCGACGGCGACGAACACCAAGTGCCGGAGGTTCGCCAGCAGGTTTCCCCAGACGAGGAGCATGGGCGATGCTTTCTCGTTCCCCTGGGAGGGCCTGTTCCTCTACGCGTTCCCTCCCTTGCCTCTGCTAATCCGGCTCGTCAACCAGCTCAAGAGGTCACGGTGCAGGATGATCCTCGTCGCACCTGCGTGGCCGAGGCAGATATGGTTCCCGGACCTTCTGGACTTGTCGGCGTCCCCGCCAATCAAGCTGCCGGCGGACGCGGATCTACTCTCCAGGGAAGGAGGCGCCATCCTCCACCACGACCCGAAGTCGCTGAACTTGCAGGCCTGGCTCCTGCAGCGCTAGAGTTTGGAGGATACGACATACCGGCCGATTGCAGAGAGGTTCTTGCAAAGGCCAGGGCGTCCTCGACTCTTAAATGCTACGGACACAAATGGAAGAGGTTCTCTGTCTGGTGCCACGCACAGAAGATTAACCCTCTACGGATTACGGCTCCCCAAGTGCTGCCGTACCTGCTGACGCTGGCCAAAGCTGGTCTGGCTCACGCGTCCATCAAGATTCATCTTGCTGCGATCTCCCGATACACCAGAACCACGGGCCGGACGTCCTTGTGGTCTCATCGTCTGGTGAAAGAGTTTATGAAGGGACTGTTCAGATCGTTCCCGCCGGTGAAGGCTCCGGCCCCGGCGTGGGAGCTCAACGTGGTGCTGACCAAACTCATGGGACCTCCGTTCGAGCCTCTGCACTCGGCCCCGTTGAAGTTTCTATCGTGGAAAACAGCTTTTCTCGTGGCCATCACCTCCGCACGACGAGTGGGAGAGATCCAGGCCCTTTCCTGCAAGGCCCCGTACTTGACTTTCCACGACACGAGGGTAGTGCTCAGGACGCACCCCTCCTTCATGCCCAAGGTACCGTCGGACTTTCATCTCAACGAACCCTTGGTGTTACCTGTGTTCTTCCCGTCGCCTTCGTCGCCGGCTGAGAGGACTTTGCACTCTCTGGATGTAGCTAGAGCGCTGAAGTTCTACGTGGACCGCACGAAAGGTTTTCGGAAGACGTCACAACTCTTTGTGAACTTTGGACCTGTCAATCAGGGGAAGGCTCTCTCGAAGGCTTCCATCTCCAGATGGCTCTCCGGCTGTATCATGTACTGTCACCGGTTGGCAAACCGACCGCTGCCTGGCCGTCCGAGAGCCCATTCCACCAGAGCGATCGCAGCTACCACGGCGTTCCTATCTGGTGTGCCCCTGCTGGACATATGCAGGGCTGCTACGTGGAGGTCGACGCACACCTTCACGAAATTCTACTGCGTCGACCGGGATTCCAGGGAGGAGTCCAGGGTCGGCCAAGCAGTGCTGCGCAACCTGTTCGCCTGAGGTGAGCCTGGTGAGGAGGTAAGATGCTTAATGTTGAGTTGATGTGATGCTTAATGTTGAGCCTTTGCCACCTCCCGTGGTTGTGCATGTGTGTACTGCTATGTATTCTTTATTCATGAGCATGTGAATCCATGCCAGACCCCATGCTGGAGAAGGAACAAGTTACTTACCTGTAACTGTTGTTCTCCAGCATGGGTCTGGCATGGATTCACATGCGAACCCTCCCGCCTACCCCTCTGCGGCTCTTCACTTGGTCATACTGCCACTTCACGTGCTTCCAAATCTGAAGATGGCTGCCAGAGGCGGTGCTTAGGTAGAGGGCAGTCATTGGCTGTGGTCAGTATGACGCAGAGACCAGTGATTGGTTATTACTACGAAAGACAGATCAGAAACGAAACTGATACTGGTTTTTTCTTTACCGAGGATTCCCAGCCTGACGACGGGGAATATTCATGAGCATGTGAATCCATGCCAGACCCATGCTGGAGAACAACAGTTACAGGTAAGTAACTTGTTCCTTCTAACCTGTCCCGGGGACACTGCAAGACTAGCGCTTACAGTAGCTCTGTGGAGGTGGGGTCAGGCAAACTCTGGAGACATGGTTTATAAGTCTCAGTGGAGTCACACCTGCAGTGGAAGGGTCCCTCCTGTCAGTCAGAGGCCAGTTTTGGCATGGTCTGTTAAGTTTAGTTATCGATTTGTTCCCGTCCCCCACCCCTCCAAACCCCCACCCCCAACCCCGTAGATATCCACACTAGGGTTGGGGAAGGTGATTTAACCGGCCCGGATCTTAGCACTTCGCGACATGGGTGAGGACGTTGAGAATTACCGCTGGGATCCATTCCTGGGGGACTCGCCTAGCATATTTCTGAGGCGTAATACGCCCCGTTTGTGTGACTCGGTGAGGGGTGTAATATTGTGATAAGTGTTGTACGTCCCAGTGGTAGTCTGCAGCTTACTGTAGTGAGGGGACGCAGGTCAGATCAAGAATATCATTTATCAAATGTGAATGCACACTTTCTCAGATGACCCCACTGAGAGATATGACTGTTTATTTACCAAATGTGAATGAGCACATTAGGAGGTGAGCCTCCTGATTCATTTAATCAGTTACAAAATGAGAATGAACTTGTCCTCCTGGGCACGCACAGGACCTGCTTTAATATTGCTTCAACTAAAGTGTAATTAATGCTACGGAAGGTGATGGAATGAGAATTGATAAGTATTGGGACTGTTATGTACTAGCAGAGCGCGTCTCTGTTAGGAGCACTGTTACATGGTTCATGTGTACCAAGGATTGGGTTAACTGACATTTCATAAAAGAAAGCGGTTTACGCTTGTTATAAGCAAGACTTTGTCTGTTTATTTAATCAGGGGCACGAGTAGAAATGTCAGTCATCTGGGCGGACCAAATCTAGGCCCTCATGAGGTTTCATCCATTATCCCCCTGGGTTTTCATTATTTGCGCATGTGTGTAGTAAGGTCTTGTACTCCTATGCTCAGATCTCCTACAGGTTGCATTTCACTCATTCTAAGGAAAAAAGGGGAGAAACGCCTTACACATGTACAGGGCGATGGCAAACTTGTCTTAGAGGCCTTCATCTTCCTCTTCCTGCAGCTGATCGGGGACTGAGTTTCTGGTGAGTCTCCTTTTCATCGCCACCTTCGTCTGGCGAGTAGCCGGCATCCTCTTCCTCCCCCTCATTATTCACCCCTGGGGCAGAGGGTCGAGAGCCCGGCACTGTTGCCCTCATTACAAAGACTTTCTTCAGCCTACGCGCCGGTTCGACTGGCTCTTGGGGTCCCCGGTCTTCCCCATTTGTGTTGCTCAGGGGCCTCTAAGAGGCAGTCCTCTTCCGAGCTTTCTTATAGCCCTGATCAACCCCTGACTTTGGGTGTTGTGCTGATGCTCCCTCCCCTGGGCTAAGCGTCCTTCTCTTCCTGGAGTTCTTTGCCTTTTGCTCATTAAGCATGGTCTCCAGCTGGTCCAGTCTCTGAGCTAGGGGCAGCACTCCTTCTGAGACTGCTTGTGACATTGAGTCGCCCAATACCCTCTTGAATCTGAGGAGAGGTCTTCTTCCTCTGATGCAGGCAGTTCTCCCCACGCCTCTGATCACCATTCTGGGGAGGTGCTGTGGTACACCCTGGCCTCCCGATAACATGCCATTATGCTGATGATTGCTCACACAAGCTTCTGGAGCGAACACAGCTGCTTCATAGGCCCATGGAGTGTCTGTCTAGCTTGCTGAGGGCTTTCACTTTTTAATTTCTTTTTTTTAATAGACTTCATCTCAATGATCGTACTCGCAACGCGCTGTTTGGATAACTAGCTTCTTCTGAGGAACTTTGTTAGATTGAGCGCAGTGCTTGCCAGGAAGTAGCTCCACAAGAAGGTGCCAGCGGGGTCCTAATGCCTGCCGGGTGCTCGTGGGCAGTTGCGCACTGAATGTTAGTGTGGAGAATCGGTGCCGGCTGCCTCACGCAGGCTCGATCGCCTGCGGCTCCGGTCCCATCATCCGAAACGTGGAAAACGAAGCGGATACGAAAAGGAACGTTGCCGCGCAAACCCAAGCTTCCGCGTGTATAAATGCTACGCGAGCAGGAAGTCTCGGAACATTATGCTATCCGGTCACGGACAATGGAAGTTCTAACGCACGCGCATTTTAAGACCATCGTAAGTGATAACTCAAGCGCTATCATCACATATACAGTAAATGTGCCCAAAGATTCACTTATCTGTGAAAGCAGCAACTAAGAAAGAGGAGTTGTCCTTTCAAGGAGTTCTACTTACAGACGTAGCCAGGGCCCGATTGGACAGAAGAGACAGGCCAAGACTGCGAGAAAGCAGAGGATTATGGGGATTTGTAGTTCCATAGACCTTTTACTTTAACTTTAAAACTCCAACCCCTTTTTGTGTTTAACGCCTTCAGAAGGGCTCACAAAGAAACAAAAAAACGTGTCAAGTTTTAAGAACTTTTAAAATGTTAAAAATCGAAATGCTGAGAGAGCAGTAATAAAGATGAAAAAGCATAATGCTCGCCTCATGTCTCGACTATGCCTGGAATTACTTGTACATTGTATTAGGGCAACAGATATTCAGTGCACCCCGCAAGGGAGACTCCTTCACAAGGACTCACCCGTATGGGAGGGACTGCTCAGCTCCTCGTACCAGCACAAGTTCCGGAGCTGCATCAGCTACTGGCCGAGGGATCTGTATATCCTCCCGGTGAGGGTGCTGAGGGACTGTTGGGTCCTTTTACCGGGTCTTCACCCAAGGGGCTATGCCTTAGTACCGGTATCATGTCCGAGGGGGCGCTTTTAAGCAGTTCTACCGTCGGATCCGCCGAGGGCGTAACTCCTACCGGGCCTAGGCCTGAGGAACAGGGTAGGCCCCATGATCCACACTCAAGAGTCCTAGATGGGGCGGCGCCAAGTGAGTCGAGCAACATGACGCAGGCACATGGAAGGCAGCTTCACAAGATGGCTGCCGCAGAAAATCCAGGCTTCTGGCTGACGCCCCTCCAGGGAAGGCAGGCGAAGGACCCTGTGTCGAGGTGGGACTGGTGGCATCCAGGTATGTGGCCTACAGCTTATCCTCCCTTTGCACAAGGAAAGTTCCCGCTGCGTCCATATGGGCAGGGCACACAACGGCTCCAGCAGCTGCACGTCAATATTGGCTACCACCAATCCAGCCTGCGAGGACAGGTTCTTTGAAAAGTTCCTCGGGCTTATGAAATTTCCATGGATGGGAGTCATCCTCAGGGACTCCATCAGGAACTTGCTCCCTCCAGTTGTCCCGCTGGCACCTCAGGCCCCAGTACAGGCTCCTCCAGTCCCTGGTCAGCCTCAGCAGTCCGCTCTGGCTCCCCAGCCGATTGTGCAGGCGGTTCTGCATCAGCCTCTGCTGCAACCTCCGGCTCCGGTCCCCGTACCGCAGCCCCCGCTCCTAGCACTCCCCCTCCGGTGCTGGACCCCCCGCATCCGCAGGTGGACACAGATGAGGATGATGACCCTACATGCTGTCGTCTTCTAAAGCCGTCCACGAACGTCTGGAAGGGTTGGCAGAGTGCTCCCTCAGCCCAAGGTCAAGCAACCAGCAGAGGGGGGTCCTCGCAGAAGTCCTCAAGCTATGTCCCATTGCCAGAAAGGGGATCCTGATGCAGAAGGACTTAGTTGCCTTGGCCAAGAAGGGTTGGCTCAAGCCCCACTCAGCCCAGCTGTGAAACGCCTGGACGCCAAGTACAGGCAGATGGGGGGGCGGGGGATACACTCTTGCTATCGGCACATCAACCTCAGCCACACTCCTCTGTGATCGCTGCAGCATCACTGTACTCCAAGCCTCAGTCGTCCTCAGCCTCCTCCGCAGTACTGCTAGACAAGGAGGAGAAGATCTTTGAGGCGTACGGGAAGAAGCTGTATTCCAATGTGTCCTCGCACCTGCATCAAGCCAACGTGGATGACGGCTGGCAGCCGCCAACCAGAGGCTCTGGCGGGAAATTGCGGATCTCCTCCCAGAGCTTCCGGCGCAGAGCCCATCACGATTCAAGGCGGGATTGGCGGAGGCCCAGATCATGGTGCAGGACGACATGGATTCCTCCGTGGCCCACAGTGACACCTCTTGCCGAGCCATCTGTCTTGCCAAGGACATAAGAACGGCCTGGTTCCGGACTATGAAATCAACCCAGATGTCCAGGAACGCATATTGGATCTTCCGTTCGAAGGGGGTGACCTCTTTCACTCCACAATGAACGAGGAACTGGATAAAAAGAAAAACAGCTCTCAAACGGCCAAGTCTTTATCCATTCTTACAAAGACCACACCCAAACCATACACCCAGACACAGCAACGCTCTGATAAGGGGCATACATAGGTTTCCAAGGCTTCCAAGAGCAGAGGTCCAGGCAGCCTGACCGTTCGCCGTCTCAGCATCAGTGCAAACAAGAAGTGGGGGGAGTAGGGGCTTTTTCCAGTCCCCCTCTGCAGCAGCCTCAGAGGGAAAGAAGGCATGACACGCCCCTCCCGGTCCACATGTCTCCAGTGCGTGGGTGGGAGGGGGTGGGGGGCTTGGTCTCCATGCACATTTCTGGCGCCAGAATTTCCCGGACTTCTGGATCCTCCCTGTAGTCCCCACGGGGTACCGCCTCCCTATCGCAGCCTCTATCCCGCCTCCCCTCCACTCCCACATGTTAAGACAGCAACTCTTTTGGTGGAGATTCATTCGCTCATCGAGAGCCAGGCAGCAGAGGAAGTCACAGCCTCCCAGCGAGGCTTGGGCTTTTACTCCAGGATTTTCGCCATTCAAATAAAGAACCAGGCAGGGCTGAGAGTTGTGCTGGACCTTGCCACCCTTAACCTCTCCCTACCTTTACAAAAATTCAAGATGGTTACGCCAGCTTTGATAGCGGAGACACTGCAAGGGAGACGGGATGTGCTCCCTGGATCTGAAGGACGCGTACTTACACGTCCTGCTGTGTCGGCCTCATCGTTCCATTCCACGATTCAGGATCATGGGCTACCATTTCCAATACAAGGTGCTCCCTTTCGGCCTCAACTCTGCCCCCGGGGTCTTTACCAGGCTGATGAATACAGTGGTGCCCCGCCTCAGGTCGCAAGGCCACCACATTTACCCGTACCTGGATGACAGGCTCGTCAGGACGGTATTACCCAAATTGTTTGTTTACAATTGTTCAAATGTTTGACCGAATTTAAAGGGTCACAATTGACCTTTTCACAATTGACCATATATATATATTTCTGAGGCTTGTGGAATCTGCTTAGATCACATGCTGTGCATAGGCCGACATCTAGTGGAAGCTGCGGAGTATTACAGTTTGTTTTTCGAAAATCGAAAATGGGCGTCGACACAGGGCGTGCCAGTAATACTATCCCTAGTGTGACGTCCACTGTACCCATGATCCCTCACGCGTCTAGGATCCCCAGATTGTTTTTTTCCGCCATTCTGGTCGGAAGCACTTCATCGGAGTTCCCTGGCTTTGCCATATTTGCACTCAAAACTAATTCTAATTTGCCCCGTTTTGTCACCCTTACGTCGATCAACATCTCGACGCCGAACCGGGGAGGAGATCAACGTCGAATACCCGACGGATTGGGCCTTGAGGCTTCCGCCTCGGCTCGGGCCTGGGCCGCTGGCCTCGGCCCTACAAGTAGGGAGAGTGGGGGGTGGTACACTTCCACACTCGGATATATATATAATCATATAGACACCTTCTTACCTACACACACTTGCCCGCTGCCCACAGGCGCGTATGGAGGGTACGCCCTTTCAGTTTTGCCCCAAGTGTAATAAGAAATACCCTTGGGTAGATAAGCACGCTACGTGCAATCTTTGCCTGCCCAGAGACCACCCCAAGGCGGGTTGCAGGGCCTGTAGTAGGTTTAAGACCAAAACTCTTAAGGACCGCTCCACCAAGCGTTGGGCCCACCACGCCAAGCTAGCAGCTATGGAGGCGGAGGGTACCTGCAGCGACGCCGGACTTTCGGACGGCGAGGGCACCAAGGCGTCGAAAGACAGCCTAACGCACGTCCCCGGCCTCGGAAGGTCGTCCGTCCCGGCGACTATGGGGAAGTCCCCCGGCGACAAAAGCGTTACACATACACACGCTAAACACAAAAAAGCCACCCGAGATTCGACGTCGTCGAAGCCTCGAAAAGAGGACCAGAAGGAGCGGTCCGAAAGGACGTCCTCTGGGCGGTCCCGGTCGAGGTCGCCGCACGACGTCAGGCAAGCCTCCACACTTGCACATAGTGCCTCGCCCATTAACATCACGGAAGATCACTCGTCCGGAGACTAACACGACTTCCATCCCCAGCCTGCACCCCAGGAAAAGGGTACATCACTTGGGAGTAAGGAGGGCCCAGTTTCGAAGCCTAGTTCGAAACACAGGCATTCCACCTCCGATCCTCGACGCCAGGCGTCGAAAGATAAGGGAAATGGTAAACACACTTCCACCCACGGGGAAGGGGGTAAGCAGCAACGGAAACAACCCTTGCAATCCTCCACAACAAGAGAACTGACTTCCCCGTCCAAGTCTTCTCAGGGACAGTCCATAGAAAGTTCCAGCAAGGTCACCCCAAGCTCCAAACTCTGGTCATGCGAGGACATTGACAGAGTAATGTCAAGGATGTCTTCCTTGGCAAATTTCTTCGAAAGACACCCTGACCAACTCCTAGCTTTAAACCCTCAGGAATCTTCTCCCTCAGGTTCAAGGGACCCTATCCCTTCAAATAAAAGGCCCCGGGTCGAGACACCATTAAGGGCTTCAGACCCCTTTGAGGTCCAACCCTATTCTTGCCTTTTCCCTACAGGCCAAGGAGACTCTTCCCTTATAGAGGGTCAAGAATTTGAGACGCCAGAAGATCTCGCAGTGTCAGATTATTACGGGGAGGACGAAGACGAGGATGAGCCAGAAAATAGCCCAGATATTTTCAGAATGGACTCACCAGTCGAAAGGGAAGCCCCAGTGTCTGATTCCCCAATAGATAATCAGCCCCTCCTGAATGAACTGCTCTCTCGGGCAGCTAACCACTTCCACATAGACACACAAGGTGTCCAAGAAGAGAGGGACTTCGCGGAGGAACTAATAGGGGAAAGGAAGACAGTAGCCCAGACCATTCCCATCCTGAAATCTATTCAACGCAGAATAGCACCATCCCTTATCAACCCAAACCTGACAAGACCTGTAAACCCGAGAGTAGAGAAGCTGTTTAAAGCAGCCCAGTCGGACCCTCTATATATTAGAGGTCAACTTAAGCCAGACTCTCTAGTCGTAACTAACACCCGCAAGAGAGCTGGAACCCCATTATCTTCCTCTGAGGCTCCCCCCGACAAGGAAAGTAAGAAACTCTATGGTTTTGGTAGAAAAGTAGCTTCCACGGCAGCCTACCAAACCAGAATCGCGAATTCCACCACACTGTTGGCCAGCTACAACTGCCATCAGTGGGAAGAAGTGGCAGCACTAATAGATTCCGCTCCCGAACCCCTTAAGAGCCAGCTATCTCGCATTTGTGCAGAGGGAAGAAACGTCTCAGGCTGCATTTTAAAAGCAACTTTGGACGCCGCAGACAATGCGGGTAGAATTATAGCAGAGGGGACTGTCATCAAAAGACATGCTTGGTTGAGACAGTCGGGATTCAAAGCAGAAACACAAGCTGCACTCTTAGACAAACCGGTGGAAAGTGATCTCCTGTTTGGAAAGGCAGTCGAGGACGCTCTAAAAAACGCTAAGGAGGAATTCGACACCCTCAAATCCCTTGGCCAGTTAACTACAAAACCACCTAACCAAAGAGGGAACGGCAATTTTCGTCGCCCCCGCGGCCAAAATTCCAATAGAGGAAATAGCTATTCCCACACCCAGGGTACACAGTGGAACACCAACTCACAACAGTCTACCCAGGGGTATGGTAGGGCTAGTAGAAGAGGACGTGGTAGAGGCAGAGGCAGCCCCAGTAAAGGAGGCGACACGCCTCCACCAAAGCAGTGACGCTCATTTCAGGGTCCCTTCCCATACAACCCCAGTAGGGGGACGAATATCCAGCTTCACCCAGGCATGGGAAGGGATAACATCCGACAGGTGGGTGCTGTCAACGGTATCCAATGGGTACTGTATAGAACTACTGCAACGTCCCCGAAACCATCCTCCAAGACAAAAAGTCCACTCTTTAGAACATCAGAAGATCCTCCTCGAGGAGATCTACAATCTGCTCCAAAAGGACGCGATAGAAATCGTCCCAAGCCACCAGGTAAACAAGGGTATTTATTCAACTTACTTCCTTGTTCCAAAGAAAGACTTAACAATGCGCCCAGTATTGGACTTGCGGCCTGCCAACAAGTATGTCAAGCCCCAAAAGTTTCGTATGACTACACTACAAGAGGTAATCCCCCTCCTAAAAAAGGGGGATTACATGGCAACTTTGGATATGAAAGATGCCTATTTTCATATTTCCATGCTCCCAGCGCACAGAAAGTACCTACGCTTCAAGGTGGACAGTCGCCACTACCAATTCAAGGTACTGCCCTTCGGGATAGCTTCGGCACCAAGGGTATTCACCAAGGTACTGGCGGTGGCGGCTGCACACCTACGTAGGAAAGCTATCCCAGTATACCCTTATCTGGACGACTGGCTCATAACGGGGGAAACCCCAGTGATTTGCAGGACAAACATTCAAAGGACTATCGACCTCCTTCACGAATTAGGCTTCTCAATCAACGAGAAGAAATCAAGCCTAGTGCCAAGCACCTCCAAACAGTTCCTAGGAGCTATCCTGGATACTCAAAGAGGGTTAACGTTTCCTTCAGAGGAAAGAATTCGGAATATACTACTGCAAATTCCGCAATATCAGGCCGGTCGCCAAATAACGGTACGCAGGGCAATGCGTTTACTGGGCATGTTGGCTTCATGCATTTACCTGGTCCCCCACGCGCGACTGCGCATGCGTCCCATGCAGGAATGGTTGGCGAAACAGTGGTCTCAGGCAAGGGGTCAGTGGGACGATCTAGTGGTCGTTTCGCCAACATTGGTACAAAGCCTTCACTGGTGGACAAGAGTAAATCTTGCTCAGGGGAAACCTTTTCACGATCCCGAGGTACAGGCAATAGTCACTACCGATGCATGCCTCACTGGGTGGGGAGCTCACCATCTCCTCCACACAGCCCAACATCTTCCTGTCAGCACAACATGTTCCAGGGGAACTCAATTCCCTAGCGGATGCTTTAAGCAGAGACTCCCTCCCAGAGGAACACGAATGGGTTCTACACAAAGAGGTCGTAGAAGACATCTTCTCTCAGTGGGGTTGCCCCACTATATAGACTTATTCGCCACAAGCGAAAACAGACAATGCCCAGGATTTGCATCCAGGTTCCCCCAACCAGACTCCCAGGGGAACGCCCTGTGGATGAACTGGTCAGGGATGTTTGCGTACGCTTTTCCACCAACTCCTCATCAGGAAGGTGGTCAACAAGATGAACAGAGAGTCGATGACGCTCGTCCTAATTGCTCCCATGTGGGCAAGACAACCTTGGTTCCCACACTTACGCAGGATGGCGGTGTGCGAACCCATCAGACTTCCAACCTGGTACAACCTTCTGTCCCAGCACCAGGGTCAAACAGTGCATCCTCAACCCAACTCAATGAACCTCGCAGCATGGCTCCTGAGGTCATAGAGTTTGGACATCTCAATCTACCACAAAGATGTATGGACATCCTAAAAGAATCTAGGAAACCAAACACAAGGCACTGCTACTTTGACAAATGGAGGAGATTTGTTATTTGGTGCCAAAATAAACAAATCAACCCAATTGAATGCACTCCTTCCACTATTGTTACATACATGCTCCACCTGCTAGATGCAGGTCTGGTTTTTAACTCACTCAAGGTGCACCTGGCAGCTCTATCAGCCTACACCACCTCCCATAACAAGGTATCGTGGTGGAAAATACCAGTGGTTAAAGCTTTCATGGAAGGAGTAAAGAGACTTCATCCTCCAATTTCCAACCCACCACCAGGATGGGACCTGAACGTGGTGCTAGCTAAACTCATGGGCCCGCCCTTCGAGCCCATGCATAAAAGTAGTCTCAAACATCTGACTTATAAAACAGCCTTCTTAGTAGCCATTACTTCTATAAGAAGGGTCAGTGAAATCCAGGCTCTGTCAGTGCAGGATCCCTTCTTTACTGTACACAAGGACAAACTGGTTTTACGCACACACCCTAGGTTCTCACCTAAATTTATCTCTAAATTCCACGTAAACCAGTCCATCGAGCTTCCGGCTTTCTTCCAAAACCCACAAAGCTCGGCTGAGGTGAAACTACACACACTAGATGTGCGTAGGGCGGTCCTCTACTATGTAAACAAGACCAGACCGTTACGAAAAACAGATCAGCTGTTTGTCTCCGTAGCTACAGGCAGAGAGGGGGATCGCGTCTCTAAGGGTGCCATCTCTAAGTGGATTGTTAACTGTATCCAGCTGTGTTACTCACTCGCTGAAAAGACTCTGCCTTTCACGCCTAGGGCCCACTCTACAAGAGGTATTGGGGCCACTCTGGCTTTCATTGCAAATGTACCCCTTGACACCATTTGCAAAGCAGCTACTTGGAGCTCTATTCACACTTTTACTCAGCACTACTGCATTGACACTCATTCCAAGACAGATACACAAGTGGGACAAGCGGTTCTAAGACATTTATTTGCTCATGACCCTTCTCACACCCCACCTCCTTCTTCAGGTACTGCTCGCTAATCTATGCACAGCATGTGATCTAAGCAGATTCCACAAGCCTCAGAAGGGATACATTACTCACCGTAATCGTATTTCTGATGCTTGTATCTGCTTAGATTCACATGCGACCCACCCTTCCTCCCCTCTGAGAGAAGGCGCATGGTTGCTTGTAGTCCTACCTTTCTACCTATCTGCTTGGATTATCTGTACTCACGCTACTCCTCATGCTACCTCATGTCAGGAAAAACACAATCTGGGGATCCTAGACGCGTGAGGGATCATGGGTACAGTGGACGTCACACTAGGGATAGTATTACTGGCACGCCCTGTGTCGACGCCCATTTTCGATTTTCGAAAAACAAACTGTAATACTCCGCAGCTTCCACTAGATGTCGGCCTATGCACAGCATGTGAATCTAAGCAGATACAAGCATCAGAAATACGATTACGGTGAGTAATGTATCATATATATATATATATATATATATATATATATATATATATAATTTCTGATGTTTGTTAATCTGCTTAGAATCACATGCTGTGCATAGGTCTGACATCCAATGGTCACTGCGGAGTATTGCATTTTGTTTTTCGTAGTCGAAAAGGGGACGTCGACAAGGCGTGTCTGTAACTATCCCTATAGTGACGTGCGTTGTACCCACAATCCCTCACGCGTCGAGGTCCCTCAGATTGTTTTTTTCCGCCCAGCTTATGGTCGCCTTACGCGGAGCTCCTAGAGAGACATTGCTAAACAATTACTACGGACCTCGGTCCTTAATATATACTTACTGTTAAAAGATCCCTCCCCTCGACGTTAGCTGTGAAGCCGTTTCTCCGCCGAGCAAGTTTTCGACGGAGGAGAAGAGACGGAGGAGATCTTTCGGCGCTGCCGAACACTTGGCCAGGCCTCGCCGGCCAACATACAGTAGGGAGAGTGGGGGTTTCTAACTTTTACCTTCTCGTCGAGAATGTCTTTCTTTCTCCCCTATCTTTCCCTTGGGGTTATCACCAGTTTTTATTGCCTCAGCTATGGAGAGGACACCTTTTAAGTTTTGCCCACGCTGTAGGGGCAAATACACTTGGAAGGACAAACACAAGCTCTGTAATCGTTGCTTGCCCCTCGATCATAAAGAGGACAGCTGCGCGGCCTGTAAGCTCTTGAAACCAAGAACTCTTAAAGAACGGAAAGTTAAGAGGTGGGCGGACTACGCGATGTCGAAGTCAGTTTCCTCACCTGCCGCCGCTGTTACAGAAAGTGACGAGGAGGGTGATAACTCGACGTCCGTTACGGAAGTCATTAACCCACAGGAGCGGCGCTCGCGCTCCTCAACGGGCTCGGCTCACGCCCTGCTTATGGGGATGAACACCCCGGCGACAAGGACGCACACAGACTCCATAGGCCTAAGCACACAACCCACGGCTCTTCTTCGTCCAGGACGAAGGATCCACCAGCGCCGAAGGGGACGCAGGGCACTCCGGCGTCGACCTCAGACCTCAAGGGTCTCAAGCCCCACCCGCAAACGCAGCCGCGACCAGCGATTGGGCTTTTATCTAATACGGGCGCTACCTCAAATACATCCGACGTAACGCTCCATAGAGCGGCCGTTGAAAAACAACGCGCAACGCAGGCAACGCCAACTCCAGAACCCTCGACTGACAGACTCGTCGTCGAGAGTCTGGCGAGAATTGTTTCCGAGGACAAACGTAAGCGGACGACGAAACAGACGTCGAATACCGCACCCAAGGATATAGAAACGCCGAAAAAGCACAAGAGTAGCCAGGAACTGCCCCATCCATCTGAAGGCACTTCTGAACTACCGGAGGGCTTTTCTGAGGGCGACGGAAACCTTTCGTCGACGTTGTGGGAGCGTTCGAAGCGTTTTGAAGGTGAAAACACTGTTATCCCCCCTCTAGACTATTCAGGGGTTCCCCATGAGACCCTGGAAAGACTCCATTCTTGTATGGAAAAGATGGAGAGGTTTTTGGGTAGCCAAAACCCACCCACACCCAAAAGACCAAGAGAATGGACCCAGGATGACCCTAGGGTCAAGATTCCTAGGCTGTTTCCCCCTTCTACAGATGCATATGACCTCACTGAAGCAATACCTCCAGGAAGATGAGGAGTGTTTAGGTGGAGAGGAAAAACTTGAGGAGAGGTTTGAGGAAGACCCTTACACTAGCGCAGGAGCTTTTGAAGAAGATACAGCTACCTCACAGCCCTGGCACTCCCCATCAGTGCAGCGTTGGCAATCCCCATCAGTGCACTCAGACCCTGATGTCTTTCATCCTTCTCCTCCCAAGGACTCACCTGGGAACACCTCCCCTATAGATGACCAGCCTTCACTTAATGCACTATTGCGCAAGGCAGCAGCGCATTTTGAAATAGACACAGGGGAGACCCTTCCGGACATAGACTTTGTAGAAAAGGTTATTAAAGAAAAAGCCCCGGTCAGCCAGTCCATTCCGCTCCTGGCTTCTATAAAGAGAAGAATAACTCCTTCCCTTTCCAATCCGGCCTTAGTCAGAGGGGTCAACCCTCGGATAGAAAAGCTCTTCAGCCCTTCGTCTTCTGACCCTTTGTACATCAGGGGACATTCTATTCCGGACTCTCTGGTAGTGACTAACACAAGAAAGAGAGCGGGGGTACCACTATCTACTAGTGAGGCACCACCTGACAAAGAGGGCAAGAAGCTCTATGCACTTGGGAAGAGAATCACGACATCCGCCGCCTTCTCAACCAGGATCGCGAATAACAATTCCCTACTAGCTAGCTACGCAGATGCACAGTGGAGCAAGCTGCGCAGCGAAGCAGAGGACGCACCAGAACCCCTGCGTTCACGCCTGTTGGCTACTATATCAGAGGGAACTCTTGTAAACCAGGGCATCGTAAAGAACTCCTTAGATGCCGCAGAGACAGCTGGCCGCTCCCTGGTTCAGGGAATACTTCTCAAACGCCATGTCTGGCTGCGCAATTCGGGATTTAAGCCAGAAACTCAGGCTTCCCTAATAAATAAGCCCATAGAGCAAACACATCTGTTTGGGAAAGCAGTTGATGAGGCCCTAGAACATGCGAAGGAGGAGTTTGATACCATCAAGACTCTTGACCAAATTTCTAGCCCACCTAACAGACGCAGCTATGGCAATAGACGCTCCTTTCGTGGCCAACGCCAGCAGCAAAGCCAACAACAATTTTACTCTGCTACCAACTGGCCCTCTAACCAAAGCACCCAGTTCAGTCAAAGAGGCCAACGTCGTGGCAAAGGAAGAGGGCGCGGCTCCAGTCCAAAAGGCCCCACGCCCAATACCAACAAATGACCCAAAGATTCGGGTCCCCTCCCATGCATCACCGGTCGGGGGCCGGCTAACATCGTTCCTTTCAGCATGGGAGGGAATAACGTCAGACCGCTGGGTATTATCCACCATAGCCCACGGATACTGCATCGAATTCAACGGTTCCCCGAAATACAGACCCCCACGGAACCGACGCATGACACCAGAACACCTCACTATTCTTCTTCAAGAAGTAGAAGAGCTACTGAAAAAAGAAGCCATAGAGGCTGTCCCCCTATCTCAGGTAACAGAAGGTATTTATTCAGTGTACTTCCTTGTACCCAAAAAGGACTTAACCATGCGCCCTGTATTAGATCTGCGCCCAGCGAACAACTTTGTCAAACCCCAAAAGTTTCGTATGGTGACCTTGCAGGAAGTAATCCCACTTATCACAGGGGGATTACATGACAACACTAGACATGAAAGATGCATACTTTCATATTTTAATGTTGCCAGCGCACAGAAAATACCTCAGGTTCAAGATAGAGAACAAACACTATCAGTTCAGAGTACTACCCTTCGGGATAGCATCTGCACCAAGGGTATTTACGAAAGTACTGGCAGTGGCAGCGGCCCACCTGCGCAGATTATCCATCCCGGTTTACCCGTACCTCGACGACTGGCTCATAACAGGGGATTCTTACGAAACGTGCTTCTCCAATACCCAAAGGACCGTAGACCTTTTGTCCCAACTGGGCTTCTCCATCATCGAAAAGAAGTCCAGCTTAGACCCCAGCCAAATCAAACAATTCCTAGGGGCTCTAATTCGAACAAAGGACGGCCTCGTCTTCCCCTCCAACGAGAGGGTCCAGAACATGCTGTTTCAGATCCCCCAATATGTGGCAGGTCGAGAGGTGACGGTACGCAAAGCAATGCGCTTGCTAGGGATGATGGTGTCATGTATTTATTTGGTACCTCACGCGCGCCGGCGCATGCGCCCAATGCAACAGTGGCTCTACAGTCAGTGGTGTCAGGCCAGCGGACAATGGGACGATCTGGTGGTGGTCTCGCAGGCCTTGGTTCTCTCGCTACGGTGGTGGACAAAGGAAAACCTGTTATTAGGGAAAACTTTTGCCACACCCGCAGTGGAAGCCACTCTAACCACAGATGCATCCCTTACAGGATGGGGGGCTCACCTATCCCATCAGACTGCTCACGGAGTGTGGACTCCGAGCTTAGCATCCAAGCATATAAACCTGCTGTAACTATTAGCAGTGTTCAAAGCACTGAAAGCCTTTCAGGAACACTTACAAGGAAAGACAGTGATGGTCCTCACAGACAGCACCACAACCATGCACTATCTCAACAAGCAAGGGGGCACTCACTCTCCAGGACTGTCCAAGCTGTCCCAGAATATATGGAAGTGTGCTCTCAAACACATGTTCCTACTATCACATGTACCAGGGGAACTCAATCTGCTAGCAGACAAACTCAGCAGAGACTTCCCCCTACCCAAAGAGTACGAATGGCAATTACACGAAAACATCGTCTTAGACGTCTTCACGCAATGGGGTTTCCCGGAAATAGACCTGTTCGCAACCCTGGAGAACTCACAATGCCAAAGTTACGCCTCCAGGTACCCCCAGAACCAGTCCAAGGGGAACGGTCTGTTGATTCAATGGTCAGGGAAATTTGTTTACGTCTTTCCCCCGACTCCCCTCCTCAACAAAGTGGTGCACAAGATGCACCAAGAGCAGGTTACCATGATACTAGTAGCCCCAATGTGGGCCCGGCAGCAATGGTTCGCTCACTTGATGGAGATGTCCCTATCTCCCCCAATGAAACTTCCCTGCCCGTACAACATGCTGTCACAAGACAAGGGCAGGACACTGCATCCATGCCCTCAGACCATGAACTTAGCAGCCTGGCTCCTGAGATCATAGAATTTGGACATTTACATCTCCCTCAGAGATGTATGGACATCCTCGGGGAAGCCAGAAAACCTAATACTCGCCACTGCTATTCTAGCAAGTGGAAAAGATTTGTCATCTGGTGTAGAAGTAAGAACATCAACCCGGTTGACTGCTCTGCCACTAACATTATTCTGTACTTGACCCATTTACTGGATTCAGGTCTAGTGTTTAATTCCATTAAAGTCCACCTAGCGGCACTTTCTGCATACACCACTTCCCAACTTAAAGTGTCGTGGTGGAAGATACCAGTTATCAAGGCCTTTATGGAAGGGGTAAAGAGAATACACCCCCCGATAGCTAACCCAGCTCCCGGATGGGACTTAAACGTGGTACTTTCTAGACTCATGGGCACTCCTTTCGAACCCATGCACAAGACAACTCTTAAATACCTCACTCTTAAGACTGCTTTCCTAATAGCTATCACCTCCATTAGGAGAGTAAGTGAACTACAGGCTTTCTGTACTAGACCCCTTCGTATCAGTTCACAAGGATAAGGTGGTTCTTCGCACACACCCAAGGTTTGCACCAAAATTCACCTCGAAATTTGGTGCAAACCAATCTATAGAACTACCAACGTTCTTTCAAAACCCTTCCAGCTTGGGAGAAAAAAGTCTGCATACACTAGATGTACGCAGAGCTGTCATGTTCTACATGGAAAGAACCAGATCACTGAGAAAGACTAATCAGTTCTTTGTCTCGGTGGCAGCAGGAAGAGAAGGAGATGCAGTCTCTAAGTCCACTATATCTAGATGGATTGTACAATGCATCACTCTCTGTTTCTCTCTTGCTAAGAGAGAACTACCCTTCAAGCCAAGAGCACATTCCACTCGAGGCACTGGGGCTTCCATAGCATTCATTGCAAATGTTCCCCTTGAGTCCATCTGCAAAGCGGCTACCTGGAGTTCTGTGCACACCTTTACAAAACACTACTGTCTAGATGCACACTCTAGATCTGACTCCCAGGTGGGACAGGCAGTATTAAGACATCTTTTCTCTACTGTTCCTTCTCATAACCCACCGCCAACTCCGGGTACTGCTCGCTAGTCTATGCACAGCATGTGATTCTAAGCAGATTAACAAACATCAGAAGACAATGCATTACTTACCGTAAAAGCATTTCTGATGGTTGTATCTGCTTAGATTCACATGCGCCCGCCCTTCCTCCCCGCTCGGATGGAAGGAACATAGACATCCTCTACTATATTTCTCTCTTTTCTGTACTCACTCACGTCTAGAAGGCTCCCTCAGGGCAGAAAAATACAAACAGAGGGACCTCGACGCGTGAGGGATTGTGGGTACAACGCACGTCACTATAGGGATAGTGTTAGACACGCCTTGTCGACGTCCCCTTTTCGACTACGAAAAACAAAATGCAATACTCCGCAGTGACCACTGGATGTCGGACCTATGCACAGCATGTGAATCTAAGCAGATACAACCATCAGAAATGCTTTTACGGTAAGTAATGCATTGTCATATGTGTGTGTGTTTGGTAATATATATTTATTTATATATATAGGGGTTTTGGGGGGTTTGACGTTAGGTGGGGGGTTTTTCCCCACATATGTTACAATGTAGTGTGTATGGCAAGTAGTGGCACATGAATTCTTATCATATTCTGTGGTGCAGTTATTCTGATGCAATTTTCATCCTTACACAAATTATGTTCCCCTCGTCTTTGAATTACTTCATTTTAGTGGAGATTATTTTTAGTTCCATCTGCAATTATTGTACCCTGTCTGAAGTTTTTGCCAGCCACATCAGTAATTATGAGTGATATTTGTTTTTGTAATGCAGATTTTTTTTCTCCAATGGAATTAAACACTTGATGCACGGGTCACAATGTCAAGTTGCAAGCTATAAAAAGTAACTTGCCACCTTAATTCTACACATACACACAGCACACCATTTTTTACTCACCAAGAGTCCAATACAACTAGCTAGAGCTAGTGGCGAGTGCACATTTCGCTCCCTGCTTCATTGTCTCTGTAGGAATACCTAACAAAAGTACTCCTTCTAATAGCAAAAACACCCATACCCTCTGGGGCCACTAAACTGGGTTTTCATTCAGAAAGCACGGCTGTATCTCTGACCTCAACCATCACTTGAATACCTCCTTTGGAGGAGGGGGGTATTAAGTACAACCACGTCTCTCCCCTGTACCTTCTGACAGGCTTTGAGAGAAGCAGCACCTAGAGTCTTGGAGGCATTCCAAGGCTACTATCCTTAATGAATTTAATAGCTGTGACACCTATGATTTTGTTGGACCTCTTGAGTCATTTAAGACATTATGCTCACACTGATTCATGTAGCCGAACTGACCTTTATGATAAACCTGTGACAGACTCGTTAACGATAGTGATCTGTTCCCAAACAGTCTTGCCACTTAAGAATGTCGACAACCGTTCACAAACTACACCGGATTTGCCTAGCGGTTCAAGCTACGAGCCAATGTCATTACTGTTAGCAGCACCAGTGGCTTCCATCACCGCTAAAAAGGTGCGACCACAGATCCATAATCTTGCTTCTCCTGCCTCTGTTGACTCCTCTGTTAAATCCCATTCTGATTCACCCCCCCCCCCCTCTCCTCCCCCGGACCTATGAGTTCCAGACCTAAATCATCCAACTTGCAGAGTCTTTGCCTAAGAAAATCCCATATAACATTTCCCAAGGATGGACATATTAGAGACCCTGTATTGGATCATAAGAACTTCATTATCACAAATGTAGTGAAACCATCTGGGAAAGAACCAAGAGAAGCCCTACGAGGTAAAGTACTTGCATGGCTTCGCGCAACATCTGTGCCAGGGGTGGTCTGATGCTCTGATTTAAAAGTTCCTATGTAGAATTAAACTTCATTGGTGTGCCTAGAGGAACATGTGTGCTGGTGGGATGCGGAAACAGTAACTTGCCCCACTATTTAAACCTGTGTAAGTACCTGCCCATGGGCTCTTCAAATCTAGGACTTGTAGTCTGATGCTTATTTCTTATTGGAAAATTATTCTTTTTTATTCTGTTTTTAATTTGACTATTTTTCTTTTTAGTTTTACCGCTGCCGGATCTGTCCCTTCTGCCCTTCCTTTGTGTTTTTTGTTATTTCATTATTCTTTGTTTGTAAATGTGTTTTCTTTGTAGCGCTCTGAGGCCTGCGGGCGTGTAGCACTTTATAAGAATTCAAATAAATAGGTACTGTGGCAGATCCTTATGTCTTAGAGTGCTTGACTCTATAATCACAGACTATAAAATTATTTATTTTATATCTTTGGAAAAATGTATGCAAATTACACTGTTTACACCGATTTGTAAAGAGTTGCAGTAGCTGGAATGGAGAAACTACCTTACAAACGCTTTTGGATTGATAGATCAAAAGTATACTTGTACACTCTGTGCTAAAGGCACTCAGATACCCTTGTGTCCAGTGCGCCATACAAATAAAAGAAACTATGCATGCTCACAAATGCCTTACCTCGTTAGTTGTGCACATGTAACAAAATGAGCGCACAAGGGCAGCCATTTCCGCAGGTAGAGAAAAATAATTGGAGGGAACATTGGTCTGGATGTAGTGCAATGTAGAAAAATGCATTGCTCAAATCTACCACTGTGAAATAGTGTGTTTGCAGGAATGCTGCAAAAAATCGTTGTGGGGTTGAGGACCAATGCATACTCTGTCTCAGTAATATTGTTCATAGGGCGTAAATCCTGTATAAAACGCCACACCCCTCCCTTTGCTTTCTGGATCGGATAGATAGTTGTGTTTTCTGCAAAAGCAAGCTTTTAATGCCCATTTACCGCTTTTCGTCCTACCAGAGTTTGATTATACTTTTCTGTACCTTTTGTATTTATGAATTAGTTTCATTAAGGATGTTTTTTCATGAGCATCAGAATGAGCCCCCTCCCCTTTTTACTGTGCTGCTACTCGCAGCTAAGTGCGTTCATTTATACCGCGTTTAACTTGCATCTTTATTGCACTGTCCTGGCATCCAAGAAGGCCCCAATAGAGGTTCCACTACCTTTGTTAGTTTCAAGGTGTAGGTCTGGTTGGAAGTCTGGTGTTCGTGTGATCTTGTCTCCTAACAGGAGGTCGTTGAATGACCATTTTTCTAAGCACGATTTGTTGGCTATTGTAGCCTATTTCAACAGGTGGCCACATGTTTGGCTTTACAGACCTAATCCATTAAGTTTTACTTTGAAGGACTGCTTCATCCATATCCTACTTTTAGGCATCTTCTTTCTGCTTTGACACATCCCTAAACCGCTCCACATTGGGACTTTGCATTTGTCTTGGGGTCACTTGTATGTCTCTTGACCCTGTACATTCCTATAAGCTTTACCACTTTAGCTGGTGAGCTGCATTTTTGGTTGTAGGCTCTATCTTCCATGCTGAAAATGTTGTGTTGTGGGAAGTTGTATATTTCATTCATAAACATTTTTTCTGAGATTTGGAAGCTACTGAATGTTAGCATTAGAGTCTAAGCCTAATGCTCGCCTCCGGTCTTGACATAGAATGGGATTTATGCTTATATAGAGTGTAGATTAGGTAAACCTACCCAGGTAGAGTAACTCCACTTTTAACCATATTTGGTCAAGCTCTGCAACAATACAAAAACATAATCTACAATTTGAGCAAGCAATTGGGTGCTGTAGTCCACTGCTCTCAGGTTACCACTGCATCTGTATAGACATAGGTTAATACTTCTGTTCAAATGAAGATGATTTGTGGACTATTCTGGACACAAAGTATAGACCTAAAGAGGATTCAAGGTGCTGGATGTTTGACTCTCTGAAAATGCTTGATACAGTGATTCCCCGGAAAAAGTCCCATGGGTGGCAAAATGTGGGATTGTTAGAATCGACCAAACAATGTAAACTTTCACCTACTCTCGAATATTTGCAAGAGTGAGGCGGTCAGGACATTGATGGCTAGAACCCAAATTGTTTGGGGATTCATGGTGGCCAAACGGCTGACTGCAACATATGGACGATATTGATGTATGACTCAATGTAATTAGACCAAAAAAATGCCACTTGGAGCTGTACTGGAAAGTCAAACTAATGTAAGACAAATTGCTGGAAATATAAGATCTCACGATGGATAACCATTTCAGATGATATGAAGTCACATCTATGAATACCTTCTGCTTGGTTGCTGCTATGGGGGTGGACGTTTGGCGTTATTTGCCATTGGCCCTCATCACTCTCGGAAATGCTGTGCTCCACATGCTGTAGTGTTTTGGAACCTAGGATCCTTTTTTATTAAGGGCTAAGTGTGATAACAAAGGATCTTTTTTTGTATGACTTCAGTATTCTGGTTACTAGATTTCTTTCGATTTGAGCTTTATTTGTTGCTTCATTCCATAGACTTGACGATTTTTAAGGAACTCGTTTTTCAGCAGAGTTTTAAAAGCTAGCCATCGCCATTCTTGCCAGATGGATTGCTTTACATGTTTTAATCCTATTCTTTGCTTGGTGCTTCAGTTCCTGAATAGGAGGATGTGGCTAACCTCTCCACGTGGACATACATATCCTAAAATATTGCTGTACTGGGAGTTCAGGTCCTCTTATTGTGATACTCTTGCTTCACAGCTCTTGCCCTGCCAACCTTTCCTGCTTCTGCCATGAAATGGACTAAATATATTTCTGGGGCTTGTGGATCAGTTTACATTCACGTGCAAGGCA
The DNA here is from genome assembly GCF_040938575.1 of Ambystoma mexicanum. Classification (NCBI taxonomy): domain Eukaryota; kingdom Metazoa; phylum Chordata; class Amphibia; order Caudata; family Ambystomatidae; genus Ambystoma; species Ambystoma mexicanum. The sequence continues at coordinate 83,047,185 of NC_090931.1, forward strand.
TATTACTCCACCTACTTGTTGCTTATGGGTATTGCAAATGATAGAATTACAAAATAAGCTGATGGACAGGGGCATTCCTGTCTTACTGCCACAATGCCACTTGTCATTTAACCCTCAGATTGTTTCTTATTGTCATTGAATGGCTGCAGGAGTACTAGGTAATAAACCCAATTCACGAAATGCGTCTGTTTCCAGTTGTCCTGGATTAAGTCAACTCGACTTTGATGGTGGTGTCCATACCACAACCTGCAGGTCATATGGCTAATTATGACCGCCTGAAAAATCACATGAGAATGACTTAGAATGGACATGTCATTAGTTGGTGTATATACTTGAACTTCACTGGCCTTGATGACACTCCTTTTTACCACTGCTTCCAAGGGACAATGAGTTATTTGCGGTGTGTAAAAAGGTAAACCAATGCCTCTAAAACAGGGCTCTACAACCTTTCCTCTCCAGATGTTTCGGATTAAAATTCACGTGATATCTGGCTATTGACTGGGGGTGATGGGAGTTATAGTCTAAAACATCTGAGAGCCAAAGGTTGCAGACTTCTGCTTAAAAAGAAAAATCAGCAGCAGCACTTAACGTAGGCTATGATGGCTGCCAAGGCTGGCGCCTCCAATTAAGCCCCCTTTTCGGTAATGTAGGTCTAGTTGCAAGGGAGCGAGTGCTGTTTAGTTCCCAAGGAGTCTGTAACCCCCTACAAACCCGTATCAAATGTAACTTCACGTTTACAGCCAGCTGCCCCTCTTATTTAGAAAGCACCCAGCAACGGTAGCTCATGAGCTTCATAATAGTGGATAAACGGTGCAAGGGACTAAAAAGCCCTACAAACTGCCTCTTGCTTTTAAGATGATCAGCAGTCGGCCATACTTGAACGATTGTACGGATGCCTCCTAAAGCCTAAAGGGGAAAGGACAGTACCTGGTCATTGAGAGGCTCCAAATGCAGTAGTGACGTGGCACAGACCCCATCACCGCAGTAACAATTGGCAGAGGTAATAGCTGTTGGAAAAAAAACATACCACAGAAGCTGACATTTTGGAGCAGCCTGCATGAATCAAAAATGCGGTGGAAATGTCGAAACACAATTTCAGTCAACACCAGAAAAAGCATGAATACCTACTTTGACCAGTCAAGTCTTCTTTAAAGGCAGCTAAACCTAGTTGCACTGTATTCACACACACCTTTGGAACACTCTGGAAAGTATGGCTGAAGAAGCGTTACACCACTTCTGAACCTGGTTAGTAAATAAAGTATGAGGATGAAGATCCAGCCCACACAATTACTGCAGAACTACCACCACGGCATACCCAGACACTAACAGGCCACTGCAAATGGTAACATTCCCAAGATGGAGCAGGAAGAAGGGGAAAACGAAGACTGAGACAAGCGGTTACTGACTAGACCTACCCCTCCTACTCAAGGTGTGAAGTAGAAAATCTATACCCCAATGAAGTTGTGAAAGAGGAATGTGAAATGGAGGTTGGAGGGAGGGGAAGAGGGGGAATTAACAGAGAAACAAGGAAATTGAGTCAATAGATCCAGAGGAATATCCAATGCACTAACCAGATAACAAAACCTTGATTTCGAACTCTTCCACGGATGACCAATGTGGTTATATTGTACTATTCCTGAGCGGCAACAGATTTTTGAATCAAAATACCAGAAGACAAAGTATCAGTATTTAATAGGCGACGCTAGAGGAACTGAAGCATATAGTTTAATGTGCTCACTTGATGGAAGCCTTTTAAAACCAGATGCGGGTAACTCAAACGTAAGACTCAACAATCCAGGTTGTGTACCAGAGGATATAGAAGCAACCTTAAAGAAGAAAGTCTCCATCAAACCCAATCACTATAAAGAAGTATTACGCCCCTGCCTTACTGTTGGTATCGCTCCTTTTCTCCTTGGTGTACCCATTGGCACTTGGAATGGTTTATTTATACAGCGCTTATGCACAGGTGGAGTGATTTAATGCGCTTCAAGGCGGGAAGGGAGCAAGGGAATACACTAATCATTCTTTGGCCTTTAAGTTTCTGAATGATCTAACAGAAAAAAAAACTACCGTACTAGGCCTGATGGCATTTCTCCTAGTGCATGAAGTGTTAGTCACCATCTAGCTAGTGAGGGTGGGCCAAAAAAAGGGGGGGGGGACAAAAAACATACTATTCCTATTATATTCAGGTCATGAATGCGTACATACGGAGGTGCGAGAGGGCAGGAAACAACCGCATCCAGTCCAGCAGGGCCCTGGGGTTATACAAGTGGTTTCAACCCAGCACTCCACCTAAGTCAATGCCTGGCGTTTGTTTTATTCATATTTATATAGCGCGCAACAGTCCAAGGACATTGTGGCACTTGTTACGGTACAAATCTTAGTTACATCGTCATTAGCAATATATATAGAGGGTACAGAATAGTTAGTCATTGGTAGCATATGTACAGGTTATGGTAAATGTATACTTCTGATGTTTGTTAATCTGCTTAGAATCACATGCTGTGCATAGGTCCGACATCCAGTGGTCACTGCGGAGTATTGCATTTTGTTTTTCGTAGTCGAAAAGGGGACGTCGACAAGGCGTGTCTGTAACACTATCTCTATAGTGAAGTGTGTTGTACCCACAATCCCTCACGCGTCGAGGTCCCTCAGATTGTTTTTTTCCGCCCAGCTACTGGTCGCCTTTAGGCGGAGCTCCTCGAGAGACATTGCACATTTCATCTCCTCGACCGTTGGTCGTTTTCCTATATTAATATAGAACATATCGATCCCCCCCTCGACGCTGTTGTGAAGCTGTCTCCGCCGAGCAAGATCTTCGGAGGGGACGAGCGGAGGAGATCCTTCGGCGTTGCTGAACACGTGGCCTGGCCTCGCAGGCCAAATACAGTAGGGAGAGTGGGGGTCGTGGGACATACAACCATCAGAAATGCTTTTACGGTAAGTAATGCATTGTCATTTGTATTATAATAAGGAAGGCATGAGGGGAGATGGCACTGCTAGTTGAGGAACGTGGCCTTGAGGTTGTTGCGGAAGACAGATGGAATTTTCAGCTCTAAGGGTGGCTGGGAGAGAGTTCCATAGTTTTGGTGCAATGCAAGGGAAGCCTAGACCTCCTGCTGTAGCTCTGTGTGGTCTGTGTAGTTGGTTGGTGTACTGAGCTCTGGTGGGGCGTGTGGATGTGGTCCTGCATAGTGCTTCAGATAGGTATGTTGGGGCAGTTTTGTGTATACATCTGTGAGTGATAAGGATTTTCAGAGTGATATGGTCTTTGACCTGGAGCCAACGGGCTTCACGTCTGGCGTGGGATATATGGTCTCTTCTAGGGATGCTCATAGCGGCTCTGATTGCATTGTCTTGTGTAGTTTGCAGTCTTTGAATGTTCTTGGCGGAGGTGCCAGCTAAGAGAGCGTTGCAATAGTCCAGTTTGGCTCCTATAGTTGCTCTAGCTATGGAAAGGCGGCTGGGTGTGGATAGTTCGGGTTTAATGGCATTGATGAGTTTGGTGATGAAGGCGGATGCAGAGGCTATGGCGCTAGCTTGTTTGACGCTAATTAATGAACAATGTGAACACCTAGAGTCTTGACAGAGGATGATAGTGGGATGGTAGTGTTTATGTTGAAGTTAGTGTATTGGGGCTTAGCTTCGTTATTGTGTTAGGGAGGCCAAGGATGAGGATTTCGGTCTTCTCCCTGTTAAGACACAGGCGATTGATTGCCATCCAAGCTTGGATAGTGGCATAGATGTTGTGAAGGGCTGTGGTGTCTTGGCGATAGTCCCGATAGGGGTATAAGTACTTGAGTGTCGTCTGCATAGTTGGTATATGCTACACCCATGGAGTCCAGTAAGTCGAAGAGGGGTTTTGTAAAGAGGTTATAGAGGGTGGTGGCCGTGCAGGATCCTTGGGGGAACACAGCAGTTGATGGTGGTAGGGTCTGCTTTTGCTGTATCCGAGTAGACCTTCATGCCTCTAGCTTCAAGGAAGGATGTGATTCAGGATGCTGCTTGTTTAGAGAAATGAGCTGCATGGGTGAGGTGGGTGCTAAGTATTTTGTGATCCACCAAGTCAAATGCAGCTGATAGATCGAGTAGGAGGAGCAGTGCAGGTTTGCCTTTGTCCATGATCTGTGAGATTTGATTTTTTAGGTCTAATAAGGCGGATTCTGTGTCATGATGCCTACCCCCGGGCAACCGGATCAAGCCCATCAGCCCCGGGAGCAGGCATCCAGGTATTTAATAAAACCCCAGCAGCCCCGGCTGGGGGCTGTCTGAGTTCAGTCCTGGCGCCTTAGGCACCAGGCTCGTAGACTTTACTTACCTCATGCAGACCACGCTGCAAATGAATCCAAGCCAACGTGAGGCCTGGATGGGACTATTTTTCTACAGGAACTATTTTTTTACTCGGGTATGGTTCTAGGGACGACTTACCTGGAACTACTTTGGAGGCTATTTAAACCACGCCCGAACAGCAGCACATTCTTCGTGTTATTCTGCATCCAGCAGCGTAACGCACACCGTGCCTGCAGTCAGCATCCAGTCTTCAGCCACGCCCGTCTCGAATCCAGAGCTCCTAGCAATAGAAGAAAGAAGGAAAGGTTAGAAAACAGATATTATTTCAATCCTTACCTGAATTCCGGATCCATCACGTCTTCGAACTTGAAAAGGACATTATTCTACACGCGTCGCATCGCCAGCTGCAGCACCGCGCCGCGCCATACTCGCCAGTCCTCACAGCATTTTACGATCCGGCGCAGCCTCCATTTTCTCCGCCGAATTCCACCTTCTAGGGGACAAAAGAAACATAAGGTGAGCCGAGAGAGCCAACAAATACAACCTCTCCACTATAGACTTACCTGATTAACAACTGGAGGCATTATTCTGTAACAAACCGCAACTTCTTACGCTGCACCTGTAAGGAGAGAGAAACCAGCAATTTAAACACACGCATCTTTTGCCGGACAGTGTTGGGTAATAGACTCTTACCTGAACACCATCAGCTGCCACAAGACAATCTTCCCTTGGACCCAGCTGCAACACAAGAAAGGAATGTACAAGAGTGAACATCGGACATATTGAACTCTTAACTTTATACTTACGGGTTCTCGCCTGGAACCTCGGAGTCAATATTCATCCGGAACTCTTCCAACGCCCTCAAACCAGTGAAGTGTAACTGGTATCTACGCGCCCCTGCATTCCATGCTGTTTGGAGAGCTCATCATTTACAAACATAAGGTGAACTTACAGAAAGTGAATATCGGTGGTGATTAGTGGGGAGAACAGTGGGGTGCCATTACTAAAATCCACGGGTGGCTGAATCCCTTTCTCCACTTGCAGGAGAATATTTCTACGGGTCAAGCAGACGAGATTAGCCGGTCCAGTCCAGTCTGTCATCTCTGCACTACGCTTCACGTTGGAGGAGGTCGCAGCTGTCCGGGTCCGATCGACGCCCCTGTGGGAGCCAGGTGAGTGTAACATTCTGTCCCGTGCCCAGCACGGAATCCAGATTGTCTTTTACCTAGTATGGAGTTAGCTTCTATGTAAGATTGGATCTGGTTGTGAGCTGCTTTGTCCAGGATTTTTAAGAGGAATGGGACTGTCGTTATTGGTCTGTAATTGTTGGGAAGCGTTGGGTCAAGCGTGGCTTTTTTTAGGAGTGGCCGTACCCAGGCTTCCTTGAGATTGTCTGGGACGGTTCCTGTTTTGAAAGATGCGTTAATGAAGGCAGTAATCAGGGGTGCTAGGTCATTGGCGCATTCCTTAATGGGTTTGGGCGGGCAGATGTCTGCTTTGCAGAGAGACGGTTTGAGGTTTTTGATGAGCTTGAGGACCTCCGGTTCAGTGACGTCTCTGAAAGTGAATTGAGCGTGCTTGAAAGTACTACCCTTGTCAAGTGAGGGGCAGTTAGTTTTTTGATTGCGGAGGGCTTTGCAATGGTTTTGGGTTTTGTTCTGGATGAGTTTTATTTTGTTGAGCATGGAGGACTGAATGTTAGCGCACCAGGCTTTGTCTTTAGTTATCTCGTCGGCAGGAGCTGGAGGAGTAACAAATAATTCTTTAGCTTGGGAGTTGGCCTTTGAGATCCTGTCATTCAAAGAGTTGGATTTGGCTGCTAAAATGCCTTTTTTCTCCAGCATGGGGTCTGGCATGGATTCACATGCTCATGAATATTCCCCGTCGTCAGTTTCGTTTCTGATCTGTCTTTCGTAGCAATAACCAATCACTGGTCTCTGCGTCATACTGACCACAGCCAATGACTGCCCTCTACCTAAGCACCGCCTCTGGCAGCCATCTTCAGATTTTTACCGCACGTTCATGTGTTGGGATCCTCGTGCTATTGCTCTCGAGCGTTAGTGCTATTTTTTCACGTTTTTTTCTCAAAAACTTCGTTTTTTTTTTCGGTCAAAAGAGCCTCAAGCTCCACCGACTCTCCATCCGATCAACGGGGACGCGTGTCGATTCGTCTGCGCCCCTCAAGGGTGAAGATTTCGTCGAGCTACGCTTTTGGAGGATTCCAGAAGTTTCTCAGGCCCGGACATGGCCCAGGAGAAGGGAAGCTCGACGCCCGGAAAGCTATTCAGGATCTGCCCTGGATGCCAGCTGCAGAACGTCTTTAAGGAGGACGAACACTCCTTTTGTCTCTACTGCTTACATGAGGACAAGACGCACGTGGAGAAGGACTGTGTTTTGCGGCAACATGTCGGAGCGGACCATGAAGGACCGCCATCAACGTCTCGCCAACTGGCTGGAAGGGAAGAGCCCGTCAGGCGAGAAGAAGAGTAAGAAATCCGAGCGTTCTTCTAAGACCTTTGAGGACGCCCCGGCGACGGGGGTCCAACACAAGGCCAAGCACCGCGAGTCCGCTGGCACCGGGAACGCCGAACGGTCGGGCTCTACGGGCGCCAGGCAGGGCGCACCCTCCCCGGCACCTTCAGCCACGAGCCAACGCTCTGGGTCGGGTAAGAGGAAGGGCGAGCACCCGGCGAAGCTCCTGTAGAGGCCCCGGTCGAGCTCGAAGGCCCCATCGGAGGGGGAGCGAGGCAGTGTCCCCCCCCCTCAAGGATAAGGCGGTGAGCGCACCTAAGGTGGTGAAGGCCTTAATCCATCCGGCCAAGCCCTCTATCGATACTGTTGCGGCGGCCCTGGCTCAGCCTGTGGAGGCTACACCAGTGGTGGCGACCTCGGGGCTCAGTCTCCCTGCCACCTCGGAGGGAGTCCTCTTTTGTGCCCATCGATAGGACCCCCGTGAAACCCCCGGCGGGGAAGAAAAAGGGGGGGGCAGGGCGTCGTCGTAGATTCGGCCTCAACCTCAGAGGAAGAGCTGATCGAGGTCTTAAGCCACGGCCTTGGCGTGGAAGAAGACCGGCCCGTCGGGATGGATCCCGACGCAGGTGACGACGACATCGTCGAGGGTACCGACGGGGCCCTTGATCGCCCGTCGGATTCCCCTCTGCCAGCGCCGCAAGACAACTCGGCGGCCATTTTGTTGGCTATACAGTCCTTATGTTCAGAGATAAGGACGAGACTACCGTTGCCGACGGAGGAACCTCTCCCGTCGGGGGATCCTGAACCGGGACCTTCTGGCGCTCCCCCGCCCAAGAAAAGGATTCACCCTCCACCTCCTTTTCAGCCGTCGTCCACCCGAGGGGATGATACGGGGACTGACACGGCAGCGACGGGTACGGACGATGAGGTATATGACGAGGATCTACCGTCGTCACCTCCCACCAGGGCTTCTCCGCCCGACGAGATTGGATCGTTCCACTCCATGATCGCCAGGGCATCCGAGCTTTTCCAACTCTGCCCTGAGGAGAAGAAAAAGGAAGGATTCCTTTATCAACGGCGCGAGGCCAAGAGGAAGACGGTCCTCGCGGTGCCTCTACTGGACGACATTTGGGATGAGGGCCTCGCCCTCCTCAAGAACCCTTCCACGACGCCAGCTAGAAGAGACCGGTACGAGAAGAAGTACCGGGTCCCGGACGCGGCCCCCCTGTGCCTCCGGGCGCAGCCTACCCCGGACTCCGTCGTCTCCGCGGCGGCCAGGAAGAAAGAGGGGGTGGGTGCGGCCTCCACATCGACTTCCCCACCGGACGGCGAGGGAAAGAAATTGGAGGCTATGGGACGCAGGGTCATCTCGTCGGCAGCGACGACGATTAAAGCGGCCAACGCCTTGGCTATCGTGGCCCGCTACGACAGGGAGCTATGGTACAAACTGGCTCCCCTGCTGGACTTCCTACCGGACGACAAGAGGGCGGATGCCCTGGAGATCCTACAGGAAGGCGAGGTGGCGTCGGACCACGCCATCACTATTGCAACGGACATCGCCGACACTGGGGTTGGGCAACGGCGTGTGCCTTAGGCGGCGTGGATGGCTCAAGGCTACGGACTTCCGTCAAGACGTACAGACCAGAGTCCTGGACATGCCGTTTGATGGGAACAACCTGTTTGGGAAAACAGTGGACGATTCCCTCCAGGCCATTAAAGCGGACACTGAGACGGCCCGGGCCCTTGGGGTTCTGCAGCAACGACGGACGCCCTTTCGGAGCAGTGGAGGCAAGGGTGCCTCCAAAGGTTCCGGCGGCGGTTTCTCCACCTACCGTCAAGCGGCCCGCTCGTCGTCTCAGGAGGCCTACAGAGGACGAGGCAAGTCCGGCGGACCCCGCCGTCGTCGCCAAGGAGGTCAAGGCGGCAAAGCCTCGTCGAAACAGGATTGAACCGGCCGTGGGGTCGGGCCCCCACCGAAGCACCCCGGTGGGAGGCCGGCTGGCGAGCTTCGTCAGCGTGTGGGAGTCCATCTCCACCGACTGTTGGGTGCTGGACGCCTTAGCCTGGGGCCACGCGCTCGAGTTTCAAAGAAGGTGCCCGCGCGTCCCCCCCCGTGGCCAGGAAAGAGCTTCACGTCCCTCAGCTTCTCCTGGAGGTAAAGGCGATGCTCAGGAAGGGCGTCATCGAACTCGTCCCAAAGAGGCTTCGGGGCTCCGGAGTTTACTCGAGATACTTCCTCGTGAAGAAGACGGGAGGATGGCGCCCCATCCTAGACCTGCGACGTCTGAACAAATTCATCAAGGCGCAGAAGTTCCGGATGGTCACCCTCCAGCACGTCCTGGGTCAGCTGGAGGAAGGAGACTTCCTGTCGTCGTTGGATTTGGAGGATGCCTACTTCCATATTCCCATCCTAAAGGGGCACCGAAAATTCCTCAGGTTTGTGGTCCAAGGGCGTCACTACCAGTTCAAAGCCCTCCCCTTCGGACTACGGTCGGCACCCAGGGTATTTACCAAGTGCCTTGCACCGGTGGCGGCGCAGCTGCGCCGCGAGGGGATCCACGTCTACCCCTACCTGGACGACTGGCTCATCCGAGCCAAAACGAGGGAGCTCGCCGTGGAGCACACGGCAAGGACCGTCCAACTTCTCACGGACCTGGGATTCTCCGTGAACTACGCCAAGTCCCACCTGGTACCCGCGCAAAACTCACTGTTTCTGGGAGCGAAGCTCGACAGTGTCCCTTCTGGCCTCCCCGTCGGAGGAAAGGACCAGGTCCATCCTGGGCAAGGTACAGCGGATGTTGGTTTCCGACGCGGCCAAGGTGAGGTCCATCAAGTCCCTCCTCGGAATGATGTCTTCTTGCATCTACCTCATTCCCATGTGCAGGCTCCGGATGCGCCCGTTGCAGGAGTTCCTGGACGCGCGCTGGATCCAAACGACGGGCGGCTTCGAGGAGAGGATCACACTCGACGAGAGTTTCTGCCGAGCGGTCCGGTGGTGGGACACCCGCGCGCATCTGACGGCGGGCATGGACTTCCAGACCCCAGACCACCAGGAGACAGTGACCACGGATGCCTCCCTGGAAGGGTGGGGAGCGCACACCGAAAATCTGCATGCGAGAGGCCTTTGGCTCCCGACGGAGAAGTCCCTCCATATCAACGTCCTGGAGCTCCGTGCAGTGTTCTGGGCCCTCGGGTCCTTCCTTCCGTCCCTCAAGGGCAAGGTGGTGAGGATCTTCACTGACAACACCACCACCATGTTTTACATCAGGAAACAGGGCGGAACCAGGTCCCCAGCACTGTCCAAGGAGGCGCAGGACCTGTGGCATTGGGCCGTCGCCCAAAGAATGTTTCTGGTGCCGTTTCATCTGCCAGGGATAAAAAACACCATCGCCGACTCACTCAGCAGGGTGCTGCGCTCGTGCCACGAGTGGGAACTACGGCAGGATCTAGTGGATCGCCTCTTCCGACGGTGGGGCACACCCCAGATCGACCTGTTCGCGACGGCGACGAACTCCAAGTGCCGGAGGTTCGCCAGCAGGTTTCCCCAGGCGAGGAGCATGGGCGATGCTTTCTCGTTCCCCTGGGAGGGCCTGTTCCTCTACGCGTTCCCTCCTTTGCCACTGCTAATCCGGCTAGTCAAACAGCTCAAGAGGTCACGGTGCAGGATGATCCTCGTCGCACCTGCGTGGCCGAGGCAGATATGGTTCCCGGACCTTCTGGACTTATCAGCGTCCCTGCCAATCAAGCTGCCGGTGGACGCGGATCTACTCTCCAGGGAGGGAGGCGCCATCCTCCACCACGACCCGAAATCGCTGAACTTGCAGGCCTGGCTCCTGCAGCGCTAGAGTTTGGACGATACGACATACCGGCCGACTGCAGAGAGGTTCTTGCAAAGGCCAGGGCGTCCTCGACTCTTAAATGCTACGGACACAAATGGAAGAGGTTCTCTGTCTGGTGCCACGCACAGAAGATTAACCCTCTACGGATTACGGCTCCCCAGGTACTGCCGTACCTGCTGACGCTGGCCAAAGCTGGACTGGCACACGCGTCCATCAAGATTCATCTTGCTGCGATCTCCCGATACACCAGAACCACGGGCCGGACGTCCTTGTGGTCTCATCGTCTGGTGAAAGAGTTAATGAAGGGACTGTTCAGATCGTTCCCGCCGGTGAAGGCTCCGGCCCCGGCGTGGGAGCTCAACGTGGTGCTGACCAAGCTCATGGGACCTCCGTTTGAGCCTCTGCACTCGGCCCCGTTGAAGTTTCTGTCGTGGAAAACAGCGTTTCTTGTGGCCATCACCTCTCCACGACGGGTGGGAGAGATCCAGACCCTTTCCTGCAAGGCCCCGTACTTGACTTTTCACGACACAAGGGTAGTGCTCAGGACGCACCCCTCCTTCATGCCCAAGGTACCGTCGGACTTCCATCTCAACGAACCCTTGGTGTTGCCTGTGTTCTTCCCGTCGCCTTCGTCGCTGGCTGAGAGGACTTTGCACTCGCTGGATGTGGCTAGAGCGCTGAAGTTCTACGTGGACCGCACGAAGTGTTTTCGGAAGACGTCACAACTCTTTGTGAATTTTGGACCTGTCAATCAGGGGAAGGCTCTCTCGAAGGCTTCCATTTCCAGATGGCTCTCCGGCTGTATCATGTACTGTCATCGGTTGGCAAACCGACCGCTGCCTGGCCGTCCGAGAGCCCATTCCACCAGAGCGATCGCAGCCACCACAGCGTTCCTTTCTGGTGTGCCCCTGCTGGACATATGCAGGGCTGCTACGTGGAGGTCGACGCACACCTTCACGAAATTCTACTGCGTCGATGGGGATTCCAGGGAGGAGTCCAGGGTCGGCCAAGCAGTGCTGCGCAACCTGTTCGCCTGAGGTGAGCCTGGTGAGGAGGTAAGGTGCTTAATGTTGGGTTTGATGTAATGCTTAATGTTGAGCCTTTGCCACCTCCCGTGGTTGTGCATGTGTGTACTGCTATGTATTCTTTTCATGAGCATGAGAATCCATGCCAGACCCCATGCTGGAGAAGGAACAAGTTACTTACCTGTAACTGTTGTTCTCCAGCATGGGTCTGGCATGGATTCACATGCGAACCCTCCCGCCTACCCCTCTGCGGCTCTTCACTTGGTCATACTGCCACTTCAAATGCTTCCAAATCTGAAGATGGCTGCCAGAGGCTGTGCTTAGGTAGAAGGCAGTCATTGGCTGTGGTCAGTATGACGCAGAGACCAGTGATTGGTTATTGCTACGAAAGACAGATCAGAAACGAAACTGATACTGGTTTTTTGTTTACCGAGGATTCCCAGCCTGACGACTGGGAATATTCATGAGCATGTGAATCCATGCCAGACCCATGCTGGAGAACAACAGTTACAGGTAAGTAACTTGTTCCTTATATTGGAGGGCTTTTTGTTTGAAGAGGCTCTTATTTAGGTCGCTGGGATTCGATTGCCAATTTTTTTAGCGACAGTTGCTTTTGAGTTCGTAGGGTTTGGAGTTTCTCTGAGAACCAGGAGTTGCAGTGGAATGATTGTTTTTCTTTCATATTTTCCAGAGGGGCTATGGTGTTTATGGCATTGGCGAGTCTCGTTAAAGATAGCTGATAGTATGTTAGGGTCTTGAGAGAAAGGTAGTGCTAGGCAGGGGTTTTTGAGGTGAGGACGCAGGTTGTCTGCATTGAGTTTTTTGAACTTCTTGTTGTGGCAGTTGGTGCATAGGTGAGGTTTTTTGGTTTGGGGTTGGTGGGGATGAGGAATTCGATGCACGTGTGGTCCGTCCATGGGAGGGGAGCGTGTGATGCCCAACTGGAACCGTTATTTATGTATTTTTGTCTACACTTCTTTTGTTTCTGAACAATGTACCCTTATATTACGCCCCTCTTTGAATCCCCCCCGGTCTCACTGAACCAAGAAGTAGGTTGTTTTGCAAAGTTAAAAGATTTATTTGATGGGTTTGAATATATATATATATATATCACTTTTATGAATTTGAACAATATCTAGATATCACACTATTAATATTTTACAATGATCAGCAATGGGTGATATTAGTCAACCCCCCCCCCCCCCCCAGCCTGCTTAGAGAAACAGGTCAAATACTTTTGAATGTGGCTTGTAATGAATGAGAAAAATGCTAAAAATGGATTTAATGCTCTAAATGGGATTCAAAACTTGTGGGAGCTGCTTTGGATAGTTGCAGGTACACTAGCAATGATGATGGGATAACTAGCAGATAGGAAACTGAATTCAGAGGTTGAATGCAAAGAAATGGCTATTTTACATGTGGTGAAAATGAGCCAAATGCAGAATCGCGGCAGACTTTTCTGCACGCGTTAAGCGCGATTGCGGCAAAAGTATAAGGATTCGATTGAAAGCTGAGGATGTTGGCTTCAATTTGACACTTAAACTTTGTTCCTAGCATGTACGGTTCAGAAGTTATGAATGTTTTAGTAAAGGTCGATTTTTCTCAGTCAAGATTTCAAATGAAGATGCGCTTTTGAAGATTACAAACAAGGATTGGCTTTACATTAAGGGGCTATGAAGATGCGAGATACCAACTGTACAGCCACCAGTCCAGAGGCGCCTCTTTCTGATCTTTGCCCGCTGCGACACTTGCCTTTCTTCAGCAAATATATTAGCGCATAGATGATTATCACTAAAATTATCACAGGACTATTTGGATGAGAGAAGGATTCTGGACAGACAAGAGATTCTACAATGCAGTTCTGGATATGATGGAATGGGTTGGATGGGATTACTTGGGGATAAGGGATTGGCTATGGACAGTTCTATGTTAGATACTCACAGCTATGGTTTTGGAATGGGCCCGTCCAAGATCTGGTCAAGGGTTTTTGGACTGGAATCTGCTCGCCACCGGACAGGATTCAGGTGCTTAGTTCAGCTCTCAGCAAGGCACTCTGGTCTCTGCACGGCCTCTTCGACTGGATCTGACGCGTTGGTTCTGGGTTACAGCTCTGCTCTACTGGTTTGGATCTCTGGGTTCTAGCAAGGATTCTTGGCTAGAAGCAGAAAAACAGCACAGCCAGGCTGTTCAATTTGTGATGCCCCTTGGAAGTTTGGGGTTAAAATCAGGTTGCAAGATTTTAAAGGCCAGCTGAGAAGGGTTCAGCTTTAGAATTTGGCCTTCTGCTTTTAGGCTTCTGGAGTCTGGATCTGGGTTCATCCTGCAGAGCGCTTCGCCAATAAATCAGTTGATGGGTGAATGTGTCTCTCTCTAGGTCCGCAACAGTCCGTATTTATATATTTCCCAAAGGGGTGGATAGGCTGACTATAATAAGCCCACCCTCTGGGAAACTGATTGGTCAAAGTATTCCCCCTCTCCTGATTTGAAAAGGAAACCGTGTCATGATGCTGTGTTTATGGTCCAGGGAAAAAAACCTCCCCTTTGTTTTTACGCAGAAAATCTATTTTTCATATAAAGCATATTTACAATATAACCAACTTGCTAATAATACATATTTACACCCCAAATTAAATAAGGCACGGATCTGTCCAAGTCCCATCTTAAGAGTTTCGGTTCACAATTGACAGTTTTTCGCGCTACCTGGGCACCATCCTGTAAATTTTCATATTCCTAGCATTATCACAATCGCTACAGTATCAACATTTTTGTGTTTCAGTCTCTGAACATCGCACAAATTCCAGAGTAGATTTAAACTGTGAGCCACATTTTCATTTTAACAACCTATACATTTCAGATTTTTCCCAATTGAGTTTTCTGAGTTTTTTCCCAAACAGATATTTCCTTGAAATTTCAGATACACATCAGTCTAGCCCCGCCCCGAAGGTTTGGCTGGGCCAGAGCAACATGAGCCTCTCTTCCTTTAGTAGTTGATTTCTTTTGACGCCCGAATTTGCATTTCCTTTCAGTCAAGGGAGCCTTTTGTCACTACTGGGAGCAGCAGGCCAAAATCTCCTCCTACTTCAATTAACACCTCCCTGCCAGTTCCTCAGCAGAGAGCAGGGGGGAAATTCCTTTGTTTGGGAGAAGTTGTGGAATGTCTTTGAATTTCAATGTGGCTGGCTTTAGCTCATTTTTGAAACCCTGTTTAAAATGGTCTTTTTCTAATGTACAAATTACATTTTTACAAATATAGCCACAAATCTCTTAATTCCAGACTTTTCAAAACATAGAGATTGAATTGTACAACCTATATTGCTTTTGATAGGAAGTCTCTTCTTTTCCATACTTTGATTTTAATGTACAAGTTTTAAATGACAGTATAAGTAAATGCCAGCTTCCGACACAGGCGTGCGGCGAAACTGCGCCCATTTTTGACATATTTTTCCCATGCAATCATCTTTGAATGTGGATTTTCTTGTTATAAAATGTACTTCTGCTGACATTGGGCTTAAGTGGATTCTTTAAATAAAGTGATGTCCTCCAACACCCAACAAGGATGTTGGATCTTTTGTGATGTTTGGGAACCATGGTTTTTGCACTTTCCACAGCCAAGGAAAAACAGATTTTTAAAGCAGTTCTGGGTTTCCCTTGCAATGCAGCACTGCCTTTTCAAGTAGTTTCATTTTCCTCTGTGGGCAGCCAAATGATGGGTTTTGGCAGTGGTTTCCTGTGTTACCACTGACATAGGAAAAATGGATTTGCGGCCTATTTTTCAGGTTTTCTTGCGCACTTCTGGGCAATTTCTAGCGTGCATAAGGCTTTCTGGTGGCCATTCTGTTTTTGACGAAAGCAACGCGCAGTGATGTTGCAGGGCATAGACTAGTGGGTTAGAACATCCCACAGTTAAGTGCAGAGAGGTTGTCCCGCTCATGGCGCGTAAGCTGAAAATGCAGTAATGCGGTCCGGAGGCAAGTGCAAAAGATTGGCAGGGGTGCCTGGGACCTGTAAAGCTCAGGAGTTTAACCAGGCAACCATTCAGCAAAAACTGAACAGAGTTGGGGAGGTATGACGGTGGGTGGAGAGAGAAAGAACCAAGGTTAGCAGGGGAGAGGAGGAAGAGCAGAGGATGGTCTTGAGGAGTTTCTGGAACTTAAGGTGTTCCAGAAATTTATGCATAGGGTCTTAAACTTGATCCTTGCAGCCAGGGGGAGCCAGCGGAGGAATTTCAGTGCTGGAGATGCAGTCCCTGGGCTTGAAGCCAAAGATAAGTCTTGCGATTCTGTTCTGGGTGAGTTGTAGAGGACGGCGAGTAGAAGATTGAGAAATTGGCTTTTGCAGTAATCCAGCCTGGAGAGAGCCAGGGCTCTCAAGATGGTGATTGACTGGGAGAAAGTGAGAAAAGGTAGAATACCTCTGAGGGGAAGTGCAGTTGGTAGTGGGACTTTGGAGATGTACGAGATGTGAGAAGAGAATGGAAGAGTGGAAGAGGACCCCTAGATTTTTTGCCTCATTGGTAGGTGAGGGCGCAGGGTCAAGGGGGCCAGCCAGTGTGAAAGTGGGTAAAGCTGGAGCAGTAGTCCCAATGAGGATGATCTGTATTGCTGGCGTTCAGGCAGAGATCTTTAGCAGCACACCAAGTCTAAATTGCAGACACAGTGGGGATGAGCAAGGAGGAGGCCAAGGGTAGCCCAAAAGAGAAATGTGTGTCATCCGCATAACACTGAAAGTTGGAGGTAAAGGTAGAGATCCTGGACACCACAAGTAGAGAGAGTTATAAATAAGGGAAAAGACCCAAGTTCCACCTGGGAAGGGCCGGTCAGAGAGGAAGGAGGCAAGCCACCCCCGGGCCTGATCTGTGATGCCCAGGGTATCACCCGACTGGAGATCAGGATGTTGTGGTTTACTGTGTCAAAAGCAGAAGCGAGGTCGAGAAGAATGACGGAAGAAGTGAAGTTAGTCAAGATTTGGGAGCAGGTCTTCACAGGTGTTCAGAAGAGCAGTTTCCGTACCTGCTGGATGCCCTAAAGCCAGACTGATGTTCATGGAGACAACCAACAGATTCTGTGTGCAGGGTAAGTCGAGTAATAGCCAGCTTCTCCAGGAGTTTTCCTAGGAAAGAGGTGATGGAGATCGGATGATAGTTTGCTGGAATAGATGGATCTGCAGAGGGTTTTTTGAGCAGAGGGTGCACAAGAGTGCTTGAGATGAGGGGGAAAACTCCAGTGGCGAGAAAGGTTGCAGAGGTCGGTGAAGGCAAGCGTCCCCAGATAGCACAATCCTCCCCACAATGGGAGACAATAATGGACTCTACCAGGGTGGGAATAAGGCTAGGACAAAGTGCGGGTGAGCTTAAATGGGAGTTTATCAATCAATCAGAATAGGGCATGCAAAGAACTCTGCAAACTCCGAGAGCGCTCTGTCTGACAATAGCAAAGACAGGTGTATATATTTACAAAAAGCGTCATAAGAACCTACATGCTATAGGGGGCACAGGTTAGTGGGGATTGGGTGGCGACGACTAGCTATAGGTGCTGCTGCGATGTGGTTTGCCGTGGCTGGAGGACGTCACTGGTTAACCTCGTGGGTTGGGCTGGGCCTGGCAGGTCAGCTGGGCTCATCCGGACGGTGTTGTGCCAACCGTGACCAGTGTCAGAGATTAATGTCTTTCCTGACTTTCTGCCCTAGGGCCACGCACACCGCAGTCATTCAACATTGCAATATTATCTTCCCTGGTAAATCTTACAATAGGTTATTCTACAGGTTAATGCAACACAGGAGGAATGCACCTAGAGGGGGGGGTCTTGTGGCGATACATCAATACATGGTTACCATCGTCCTGTTGACCGGGTATCATAGGTCGCGAGTTTGGGTCTCGGCATGCGACAAGCGGTCCGCGTTATCATGTCTTGTTAGAAGTCATTATGGATGTGTTCCTGTAGTGTTGCCATAATATTGGGTGTCCTAATTTTACAGGGGCCATTAACCTAAGGTGAGCCAGTGGGTCGTGGAGCCTAAGAAAGGGCGCCTTTGGATCTGTGTTTTAAGGCCGGGGTTTACTGCTGGGTTGTAAATAATTCAGGTGGCAGGCCGTGGCCTTGGGTGCTGCGGGGGAATGTGAATGCTTGAAGCGGCTCCAGCCGAATTGGGGGAGGTGGAGCAGGGCAGCACAGGCCTCTGCTTTTCCGTCTGGCAGGCTTCACTGGGGGGAAAGTGGAATGGCCTTGCATGTGCTCGCAAAGGTATTTTCCTCGTGTGTTGCATATTTTAGGTGGAAGAGACATAAACATTCATATAATATACAATACTCATTGAGTCTTTTCAAAGCTCACGTTTTTGACGTTGCTAGTGCCATCCAAGTTTCTAACAACTACAACATTTTTTTTATATGCCTATACATGCGCGGTAAGTGAGGTAGTAGTAAGGTTGGTGGAGCACGCAGGAACAACCCACCAATGAGACTGGCGGCAGCAGCACATGGTGAGCTTGGACATACATATGGTGCATTTTCGTGCACCCCTTGCGTGAGCGGTCAATATGGCTCTAGCAGCATTAGTTCATTTATGGCGCGGGACCGTGGGGTGCAGTCTTCTTGATGAAACACAACACAAAAACCCCCCGAAACACTTTTGCTATTTGCGCATAGCTACAGGGATATGGGTGCTTCATCCCTAATGTCATGTAAACACACACTCTGCCATTTTTATGGAGTTTACAAGTTTTTAGTCAGAGGGGCCCTGGAGAGAGAAGTTTCACCACAGGTGGTGTGCTCATTAGTATTTGGGGATTCTGCTTTTGTCAGGGGAACGTTTTACAGTTCTTTTCCACCCAGGCCATGCTGGCTTGGTCATGCTGGAAACAGCGATACACTGCGGAAGGTAAAATGTTAGTGTTGGTATCTAACACTAGCTCATGTCCGTCTGTTCGTGGGAACGGACTCTCAGCGGATCTGCCAGAGAGCTGTGGCCACAGGGGTGATAAACTCTCCAAGGGTGGGGGCCCCGCTGCGGTGCACAGGGCACAAACCATCGTTATTGGACAAAATGGTTTCTAGGGCCTAGCTAAATTCAGCAGGTTTGGTCAATGTCTTCAGCCAGTGGCCCATCCGCCACCTGGGCCCTGGTGGCAGGAAGGACCCCTGACGAGCCATGGACCTCACCGGGGAGAGGATGCAGGGGAGGGGGGTCTCTTGGACCAATCCTCCCATACATAGGCCAAGGCTGGAGCGAGAGTCACTATTGTCCTTGATGGTTTCGGAGGGGCAGGGGTCCACCTGTTTGGAAGAGGCTTTTATAGACCAAACTTGCAGGATATGCGTCGCTGGGGACTGCTACGGGGCGGTCCATGTCCTCTGGGACCACAGCAACGTTCTGTTGCGGCCCCATAACATGGCGACCGCCATGTTGGCCGTATTGCGTCTCCCTTTCACACATGTGCATGGCTTGGTGCGTTGCCCATGGCAGCAAGTCTTTTGACGTTGGGTTTTGGTTCCCATAGAAAGTGCAACCTTTTTCGGAGAGACTAGGTGACGCTAGTCCTTTTACTGGTTTGCTTCCTGCCCTGTTACCCTGGTCCTTTTTCTTTGCTTCTTGCTCCCAGTCTGTTCTATTACCTGTGGCTCCTTATCTCATTGTTTTGTCAGCCTTCTCTTTTGACTCCTGGAACTTTCCCCGAGTCAGCTTGTACCTTCTTGCTTCTGTCAGCTCCCTCCCCTCCCCTGTCTGGGAGGGGTCCTAATTGTAAACTTGATCTTCCCAGGTTCAGTGTTCTGTACTGCCTGGCACCACAATAATCCCTGAGCTGTTTTTCCCTGTGGTGGTGGGAGAAGGCTCCCAGTTTCTGGCTGTTTCCAGTCAGTCCAGGGACAGGCGGTCAGCTTTCCTCACTGTACATCTGTGGACTTATTAGAATGCCAAGCTTTCACCTACCCTGGATTGGCAAAGGAATAGACCAGGGACGCAGGAATCACGACGGGCATATCGTGACAATAAGGCAGTTAAAAGCAGTTACTCTGCAGTGCCTTTGAGATGTCCGATTCCCTAGGTCCAAGTGCATTTGCCAATGCTCCCAACTTTACCTCTTTGGTGGGCTCTACACTGTCACCAGTTTCCACCCCTTCAGACTCTGCTTCTCCCCCTTGACCACCAACCTGTCCGAGTTGTGTTCCACACCCGATATTGACTTTTTTAAGGTGGAGCAGATTAGAAAGTTATTACTTCTACTGTTATAAATGTTATCTTCTGTTGTGCTAGTCGAAAGCCTTTCCAGACCTCCGGGAAGCCTGTGCTTTCTACACTTAGTGCACTAGAGCTACATGTTGATGTCAATTGCCTACTTTCAGGTCAGAGAATCCTCTTTTAGAGCAAGCAAACAAAACATGAGCCGTCTGCCATCTGGACACTAAAAGGGTTGGAATGAGGAATGTTAGTTTCAATGTAATGCCTGGTTTCAAATGGATTGCATCCTCCCACGGATTCCTCGTCTTCGATTATACTCGATATCCTGCTGGCAGCTGGGAAACTTTTCATAGCAGTGGGTGCTGTGTTACCGCCGACCTAGTGTCCCTTGACAGCTTCCATCCATCTACAGTATGAAGTTGACGTCGGTATAAATGACACACACCATGCCCATTAGATCAGTTCTGTTTTTTCCGCACAGCTGCTTAAAACGGTTCACTCGCCTCAGCAATCTAACTGCACACTTCGTTACTCCATGTCTACCCTGAAAACGTGATTTAAACATTGTTCTTATTGCGGTTTCAAGATGTCGTTAACAGATCTGCACGGAGTAGGTCTTTGGCGTTTGGAAACGAGCCACAACGTCGATGGTTCTTGTCCATCTATGACCGTGAAGGCCTTAAAAGCGAGAAGGGGGAAACCCCGCTCCCCCTCCCAGTCTATTTCGACCACTACATTGAAAGTAAGATCTTCAGAGGACAAGAGTTTGAGAGAAGATTCTCCTTGCCGGGTCAAAAAACACAGCAAGCATGTGAAGCGTTCCGGGTCGAGGTCTCAAGGAAATCCAGACAGCGATGCTGTTGATTTCAGTTGACTTCTTCAGATTCCTCGCACGAGGGGAAAACCGATACTTTTTCCTAAAAAAAAAAAAAGGCTTCTACAGCTGAGTTGAAGAATTTCCACCTGGAAACGTTGAAGGTATTTTTGAAGGTGGCAACTTCAGCCCCTTGAAAATGGCTTCCGACCCCATCACGCCACATTGAAGAAGTTGGTGGTGTCCAAGCCTTCAACATTCTCCTCGAGCCTGTCTATGGCCTACAAGCCACGGACAAAGAAAGCCTGCTTTAAGCCTGAGTTCAATTTGAGGAGGAGGGAAACCCAGTATTCAGATTTGCTGGATTATGGCACACCTGGTGTCCCAGAAGAGCTAATCTCAGAGGAATCTCGAATGAGGGAGGGACCTTGTAGACACACTTAAAGATGCTAGTGGGCTGGACACTGATCCAGAGTTGGAGATAGTTACACCTGAGTGATCTGGGCATGCAAATGCATCTTACAGATCTGTAATGTCGAAGGTCAATGAATATCTTAGCTCGGGTAGAGCTGCAGTGGAATTAGAGCAGGTTGATTTGACAGATATCCTGAATAAGGGTCCTGCAATGGCTCCCATCCTTCCATTCCACACTGTTTTTTTCCAATTTTCCAGGACTATTTCTAACTGCACACTCTACCCCTGTGGTCAATGAAGACCTCACCAAGAAATACATGCCCTCTTCTACTAATCCTGAGTTTCTCTAAACATCCGAGCCCAGAGAGTTTAGTGGTACAAGCAGCCACCTCTACCTCAAAAGGTGCGGCATACACTATAATCCCACCGGACAGGGACGATAAGAGTGAATACCCTAGGAAAAGAGTTTTCTCAGCAGGGATCATGGCTCTAAATTATGTGAATGCCACCTTTTGCCTTTTCCAAATAACACATATACTCTCTGGGAGGTGGCTGCTACAGCGGCTCAACATATCCCTGAGGTTGAAGGATGTAGAGGGCTTCATAAATATCACAGTATGGCAAGGACACCATGTGTCAATCACTTGAATCTGCACTAGAGACAGCTAACTGGGTCTGCCGTTCCATGGCTGCCAGTACCATACTAAAGAGGTTTGCTTGGCTGAGAATGTCTGATTTTGCACCTGATGTGCAATATAGAATTTTAGATATGCACTTCGAAGGCTCGCAACTCTTTGGCTGTAGGGCTGATGAAAGTTTGGTGAAACTGCAATCTTCTAAAGCTGCCTCTAAATCGGAGTGTTGCAATTCGGCAGCCATAGCGGGGCCGATCATCTTATCGAAGTTGGAGGGGACAGTCATTTTGTTTCCACTCCTCTGTCAGAAGATCAGGATGCCAGTTCTCTTGGAGTAGGCAGCCTTGTGGGTCATGAGGACGTGAAGGCAGAGGTGCTGCTACACCCTGCACCTCTCTTCCATCTGGAGCATCTACAAATCCAAAACCGCTTTGAGGCCTTAACCCACAGGACTGTTGTAGGAGGCCGATTATCTTGGCATCTGGAAGAGTGGCGGAGTATTACTTCTGATGCTTGGACACTGCAAATAGTTGCCCATGGATACTGCCTTCCTTTCCTGACAAGACCTCAGACCTCCAAACTATCCCCCAAGAGGCCAGTCCTTGAAAGAACCAGACCTGTTCTGCTTAGAGGAGGTACTAATCCTGTTGGATAAAGATGCTGTAAATTGGTACCTGCAGTGGAAAGGAACCAAGGCTGGTACTCGCCGTACTTTCTGATCCCAAAAAAGGAGAGAAGATTGCAACCCATCTTGGACTTGAGATGCTTGAACAAGTTCCTCAGGAAGGGCAAGTTCAAGATGCTCTTTCAAGTGCCTTCAGGCCCTTCAGCTCCAGGATTGGATGGTGTTATTGAATATTCAGGATGCTTACTTCCATGTGCCAATACATCACAAGCCCAGGGAGTACCAGAGATTCGCCATTGGCAGTTCTCACCTTCTGTTTGGAGTGCTGCCTTTCGCGCTCACCTCCACCCTGAGAAGTTGATGGCGATGGTGGCAGCAAATCTAAGGAGGGAGGGGGATTCACATCTACCTCTACCTGGACGATGGGCTGATCAGAGCCCGTTCAGCCGAACAGGCTTTGCAACATCTAGACAGCACCTGCCTGTCATGATGCCTGCCTCCAAGGAGCCAACCAGGCCCGGCACCTTCAGAGACAGACGCCATGCATTCAAGGGAAGTCCCAGCAGCCCCAGATGGGGGCCCTTTGGACTCAGTCCTGGCGCCGTTGGCGTCAGGCTCATAGGGGACATCAGTTCTGGCGCCATCGGCGCCAGGCTCATACAGAAGTAGGTTGGGAGTAGTGCTTGGTGTAAACTTACCTGTGCAGACCATGCTGCAACTTCCAAGACTGGAAGGAACTATTTTTCTAGGGACTACTTGATCTCTAGGGTGTGACCGGTGGAGGAATACATATTTCTGGGGGAAGAATACATACCTGGAACTACTTGAAAGGCTATTTAACCAACACCCAAGCAGCAGACCACGCTTCGCGTTGTTCTGCACTTAGCAGCTGGATGCTCACCGTGCCTGCTCTTTGGTCCTCCATCATGCCTGCCAGCATCCTGGAAAACACCTAAAGAAGAAAAGGGAAGAGAACAGGTGAAAACAAGAACCTTACCTGATACATCTGCACTCCGGATTCTGCACGCCGACGATCCTGCAAAGAAGGCAAACATTTTAAACGCACATCGCGTCGCGCGCAGCACGCTGCATTTCACTCACCTGAACGTGGCGTTTTCGAGTCCTGTGACGTCCATCCGGAGCTTCCACCGCCATCCAGCACCTATTGGAAGGAAGGAGAAAGAGAGAGGTGAGAAGGGAAACACGGATCTAAGTAGAACTTACCTGTGGTTCAATTCCCTCTCCGCCTTCGGGTTTGTGCCATACCTTCAGCATCTCAGCACCCCGGCTCCTAAGGGGAAAAGAAACAGACATTGTATTAGTGAGAGCATGTGAGAACATTAGCAATACGCTCACTCAAGACTTGCCCATTTGCAAGAGAGACACCGCAGCTCTTTTCGGGTCGGCGCCTTACCTCCGGCATTGCCGTACCCCGGCCCCTATGGGGAAAAAGACATTGGACATTAAAGGAGATACTTAAACCTGCAAAGGAATCTCATTGGAATTCTTACCAGAATTTGAATTCATCCAAATCGCCTGCAGCCTGGAATCTTCTCCAGCACCTGCGAAAGAAAAGAACAGATGAGTGAATATAAACCCAAACTTGCCATAAACATTTGCGGTACGACGGGAATGGACAAACTAGTTTAAACTCATCAATCCAGTGAAGTAACTGGAATCACAACGCGCCCCTGCATCAGAAGCAGGATGGAGAGCTCGTCATTTTGGTCCCTAAGGTGAGTCTTCGCAGGGAATCCCAAAAGGGTTTCACAGAGGGAGAGAAGGGAAGTGGGAGGTCGGAACATCACCCGCAGACTATTAACCCTTCCTTTTCACACACAGTGGGATATTCCCCCGAGCCAGAAAAGCCAGGTTGGGGAATCCAGTCCAGTCCATCTTCCGGGTCTTGCGCATCTCTGCAGAAGAGGTCACAGCAGTCCCAGCCATGCCCGCGCCTCCGTGGGAGCCAGGTGAGCGTTACACTGCCACTCTTTCCACAGACTGGGCTTCTCCCTCAATTTCAAGAAGTCCCACAAGACACCTTTCTAAAAGCTGCAATTCATTGGAGCAGTCCCAGATTCGTCCTCTGGAATACCTTTGCCCCTGAGGTAAGAGCTCTTCACAATTCGCAGATGGTAAGCACATTTCTGAGTGTCCATGGTCTAACGGCCTTAAATTTTCTGACGTTGCTGGACCTCATGACATCCTGCATTTTTCTGGTGCTGGAGGCTCGTCTGAGAATGAGATCCCTTCAGAGGGCACTGCGAGGAGTGAGAGGGGCCAGTATTGTTTGGCGGATAACTGCTTGTAGTTTTCTCAATATTTGACATTTTATTTTAAACCGAAAATGCTAAGAAAACCTTACTGTCAAATGGGTTGTGTCCTCCCACGTATTCCTCATCTTACGATATTCGTATCGCGCCAGCTTGGCTGCTTCAGATTTTTTTTTCTTGGCAGAGGGCGCTGTGCACGAGGTCGTGGCATCTGTCCCTCGACGGGCTCGGTACCGTGTCATCCCCATCAGTAGAAGTAGTTTGTGCCGCCTCCGTTGGCTTCAGTTCCGTTTTTCCAATTGCTTCGCTCTCGAGTTAATGGCGCGCTTTGTATTTTCTTTGAGAAAATGTCTTCTACCTCTTCTACTGCCAAGACTGGGTTAAAAAAATGTGTCGACTGTGGATCTAAAATATTGATCACTGACCCTCGCCGCGTTTGTCTTTGGTGCCTGGGTTCCAACCATCGGACCGGGAAGTGTGGCTTCTGTCAGACAATGACGGAGAAAACTCTTCGTGAGAGAAAAGGTAAATTGGTGGTGGGGCAGGAAGCTTCCAAGGCCTCTTCGAAGGCCTTGTCAAAAAAACATAGTCGGTGAATCGAAGGATTTGGATCGGCGTAAACCTTAGAAGTGGTCTAGATCACGTAGTAGATCAAGACCTTCATCTTCAAAGATGATGAAGAGAACCACACAGATCTCCCTCCTCTTCCTCTGACACATCTACAGAATTGGTAAGATGTCCGACTAAGTCGGATTCCCCAAGGAAATGGGATGAATTTAGAAAGCAGATGAAGGTCTTTGAGAAAGCAGCCTCAACCCCCTCAAACCTCGAAAGAGCCAGACCTGGCCGCTCCATTGGACGATGCAGGAGAGTCAAACTACTGTGGGCAGAACCAGTAGTAAGGGTGAAGCTTGCAATCTCAACCCGACGTCAAATCGTTGAAGATTCCTCGAGAATGGAGTGATTCCCCAACACCAACGAAGAAACATAAGTCGTCGAATTGCTCAACGACTTCGACTCGAAGGAGGTTTTGACACCTTAGAAGACTCCTTTGATTCCCTTGAGGCAAACTCAGACACATGAAAGGTTTACTCCCTTACCTAAATCAGACTTTAAGTCCATGTCCTCCATTTCTGAAGAGCAGAGTGCCTCAGAGGAGGAAGTTTCTCCTTTTGGGGTACAGTTTGGTGCCAGAGGAGCTAATCGATCCAGAATCGAAAATGAGACCTGTGCGACACCCTTCACTCTGCTAGTGGCATTGATACGTCACCAGAGCTAGAATTTGCAATACCTGACCCTGCAGAATATGCAGATTCAGGGTACAGGAGTTTGATGAATAGGGTTGTTGAATACATGGGTTGGGGTAGATCCTCGCCCACTTTTGATCAGGATGATATGACTGATATCCTGGACCAGGGCCCCAGAAGGACCCAGTTCTCCCCTTCCATAGGGTGCGTCAGAGGACAGTGGAAAAAAACTTGGAGGCTCCTGAAACTGCTTCTGCGGTTAACAGTAATTTTCCTAAGAAATAGAGCTTCTATTTGTTAACCAGATTACTTGGAGGCATCCCACGCCCGAGTCTGGTTTCAGGCAGCAACTTCAAGACAAACAGCCTATCCATCTATACCCCCGGATAGACAGGATAAGAAAGTGGATGCTTGGGCCCGTAAGGTCTTTACCTCCGGTAGCATTGCTCTCAAGTCAGCAAATGTCACCTGTACCCTGGCCAGGTTCACCCATACCCGGTGGGACTGCATCATGGGGGTGGCTGATCATATTCCGGAAGGCAAGGAAAGGGAAGGTTTCGTGAATATTATAAAAGATGGCAAGGAGGCAATGGGCGAATGTCTCCAATCTGGACTGGATACTGCTGATAGCATCAGCAGATCCATGGCTGCAAGCACAGTGCTACGCAGATTTGCTGGCTTTTGATGGCTTGGGCTGTTTGGCAGTAAAGCTGATGAAAGCTTAGAGAAACTGTAGACCTCCAAAGCGGCGGCTAAATCTTAGCGCCTATATGCGATAGCCTCAGAAACCTTATTCGGACTAATCTTCCTGGAGAGGTCGTTCTTTTCGATACTAGTCCTCTTTTGGAAGAGGACCGGCCATACAAAGAGGTAAAAGAAATGTCCCTTGTGGTGGACGAGGTGCGAAACCAGCCTCGAACAGCATCTTTGCCCTCAGCTGCTCCTGCAGCCGCCTCCAAGTCACTGAGGCCTTATCACACAAGACCCTGGTGGGAGGCAGAATCTCACAGCATCTGAAAGAATGGCGGGTATTACTTCAGATGCTTGGGCACTGGAGACAATAGCTCAAGGTTACTGCCTTCCCTTCCTAAAAAGACCTCGGTACCATCCACCAGGAGCCAATTCTACCAAGATTCCAGATCCGCTCCTGTTGCAGGAAATGATAACCCTGCTAGAGAAAGGTGCATTAGAACATGTACCTGTAGCAGAGAGGAACAAGGTTTGGTACTCCCCTTACTTTCTCATTCCAAAGAAGGACGGAGGTTTGAGACCCATCTTGGACTTAAGAAATTTGAACAAATTCCTCAGGAAGGACAAGTTCAAGATGATAACCCTTTCTCAGATCCTTCAGGCTCTCCAACTCGAAGACTGGTTATCATTGGACCTTCAGGATGCTTACTTTCATGTGCCAATCCATCTCGAGCAACATAGTACCTGAGGTTCGTGGTTGGTGGTTCTCACTATCAGTTTCGAGTTCTGCCATTTGGGCTGACTTCCGCCTGAGGGTTTTAACCAAACTGATGGCAGTTGTGGTAGCGAGTCTCAGGAGAGGGGGAATTCACGTCTACCCCTAACTGGAAGATTGGTTGATCAGAACGCGTTCTCCCTAACAAGCTCAAGATCTGTCAATCACCTGTCGCTACCTTTACAGACTGGGATTCTCCCTCAATTTCAAGAAGTCCCACATGATACCATTCCAAAAGCTCCAGTTTATCGGAGCAGTCCTGGATACTTTCTCGGGTAAAGCCTTGCCTCCCGAGGTGATAGCTCTTCACATTCTGCAGATGGTAACAAAGTTCCAAAATGCCCAACATCTGCCGGCCTTCGATTTTCTGAGGTTGCTTGGTCTCATGGCACCCTGCATCTTTCTGGTGCCCGAGGCCCGATTGAGGATGAGATCCCTTTAATGGGCTCTCAGGACTCGGTGGTCCCAATTCTCAGGGAATATATCGGATCTTCTGCAAGTTCCAAGCACAGTTGCTCAATACCTTCTATGGTGGGCTTACAACGACGACATTCTCAAGGGAGAATATTTTTGGCAACCATGGCTGGAGATAACTGTAGTGACAGACTCCTCACTCACGGGGTGGTGAGCCCACACCAACGATCTGACAATAAGCGGTCATTGATATCCATCGGAGTCCAAACTACACATCAACCTGTTGGAGCTGAGAGCAATCAGACTAGCGCTGAAGGCTGTCCTGCCCTCTGTACAGGGAAAGAATGTCTTGTTAATGATGGACAACACGGTGGCCATGCACTACCTCAACAAGAGAAGAGGAGTAGGGTCACTACCACTGTGCAGAGAGGCAATGCAGCTCTGGTTCTGTGCAATACGATAAGGAATCTGTCGGCAGAACACAACACCAAACACTCTGAGCAGGTAGAGCACATTGTCCCACGAGTGGGAACTAGCTCAGGAAGTCCTTCAGGAGATCTTCACCCTTTGGGCAACCTCTCGTGGATCTGTTCGCGAACAGGGTCAACCGGAAGTGCGAACAGTACTGCTCAAGGGAATTTCCTCTGAGGAGCTCTAGGAGATGCGTTCGTGGTGGACTTGGAGTTTCCACTTCTGTACGCGTTTGTGCCAGTTCCTGTGATTCCTCACGTAATCAGGAGGTTGAGAAAGTTCAGGAGAACCATGATCCTAATTGCCCCATATTGGGCCAGGAGGATGTTGTACCCGGACCTTCTGGACATGTCCATCTGCCCTCCAATCTGTTTTCCGCAGTGGGGATCTTCTCTCGCAAGAGGAAGGTCGGGTTCTCCATCCAGAGGTCAAGACACTCAACCTTCACGCATGATTTCTGAGAGGTTGAGATACAAGGATTGGGATCTTCTGGATTACGTAATAGAGATTTTGCTTTCGGCCAGTAGGCCAGCAATTAAATTGCTGTACCGGTGTCGGAATAAATTCAGTAACTGGTGCAGGGATAAGGATGTGGACCCTTTTCAGTGGGGCAGCCCAATGGTGCTTTATTTTCGATTACATCTAGCCAATCCGGTGCTCCAGTTCGGAACAATTAAAGGATATCTGGCTGCACTGTCCATTTTCAAGTGCTCCTCGGAAGAGGTTTCCTTCAATATTCAATTGCTCATTTAATTCCTGAAAGTGCTCACTAATGTGTACCCTCCAGTCCCTTTTCATGTCCCGTCCCGACTTGGGATTTAAATCTTGTACTTGAGTTTCTAACTTGTATACCTTTTTGAGCCTCTGCAATCCTGTCCATTGAGGCTTCTTACATTAAAAACTGTCCTCCTTGTGGCCTTAACATCATCCCACAGGGTTAGTGAGTTGCAGGCTCTCTCATGCAAACCTCTGTATACTACTTTTCACAAAGACAGTGGTACTTAAGGTTAGACTTTCTTTCTGACCAAAAGTAGCTTCTGACTTTCACTTGCCACAAAAAATCATACTACCAACGTTCTACCCTCCTCCTCATTTGGGCAAAGAGGAGGAGAGGTTTCATAGACTGTACCCAAAAAGGGCTCTGTTTTTATATAACAATGTCAAAATTGCATCAGGATGACCAACTTTTTGTGAGTTATACTGGTCATATATTTGGAATAGCGGTGACAAAACAGACCATATCCCGCTCGATCATTTTGGCTATAGTTGAGTGCTACAGATTGGCGGGAAAGGACCCGCCGGATGGGCTTCGAGCCCATTCTAGCATGGCTACTTCCGTGGCTCTTAAGAGGGGAGTCCCTGTAGCTGATATTTGTTCAGCCGCAACATGGGCATCAATGCATACCTTCATCAAGCATTACTGCTTGGATGCTTCTTCCAATGAAGGATTATTTGCTAAGGCGGTACTCCATTCCGGCTTTGAGAAAAATAATTAGTACTCCAACCTCCAAATTTACCACTACTATGGGAGTCTATCATAAGATGAGGAATACGTGGGAGGACACAATCAATTTGAAGAAAAAGTTACTTACCAACTGTAACGTTCTTTCGACTCGATATTCCTCCCACGTATTCCTCATCGCCCCTCCCATCCTACCCTGCAGTACAGTTTGCGTTATTTCCATTTCTCACTCACAAAAAGTTTTTCAGTCATTAGGTACACCTTGGTGTTCCTCTATTTTCTCAAAAACCGAACTGAAGCCATCGGGCCTGGCACAAGCTACTTATACTGATGGTGACGTCAACACGGTACAGAGCCCTTCGAGGGACATCGACGCCACGACCTCGTGCACAGCGCCCTCTGCCGAGAAAATCTTTTCAGAAGCAGCGAAGCTGGCGAGATACAAATATAAGATGAGGAACATCCAGTTGAAGGAATGTTACAGTTGGTAAGTAACTGTTAGGGAGAATTTTCTGTTTAGGCTGAATTTCCTAACCTAGTGAGTCCCCAGCAGCTTTGCTGGATTTTTTGGGTTTATTTTTTTCTCCTGCCAAGAGACTCTTTTACCCTCACTCTTGGGCATGATTTGAGTGTGTTTCTTTGAATTTAGATGTGCTCAATGGGCTATGGGGTTTTTTACCCCATAGGTGTTCATGTGTTTTTGTGATGTTTTACACAGCACCCTCAGTGCAGTAACACAGGGGTGTCATAGTGACCCCCCAGTATAGACTCCATTCCCTGGGACTGACTGTCTCCCAGGGCATGTAAAGTCACCATTGACTTTACTAGTCTTAAATTCTGAACAGAACCAGTACAAACCATCATATTGTGGACGTACTGGCTGGGGCAATTCAATTGCCCCAGGGTCTGTTAGTCGAGGGGGCACGTCTCCGTCCCCCCTGATCGAGTTTTGGCTGGTGGCAGTGGATACTACTTTTTATATTTAACCGCAACTATTTTCCTATGGGATTTCCCATTGTTTTAGGCTACTATCTTTAATTATTTACGGTAGCCTTGAACATACCGCCGGTTTATTTAATTAATATTTTCCGGTTGGTATTTTTTGCCAAAACTTGGTTCTAAAATGGCGTTTGTGTTCTCTTCTGTGACTCCAACCCAAGTCGAGCCCTTTGTTCCACTTTTTGGTGGGCTTCTCCACAGAAGCCCTCCAAAGTTGTGCCACTCTGTCTGGGGTACTTAAGAGGGGTGGAGGGGGATTTAGGCACCCTGGACTGAGTTGCCTAGGCAACTCAAGTCGCACTCAGTCCTGATTGGCCCAAGTGGTGAGCCGGCCGGCTCACCACTTAGCATGTTTGAGTGACAGCTAGGCTGAGTGGGGGTTTTCTGCATAAAAGCAGGGCTTTGGGGACTGGAAATTCAGAAGTCGCCACAGGACCTAAGAATCCGACGAGGGAGAAGCTGAGCCGACCTGCTACGATGCCACCACCGGTGGATCCCTGCTGGACCATCTCACCACTTTTCCCAACGACAGAGATCTCCCGCCGGAGAGTCTTCTTCCTTTGACTGGTGGGGATAACCAGTTTCACCGTCTTTTCGCCTTCCCGACATACCTCGTGGCCGCCTTGCCTGTGCCAAGCACCCCGGCAACCGGGATACCACGTTTTACCACGACTGCAAAACAAAGGTACCACCTTTAACCGGAAAACTCTGCGGCTGGTTTCTTCCCTGGTAATGCAACGACCTTCATCTTTCCTCCCCTGGACGACGACGCGACTTGTACCCACTGTCAGGAACAACTGCCACCACTGGAGGATCCTTCCCACTTAAGGTACCGTGTCCCGCCTGGCTTCCCTTGCTACCGACTGTACGGGGTAGATTTAGCCCCCGGCTTTCGAACCTGGGTTAGCCTGGGACACCCTGGCTACATTTTCCTAAGCCTCTCTAAACTCTTTTTTAACTCTCTGCAAGACTTTCTAAGCCTAGTGTAACTGTGTGATCTTGGGCGCATTTGTGCTCTGCTCTCTCTAAGAGTGGGCCCAGCCTTTGGACTTTGGCTCACCAGTGACTTTTGCTCTTCTGCCTTGCTAAGTGTTCCTAAATCTTAGAGTGGTGTACATTTCCATATTCTGTCTTTTTCCCTCCCTTTCTCACAAACTTATTGGAGTGCCATCTAGTTAAGCGCTCACCTCTGTATGAAAATAAGTGGT
Organism: Ambystoma mexicanum; assembly: GCF_040938575.1. Lineage (NCBI taxonomy): Eukaryota > Metazoa > Chordata > Amphibia > Caudata > Ambystomatidae > Ambystoma > Ambystoma mexicanum. Next base: position 83,079,012 of record NC_090931.1, read on the forward strand.
GTTTTACTGGGACATATCTGATAAGGAAAAAGGGGTGTATATATTACAATAGTGACTGTGTTTAGAATATTTTACAACAAGAGTGCTGGAGTGTTTCAAACAGTGTGTTTTTAAATAAATAATTATATACTTTGATACCAAAGCTCTGGTCAGTGTTTGCTTGTATTGGTGTGTCTGAGTGCCTATTGTGTATACTTTGCATACTGCCTAACTCTTCTTGAGAGAAGTCTGACTGCTCAGCCACAGCTACCAGGTAAATCTGGGTGGTACAGACTGCTACCAAGTGGGTTTACTGCTAACACCTGTAGTCCTAAATCTTTTGCAGTGTTCCCTAAGGGAACTGCACAGGTTTCTGCCTAACAGTAACTTGCTAGTCTACTCTACCAGGTAATTCCCTACCTTGTCTAGTATCTAAATCTCCTAGCATACACAACTGTCCCTCACACTAAACAAAACATTCAAAGCAAAGTATAAACATAAATAAAAGGTTACCAAATAACCAGTGACTTGGATATCTTCCACTTGTCCTGGGCAGATCTTGTTCCCAGGAATGTCCAAAGTCAATTTCTCCCAATGAAAAATGGTCTTAAATCAGTTCTTTAAACGTTCCAAAGAAACAAAAGTTCACCCGAACAGTTCTTTCTCCGTTTGTTGAAAAGTTCCTTTCCAATCTCCACAAAGAAAACCACACGAATAGTAATCATGGGTGATCTCCTTCCAGGATAGAATTGGACAAAGTTCAAAACAAAAGTGCCACTTCTATTTCAACTGTCCTCCTTTTTGTAACCCAGCATCTTTTGCGTACCTTGTCAGGATGCTTCTTCTAAGGGGATGTGTGTTCTCTTGACAGCTGTTAGGCAGAATTGCATGCAGTACCCTCTGGGACCACCACAAACAATTAGGACTACAGGTGTAAGCAAGACCAACCTTTGGTAGAAGTCTGTACCACACAGTTTGTTGGTAGTGAGCTGAGCAGCCAGGCTTATCTCAAGAGTGAATGTGAGCCGTACAATTAGTTACACAAAGGGCTTTCAATCACAACGATTCAAGTAGACACTTGTACTCAAAGTTTCTTGGTAAAACATGTATTAATTTATTTACACAATCATTTATAAAATATTTCACTAGAAGGCAACTTAATATTATAAACAAATACATTTCAAAACGAAACTGTAAGCTTTTGAGGCAGTTTGAGCTCCCTTGAAATAGGAGCAAAATGGCAGTTCAATTACTTAGCAGTAAGCAAAAAGGACAAAAGTAAGCTGAATAGATTATATGTACTTTCTAGGCAGTGCAAACAAATAGTTTAGTTAACCAGAATAGTTCAATTCAAGTCAATGGGCCAGGCCAAAGTCAATGGGCTAGGGTTCTGGATGGGAAAGCAGTTCTGGTATCAAACGGTAGTCTTTGCAAAAGTTCTCGGAGTATTTTAGGCGAAAAAGAATCCTTTGTGGCGTCACAAGATGATTAGGCCTGCAAGTTGGGAAAGTTTCACAAGCTTTCTCAGCGAGAGTGGCGTTCTCTCAATCGGGTTGGCACAGTACCTTTTTGTATGAAGAAAACAAGTGTTGCTGAAGTCGTAGTTCCTGCAGATCTCGTTGTTCCTGAGCCTCAGTCTGGGGACAAGAGGGAGGACGTCGGGGGACTCCTGCACTGCACGGGATCGTTGAAGAAAGCAAACAAAATGGAGTCACTGTAGTTCCAGTAGCTGTAGATTCAAGAACACGAACTGGTGCCCCTATCCTTGGTTAATCCTAACCAGCCTTGAGAATGGTATCCATGTGTTTTATGAGTTGATTGTTCCCACCAACTCAAAGTAAGAAGCCGTGCATTGTCGAATGGGGTTTGGCAATTCGGACCTGCAGCAGGGCTTCACCGGGCAAACCAACGGTCCAGGAGTTGCAGCAGCCGTCCTCTTCCAGCTCGTCTTTGCTTCTTTCGTTCCAGTTGTCGACTCTGCCTCCCAGTCCACGAGACTCGCCTTTTAAACTGTTTTCTCCCTTTCATTACAGCCTAGCTGTCACTCACCCAGAAGGGTGGCTGTCCTTGCCGGACAGCCAGCCAGCCAATCACGCCAGAGTGCATTTGGGTCTCCTAGGATACTAAGCACATGGAGTTTCAGGCACCTCCCTCACTTCCTGCCCATCCCAGACACTCAGACTTCAGTCCTGAAGCCTGCCAAAGGCACACGGACAAAGGGACCAAACCTGGTTGGCGCGCAGAGACAAGCACTAGAAGGACCTTTTCAAAGAGAAATGGTGAAAAAAGACGAGGACCTGTTTAAACAAAGGGGCTTAATGGGCCATCTTGAAGAACATGGCTCCTGTGATTTTTGGCTACCAGTGTTTGCGGTCGGGGAAAACTCATGGTAGTTTGTTGTAAAATCACTGCCACCAGCCTTTTCAATAGGAAAGGATAGCATTTGACTGCTCCATGAGTGTTTAGACACCGGGGATACTGTGTAACCATGTGTGCTGGGTCTATGAATTTAGAAAAGTCTAGCAAAGTCAATTTCTCTATACATTCTCTGGGAAACAGTAGTTTATCGCAGAAAAGTTATTTAAACCTTTGGGAAGTCCCAAAACGACAACCCTGTGTCACTCCACTGAGGGTGCTGTGTAACACACATGAAAAGATGCCTATGGAGTTATCGTAAAACTCCAATGTCAAAGAACACAAATGTTAGACACACCAAAATACATGAAAGAGTGGGGAAAAAAGGCTCACACTCTTTCCAGGTAAAACAAATAGTCCTCAAAATCTAGCATAGTTGCTGGAGGTCTCTAAGGTGAAGGGAATTGGCACATTTATGAGAATTCTCCCGAACATAAAGTCCCTTCTGCAAACGGCACTGTGCAAGCAGCCTCCTTGGCTTCAGTCTACTAAACTTCAACTACATTCAGTATAGGGTGCTCTGACAATATTATAGACAACCACAGTTCTATTGGTTCTGCTGCAACTTGATACTTTAAGAATGTATCAGGCAACTTGAACAAGACTCTTCAACCTCTATAGGTAGGCTAGGCCCTCTTCTTTCCTATGCCACAAGAAAAGGGCAGCCTCTTTGCCTCTTCTATCTTACAGCTACAACTAGACTAAGTCTTGGATTCCAGACTGCTTCTCTTTCTCAGTTTCAACAGTCTCAGCTTCACAGATTGTTGCGGACCCAGTTCACTTCCCCAGGTTTATAAGCACCTTCTTGTTTACAGAATTTGCTCCAAAGCTGTATTGCCACTCAACCTTAGATAACCTTGTCACCCTTATCAGAAGGCATTGCATTTCTAACCGCTTCACCAACTCAAAACATTGGTGTTTAGGTCTTAATGGGGATGGTTTCACATTGGATCGGTCTACTGGCTTGAGTAATGCTTCGTATTGTGACTTCAGCAACTTCTGCAACTACAACACTTTGTTTTGAATGTTAACTAGAGTCTGGTTTCACTAAAGGAACACAATAAGGTACACGTGACCACTCTTTGATGAAGAATTTCAACTTAGACATGTGTACCCTTTTCTTCATATAGAGTTGTAATTTAACGTGGATCGGGAATCGCTATCACTTTTGAGCAATCTTTCTTTGATGTGTTCTTGTAACAATTTGGGAAAGTCAGCTGCTACCTCTCGAGTGATTACCGACAACCTTCTCCCTCTTAATGGGAGACACGCGACCACTCCGGTAAGGGTTTTAATACAACAATGGAAAATAAAAAGGCTTTCCTTCTACGCAAGCACTTTAAATTGTGCTAAACATGCACAGAATACATTTCCTTTGTTAAGGCTTCCCACGACAACAAACAACTTTTACTCGTTCCCACTTCTACGCAAGTGTTCATCTGGTTACAGTTAACAGCAATGAGTTCCTTGTGAATTGGAGTACTGGACTTCTCACCAGCTCCAGATCACAGCGGTTGCTTGCGGCTTCCACTTCCCGACTTTCTTTCTGCTGCTTCGGGCACTCTTGGGACACACACCGCTCTGCACTACAGGTGTCTCCGATCCAGCCTCTACCACGGAGAGTTTCCTTCTCTCCTACTTCCCTCGGCTTGCTTCTGCACGTAGGCGTTGGATAGCTGCACAACTTCAGCTCTGCATTCACAGCAAGAATGTGCACCTGGAAAGACTTACCTTCTCCTAGTCTCTTCCAATGTAGCCACAGCCAAACAGGTTTTATGAGCACAGGACCAACTCAGAACCTGTTGGCAAAATCTGCTCCTTGTTCCGGCGTCCTTTAAGTGGTCACACTTCCTTGTGAACTGCCAGCCTTGTGCTCTGCTGCTTCTACTACTACCAACCTTCCAACTCCTGCTCCAGCTTCTTCCTATTGCTCCTTCTTGCTGCAGTCTTTAATGCCTCTCGGGTGGGGCAACTGGCTTCAGGTGCAGGCCCTAAGTGTAAATTGCTTGACCGAGGCAAAGGCTGTTGGGCCTGCTTGCCTGTCCTTTACTTCTGGTTTGTATTCCCTTGATGTTTTTAGACGAGGAATTCTAGAGTTTAACCTTATTAGAGACAGATGGTGTAGAAAACGCCACATTTCCTGCATTCCTTTTTGTATAACTTTTGGCATTGGGGTGGATATTTAATTTTAGGGGTAAAATAGAACTGTTCTTTAAATACTTTGTTGGGTTACACCCAGGTGATCCTCCTGCTGTACACCACTCCCAGTATTGGGATCAGGAAGCATCTGCCCTCTCCTGGCCAGCTGGGTGGAGACTCTAGGCAGTGTTTTGGTGGGGGAGCCGCAGGATTCCCCACAGCGTTCCGAAATGAGAGCCGGACAGTTATAGTATTCTCAAAGTCAGACATTTTATTGAACAAAAGTGGGTTGGGAAAATGCCTCTCTAGCCCTATTCTAAAGAGGAACTTCCCTAACTAGAAAGTAAAACTTAAGATCTGTCTGCGTCAAGTAGTCAGTAACGTAAAAATCATCCTTTTGTCCAACGCCCTAAGCTGAACCTCACTAGAAACAAAACCAAGAGTGCAAAGCAATCTCTCTGATTTGCTGTTAGCAAAAAGTGTTCACAACCAAAAATAGGATGGCTGCAACAAAATTATTTCTCCAAGGAAAGACCTTTGGGTCCAGAGAGTGGTTCCCTTCCCTTGGATTTTTATGTAGGATGACAAGACTGTCTCTTAATCTCGGTTCCCTTGTGAACACACTGGACTCAAAGTTCTTCAAGCAATACATTCCATAACCGTCTTAATCGTACATCTCGCCCCCTTTCTTCCATCCTTGTGGGGGGTACCCCAACATGGGAACAGTACCGTAACCTTGAGCAGCGAAAATGTGAGCTATCCCTTTAAATTTAGTATAGGGCGCTATCCCGGACGTGGGGAGGCCCCACCCTCCGGCACCTCACTGTAGTCCCTTTTTCCACATACAGTGTGGGACCAGGCAGCTAGGTGCAGTAACTTCAACTTTCCGTAGCTCCCTGTTTTTTGTTTTTCCAATTTCTTCACCTCCCTTCGGTGCCTTACCTCTCCCGGCACATGTTGGCAGCAGGTGGCTTTACGTGATGCACATCCTGCGATCGGTCGTCCCTGGGCCTCGTACCCCCATGCTCTTCCTGAAGTGCCTGGGGCCCGACCACCGCTGGGATGCGTGCGCGGCTTGCAGCTCTCTTGGGTTACCAATCACTGGGTCATTTGAATCACTGCATTTCCAGGACCTTCTATCAAGAGAAGCGATGTCCTTTGTTCTCTAAGGCCCCCCAGCCCGGTGACTCTTTCCCAGAACTTCTGACTGGGAAGCGTTCATTGGACTCATTAGCAGACCCGAGGATGTAAAGGCTACCGGTTCCCGAGCAGAGGGGCCCTGGGGCTCTTCCAGGCGATCCACTGAGGGGTGCTCTAGATCTTCTTCGACTTTTGAGGACTTTTGAACTCTGGTTCCAGGCTGCAGTATGCGGCATGGTCCCATACGACTACCAGTTGCCCAGCTGAGGGCTTACTGCCTACTGGAGCCCTCTGAGGTCATGACATGGGGGGCGATTGACTATCGGCCCTCTGGCTGAGGGCCTGAGGCCTACCGGAGCCATCTCAGTGGCCATTGCTTCTTGTTCATCTGTCCTCTGTCGGACCCAGCACAGGATTTGGGGCCTTTGTGTCCTCACCGGCCACGGCATGGCGCCAAAATGGCGAAAAAGCACGTGGCGGAGCCTGGATGACTGGCGCCCATCTTGGATCCATAATCAAGGCCTCTGGCGCCCCCATCTGAATGAGCGGCGCAGGGTGGTTCCAGCCAGCTTCCTTCATGGAGCGTTGTCGGGCCCCCACGGTGCACACTGGTTGTCCCTGCAGGTTTACATTTTTTGCCACCCAGCCGTTTGCTTACCCATCCCAGGCTGTTCGGCATTTCGATCAGGACAGAAAGTTGAGCCGCAAGGGTCCTGCTCTCTCTCTCTCCCTCCCCATCACGACCCGGTGGCTCGTTTTTTTGAGCGCTTCCTCCTACTCATGTGCTCTCTGTAGATGGGATTCCTTATGGACCTCATCAAGCCCTTTTTCCTTAGCAGATGGGGTGCAGGTGCAAGTGGATCTAGGTCAGCTGGCCTAAGAACCGCCCACCTTCTTAGCCCTGCTTCTTCCTGCCTGCTCTTAAGTCTTAGATCAAGGGCGTCTCTCGCCCAGGTGTCCAAAGCCAAGGGCTGATGAAGAAAAGGGCAATTCCTGTTCAGACCAGGAGGACCCAGGGCCCGACCCCTCTGCTCAGACAGAAGGTAAGCATGCACCAACATGTGCTTATTCACTTTGTCGTCACAGGCCATCTGCATTCCTTCTGATCCCCCTGTGATGTTCCCTTGTGCCTCCCCATCCCTTCTCACACACAGGTGTTGCCTGTTTTACTTTATTCTTATACCCTGCTCCCCCTCCAGCTGATTTCTGCAGGAGTCTGTACTGATACATTCTGGTTTCGCCACCACCGAGCATCACCATTTCTCAACTCTTATGCTGGGCTTCCTTTGCATCTTGTACTCATGATGGCCCTGAATCATGATGCTCCCATCTTCATCTTGTATGCTGGCTTGCAACATTGTGTTACTACTGACTTCTGCAATTGTATTAGCTCTCCCCTCTTGCTTCTCCACACATTTTGACTGCTTTCTCTGTTCTCTCCTCCTCTCCCTTTCTCCCTTTTTCTATCTCCTCCGCCTTTACTTTCTTCTATGCACTTAATCAGAATTGTCCTTGGACCTAGTATGATAGCAAACTCGTCTGTCTCCTCCCCCCTCACCTTGTCCCCCAGCACTATCTGAAATGTCATCGGGCCTAGTACGATAGTCGCTTGGGTTGTTCCTCCCCTCCCTGTTCTGCACCCCTCTCCCTCACCTTTTGTTTTTCTCCGGCTCTACCAGAAATGTCGTCAGGCCTACTACGGTAGTCGCCTGTCTGTTTCCATTTCCTTCCCACTCTTCCCCCTACCTTCCTTATCTATGTCTTAGCTCTTGCACTATCTGAAATGTCGTCAGGCTGAGAACGATAGTTAATTTCACATCCTTACTGGTCATGGCCTGTAAGAAAGTAATAGTTTTTCCCTTGTTCCCTCCCTTGCCTTGTACTTGTAGCACTTTGAAACACATTGTGTAGATTCGCTATATAAATAAACATATCATTGTGCCCCCCAAAACCCTCTTGTGCCAGTGTTGCTCTGTTGTGCACCCCCCCCGACCTCTTCCTCTGGCTTCCTGTCTCGCGCCCCCCCCCCACCCACAATCCCCTACCACATGTAACCATTGCAGGAGTCTGTCGTGATGCATATGGCTATCATCACCTCTTGTGGCCAATGCCTGGATTATAATATGGGCCTCACTGACTCACGATTCGTCACCTTTCCCCGTTTCTCATGAACTTCCCCCTGCATCTCGTACGCGGGGTGCCCCTGATTCATGCTATGGCCATCGTCATTCTGCAACTGTTCTCGCCCTCCCCTTTGCTTCTCGACTCTTTTCCACTGCTTATTCTGTTCTCTCCTCCTCTCCTTTCTGCCTTTTCCCTCTCTCCTTCCCCCATCCCCTTACTTTTTTAGGCACCTAAGCTTTCAGAATTGTCCTCGGACTTAGTATGATAGCAAACATGTTTGTCTCCTCCCCGTCCATAACTTGTTTTCTGTAGCCCCGACCCCCACACCCCCTCCAGCAGGATCTGAAATGTTGTCAGGCCTAGTACGATAGTCGCTTGTTTTCCCCCCTCCTTTCTGCTCCCCTCCTCCCCTCCCTCTTTTCAAACTCTGGCTCTACCAGAAATGTTGTCCGGCCTAGTATGCTAGACGCTGGTCTGTTCCCATTTCCTTCCCATCACCCCCCTTCCTTCCTGTGTTTTAGCTCTTGCACTACCTGAAATGTTGCCAGGCCGAGTACAATGAGTTTTTTTCACATCCTTATTGTTCATGGCCTTTTATGAATGTCATTTTATTTTGCTTGTTGCTTCGCTTGTCATGTAGTGCTTTGAAACGCATTGTGTATAGGCGCTATATGAATAAACTATCATAATATCAACTAGGTGGTGCCTCCAAGGCCCCCTTCCTTGTGCGCCCCGGAGGACCACCAGCAGTTCTGGGGGCGGGGGTCCCGGTGCAGGAGCCTGTGGCTGCTCCGTTCCAGGTTCCCCCTCCCAATTCTTCCAGCTCTAGTGCCCGTTCCAATGCCACCACCAATGCCTATGCCCCCTCAGACGCCTGTTGCTATGCAGCTATCTCCTGAGGCTGACCGGGGATGGCAGGGGGGCTCTACGACTCCACCCATGAAGGTCCTGGAATGCCCTCTGACTGGGTTAAGACAGAGCACACGAAGAGGAGCTTTCCATGTTGGTAAAAGCGTTTCATGACTCCCTTCAGGGCTTACTGGAATTCTTAGGAGTACCCGGTTACGACAGTTTTTCTGAATTACTACCCACTTCTTCAAAACCATTCAACTGAGGCAGTACAAGACTCCACTCTTAGTATAAGACTCTACCACCGGAGTACATGGCAGCGTAGGCAGAGCAGCCAGGCTTATTTCAGGAGGGAGAGAGGGCAGTAGATATAGTACAAGTGAAATTGTAATACAAATGACCCAAAGAAACACTGAAACCCTATCTATTGTAAAAATAAAGGATGTATTTAAATACAGGTAGGCCCAGATAAATCTAGGGGTTAAGTACGTACTAACACATTATATGAAATCACAATATAAAACAACACTATACTTGAAAGTACACAGACCCAAGTATAGACCTTATTTGGAACACCTAACAGCAGTTCTAGGGAAGTCAAAACCTTGTTATACACATTTCGTATAGGTCAAGCCTATTCTTTGGGATTAAAAGACCAATGGTTACGTTCAGATTACTTTTGGTAATACAAGGGCAGTAGGCCCTTCCAGTTGTACAGTGGCTCTTGGAACAAATCACATCAACAGTTAACTGGACAATATACTTTTTGGTGAACAGTGAAACACTTATTCAAATGGATTGTGTCTTCCCACGTATTGCTCATCTTGTGATAATTCGTTATCTCCAGCTTCGCTGCTTCGTAAAAAAAAAAAATTCTCAGCAGAGGGCGCTGTGCTCGAGGTCGTGGCGTAGATTGTCCCTCGACGTACTCCATACTGTCGATGTCACCGATGGTATAAATAGCTCGAGCCCCGCCCGTTGATTCCTTTGTTTTTCCGATCGCTTCGCTATCGAGAATGGCGTGCTTCTATTTTCTGTGAAGAAAATGTCATCTTCGACACCGTCGACACCCAGAACTGGGTTTAAGAAGTGTGCAGATTGTGGATCTAAGATGTCGATCACCGATCCCCACCGGATTTGTCTCTGGTGTCTCGGTTCCAGTCACCGAACCGACTGCAGGTCCTGCCAATCTATGACCGAAAAGGCTCTTCGTGAGAGGAGAGGTAAACTGTCGGTGGGGAGGGAGGCCTCAAAAAAGGTTTTGTCAAAAAGACACAAGAAAGCGACTGATTCTAAGCAATCGGATCGCCATAGGCACTCAAAGAGATCTCGATCTAGGCGTAGATAGAGACACTCTTCGTCGTCATCGAAAAAAATTAAGAGGACACATAGATCTCCCTCATCTTCTTCTTCAGAGTCGACCAGAGAAATTCGTTGTCCGACTAAATCGGATTCTCCCAGTAAGTGGGAAGAATTCCGCAAAAAAGATGGAGGTTTTCGAGAATGCGGCCCCGAGCCCCTCAAAAAAGCCATACCCCTAAAGTCACTCCATTGGACGACAAAGGGAAGTCCAAGGCTACCATGGCTAAGACCGGTAGCGTCGAGGAATCCAAAAAACCTTGTCAATGTAAAACCGTCAAAGACTGAGAGTCAAGCACCTCTCCAGTGCCATGCAAGAAACACAAATCGTCGAAGACTTCGACAACTTTGTCGACGCCTTCGACGTCGATAATTTCGACGCCAAATGCGTCATCGACGCCATTATCTAAGTCATCTTCGAAGACTTCAAAGACACCTTCGAAAACTTTGAGGGATTTGCCAATTCCTTCGAAACAGATGGAAGAGGAAGAAAGGAGATTCACTCCTTTGCCCTGGTCAGACTTTTTCAAATATATGTCAGCAATCTATGAAGAGTCTGCTTCAGAAGAAGAGGAGGCTACTCCTTTGGGAGTTACTTATGGTACAAGACAAGTTCCTGAGGAACTTCTAGACCAGGAATCTAGAATGAGAGACCGGAGTGATACTCTACATTCTGCCAGTGAAGTTGACGCATCCCCAGAATTGGAGTTCGCCAAACCTGAGCATGCGGATGCTGGGTACAGGGGTCTTATGACCAGGGTAGTTGAATATATGGGTTGGGGTAATACTTGACCCATTTTTTAACAAGATGACATGACAGATATAATCGTCAAGGGACCTCAGAAAGATCCTGTTCTCCCTTTTCACAGGGCCCTTCAAAGGACTGTGGGGAAAAACTGGCAGAAACCAGAAACTATTGCTGCTGCAGATAGCACTTTTCCAAGAAAATATAGACCAGCTGGAACGGATCTTGAATATTTGAATAAACATCCGACTCCAGAGAGTTTAGTCATTCAGGCAGTATCTACTTCAAAACAAACTGCTTATCCAACTATCCCTCCAGATACAGAGGATAAAAAAATTGATGCCTGGGCACGTAAAGTTTTCACGTCGGGCTGTATGGCACTTAAGTCGGCAAATGTCACCTGTACCCTAGCCAGGTTTACCCATACCCTGTTGGACAGTATTTCGGCGGCGGGTGATCATATTCCGGAAGGCGAGGAAAGGGAAGGCTTCCTGAATATAGTCAGACGGGAAGGAGGCAATGTGGGAATGTCTCCAGTCTGGACTGGATACTGCTGATTGTATCAGCAGATCCATGGCTGCAAGCTCTGTGCTACGCAGATTTGAGTGGTTGAGGAAGTCAGGGTTTGCACCAGACGTGCAAGCTAGACTCCTCAACATGCCCTTTGATGGCTCGAGGCTCTTTTTGCAGAAAGGCTGATGAAAGCCTTGAAAAACTTCAGACCTCGAAAGCGGCAGCTAAATCACTTAGCGCCTCTTTGCGCCAGCCTCTAAAACCCTATTCCGGCTCATCTTCCTGGAGGGGTCGTTCTTTTCGATGATACTCCTCATTTGGTAGAGGAAGAGGACAGGCAAAAGAAACTTCCCTCGTGGAGCACGAGGAAGACGTGCAAAATCAGCCTCAGGAGTGGCATCTGTACCCTCAGCCACTCCTGCAGCCGCCTCCAAATCCCGCTGAGGCCTTGTTACACAAAACACCAGTGGGAGGCAGGATTGCTCAACATCTGAAGGAATGGCGGGGCATTACCTCAGATGCTTGGGCACTGGAAACAGTAGCCCAAGGTTACTGTCTCCCCTTTCTAAAAAGGCCTCAGAATCATCCACCGGGAGCCAACTCTGCCAAAATTCCGTATCCGCTCCTGTTGCAGTAAATTTTAACCCTGCTAGAGAAAGATGCCATAGAACTGGTACCTGTAGCGGAGAGGAACAGTTGTTGGTACTCGCCATATTTTCTCATCCCAAAAAAGGACGGAGGACTGAGACCCATCTTAGACTTGAGAAACTTGAACAAGTTCCTCAGGAAAGGACAAGTTCAAGATGGTGACTCTTTCTCAGATCCTTCAGGCTCTCCAACTCCAAGATTGGTTGGTATCATTGGACCTTCAGGATGCTTACTTTCATGTGCCAATCCATCCAAAGCACAGAAAGTACCTGATGTTCGCGATTGGCAATTCTCATTATCAGTTTCGAGTTCTGCCATTCGGGTTGACCTCCGCCCCAAGGGTTTTCACCAAACTGTTGGCGGTTGTGGCAGCAAGTCTCAGGAGAAGAGGTATTCACATATATCCCTACCTGGACGACTGGTTGATCAGAGCAAGTTCTCCAGAACAAGCTCAGGAACATCTTTCGATCACCTGCCACTTCCTCCACAAATTGGACTTCTCCCTCAATTTCAAGAAGTCCCACATGATACCATCCCAGAAACTCCAGTTTATCGGAGCAGTCTTGGACACTTCATCGGGAAAAGCCTTGCCTCCCGAAGTGAGAGCTCTCCACATCCAGCAGATGGTAACGAAGTTTCAGAATGCCCAACATCTACCGGCCTTCGATTTTCTCAGGTTGCTCGGCCTCTTGGCATCCTGCACTTTCCTAGTACCAAATGCCAGGTTGAGAATGAGATCCCTTCAATGGGCACTCAGAACTCAGTGGTCCCAGTTCTCAGTGAATATTTTGGATCTTTGCAAGTCCCGAGCGCAGTTGTTCAATATCTTCTATGGTGGGCTTGCAACAACAACATTCTCAAGGGAGAGTCTTTTTGGCAACCATGGCCGGAGATAACGGCAGTGACGGACGCCTCATTCACGGGGTGGGGAGCCCACACCAACGATCTGACAATCAGCGGTCGTTGTTCTCCATCGGAGTCCAAACTACACATCAACCTGTTGGAGCTGAGGGCCATCAGACTAGCTCTGAAGGGGTTTTTGCCCTCTGTACAGGGAAAGAATGTCCTGATAATGACGGACAACACAGTGGCCATGTACTACCTCAACAAAAGAGGAGTAGTAGGGTCACTGCCACTGTACAGAGAAGCAATGCAGCTCTGGTTCTGGGCAATACGAGCAGGAATCTCTGTCGGCAATTCACCTAAGCGGAGAGAAGAACACAGCGGCAGACGCTCTGAGCAGGCAGAGCACGGTCTCTTACGAGTGGGAGCTGGCTCAGGAAGTCCTTCTGGAGGTCTTCGCCCTTTGGGGAACCCCTCAAGTGGATCTGTTTGCCACTGCGATCAACCGGAAGTGCGATCAGTGCTGTTCAAGGGAATTTCCTCAAAGAGCAGCTCTGGGAGATGCATTCGTAGTGGAGTGGAAGTTTCCACTGCTGTTTGCGTTTCCCCTAGTCACCGTGATTCCTCAAGTAATCAGGAGGTTGAGAAAGTTCAGGAAAACCATGATCCTAATTGCCCCGGATTGGGCCAGGATGACGTGGTACCCGGACCTTCTAGACATGTCCATCTGCCCTCCAATAGGTCTTCCGCAAAGAGAGGATCTTCTCTCGCAAGAGGAAGGTGGGGTTCTCCATCCAGAGGTCAAGACACTCAACCTTCACGCATGGTTTCTGAGAGTTTGAGATACAAGGATTGGGATCTTCGGATGACGTAATGGAAATCTTGCTTTCGGCCAGAAGACCAGCAACAGTCTTTGTACCGATGTCGCTGGAACAGGTTTAGTAACTGGTGCAATGACCAGGATGTGGACCCTTTTCAGTGTGGCACCCCAATGGTGCTCTTTTCTACTACATCTAGCTAATCTGGGGCTCCAGATAGGAAGAATCAAAGTATACCTTGCTGCGCTGTCCATTTTCAAGTGCTCCTCGGAAGAGGTTTCATATTTCAAAATACTTTTAATAATTCAATTCTTAAAGGGGCTTACTAATGTATACCCTCCAGTATCTTCATGTACCAACTTGGGACTTAAATTTAATATTAAAATTCTTGACTTGCATACCTTTTGAGCCTCTGCACTCATGTCCATTGAGGCTTTTGACTCTAAAAACTGTCCTCCTTGTGGCCCTATCAGCCCGCAGAGTTAGCGAACTTCAGGCTCTCCCAAGCAAACCACCATATACTATTTTTTATGAAGATATGGTAGTCCTTAGTGAAACCTTTGTTCTTGCCAAAAGTAGTCTCGGACTTCCATTTGTCACAAAAAATAGTACTACCAACCTTTTATCCTCCTCCTCATCTGGGCAAAGAAGAGGAGAGATTACACAGATTAGATCCCAACAGGGCTCTTAGTTTTTACATCTCAAGGATGGCTAAATTGAGACAAGATGACCAACTGTGTGTGGGTTATACTGGTCATAAATTAGGCTTATCTGTAACAAAACAGACCATTTCCCGCTGGATCATATTAGCCATAGTTGAATGCTACAGATTAGCGGGAAAAGAACCACCAGATGGGCTTCGTGCCCATTCTACAAGGGGAATGGCTACTTCTGCGGCTCTAAAGAGGGGAGTCCCAGCAGCAGATATTTGTGCAGCTGCAACCTGGAAAAAATACATACTTTTGTTAAACATTATTGTTTGAACATTGCCTCCTCTAACTAGGGTTTATTTGCAAAGGCAGTTGTGCATTCTGTCCACGAAAACTGAAATTTGTACTCCCGCCTCCAAAAATTGATACTGCTATGGGAGCCTATCACAAGATGAATACGTGGGAGGACACAATCCATTCGAAGAACAAGTTACTTACCAACTAATGTTCTTTCGACTGGATGTTCCTCCCACGTATTCCTCATCGACCCTCCCATCCTACCCCACAGTACAGTTTACCTTTCCTACACTTTCCTCTCACGAAGAATGTATCGGTCATGGGACACGCCTGGGTGTTGTATATATGAGAGGGAGATCGAGAGAGAGAGAGAGGGAGGGAGGGAGATCGAGAGAGAGAGGGAGATCGAGAGAGAGAGAGGGAGATCGAGAGATCGAGAGAGAGAGAGGGAGATCGAGAGAGAGAGAGAGGGAGATAGAGAGAGAGGGAGATAGAGAGAGAGAGGGAGATCGAGAGAGAGAGAGGGAGATCGAGAGAGAGAGAGGGAGATCGAGAGAGAGAGAGGGAGATCGAGAGAGAGAGAGGGAGATCGAGAGAGAGAGGGAGATCGAGAGAGAGAGAGGGAGATCGAGAGAGAGAGAGGGAGATCGAGAGAGAGAGAGGGAGATCGAGAGAGAGAGAGGGAGATCGAGAGAGAGAGAGGGAGATCGAGAGAGGGAGATCGAGATCACTGAGGTATTTAATGAAAGAATATCCCACTAGAACAGAACTTTTTTGCTTGAGTTGAATCAGGAAAGGAAGATTTACCAGCTCTGTGGAAATCTTACCTAACATACCCCACCCAGAGCAGGTCCCCCATGAGCCAGGGGGTTGGTGGCTGAGGTTTTGGCCCTGCACACCATGGGCCAATTGGGCTTTTCCCTGGTCAAGAAAGTCTGGTCAAATGAACAAGCAGCTGGACGGCTGGGGAACCAGTCGTCCTTGCGGCCCACTCTGACACTTTCTTCTGTCGGGGGTGGCGGTGTCTTTGTATTCAAAGCCTTCCTCTTCGCCTTCTGTTGCCGGGGCTGCCCACAACTGTTTGCCCAAAAGAGGACAAGGCTCTTGGGTTTTTCGGCAGAAAGTGATACCTCAACGCAGGGCTGAGCCAGACCAACACTGGTACTATCCTCACTGGGGCTAACCAGAAGTTCTGGCGGGAGATTGGGGGAGTTCCTTCAATGCCTCCCTCTGGAGAGTCAGGCCTCCTTCAAGGTGGGTCTAGAGGAGGATTACTTGGCTGTGCAGGATCTAATGGAGTCCTTGGTCTCACACATTGACATAACCGGCAGGGGCCTCTGACTGTTTGTCGAAATGAGGCGGACACATGGATGCACGCTATATTTTCCTTGGATGTGCAGAGGAGGATCCTGGACCTTCCGTTCGAGGGGGCGGATCTGTTCCACTTGTCAACTTGGACGAACTTACAAGAAAGAAGACTTTGAAGGGATTGTGTCCTCCGACATATTCCTCATCTTAGATATCTCCTTCCAGCTCGGCTGGCCTCGGAAAATGTTTTCTCTCTAGAAGGCGCTGCACGTCGACGTCCTCCGAGTCGATGTCCCTCGACAGCCGACGTGTCGACGTCATCCTGCCTATAAAGGCCGCACGCAGCGTCCGTTGCTCAGTTCCGTTTTTCCGCGCTTACTCAGTGCCTCGGAATACCGTTGCTCAGTTCTTAGTCAGATTAATCCTATTTACCTCGAGTCATTCGATCCGTACTCGATGGCTTCCTCGTCGGAACCGACAACTCCTCGATCCGGCTTCAAAAAATGCCGAGATTGTGGGAAAAAGATGTCGTTGACTGACCCTCAGAGTTTGTCTGTGGTGTTTGGGAGCTGAACACCATTGTTCGGAATGCGAGGACTGTATGTCCATGACAGCTAAGGCCCTGAAGGAGCGTAGGGGGAAGCTGGAGAAAGGTAAGACTTTTAAAGCTTCTTCTTCGTCGACGAAGTCAAGACACTCGTCTCCTCGTCACCATTCGCGCTCCAGGTCTCGGAGTGGGTCTCATCACTCCTCGAGATCGAAGCACTCGAAGAGGAGACGTCGAAGATCCCCTTCTCCGTCTTCCTCTTCCTCTGTTTCGCCAAAAAGAATCCCTTGCCCCACGAAACATAGTTCCCGGGCTGAATGGGAGGAATTCCGCAAAAATATGATGAGCGTCTTCGAGAAAACGGCCTCGACCCCCTCGAAGACTGCCGAGAGCGATGCTCTGGTCGAAAGACCCGAAGGTCAAAAACGCCGCGAGTCGCAGTACCCGGCGAAGGTAACCTCTCGAGCGCGTCTCGAACCCTCGAGTAGGACTATGACCTCCAAACCTTCCTCGAAGGTTCCGTCGACGACGCAGTTATCGAAGGGACCTTCGACACACGGGTCTGTCGACTCGACGCCAGCTTCGACACTGGCGTCGACGCCAAGAAAAGTCACGGTTACGACACACCCAGTGACTATCCCCAGGTCCACGACGTCGATGGCGTCGAGATTGTCTAGCAGAATTCCAATTCTGTCGAGGTCATCAAGGCCTCCGCCTTTGTTTTCGACGCCACGCTCGAAGCCTTCGGCGTCGACGACATCGACGTTTTCGAGACCGATAATGACAAGTTCGGCACCCTCTGCCTTGGAAATGGGATTTACTCCTTTTATGAGTTCAGAACAATTGAGAACTATGTCCTCAATTTTGGAAGAGGGTGAATTGTCTGAACAGGAAGACACATTTGAGTTGCAGGGACCTGTAACCCCAATTAGAGAGGAATTTTCCTCTGAAGAACGCAGGTTAAAGGATCTTCATGATTCCTTACATGAGGCAAGTGGGTTAGACACTTCCCCTGAGGTGGAGTTTGCTAGGCCAGACCCGGGGGAGCATGCTGAAACCCCCTATAGAGCCTTAACGGCCGGAATCGGAGTTCATGGGGTGGTCTGCACCTTCACAATCTTTCCAACAAGATGACCTCATGGATATTCTTGACAAAGGCCCACAGGAGGATCCTGTGGTGCCTTTTCATAAAGCTCTTCAGAGGAAGATCATGACAAACTGGGAAACCCCAGATGTAGTACCAGCAGTAAATAAAAAACTGTCTACAAAGTACAGGGTATCTTCTACAGACCCGGAGTTTTTGTCTAAACACCCATCCCCAGAAAGTCTGGTGGTACAGGCAGCATCCTCTACCGATGTCAAGATGGCTTATCCTACCGTCCCACAGGACAGGGACGATAAAAAATATGATGCTATGGCAAAGAAAGTCTTTTCAGCATGTAGCATGGCGTTAAAATGTTAATGCTACTTGCACCCTTGCTAGGTTCAGCCATACACTTTGGGAGTGTGCTTCTACAGCGGCTGACTGCATCCCGGAGGGAGAAGAAAGGGATGCGTTCCTGAATATTATACAGGACGGTAAAGATGCTATGTGCAAATCCCTCCAGACGGGCATTGATTCGGCTGACAGTATCAGCAGAGCAATGGCGGCAAGTACATCAACCGGGAGATTAGCTTGGTTGAGAGTCTGGTTTTGCCCCAGATGTGCAAGCCAGGCTCTTGAACATGCCATTCGATGGCTCTTCTTTGTTTGGGAAAAAGGCGGATGACAGTTTAGAGAAACTGCAAACTTCAAAAGCAGCAGCAAAATCCCTAGGAGCTGCAATCCGTCAGACTCCTTTTCGTCCCACAGGAACCTCTGCGAGAGGCAAGTCCTTTTGCTTCTACTCCGCATTCGGAAGAGGTAGAGGACGACCGGCTCAAACGGGACAAAGAAGAACTACCCGAGGTGGACGGGGTAGATATTCAAAAGCTGCAGCAACAGCAGGTGCTTCTTTACCATCGGCATCAGCTGCCCCAAAACCACTCTGAGGACTTCCCTCACAGGACACCTGTAGGAGGCAGGTTGACTCAACATCTGGCGGTATGGCAGGCTATCACGTCAGATGCTTGGGCATTGGAAACAGTTGCCTAAGGTTACTGCCTGCCTTTCCTACGTATACCTCAGTCATCCACCGGGGATCAGCTCTCAAAGCTCCAGATCCGCTCCTCTTGCAGGAAATTTTGGACCTGCTAGAGAAAGGTGCCATAGAACCGGTACCTGTAGCGGAGAGGAACAAGGGCTGGTACTCCCCTTACTTTCTCATTCCAAAGAAAGACGGAGGACTGAGACCCATCTTGGACTTGCGAGAATTTAACAAATTCCTCAGAAAAGACAAATTCAAGATGGTCACTTTCTCAGATCCTCCAGGCCCTTCAGTTCCAGGACTGGTTGGTATCTCTGGACCTTCAGGACGCTTATTTCCATGTGCCTATCCATCTCAAACACAGGAAATACCTGAGGTTCGCAATTGGCAACTCTCACTATCAATTTCGAGTGCTGCCATTTGGGCTGACCTCCGCCCCGAGGGTCTTCACCAAGTTAATGTCGGTAGTGGCTGCAAGTCTATGGAGGGAAGGGATTCACGTCTACCCCTACCTGGACGATTGGTTGATCAGGGCTGTTTCTCCGGAACAAGCTCAGATCCAGCTAAATCACGTGTGCCACTTCCTTCAGACTGGGCTTCTCCCTCAATTTAAAGAAGTCACAAATGATACCATCGCAGAGACTCCAGTTCATAGGAGCGATCCTGGACACTTCCCTGGGAAAAGCCTCGCCACCAGAGGTGAGGGCTCAAGATATTCTACAGATGGTTACCAAGTTCCAACATGCCCAACGTCTCCCAGCCTTCGACTTTTTGAGGTTGCTAGGCCTCATGGCATCCTGCATTTTCCTAGTGCCGGAGGCTCGCCTGAGAATGAGATCCCTCCAGTGGGCACTGAGGACTCAGTGGTCACAATTCTCAGGGAGAATGACCGATCTTCAGGTTCCCGGCAGGGTGGCTCGAGACCTTCAGTGGTGGGCCTGTCAGGAGAACATTCTGAAAGGAGAACAGTTTTGGCAACCCTGGCCGGAGATAACAGTAGTCACGGATGCCTCACTCACGGGGTGGGGAGCCCACGCCAACGACTTGACCATCAGCGGTCGTTGGTCTCCATCGGAGTCCAGACTACACATCAACCTGTTAGAGCTGCGAGCCATCAGACTTGCGCTGAAGGCGTTCCTGCCAGCTGTACAAGGGAAGAACGTCCTGATAATGACGGACAACACGGTGGCCATGCATTACCTCAACAAAAGAGGCGTAGGATCACTACCCCTGTGCAGAGAGGTGATGCAGCTCTGGTTTTGGGCAATCCAAGAAGGAATCTCTCGATCGGCAGTTCACCTAGCCGGAGAGAAGAACTTGACAGCGGACGCTCTGAGCAGGCAGATCAGTCTCCCACGAGTGGGAGCTAGCTCAGGAAGTCCTTCAAGAGATCTTCGCTCTTTGGGAAACCCCTCAGGTAGATCTGTTCGCCACCAGCCTAAACAGGAAATGCGACCTGTTCTGCTCAAGGGAATTTCCCCCGAGAGGAGCTCTGGGAGACGCGTTCATAGTGGACTGGGAGTTTCCGCTTCTGTACGCGTTCCCACCGGTCCGTCATTCCTCAAATGATCAGGAGGTTGAGAAGATTCCGGCGAACCATGATCCTAATTGCCCCGGATTGGGCCAGGAGAACGTGGTACCCGGACCTTCTAGACTTGTCCATCTGCCCTCCAATTCGACTTCCACTCAGAGAGAACCTACTCTCACAGAAGGGAGGTCAGGTTCTCCATCCAGACATCAAAACCCTCAACCTTCACGCTTGGCTTCTGAAAGGCTGAGGTACAAGGATTGGGACCTCCCTGATGATGATATGGAGGTGTTGCTTTCGGCAAGGAGGCCAGCAACAAAGTCTTTATACTGCTGCCGTTGGAACAGATTTTGCAGCTGGTGTAGAGAACAGAATATCGACCCTTTTTCATGTGGTACACCAATGGTTTTGTCCTTCCTACCATATTTGGCAAATTCAGGCCTTCAAGTTGGCACCATTAAGGGCTATCTCGCAGCGCTATCCATCTTTAAGCGTACTGCGGAAGAACCATCCTATTTCAAATTACCCTTGGTAATACAGTTTCTAAAGGGGTTAAACAATGTTTATCCCCCAAGACCATTCCAAGTTCCCCTATGGGATTTAAACTTAGTACTAACTTTCCTGATGGGTACACCTTTCGAACCTCTCCATTCTTGTTCGTTAAGATTCCTTACCCTTAAAACTGTTTTATTAATAGCACTTACATCTGCTAGAAGGGTGAGCGAATTACAAGCTCTTTCTTGTAAACCCCCTCACACAATATTTCACAAAGACAAAGTTGTCCTGCAAGTGAAGCCTAATTTCCTCCCAAAAGTGGTTTCTGAATTCCATATCACTCAGAAGATTACCCTACCATCTTTCTATCCTCCTCCTCACCCGGGGAAAGAGGAAGAGAGGTTACACAGGCTAGACCCTAGGAGGGCTTTAAGTTTTTACATCAGTAGACTAGCCAGGATAAAACAGGCAGACCAGCTGTTTGTAGGTTAGGCATGTCACAAGCTGGGGTTACCAATAACTAAGCAGACCATTTCCAGATGGATCATTCTAGCCATTCTGGAATGTTATAAACTGGCAGGGAAAGAGCCCCCTCAGAACCTTAGGGCTCATTCGACCAGAGGTATTGCAGCTTCATCGGCCCTCAAAAGAGGCGTGCCGGTTAAAGACATATGTGCGGCCGCTACATGGTCTGTCCATACCTTTACACGTTTTTACAATTTGGATTCCTCCTCCAGTCAAGAGACTAGGTTTGGAAGGGCTGTACTGCATTCTATTCTTCAATAGAAGACAGCGTGAAGTCAGTACTCCCTCCTCCGATAATAGAATACTGCTATGGGAGCCTATCTAAGATGAGGAATACGTCGGAGGACACAATCCCTTCGAAGAACAAGTTACTTCTTACCTTGTAACGTTCTTTCGACGGGATGTTCCTCCGACGTATTCCTCATCGACCCTCCCATCCATCCCCGCAGTTCTACTTCCCTTGTTGTTGCAGCTTACGCTCCTTCAGAGTGATTAGTTTAGTCCAGAAAGTATTATTGTGGGCTACAAAACGGAACTGAGCAACGGACGCTGCGCGCGGCCTTTATATGCATGATGATGTCGACGTCGATACGGCGGCTGTCGAGGGACATCAACTCGGAGGTCGTCGACGCGCAGCGCCCTCTAGAGAGAAAAAATTTTCCGAGGCCAGCAGAGCTGGAAGGAGATATCTAAGATGAGGAATACGTCGGAGGAACATCCCGTCGAAAGAACGTTACAAGGTAAGAAGTAACTTGTTCTTCCACCTAAACAGCGAAGTCCTTGGCAATCCTGACGAAAGCCGGGGCAAAAGTTCTTCCCACAGAGTCCGGGTGGGTCAGATTTTAAGCTCTATCCTTCAGGGGCTTGATGGGGGTTTTGAGACCTCAACGCAGCAGCCAGACAGATCACCCAGCGACTATAGGAGGAAGCAGCAGAGGACCTTGCAGAGCTTTTTCACTCCCCCCTCAATCACCCCAGCCCCCACCTCCACTCCCGCCCCCTCCTCCACTCCCGCCTCAATCGACAAAAAGCAATGGTCCAGGAACACTGTTCTCCTGTGGTGGTCCTGCTGGCTCTTTGTGAGCAGCTGGAAGTGTTTTCTTCAAGAGTCCTTGGCTTCTGTCTATTGTCCCCACGGGCATCAGTCTTCTCCCCTCCCCGCCCTCCGCTTCCTCTCCTTAACTATTGCAGATCGGATTGCCTGCTCTTTTACTGGAGATCCAACTTCTATTGGAAATGCAGGCAGTCAAACCGGTTTCTGTCAGACGGGGGCTCCAGGTTTTAGTTCAGTATTTCTGCAGTACCCAAGAACAACCAGGCATGGCCTGTGGGTTGTCCTGGACCTTTCATTCCTCAAGCTGTCTTTACCTCATGAACTCTTCAAAATGATCGCTCCTGCACTCATAGCGGAGTCGCTGTGCGTAGGGCACCGGATGTGTTCCTTAGACCTAAAAGATGCAAACTTATGCGTCCCCTTCCTCCAACCGCACCAGAAATTCCTGCCGTTCATGATTTTCGCACCATGATTATGTTGCACCACTTCCAAAGCGGAGCGCTGCCGTTCCTCCTCCACTCAGCCCCTCATGTGTTCACAAAGCTGATCAACGCAGTGGTAGGCCTCCTTCATTTGGAAGGCCACCACTTATACCCTTATCTGGACAACTGATTGGTGATGCCCAGCTTGCCCAAAGGGGTAGTTTACTACTGCTAGCAGATGTACTTCACCAATTGGGGTTTTCCCTCAACAAGCAGAAATCGCAGTTGAACCCTTCCCAGGACCTGGTGTTCACTGGAGTAAGATGGGACACAGCCGTTCAGAGGGTGTTCCCCACGGCTGACAGGCTTCTGTCTCTTTAGAGGGCGATTTGTCAATTCCTGGCCAACTTGACCACCTTGGAATGGTGGTTCCAGCACCAGCTGGGACTTATCGCTTCCTGTGTGCTCACGGTGCGTCGTTCCCAAATCCAGATGTTAAGTTATGTATGTACTTGTTACCCGCCAAAAGCCCACAAGCATCCGGGCGCGGAAAGGCCACCACAAAAACATAGGACAGAGACCTGCTAACGGGCAACTAGTTGAAAACCTAGTTAAATGAACAAACGACTTCCGCTTCTTTCCGAAGGTAAGTACGTGCGTTTCCTCCCTGAATTCCAGTGGGAGGTTGTTCCAAAAATGTGCTGCTAACACCGGGAAAGCGCATTCATTTCCCCTAGCACGTTTTATAATCGGACAGGCCAACAGCATTGTGCCTTTAGATCGGGTGATTCTGCCCGATTGCCTAACAAACTTTTTTTTTAGGTACAAAGGGGCTTGGCTGAACAAATATCCCTGAGTGGTAAGACTGAATTCTAGCTTCCATCGGGAGCCAGTGAAGCTCGCTTCTATGTTCTGGAATGGTGTCTCTCCTGGGTATTTTTTTTTACAATTCTTACTGCATAATTTTGCAATCCCTCCAATCTTTTCACACAGCATTTTCCAAACTGTTCAGGAACTGCCCGGGATGTGGATTACAGAACGTCTTCAAGGACGTCCTCTACTGCCTTCACGACGACAAATCGCACTTGGAGAAGGACTGTGCGTTCTGTAAGAACATGGCCGTCTGGACAATGAAGGATCGTTGTACTCGACTCACCAACTGGCTGGAGGGGAAGAGCCCAGTAGCAGGTGAGAAGAAGAAATCTGAGCAGTCTTCGAACTCCTTTGAGGACACTCTGACGGAGGTCCAACAAAAAGCTAAGCACTGCGAGTCAGCGGGCACCGGGAGCACCTTTTGGTTTGGGCTCCTTGGCTGCCAGGCAGGGCGCGATGTCACCAACACCATCATCCACGAGCCAACGGTCTGGCTCGGTGAAGAGGAAGTCGGAGAACCCGGGTAAGCTTCGGGAGAAGCCTGGTCGATCCCAACAGAGAAAGTTGAGGGGGGGGTGAGACCGTGACCCTCCCCCTAAGGTGAAGGCCTCAGACCCGCCCAATGTCGTGAAGGCCCTGATTCACCTGGCGAAGGCCTCGATTGAAGGAGTCGTGGCGGCCCTGGCGAAGTCTATCCCAGTGGAGACTACCTCCGGGCCTAGAGTTCCCCTGCCACCCAGGAGGGAAATATCTTTCCAGCCTATCGAAGACCCCCGTGAAACCCTGGGATGAGAAAGAGGGGGGGCATGGTAGCCCTAACTGACACGGATACCACCTCCGAGGATTAGCTGGCTGGTGTCAAAAAGATCCTGGACAAGAAGTTCAAGGAGGCCAGAGCCTATGGGAGGGATCCCATCGAGGCAGACTTGGAGAGCAATGGTGGGGCTGACGAGGAACCGCGGACTGCTGAGGAAGCGGAGGAACCGCGCCCCAGCCTTCGCTCCCGCACCTGCTGCCACAAGACCATTCAGGAGCAATCTTGATGGCTTTGCAGACCCTGTGTACCAAGGTAAGGACGAGGTTACCCTTACCACCAGTGGAAGATCCAGCTGCACCTGGACCGTCGGGATGCCCACTGAATAAATGGAGGCGAATCAGTCCACCTCCCTTCCAGCCTTCACCCTCATCCCCCTCCTCCGAGGGACGAGACAGCGACGACAGGGACGGATGACGACGGTGGTGACGGGACAGATCTCCCATCAGCCCCTGCCCGGGCTTCGCCTCCTGATCAAATTGGCTCCTTTACGCCATGATCGCCAGGGCATCAGAGCTTTTCCAGCTATGCCCCGAAGAGCAGAAGGAAGGGTTCCTCTACCAACGACAGGAGGCCGACCGCCCTCTCGGTCCCCCTAATGGACAACATCTGGGAAGAGGGACGGTACGCGAAGAAGTACCAGGTCCTGGACTCTACTCCAATGTGCCTCAGGGCACAGCCGTCCCTGGATTTGGTGGTCTCCGCGGCGGCCAAGAAGAAATTGGCAGGGGCGATGGCATCAACTTCCACTTCCCCGGCGGATGCAGAGGGGAAAACGCTGGATGCCATGGAACGACGGGTCATCTCGTCGGTAGCGACGACCATCAAGGCGGCCAAAGCCCTCACGATCGTGGCGCGCTACGACAGGGAGCTGTGGTTCAAGATCGCTCCCATCCTGGACTTCCTCTTAGATGACAAGACGGTGGAAGCCCTTGAAATCCTGCAGGTGAGTTGGCATCGGACCATGCCATCACAGTGGCCACAGACATAGCAGACACTGGCTTTCGCCAGATGGGCAACGGAGTTTGCCTTTGCGGTTGGCTCAGGGCCACTGATTTCCATCATGACGTGCAGACCAGGGTACTGGTTGCCCTTCTACAGGAAAAACCTGTTCGGCAAGGCAGTGGACGAGTCATTGCAGGCCATCAAGGCGGACTCCAAGACGGCCTGGGCCCTGGGTTCTCTCCAACAGCAGCTGTCCTTTCAGACCTCCGGAGGCAAGTCTCAGGGTGCCTCCAAAGGATTCGGCGGCAGTGCCTCGTACTGCCAGGCAGCCCGCTCCTAGTTGCAGGAAGCCTACAGAGGCCGCAATAGTACAGGAGGATACCGTTGTCGTCCCCAAGGAGGCCAAGGTGGCAAGGCCTCGGCGAAACAAGACAACCGGCCGTGACGTTGGGCTCCCACCCGAGCACCCCGGTGGGAGGCCGGCTGGCGAAATCCGTCAGCATGTGGAAGTCCATCTTCACCGACCGTTGGGTGCTGGACCCCCTGGCCAATTGGCACTCCCTGGAGTTCCAAAGAAAGCAGGTGTGCAACTGTGCAGGCAGGGACCTGGGCACGAAATCGGAGCGTAGCCGCCTGACCAGTGCAGTATTCGACAAGAAGTCAGCAGGGGAGAGGAAGGGAGAAGTAGAAGCAAAGAGGAGGGTCTTGACGTGCTTCCGTAACCCGAGATGGTTCTCGAGTTTCAGATAGGCAGGGAGGCTGTTCCAGAGGGAGGCCCCAGCTGAAGAAAGCCATCTACCACCAACTCCTTGCTTGTAGAAGCGACTGACCCTAAGGGAGTTGAGGTGGAGGAGCTAGAGCTCGAGTAGGAAGGTATTTGCAAAGAGAATTGGAGGTATTGAGGACCCAGGCACCAGAAGGCCTTGTGGATAATGCAGAGGGTGTTGTACTTCATCCTTGCAGCCACTGGGAGCCAATGAAGAGATGTCGGTACTATAGATATGCGATCCCTGGGCTTGAGGCCAAGGACAAGTCTCGCAGTCCTGTCCTGGATGAGTTACAGAGGGCAGAGAGTAGAAACAGGCAGATTTAGAAAGGCTGTTGCAGTAGTCCAGCCTAGAGACAACCAGAACTGTGAGCTGCACAAACTATTGCTCACAGAAGCAATAGGAAAAGTTCCTCCTTCAGAGGAAGGGCAGCGTTTCTACTCTAAGATCTTGCCGATAGCAAAAAACAAGGGCAATATTGAATCTCTCCCCCTTTAATTTTTTCTTGTCCTAAGAAAAGTTCAAGATGATTACGCCCGCACTTATCTGATCATCCCTTCAGCCGCGTGACTGGCTGCTAATCTGTGCACCTGTCGGTTGCTTATTTGCACAACCCCTAATTGACCTCACTGACATTTGTGGTTCTCCAAAGACCATGATCATTAGCAGTACAAATCTTTCAGGCACTGTTTGAGACCGCCACCCAACCCGGTCCCCCCTCCTCCCCAAGGATCTTCACCATGCCTATGGCATTAGTGGCAGCGTTTCTGTGTCTGAGGAATACACCTATATTTTTACTTGAATGACTGGCTAGTGTGAACATCAAACCAAGAAGGAACTGCAGATGAGGAGCGGCTTGATCTGGGGACTATCAGTCAACAAAGAAATACACCCTCCTGCCAATGCAGTCTCTCTCCTATTGAGACTCGACATCAAGCAATGTCTTCCCAAGAGAGACAAATGAGCTATTTTGGAGGCAGTATCTCTTTTTCTGTCTCATTTTCAGACAACCGCATAGTGCTCCAAATGTCCTCTAGGCTTGATGACTGTACCTTTGGCCAGACTCTGGATGTGCCATACTCTGTTGCATCTTGCAGCAAGTTGGAGATTCAGGTCTCTGACTATCTAACCAAGGTAGTCCTTCTGTGGTGTGGCAAACCAAGAACCTCTGGATAGGCATGCCCTTCCAGTATCCGACTCACCAGTTAACAACCAAGGCAGATTTTTCCCTCTCTGGGTAGGAAGCAGCCTTGTAATCTCCAACGCTTTGCACACAAACCTCCTGGAAATTAAGCCGTTCTAGCCTTGCAGACTCTCAGCCTTGCAGGTGTAGCTGGTGATAACTCCCTCCACTGTCCTCATTCTGGCAGTGCCATTGAGCAACACAATGTTGCTGGCTGCTTATCTGGTTGGAACATGCATAGTTCAAGCAGATGAGCTATGAAGGAAGGTCCTTTGCCAACCACCAATGGGGAAATGAACAACCAAATCCTGTAGAAGATTTTCACCTCCAAGGGTCCTGTTCTGGTGGGAAAGTTCACGATGGACCTGAACAGCAAATGTCAGTACAACTTGTGGAAGGGAAAAGATCCCTGGCAGTCACATTATCGTTCTTGTGGAACAATCTGTTTGCATACATGTTTGTCACTTGCCCTCTATTCCTGAGAGTCTTGCAGGTTCAGAGCCTTAAATCACTGAAAAGTTATCTCGATAGCTCTACATTGGCTGCGGAGGCACTGATTCACTGACCTACTACTTATGACAAGTGGACCACCTCTCTGTACCTGCTTCACCAGCAGTGGAGCAAGGTAATACATCCTTGACGGACGTATACCTATTTTCATGGAAGACTGTCTTTCTGGTAGCAGTTACCTCAGTTTGTTGCATTGCCAGAATACAGGCCTTAACTCCCCTGCCACAAGGACAAAATAGTCTTACTGACTTGCATCTCTTTTACCAAAAGTTGTCTTGGAATTGCACATAATGGAGTTCCTTTTCTTATGGTTATTTTTCCCAGATACTGAGACAAAAACTGATCAAAGTTCTCGATTTTCTCTTGAAGAGTCTCCCAACACTTTGGACAGGCCATTTATCACCTTTGACGGGGCTCAGCCTGATGGCTAGAGCTACCATAGCGAAGTCTGATTTCATCCTTCTCGAATACAGGGCAAGACCCTTCATTAAAGCCTGCTTTTTCTTTTAACGAGCAAAGAGTACAGTAGTAGCCTTCCAACGTTGCATGTCCTGTGATGCAAAGCAGAGAAATGGGCCTTTACTTTAGTTTTCTGCAAACACTATGCACTGGACTAGTGTATCAGCCCTGCAGCTAAATTTTGACAAGCAGTCCTAAGGAATATTTTTGCAACTGTGCAATTCAATCCTCCCTGGGCTGGGTGAGAGTAGTGCTTTCTGCTATCCCAAAAGTATGTATGAAAGAGGATGGCATGTAGGAGTAAGGAAAAGATGCTCAACGTAGTAACTTCTGCACACCTAGACCAATGGCCTTTTCTCCAGCCCCCTACAGTAGTTAGGTCCTCCCGGTCCTCAGTAGTTCGTGGACTGAAGGGAAGGACCGCGAGGTGGGGCATAGCTCGCTGCGCTGCGTATATGTGGCCCACTAGCCCTTAAATGCTTAAAGGTGAAACACGCTAGGGCTTGCTATGGCTCTGGTCCTCCGTGGGAACTCTTAAGTATGGAAGAAAGGGGACATTGGGCTAGGAGTAAAGTACTCTATTTTGAGAGTAACCTTTCACTTTCTAGTGATTAAATCTGTTTACAATCATGTGGGCCCCCTCCCCCCAGACTACCTGTTGTGGGACACTGCACATCATTTGGCATCAGTAGACTCTAAACACTAAGCTCCAGTTTTCGCATCATGCACTAATGAATGCATATAGACTGGAATAAAATCAGTCTGATGGCATAGACTCTGAGGGGTATTGAGGATATCTGCACATGTATTATGGGGGATAGGAAAACCCTTTCTACACTTGACAACTATTACTTTGGAATGAAACAGTGTTTATTACTCTGCAGCAACAAGTACATGGTGGAATAAGCCTAGCATGCAATTTTAAACCGATACAAGCACCATAAAGACTTGCTGGATAAAGGAACATTAGGCAAATGTAGTATGCAGGGAAGTAGAACCCCAGTAGCATAAAGGGATGCAGGTGTCCTGGCGGAGGGCAGGAGAGAAGTCCAGGTTCATTTTAAATTCTGCACTTGCAGCCTTTTTCATTTGAACAGTTTTGCATCCTACCGTGTTGCACAGGCAAGGTTCCTAGTAAGGGAAGACAGGAGAGATGCACAGTACCCGATTCCTCATTAAGGTGGTAATTCATGAACATAAACCTTTTTCGAATATTAAACCACAGCAAAGTAAATAACTCTGTGCAATGAAAATCTAGCTGCAAGATATTAATCCTTGTACTTGAATGCCCAGCCACTTTAAGTGCTATAGTAAATAGTTTAATAATGGTCTTCTTATTTACAGGAAGCTGCGCAGTGACTGCCAAATGCTCTTGTTTTCGGCAACATTTGAGGACTCTGTTTGGCAGTTCGCTGAAAGGATAATCCCAGACCCCAACATCATCAGACTGCGTAAAGAAGAGCTGACCCTGCAGAACATTAGACAGTTTTACGACCCTTGTGCTCACAAAGAGCAAAAATACAAGGCCTTGTGCAACCTGTACGGAAGCATCACCATTGCGCAGGCCATAATATTCTGCCAGGTAAAGTAGCAACTCTCTGAATGCTCAGTCACTGCAGTACTCTGTTACCTGGCACCTTCATTCCTACTGGTTGACACATGAGAGTGAAGGATGCTTTCACCGTTGTGGCAGTCTTCTCCTATGTCCAACCATTGGGAACTGCATCTCATCTCACCTTAAGGAATAAGCTGCTTTTTAATAGTTCTTCCAGTCAGAGCTAGAATGCTTGATCTTCTGGTTTTGTCTGATCTCTTCTATGCCTACCCATTTTCAGCTTATTGTTCAGTGACAAAAGTTTTTGTTGTTGGTATCCGCCTCTTCTCCATCAATGGATTGTACATAGTTTCACATGCTTGTTATTTCTGGCTGTCAGGCTGGGACTCCCCAGTACCTACCTAACAATATATTATAGCAATGCATTGCATACATATAGAACTAGTAAATTGTTTAGCTTTGCCTATCCACATTGTTGGCCCTTTCTGGCATAGCCATTGGGGTGGACAGACTTTTGCCCCACCCATAGCAGCAATTGTCCGATTTCTATCCCGCATGTTA
This sequence comes from Ambystoma mexicanum, assembly GCF_040938575.1. NCBI lineage: Eukaryota > Metazoa > Chordata > Amphibia > Caudata > Ambystomatidae > Ambystoma > Ambystoma mexicanum. The sequence goes on from NC_090931.1 coordinate 83,109,203, forward strand.
TGTGATGGGGGAATCCTCCTGTGCTGTCCGACCTTTCAAACTTTCTCTTCATCTTTTTTCTATTTCTTTACCATTTTGACAGATTTTTACTCTGGGCTGCCTTCAGTCACCTATCTTTTTTTTTCCAAAATCTGTTAGGAATGATGATGTTTGAAAATCAAATAAATCGGTCTTCTAGGATTGTGGAAGGTGTGGAAGAAAAAAACGTTATTCTTAGGGCTCCACACCAGGACTTCATCTACCGTCTTCACCCACCTAATACCGAAGACGACAATCTTTGCAAGGGCCTCACTCTGAGCCCTTTTCGGCCGCCATAGGAAACTGTTAATCTTGGAAGAGAGCAAAATAATTTCCTCAGGTGAGAAGTAGGAGTCTGGCATGCAAGAGTGAGGCAGGGGCTGTACTAACAGAGTACCATCGAAGCACATTCCTCTGAACAGGAGAGCTAATCTGTGGAAAGAACTCCTTTTCCTCCAAGGCAAAGATCTCTAAGGAGGAAGATTCTTATGAGAATCAGGATGCATCTAAGCAGGAAAAGCACCCGAAAACTAGGTGTTAACAAGTCATCTCTGATCCGGTTCGGTTTCCATCGACAGTGCCATGTGTGAGCATTAGCTAGCTCCAAGATGGATGATTCAGCAAAGTTGTTCACAAACAAACGGGACAACCACCTAAAAAGCATTTTATGAGCATCTATTACAGTTTTGTCCAATATCACAACTTGCAAACCCGACTAAACTGTTGGAAGCATTTACAACCATCTACCTAGAATCTTTTGTGGAAGAGCAGGGGCAGGTGTATGGCACTCGCGTTACAACTGAAATGGTAGTTGTTACCTCAATTGGTAGTTGTGACCTCAATTGAAATGCCAGAGTAGTGGGTCGGGCCGCTCTATTGGCACATTTTTAAACACTGTTGATCAAGCCCTTTCAATGCACGTCTTTTTTTTGTAAGCGCGCAAATCGTGGTCCTACCTTCACGAGTCGTCAAGGAAAGCCCTAATATGCAGTGTGTCTTGGATCATCTATAATTACATTGTTAAATCGTTCAGCCCATCAGCACATCTGATTTGACCCTTTGGCACCTCTTATGTTTGTGGGTGGTACCAAACTGATCTTTTGATTAAACCATTCGGCTAAGGTACAAGTAGCTTGTTTCAAAAACTGTTTAGGACAAATGTACTCCTAGATGATTTCCATTTGGCTGAAATTTAATGGTCAAACTGAAATATTCATGTGTATTAAGCCATTGTAGACTTGCAGCATAACCACCTCCTCTTTATAGCATTTAGTCATGGATATTTGGTATGAGACCTACTGGCCCTCTAGACTAGGCCTTTGCCCTGCACGCACATTGTTCGTTAGGAACCTAGGAGTATGGCTGGACCCTTGTTTGGATGTGGACTCTAAAAGGAAGGCGATCTCTAGTGCATGGCTTCATGGATTACTATTCTTGTCCTTGGCTCTTGGCTGGATTTGTGCATGCTGGTTCTCCAGCATGGGGTCTGGCATGGATTCACATGCTCATGAATATTCCCCGTCGTCAGGCTGGGAATCCTCGGTAAAGAAAAAACCAGTATCAGTTTCGTTTCTGATCTGTCTTTCGTAGTAATAACCAATCACTGGTCTCTGCGTCATACTGACCACAGCCAATGACTGCCCTCTACCTAAGCACCGCCTCTGGCAGCCATCTTCAGATTTTTACCGCACGTTCATGTGTTGGGATCCTCGTGCTATTGCTCTCGAGCGTTAGTGCTATTTTTCGCGCTTTTTTCACAAGAACTTCGATTCTTTCGGTCAAAAGAGCCTCAAGCTCCACCGATCCTACATCCGATCAACGGGGACCCGTGTCGGATTCGTCTGCGCCCCTCAAGGGTGAAGATTCGTCGAGCTACACTTCGGAGGACTCCAGAAGCTTCTCAGGCCCGGTCTCGGAGATGGCCCAGGAGAAGGGAAGCTCGACGCCCGGAAAGCTGTTCAGGGTCTGCCCTGGATGCCAGCTGCAGAACGTCTTTAAGGAGGACGAACACTCTTTCTGCCTTTACTGCCTTCATGAGGACAAGACGCACGTGGAGAAGGACTGTGCGTTTTGCGGCAACATGTCGGAACGGACCATGAAGGACCGCCATCAACGTCTCGCCAACTGGCTAGAGGGTAAGAGCCCGTCTGGCGAGAAGAAGAAGAAATCCGAGCGGTCTTCTAAGACCTTTGAGGGCGCCCCGGCGACGGGGGCCCAACATAAGGCCAAGCACCGCGAGTCCGCTGGCACCGGGAGCGCCGAACGGTCGGGCTCTACGGGCGCCAGGCAGGGCGCACCCTCCCCGGCACCATCAACCACGAGCCAACGCTCTGGGTCGGGTAAGAGGAAGGCCGAGCACCCGGCGAAGCTCCTGGAGAGGCCCCGGTCGAGCTCTAAGGCAGAGGAGGAGCGTGGCAGTGCCCCCTCCCTCAAGGATAAGGCGGTGAGCGCACCTAAGGTGGTGAAGGCCTTGATCCATCCGACCAAGCCCTCTATCGAAACGGTCGCGGCGGCCCTGGCCCAGCCTGTGGAGGCTGCACCAGTGGTGGCGACCTCAGGGCCCAGAATCTCCCTGCCTCCTCGGAGGGAGTCTTCTTTTGTGCCCATCGATAGGACCCCCGTGAAACCCTCCGTGGGGAAGAAGGGGGGGCAGGGCGTCGTCGTAGATTCGGCCTCAACCTCAGAAGAGGAGCTGATCGAGGTCTTAAGCCACGGCCTAGGCGTGGAAGAAGGCCAGCCCGTCGGAATGGACCCCGACGCAGGTGACGACGACATCGTCGAGGATACCGACGGGGCCCCTGCTCGCCCGTCGGATTCCCCTCTGCCAGCGCCGCAAGACAACTCGGCGGCCATTTTGTTGGCCATACAGTCCTTATGCTCCGAGATAAGGACGAGGCTACCGTTACCGACGGAGGAACCTCTCCCGTCGGGGGATCCAGAACCGGGACCTTCTGGTGTTCCCCCTACCAAGAAAAGAAGGATCCATCCACCACCTCCTTTTCAACCGTCGCGCCCCGTCCAGCCCTCCTCCCCGTCCACCCGAGGGGATGATACGGGGACTGACACGGCAGCGACGGGTACGGACGACGAGGCATACGACGAGGATATTCCGTCGTCGCTTCCCACCAGGGCTTCTCCGCCCGACGAGATCGGATCTTTCCACTCCATGATCTCCAGGGCTTCCGAGCTTTTCCAACTCTGCCCTGAGGAGAAGAAAAAGGAAGGCTTCCTTTATCAGCGGCGCGAGGCCAAGAGGAAGACGGTCCTCGCAGTGCCTCTGTTGGACGACATTTGGGATGAGGGCCTTTCCCTCCTCAAGAACCCTTCCACGACGCCAGCTAGAAGAGACCGGTACGAGAAAAAGTACCGGGTCCCGGACACGGCCCCCCTATGCCTCCGGGCGCAGCCTACCCCGGATTCCGTCGTCTCCGCGGCAGCCAGGAAGAAAGCGGGGGGGGTGCGGCCTCCACATCGACTTCCCCGCCGGACGGCGAGGGAAAGAAATTGGATGCTATGGGACGTAGAGTCATCTCGTCGGCAGCGACGACGATTAAAGCGGCCAACGCCTTGGCTATCGTGGCTCGCTACGACAGGGAGCTGTGGTACAAGATAGCTCCCCTGCTGGATTTTCTGCCGGACGACAAGAGGGCGGAGGCCCTGGAGATCCTGCAGGAAGGTGAGGTGGCCTCGGACCACGCCATCACCGTGGCGACGGACATCGCCGACACTGGGTTCCGCCAGCTGGGCAACGGCGTTTGCCTTCGACGTCGTGGATGGCTCAAAGCTACGGACTTTCGGCAGGACGTCCAGACCAGAGTCCTGGACATGCCCTTCGACGGGAACAACCTGTTTGGGAAGACAGTGGACGATTCCCTTCAGGCCATCAAGGCGGATACTGAGACGGCCCGGGCCCTTGGAGTTCTGCAGCAACGACGGACGCCCTTTCGGAGCGGCGGAGGCAAGGGCGCCTCCAAAGGTTCCGGCGGCGGTTTCGCTTCCTACCGTCAAGCGGCCCGCTCGTCGTCGCAAGAGGCCTACAGAGGACGAGGCAAGTCTAGCGGACCCCGCCGTCGTCGCCAAGGAGGTCAAGGTGGCAAGGCCGCCTCCAAGCAGGATTGAACCGGCCGTGGGGTCGGGCCCCCACCGAAGCACCCCGGTGGGAGGCCGGCTGGCAGGCTTCGTCAGCGTGTGGGAGTCCATCTCCACCGACCGTTGGGTGCTGGACGCCCTGGCCCGGGGCCACGCGCTCGAGTTTCAAAGAAGGTGCCCGCGCGTCCCCCCCCGTGGCCAGGAAAGAACTTCACGTCCCTCAACTTCTCCTGGAGGTAAAGGCGATGCTCAGAAAGGGCGCCATCGAACTCGTCCCAAAGAGGCTTCGGGGCTCCGGAGTCTACTCGAGATACTTCCTCGTGAAGAAGACGGGAGGATGGCGCCCCATCCTAGACCTGCGACGTCTGAACAAGTTCATCAAGGCGCAGAAGTTCCGGATGGTCACCCTCCAGCACGTCCTGGGTCAGCTGGAGGAAGGAGACTTCCTATCGTCGTTGGATTTGGAGGATGCCTACTTCCACATTCCCATCCTAAAGGGGCACCGAAAATTCCTCAGGTTCGTGGTCCAGGGGCGTCATTACCAGTTCAAAGCCCTTCCCTTCGGACTACGGTCGGCACCCAGGGTATTCACCAAGTACCTCGCACCGGTGGCGGCGCAGCTGCGCCGCGAGGGGATTCACGTCTACCCCTACCTGGACGACTGGCTCATCCGCGCCAAGACGAGGGAGCTCGCCGTGGTCCACACGGCAAGGACCGTCCAACTCCTCACGGACCTGGGATTCTCCGTGAACTACGCCAAATCCCACCTGGTGCCCGCGCAAGTCGCACTGTTTCTGGGAGCGAGGCTCGACACAGTGTCCCTTCTGGCCTCCCCGTCGGAGGAGAGGACCAGGACCATCTTGGGCAAGGTGCAACGGATGTTGGTGGCCGACGCGGCCAAAGTGAGGTCCATCAAGTCCCTCCTCGGGATGATGTCTTCCTGCATCTACCTCATTCCCATGTGCAGGCTCCGGATGCGCCCGTTGCAAGAATTCCTGGATTAGCGCTGGATCCAGACGACGGGCATCTTCGAGGAAAGGATCAAGCTCGACGAGAGTTTCCGACGAGCGATACGGTGGTGGGGCACCCGCGCGCATCTGACGGCGGGCATGGACTTCCAGACCCCAGCCCACCAGGAGACTGTGACCACGGATGCCTCCCTGGAAGGGTGGGGAGCGCACACCGAAAATCTGCACGCAAGGGGACTCTGGCTCCCGACGGAGAAGTCCCTGCATATCAACGTCCTGGAGCTCCGTGCAGTGTTTTGGGCCCTCAGGTCCTTCCTTCCGTCCCTCAAGGGCAAGGTGGTGAGGATCTTCACCGACAACACCACCACCATGTTTTACATCAGGAAACAGGGCGGAACCAGGCCCCCAGCGCTGTCCAAGGAGGCGCAGGACCTGTGGCATTGGGCCGTCGCCCAAGGGATTTTTCTGGTGCCGTTTCATCTGGCAGGGATAAAAAACACCATCGCCGACTCACTCAGCAGGGAGCTGCGCTCGTGCCACGAGTGGGAACTACGGCAGGATCTGGTGGATCGCCTCTTCCGACGGTGGGGCACACCCCAGATCGACCTGTTTGCGACGGCGACGAACACCAAGTGCCGGAGGTTCGCCAGCAGGTTTCCCCAGACGAGGAGCATGGGCGATGCTTTCTCGTTCCCCTGGGAGGGCCTGTTCCTCTACGCGTTCCCTCCCTTGCCTCTGCTAATCCGGCTCGTCAACCAGCTCAAGAGGTCACGGTGCAGGATGATCCTCGTCGCACCTGCGTGGCCGAGGCAGATATGGTTCCCGGACTTGCTGGACTTGTCAGCGTCCCCGCCGATCAAGCTGCCGGCGGACGCGGATCTACTCTCCAGGGAAGGAGGCGCCATCCTCCACCACGACACGAAGTCGCTGAACTTGCAGGCCTGGCTCCTGCAGCGCTAGAGTTTGGAGGATACGACATACCGGCCGATTGCAGAGAGGTTCTTGCAAAGGCCAGGGCGTCCTCGACTCTTAAATGCTACGGACACAAATGGAAGAGGTTCTCTGTCTGGTGCCACGCACAGAAGATTAACCCTCTACGGATTACGGCTCCCCAAGTACTGCCGTACCTGCTGACGCTGGCCAAAGCTGGTCTGGCACACGCGTCCATCAAGATTCATCTTGCTGCGATCTCCCGATACACCAGAACCACGGGGCGGACGTCCTTGTGGTCTCATCGTCTGGTGAAAGAGTTCATGAAGGGACTGTTCAGATCGTTCCCGCCGGTGAAGGCTCCGGCCCCGGCGTGGGAGCTCAACGTGGTGCTGACCAAGCTCATGGGACCTCCGTTCGAGCCTCTGCACTCGGCCCCGTTGAAGTTTATATCGTGGAAAACAGCTTTTCTTGTGGCCATCACCTCCGCACGACGAGTGGGAGAGATCCAGGCCCTTTCCTGCAAGGCCCCGTACTTGACTTTCCACGACACGAGGGTAGTGCTCAGGACGCACCCCTCCTTCATGCCCAAGGTACCGTCGGACTTCCATCTCAACGAACCCTTGGTGTTGCCTGTGTTCTTCCCGTCGCCTTCGTCGCCGGCTGAGAGGACTTTGCACTCGCTGGATGTGGCTAGAGCGCTGAAGTTCTACGTGGACCGCACGAAGTGTTTTCGTAAGACGTCACAACTCTTTGTGAACTTTGGACCTGTCAATCAGGGGAAGGCTCTCTCGAAGGCTTCCATTTCCAGATGGCTCTCCGGCTGTATCATGTACTGTCATCGGTTGGCAAACCGACCGCTGCCTGGCCGTCCGAGAGCCCATTCCACCAGAGCGATCGCAGCTACCACGGCGTTCCTTTCTGGTGTGCCCCTGCTGGACATATGCAGGGCTGCTACGTGGAGGTCACGCACACCTTCACGAAATTCTACTGCGTCGACCGGGATTCCAGGGAGGAGTCCAGGGTCGGCCAAGCAGTGCTGCGCAACCTGTTCGCCTGAGGTGAGCCTGGTGAGGAGGTAAGATGCTTAATGTTGAGTTTGATGTAATGCTTAATGTTGAGCCTTTGCCACCTCCCGTGGTTGTGCATGTGTGTACTGCTATGTATTCTTTATTCATGAGCATGTGAATCCATGCCAGACCCCATGCTGGAGAAGGAACAAGTTACTTACCTGTAACTGTTGTTCTCCAGCATGGGTCTGGCATGGATTCACATGCGAACCCTCCCGCCTACCCCTCTGCGGCTCTTCACTTGGTCATACTGCCACTTTACGTGCTTCCAAATCTGAAGATGGCTGCCAGAGGCGGTGCTTAGGTAGAGGGCAGTCATTGGCTGTGGTCAGTATGACGCAGAGACCAGTGATTGGTTATTACTACGAAAGACAGATCAGAAACGAAACTGATACTGGTTTTTTCTTTACCGAGGATTCCCAGCCTGACGACGGGGAATATTCATGAGCATGTGAATCCATGCCAGACCCATGCTGGAGAACAACAGTTACAGGTAAGTAACTTGTTCCTTATTTGGGTTTTCTTGAGGGCTGTTAGGGAGAATTCTCATAAATGGCTCATTTACCTTACCTAATGAGTCCCTCAGCAGCTTTGCTGGATTTCTAGGATTTATTTTTTTTCACCTGGTAAGAGTGAGCCTTTTTCCCACTTTTACATGGGTTTTGCTGTGTTTCCACTTTTTGTGTGGTCTTGAGCACTGCTCACCTACTCCATGGCCTCATATTTTACATGTGTGTTACACAGCACCCTCAGTGCAGTGACACAGGGTTGTCTTTTAGACTTCCCACTGACTCCATTTTCTGGGGCTGACTGCTGTCCCCCTTAAAAGGTAAAGTTGCCATTAACTTTACTTTAAACCACAGACCCAATACACCCTATCTTACATGGAGTATTGGAAAGGGTTAACTCTTATCCCTTTTTGTCTGTCTTGGAGCCTTGTTTCACTCCCTTTACATTAAGACTTAGGGTAGTTACCACTGCCACCAGCTAACTTTTCTACCGCGATTATCTTATATAGACGTGGTGTTTTAGGCTATTATATTAGCCTCAAACATAAACCTGCTTGACCAAATACATTTTATTTTGGCTCTGGCTGGGCTTATTCGCCATTTCTTTTGGTTAAAGTATTTCTCGTGTTTTTCTCTGCGTGCCAAACCGGAGATGATTCCTTTGTTCACTGCCTTTTCGCAGGCTTCTGCACAGAAGCCCTCCTTAAGGTGCCTGAAAGTCTAGTTAGGCAGGATGTGAGGGAGGGGTCTTCGGACACCTGCCATGGGTTCCCTTGGTAACCCAAGTCTCACTACTGTTTGATTGGCTAAGGGGACTGTACTTGCTAGGACAGCCACCCTGTTGTGTGATTGACAGCCAGGCTGTATGAATGGGGGAAAACTGCATAAAAAACCGGTCTCTGGACTGGAAAGGCAGAGTGCCACTGGAACGAAAGAACCAACGAGGAACTGGAAGAGGACGACCCCTACAACGACTGAACCGCTCGGTGAAGCCCTGCTGCAGGTCCGAATCTTCAGAATTCGATGACAGAGAAGATCCTCCAGGAAACTTCTTCCCTTGAGCTGGTGGGACCAAGCAGTTCGCCCAAACTGTAAGCCAGGACCCCTCCTCTGGTCAAATTCTCTGTACAGAGCTACAGTGGGCCGGATAGCCAGGAAGGTCGGACCCTGCTTGGGTTTTAAGGAGCGCACCTTTTATTCGTTGTTTTGCTCTGCTGCTGGCTTCTTCCAAGGGTGGCGCAGGACCCTCCAGTCTTCCTACTTCGTGTCAGTCCGACAGTCGCTTAAAGAACCATGAGCCTGCAGGAACCACCAGGAACGTCCGCCTCAGCTACAGCTCCCTCTCCGTTTTAAGGTGCTGTGCGAATCCAGTTGCCCATTTCGTTCAACTGCGGTGAAAGTGTTTGAAATCTTTCTCTAATCCGAGGGCTTCTCCTTCTCCTTCTCTTCGCTTTGAACTAATTTTTCTATCAACCATCCTCGTCCGAAATCTGTGCTTCAAACTTTACCGCAAAGTGCCCTGAACTGTGATCTTGAGCAAAAGACTTTTTACTCATTGACTTGATCTTCTCACTGAAGTTCCTCTTGTTCAATTGTCCTGAGTACTTACCTGTTGGCTTGACTTAATTTCTAATAACTTTTCTTTCCCTCCCTTTTAAATTGCTGGAGTGCCATTTTGCTCCCACTTCATTTTGTGAGCTTAACTTGCCTGGAATTTAAGTGAAGTGGTGTGGTGTATTTATAATTGTGATTTTTAACTTACAATAGTGAAATGTTATACAACTGTTGAATAAATAAATATATATTCTTTTACTTAAAAACCTTAAGTCTGTGTTTGCCTGAATCATAGTAATTGCTGTCCTTTGTAACTATTTGATACTGCTCACTTACTCTTGAGATAAGTCTGGCTGCTGCTACCTTTTTAACTGTGTAGTACAGGCTTGTACCAAAGGTAAACTTGTACTGTCACTTGTAGTCTTAATTGTGTGTGGTGTTCCCAAAGGGTACTGCATATATATAATTCTGCCTAACAAGGGCGTGCTGCATAAACCTCGGATTGAGAATGCTGCATCCTGGGTGTGCTTGCGGATTGGTCACATAACATATTTTGCTGGCTCTTTGAAGGCTACACTATCTTCCGGTAGAAAGCCAAATACATTTTAAAGCACGCTATCTGCTTATGTTTCTCATGCCCCTGTGTTTTTCAGTAATCGTTGTACTTTAGGCACCAGGGATAAGCCTCTGCTCTGTCTGGCCTACTTAACATTCTGTAGTAAAGGTATGCTCAGTACACTGGATAATTCTCTGTAATGGCAGCTAAACTGCAAAATCCCTTGTCCACCAGAATCATGCAGTATTCAGGTGGTAAACTGCAGACTTTGTTTCCTAGGTAAGCTGATCCATTGTACCATGTTCAATGCTGTTTTAGTTCAGCACCCAGGCAATAATGCCCTCTGCAACCAATTTTACCATTCCTTACCATCCATTCGTGGCTTATGGTAGTCTATCAAGGGGCCTGCTGTTTCAAAGCATAGTCTACCAAGTTGCAACAATGGCTTTTCCTGCTGGTCTCTCTGCAACTTCTGGAGGAAAGCACATCTTTACCAGGCATTATTTCCATGATCAAGACACCAACACAGAATCAGCGGTTGCCCAAGCGATTCTGCAGTGCCGGTTTTCATGAGCCATGTTAAGATTGAGTTTCTGAATCAGTCCTGTGGACAGATTGAGAGGCCACCCTATTCTGGTGAGACGGAATGTTTAGCGACACTCTATTGAGGTGGCGTAAGTGAGCAGTATGGTTTAGATGTAGGAAATGTTGAATGTGGGAAGGGTTCAGTTAAGCGCACACATTTTTTTAGTCATTGGACAACTCTTGCTAGTTAAAAACCACAGGTAAGTAAATCTCTAAACATGCACTAATATATGCACATTGACCTTTGGGGTGCTCTTGCTACAGAACAGTTTATTCTGAAACACAATATAATGAGCAACAGAAAAGGTTTTGGCTATTTATTATGAACCCTAATGCTTTAAATGTCATAAAGGTGTGTCCTAATGCTTATTTATGATGTCCCAAATGCAGAGAGTTAAATTCACATAGGTGTTTGTTTCGCATCTTTTGGCCTGTGGGTTTGGGGGACGGGGGGACGAAAGTAGCTGTTGGTGCTAAGCTCATCAGGTTCTTCTAGGCTGCAAGCAGGAGCTAAATAGCTCCCAGCTCCCCCCACTTTCGAACCCTGGAACACTGTGGTGTAGCAAAGTGCAGAAAAGTTAATTTGTACCTGTGAGAAGGGGGAGGGTGAGTTAGCAGACTCTCAGCCAATCAGGAGGCCACCCTCTTCCCCCGCCCCGAGATTCCCACTGCCTGCCCTCCACTTACCTGCTTTTTTTTGCACCCGTTTGGAAGCGGACGCCCCAGAAACACTTCTCTCTCCAGCACGGACGGTCCTGATCTGTGACAGGCCGCCAAGGAAAGGAAGAAGGAACTACACATCCCTTCTCTCCTTTCCATGGTGGCCATTTTGTTTATTTTAGAATGGATTGTGTCCTCCCACGTATACCTCCTCTTAAATTTCATATCTAGATTCAACTGCTTTGGAAATCTTTTTCAGCAGAGGGCTCTGCGCGTCGATGTCAGTCGACTCGATGTCCTTCGGAGTCCTCTGTCTCGATGTCTACGTCATCAGTGGTATAAAGCGTGCGCAGCAACATTTTGCTGCATTTGTTTTACCGTGAAAGTTATTGCTTTGCATGCGGTTCCCTATCGAGAATCTTTGAGTTTAATTCTTGAAAATGGCATCGCTGTCGGAGTCTTCAATGCCGAGATCAGGGTTTAAGAAATGCCACGATTGTGGGGCGAAGATGTCCCTTACAGACCCCCATCGGGTGTGTCTGTTGTGCCTCGGTTCCTCTCACGCTACCTTTGACTGTTAGACTTGCCTATCGATGATGGCGAAAGCCCTGAAAGAGCAGAGAGGACATTTTTCGGCAGGGAGGTCAAAATCACCTTCGACGACCCTGTCGAAAAATGTGTCTTCAGACAAGTCGAGAAATATTTCTCATAAAAAGACAGAGGTCAAGATCACGCAGTGGTTCTCACCACTCATCTTCACAAGGTTCGAGGAAAAGGCACCATAGGTCGCAGTCTTCGTCGAGTTCCTCCCCAGAACTGGTTAAATGCCTGACGAAATCGGCCTCTCCAGCTGAGCGGGAGAAGTTCAGAATAAAAATGATGCAAGTTTTCGAGAATGCGGCCTTGATCCCCTCAAACTTAGGAAAGCCATGCCCAGGTAAAAAAACTAGACAAGAAAAAGGATAAAGGCAAAAGCTGTGCGCCCTCGGCCCCGGAAGACAAAGAAAAATCTCCTTGAGAGCGGTCGAAGGATTCCTCGAGTCGAGACCAATCTTCCTAGAGGAAGAAGTCATCGGCGCCGAAAGACTCGTCGGACTATGACAGGTCCTTGATGCTGAAAGCGTCGAAGCCCTTGACTTGACGTCAACTGTGTCGAATTCGGCACCACCATCGAAGATCACAGAAAAGGCATATACACCATTACTGAGAAAGGACTTCTTTGAGTCACTTTGTTTGATTTATGAGAAAGCAGAACATTCTTCGGATGATTCACAACCTTTTGGTCTTCAGTATATAACACCTGGGGTCCCTGAGCCTTTGAGCTCAGAGGAATCAAATATAAAAAACTTACAGGAGTCCCTGCAAAATGCAAGAGGACTAGCTGTGTCCCCAGAATTAGTTTGGGAGACCGGACCCTACTGACCATGCTGAAGGGTATTAATGTCCAAGGTGGTAGAATATATGGGGTGGAAAAGACCCACACCAATATATACGAACAGAATGATCTGACTGACATCCTAGATCAAGAATCCTATTTTTCCTTTTTATGTGGCATTTTAAAGGGGAGTACAAACTGGGTGACACCAGAATTGAGTCCGCCAGTGAATAAAAAATGAATCTAAAAATACAGAGCGTCCATTAGTGACCCCAGTTACTTGACAAAGCATCCCACTCCTGAAAGTTTAGTGGTACAAGCTGCCATATCAACATCTAAACAGAACGCATACCTCACTTTTCCCCCAGAGAGATGACAAGCGTTACAATGCTTGGTCCAAGAAAGTTTTTTCTGCGGGAAGTATGGCCATAAAGTCAGCAAATGCTACGTGCATGTTGGCTAGATTCACTCACTATTTGGGAATGTGTAGCAATGGCAGCTGATCATATCCCGAAGGGGAGGAAAGAGATGGATTTTTAAATCTAGTCAAGGATGGGATAGATGCAATGTGCGAATCCCTTCGGGCCTCGACACTGCTGACCACATCAGAAGGTGCATGGCGGCTAGTACAGTTATGTGCAGATTTGCCTGGTTAAAGTCCGGTTTTGCTCCAGATGTGCAATCCACTTTGGTTAACATGCCATTTGATGGCACACATTTGGTAACAATGCTGATGAGAGCCTGCAGAAATTGTACACCTCCAAAGTGGCAGCAAAGTCCCTGGGTGCTGCTATTGGACACAAAAACCGCCCCACCGGCACACCTTGGAGGGGTACGTCCTTTTGCTTTTATTCCTCAGTGGCAAGGGGGAGAGGACTGTCCAATCAAAGAGGTCTGAAAAGATATCCATGTGGTTGACGGGGAAGAGGTACTAGAACTGCCCAGGCAGGCGCTGCTTTACCATCAGCCACTGCTGCAGCCACCTCAAAACCCCTCACTGCATCTAAAAGAATGGCAGGGCATTACTTCAGATGCATGGGCATTGGAAACAGTTGCACAGGGTTACTGTCTTCCCTTTCTAAAAAAGCCTCAGTCATCCACACGGGAACAGCTCTTTCAAAGTTCCAGATCTTCTCCTTATGCAGGAAATCGTAGCCCTGCTAGAGAAAAGTGCTATAGAACCAGTACCTGTAGCAGAGAGGATCACGGGTTGGTACTCCCTGTACTTCGTAATTCCAAAGAAAGACCGGGGATTGAGACCCATTTTGGACTTAAGAGAATTAAAAAAATTCCTCAAGTTCAAAATGGTTGCAGTTTCTCAGATCCCTCAGGCCTTTTAGCTTCAGGGCTTGATGGTATCATTGGACCTTCAGGATGCTTTCTTTCATGTGCCAATCCATCACAAGCAGAGACTGCACCCGAGATTCACTGTTGGCGATTCTAATTATCTGTTTCGAGTTCTGCCATTTGGGCTGACCTCTGCCCCAAGCGGTTTCACCAAGTTAATGGTGGTGGTGGCAGCGAGTCTCAGGTGAGGGGCTGGAGGGAGATTCACGTCTACCCCTACCTGGGGGATTGGCTGATCAGGGCCAGTTTCCCCCCGAACAGGCCCTGGAAGATCTCAACTCCACATGTCATTCCCTTCACGCACTGGGCTTCTCCCTCAACTTCGATATGTCTCGCATAATACCATCTCAAAAGCTCCTATTCATAGGAGCAGTCCTGTATGCATCCCTGGGACAATCCTCGCCACGACCTGAAGGCTCAAGACATTCTACAGATGGTCACCAAATTCCAGAGTGCCCAGCGTCTCCTGGCCTTTGACTTTCTGAGGTTGCTGGGCCTCGTGGCATCCTGCATTTTGCTGGTGCCAGTGGCGCGCCTGCGACTGAGATCCCTCCAGTGGGCTCTCGGGACTCAATGGTCTCAATTCTCAGGCAGGATGTCAAATCTCCTTAAGGTTCCAAACTGAGTCACTCAGGATCTCCTGTGGTGGGCCTGCGAGGACAGCATTTTGAAGGGAGAACCTTTTTGGCAACCATGGCCGGATATAAATGTAGTAACGGACGCCTCACTCGCAGGGTGTGGAGAACATACTAACAACCTGACAGTCAGCGGTCACTGGTTCCATCGGAGTCCAAACTACATATCAACCCAAGGCATAAATTAGTTTTCAAAACTTGATGAGCAGAATGTGCTATTGAAAATTGTTTTGATTAGCAAATGAACTTATTTGATTAGCAATTGTGTACTTATATTGAATGTCACCAGAATTAGTTATACCCCATCAGCGCAGAGCTGACGTGCTAGCAAAGGGCTCTGGGACAAATATTTTGCCCACCCAATGCACACAGCCTTGCAATTTTAACACAGCCTGCTGGCAGGAAGCATTCTAATAGTCTTTAAATTGTGATTGAAAGAATATTTAGAAGGCTTTCTGCCAGCACCGGCAGTGCTTTTAGTGCGGGGCTGAGCGAAAGCAAGTGTCTGGTATTGATATTTTGAATGGTTTGTGTCCTCCAACATATTCCACATCTTTGACCTGTAATATCCACGGTTATCAGACATTTCGTCGAAAGACAAGTGGTCGAATTTTTTTTTTATTCTATTTTTTTTTTCTGGGGGGGGGTCCCCCCACCCCCTTTTTTTCTAAAAAAAACTTTTTTCCCTAAACTAAAACCTAAAAAATATATATATAAATTAAAAAAAATTCGACCATTTGGTTTTCGACCAAATTCCGTCGACCAAATGTCTTTCGACGAAATGTCCAGACACCAATATCCACAGCTGTGTACTTGGGAATTTTTTTGGCAGAGGGGGTCCTGTGTCGATGGCGTTAGTTCAATATCCCTTGAAGGCCTCTGTCGAAGGTGACGTCACAGGATGTTATAAATAGGACGTACGGCGCCTGTAGCCTCATTTCTACTGTTTCTGCAAACGTGTTTGCTTCGGAGACTCTGCGCGCCTCGTGTATTCCTCGTGAATGTCGTCTTCTTCAACCCCGTCAACAACCATGAGCTGAAAAGATCCTCTTTTTAGGGGCTGTGTGGGTGAGGATCGTGAAATACAAAATCTAAGGAATCCCACAAAACAGCTTCCTTCCCTTTCTGTGAGTTATCCTAGATGCATGCAACCCTAGTCATGTTCACCCCTTGACCAAAAAAGGGCGAATAACCATGTAATTATCAAAAATACATATTTTAATATTAATCAAAAACACTTAACACATTACAATATATTTTTCTAAAACAACACAACAATATGTTTAAAACACACGCTAAAGTTCATATCAGTGTGTGTACATATTCTACAAATGGCAAACATTTCAAAATCGTTTTTTGTGCCTAACTGGAGGGAATGTCTCTATTTAACCCTCTACTGTTATTAATGATACCCTTCTTAATTCATACGGGAAAAAGAAACTGTGCCAACACTTGAAAAATGTGTTTCTAGAACCAACATGAATTTCAAGAACACACACAGGATTAAATCCCCATTGTATATCCTGTCGGTACTGTTATCCGGGCACTTCATTTTTGTTATATACTGGTTCTCACGTATATCTTCACGTGCCAATTGCCATAGTTTCAATATTTCTAAAAAACAAAAACATTTAATCTTAAAAACATGGTTTTCAATTTTTTACACAAGTCGTGCATAACATCTTGTTTCAACTTCATCTCCATTTCTAACATAAGCAGAGGGATTTAGTCATTCGTGGTCTTATTACTGTCCACTACTACCCAATTTTTCAACATTTTACTTAACCTAATTTAGTACAATGTCCTGATTTCATACAATTTTACAACTTTTTACATGTCCTACAAGGGAGAGAGAAACATCCCCGTCGTTCAGAACAAAACATGCCCTTATGTGAATGTTTACCTCTTGCTGGTTCCCCATCGATTTTTGGGGAACCGGCAAGAGGTAAACATTCACATAAGGGCATGTTTTGTTCTGAACGACGGGGATGTTTCTCTCTCCCTTGTAGGACATGTAAAAAGTTGTAAAATTGTATGAAATCAGGACATTGTACTAAATTAGGTTAAGTAAAATGTTGAAAAATTGTGTAGTAGTGGACAGTAATAAGACCACGAATGACTAAATCCCTCTGCTTATGTTAGAAATGGAGATGAAGTTGAAACAAGATGTTATGCACGACTTATGTAAAAAATTGAAAACCACGTTTTTAAGATTAAATGTTTTTGTTTTTTAGAAATATTGAAACTATGGCAATTGGCACGTGAAGATATACGTGAGAACCAGTATATAACAAAAATGAAGTGCCCGGATGACAGTACCGACAGGATATACAATGGGGATTTAATCCTGTGTGTTCTTGAAATTCATGTTGGTTCTAGAAACACATTTTTCAAGTGTTGGCACAGTTTCTTTTTCCCGTATGAATTAAGAAGGGTATCATTAATAACAGTAGAGGGTTAAATAGAGACATTCCCTCCAGTTAGGCACAAAAAACAATTTTGAAATGTTTGCGTGTTTGCCATTTGTAGAATATGTACACACACTGATATGAACTTTAGCGTGTGTTTTAAACATATTGTTGTGATGTTTTAGAAAAATATATTGTAATGTGTTAAGTGTTTTTTGATATTAAAATATTTATTTTTGATAATTACATGGTTATTCGGCCTTTTTTGGTCAAAGGGTGAACATGACTAGGGTTGCATGCATCTAGGATAACTCACTCAGCAGAAAGGGAAGGAAGCTGTTTTGTGGGATTCCTTAGATATTGTATTCTTATTCGACCCCTCCAACTCTGCGGTCTGGCTTTAAGACATGCTGGGACTGCAAGTCTAAGATGTCAATTACGGACCTGCATGGCATTTGTTTGTGGTGCCTGGGCGAGAGTCATGACAACGACGACTGTTCCAAATGCCAGTTTCTGACTGCTAAGGCCTTGAGGGAGAAGGGGATGTTCACCGACGATTTGAGGGGCGACTCTCTGCGTCAGAGGGAATCCCAGGGATCTCAGTCCCAGAGTGGTTCCTGCCATTCCTAGTCTCAGGACTCAAGGAAGTGCCATCACCGGTCGGCTTCCCCGTCCTCCTCGGAGGATGGCGCTGCTAGTAAAGTGGCTTGTCCTACTAAATCCTCGACTCCGGCGGAATGGGCAACCTTCAAAGAGCAGATGCTGGCAATTTTCCAATCCCTGGGCACAGTTCCATCCGCACCTTCGGAAGAAGCCGGCAGGGAATGGTCTCGATCCGTGGCTCGTGCGCCTTCCGTCTCTGGTCCTCGGCGCGATTCTCATCTGGAAACTTCGAGATCCCGTTCGGACAAGGTTCAGGATAGTTGGAAACGGATTTCAAAGTTTTGCCTTCACACCAGCCCTCGGCGCCATTTTTGACGCCTTTGGGTTCTTTTAACCGGAATTTGCCGATGGAGGTCCCTGGTACTGTGTATCCTCCAAGGAAGGCTACTTCTAGGTCTGTGAGGCCTGTTCAGGATGCCAGAACCTCTTCTGTCCCGAGGCAGGAGTTTTTCTTCCCTCTGGATGACATCTATGAGGATGAGGAGAGATAAGATTTAGAGTTTGACACTGTTGTGCCTGATGTGGCTCCTGTCTTTTCCAGGGACAGTCAGTTGGAAGACTTCCGGCAATCTCTTCAGGATGCCAGTGGCTTGGACGCTTCTTCTGAGGTCGAGTTTGGCAGGCCTGAGCCTGGGGCTCATGCTGAGTCCTCCTACAGGAGACTGATAGTGCTAGGGTCACTGAATATCTTGGTTGGTCTAGTCCACCAGAAGCTTTTGTTCAGCACGACTTAACAGATGTTTTGGATCAAGGGCCATCCTCTTCTCCAGCATTGGATCTTTCATGGATTCACATGCTTAGAATATTCCCCGTCGTCAGTCTGGGACCCCTCGGTACACATAGCCTTTTCCAATAGGAAAACTTCCGACACTTTTGTGTCCTATCTACGTCCTTTTAGGACCCGCCTACGCATGCTCCGTAGGCCGTCCCCGTATAAGAGGCCCGCCCCCGCGGTTCCCCTTCAGATTTCAACCGTCTCCAAAGTAGTGGGATCTCCTCGCGTTGTCTTACTATTTTGTACAAGGTTGCATTACTGGAATTTGAGTACAGAAAATGTCCTCCGTGTCAGGAAAAGCGCTGTTCCGCCCATGCGCGACGTGCGGCTTGAAAAAAGTTTACGAGGGGGACAGACATATGGATTGTATATATTGCCTCCACCCTCATCATTCGGCGGATAACTGCGACATATGCAAAGGGTTTTCTCAAAAAACCCTCAAAGACCGCAGTCGACGACTGGTGGCATGGCTGAATGATGGAGCGGGGGCATATCCCCCTTCGGAGGTAGGCTCCACACAATCGGCGAAAACATCACGCCGCGCTACCTCGTCGGAACCACCGGCGAAGAAATCTCGACCGACGGAAAAAGAGTCGTCTGGAAGTCACTCAACTAGAGACTCCTCGTCAAAGAAATCTTCATCAAAAAAGCATGAAAAGGAAATCCTCCTCGGGCGATCATCATAGATCGATCGAGAGTCGAGTAAAAGCAAGTCAAGTGTGGAAAAGGCGGGACCGCCAAAACCAGCTGCTAAGTCACCGTCGTCGACGGCGGCCCAGTCATCGGCTTCCACCCTGCCACTTACGCAGGTGGCATCCACCGTCCCACCGACGTCGACGATGGCCTCGTCGACGGGGGTTCTACAGGAGGCCTGGAGGCCTGAAGTTTTTGATCCGACCCCCCCGGATACTTTACTACAAGAACAGGCTGTGTTGCTGTCCTCGGAGGACGAGAATGAAAGAATAGCTGGCCCAGCAGACCTAGGGCTACGAGTGGCTGATAAGTCGTCGACGAGGGGATCCGTGTAACGCTCACCTGGTTCCCACGGAGGCGCGGCGTCGAAGGCGCAGCACTCTGAAGAGGGACAAGAAGGGCCCCTCTATTCTGGCTTCCGTGGCTCGTTGGATACCCTCCTGTGCGTGAAAAGGGAGTATTACCAACTGTGGAACAATGCTCAAGCCTCCCACTCCCTTCCAACCCTCCACGATACCTCCTCCACGATTCCCCGTGAAGCCTCACCTTAGGGTTTGGAAGGATGAGCTCTCCATCCTGCTTCTGATGCAGGGGCGCGTTGAAACCCAGTTACTTCACTGGATTGAGGATTGATGGGAGTTCAGGTAAGATTGACTGTTCAGGTAAGGCGCTGTAAAAGTTCTGTTCAAAAGTTCAAGCTTAATAATAATGTTTGTTGTCTAATTGCAGCAAGCGCTAATGCTTATGTCTTTTTCCCTTTAGGGGCCGGGTTTCGGAGTGCCAGAGATATGGCGCCGACCCGAAGTGAAACAGTTCTGGATGAGCGCTCAGGTAATGTCTTTGCATTCGCTCATTCAATGTCGGTCTTTTTTCCCCATAGGGGCCGGGGTCCGGAGATGCCAGGAAGCGGCAGGACCCGAAATGCAGTGGGAATAATCCAACAGGTAAGACTTAAAAGGAAACTGAGCTTTCCTTATTCCTTTTCTCCCTCTCACCTTTGTTCTTGTCTTTTTTCCTCTAGGCGCCGGGGCGTAGCTGAATACGGAAGATCGCTGCTGAAGATGGAAGCGCCTTGCAAAGGTGAGTAAAATGCAGCGCTGCAGCGATCGAAACGAAATGCCTTTAAAATGATGTCTTCCTTTTCAGGGCCGTTGGAGAAATGACCCCGGGATGCAGATTTAGTAGTTAAGGGCTTTTCTTCTCCTATTCTCTTCCTTTCTCCCCTTGCAGGTGTTCCAGGGTGCTGGCAGGCGTGGCTGAAGTCAGGATGCAGGAGCTGACACGGTGAGCGTCCAGCTGCTAGGTGCAGAACAACGCGAAGCATGTGTGGCTGTTCGGGTGGGGTTTAAATAGCCTTGGAAGAAGTTCCTGGTATGTATCCTTCCACCAATCAGGTATGTATCCTTCCCCGACCACACCCGGGTGGTGAAGTAGTCCTACAGGTTAAGTAGTCCCATTCAGGCCTCAAGAGGGCCTGGATGAAGCAGCAAGGTCTGCATCAGGTAAGTGTGCACCCAAGCACTTAAACACATATCCTCTTCTATGAGCCTGGTGCCTAAGGCGCCAGGACTGGGGTCCGCTATGAGCCTGGCGCCTAAGGCGCCAGGACTGAGTCCAAAGGGCCCCGACTTGGGCCCGCTGAGACTTCCCTGGGGAAAATGATGCATGCCTCTGCGGTTGCTGGGCCTGGCCTGGCTCCTTAGAGGTAGGCATCATGACAATCCGTTATACCGGTATCTGCCCCTCTTCTCAATCCTCAATCTGTTTTGTCGTTGGAAATTCTGTCCACGCTTCAGTCGTTGTTAGTCGTTGGAGCAGAGACTACCTCAGGCAAACCTGCCACAGTCACCCGTCGACGAGCCGGACCGTCCAGTCAACCTACGCACGCCAATCTCAGCACTGGCACAAGAGGAAGGTGAGCTGCCAGACTCAGAGTCTGACAGGGGAGCCATGTCGGATATCTCATCATCCCCCTCCAGGGATCCAACCTGGGAGTCAGAGGTGGAGTGGGAAACCCCTAGTAGCCCAGCTCACCCGTCCCCTCCGGACGACATTGTGTCATTCCATTCTATGATGAAGTCATGCAAAGAATTTGGTTTGTCCCAGGAAGAACAGAAAAAGGACTGTTTTTTGTTCGACCACATGGGTAAGAGAAGGAGGTCTGTGTTCTCGATACCAATACTAGACCATGTATGGAAGGAGGGGTTGCAGACAATGCGTCACCCGTTTTCAGAGCCGGCAGTGAAAGGACGCCTGGAAAAAAAGTTTAAGGCTCCAGAGTCTACCCCCAAGTGTTTATCCTCCCAACCAACGCCAGACTCGGTGGTGTCGGCGGCAGCGGCGAGGAAGGCGAAGGCCCAGCACAAGTGCACGACGACTCCTGAGAACGAAGCGAGACGCCAAGATGCCTTTGGCAAAAAAGTGCTATCTGTGGGAGCGACCACAGTAAAGGCCGCAAACTCTCTGGCAATTGTTGCCAGATACGATAGGGAGATGTGGCACAGGCTAGCTCCGTTGCTTGATCATCTTCCGGAAGAGCTTAGGAAGGCAGCGATGCTACTCGTCCGAGAAGGTGAGGAAGCCTCAAATCACGCAATAAACATCGCGGTGGACCTCGCTGAGTCGGGCTTCAAGCAAGTCAATAATGGGGTCGTATTACGTCGACTGTCATGGCTTACGTGTACCTACTTCAGGCCAGAAGTACAATACAAAGTTTTAGATATGCCCTTTGAGGGAGACCTTCTTTTCGGTGAGAAGGTGGACGAAGCCCTAAAGGGAATGAAAGAGGACTCGGACACGGCACGTTCATTGGGTGCCCTCCAGAGTGGCAGAAACTACAAGTCTTTTCGTCCCTTTAGAGGGGCTTCAGGTAATTCAAGATTCTCTGCGTCTGGAGACAGATCCTTTGGCAGATCAGCTTACCCCTCCCAGGGATACAGATGTGCCTCCCAAACGGCAAACCGTCGACGGAACTTCCAGACTTCCAGGAAAAGACCATCATGTCCGTCGTCGTCGAGAGACAAGCAGAATAAAGATCAGCAGTAACATACAACAAACCGTTCTGGGTGGGAAGAGTTTCAGTATATGTCGACGAATGGGAACGAATAACGACGGATCAATGGGTGCTGGATACTATAAGAAACGGGCACTCTCTACAATTCAAACACAGCCCTCCGCAAATTCCACCTGCGTTCACCGCTCATTCCCATCTGAAGATACTGCAACAAGAGGTAACACTCATGTTAGCAAAGGGCGTGATAGAATTAGTTCCAACATCACAGAGAGGTCAAGGAGTCTACTCAAGATATTTCGTCGTAAAAAAGCCGAACGGCAAATGGCGTCCCATTTTAGACTTACGCAATCTCAACAAGTCTTTAAAGAGCCTAAAATTCACGATGCTCACTCTGCAGGAAGTGATCCGCGCCGTTCAAGAGGGGGATTTTCTAGCGTCCCTGGATTTACAGGACGCGTATTTCCATATTCCAATGTGTCAGAAACACAGGAAATTCCTAAGATTTGTAATACGGCGGACTCACTACCAATTCACGGTTCTTCCTTTTGGGCTCAAGACCTCCCCCAGAACGTTCACGAAATGCCTGGCTCCAGTAGCGGCCTGGCTAAGGAAGCAAGGCCACCATGTATACCCATACCTCGACGTCTGGCTGGTAAGGGGATCCTCCCCAGCGTCGACCAACACAAGTTTACAAGCCACCATGCAGCTTCTACAACAGCTGGGATTCGCCATAAACTTCGAAAAATCCTCTCTGCAGCCATCGAGATCGCTGGTATTCCTGGGGGCACAGTTCGAGACCCAGTTAGGGCTAGTGAAACCTTCTCTCGACAGAACCTCAAGACTCAATCAAGCATGGCGACTACGGCGAAACACCAAGATCTCAGTGAGAAAATACGTTTCGGTCCTAGGGGCCATGGCATCCTGCATCCATCTGGTGGAAAACTGTCGCCTATTCATGAGGCCAGTCCAGGAATTCCTCGCGGACCGATGGACGCAGGCTCAAGGATCGTGGTCAGACAAGATAACCATCGACGACGACGACAAGCTGCTTTGGACCCTTCAGTGGTGGCAGAGTTTCCACAATCTGAACAACGGCATACCCCTACAGGAGCCGGAGTTTCAGCGAACCATAGTCACGGATGCGTCCCTAACCGGATGGGGAGCTCACATGGGTGCTCTCCAAACGCAAGGTCGCTGGTCTCCAACGGAGTCACTCCTACACATAAACGTGTTAGAGCTCAGAGCAGTACGATGGGCCTTGAAGGCATTCCTACCACACATCAAGGGCTCGCGAGTACGAATACTGACCGACAATATAACGGCCATGTTTTATCTGAGGAAACAAGGAGTGACGCGATCAAGAACTCTTTCCATAGAAGCCCAGAAAACATGGCATTGGGCATTAAAGCACGAAATTTCCATCGTGGCTCATCACCTTCCAGGAGTGAGGAACTCCCAAGCAGACTCCCTCAGCAGAAGCATGGCCCAGATACATGAGTGGGAAATGGACACAGTTCACCTGATGAAAGTGTTCGAGAAATGGGGTCACCCCCCTCTGGACGCCTTCACGACCAAAGACAACAAGAAATGCGAGCAATTCGCAAGCAGATGGTCTCAAGAGGGCTCCAGGGGGGAGGCATTCTCCTTCCCATGGACAGACATGTTCCTCTATGCTTTTCCCCCGTTCCCCCTCATACGGAGGACAATACAGTGGATACGCAGATACAATTGCCAGGTAATTCTAGTGACACCATACTGGCGAAGGCAACCGTGGTTCTCCGACCTGCTTCACCTGTCGCTGGAACATCCCATAGGGTTTCCGAAAGTCCCGAACCTACTATCCCGGGACAAAGGCACGGTGTGGCATCACGACCCGGACAGTCTCAACCTTACAGCCTGGCTCCTGACTTCTCGGAGTTCGGTGCTTTAGACGTTTCGGAGGATTGTCAAAAAATTCTGCAGGCGACTAGAGCCCCTTCTACAAACAAATCCTACTCCTATAAGTGGCGGAGGTTCTGTGAATGGTGTAGGGGACAACAGGGCCTACAACCGTTGTTGGTGACGCCAGAACAAGTTCTACCTTACCTGCTCCTCTTGGCAGAGAGGGGATTATCCTTCACATCGATAAAGGTGCACCTGGCGGCCATCTCGAGGTTCACAAGGAAAAGGCAGTCGTCTCCTCTATTTAGCGACAGACTTGTAAAACACTTCATGAGGGGTTTATTTCGAGCTTTTCCCCCGGAAAAACGTTTCCCCCCCGACTTGGAGTCTCAACACAGTGTTGGCAGGCTTAATGAAACCGCCTTTTGAGCTTATGGCCACGTCCGACATAAAATTCATTTCGTGGAAGTTGGCATTCTTGATTGCTATCACATCAGTTAGAAGAATCTCGGAACTGCAAGCGCTGGTCATAGACCCGCCATACCTAAGATTCTTTAATTACAAAGTAGTCCTGGCAACTAATCCTATGTTCGTCCCAAAAGTTCCGACAGTGTATCACAAACACTCGTCCATTGTTCTCCCTACTTTCTTTTCCACACCATCATCGGCAGCAGAAAAAGCTCTTCATACCCTGGACGTTAAGAGGGCTCTGAAATTTTACCTACATCGTACACAGGAATTCAGGTCTACTAGACAACTGTTTGTCGCATATGGTCCGTCGACGAGAGGAAAAGCAATCTCTAAACAAGGATTGGCTTGATGGGTCTCATCGACGATTGCGTTTTGTCACTCTAAGGCCGGAAGGCCACTGCAAGGACATCCTAGAGCCCATTCTACAAGATCGATGTCCTCCTCAACAGCTTTATGGGCAGGAATTCCGTTGATGGACATATGCCAAGCTGCGGCATGGTCAGTGCCCCACACGTTTACCCGCCACTACTGCCTTGCAAGGCAGCATGCGGACGAGGTGCAGATGGGAAGAGCTGTCCTGCGCCATCTGTTTCAGTAAGGTAAGCTCCACGCTGTGGAGAATCTGTGGTCTACCTTTTTTAATGAGTTTATTTTATGTGGGTAAGGTTATATGAGGTAACTTATTCCTACTGTACATATGCATTGTGTAGTATGTTGAGGGTATATTACATTACATTCTCACCGCCGTCTCAAGTCTTACTGCTATACAATCTATTCTAAGCATGTGAATCCATGAAAGATCCAATGCTGGAGAAGGGAATAGTTTCTTACCTGTAACTCCATTTCTCCAGCACTGGTATCTTTCATGGATTCACATGCGCCCGCCAACCTCCCCGGAATGTAATGTATTTGATTGATAAATTTAACCCTTCCTACTTTGGAGGGGCCGAAATCTGAAGGGGAACTGCGGGGGCGGGCCTCTTATACGGGGACGGTCTACGGAGCATGCGTAGGCGGGTCCTAAAAGGACGTAGATAGGACACAAAAGTGTCGGAAGTTTTCCTATTGGAAAAGGCTATATATGTGTACCGAGGTGTCCCAGTCTGACGACGGGGAATATTCTAAGCATGTGAATCCATGAAAGATAACAATGCTGGAGAAATGGAGTTACAGGTAAGAAACTATTCCCTTACCCGATGTTACCTTTTCATTTTACGTTGCAGAAAAGGGTGGCAGAATCTCTTCCAGCAGTTAGCAAATCATTAATGAAGAAATACCGCCCTTTCATCTTGGTGGTTCAGGCAGCTACACCCACCTCGAGGCATACCATACCATCCCTCCTGATGGGGACGACCAATGCTTCAACGGTTGGGCACGCAAGGTCTTCTCTGCAGTGATTATGGCGCAGAAGTCAGCCAACTCCACTTGTGCCTTAGCAAGATTTTCACACACTCTGTGGAATTTTCTTTAGCGGCTGAGCATATTCCCGAAGGAGAAGAAAGGGAGGGGATCCTTTCTCTCATGCAGGATGGCAAGGATGCCATGTGTGAATCCCTTCAGTCAGGTTTGGACACGGACAACAGTGTTAGCCGGTCCATGGCTGCGAGCACTGTTATACGCAGATTTGTATGGTTGCAGAAGTCTGGTTTTGCTCCATATGTGCAAGCCCGTCTTTTGAACATGCCCTTTGATGGCGCGCATTTGTTTGGCAGCATGGCTGGCGAGAGCCTTTGAGAGGTTGCAGACCTCAAAAGCGGCAGTGAAATCATTCAGCGCAGCTGTGCGTCAAACCTCTGCCTTTTCGTCCTATGTCCAGCAGTGGAGGGGAGGTTCTTTTCGTTACTACTCCCCCTTTGGTTGGACGAGAGGAACCACCAGTCAAAGGGGTCAGCAAAAAAGTACCTGTGGTGGTCAGGGAAATGGAGCTGCCACAGCCGCTCAGGCAGCTGCCTCTTTGCCTTCAGGCGCAGCCACAGCCGCTCCAAAATAATCATGAGGCCATGTTCTATTTTTCGCCGGTTGGGGACAGACTGTCTCAGCATCTCGAAGAATGGCGAGCTATTACTTTGGATGCGTGGGTTCTGGATACAATAGCCCACAGCTAATGCCTTCCCTTCCTAAAGCGGCCTTGCGACAATCCACCGGGGAATCTCTCTTTGAAGCTTCCAGATCCGCTCCTTGTGCAGGAAATCTTGACCCTGCTGGAGAACTGGTGTCTGTAGCGGAGAGGAACAAGGATGGTTTTCCCCCATATTTTTTGGTTCCAAGAAAGACTGGGGATTGCGACCCATCTTGGACTTACGTTGGTTGAACAAACTTATCAGGAAGGAAAAGTTCAAGATGGTCACTATATCTCAGGTCCTCCAGGCCCTTCAACTTCAGGATTGGTTGGTGTCTCTGGACTTACAGGATGCTTACTTTCATGTGCCGATTCATCCAAAGCCTAGAAAGGACCTTAGGTTTGCGGCTGGCGACTCACACTTTGTTTCGGGTCCTGCCATTGGGATTGACGTCTGCCCCGTGGGTCTTCAAGCTAATGGTGGTGGTAGCATATCGCAGGCGAAGGGGGAATTCACGTCTACCCATCCCTGTACGACTGGCTGATCTGTGCGCTTTCTCCCGAGCAAGCAATGGATCATCTGCCTCACATGCCGCTCCCTCCACAAGCTGGGCTTTTCCCTCCATTTCAAGAATTTGCATTTGAAACCTTCCCAACGGCTCCGGCACATCAGGGCTGTGTTGGACATGTCCTTGGGGAAGTGCTCGCCGTCCAAGGTGAGGGCTCACCACATTGTGCAGATGGTGGACAAGTTTCAACATGCCCAGCGTTGTACGGCTTTTGAATTCTTAAGATTGCTTGGCCTCATGGCATCCAGCATTTTTATGATGCCAGAGGCCAGACTTAGGATGAGATCCCTGCAGTGGGTCCTCAAGATGTAGTGGTCGCAATTCTCGGGCAAGATGTCTGATCCCGTTCAGATTCCATTCACGGTATCTGCTGTGGTGGGCCAGTGAGAGGACCTGATGAAGGGGCAGCTGTTTTGGCAACCGTGGCCGGAGGTGACGGTAGTGACGGACGCTTCCCTCACAGGATGGGGAGCTCATGCCGAAGATTTGACCACCAGCGGTCGTTGGTCTCCGTTGGAGTCCAAACTCCACATCTGCCTGTTAGAGCTGAGGGCCCTGAACGCTTTTGTGCTGTCTCTGCGGGGGATGTGAGTCCTGATCATGACGGACAATACAGTGGCCATGCATTACCTCAACAAAAAAGGGAGTGTAGGGTCACTCCCGTTTTGCAGAGATGCGATGCAGCTCTTGTTCTGGGCAATCCAGCAAGGAATATCACTCCCTGCAGCTCATCTGGCCGGAGAGGAGAATGCGGCGGCGGACGCTCTGTGCAGGCAGGCAGGGTCAGGTCGGGGTTCTCCATCCAGAGGTCAAGACTCTGAACCTTCACGCTTGGTATTTGAAAGGTTGAGGTATAAGCATTGGGACCTCCCGGATGACGTGATGGTGTTGCTTTCGGCCAGGCGTCCAGCAACAAAATCCCTGTACCGTTGGCGTAAGTTTTGCGACTGGTGCAGGGGTCAAAATGTTGATACTTTTTAGTGTTCCATCCCCATGGTTCTTTCTTGCTTTCCTTGGGCCACAGGGGGCCTTCAAGTAGGTACCATTAAAGGTTACCTGGCGGCACTGTCCATCTTCAAGCTTGCGTCTGAACAATGTTCTTATTTTAAGATTCCTTTGATTTCACTATTTCTTAAAGGGCTCACTAATGTGTCCCCGTTCCAGGTGCTGGTTTGGGATCTGAATTTGGTCTTGAAATTCCTGATGGGTGCTCCATTTGAACCTTTGCATTCTTGTCCTTTGAGACTGTTGTCTTTCAAGACCGTGTTCTTGGTTGCGGTTACTTCCACTCGCAGAGTGAGTGAATTGCAGGCACTTTCATCTAAGCCGCCCTTTACTGTGTTCCACACAGATAGGCTTGTACGTCCTCCTTGTCTCCCTAAGGTAGTATCTGAATTTAATTTAAGCAAGAAAGTTCTTCTTCCGTCTTTCTATCCTACTCCTCATCCTGTTAAAGAAGAGGAGCGACTCCATAGGTTGGAACCTAGGAGTGCTCTCAGCTTTTATATTTCTAGGATGTCTAGGGTCAGAGTGGACGATCAACTCTTTGTGGGGTATGCTAGACACTGATTGGGCCAGGCCGTTACCAAACAGACCTTGTCCGGGTGGTTTATCCTCCCCATTACTGAATGTTACCGATTGACGGACGAGGACCCTCCGGAAAGGTTGCATGCTCGTTCCAATAGGGGTGTGGCTACTTCCACAGCCCTGCAGCAGGGAGTTCCTATTAGGAATCTTTGTGACGCATCCACATGGGCATCTGTTAGGGAGAATTCTCATTCTATGGCTAATTTCCCTTACCTATAGAGTCCTCCAGCAGCTTTGCTGGATTTGAAGGGTTTGTTTCTTTTTCCTGCTAAGAGTGAGACTTTTTTTTTTTTTCCACTCTTAGGCACTTTTGCTATGTGTTTTCTAAGCTGTGTTTAATGTCTATGGGATTTTCTCACCCCCATAGGAACCATCTTTATTCACGTGTTACACAGCACCCTCAGTGCAGTGACACAGGGGTGTCATAGCGACCCCCCAAACATAGACTCCAAGCCAAGGGACTGACTGTCTCCCAGGGCATGTAAAGTCCCCATTGACTTTACTAGTCAATTTTTATGAACTAAACCAGTACAAACAATCTTACTATGGAGATACTGGGAAGGGTTAATAGTTTTCCCCTTATGTTCATTTTCGAGAGGGTACCGTACAGTCCCTCTCTCAAAGGTTTCTGGCTGGTGGCAGTGGTTACTACTGTAAATATTCGACCGCAAATATTTCCCTATGGGATTTTCGCATTCTCCAACATGGGGTCTGGCATGGATTCACATGCTCATGAATATTCCCTGTCTTCAGGCTGATCTCTTTCTTAGTAGTAACCAATCTCTGGTCTCTGGGTCATACTGCCCCCAGCCAATGACTGCCCTCTTCCTAAGCCCCGCCCCTGGCAGCCATCCTCAGATTTTTATCGCACGTTCAAGTGTTGGGAGTCCTCGTGCTATAGCTCTCGAGCTTGTACTACATTTTGCGCTTTTTCAAAGAGATTTCTCATTTTTCGGTTTAATCGAGCCTCAAGCTCCACCGTTTCTACTTCCGATCAACGGTGACCCGTTTCGGATTTATATACGCCCCTCAAGGGTGAAGTTTTCGTCGAGTTACGCGCCTTGGAGGTTTCCAGAAGTTTGAGGCCTATCTCGTGGAAGAGAAGAAGATGGCCCAGGAGAAGGGAAGCTCGATTCTGGGCAAACTGTTCAGGATTTGCCCTTTATGGAACCTACAAAATGTGTTCAAGGAGGACGAGCATTCGAAATGCCTTTACTGCCTCCACTAAGACAAAATGCACGTGGAGAAGGACTGCGTTTTGCTTTAACATGTCGGATCGGACTATGAGGGATCGCCGGACCCGTCTCTCCAACTGGCTGGAAGGCAAGAGCCCAGCAGGTGAGAAGTCTGAGTGGTCGTCTAAGTCCTGTGAGGGCGCGACGGGGGCCCAACAGAAGGCGCCAAACGGTCGTGCTCCTCGGCTGCCAGGCAGGACACACCTTCACCGACGCCATCAACCGCGAGCCAACACTTTGGCTCGGAAGAGAAAATCTGAGAACCCGGTTAAGCTTCTGGAGAGACCCTGGTCAATCTCGAAGGAACCGGCTGAGGGGGAGCGAGGCTGTGACCCTCCCCCTAAGGTGAAGGCCTCAAGCGCGCCCAAGGTGGTGAAGGCCTTGACTCACCCGGCTAAGGCCTCTATCGAGGGAGTCGCTGCGGCCCTGTTTACGGACACGGACGCAACTTCCGAGGAGGAACTGACCGAGAATTTGGAAGAGGCCCAGCCCCACGGGAGGAATCCTGAGGGGGACAACGAGAGCGAGGGTGGCAACGACGACGAGGTTCCCGTCGAACAACCATCGCTCCCAGCACACCCGTCGCAACCCGAGCCTCAGGACATCTCGGCAGCCATTTTGACGGCAATCCAAGCCTTATGCATTGAGATAAGGACGAAACTGCCCCTACCCCCCGACGGACGCAGCTGTACCGGGTCTGTCGGGAAGCCCTCCGAACAAGAGGAGAAGAATTCATCCAGTGCCCCTTCAGCCCTCACGGCCTTCTCAGCCTTTGTTGCCTTCTCTGATACCAAGGGACAACACAGGAACGGACACGGCCACAACGGGGACGGATGACTACGGCGACTACGACGGGCGTCCCCGTCTGACGAGATTGGCTCCTTCCGCGCCATGATTGCCAGGGCATCCATGCTTTTTCAGCTGTGCTCTGAGGAGAAGGAAGGCTTCCTCTACCAACGGCGCGAGGCCAAGAGGAAGACTGTCCTCGTGGTGCCGTTGCTGGATGACATCTGGGACGAGGGACTTGCCCTCCTCAGGAACCCGTCCACAACTCCACGACACCTGCCAAGAGGGACCAGTACAAGAAGTACCGGGTCCCCGACGCCGCCCCGTTGTGCCTTAGGGCACAGCCGACCCCGGATTCGGTCGTCTCAGCAGCGGCCAAGAAGAATGCGGGAGGGGGGGCATCGACTTCATCCTCAACTTCCCCACCAGACGGCGAGGGAAAGAAGCTAGACGCCGTGAGATGAGTCATCTCGGCGGCGACGACAATTAAGGCGGCCAACGCCCTAGCGATTGTCGCCCGCTACGACAGGGAATTGTGGTACAAGATCGCCCCTCTGTTGGACTTCCTCCCGGACGACAAGAGGGCAGAGGCCCTGGCGATCCTACAAGAGGGTGAGGTGGCGTCGGACCACACCATAACTGTGGCCACGGACATTGCCGACATTTGTTTCTGCCAGTTGGGCAACAGCGTTTGCCTTCGGCGGGGGTGGCTCAAGGCAACGGATTTCCGCCAGGACGTGCAAACCAAGGTTTTGGACATGCCCTTCGACGGGAACAATCTGTTTGGAAAGACTGCGGATGAGTCGCTGCAGGCTATCAAGACCGACACGGAGACGGCTCGGGCCTTGGGAGTTCTGCAGCAACGGCGGCTGCCCATTTGGAACTCCGGAGGCAAGCAAGGTGCCTCCAAAGGATTCGGCGACGGTTCCTTGACCTACCGTCAGGCGGCCCGCTCCTCGTCGCAAGAAGCCTACAGGGGACGAGGCAAGTCGGGTGGATCTCGCTGTCATCGCCAGGGAGGCCAAGGCGGCAAGGCTGCTTCCAAGCAAGACTGAACCAGCCGTTGCGTCAGGCCCCCACCGAAGCAGCCCGGTGGGAGGCCGGCTGACAAAGTTTGTCAGCGTGTGGGAGTCCATCTCCACCGACAGTTTGGTGCTGGATGCCCTGGCCCAAGGGCATACTCTGAAATTTCTAAAGTAGTGCCCCCGATTTCCGCCCGTGACCAGGAAGGAAAACCACGTCCCTCAACTGCTGTTAGAGTTAAGGGCGATGCTCAAGAAAGGAGCCATCGAGCCCGTCCCAAAGAGGCTCCGAGGCTCCGGAGTATACTCAAGATACTTCCTCGTCAAAAAGAAGACAGGATATTGGCGTCCTATCCTGGACTTGCGTCGGCTAAACAAATACATCAAGGCACAGAAGTTCCGGATGGTCGCCCTCCAGCACATGCTGGGCCAGCTGGACGAAGGCGACTTCCCATCGTCGTTGGATCTGGAGGATGCCTACTTTCACATCCCCATCCTAAAAGGACACCGAAAGTTTCTAAGATTCGTAGTCCAAGGGCAGCACTACCAGTTCAAGGCCCTCCCATTCGAATTGAAGTCGGCGCCCAGGGTGTTCACCAAGTGCCTAGCACCAGTGGCGGCGCGACTGCGCCTGCAGGGGATCCACGTCTACCCCTACCTGTACTGGCTCATCCGAGCAGGGACAAGGGAACTTGCCGTCGAACACACAGCAAAGACTGTCTGGCTGCTCACGGACCTGGGATTCTCCATCAACTTCCCCAAATCCCACCTGGTTCCGTCGCAGGTTGCGCTCTTTCTGGGAGCCAAGCTCGATACAGTAGCGCAGTTGGCCTCGCTGTCGGAGGAAAGAATGCAGGCCATCCTGGGCCAGGTACAGCGTCTGCTGGCCACGGACGTGGCCAGAGTGAGGTACATCAAGTCCCTTTACGGGATGATGTCCTCTTGCATCTATCTGGTGCGCCTGTGCAGGGTTTGGATGCGTCCTCTGCAGGAGTTCCTCGAGGCCCGTTGGACTCAAGCGGCGGGCAGCTTAGAGGACAAGATCTCGCTCAACGAAGTATTCCGCCAAGCAATTCGATGGTGGGGCACATGCGCTCATATCGCCGCGGGCACAGACTTTCAGACCCCAGCATACCAGGTGACTGACAACGGATGCCTCCCTGGAGGGGTGGGGAGCGCACACCGGAGATCTTCACGCGAGAGGCCTGTGGTTCCCGGAGGAGAGGCCGCTCCACATCAACATACTGGAGCTCCGAGCAGTGTTCTGGGCCCTCAAGTCATTCCTCCAGTCGCTCAAGGGCAAGGTGGTGAGGATCTTCACCGACAACACCACCTCGATGTTCTACATCCAAAAGCAGGGAGGAACCAGATCCCCAGCCCTGTCCAAGGAAGCCCAGGATCTGTGGCACTGGGCCATTGCCCAGGGGATGTTTCTGATGCCTTTTCATCTATCAGGGATAAAAAAACACCATCACCGACTCACTCAGCAGGGAGCTGCGCTCGCGCCACAAGTGGAAACTATGCCAGGATCAAGTGGATTGACTCTTCCGGCGATGGGGCAAACCCCAAACCGTCCTGTTTGCGATGGCCACAAACTCCATTGCCAGATGTTCGCCAGCAGGTACCCCCAGCCGAGGAGCATGGGCAATGCTTTCTCATTCCCCTGGGACGGCCTGTTCCTGTATGCGTTCCTGCCGTTGCTGTTGCTGCTCAGGCTCATCAACCAACTCAAGAGGTCCAGGTGCAGGATGATCCTCGTCGTACCGAGGTGGCCGAGACAGATATGGTTCCAGGACCTTCTGGACTTGTCAGCGTCCTCACCAGTCAAACTGTCGACGGACGCAGATCTTCTCTCCAGAGAAGGAGGCGCCATTCTTCATCACTAATCGGAGTCTGATCTTGCAGGCCTGGCTCCTGCAGCACTAGAGTTCGGAGGGTACAATATCCCGGCTCACTGCAGAGAGGTTCTTGCAAAGGCCAGGGCGCCCTCAACTCTCAAGTGCTACGGACACAAGTGGAAGAGGTTCTCTTGTCCCGTGCACAGAAGATTAACCCTCCACGGATTACAGCCCCTCAAGTGCTACCGTACTTACTGTCGCTGGCCAATGCTGGACTAGCTCACGCTTCCATCAAGATACATCTGGCAGCGATTTCCTGATACACCAGAACTGCAGGACGGTCGTCTGTTTTGATCGTTCCCGCCGGTGAAGGCTCCAGCCCCGGCGTGGGAGCTCAACGTGGTGCTGACCAGGCTCATGGGCCCGCCATTCGAGCCCTTGCATTCAGCTCTGTTGAAGTTCCTGTCGTGGAAGACCGCGTTCCTTGTGGCCATCAACTCTGCACGACGCGTGGGAGAGAGTCCGGCCCTTTCCTGCAAGCCTCTAAACTTGACTTTCCACGAGACGAGGGTAGTGCTGAGGACGCACCCCTCCTTCATGCCCAAGGTGCCGTCGGACTTCCATCTCAACGAGCCCCTGGTGTTACTAGTCTTTTTCCCGTCGCCTTCGTCGCCGGCCGAGAGTACTTTGCACTCGCTGGATGTAGCTAGAGCGCTGAAGTTCTACGTGGACCGAACGAAGAGTTTGCGGAAGACATCACAACTATTTGTGAACTTTGCACCTGTCAATCAGGGGAAGGCTCCCTCGAAGGCTTCCATTTCCAGATGGCTCTCCGGCTGCATCATGCACTGTCATCGGTTGGCAAACCGACGTTGCCCGGCTGTCCGAGAGCCCATTCGACCAGAGCGATCGCTGCTACCACGGCGTTCTTGTCTGGTGTGCCCCTGCTGGACATCTGCAGGGCTGCTACGTGGAGGTCGACGCACACCTTCACGAGATTCTACGGCATCGACCGGGATTCCAGGGAGGAGTCCAGAGTCGGCCAGGCAGTTCTGCACAACCCGTTCGCTTAAGGTGAGCCTGGTGAGGAGGTAAGAGATGCTTAATGTTGAGCCTTGCCACCTCCCGTGGTTGTGCATGTGTGTGCTGCTATGTATTCTTATTTTCTTGAGCATGTGAATCCATGCCAGACCCCATGCTGGAGAAGGAACAAGTTAGTTACCTGGAACTGTTCTCCAGCATGGGTCTGGCATGGATTCACATGCAAACCCTCCCTCCTTCCCCTCTGCGGCTCTTCACTTGGTCATACTGCCACTTTACGTGCTACCAAATCTGAGGATGGCTGCCAGGGGCGGGTCTTAGGGAGAGGACAGTCATTGGCTGGGGGCAGTATAACCAGAGACCAGTGATTGGTTACTACTAAGAAAGACAGATCAGAAACTAAACTGATACTGATTTTTTATTTACCAAGGATTCCCAGCCTGATGACGGGGAATATTCATGAGCATGTGAATCCATGCCAGACCCATGCTGGAGAACAACAGTTACAGGTAAGTAACTTGTTCCTTCTCCTGGCGTTGGTAGATTCTTTGGATTAGTTAATTACCTTATAGCCCTGATAATGCCGAATTGGTCCTGGAAAAAAGTTTAAGGCAGACAAGTAGTTCAGCTCCAACTTGGAAACTTCTGCATGGAAATGAGCTACACACTTCTCACTGGGTGTACTGAAGCGCAGTGTGCTTTGGGTTCATTGCTGCTTTCTGTCTCAGATAATGTTCATGTTGGATTTTCACAAACCGCACTGATGTAACTTGTTAATGAACTTTGTGACATTTAACAAGTTGGTAGTCTGTTCCCTGCATTATGGTTGTGTTGCAAGGTATTATGGGTTACCTAGTTCTGGACCAGAAAGCTGTGTGCAGAACGCACAGCTAAATCGCTGCTGTCACAATGTACTCCAAGTGTAGTTACTACAAATTCTGTAAAGGAACTTGTATTTCAATGTATGTTCTCAGAAATCCTGAAAGAAAGGTCCAGTAATGTGTGTTAAAGAATGAAAGATACTCTAATGCTTTCTGGTGATTTATCAAGCAATTTTTAATATCCAACAGTGCAGGAGGCCACTGGCCTCCTCACAAAAAAATAATGCATTTCGGAGACTTGGTCCTTCATCAGGTCGGAGCCCTACATTTTACGCGTTCATAGTCCATGAAAGGTTATATGTACATTAATCAACATATTTCATGTAAACAAAATTAAAAATAGAACGGTACATAACATAATCATATGTGATGTAAAACAGGTCAATAGGAGGAAAAACAAACTAACATTGTGTTAAGTTCTATGTATGAAAATCATGAAGCTTTTTATTAACACTGCTTTTAATTGTAAAGGTGTGTACACTGCCTAAATTGTTGCAACAATCAGTTCAGTTTAAATGGTGTCCCAATGTGATGTGAGAGAATCATATGCAAGCACCCACTTGGTAAACTGTGAATAAAACGTATACACTAATAAGGCCTCTTATTACGATTCTGGTAAGCTATCTGCGGCATGTAAAAGACTGCCTCTTACCTCAAGTAACAGATGCTGCCTGTAGATTCCCATAGAATTAGATGTCGCGTAATCTCTAAAGGAAGTATTACAGTTTTGTAATAACAGAAGAGACCATGTTACAAGCATGTAGCAGTGCTTAATGTTGTTGAAAGGTAGCGTGCAGTGCTGCTGCTTACCTGTCAAGGCAGAAACCAATGTTCGAAATGAGACGCAAGAGAGTGCGCGTTTAGTCTATGCAAATATAGTTAGGGAGACAGCAAGGATACTGCAGTGCACCCTACGTGGAGGCAGCACCTCCAAAGCCTCATGCCCAGTCCAGGTTTGGACCAATTGGGACACACCCATCTCCGGGAGTAGTTCTTTTCTAATGTAAATGCACAAAATCATCTTAATTTGTAAATGAAAGTAATATGGACATAAATATGTGATCCTAATCTTTGCCTGGTCACTTGTACGTTTGCTTAGTATAGTTGTTGTGGGAACATGTGTGTGTAGGTGTCCACACCTCATGGTTGCCATGCCAACTGATAAGCGCATCCTGCTCCCTGAGAGACCAGGGCTGTTAGGGAGTGTGGGCTGTGTAGTATTCAAAGTGTACAAGTTCGTAAGAAGCTGCAAGACTCCTTGTTTTTACAAAATTAAACCTGCACAAAGAATCAATAAATACCAAGTAGAGCTGGCCAATGTGATAGATATACAGACTCACCAATTGATTCATACATTCTTCCTAAGTATTCTCGGATGTCAATCAAAGAAATACAAAGAGTATGCTCACAATTGTTCACAATTTTTGACAAAAATAAAAGAACTTGGTGTGCGGATCGCGATCCCAGTAAAAAATGTTGTTCACAGAAAGGTTCCAATTAATCTTGCAACCTGCAGGTATGTTTGTGTTCACCAAATTTTAAGGGAGGAAACTGTTGGTTTTGTTATTAGTAGATGTAAAAGTTCTTGGAAAGATGTCCATACTCGCATTAACATCCAATGTTGTAAAGGAAAACCTCTGTTGCATAGACACCCATCAAGTGATGGATGGGGAAACCTCTGTCAATTCGAGCTCCCACTGTGCTGAGCGAAAATTCAGATATAGCATAAAAGAACAAGTTACTTCTTACCTTTTAACGTTCTTTCGACGGGATGTTACTCCAACGTATTCCTTATCTTTGATAATACGTTTCCAGCTTGCTGGCCTCGGAAATTTTTTCTGTAGAGGGCGCTGCGCATCGACGTCCGCGGAGTCGATGTCCCTCGACGGCCACCGTATCGGCGCCGACGTCACCCTATTGCTCAGTTCCGTTTTGTAGCATAAGAAAAGTCATGCCTGAATTAGTTATTGACCTTGAAGGAGCGTAAGCTGCAACCACAAGGGAAGTATTGCTGCATGGATGGGAGGGGCGTTGAGGAATACGTCGGAGGAACATCCCGTCGAAAGAACGTTACAAGGTAAGAAATAACTTGTTCTTCGAAGGGATTGTGTCCTCTGACATATTCCTTATCTTTGATAAACTCCCATAGCAGTGGCATGTATTTGGAGGTGGGAGTAAGAATGTTATGTATCCCTTTACGGATGGACCGAATGTAATATGGCCTTGCCAAATCTGGTCTCTTGACTAGTGAAGGAATCCAGGTTGTAAAATTTTGTGAATGTATGTGCGGACGACCGTGTGGCAGCCGCATGCGTGTCTCGGACCGGTACCCCTCTTTGGAGAGCCGTAGAGGCTGCGATACCCCTGGTTGAATGAGCCCTAAGATTTTGGGGTGGGTCTTTTCCTGCCAGTTTGTAACATTCCAGAATGGCAAAATAATCCACCTGGAAATGGTCTTTGTTTTGTTATGGATAGTCCCAACTTTTGACCTGAGTATCCTACAGTTGGTCTGCTTGCCTGATCCTAGCCATTCTGCTGATGTAAAAGCTGAGAGCTCGCCTTGGGTCCAGCCTATGTAGCCTTTCTTCCTCTTTCCCCGGATGGGGAGGAGGGTAGAACGAAGGTAAGGTAATTTTCTGAGTAATATGAAATTCAGAAACCACCTTTGGGAGGAAATTAGGCTTCACCTGTAGGACAACTTTGTCCTTGTGGAAAATTGTATGTGGGGGTTTACAGGAGAGAGCTTGTAGCTCGCTCACCCTCCTAGCAGATGTTAGTGCTATCAATAGGACAGTTTTAAGCGTGAGAAATCTCAGCGAACAAGAGTGAAGTGGTTCGAATGGAGTGCCCATTAGGAAGTTTAAGACTAAATTTAAGTCCCATAAGGGAACCTGGAATGGTTTTGGAGGATGAACATTAGTTAATCCCTTGAGAAATTGTATCACTAGAGGTAGTTTGAAATACGATGGTTCCTCCGCAGTGCGCTTGAAGATAGAAAGCGCTGCGAGATAGCCTTTTACAGTGCCAACTTGAAGGCCTGAGTTTGGCAAGTAGAGTAGAAACGATAACACCGTTGGTGTACCACATGAAAAAGGGTCGATATTCTCTTCCCTACACCAGCTGCAAAATTTGTTCCAACGGCAGCGGTATAAAGACTTTGTTGATGGCCTTCTGGCCGAAAGCAACACCTCCATGTCACCATCCTTGTACCTCACCCTTTCAGAAGCCAAGCGTGAAGGTTGAGGGTTCTGGTGTCTGGATGGAGAACCTGACCTCCCTTCTGCGAGAGAAGATTCTCTTTGAGTGGAAGACTGATTGGAGGGCAGATGGACATCTAGAAGGTCTGGGTACCACGTTTTCCTGGCCCAGTCCGGGGCATTTTGCATCATGGTTTTCCAGAATCTTCTCAACCTCCTGATCATTTGAGGAATAAAAGGGACTGATGGGAACGCGTAAAGGAGTGGAAACTCCCAATCCACTACGAACGCGTCCCCTAGAGCTCCTCTCGGGGGGAAATTCCCTTGAACAGAACAGATCGCACTTCCTGTTGGTGCTTGTGGCGAACAGATCCACCTGAGGGGTTCCCCAAAGGGCGAAGATCTCTTGAAGGACTTCCTGAGCTAGCTCCCACTCGTAGGGGACTGTGCTCTGCCTGCTCAGAGCGTGTGCTGTGAAGTTCTTCTCTCCGGCTAAGTGGACTGCTGATAGAGAGATTCCTTCCCGAATTGCCCAAACCCAGAGCTGCATTGCCTCTCTGCACAGTGGCAGTGATCCTACGCCTCCTGTTTTGTTGAGGTAGTGCATGGCCACTGTGTTGTCCATCATCATCAGGACATTTTTCCCCTGTACAGATGGCAGGAAAGCTTTCAGCGCTAGTCTGATCGCTCTCAGCTCTAATAGGTTGCTGTGTAGTCTGGACTCCGATGGAGACCAACGACCGCTGATGGTCAAGTCGTTGGCATGGGCTCCCCACCCTGTGAGTGAGGAGTCTGTGACTGTTATCTCCGGCCATGGTTACCAAAACAGTTCTCCTTTCAAGATGTTCTCTGGATAGGCCCACCATTGAAGGTCGTGGGCTACCTTGTCCGGAATCCGGAGGAGATCTGTCATTCTTCCTGAGTATTGTGACCACTGGGTTCTTAGTGCCCACTGAAGAGATCTCATTCTCAAGCGAGCCTCTGGCACAAGGAAGATGCAGGATGCCATGAGGCCTAGCAATCTGAAAAAGTCGAAGGCTGGGAGATGTTGGGCATTTTGAAATGTGCTGACCATCTGCAGAATATCTTGAGCCCTTCCCTCTGGTGGCGAGGCTTTTCCCAGGGAAGTGTCCAGGACCGCTCCGATGAACTGGAGTCTCTGTGATGGTATCATATGTGACTTCTTTAAATTGAGGGAGAAGCCCAGTTTGTGAAGGAAGTGACAGACATAATCTAGCTTGATCTGAGCTTGTTCTGAAGATACTGCTCTGATCATCCAATCGTCCAGGTAGGGGTAGACGTGTATCCCTACCCTCCTTAGACTTGCAGCTACTACCGACATTAGCTTGGTGAAGACCCTCGGGCGGAGGTCAGCCCAAATGGCAGAACTCGAAATTGATGAGTTGCCAATTGTGAACCTCAGGTATTTCCTGTTTGAGAGCTGTCCGGTCATTTGGGCGACAGAAAATCGGTCGACGCAATTTGGTCGAAAGACAAATGGTCGAATTTTTTATTTTTATATATATTTTTCAGGTTTTCCTTTAGGAAAAAAAAAGGGTTTTTAAGCAAAAAAAAGGGGTTGGGGGAGGGCGGGGGGCCCAAAAAAAAAAATGTGAAAATACAAACATAAAAAAGTCGACCATTTGTCTTTCGACCAAATTGCGTCGACCATTTGTCCTGTCGACCTTTTTTTTTCGACCAAATGACCGGCAACCGTTTGAGATGGATTGGCACATGGAAATAAGCATCCTGAAGGTCCAGAGATGCCAGCCAGTCCTGGAGCTGGAGGGCCTGAAGGATCTGAGAGAGAGTTACCATCTTGAATTTGTCTTTCCTGAGGAACTTGTTCAATTCTCTTAAGTCCAGGATGGGTCTCAGTCCTCTGTCTTTCTTTGGTATGAGAAAGTAGGGGGAGTACCAGCCCTTGTTCCTGTCCGCTACCGGTACCGGTTCTATGGCACCTTTCTCTAGCAGGTCCATGATCTCCTGCAAGATGAGCGGATCTGGAACTTTTAGAGAGCTGTGCCCCGGTGGATGACTGAGGGATGTGTAGAAAGGGTAGGCAGTAACCCTGGGCAACTGGCTCCAATGCCCAAGCATCTGACGTTATAGCCTGCTATTCCATCAGATGGTGAGTTAACCTACCCCCTACAGGTGTTTTGTGTGGAGAGGCCTCAGAGTGGTTTGGGGGCGGCTGATGCCGAGGGTAAAGAGGCACCTGCTGCTGCGGCTTTAGTACTTTTGACCCGTCCACCCCGGGTAGGTCTTCTTTGGCCTCTTTGAGCTGGCTGTCCTCTGCCTTTCCCGAATGCGGAATAATAGCGAAAGGACTTTCCTCTTCCAGAGGGGCGAAAAGGAGTTTGGCGGATTGCAGCTCCTAACGATTTTCCGCTGCTTTAGATGTCTGCAACTTTTCCAGACTGTCATCAGCCTTTTTGCCAAATAGCGAAGAGCCGTCAAAGAGCATATTCAAAAGTCTGGCCTGTACATCTGGAGCAAAGCCAGACTTTCGCAACCACGCATGCCTGTGGATTTTTGTACTTGCCGCCATGGCCCTGCTGATGCTGTCAGCGGAATTAATGCCAGTTTGAAGTGATTCGCACATGCGCAGCCGCTGATGAAGCACACTCCCACAGTTTGTGACTGAACCTGGCGAGCGTACGGGTGGCGTTGACGGACTTCAACGCCATACTACAAGCAGAGAAGACTTTCTTCGCCATAGAATCTTACCTCTTGTCATCTCTATCCCGTGGGACAGTAGGGTAAGCTGTCCTACTGCTAGATGAAGTTGCCGCTTGGACCAGCAGGCTCTCTCTGGAGTCGGGTGTTTTGATAAGTATTCAGGGTCAGCAGCCGGTACCCTATACTTGGATGACAATCTTATTGACCACAGGGATAACTTCAGGAGTTTCCCAATTAGATGTAATTTTCCTTTGTAAAGCTGCATGGAAGGGGACCACAGGGTCCTCCTGTGGACCTCTGTCTAATATGTCTGCCAGGTCATCCTGTTGAAAAACAGGGGAAGGCGCAGACCAACCCATAAATTCAATAATTCTTGCCATAAGGGTTCTATAGGGTGTTTCGGCATGTTCCCCTTGGTCTGGCGTAACAAATTCCACTTCTGGGAAAGTGTCCAGCCCACTTGCCTCATGTAGTGACTCCTGTAGGTCCTTCAACCTTCTTTCCTCAGAAGTGAAATCCTCTGAAATAGGCAGTGTGGTCCTCTGCAACCCAAATAAATTGAAGATAGTCCAGTGTACTCTGACCTCTGAAATGGTGTAAAACCCATCTCTAAGGCAGAAGGAGCCAAACTCGTCATTATTGGGCGAGAAAACATCGATATTGTCGATGCCGATGTGACCGGCTTCGAAGGCGTCGAGAAGACTGGAAGAGGTCTCGAAGAACTCGAGAGTATCGGGATCCTACTCAAGGATGTCAACGACGGTCTCGGCGTCGTGCCGGAGGCCCTTGGAACCACCGTTGGCTGTGGAGTAGCGTTGGTCTTCTCTTTCATCGGCGTCGACGATGGCTTTGAGTCGATCGACCGATGCGTCGAAGAACCCTTCGACAACGGTGTCGATGGCGCCGATCCATGCGTCGAAGGAATCTTTGACGACGTCGAAGATGGTGCCTTCTTACCCGATGGCTCGTGGCGCTCTCGGGTGGAATGTTTGGCCGGGTACAGCGACTCGCGTTTTGATTTTTTGGGGTTTTTCACCCGGGGTATCACCCTCAGCTGTCTTCGAGGGGGTCGAGGCCGCTTTCTCAAAGACGCTTAACATTTTCTTTCTGAATTCCTCCCACTCAGCCTGAGAGCTGTGTTTTGTGGAACAGGAGACCCTTTCTGGGGAAACAGAAGACGACGAGGAAGGGGATCTTCAACGTCGCATTTTTGAGTGCCTTGATCTCGACGAATGGTGGGTGCTACTTAGAGATCTAGAATGGGAATGTTTTCGACGGCGAGGAGACGAATGCCTCGACTCAGCCGAAGAAACCTTCGAGGAGGTTTTGACTGACTTACCTCTCTCGAGCTTCCCCTTGTGCTCCTTCAAGGCTTTCGCCGTCATGGACATGCAGTCCTCACACTCCGAACAATGGTGCTCGGCTCCCAAGCACCACAAGCAGATCCTGTGTGGATCCGCTATCGACATTTTTTTACCGCAGTCTCGACATTTCTTGAAGCCGGATCGCGTCGTCAGTTCCGATGAAGATGCCATCGAGAACGAGTTGGTATTTATTCGAGTAGATATAGAGGGTTATCCTGACTGAACTGAGCAACAACGTTCCGAGGCCCCAATAGGCGCGGAAAAATGGAACTGATCAACGGACGCAGTGTATGGCTATTTATAGGCATGGTGACGTCGGCGCCGGTACGGTGGCCGTCGAGGGACATCGACTCGGCGGACGTCGAGGCGCAGCGCCTTCTACAGAAAAAATTTCCGAGGCCAGCAAGCTGGAAACGTGTTATCAAAGATGAGGAATACGTCGGAGGACACAATCCCTTCGAAAGTTAATTTCTTTGCTGATCCCATTATGCGCGAGTGACCCCATGCGGTCTCTCCAGAAGGTTTCCCTTCTGTCTAATTTGGTATCCATATTCTTATGAGGATTTGAGTTCTCAACCACTTTCATAATTTGAAACCTGATCTGTGACAGATTGTGTCGTTTGCTAACCAATGTCTTGCTACCGCTCAATTAAGGTTCCCATTCTGTATGCAAGACCCGTGCTCATTCAACCTTGTTTTAGCGTTCACTCTGTAGTACAGACCGTATGAACATTTTGTGGCATAACATTTCAATTTAATTTTCTCACCTGTTCGTGGATGGTTAATTATGCTTCCCTTAGTAATAAAACCACAGTTCAAACAGTTAAGGCGA
Source organism: Ambystoma mexicanum (assembly GCF_040938575.1). Taxonomy (NCBI): domain Eukaryota; kingdom Metazoa; phylum Chordata; class Amphibia; order Caudata; family Ambystomatidae; genus Ambystoma; species Ambystoma mexicanum. The sequence goes on from NC_090931.1 coordinate 83,152,496, forward strand.
AGAAAAGTACCTAATTTGTTGGTGCTTGACTCTTTTGCTTGTGGTGTTTTAGAAACTAGCTCATCCCTTAGATTCCTACTCCTCTGATACGCAAATACTGGTGGTGTTTCAAAAAGATGTTGTACTCTGATGTTGCATGTGAGGATCTTCCAGTTTCTTGTAATGATATTTTTAATGCTGTTACATTGTAATGAGAATTTAGACACATATACCAGTCGTGGTGTGCTTTCAACTTCCTTCGTAGGTGTTCGCAGGCTATGCCGATTCATGGGTTCCACCATGGTAGTGGCTGCTCTGATGTCTTATAGCCTCATGCTAAACATTTCTTGCCCATCTCTGTGTTCCTTAATGTAGTCTTCTGGATCGCTCAATGCGTTTTATCCGTAACATTTGGCTACATGGCAAATTTTGAATTAAGCTAGGCTGGTAAACTCAAGCAGTGAAGATTCCTGTCTGTATCTTTCCGGTATAGATGTGCGCTATAGCCATTAAGATTAGTTTTGATTTTGACATCCAGAAAGTATTATTTCTGTGCATGATATTTCGTGTGTAAACTGGATGGATTCTTGGGTTTATAGTGTTGAGAAAAAATCAATGCGTTCAGATTTCGTACCAGACCAAATTCCAAAAATATCAATGTACAAATCCAGTGAAACTTACTCTTCCATGTTTAATTAGATAATACATGATCCGTTTTGAACTTAAACATAAAGCAGTTGGCATAGGTGGGGGCCATGGTCGTCCCCATGGATGTTCCAGTAACCTGTAAATAATAACCTTCTTTGTTTTTGGAAATATGAGTTTTATGAGATAAATTGAAGTAGTGCCAGAATTAATTCTTTCTGAGCCTTAATGTTAGATTCCCTCAGAAGCATCCACTGTATTGCTTCAAGCCTGAAGTCATGCGGAATAGGTGTGTAAAGGCTTTTGACATCTACTGAAAACAAAATGTGGTTTGGATCGTAAGGAGTAGTTTGCAGGAGTTGCAGGAAATGTGTAGTGTCCCTTGTGTATGCGTGTTCGTTGTATCAGTGGCTGAAGAAAAAAGTCAACGTAGTTGCCAAGGGGTTGCAAGATACTATCCATACCAGCCACTATCGATCTGTCTGAACATGCAGTGTGAATTTTTGGGAGGGTGTCGAAATTTGGAATCCTTGGGTGGCTGTTCGTGAGAAACCTCAGTGTATAGTGATTTATCCACCCTAGTCTCCACTTTGTTGCGGAGTTCCCTTAACTTTTTCATAATTTCAAATGTTGGATCTGCATCAAGAGGAGCATATGTATTGGTGTCGCTGAGCTGTCTCATGCATTCTTCATCATAATTGCTTGTATTAAGAAAAATTAACGCACCCCCTTTATCTGCTGGGCGGATCGTGATTTCCTTAGTGCTGCAAGTGATTCTTGACGGCCATTTCAGGCGGTTTCAGATTGCAATGTTTCGGACATTTATACTTTATCTGCTCCAGGTCTTTCCAGACACATCTGTGGAAGATCTCAATTGAATGTACTGTTAGCGAGGCATAAAGGTACTCATTGCTCTGAATACCTGAAAATCTGATTCATCCGTGCCTCTGGCCATTGGGGTGTTAGTCTCTCTCTCATAAAAAAATACTTTGAGTTTTAATTTCCTCATGAAGCGGAAAAGTTCTACCTTAGTGTTGAGAAAAGGGAGGTTCCATAAGTGGGTACAAAACTTTTCTGCAAAGTTTCTTCCTCAATTTTAGTCAGTGGTCAATTGGATTTATTCACAACTACGATTTCTTCTGTTGTCTTGTCTCTGGTCCCTCCTTTAGGTTTCCTCTTGCTTGGTCTTGTTCTTTTCTTCTCAGACCTAAAAAGGTCCAGTGGAGGTAGAAATGTATACCTGTTATTCCTCTGCTATTTGCCCAGAGGAAGTTCAAGGTTTTCTTCACAGGACTTGAACATGAAGAATTTTCATTAACTTAGCTGATGTTCTCCTTGTTAGCATTTCAACTTTTACTTAAGGAATAAGCTATAAGGTGCTTGCCTTTAAACTTCTTTATTTACTAACTTTAACTTATCTCAATTTAGATAGCTGAATTGTGTCCAACGTCAACTTGCACATTCAGTCGCCTTCTTGCACTGTGCTACTCTTGTTTTAACATTCTTTTAGGTCCAGACTTCTAAGGGTTAATCTTTTGTGTTCAAAATTCATTCACCTTCAGAAAACACTGTTGCTTGACCGCTAATTCTCTGTCTCTCCTGTCTCCACTGATAAAGGGAGTTTGCCGTGCAACCCGCGTGTAGTTAAAAAATGAAACGGACAGCTTGGAGATAAAACGCTGTAGTTTAGCAGGGAGTTCAAGCAGAGTCAGAATGCTGGCAGTCTATGGTTGCAGCCGCGTGAGAGATAGCGAAAGAAATAGACTTCAATTGAAGTCTACGCGCTTCTCTACCTCTCAGGAATCCAAGCGGCATGAAAAATTAAAGCTGCGTCGCCCAAAACCAAACAATTAAACTTAACGAGAGGTTAAGTAAATAAAACGGCATGCGATCGAGGGAAGGCTTTTGTGAGGTATCAGTTGCTCACTGCTTTCTGACTACGGAACAAAAGGTACCAGCTCCTTCTATTCCACATTAGCTATGGAAGAAAAGGAAAAGGTAAACTGAACGCTCTGCTCAAATTGAAGTGCAAACTAAAAGAAAACAATGCACACACTTCAACTTAATTAGTTTGTCAATTAAAAACAACCAACGTCCATTTACGTTTGCTTCCCTTTTTGTATATTTACAGATTAACTTGTACGAGGTGATCCTTAACCCTTATTTGGAAATTGACATGGAATTAAATCAGCCAGATCACTTAGCTCTGGGTTAGACGAGAGCTTCTCAGATAACTTAAGTCTGTTTGACATCCACAGTGATATGTTCCACTTCAGCTTGATTTCTTGACAAGGTCTCAAATGTTGGAGCCTCCTAGATCCTGACCTACTGGGCTGGAACCAAGACCATGAAAGGCAGCTGAATATTTCCCGACTGACCTTGTGAATCACCCAGCCAATCAGATCACTGATTGACTCCTCCATCTTGACAAGTGTCCACACTCTAAACCGGGCAGTTGAGGCCCAACTTCCGCAAATTAAACATAAAATTTCACCACTAAATATTTTACCCAGCCCATACACACCATCCATAGAATAAACAATCACACTAATTTAGTATAGAACCCTGACACCGCATAGATCATAGGAAGGAAGACGAGTTGGGTTAAACAATGGCAGAATGGTTCTCTTGCTACTAAGACAGTTCTGAGTGAGGATCCTCCAACTGGGCAACCTGTAATAGTATTAACAAGCCCATTCCACATGGCTATCTGACGTCAAAAGGTAAGATGCAGCATATTTTTTGGCCCATAGGATTGAATTTGGTATTTTTTTTAAATTAAATTTAAAGTTTGTATTGGTTAATTAAAACCATATACACTATCAAATAACAATTACATCAATAACAAGAGAAAAGACATACATTGATTTCATATTATTCATATATAGAGAACAGAGAATACATTCTTTTGAAAAGCGTCAAATTGCTCGCTTCCAAATATAAAAAGCTGCCCCCATAAAAACCTAAATTTCTCCATCAAAAATAGCTGACCAGAATTGATTAGATTCGATCCTTTGAAGATCCCCAACAAAATTTGAGTACCCTTTAGTATACCATTCCTTTAGTTTGGTGCACATAGTTAACAGGTGTCTTGCTGTCTCAACCTCTAATTTAGTATCTACACAATCTTTCAGCACGGGGTATATTAGTCCAAGCCCCGATTATTTCATTACAGGGGAGAGTATTCATACGTAACTGTAAAATAAATCTCCTGGTCCTATTTCCTGTATTTAACAAATACTCTTTAGGAGTAGCTGGTTTAAGACCTTGACGAGCATAAACTTCATATCGAGGAATATTATATAGATAAGACTGATTTTCACTCAAATCCCAAATACATGCTTTTTCTTTGAGGCTTTTCAGAATGCGTACAATATTATCCTTCCCTGTAAATTCATTAAAACCTAAGGTTTCAAGAAAGGCTAGTACTGTTTGTTGTAAACTAACCATATAAGAGTTCTGATACCTGCCTTCACTCTTATGTTTCCCTATGAGACCAAGAAGGTTTTCATTCCCCTCTTCCCCCAATATTATTTTAAAATAGAGTTTACAACATCCTATTTTCCTCAACGTGGAAAGAGAAGTAGTCCCCAACTCGCATCTTATTGCTTGTATAGGCACAGCTTTAGGTAACCCAAGAACTGGCCTCCAAAGCTTCCCTTTGAGTTGGTCTAATTTACTCAGATATTTCTTTTTCACTGTTTCTATAGCATACATGATTCCAGGGATAATACAACTCTTATATATTTCTAGAAAGCCTTCAATGGAGTGGCCACCCTTACTAACCATGTATTTCCTTATCACGTTCCATTTCTTTAAAGTTTTCAGATTAACTATCTCTTGAAAGAAATGAATACATGGTTTACTCAAAATGGGCATCCCCAGATAGGGATAGGCATCAACAACCTCCAATTTAATATTTTTAATGTGCCATCTCGAGTTAAGCTTTTTCTTTTCTAGTTAACTCCAAATGCCATAATTTTAGTTTTATTTACATTAATATTGAGGTTATTTGCCTCCAAATAAACAGACAAACCATTCAACATTCTATCAGCGTTTTATCCATAAGGATAGTATCATCTGCGTACATGAGTTTGCATATTGGTTTCCCAGCCACACTAGGTGGAAATTTGTTTAAGCTCTTAAAACTCTACCACATGTCTAATACATATAAATTATACAATATAGGAGAAGTGACACAGCCCTGCTTAAGTTCAGAATTAGTTCTAATCTCAGATGACATCCTTCCTTTACCCAAGCAGACGGTCACCGTGGTTTCCCTATACATTTCCTGCAAAAAAATGGAGAATGTTTGGACAAATCTTTTTCCCTCTGTTTCTCCCACAAAAGTCCCCTATTGACACAGTCAAAGGCTTTAGAATAGTCTATAAAGCATACATATACATTTTCCCCCTTATCCTTAGAGCTAGCTATGATGTAATTCAGCATAGTCCAGTTATCCAGGGTAATATATCCCTTTCGGAAGCCCGTTTGTTGAATAGAGAGAAGACTATTATCCTCTATCCATTTATTCAAACTATCCACTAGCAAGGAGCAAAAGATCTTACAACTACTATCCGCCATTGCCAGAAGTCTGTAATTATCTGGCAATTTTCTGTCCCCTTTTTTAAAAATAGGGACAATAGCTTTCTTCCAACTTTCTGGTATAATACCCGTTTCCCATATACTCGTGAATAGTTGGAAAAAGATGCCTGCCCATTTCTTAGGGTTTAGTTTTATATCAATGTTGGCCAGCCCATCCGGCCCCGGGGCACGTGAGGAATTCATTTTGGAGATGTCTGTAATATCAAAGGGGAAATTGGCCATACCACATGGATTTATGTTAATAATATCAGATATGTGACTAGTCTTGAAAAAGAGATCGGTAATATATTGTTTCCAAGCCTCCTGGCCAACATCATTATTTTCCCTATTGTCTTCATCCATTAGAAATTGTCGATAAAGATACCAACATTTTTTTGAGTCATGGGTTTTGCATAGCTTATATATGCTTCTCCAATTTGCATTATTGGTGTTATATTTATAATCCTTATCCAATTTTTATAGTGCGTCTTTGTTACTAATTCTTTTACTTCTCTCTTTGTCATTTAAGTCACATATCTGCTTAAGTTTTCGGATGTCAAGCATCATCTCTTTTTTCCTATCCTAGATTGCTTGATCAAACTTATGTGAATAGTTTTTCCCCTTTATATTTTTCAAAATGACATTACTGTTTGTGCGTCGTATTATACCCAACAAGTTGGTAATAGAATTAAGCCCATTGCAGGCAATGTCTTGACCATCAATAATTAAGCGATCAAACAGACCATTGAAAGAGGCTAGATTTTTATCAGACCACGTAATCCTATTTCCACTTGCTGAGAATTGTATGTTCATCTCCTTGTCCACTCCCCATCTTTGGGTTCCAGGGTAAAGTTAAATTTACCCCTAAGAGGTATATGGTCGCTCAACAGGATATCTACATGCTCGAACGAGATGTTTGAACATCTTTGGTTTTTATTTACGAACATGTAGTCTAACCTATAAAAGGCCTTTCCATTAGACCAAGTATTCCCATCACCTGTACCTATATTTGTTTCCAAGTACATGAGTCCCCAGTCAGTCATCCGATTCATCCATCGACAGCCCAATAGGGTTTGCTGGTTTTTCCCCCCAACCCCGAGACAATCCTGTGATTCTATTGATGCAGTTATAGCTGTTTCCTCCCACAATTCTTTACACCTATTCATATCCTTTACAGCTAAATCACAGTGGGCATTAAAATCTCCCACTATACAAATATCAGAATCAGGTGATTCCAGAGACCAGCTTTCAAGAGTCAAATTGATATACTCCCCAATCTCCCGGATATTTTCCCCACCAGGTTGAGAGTAGATATTTATAAGAAGAAATTTCCTTGTGGAGCTTCCTTTATTTATAGATGCACACATGACATTCCGAAAATTCCCATGTTTCTCATATGGTTTATAATTAAAGTGATTTTTTTTTTTTATCCCAATACAAAGCCCTCCATAGGGACGGCCCTTCTCCCCTTTATTGGCAGCTTTATGCCATATATTATATCCATCCAATAAGATTTTCCCAGTGATCCAAGTTTCTTGGAGGGCAAAGATGTCACTCTAATAATAGTTGTATGACATCCTCATGTAAAAGAGTTAAAACCCCTACAATTCCAAGAGAGAAGGGTGTATTCATTAATACATCCCTTATCTCAATTAGGGCATGGGATATTTCCTTCTAAAGTTATTTCCTTTGAGTTACTTCCATATTCAGTGCTAGTTGAGGGGAACCCCTCCAAACCCCTATTTACTACACTAGGATTTTTATGTTTGGGAGAATTGCATATCACAATTTCATATTCATTCCCCCATATTCCATTAGAATTCTCCCGTATAAGATCAACAAACACTGCGGATCTGAATCGGACAATAACCCAATTTTCCCAGCTTCCAATTTCCAGTAGGGTGATGGATTCTATGTCCCCTGTGTTAATATTTTGTAGCTGCGGTATGGATAACAATTTATTCAACAACCATGCCCGATTTTAAAAAGGGGCTTTCATCTGTAGTGCCCTTTTCTATAATCTTTATGGTTTTTCCCACTGAGAGCTGATTATGCATGGCCAAACGCTCCATCTCCCTGATATATATTTCCTGCTCTGTTTTAGTGAGAGACAAAGCAGTACTATTCCTAGGTATTGTAACATATTTAAAATTATTTCCCATAGGTACCATATCCTTGGGTCGTGATTCCTCCATCACCCGTTTGTTACTTTTTAACCAGTTCTGTAGACCCCCTTTTTTTGTTTTCCCTGGATCCGGTATCTGCTGATGTTCAATAATTTCAAAGTGATTCCCCACTTCAACACATTCAGAATCTGGAGAAGCCGTAGCTGCTAGAGCCATAATATTCTTAATTTTCTTAGTAGTTATGACCTTGGCCATCGCCACCCTTTTCCGAGTGGGCTTTCTAATTTTCCTTTTTCGCCTAGCGCGTCTCTTCAAACCTTGAGATACTGTTACTTCAACAATACTCTCATTCAGGGTTATTTCTACAGGTAAATTATCCCTAGGGTTGGGCGGCTCCTGGGGGGGTAGATTTAACTGAGCATATTCTTTCTTGCTTTCATTTTCGGCCACTAGGGCCAATTTGCTCAGATCTCCTAAATCATTACTTATTTCCATTGGATACTCGACCCCCCCCCCCCCCTCCCACCCCGGCCCCCAATATTCCTGTATCCCAATCCCGAGCGATCTGGTATTATCAATGTTCTGTTGTACCAGTACCTTAATATCCCTTTGTTCTTTAAGTAACTTAGTACAGATGGTTAATAAAACATCCATCATAGTAGTGAGAGCATAGCATTTTTCCCCAACCTCAAGGGAGTTTGCATTGACCCCACTCATGTCTCTATTAAAAGAGTTATTAAGTGAATTCTCTGTAGGGTTCCATGACAGCTCACCCTCATTACAAACATCTTCTCCTTGTATACTTTTTTTTAAATCTGGGTTATCAGATAGATTAGATCCAATAATATTATTCATGTCGGTATCCTCAACTGCAGAGATATTAGGGTCATTATCTGTTCCCATTGATTGACGCCTAAGGTTATGCACTAATGTCAACAGTTATTGTCAATAATTGAACTGTTAGTAGGGGGTGAATGAGGCTGTTCAGTATCAGATACCAATCCTTTTTCTTTAATAGTTAAAAAACTAAGTATTTTGGGTTGGTCAGGTGCATCTTTAATTCCACCAATAGGCTCTATCTCTCTCCCTTCTTATTATTTTTCTTTTCCCCACCTTCTTGGTTATTACCGTTATAGAAGTTGTAGGTGTGCTTTGTTTCCCTTTTTTGGACCTAAGATTATGGGAATGTGGGCTTGGAGCCATAATAATAGCAGCAGTAGGTCAGTTGGACTATCACTGATCTGTATAATCAAGCTCCAGTACCAAAATTAGAATAATATTCACAATACACACCTTTCACTATGAATAACGATGCAAAGAGAAAAATGGTCTCAATGGGCTAGAACCAATATAAAATATTAAGCAGAGTGCCTCAAGCAATATCACAATAGTGTGAAAATTAATCAACACTTAAAGATATATAAAAAAAGCGAGCAATTTAAACGAAACCGCTGTTACAATATCAACATACTGAGTCCAACAGGTAAGAAATAACTATCAAATCAACCAACTTTGCAGAATAAATATGTCAGTGGTCTCAAAATAAAAATGGATACAAATTCCAAATTCCACAAATTCACCTGGTTTGGGAACGCCCGGCAGCTTAGGGAGCAGGCCTTAGTCCGACTCCCCCCCACCCCCCCCACCACCAGGTGGTTATTTGGCGATATATTTGAGAGCTGAGTCGCTTACAACTGATCCATGCTGTCAAAATACAAATTTTTCCACCCGTAGCTTACTAAACGTTTATACTTGCGTCCACAGCGCGTCAAACAGCCGCAAAACAGTCAGCGCCCTTTACACCTGTCGGGCTTAACGCCGCAAGGGTGGCTGTCTCGTCGCTTTCAGCAGATTGTGAGTTACGTGATCGTGACGTTCGAACCCCAAGCCCCGCCTCCTCCAGGAAGCAATGGGCTCTGACACCAGCAAGAACGTTTCCCAGCTCGCAGTGCTGGCAAAATTCACAAGTGCACCCGTTTGGAGTAAGTTTAATTCAGTGCAGCAGCGAATTTGGTATTAGTGTGCTGTTTTCTTACAATTTAAAAGCGCTCCTTCGCACGCGTTATTTCTTCTACCCTTCCCCTGCTCTACAGCCCGGCCTTGGTCTCTCCTTTATCCCGCCCCCTCCCCTGATTGGTCCTTCTTCCCCTTTTAACAATACCTCCCAGGGCAGCCCTCTGCCTGTGCAGCCCTTGAGGCCAAGGGCCCGTGGCAAAGGGCGGCTCTTGAAGTAGCCGCGCCAGACAGTGTCTGCAGGTGTTAGCAGGGGAGGCCAAGGGCCAGCCATTAACACACACCAAACCCTTACTCCAGCGACAATTATCCACATAATCAGTGCGCACTTCCACCTAGTTAGCTCTACGCCCTGAGCCCAAGAGTAACCTACTGTGCCACACCCTAGCCCCCAGATACTGCAACAGTGCCCCACAACTACAGACAACAAGCAGTGGCTGCAATGTCACCCCACTCAAACCAGCCGTTGCAACAGGCCACCATACCCTGACAAGACGCATGACAAACCGGCTGCTGTCAACCAGCATCAACGTATAAGGTAGGAACAATCTTCTATCTACAACATAAACAGACACTGCTATACGAAACCTAGACCTAGCCCCCACTACACAGGACTCTCAATCTCAGTGTTTCTCCTCTCCAAATTGCATTGTAAAACTCAGGCCTCTCTCCCACTGTACAGGACTCACTGTGCACCCCTTATTTTGTACTGTATTTGAAACTGCATTTAAAACGTAAGCCTCTCTCCCACTATACAGAACTCTGAAATCTTAGTGTTTCTCCTGTACCAAATTGCATTGTGAAACTTAAGCCCCTCTCCACTATACAGGACCATTTATGTGCGCTCCCCTGTATTTACAACTGCATTTTGAAATTGCATATGAAACTGCATTGGAAACATGGGCCTCTCTCCCACTACACAGGACTCCCAATCTCAGTATTTGTCCTGTACCAATCTTCATTGTAAAACTCAGGCCTCTCTTCCACTATACAGAACCCTTCTAAGTGTGCTCCCCTGTATTTTGAAACTGCATTTGAAACTTTTTGAATTGTAGGCCTCTCTCCCGCTACACAGGACTCTCAAATGTGAGATCTCCTGTACCAAATGTCACTGTGAAACCTAGGCCTCTCCACCCCAATACAGGATCTTGAGTCTAGGTGTACTCTCGTGTACCAAGGAACATTGTGAAACTTGGGCCTCTCCACTACTGTGCAGGACTCTCAGGTCTTGGTGTCCCCTCCCCTCCCCTACCAAGCTACATTATAGAACCCAGGCCTCTCAGACTATGCAGAATTCACATATTGCTGTGTTCTCCTGTAACCAAACTATACCTATGTTTGCTCCCCGTGTCAGAACGGTATCCGGTAATAAAATCGCGGTAAAAATGCAGTGGTTTGACCCGGTAAAGGTGTGCCCAATTATACCATTTAAGGGGAGCAGGGGTTGCAGGGGTGTCCCCCGCATCCTTTACATGTATTGCGGTGTAAAAACTGCGGCATTTTTGCCACAATATTTTGTAACCACTGCTTTTTTTGCTGCGATTTTATCACATGGAACCGTCGGAACTGCACTGAGGCCTGAGCTTCTCCTGCTGTCTAGGTGTCCCAGTTTAGGTGTTCAATTGCTGCCTGCCATTCTCAGAGGCCTGGACTTTCCTCCCGATATCTAGGCATCCTTAAAATTAGGCATTCATTACCACCTACCCTCTCAAACCTAAACTTGCCCGGTCACCTCGGTGTCCCAAACCTGATACTTGATCACTGCCTGCCTTCTACGAGGCCTAGACCCTTTCCCGATAGCTAGGTGTCCCAATTTTGATCACTGCTTGCCATTTGCGGAACCTGGACCTACCCGCTGTGTCTAAGGGTCAGGAATTGAGCTGTCAATTATCGACTGGCTCCCGCCAAAACCTACATCCCTTCGGACATCAGATATCCTACACCCAAGAGTACTATCACATTGTAAGCCATCTGTAAAACCTAGGCTCTCCACCTCTTGTTGCTCGTACCTCTGGATATTATCAGGACCTGCCACAATTGAATCCAGGAACCTGACACCCAGAACACCCACCAAAGCCAGTAACTACTACCATAATCTCGACCCTAATTTACCTGCAATTATAGCCCATAACCAGCTGTGCCACTCACCAATGTACAATACTCACTAGGATAGCCCTACCGTAGTAAGAGGAAAACCCGCTACCCAACCGACTGAACAAAGACACGGCCTCAGAAAGCATCCAGAGACCACAACTTAAAGAGGATTAAAATCCACACCAGCCTGGCACAAGGCATGACAGTTGGACAACTGCCCCCGTAAATTCAACGCCCAGACCAACTCCTCCCACCGAGGTCCCAAAATGCCTGGACTCAGAATTTTACGCTGACAAAGAGAAAAGGAACATGTTACAAATAATATGGATAAACAAGCTCAACTGCCCCCAGTAGAAGACCCCTTCAATACAGAACACACCCCGCCAAATAATACTAGCGACAGAACAAACATCATAAGAAAAAAATCCTTATACCTTAGACCGTACCTCTCACCAACCAAAGAATCTAGATACTTTAACGACACTGACGTTTCCAGATGGATAAAGAACCCCCCAGAATGGAACGAAAGACGGGTGGACCCAAGAAGAGAATGGGATGACGCCAAAACCACTTACTACCTATAGCACAAGAACAGACGGGCACTATCGATATGCACATAAAATTACTGGAGATGACGAAGCAATAGAAGTCAGCAACCTCACAGACCGATTCCATGAGGAAGCTGCCTTCACGGAACCTCAACCAATCGGAGTCAACATCAAAGTACCCCAACTGAACACCCACAAATCAAAACGGGGAACAAATGAACCAAATCACACCAATAAGATCCACTGCAATCTAACGCAAGGTCAATGTTCAAACATGCCACCGAAATATACGACCTAAGTGCCGGAGGCATCGAGATCTTATTCGTAACCGAAACATGGCTAGATGACGACTACAAAATCACCCTCAATAACTGCCTGCCCTATAACTTCAAGTGTGTCCAAGCAAACAGGAAAACCAAAAGAGGTGGTGGACAGGCAATCATCCACAAGAAACACTTGGAAATTAAAGTGGAAGACCCATTAAACATTGATAAATATGAAACCCTAATCCTCTATCAAAAATTCCCAGAAAAAACCTGAAATTCATACTGTTCTCCAGCATGGGGTCTGGCATGGATTCACATGCTCATGAATATTCCCCGTCAGGCTGGGAATCCTCGGTAAAGAAAAAAACCAGTATCAGTTTCGTTTCTGATCTGTCTTTCGTAGTAGTAACCAATCGCTGGTCTCTGCGTCATACTGACCACAGCCAATGACTGCCCTCTACCTAAGCACCGCCTCTGGCAGCCATCTTCAGATTTTTACCGCACGTTCATGTGTTGGGATCCTCGTGCTATTGCTCTCGAGCGTTAGTGCTATTTTTTCACGTTTTTTGCTCAAAAACTTCGTTTTTTCTGTCAAAAGAGCCTCAAGCTCCACCAACTCTCCATCCGATCAACGGGGACCCGTGTCGGATTCGTCTGCGCCCCTCAAGGGTGAAGATTTCGTCGAGCTATGCTTTTGGAGGACTCCAGAAGCTTCTCAGGCCCGGACATGGCCCAGGAGAAGGGAAGCTCGACGCCCGGAAAGCTGTTCAGGGTCTGCCCTGGATGCCAGCTGCAGAACGTCTTTAAGGAGGACGAACACTCCTTTTGTCTCTACTGCTTACATGAGGACAAGACGCACGTGGAGAAGGACTGTGCCTTTTGCGGCAATATGTCGGAGCGGACCATGAAGGACCGCCATCAACGTCTCGCCAACTGGCTGGAAGGGAAGAGCCCGTCAGGCGAGAAGAAGAGGAAGAATTCCGAGCGGTCTTCTAAGACCTTTGAGGACGCCCCGGCGACGGGGGTCCAACACAAGGCCAAGCACCGCGAGTCCGCTGGCACCGGGAGCGCCGAACGGTCGGGCTCTACGGGCGCCAGGCAGGGCGCACCCTCCCCGGCACCTTCAGCCACGAGCCAACGCTCTGGGTTGGGTAAGAGGAAGGGCGAGCACCCGGCAAAGCTCCTGGAGAGGCCCCGGTCGAGCTCCAAGGCCCCATCGGAGGGGGAGCGAGGCAGTGTCCCCCCCCCTCCCCCTCAAGGATAAGGCGGTGAGCGCACCTAAGGTGGTGAAGGCCTTAATCCATCCGGCCAAGCCCTCTATCGATACTGTCGCGGCGACCCTGGCTCAACCTGTGGAGGCTACACCAGTGGTGGCGACCTCGGGGCTTCAAGTCTCCCTGCCACCTCAGAGGGAGTCCTCTTTTGTGCCCATCGATAGGACCCCTGTGAAATCCCCGGCGGGGAAGAAAAAGGGGGGGGCAGGGCGTCGTCGTAGATTCGCCTTCAACCTCGGAGGAAGAGCTGATTGAGGTCTTAAGCCACGGCCTTGGCGTGGAAGAAGATCGGCCCGTCGGGATGGATCCCGACGCAGGTGATGACGACATCGTCTAGGGTGCCGACGGGGCCCCTGCTCGCCCGTCGGATTCCCCTCTGCCAGCGCCGCAAGACAACTCGGCGGCCATTTTGTTGGCTATACAGTCCTTATGCTCAGAGATAAGGACGAGACTGCCATTGCCGACGGAGGAACCTTTCCCGTCGGGGGATCCTGAGCCGGGACCTTCTGGTGTTCCCCCGTCCAAGAAAAGGATTCAACCTCCACCTCCTTTTCAGCCGTCGCGCACCGTCCAGCCCTCCTCCCCGTCCACCTGAGGGGATGATACGGGGGCTGACACGGCAGCGACGGGTAGGGACGACGAGGTTTACGACGAGGATCTACCGTCGTCACCTCCCACCAGGGCTTCTCCGCCCGACGAGATTGGTTTGTTCCACTCCATGATCGCCAGGGCATCCAAGCTTTTCCAACTCTGCCCTGAGGAGAAGAAAAAGGAAGGATTCCTTTATCAACGGCGCGAGGCCAAGAGGAAGACGGTCCTCGCGGTGCCTCTACTGGACGACATTTGGGATGAGGGCCTCGCCCTCCTCAAGAACCCTTCCACTACGCCAGCTAGAAGAGACCGGTACGAGAAGAAGTACCGGGTCCCGGACGCGGCCCCCCTGTGCCTCCGGGCGCAGCCTACCCCGTCGTCTCCGCGGCGGCCAGGAAGAAAGCGGGGGGGGGTGCGGCCTCCACATAGACTTCCCCACCGGACGGCGAGGGAAAGAAATTGGACGCTATGGGACGCAGTGTCATCTCATCTGCAGCGGCGACGATTAAAGCGGCCAACGCCTTGGCGATCGTGGCCCGCTACGACAGGGAGCTATGGTACAAACTGGCTCCCCTGCTGGACTTCCTACCGGACGACAAGAGGGCAGAGGCCCTGGAGATCCTACAGGAAGGTGAGGTGGCGTCGGACCACGCCATCACTATTGCGACGGACATCTCCGACACTGGGTTTCGCCAGTTGGGCAACGCCGTGTGCCTTAGGCGGCGTGGATGGCTCAAGGCTACGGACTTCCGTCAAGACGTACAGACCAGAGTCCTGGACATGCCGTTCGATGGGAACAACCTGTTTGGGAAAACAGTGGACGATTCCCTTCAGGCCATTAAAGCGGACACAGACGGCCCGGGCCCTTGGGGTTCTGCAGCAACGACGGACGCCCTTTCGGAGCAGCGGAGGCAAGGGCGCCTCCAAAGGTTCCGGCGGCGGTTTCTCCACCTACCGTCAAGCGGCCCGCTCGTCGTCTCAGGAGGCCTACAGAGGACGAGGCAAGTCTGGCGGACCCCGCCGTCGTCGCCAAGGAGGTCAAGGCGGCAAAGCCTCGTCGAAACAGGATTGAACCGACCGTGGGGTCGGGCTCCCACCGATGCACCCCGGTGGGAGGCCGGCTGGCGAGCTTCGTCAGCGTGTGGGAGTCCATCTCCACCGACCGTTGGGTGCTGGACGCCTTAGCCCGGGGCCACGCGCTTGAGTTTAAAAGAAGGTGCACGCGCGTCCCCCCCGTGGCCAGGAAAGAGCTTCACGTCCCTCAGCTTCTCCTGGAGGTAAGGGCGATGCTCAGGAAGGGCGCCATCGAACTCGTCCCAAAGAGGCTTCGGGGCTCCTGAGTTTACTCGAGATACTTCCTCGTGAAGAAGAAGACTGGAGGATGGCGCCCCATCCTAGACCTGCGACGTCTGAACAAATTCATCAAGGCGCAGAAGTTCCGGATGGTCACCCTCCAGCACGTCCTGGGTCAGCTGGAGGAAGGAGACTTCCTGTCGTCGTTGGATTTGGAGGATGCCTACTTCCATATTCCCATTCTAAAGGGGCACCGAAAATTCCTCAGGTTTGTGGTCCAAGGGCGTCACTACCAGTTCAAAGCCCTCCCCTTCGGACGACGGTCGGCACCCAGGGTATTCACCAAGTGCCTTGCACCGGTGGGGGCGCAGCTGCGCC
Source organism: Ambystoma mexicanum (assembly GCF_040938575.1). NCBI lineage: Eukaryota > Metazoa > Chordata > Amphibia > Caudata > Ambystomatidae > Ambystoma > Ambystoma mexicanum. The sequence continues at coordinate 83,168,287 of NC_090931.1, forward strand.
GCGAGGGGATCCACGTCTCCCCTACCTGGACGACTGGCTCATCCGAGCCAAGACGAGGGAGCTCGCCGTGGAGCACACGGCAAGGACCGTCCAACTTCTCACGGACCTGGGATTCTCCGTGAACTACGCCAAGTCCCACCTGGTACCCGCGCAAAACGCACTGTTTCTGGGAGCGAAGCTCGACAGTGTCCCTTCTGGCCTCCCCGTCGGAGGAAAGGACCAGGTCCATCCTGGGCAAGGTACAGCGGATGTTGGCTTCCGACGCGGCCAAGGTGAGGTCCATCAAGTCCCTCCTCGGAATGATGTCTTCTTGCATCTACCTCATTCCCATGTGCAGGCTCCGGATGCGCCCGTTGCAGGAGTTCCTGGACGCGCGCTGGATCCAAACGACGGGCGGCTTCGAGGAGAGGATCACACTCGACGAGAGTTTCCGCCGAGCGGTCCGGTGGTGGGGGCACCCGCGCGCATCTGACGGCGGGCATGGACTTCCAGACCCCAGACCACCAGGAGACAGTGACCACGGATGCCTCCCTGGAAGGGTGGGGAGCGCACACCGAAAATCTGCATGCGAGAGGCCTTTGGCTCCCGACGGAGAAGTCCCTCCATATCAACGTCCTGGAGCTCTGTGCAGTGTTCTGGGCCCTCAGGTCCTTCCTTCCGTCCCTCAAGGGCAAGGTGGTGAGGATCTTCACCGACAACACCACCACCATGTTTTACATCAGGAAACAGGGCGTAACTAGGTTCCCAGCACTGTCCAAGGAGGCGCAGGACCTGTGGCATTGGGCCGTCGCCCAAAGGATGTTTCTGGTGCCGTTTCATCTGGCAGGGATAAAAAACACCATCGCCGACTCACTCAGCAGGGAGCTGCGCTCGTGCCACGAGTGGGAACTACGGCAGGATCTAGTGGATCGCCTCTTCCGACGGTGGGGCACACCCCAGATCGACCTGTTCGCCACGGCGACGAACTCCAAGTGCCGGAGGTTCGCCAGCAGGTTTCCCCAGGCGAGGAGCATGGGCGATGCTTTCTCGTTCCCCTGGGAGGGCCTGTTCCTATACGCATTCCCTCCTTTGCCACTGCTAATCCGGCTCGTCAACCAGCTCAAGAGGTCACGGTGCAGGATGATCCTCGTCGCACCTGCGTGGCCGAGGCAGATATGGTTCCCGGACCTTCTGGACTTGTCAGCGTCCCCGCCAATCAAGCTGCCGGTGGACGCGGATCTACTCTCCAGGGAAGGAGGCGCCATCCTCCACCACGACCCGAAATCGCTGAACTTGCAGGCCTGGCTCCTGCAGCGCTAGAGTTTGGACGATACGACATACCGGACGACTGCAGAGAGGTTCTTGCAAAGGCCAGGGCGTCCTCGACTCTTAAATGCTACGGACACAAATGGAAGAGGTTCTCTGTCTGGTGCCACGCACAGAAGATTAACCCTCTACGGATTACGGCTCCTCAGGTACTGCCATACCTGCTGACGCTGGCCAAAGCTGGTCTGGCACACGCGTCCATCAAGATTCATCTTGCTGCGATCTTCCGATACACCAGAACCACAGGGCGGACGTCCTTGTGGTCTCGTCTGGTGAAAGAGTTCATGAAGGGACTGTTCAGATCGTTCCCGCCGGTGAAGGCTCCGGCCCCGGCGTGGGAGCTCAACGTGGTGCTGACCAAGCTCATGGGACCTCCGTTCGAGCCTCTGCACTCGGCCCCGTTGAAGTTTCTGTCGTGGAAAACCGCGTTTCTTGTGGCCATCACCTCCGCACGACGGGTGGGAGAGATCCAGGCCCTTTCCTGCAAGGCCCCGTACTTGACTTTTCACGACACGAGGGTAGTGCTCAGGACGCACCCCGCCTTCATGCCCAAGGTGTCGTCGGACTTCCATTTCAACGAACCCTTGGTGTTGCCTGTGTTGTTCCCGTCGCCTTCGTCGCCGGCTGAGAGGACTTTGCACTTGCTGGATGTGGCTAGAGCGCTGAAGTTCTACGTGGACCGCACAAAGTGTTTTCGGAAGACGTGTCAACTCTTTGTGAACTTTGGACCTGTCAATCAGGGGAAGGCTCTCTCGAAGGCTTCCATTTCCAGATGGCTCTCCGGCTGTATCATGTACTGTCATCGGTTGGCAAACCGACCGCTGCCTGGCCGTCCGAGAGCCCATTCCACCAGAGCGATCGCAGCTACCACGGCGTTCCTTTCTGGTGTGCCCCTGCTGGACATATGTAGGGCTGCTACGTGGAGGTCGACGCACACCTTCACGAAATTCTACTGCGTCGATCGGGATTCCAGGGAGGAGTCCAGGGTCGGCCAAGCAGTGCTGCGCAACCTGTTCGCCTAAGATGAGCCTGGTGAGGAGGTAAGATGCTTAATGTTGAGCCTTTGCCACCTCCCGTGGTTGTGCATGTGTGTACTGCTATGTATTCTTCATTCATGAGCATGTGAATCCATGCCAGACCCCATGCTGGAGAAGGAACAAGTTACTTACCTGTAACTGTTGTTCTCCAGCATGGGTCTGGCTGCGGCTCTTCACTTGATCATACTGCCACTTCACCTGCTTCCAAATCTGAAGATGGCTGCCAGAGGCGGTACTTAGGTAGAGGGCAGTCATTGGCTGTGGTCAGTATGACGCAGAGACCAGTGATTGGTTACTACTACGAAAGACAGATCAGAAACGAAACTGATACTGGTTTTTTTCTTTACCGAGGATTCCCAGCCTGACGACGGGGAATATTCATGAGCATGTGAATCCATGCCAGACCCATGCTGGAGAACAGTTACAGGTAAGTAACTTGTTCCTTATACAGGCCACCAACTTATGATGCGGCCTACATAGACACCTTCATAGAAGCAATCACCAACCTAGCCATCGACCATAACCACCTTATCCTCTGAGACTTCAACATCTGGTTCGATGAAGAAACCACAACCTCACAAATATCTCTTACCAGCCAACTAACAATAATGAAACTACATCAGCTAGTCAATGGAGCAACCCACACAGCAGGACATAAACTGGACACAATCTTCGCTAACAAACAAATTACCACGGCGCCATTCAGATCCTCTGGAGTAACCACCTCCTCATCCCCTTTGTAATCACAACTGCCCTCCCCATTAACCAAACAGGGAAAGCTACCGATCATCATGAAAAGAAACTGGAGAACCATAAGCTCCAACTTAATGGAACTTCTGGAGATCACAAAACCACAAGCGACAACTATGGACGAAGCTGACCTGGACACTAAAATAGATTTCTGATGCTTGTTAATATGCCTAGAATCACATGCTGTGCATATGGTCCGACATCCAGTGGGAACCACAGAGTATTGCATCTTGTCTTTCGGGGAGCGAAAGGGGACGTCGGCATAGGCCTGCCTGTAACACTATCCCTATCGTGATGTGTAGGGTACCCAAAATCCCTCATGTGCCGAGGTCCCTCAGATTGTTTTTTTCCACCCAGATAACTGGTTGCCCCATTGTGGAGCTCTTCAGAGACATTGTTTATACTTGTTTACCAACTTTGTCGGTTATTTCCCCTAATGTCACTTCGACGGTGCTTCAACTCTACGGCGAAGACTACGGGAACCTTTGACGCCAGTGGACCTCGACACCTAAGATCCAGCGGCAGTCGCCCACGTGGCCGGGTCCTCTGGCTGGCCTACACAGTAGGAAGAGTGGGGTCGTGGTGGCCATGTCTTTCGATATGTCTCTCCTCTTTCCCCCTCATTATCCTCTAGGTCTGGTCATCTTTTTCGTTACCTTAAGCAATGGAAAATACACCTTTTTAGGTTCTGCCCCTCTTGCAGCGTTGGATACCTGTGGAAAGACTAGCACGAGAAGTGCAATAATTGTCTGCCCCTTGACCACGACAAAGCGTAGTGCGCGGATTGTAGACTCCTTCGACCCAAAACTCTTAAGGAGCGCCGCGTTAAGCGGTGGTACGCCTACGTCATGTCGCGGGCTGGATCTTCTTCCCCCACCGCTGCACCTGCCGAAAGTGACGGGGGCACGAGTGATGACGAAGCATTCCTACCGGATGCCATATACGCTACGACGGACACTTATAGGTCTGCCCCGCCCGTCCCCCGACCCCCTCCAGGCCTAACGGGGACAACACCCGGTGACAAGGGCGTACAAAAGACCCTCACTAAGCACACACCCCGTCCCCCGGTTGTGATGAAACGGGTGAAAGCGCCAGCAGGACTGCCAAACGTTATGACGGAATCCTCCGATCGTGATGATCAACAGCCTTCCCCGCATCCGCAGCAGAGTCTTGCAATTGGGCCTTTGAAAATTAAGGGCGCTACATCAAAATCCCATTTGGCCGCAGAAGCGTGCTTAGCGGACGCTCAGACGCCCTCTAAGGCACTGGTAGTACATAAATCTACCAGTGCCTTAGAGGGGAGAGAGGTTAGATCCCTGGGGGACAGCACGGGTAGAAAAAAAGAGATCTGAGAGAAAGGACCCAAGTTGGACCTTGGAGGGTTTGGTCGGAGAGGAAAGAAGTCACCCGCGCCAGAGCCTGACCAGTGATGCCCAGGTTCTCCAGCATTGGATCTTTCATGGATTCACATGCTTGGAATATTCCCCGTCGTCAGGGGGACATATATAGTCGTTTCCTATAGGAAAAAACTTCCGACACTTGTGTGTCCTATCCACATCCACGTCCTCTCCGGGGCCGTCCACGCATGCCGCGTAGGACGTAATGGTATAAAAGCCCCGCCCCCGCGGGACCCGTCAGATTTCAACCGTCTCCAAAGATAGTGGGATCTCCTCGCGTAGTCTCTACTTTCTAGGCTATCGTTGAAATTACTCGCACGAGCTTCTGTGAGGTTATTGGTTTTATCAGAATGTCGGGAAAACCTCTTTCGCCCGTGTGCTACGTGCGGATTGAAGGTGGTTTACGAGGGGGACGGCCATCTCGATTGTATTTATTGCCTCCACCCTCACCATTCGGCAGACCAGTGTGAAATATGTAAAGGTTTTTCCCAGAAAACCCTGAAAGATCGTAGCCGGCGGCTGGTATCGTGGTTAAATGACGGGGCGGGAGCATACCCTCAGTCGGAGGTTGGCTCCGTGCGCAGCGTGGCCTCGACGAAAACATCGGGAGCCCCTCGCCGCTCAACCTCGTCGGAACCACCGGCGAAGAAGACTCGACCGGTGGAAAAAGATGTTCCACGAAGCCAATCTTCCAAGGACTCTTCTAAAGAATCTTCAAAAAAGACATCATCATCATCATCTTCGTCGAAAAAACAAGCAGGCCAAAATCCTCCTCGGGCGATCCTCGTAGATCTGCCACGAGTAGAGAATCGGATAAACGCAGGGAGAACGCTGTTAAGGCGGGACCGCCTAAGCCACCTGCAGGCCCACCGTCGACGACGACGAACCAGTCGGTGTCCTCACTGCCGCTGATGCAGTTGGTTTCCCATCAACCCAATGACGGTGACAATGTCCTCGTCGACCGAAGTTCTGGCCTGGAGACCAGAAGTTTTTGATCTGGGGTTGCCGGACACATTGCTGCAGGAACAGGCAGTGTCGATTTCCTCGAAAGAAGACGGTTTCAGGATTGCGGGCCTGGAGGACCTTGGCCTGCGAGCCAAGTCGCCATCAGGAGCAACCTGCTCTCAGGTCTTTACCCAACTTCCAAGCTGTCAATCGGCCCTGTCCATGGAGGTCCTGTCCTCCTTACACTCGCTGCTGAAATCGCTGGATGAAAGGCTTCCACCTGTACCGTCGACCACCCCCCCCCCCCCCCCCCCCCCCCCTGTCGACGAGCCTGGCCCGTCACACCGCGATAGGAGTTCCGGGGACTCCAGTAGTCCAGGAGGAGGGTGAGCTTTCAGACTCTTTATCTGACCGTGGGTCAGCATCGGATATCTCCCTGTCTCCATCTAGGGATCCATCCTGGGTTTCGGATGTGGAACTGGAAACACCAAAGAGCCCCACTCACCCGTCACCACTGGACGATATTGGCGCTTTTCATTCAATGATGGAAAAGGCGTGCAAGGAGTTTGGCCTGGTCCAGCAGGAGGAGAAAAAGGACTGCTTTCTTTTCGACCATATGGGTAAGAATAGACGTTCAATATTCTCGATACCCATTTTAGATCATGTCTGGAAAGAAGGTGTTCAAACCATGCGTCAACCCGTTTTCTGAACCGGCCGTCAAAGGCCGCATTGAAAAGAAATTTAAAGTGCCAGTCTCTACCCCGAAGTGTCTCTCGGCCCAACCTACACCTGATTCGGTGGTGTCGGCAGCGGCGAAGAGGAAAGCGAAGGCCCAACATAAATGCTCTACCCCTCCGGAGAATGAGGCAAGACGCCAGGACGTGTTTGGTAAGAAGGTTCTTTCCGTGGGCGCTGCAACTGTGAAAGCAGCCAACTCTCTGGCTATTGTGGCCAGGTACGACAGGGAGATGTGGTACAGGCTAGCCCCTATTCTGGACCACCTCCCGGAGGAACATAGAAGAACGGCGATGTCTCTGGTACGAGAAGGCGAAGAGGCGTCGAACTATGCTATTAACATAGCGGTGAACCTGGCAGATTCGGGCTTTAAGCAGATAAACAACGGAGTTGTTCTAAGACGCCAGGCTTGGCTTAAGTGCACCAACTTCAGGCCCGAGGTGCAGTATAAAGTATTGGACATGCCCTTCGAAGGTGATCTTTTCGGAGAAAAGGTGGACGAGGCCTTGAAGGGGATGAAGGAGGACTCGGATACGGCACGTTTGTTGGGTTCTCTTCAGAGTGGTAAACACTTTCGTTCCTTTCGTCCCTTTAGAGGAGCATCTGGCAACTCAAGATTTTCTGCAACCAGGGATAGATCCTTTGGCAGATCGGCATACACTTCCCAAGGATATAGGCGCGCCTCTCAAAACTCAAGCCGGCGCAGAAACTTCCAGTCATCCAAGAGACGACCGACTTATTCGTCGTCGACGAACAAACAGAAAGACCAGCAATGACGGGAAGCGCACCGTTCTGGGAGGAAGAGTGTCAAGCTGCGTCAAAGAATGGGAAAACATCACAACAGATCAGTGGGTTTTGGACACTGTGAGGTACGGACATTCTCTACTATTCAAATGCAAACCTCCAAAATGTCCACCGATATATCTACCCCAACCACATCTGAACATTTTGCTGCAGGAAGTAGCACTTATGTTACAAAAAGGTGCCATAGAGTTAGTCCCTGCATCGCAGAAAGGCCAAGGGGTATACTCGGGGTGTTTTGTGGTAAAAAAGCCGAACGGAAAATGGGTCCCATTCTCGACCTGCGCGACCTCAACTAGACCTTACAGAGTCGGAAATTCAAAATGCTTACACTGCAAGAAGTGATCAGGTCTGTCCAAGTGGGTGATTTTTTGGCGTCTCTAGATCTACAGGCCGCGTACTTCCACATTCCTATGTGTCAAAAACACAGGAAGTTTCTGAGGTTCATGGTAGGTCAGACACACTACCAATTCGCAGTGCTCCTGTTTGGTCTCAAATCCTCCCCAAGAACGTTCACAAAATGTTTGGCACCCGTGGCAGCCTGGCTGCGAAAGAAAGGGCATCATGTATACCCGTACCTCGACGACTGGCTTGTGAGGGGATCCTCCTCGGCGTCGACCAACGACAGCGTACAGGCCACCTTACAGCTTCTGCAACGACTGGGGTTCACAGTGAACTTCGAAAAGTCCTCTCTAAGGCCTTCAAGGAACTTAAAGTTCTTGGGAGCTCAATTCGAAACCCAGTCGGGAATAGTGAAACCTTCCCTAGACAGAATGTCAAAGATCAATCAACTGACGAGTCAACTTCGCTTACATGGCACACTTTCAGTGAGGAAGTATGTGGCGATCCTAGGTTCCATGGCTTCTTGCATCCACTTAGTAGCCAACTGTCGATTGTTCATGAGGCCTCTACAGGAGTTCCTGGCGGACAGATGGAAGCAGGCCACGGGCCGGTGGTCAGACAGGATAACCATCGACGACGACGGTATCATCCGAGCCCTCCAGTGGTGGAAAAGCGTTCACAACCTGGACAGAGGGGTTCCTCTACAAGAACCAGAATTTCAGAATACCATCATCATGGACGCATCCCTGACGGGCTGGGGAGCACACATGGACAACCACCAAACACAGGGCAGATGGTCTCCGACCGAATCACGCCTGCATATCAATGTGTTGGAACTGAGGGCAGTGAGATGGGCCTTGAAATCATTCCTCCCACATATCAAGGGGTCGAGAGTAAGAGTGCTGACAGACAACACGACAGCCATGTTCTACTTGATGAAACAAAGCGGCACGAGATCCAGGACCCTTTCTGTGGAGGCTCAAAAGGTATGGCATTGGGCTTTGAAACACAACATATCTATAGTGGCTCACCATCTTCCAGGAGTTAAGAACGTACAAGCGGATTCCCTGAGCAGGAGCATGGCTCAGATACACGAGTGGGAGATGGACACCATTCAGCTGCAAAAAAAAAAAAAAAAATCTTCGAAAGGTGGGGTCACCCCTCAGTCGATCTCTTCGCAACGAAAGAAAACAGGAAATGCGAGCAGTTCGCGAGCAGATGGCCTCAGAAAGGATCCCTAGGGGAAGCATTCTCATTTCCGTGGACAGACAAGTTCCTGTACGCCTTCCCTCCGTTCCCCCTTATACGGAGGACAATAGACGAGAGGAAGGACAGTGGATTCGCAGATACAAATGGCGGGTCATTCTAGTGGCACCGTATTGTCCGAGACAACCGTGGTTTTCCGACCTCCTACATCTGTCGTTGGAACAGCCGATAGCTTTCCAGAAAGTGCCGAATCTCCTGTCCAGGGACAAGGGAACGGTGTGGCATCACAATCCGGACAGCCTCAACCTGACTGCCTGGCTCCTGACTTTTCAGAATTTGGCAATTTGAACGTCTCGTCGGATTGCCGGAGAATTCTGGTGGCGGCTAGGGCTCCTTCGACTAACAAGTCATACATATACAAGTGGCGAAGGTTCTGTATGTGGTGTCAAACGCAGCACGAAATACGGCCTTTGGAAGTAACTCCAGAACAAATTTTACCCTATCTTCTTCACCTAGCAGAGAGTGGGCTATCCTCTTCATCCATCAAGGTGCACCTGGCGGCCATCTCAAGGTTCACGAGGAGGAGACAGTCCTCACCGTTATTCAGTGACAGACTGGTGAAACATTTCATGAGGGGTCTATTTAGAACTTTTCCCCCTACGAAGCGGTTTCAACCATCGTGGAGTCTAAATGTGGTGTTGGCAGCCTTAATGAAGCCCCCTTTCGAGCCAATGTCCTCTTCATCCATGCAGTTCCTATCGTGGAAGCTGACTTTCTTAATTGCCATTACGTCAGCTAGAAGAATGTCGGAATTACAGGCATTAGTCATAGACCCTCCATATATGAGATTCTTTAAGGACAAAGTGATATTATCAACTAATCCTACTTTCATCCCGAAAGTGCCGACGGTCTATCACAAACACTCGACCATTGTCCTCCCTACTTTCTTTGCGACCCCGTCGTCGACGGCGGAAAGGGCTCTTCATACTCTTGATGTGAAAAGGGCGTTAAAGTTTTATCTGCAAAGAACGCAAGAACTCAGAACTACCAGACAGCTGTTCATCGCATATGGTCCGTCGATGAGGGGAAGGGCAATTTCCAAGCAAGGACTAGCTCGATGGGTCTTGTCAGCGATTGCTTTTAGTCACTCCAAGGCCGGGAGGCCCCTACAAGGGCACCCTAGAGCCCATTCCACGAGATCGACAGCCTCCTCCGCGGCGCTATGGGCAAGAATTCCTCTGACAGACATCTGCCAGGCGGCGGCATGGTCAGTCCCACACACGTTCACACGCCATTACTGCCTGGAAAGGCAGCATGCGGATGAAGTACAGATGGGAAGGGCAGTGCTGCGCCATCTTTTTCAATGAGGTAAGCCAAATATGGTGAAGCTGTTGTCTCTTACTTTGCCTATGTTTGTTTTTCCTTGATGTGTCGATTTTAAGTATGTGTGTATATGTATGTATATATATATGTGTATATATATATATATATATATATATATATATATATATATTTCTGATGTTTGTTAATCTGCTTAGAATCACATGCTGTGCATAGGTCCGACATCCAGTGGTCACTGCGGAGTATTGCATTTTGTTTTTCGTAGTCGAAAAGGGGACGTCGACCAGGCGTGTCTGAAACACTATCCCTATAGTGACGTGCGTTGTACCCACAATCCCTCACGCGTCGAGGTCCCTCAGATTGTTTTTTTCCGCCCAGCTTCTGGTCGCCTTCACGCGGAGCTCCTCGAGAGACATTGCAACCCTCGACCTTTGGTCGTTTCTTCTACGAAGATTAATACAGCACTCCCTCGACGCAGTGTAGCTGTTCTCCGCCGAGCAAAATCGTCGACGGAGGGTCGAGCGGAGGAAATCTTCGGCGCTGCCGAACACGTGGCCTGGCCTCGCTGGCCACATACAGTAGGGAGAGTGGGGTCGTGGGACATCTCTGGGTCTTTCTGAGAATGCCTTTCCCTTTCCCCTTCCTTTCCCTGGGGGTGTTTATCGCGATTTATTGCCTCTGCTATGGAGAGGACACCATTTAGGTTTTGCCCACTTTGTAAAGGCAAATTCACTTGGAAGGACAAGCACTCACGGTGCAACCGCTGCTTGCCCCTCGATCACAAAGAGGAAGGGTGCGCGGCTTGTCGGCTTCTGAAGCCTAAAACTCTAAAAGACCGTAGGGTTAAAAGGTGGGCGGCCTACGCGATGTCGAAGGCCGAAGGTTCACCCGCCGCTGCTACCACCGACAGTGACGAGGAACGCGATGACACGACCTCCGCCACGGAAGTCGAAACCCCCTCTAAGGAGCGCTTACGCGCTTCGTCGTCTGTCCCCGGCCCCGACGGGCTCGGCTCACGCCCTGCTTATGGGGATGAACACCCCGGCGACACTGACGCACACAAAGATTCACATAAAGATAAGCACACAACCCATGGCTCTTCTTCGTCTAAGTCGAAGAGAGCTTCGGCGCCCAAGGAGACGCAGGTTCCACCGGCGGCCTCCTCGGACCGTTCGGGTTCGAAGCCCCTCTCGTAACCGCAGCCGCGACCTGCGACTGGGCTTTCGGCAAACAAGGGCGCCACCACCAAACCATCGGCCGGTGCGCATCAACAGAAGGCGCAGACCGCCGTACAGCGCTCGATACCCATAGCGTCAAACTCAAACTTCCGCCGACAAGAATGTCGCCGATAGCTTAGCCAGGATCGTTGTAGCCGACGCCCAAAAGCGTACGCCGAAGATTTCGTCGAGCGTTACGCATAGATCAAAGGATACGCCGAAACACCCGAAGGAAAGCAGGGACTACCCCCTTCAGTCAGGGAGTCTCCCGACACACCTGAGGGTTTTGAGGAGGGCGACGGGACACTTTCCTCGACGCTTTGGGAGAGGTCGAGCCATTTCGAGGTAGACAACTCGAGTTTTCCCCCGCTAGACCGCTCTGGGGTACCCCATGAAACTATGGAGAGACTCCACCTCTGTATGGAGAGGATGGAAAAGTTTATGAGTACCCAAGCCCCTCTAACTCTCAGAAGAACTAGAGAAGGGCCTCAAGACGACCCCAGAGCCAAAAAACCGAGGCTGGTCGATCCCCTGCTGGACACAGCCTCAGACTTCCAAGATGTATATGACCTCACTGGGGAGGAACAATACTTCGAGGAAGAAGATGATTTCATGGACAACGAAGGACAGAACCAGGAGGAATGTCTAGAAGACAGAACAGACATTATAGAAGAAGGCTTCGGGATTAGCCCAGGAGAAGGACCTTCGCACCCCTGGCAATCACCATCAGTGTGTTCCGACACTGATGCCCTAAATCTAACTCCTCCGGATAATTCTCCAGTTAGGAACACGTCTCCAATTGACGATCAGCCTACTTTCAATGCACTGTTGCGCAGAGCAGCAGCGCATTTCGAACTGGACACGGGAGAACTCTCTCCAGAATTAGACTTTGTAGAAAGAGTCATTAAAGAAAAAACCCCGGTCAGCCAGACCATTCCACTCCTCGCCTCAGTTAAAAGGAGGATCACCCCGTCGCTGTCCACTCCCGCATTGATCAGAGGGGTCAATCCACGGATTGAGAAACTTTTCGCTCCTTCACCCTCAGACCCGCTCTACATTAGGGGACATTCCATACCGGACTCCCTAGTTGTATCTAATACTAGAAAGAGGGCAGGGGTACCACTTTCCACCAGTGAGGCACCCCCTGACAAGGAGGGCAAGAGGCTATATGCCCTTGCAAAAAGAGTTACTTCCTCGGCTGCCTTCTCAGCAAGAATTGCCAACAACAATTCCTTGCTTGCGAGCTACGCAGACGCGCAGTGGGCCAAACTGCGCAAAGACGCAGAGGAAGCACCGGAGCCTTTACGTACACGCCTACTGTCGACTATTGGCGAAGGAACACAAGTGAACCAGAGCATTGTAAAAAACTCTCTGGACGCGGCAGAAACAGCAGGACGTTCCCTGGTACAAGGAATACTCCTAAAGCGCCATGTATGGCTGCGCAACTCAGGCTTTAAACCGGAGACACAGGCGTCTTTAATAAATAAACCTGTCGAGGACGCCAACCTCTTCGGAAAAGCGGTAGATGAAGCCCTAGGGATGGCCAAAAAAGAGTTCGACACTATCAAGACTCTTGACCAGATCTCTAAGCCCACTACCAGACGCGGCTATGGCAACAAGCGCTTTTTTCGTGGCCAACGGCAACAACAACAAGGTCACCATCAGCAATACCCTGCCACCAATTACCAAGCCAATAGTGGGCAGTACAGCCAAAGAGGCCAACGCCGGGGCAAAGGGAGAGGTCGGGGATCCACCCCCAGAGGCTCCCAAGCCCCCAACAACTCCAAGTGACGCGAAGATTCGCGTCCCCTCCCATGCAACACCGGTCGGGGGCCGGATAACATCCTTTCTTCCTGCATGGGAGGAGATAACGTCAGACCGTTGGGTACTTTCCACCGTAGCCCACGGATACTGTATCGAATTCAACAGTTCCCCATCCTACAGACCCCCGAGGGGACGGCGGTTGACGCCGGAACATCTTGCCATCCTTCTTCAAGAAGTACAACAACTGCTGGAAAAAGGAGCCATAGAGGTCGTGCCTCTATCTCAGGTAACGGAAGGTATTTATTCAGTGTACTTCCTTGTACCCAAAAAGAATCTAACCATGCGCCCTGTATTAGATCTGCGCCCAGCGAACAAGTTTATCAAACCCCAAAAGTTTCGTATGGTGACCTTACAGGAGGTGATCCCGCTGCTTTCACAGGGAGATTACATGACAACATTGGACATGAAAGATGCATACTTTCATATTTCAATGTTGCCAGCGCACAGAAAATACCTAAGGTTCATGATAGAGGGCAAACACTACCAGTTCAAGGTGCTACCCTTCGGTATAGCTTCAGCACCAAGGGTATTCACAAAGGTACTGGCAGTGGCTGCGGCCCACCTGCGCAGGTTGTCCATCCCAGTTTACCCTTACCTCGACGACTGGCTCATAACAGGGGACTCCTACGAAACATGTTTCTCCAATACCCAAAAGACGGTAGACCTTTTGTTCCAACTGGGCTTCTCCATCAACGAAAAGAAGTCCAGTCTAGACCCCAGTCAAATCAAACAATTTCTAGGGGCTCTAATTCAAACAAGGGACGGCCTCGTCTTCCCCTCCAAAGAGAGGGTCCAAAACATGCTGTTTCAGATCCCCCAATATGTGACCGGCCGAGAGGTGACGGTACGCAAAGCAATGCGCTTGCTAGGAATGATGGCGTCGTGTATTTATTTGGTACCTCACGCGCGCCTGCGCATGCGCCCAATGCAAGAGTGGCTCAACAGCCAGTGGTGTCAGGCCAGCGGACAATGGGACGATCTAGTGGTGGTCTCGCAGGCCTTGGTTCTCTCGCTACAGTGGTGGACAAAGGGGAACATGGAAAAAGGAAAACCCTTTGCCACACCCGCGGCGGAAGCCACTCTAACCACAGACGCATCCCTCACAGGATGGGGTGCTCACCTATCCCATCAGACTGCTCACGGAGTGTGGACTCCGAACGTAGCATCCAAACACATCAATCTACTGGAGCTACTAGCGGTATTCAAGGCGCTAAAAGCCTTCCAAGAACACCTACAAGGCAAGACAGTAATGGTCCTTACGGACAGCACTACAGCCATGTACTACATCAACAAGCAGGGGGGCACCCACTCTCCAGGCTTGTCCAAACTGGCCCAGAATATATGGAAGTGGGCTCTCAAACAGGACATGTTCCTACTATCACTACATGTACCCGGGGAACTCAATCTGCTGGCAGACAGACTCAGCAGAGATTTCCCCCTGCCCGAAGAGTACGAATGGCGTCTGCACGAAGACATCGTCTTCGACGTCTTCACACAATGGGGATTCCCAGAAATAGACCTGTTCGCAACCCTGGAGAACTCTCAATGCCTAAGTTACGCCTCCAGGTACCCCCAGAACCAATCCAAGGGGAACGGTCTATCGATGCAATGGTCAGGGAAATTTGTTTACGCTTTTCCCCCGACTCCCCTTCTCAACAAGGTGGTGCACAAGATGCACCAGGAACAAGTGACCATGATACTGGTGGCCCCAATGTGGGCCCGACAGCCATGGTTCGCTCACTTGATGGAGATGTCTCTATCTCCCCCAGTAAAACTCCCCTGCCCGTACAACATGCTATCTCAGAACAAGGGCAGGACTCTGCACCCATGCCCCCAGAACATGAATTTAGCAGCTTGGCTCCTGAGGTCATAGAGTTCGGACATCTACAACTCCCGCAAAGATGCATGGACATCCTCAGGGAAGCCAGAAAACCGAACACTCGCCACTGCTATTCTAGCAAGTGGAAGAGATTTGTCATCTGGTGCAGGAGTAAAAGCATCAACCCTATTGACTGCTCTCCCACACATGTGGTACTATACCTGACCCATCTCTTGGATTCAGGCCTAGTGTTTAACTCCATTAAAGTCCACCTAGCGGCACTTTCTGCATACACCACCTCCCAACGCAAAGTGTCGTGGTGGAGGATCCCAGTTATAAAGGCATTCATGGAGGGAGTAAAAAGAATACACCCCCGATAGCTGACCCTGCTCCCGGATGGGACCTTAATGTGGTACTTACCAGACTCATGGGCTCTCCATTCGAACCCATGCACAAAGCATCCCTTAAACATCTTACTCTTAAGACTGCTTTTTTAATAGCTATCACCTCCATCAGGAGAGTAAGTGAACTTCAGGCTCTTTCTATTCTAGACCCCTTTGTTACAGTTCACAAAGATAAAGTGGTTCTACGCACTCACCCTAGGTTTGCTCCGAAATTTATTTCTAAATTCCACGTAAACCAGTCTATAGAACTACCAACGTTCTTTCAAAATCCTTCCAATTTGGGAGAAAGGACTCTGCACACACTTGATGTACGCAGGGCGGTCATGTTCTACATGGAAAGAACCAGACCATTGAGGAAGACTAATCAGTTCTTCGTCTCGGTGGCAGCAGGAAGAGAAGGAGATGCGGTTTCAAAATCCACTATTTCTAGATGGATTGTTCAATGCATCACTCTCTGCTATACTCTTGCTAAGAGAGAACTACCCTTTAAGCCAAGAGCACACTCTACTCGAGGCACGGGGGCATCCATAGCATTCATTGCAAATGTTCCCCTTGAGTCCATCTGCAAAGCGGCTACCTGGAGTTCTGTGCACACCTTTACAAAACACTACTGTCTAGATACACACTCTAGATCTGACTCCCAGGTGGGACAGGCAGCATTACGACACCTTTTCTCTACTGTTCCTTCTCATAACCCACCGCCAACTCCGGGTACTGCTCGCTAGTCTATGCACAGCATGTGATTCTAAGCAGATTAACAAACATCAGAAGAGAATGCATTACTTACCGTAAAAGCATTTCTGATGGTTGTATCTGCTTAGATTCACATGCGCCCACCCTTCCTCCCCGCTCGGATGGAAGGAACATAGACTTCCTTTATATATCTCTCTCTCTTTCTGTACTCACTCACGTCTAGAAGGCTCCCTCAGGGCAGAAAAAATACAAACAGAGGGACCTCGACGCGTGAGGGATTGTGGGTACAACGCACGTCACTATAGGGATAGTGTTTCAGACACGCCTGGTCGACGTCCCCTTTTCGACTACGAAAAACAAAATGCAATACTCCGCAGTGACCACTGGATGTCGGACCTATGCACAGCATGTGAATCTAAGCACATACAACCATCAGAAATGCTTTTACGGTAAGTAATGCATTCTCATATATATATATATATACATATATATATATATACATATATATATATATATATATATATATATATATATATATATATATATAAAATATGTTTATATCAGAAAATATGTTGCTGCCTACGTGTGTGTGTGTGTGTATATATATATATATTTGGACTGGGAGTGGTTTTGTGATGTATGTTGCATTGCATTCTCACCCCCTTCTTCTAGGATACTGCTATACAATCTATTCTAAGCATGTGAATCCATGAAAGATCCAATGCTGGAGAAGGGAGTAGTTTCTTACCTGTAACTCCATTTCTCCAGCGTTGGTATCTTTCATGGATTCACATGCGCCCACCAGCCTCCCCGAAATGCAATGTGCAACATATGTGCATAAACAGGTTCCCCTTTCTACTTTGGAGGGGCCGAAATCTGACGGGTCCCGCGGGGGCGGGGCTTTTATACCATTACGTCCTACGGGGCATGCGTGGACGGCCCCGGAGAGGACGTGGATGTGGATAGGACACACAAGTGTCGGAAGTTTTTTCCTATAGGAAACGACTATATATGTGTACCGAGGGTTCCCAGTCTGACGACGGGGAATATTCTAAGCATGTGAATCCATGAAAGATACCAATGCTGGAGAAATGGAGTTAGGTAAGAAACTACTCCCTTATCACAGAGACGGTTGAGCAGGATGGCATGGCTGACAGTGTCAAAGGCAGAAGACAGATCAAGCAAGATGAGAACACACAGGGTGTTAGAGTCAAGGTTGGAGAGCAGGTCCTCACGGATGTTCAGGAGAGCAGTTTCCGTGCTTCTGGCAGCTCTGAAGCCAGACTGATTGTCATGAAGACAACCAACAGATTCAGTGTGGAGACTGAGCTGGGAGATGGCCAGTTTCTCCAGCAGCTTGCCCAGGAAGGGAGTGATGGAGATCTGGCGATAGTTAGCCGGGCAGGAGGGGTCGGCAGAGGGTTTCTTAAGAAGAGGGTGCTGCTCAAGGGAGTGCTTCAGGGAGGATGGGAAGACTCCAGTGGCAAAGGAGTGATTGCAGAAATCAGCCAGGGCAGGAGCCAGGGAGTCGATGTGGTCCTTGATAGTTTTGGAGTAACGGGGGTGAACCTGTTTCGAAGAGACTTTCATAGATCAGACTTGTGTAGAAACCTTGTCGGCAGAGGAAAGAGGAAAGGCAGAGAAGGAGCGAGGAGGGGTGGCTGCAGAAGGGCCAGAGGAAGAGCAGGGAATAGAGGGAGGGAGGGAGTTATAACACAATGTGTGTAGGCGTGCAATCAATGGGATTGACGTGCTTCGTATTACACCAGATAAAGCGTTTCCACTATCTGGAATAGCAATAGCGGGTGTTAGGTTTTCTGGCTTTCCCGAGTATGTCCATGCATCTCTGAGGGAGCTGAAGGTGTCCAAACTCTGACCTCAAGAGCCAGGCTGCTAAGTTCAGGGTTTGCGGGCATGGGTGTAGAGTCTCCCCCCTGTCCTGAGATAAAATGTTGTACCGGCACAGTAGTTTCAGGAGGGGGTGGGGGGCGAGAGAGGGATATTTCCATCAGATGAGCAAACCAGGGTTGGCAGGACCACATGGGGGCCACCAATATCATGGTGACTGGTTCCTGGTGCATCTTGTGCACTATTTTGTTGATTAGTGGAGTCGGGGGGCTTAGGGGAGTCCGTTCACCTTGGAGTGGTTCTGGGGGTACCTGGAGGTGTAGTCTTGGCATTGGGCATTCTCCTGAGTTGCAAACAGATCGATCTCTGGGAAGCCCCATTCTGCGAAGACGTTGAAGATGTCTTCGTGTAGACGCCATTTGTATTCTAAGGGCAGTGGGAAATCGCTGCTGAGCACATCCGCTAAAAGAGTGAGTTCTCCTGGAAGGTGTTGGGACAACAGGAACATCTTTTGTTTGAGAGCACACATCCAAATGTTTTGGGACAGCTTGGATAGCCCTGGAGAATGTGTGCCCCCCCAGTTTGTTTAGGTAATACATGGTTGTGGTGCTGTCTGTCAGGACCAGAACCGTCTTCTCCTGTAATTGTCTGAAAGGCTTTCAGTGCTTTGAATACTGCTAATTGCTCTAACAGATTTATATTGTTGTATCTGATTTGTGGGGACCACACTTCATGTGCCATTTGCTAAAGCAGGTGAGCCCCCCCACCCCGTGAGATGAGTCTGTGGTGAGTGGCTTCCACTGCGGGGGTGGTGAAGGTGTTCCCCTTCAAGAGGTTTTCCCTCGACCACCACTGCAGAGAGAACAAGTGTTGGCAAGACAACTACCAGATCTTCCCATTGTCCGCTGGCCTGACACCACTGGCTGTTGAGCCACTCTTGCATGGGACGCATGCGCACCTGCGTGTGGGGAACTAAGAACGCATAATGCCATCATACCTAGCAAGCGCATGGCCTTGCGTGCCGTCACTTCCTGACTGGCTACATATTGGGGTATCCAACAAAGCATGTACTAAACCCTCTTGTGAGGGAAGAAGAGACCGTCCTTTGTCCGGATCAAAGCCCCCAGAAACTGCTTTGTCTGACTGGGGTCTAAGCTGGATTTCTTCTCGTTGATGGAGAATCCCAGACTGAACAGGAGGTCTATAGTTTTTCGAGTATTCTGTTGGCATGTTTTGTAACAGCCCCCTGTTATGAGCCAGTCGTCGATGTAAGGGTAGACTGGAATGGATAGACTGTGCAGGTGTGCTGCTGCCACTGCCAGGACCTTCGTAAACACCCTTGTAGCGAGGCAATGCCGAAGGGGAGTACATTGAATTGATAGTGCCTGTCCTCTATCAAGAAACTTAGATATTTTCTGTGTGCTGGCAACATTGAAATATGAAAGTATGCATCTTTCATTTCCAATGTTGCCATGTAGTCACCCTGTTTCAACAGTGGGATTACTTCCTACAGAGTTACCATGCAAAACTTTTTAGGTTTGACAAATTTGTTTGATGGGTGCAAGGCTAGTACAGGGCGCATTGTGAGGTCCTTTTTGGGTACAAGGAAGTACACTGAATAAATACCCTTGTTTACCTTAAGAATAGGGACGGCTTCTATGGCGTCCTTTTCTAGAAGGGCTTCCACCTCTTGTTTCAGGATTCGCAGATGATCTGGCGTCAGGCGCCTTGTGTGGTCTGAACTGTGGTGGTCGGGCGAATTCCATGCAGTACCCGTGGGCAACCGTTTTTAGAACCCACTGGTCTGATATAATCCCCTCCCATGCCGAAAGGAAAGATGTTAGTCGCCCCCCGACTGGGGTGACATGGGAGGGGACCTGTATCCGTAAGTCATTTCTGACCAGAGCCTGTGGCTCCTCTCGAGTTGGGGCCTCTGCCATCACCCCTAGGTTGATAGTTTGCAGGGGTGCTGGATGCTTGTCTTGAGTTTGTTGATTCCAGTGTTGTGCATATTTTGGGTGGCACAGGATTGGCCTTGAAAGGACCGGCGGGAACTGCTTCCTCTCTGGGAGGGGGGGTTGCTTGATTTGTTGCAGGGACTTAAGAGTCTTGTGCTCTCTTTTGGCAGTCTCTAGCACATACTTGAGTGCTTTACCAAAGAGATTCGACTCTTCAGTAGGCTTGTTTAATAAGAGCTGCTTGAGTCTCCGGCTTTAAACCAGAGTTTCGGAGCCAAGCGTGCCACTTAAGCAGTGTGCCTTGAGCTAGGGACCTTCCTGCTGTCTCTGCAGTATCCATAGCATTTTTCAATACATTTTGGTTGATGTGTCTGCCCTCACCCACGATGGCAAGTAATTTGGTCTTTGCAGGTTCAGGTACCTCCTGGAGACCTTCTTGTAAAAGGTTCCATTGTGCATCGGCATAACTGGCAAGCAACTTAGTGTTGTTCGCTATGCGCGTGTTGAAAGCAGCTGCCGAGGTAATACGTTTACCTAAGGCATACAACCTTTTTGATTCTTTGTCAGGAGGTGCTTCTCCCGTAGTAAGGGGTACTCCTGGATGGTGGTGACCACTAGGGAGTCGGGGGTGGCATGGCCTTTAATATGAGGGTCAGCAGGTGATGGCCGAAATAGTTTTCCCACTCTTGGATTTACTGCCCTTGTGTGGGCTGGTGTGATAAGAGAAGGAGCCAATCTCCTTTTAATGGAATTAAGGCGAGGGATGGCTTGACTGGAGGGGGAGTTTCTTTAAGGATTTCTTCCACAAAATCCTGTTCAGATATGGCCTCTTAGGTGGCGATCTGAAAATGATTGGCTGCTTTTCGTAAGATGGTATTAAAGGCAATTTGATCCTCTACTGGTGAGGCTTGGCGGGCTGGGGTGGAAGGAGGGGAGTCTAAACATAAGGCATCTGTGTCCTGATCGTGAGTGGGGAGCACCCTTGGCTCCATCTCCACCTGATGGGTGTCCTCCCAGTTGTCTGTGGCATACACCTGGTCATCTGCAATATAGTCCTGTAGGAAGGTAATCTCCTCCTCATAAATATCTTGATAAGTGTCCATTTGAATTTCATCTTCAGGGTGGGTAGAAGTGAAATGTTCTTGAGAAGATTCTAAATTTCCATGAAATCTTGAGGTTGACACAGAAAAAGGATCCTCCCGAGGTCTCTCGGGAGTGAGGTGCTCTGAGAGCAAGACAATCCTTTCTAAGCAGTCCATGCACCCTTCAAATGTATCCCTGGTCCGTTTAGACGAACCAGAAGGGGCAAAAGGTAGAAAATTATAATTTTCTTCCCTTTGGCGTCAAAATGTATTTGTATTGCCAGTAGTCCTATACAAAGGCTCCGGGCTGTCCTCATAGCTTTCGCAAGCATCGGAGTGCTGTGGCGCATATTTTAGATGTTTCAGCGGCATGCTCCTTGCGCTTCACCGAGCCTTTAGGCATCAGCGCCACTGCCGAAGTAATCCTCGCAATGCTTTCGGCGATGTCTGGAGAATCGGGGCGTGCCGTACGAGTAGGCGGTCTAGCGGTAGATTTATGTACTACCAGTGCCTTAGAGGGAGTCTGAGCGTCCGCTGAGCGCGCTTCTGCGGCCAAATGGGATTTTGATATAGCGCCCTTAATTTTCGAAGGCCCAGTCGCAAGACGCTGCTGCGGATGCGGGGAAGGCTGTTGATCATCACGATCGGAGTATTCCGTCAAAACGTTCGGCAGTCCTGCTGGAGCTTTCACCCGTTTCATCACAACCGGGGACGGGGTGTGTGCTTAGTGAGGGTCTTTTGTACGCCCTTGTCACCGGGTGTTGTCCCCGTCAGGCCTGGAGGGGTCAGGGGACGGGCGTGGCAGACAGTGTCCGTCGTAACGTATATGGCATCCGGTATGAATGCTTCGTCATCACTCGTGCCCCCGTCACTTTCGGCGGGTGCAGCAGTGGGGGAAGAAGATCCAGCCCGCGACATGCCGTAGGCGTCCCACCGCTTAACATGGCGCTCCTTAAGAGTTTTGGGTCTAAGGAGTCTACAATCCGCGCACTACGCTTCGTCGTGGTCAAGGGGCAGACAATTATTGCACTTCTCGTGCTAGTCTTTCCACAGGTATCTAACCCTGCAAGAGGGGCAGAACCTAAAAAGGTGTCCTTTCCATTGGCTGACCCAATACCCGACACTCCTTGCCCACCGCATCGCCGCTCTCTGTCCCAACTTTCAGTGCTATGCAGACGATACACAGCTCATTTTCAGGCTACCCTCGGCCGCCTCCTCTCTGACTGTCTGCCATCCAGGAGTGGTGTGCCGCCAATGACCTCTGCCTTAATGCCAGTAAGACTGAGATTCTACTCATCGGCACACCCACTTCCTCCTTCCCTGCAGCTCTCTGGCCGGCCTCTGTTGGCCCTCTTCCCGCTCCCACCTGCAAGGATAAAAACCTCAAGGTCATCTTCGACTCCACACACTCCTTCTCTCCTCACATCTCTGACGTCTCTAAAAAGTCACACTACCAGCTGTGCCTCCTCAGAGGTATTCTTCCTTTCCTCTCCTTCCCCCAGAAGCTCACTGTCTCCAGAGCCCTGGTTCTCTCTAGGCTGGACTATTGTAACAGCCGCTATCTAAATCTGCCTGCCTCTACTCTCTGCCCTCTGCAACTTATCCAGAACAGGACTGTGAGACTTGTCCTTGGCCTCAAGTCCAGGTGTCGTATCTCTCAGGACTGAAATCTCTGCACTGGCTCCCAGTGGCTGCGAGGATTAAGTTCAAAACCCTCTGCAAGGCCTTTGGGGGCCGCAATACCTTAAACTCTCTCTTCCTAAATATCTTCCTTCTCGAGCTCTTCGCTCATCCGCCTCCAACTCCCTCGGGGTCAGTCGCTTCTCCAAGCAACGAGTTGGTGGTAGATCTCTCTTTGGCAGGGGCCTCCCTCTGGAACAGCCTTCCTCCCTCCCTGAAACTTGAGAACCACCATCTCTGGTTCCGGAAGCACCTCAAAACCTCCCTCTTTGCTGCTGCTTTCTCTCCCCCACTCCCCTATTGAATTCCTGACAGAAACTGCACTGGTTACCTAGCCACCCTGTCTGATCGCGTGCCCAGGCCCGCCAGTTGCCCACCTGCACTGCCTCCCTGGCAACCCCCTGCACCTGGGGACCGTTTTCTGTAACCCTACAGTCCCCTACCAGCACTTAAGTCTGCACTTACCTTACACTTGCCACCAGCTGGCCATTTTTATTTATCTTATTAATTGTACCATGCTTTGTACTGCACTTTTCCCCTCTCCCTTTCCCCCACACACTTTTCCTTTTACCCCTTCCCATGCACTTGTGCGATCTGAATGACACCTGGCCTAGTAGGATCGTTGTCTGTCTTCCCTTTGTTAACCCCCCCCCCTCCCTTGCCTCATCGCGCCTTGAAACACTTGTGTATAGGCGCGTTATAAATGCCATATCATATATCATTTGTTAGACTCAGGACTAGTTTTTTATTCTCTAAAGGTCCATCTAGCTGCACTCTCGGCCTACACTATGTCAAAACCGAAAGTTTTGTGGTGGAAGATGCCTGTTATTAAGGCTTTTATGGAAGTGGTTAAAATAATTCATCCCCCCATTTCGCACTCAGCTCGCGGATGGGACCTAAATGTGGTTTTAACTTGCTCATGGGATCCCCATTTGAGCCAATGCATACATCAAGACTAAAAGACCTTACTTATAAGACAGCCTTCCTAGTGGCTATCACTTCTATTAGAAGAGTTAGCGAACTACAGGCCCTCTCAGTCCTAGATCCTTTTGTTACAGTCCACAGGGATAAGGTGGTTCTGCGCACTCATCCCAGGTTTGCGTCTAAAAACATTTCAAAGTTCCATATGAACCAATCAGTTGAACTAGCCACTTTCTTCCAGAATCCCACAAGTCTGGCAGAAAGAAGCCAGCACACACTAGATGTGCGCAGGGCAGTCATGTTTTACCTCGAAAGAAACCACTGAGGATAACAAACCAATTTTTTGTGAATCTAGGCAACAAATCAGGCTCCCCCATGGATCACTGATTTCCCCCTCCCCCCTCCCCTCACACCGCCATCTAGAAATCTATTCTCTCGCAAGGAACACCAATGGAATCTTACAGGAGCGATATCAACCAATCGACCTCAACGGGGAAAGTGCCACAATCCTTCAACTCAGCGTACATCAAACCACTCCTCAGATACTGCAAATAACGTAGAGGACCTCTCCAATTACAGACCCATCTTCAACATCCCATAGCAAGCTAAACTCCTAGAAACACACACATATAGAAAAAAACAAGAATTCATAGAACACTGCCTATTAAACCAGGCACAAATAGGCTTCAGAGCGATAAGAGGAACAGAAACAGCACTTCTCTCAATCTGGGATGATCTAAAGGCAAACCGACTCAAACAGCACCACTTTGATACTTCTATACCTCTCTGCGGCATTCGACAGATAAGCATGACATTCTCATGAGACTGGAAGAATTTGGAATCCCTGACAACGCCTTAATATGGATCAAATCCTTCCTATCAGAAACAACGATATGGCTGAAACCTTTCAAATCATGCCCAAGAGAATCGTCATGCGGAGTCGCACAAGGATCATTCTTCACCCCACTACTATTCAACATCTACCTGTCTCAACTGATTAAAATCATCGAAAGACATGGCCTCACCTGTTACAACTACTCTGGCGACACACGAATAGTCTATAAAATACAAGACCCACAAGAAGAAAACACAACTCTAGAGAACTGCCTTTGAGAAATATATAACTGGATGAACTCAAACTCAACCCAGGCAAACGGGAATAATGATCATCACAAAAATCCGAGAAGACAACCTCTACATCCCATGGCCAACAGAACTTGGTGAAACCCCAGCCCCATCGTAGATTGTGTTAAAAAAAAGTGCTGATGGACCACAAACTCGCTCTAGAGCCACAAGTAAATGCCCTAATCAAGAAATGCTTCTTTCGAAGGGATTGTGTCCTCCGACGTATTCCTTCTTTGATATAATCCATTCCAGCTTGCTGGCTTTAGCAATTTTTCTCAGTAGAGGGTGCTGCGTGTCGACGCCCCTCGAGACTGTGTCCCTCGACAGCCTCCGTATCGGCGCCGATGTCCTCCTGAGTATAAGTAGACTCGCCCAGTGTCCGTTGCTCAGTTCAGTTTTTCCTTGCTTCGTTTGCCTCGGAAACGTAATGCTCGGTTTGTTTTCTTCATAAAAACCTTCTTAATCTTCGAAGATATTTGTTTTTACACAATGGCATCTTCATCCGAACCATCGACTCCACGGTCCGGTTTCAAAAAATGTTGCGTCTGTGGAAAGAAAATGTCTAACGGATCCTCACAGGATCTGTTTGTGGTGCCTGGGATCGGAGCATCACTGTTCTGAGTGTGAGGACTGTATGTCCATGACGGCGAAAGCTTTGAAGGAGCGTAAGGGGAAGTTAGAAAGAGTTAAGGCTTTTAAAACTTCTACCCCTTCAAAAGTTCTTCGGCTGACTCAAGGCATTCATCTCTTCGTCGTCAAAGGAAACACTCCTGTTCGAGATTTCAAAGCGGTTCCCATCATTCTTCGAGATCAAGACACTCCAAAAAGAGGCGACATAGATCTCCTTCTTACTCTTCCTCTAGTTCCCCAGAAAGGGTCACCTGCCCCACGAAACACAGCTCTCTGGCTAAGTGGGAGGAATTCTGCAAGAAAATGCTGAGCGTCTTCGAGAAAGAGCCTCGACCCCCTCGGAGATGTCTAAGGGTGATACCCTGATGAAAGACCCAAAAAAGCAAAACGCTGCAAGTAGTTGAACCCGGCGAGTAAAAATACTGGAGCGCCATGAACCCTTGAGCAAAGGCAATAAGACCACGTTGTCGACGCGGTCATCGAAGATTCCTTCGACTCCCAAATCTGCGTCATCGACGACTTTGTCGAAGGAACCTTTGATGCATGAATCTGTTTCTTCGACGCCGTTGTTGACCCCGATAAAGGACAAGCCTAGAGCTACCACTACGTTAGAGATGTCGAAAGCCTCGACCATGACGTCGAGAGTGCCATCTACAATCTCGACGGCGCCGAGTAGGATTCCGGTCCTCTCGAGTTCATTGAGGTATTTTTCGACGCCCTTTTCAGGATTGTCGAAGCCTATGACGTCCACAACCACAATGTTTTCTCAGGCAGTAATAACAAATTTGGCTCCTTCTCTAGAAATGGGTTTTACACCATATCGTAGGTCTGATTACTTTAGAGCCTTGTCTTCCATATATGAGGAAGGGGAGGACTCTGACAATGAGAGACCTTTTGGTCGGCAAAGAACTAAAATACCCATCCCAGAGGAATTCATCTCTGAAGAAAATAGGTTAAAAGATCTTCAGGAGTCTCTACATGAGGCAAGTGGTATAGATACTTCTCCAGAAGTAGTTTGCTAAACCAGACCCGGGAGAACATGCTGAGATACCTTATAGGGCTCTTATGGCTAGAATAATTGAATTTATGGGGTGGACTACACCTACTCCTTCTTTTCAGCAAGATGACCTTACTGATATGTTAAAGGACCCCAGGAAGACCCCTTTGTTCCTTTACATGCTGCTCTGCAAAGAAAAATATCTGCAAATTGGGAAACTCCTGAAGTTATCCCTGCAGTAAATAAAAAAAACTCTCCAATTACAGAGTATCAGCTTCAGATCCTGAATATATAAGCAAGCATCCAACTCCGGAGAGTTTAGTTGTGCAGGCAGCAACTTCATCAAACAGTAAGTCTGCATACCCTACCATTCCACAAAACCGATGATAAAAGATTTGACGCCATGTCAAAAAGTCTTTTCGGCATGTAGTGTGGTGCTTAAATCTATCAATGCCACTTGCACGCTAGCAAGATTCGGCCACACACTTTGGGAGTGTGCTTCATCTGCGGCTGACTGTCTCCCAGAAGGAGAAGAACAGGAAGCATTCTTAAACATCAGGGATGGAAAGGATGCAATGTGCGAGCCCCTTCAAACAGGCATTGACTCAGCTGACAGTATCTGCAGGGCCATGCCTGCAAGTACCACAATCTGCAGGTTTGCATGGTTGCGGAAGTCTGGGTTTGCTCCAGATGTGCAAGCCACACTTCTAAATATGCCCTTTTGACAGCACTTCTCTATTTGGAAAAAAGGCTGACAGCCTGAATTGCAAACATCCAAAGCAGCAGCGAATTCCCTTGGGGCTGCAATCCGGCAAACTCCAAATCACCCTTCAGGTACATCCTGTAGGGGTAAGTCCTTTCGTTTTTTCTCCGCATTCGGAAAAGGCAGAGGTCAGCCAGCTCAAAGGGGCCAGAGACGATGCTCCCGTGGTGGACGGGGTAAAGGTACAAAATCTGCATCAGCAGGTTCTACTTTACCCTCAGCATCTGCCAGCTGCTTCTAAACCCCTCTGAGGTCTCCCCTCATAAGACACCAGTAGGGGGCAGGTTAACTCAACATCTGGCAGAATGGCAGGCTATTACGTCAGATGTTTGGGCATTGGAGACAGTTGCCCAAGGTTACTGCCTGCCTTTCCTACACTTTCCTCAGAGTCATCCACCAGGGAACAACTCTTTGAAGCTTCCAGATCTGCTCCTTAAGCAGGATATTTCAGACCTGCTAGAGAAAGGTGCCATAGAACCGGTACCTGTAGCGGAGAGGAACAAGGGTTGGTATTCCCCCTACTTTCTAGTACCGAAGGCGGACGGAGCACTGAGACCCATCTCGGACTTACGAGAAATGAACAAATTCCTCAGGAAAGACAAGTTCAAGATGGTAACCCTTTCTCAGATCCTTCAGGCACTCCAGCTTCAGGACTGGTTGGTATCGCTAGACCTTCAGGATGCTTATTTCTATGTGCCAATCGATCTCAAACACAGGAAATACCTGAGGTTCGCAATTGGCAACTCTCATTATCAATTTCGAGTTCTGCAATTTGGGCTGACCTCCGCCCCAAGGGTCTTTACCAAGGTAATGTCGATTGTGAATGCAAGTCTAAGGAGGAAAGGGATTCACGTCTACCCCTACCTGGACGACTGGTTGATCAGAGCAGTATCCCCTGAACAAGCTCAGATCCATCTAGATTGTTTGCCACTTCCTTCACAATATGCGCTTCTCCCTCAACTTAAAGAAGTCAGATACCTTCACAGAGGCTCCAGTTCATTGGAGCAGTCCTGGACACATCCCTGGGAAAAGCCTCGCCACCAGAGATGAGAGCTAAAGATATTCTACAGATGGTCACCAGGTTTCAAAATGCCCAACGTCTACCAGCCTTCGACTTTTTGAGGTTCCTCGGTCTCATGGCTTCCTGCATCTTCCTAGTGCCAGAGGCTCGCCTGAGAATGAGATCCCTCCAGTGGGCGCTAAGGACCCAATGGTCACAATTCTCAAGAAAAATGTCAGCTCTCCTACAAGTCCCGGACAGAGTAACTCGAGACCTTCATCGGTGTGCCTGTCGGGAGAACATCTTAAAAGGAGAACAGTTTTGGCAACCATGGCCAGAGGTAACAGTAGTCACGGATGCTTCACTCACAGGGTGGGGAGCCCATGCCAACGACTTGACCATGAGCGGTCGTTGGTCTCCATCGGATTCCAGACTGCACATCAATCTGTTGGAGCTGAGAGCGATCAGACTAGCCCTGAAAGCTTTTCTGCCATCAGTACAGGGAAAGAATGTCCTGATAATGACGGACAACACAGTGGCCATGCACTACCTCAACAAAAGAGGAGGCGTAGGGTCACTACCACTGTGCAGAGAGGCAATGCATCTTTGGTTTTGGGCAATTCAAGAAGGAATCTCTCTATCGGCAGTTCACCTAGCCGGAGAGAAGAACTTGCCGGCAGACGCTCTGAGCAGACAGAGCACAGTCTCTCACGAGTGGGAACTAGCTCAGGAAGTCCTTCAATAGATCTTCGTCCCCTTTGGGGAACCCCTGAAGTGGATCTGTTTGCCACTAGCATCAACAGAGTGCGATCAGTATTGCCCAAGGGAATTTCCCCCGAGAGGAGCTCTAGGGGACACATAGTGGACTGGGATTATCCACTTCTATACGCGTTTCCTCCAGTCCCCGTCATTCCTCAAATGATCAGGAGGTTAAGATGATTCCGGAAACCCATGATCCTAATTGCCCCAGATTGGGCCAGGAGAACGTGGTACCCGGACCTTCTGGACATGTCCATCTGTCCTCCGATTCGTCTTCCGCAAAGAGTATCTTCTCTCGCAGAAGGGAGGTCAGGTTTTCCATCCGGATATCAGAACCCTCACGCCTGGTTTCTGAAAGGTTGACATACAAGGCTTGGGGTCTCCCGGATGACGTCATGGAGGTGTTGCTTTCAGCCAGATGGCCAGCAACAAAGACTTTATACTGCTGCCATTGGACAAATTATTATAGCTGGTGTAGAGAAAAAAATATTGAACCCTTTTCATGTAGTACACCAATGGTGTTATCTTTCTTGCTTTACTTGGCGAATTCAGGTCTTCAAGTTGTTACGATCAAGGGCTATCTCGCAGCGCTGTCAATCTTTAAGCGTACTGCTGAGGAACCTTCATATTTCAAATTACCCTTAGTAATCCAATTTCTGAAAGGATTAACTAATGTTTATTCCCCAAAGCCTTTTCAAGTTCCATTGTGGGACCTAAATCTAGTCTTACGTTTTCTGATGGGTACTCCCTTTGAACCACTTCATTCCTGTTCATTAAGATTTCTCACTCTTAACAGTCTTTCTAGTGGCTCCAACTTCCACCAGAAGTGAGTGAATTACAAGCTCTATCTTTCAAACTTCCTCATACAATCTTTCATAAAGACGAGGTTGTTTTAGAAGTGAAGCCCAATTTTCTCCCAAAGGTGGTCTCTGAATTCCACTTTACTCAGAAAATAACTTTACCCTCGTTCTATCCTCCTCCCCATCCAGGGAAAGAGGAAGAGATTACACTGGCTGGATCCACGGTGTGCCTTAAGCTTTTACATTAACAGACTGGCAAGAATCAGACAAGCAAACCAATTGTTTGTTGGATATGCAGGGCACAAATTGGGGTTGCCAATGAAAAAACAAACCATTTCAAGATGGATTATTTTAACCATTATAGAATGCTATAAATGGGTATGAAAGAGCCCCCCTCAACATCTTGGGGCTCATTCAACCAGAGGTATTGCAGCCTCTTGGCTCTCCAAAGAGGGGTTCCGATTAAGGACATGTGTGTGGCTGCCACATGGTCGTCCGCACACACTTTTACCAAATTTTACAACCTTGATTCCTCTTCTAGCCAGGAGACAAAATTTGGAAAAGCTGTGTTGCATTCTGTACATCTTTAATGGAAACATTTTCATTTTTACTCCCGCCTCCTTTATACTACTGATATGGGAGTCTATCAAAGATGAGGAATACGTCGGAGGACACAATCCCTTCGAAGAAAAAGTTACTTACCAAACTGGTAACATTCTTTCGATGGGATGTTCCTCCGACGTATTCCTTCTCGCCCCTCCCATCAATCCCTGCAGTAAAACTTCCCTTGTAGTTGCAGTTTACGCTCCTAACCAATTTATGCAAAGCAAAACTAAACTCCAAAACGGAACTGAGCAACGGACGCTGCACGAGTCTACTTTTACTCAGGGTGACATCGGCGCCGATACAGAGGCTGTCGAGGGACACCGTCTCGAGGTACGTCCACGCGCAGCGCCCTCTACGAGAAAAATTTCCGAGGCCAGCAAACTGGAATGGATTATATCAAAGATAATGTCATGATGCCTACCCCCGGGGACCCAGACCAAGTCCAGCAACCCCGGAAGCAGGCATCGAGTTATTTTAAGCAAGCCCAACAACCCCTGCTAGGGGCTATTTGGGTGTAGTCCTGGCGCCTATGGCACCAGGCTCATATGGAGAGTCAGTCCTGGCACCATAGGCGCCAGGCTCATATATTAAAACTTATCTAATGCAGACCATTCTGCAAACTCACCTAATGCAGACCATGCTGCAAGAGCTCCAAGCCAAAAGAGGCTTGGAAGGGACTACTTTACCTAGGGACTATTTTTTTTACCTGGGTGGGGCTGGGGAGGAATACTTACCTGGGACTACTTTGGGGGCTATTTAAACCACGCCCGAAGAGC